>NC_137462.1:254988035-256319285 GCF_964235325.1 Thermobia domestica | reverse complement strand
GAAAAAATGGAAAAGCTCCTGTAAGAATACTAAGTAAACCCTAAGTTTAAAATTTGGTGTAGATAAGTTGAACGGTATGGCCTCTAGGCGAGTGCATATAAAAGTGTGCCGAACGGACGGACCGGAAGGACGGGTGTCGAAAAGTCACATTTTTGGTATGTAGACGCCATGAAACATGTAAATCCGTTGAAATCTGAATTTGATATTATTTTCACAATCACTATATTTTCTTCTCTCTTTTGTCGCTCGAAAAAGAAAAGCCTGAGTTTACCACAAAAAGCTAGGGAGTTTCTAAAAAAATATTCAATTACAGGGCCACCGCACTAAACTTTTTCAATTCAATTTCTTAACTGTGTTAGGCCGCAGTTGTTACTGAAGTGTGTATTTGGATAATACGAATAAAATTATCGTATTATTCATATACATCGAATGTCAGATTATCGAATAAAAAACTTCGATTGAAGAAAATCCATACTACAAAACTAACTCACACTTTGAGCACATTTTCATTAGACATATAATAGACCAATTAATGCAATCATTGTTTATGAAATATGAAAAAAATCAAATGAGTCACTTTGGGAAAGTCGTTCAAAAAGAACACGTCAGGAGTAACCTGCCTCTTGTGAATTGTTTCGAACAATGAGTTAACATATACTTTTGGTTATTAATGAAATATTTATTTGCGAAATTTGAACAAAATCGCCTGTCGTTCCAGAAAATTGTCGGGGAAAAAACCTTGACCCCAAAAATAAACTATCCGTTGTAATTGTTTTTCATAGAAATGACTTGTACTAAAATATAGGGTTATTAATGAAATACTTATTAATGAATTATCAATAAAATTGTCCGAGTAATTTTTGAGAAAATCGTGAGCGAAAAATAACTCCCCGAATAAACTATCTCTTGAGGATTCTTTCAGGGTAAGCGAGTTATTCCATATTACTGGGTTTTTAATGAAATATTTATTTCTGAGTACGAACAAAATTGCTTGACTCATTTTTGAGAAAACCGTGGAGGAAAAACACCCCCAAGAGTAAACTACCCCTCGCATATTTTTTCAGGACAAACGAGTTTTGCCATATTGTTCGGTTATTAACGAAATATTTATTTTTGAAATATGAATAAACTCTTTTGAGTCGTTTTTGAGAAAATCGCCCAGACAACACTCCACCAAGAATAAACTACCCCTCGCATTTTTTAAGGACAAACGAGTTATGCCATATTGATAAGTTATTAATGAAATCTTTATTTACGAAATATGAACGAAAACATTTGAGTCCATTTTGAGAAAATCACTGAGAAAAAACTCACCCCCTTAGTATAAACTACCCCTTGTAGATTTTTCTCAGATTTTTCTCAAATGCCTTATACCACAAAATAGGGTTGCTAATTAAATATTGATTTATAAAAAATGAAAGAAAAGAAGATCGTTAGAGCCAGTTATGAGAAAATACCTTATTTTTATTTTCATCGTACAGGAAACTACCCTTGTTTTGGGAGTAGGAGGGAAATAAAAAAACTATAGGAAATACTATGAAAATCTTAAACTAAAATTTGGTGCAGATAAGTTGAACATACCGTAAATTTTTCAACTAATTTACGGTATGTTCAAGTATGGCTTCTAGGCGAGGTATGGCTTCTAGGCGAGTGCACAGAAAAGTGTAGCGAACGGACGGACGAACTGATGGACATGTATCGAAAAATAACTTTTTCGGTGTTAGGGGCTATAATACGTGTAAATTCGTTGAAATCTCAAATTTGATTTTTTTTTCGAACACCATACTTTCTTCTCTCATTTGTCACTTCAAAGTAAAAGGAACTCAGAACTACAGATAAAAGACACCTACTTTTACCCATAGACATTTATAGATTTAAAACTGTTTTAGTTAGTGTCATTTCACTTCCAATTGAAAGGTTTTATAATGATTAACGGCATACCAATGACGAGACGGAAGTTTTCAGGAAGAAAATGCATTCAGAAGTCTAGACTCCATTACAGCCTGTTTTTATTTCTGCAATTGTTAACAGCTGTAATTTCGTCCAAACGCTACATGAAATAATTTTTGGTTGACGTCATTGTATTACTATTTTAGTATTGTTCTCTTCAGACTTGGTTGAAGTTTTGTCTTAACGGTTATACATTTTTTCTTTCTTATTTCATCGTTACGCATAGGAACAAAATGTTATGGTGAGTGGATAGATTCGAACCTACGAACATTGAGTTTATATTCTTCCAACACTTTACCAATGGACCAAGCTTTGTCTTCACGTTAACGACCGGTTACAGGGTTTACTACGATTTAAATAAAATGGCTGGCTGTTAGAATTCCCTGCTCACAAATTTCGATAAATAATTTTCATTGCTTCGTAGATACGTAGAGCAATGTTTAGATACACATTTTAGGAGAGTGAATTTTGGTGTATATAATAATTTCATGCCAGCTAAAAGGTAGATAAGTTTTGATAAAATGTTTCATATGTAGTTCTCAATAATAAGCTTGCTGTTCGGAGTGAAGTTCCAAGATTCAGCATTGCCTAGCAGTTTTTGCTATTAATATCCCTTCTAACAATATTGGCAGTGGACAAAAGTTAACCCGTGTTGAAGCTTTTTGCTCCTAATTTAGTTATTTTACTTATTTAAGGAATATATTGAAAATTGTCAGCAGGCACGTATGCAGTAATTTATTTCGGGAGAAGTCCGACTTCAATATTAGGATAAATTATAATAAAATTTAAAAGATAATCCTTAAATTTAGGCTAAATTTACAGAGAAGTTGGGATTTCAGAGGGGAGTCCGGACCACCTGGACCCACCCCTAAATGCGTCCTTGTTTGTCAGTAACGTTTCCTCATTTTGAAACCCTCAAAAACTTCAGATATATAAAGGAAAACGAGTTATTTTCGATAAAATATCACTTCAGAAGACGCGACAGTTTTATTGCACATGGTGGTATCCCAAGTTCATAAGGGCAAGAATTCATTAATTTTGATTCTCTGTCATTGTGCTCTATCGAAAGGTTTGGTTTGTAACATTACTCCTACGAACAAGCATGACTGGCAGATAGGAATACTGAACACAACTCCAGAGAAATGCATGCTGAACTTAAGTTTATAGCTACGCTTTGGTGATTTGCCCTCAGGGTCAATCGAGTGGTAATTCAGTACCGTCTCTGTTCTTAAGCCATGTTCGTATTACTTCGAACAGTTTTGATAATGAAAAGCATGCCTCTTAATATAACAGACTTCTTTCGCGTAAGAAATCGAAACTCAGTTGGTCAGAGCAACTAGTCTGTAAGAATTAGGTTGTTAGTTAGTTAGGAGCCCAGTACGAGTAAGGGTTTTTATTACTATTGTTTTTATCTTTTTTATGTGAGGAAAAATCAAATTGTGACATCGTGATATCAAATGTATTTGATTAGGTAGCTTTGTCTTAGCTAAACTTTAAACATCAGTAACCGTCGAAATTATTTCACCAACTGATCACTTACTGAACATTTCAAACACGTCAAACCAGTGGCATAACATGAAGGTTAACCTCTCCTCCGCAGTCCTTAGTTATGCGTCCGTACTTTCAAGGGCGGACTAAGGGCCGGGCGACTGCCCGGGGCGCCAGAGAAAGAGGGGCACCAAAACGAGCCTCAAAAAGTAAATTTTATAATGTGCTTTCTACTGACGTTTTTGGTTTATATTCTTGTAAAGTAGTGGCAATAATATGATCTTTTTCCATTTCACTATGGAAGAAGAGAGTTTCATAGTACTAAGGGTGCTGTATCGAAAAATTGAGAGATGGCATGTAGAATAAAGAGTGCCGGGAATTAAGTATTGTTTGTTTGTTTGCTTGAGTTTAACGTTCCACAGTTATGCCTTAATGGGCAAGGGAGATGTCGATACTAATTATAGTGGAATCCGAACCACTTTTATCGTTCAACAGTAATCCACCGGGAATTGGACCCGGTACCACAGAAGGCAGGCGTGCTAGCCACTAGACCAGGGGGGGTGGAGTTGGTATTATTTATAGCGGGCCATATTCTTTGTGAACTTTTCCTAGGTAATGGATTTCTTTTTGAAAATGGGTTTAAAACAGGGGCGTCATTTAGGGAGGGCAGGGAGGGGCATTTGTCCCCCGTGATTTGAGATGTATATAGATTTTATCATTATAATAGTAGTAAATCAGTGAAAAACGCGAAATTTTACTTATATCAAGAGGTCTTGCTCCCCCCCCTTCAAAGCAAAATCTGAAATGACACTCCAGGTTTAAACTATTAAAAACACTATGATAAAATGTAAAATATAGGCTACTACTAGGGGAAGGGCGCCAAAAAGTCACTTTGCCCGTGTGAAAATTTGGCCTGTTCCGCCCCTGCGTACTTTCTGTATATTTTTTGGCCTTGCAGCTTGTGCGGTCCCCACGCCACATTGTTGCGGGGGCGCTATTTACGCCTACCCTTCGAACGTAATTCAATAACTGTTTAAGAAATTCTACCATCAGCGTGAAAACGGGAATATATTTTCCTAATATTCCCATAGAACTTTCACTCAGAATGCCAGATGCAATTTTTCAGAGTGGGCTCTGGCTAAGTAGAAGGAAGATCTGTTTCCTAAGTAAGTTCCTTTCAGAAAGTTTGCTATTTCTTTAACAGTGATGTAAATAAATATACTTATCGTTATTAGCTCGACACCAAACCATCCTGGACAAATCCCTCTAGAACTATGATCGGCAAAAGTTATTCTGCATAATTTTATAAGCGACTCAAGGGTGAAACACTTGTTAACGAAAGCAATGTTGTGTATATACTGCCTTGTTTCTGAGAAAATATAAAGTCGTTTGTAATCTATAGACACTTTTCCTATTCTTTTTGTCACCCTTGGTTGTGTAGGGAAGCCTCGAACAAATAAAGAAGAGGTAATATTACAGATAAGGGGCGCTATAAATATATTAGGTATTTCTTTTGTTACCTAACCATAACGGCCTAGGGTCGTCTTCAGTAGAATAAAAAATGCTACGTGGTATTACATTCACGAAGGAGCAAAGGATGCTCTAAATATATTTCTTATTCATTTTGTCTGCCCTGCTTCTCAGAAATTATATACCTTCTGTTGGAGGGTGCTGAAAAGAGAGGAGGGGAAATAAAACGTCGTGCCCCCTCATACAGTTTAAATTTTGTGACGTGGTTGCTCAAATTATTACTAAAGAAAGCACTTTAAACTAAGATGTGTAAAGTTACAACATTATGTAAGGGTGGCATATTCATTAATAATAATAATAATAATAATAATAATAATAATAATAATAATAATAATAATAATAATAATAATAATAATAATAATAATAATAATAATAAATATGAATGTCTTTGGAGAGCCGAAATTATGTGAGACGAACAATGATATGTAGAGGTTTAAGATAGGTGGTCATAGAGGAGGAAAAACCAGGATTTTTCTCTCTCTGACTCTCTAACGTTAAGATTATGTGCTGAAGGTAAGAAGCATCATCATTCTACAATAGGTTGCTTTTACGTAGAACATCTATTACTTGAACTCCCCTCCTTCGGGCAACTTTGCTTATGTAGTAAAATCAAAACAATTTCAATTTAAGACAAATATTAATAGAGAAAATTAAACATTTAATAGGGAAATCTGTTATCAAAATATCCAAACACGTAGATAGAAGACTATGTAGTGAGAAACATTGTGAAACTATAAAATTCTCCAAATTAGAATTAACATTTACTGCAAAACATTCGTTATGCATCAATGAGCACAGGGGAAACAATTACGAATCTGTTTGCAAACAAAAATTAGAGACACTAATGCAAATGCGACGACATTTTTCTCTTTTTTTTTTGGTATCGTCATGAGTTTTACACATATGTTACAATTTGATTCTTTCCCAAATAAAAAATAAATAAAATAACCTTAGTGATAAAAATGACAACAGTACTTCCACGGGATTCTAACCGTCTACCTTCGGTATACAAACTCGTTGCTTTACCTAACTGAGCTATTTGCTCTCTTACGTAAGCTGACCCTGTTCTACAGTAAAGACGATTTTTCATTACGATTGGGCTAACAATTCGTCTTTTTCCATAGGTAATTTCCACTATTTGCACTATCTATACGTTAATACTTAGCATAGATTCATATATTTGGAGTTCGCTGATAATGCATATAATAAGACATACTAGAAATATTTCGTTAAAATTTTCGTTTGTAGATCTAATCCACGCTTCTCTCAATGACATAGATGTCGCTGCTTCATGTGGAACTGCAGAATTCCCTCGCGTTCTAGAGAATTTAGAGTTTAGCAGAGTTGGTAATTCTCGAGATTTCTGTCGATTTAATGTTTTTTGCTTCTAATTTCTTTATTTTAAGCTAATATCTAACACAAATATTAAAAACGGGTTTGTTATTAACCTGTCCTGCTGGGGAAACCTTCCGAAATTTCGAACATATAAAGAAAACGGAGATATTTTCAAAAAACTTCAAAATAAGAGACGCGTCATTTATTTTGCTCATGGTAGTACATGCAACCTTTAAGGTAAAAGGGTAATTGTTGTTGATCTTGACGGTAAATAATTAAATATAATTGGTCGCAGTACTTACTCTTGTTTTTTAATTAGTGTTTGAAGCAGTTAAGGTTAGTGAGACCCAGCGAAATTCGTGCCAGCTGAAGCGGTGAGACGACGGGGTGGAAGGGAAGAGTTGAAGATGGTTAAGGTGTAGTTATAAATTTAAATTGAAGGACTTTATCTTTTTCTTTTTAGCTGAAATTATTATTTAAAATAATGAGTTCTATTATTGAGGCTATGAAATCATTTGTTAGACTAGGATGAGATACCCTATTATTTTTAATGTAAAATGGAATACCTGGATATAGGCTGTTCAGAGGAATCTGTCACGTAATCGTCAATCCACGATATATTTTACTTGCTGTTGTATTGCAGTTTGTATACCGCCGTAGTTGATGGTACTAGAGGAGAAGTTAGGTACCTTCTGTATCTTTATTGAGAAGGACTTCAGGTCAAGGTGTAGCTTATCAGTAAGAGGAGATGGATTACAATAGAATGTTTATACGGATTTTGATATGAAATTATTTAAGTGAAGGTGGAATTGAATGTAATGTTAGTTATATTGCTAGCAAGAGTGGGAATCTAAGATATGTACACATCGCCCGTCGCTCTCATATGTTTAGGTGAGATAAGTTGTAACATAGTCGGTGTACCGAAAGGTGTGCCTAGATTGAATTACAAAATGGAGCTTGTTAGTTGAGCTATTCGTTTACATCAAGGAGGTTTCTGTGCGATTCAGATTATTTTGATGAAGAATTTACTTATTATTATTATTGTTTGTATTAGTACTAAGTGAACCAACTTGAATTGATGTTATTGTATAGGGTATAGAGTTAATTTGTTAATATTATAGTTAATTAGTGCCGTAAGGGAATGTTTAAATAAGTGATTTTTTTTAGAAAGAAGACGTGTGAGGTTGAACCTTTTGTATCAGGGGACACTGAATAATATTATTATATAATTATTTCCCGAAATGGAAAGAGCTAAGATAGTATGGTATTATGGGTGGCATACTATTTATTAATTTCATTTTAGTGGCGAAATGCCTTTCTTTTGTTTATTATATCTGGTTGTACACTAATTGAATTTAATTTAGCTGCGATTAGACTTGTGAATTTGGTTTATTATAGTTTTGCCTTGAGTAATAGTAAGATGGATTTGCTCTTTACTTTTATTATTTATAATGCGATTTTATATTTAATGAAAGATGTGGGCTTAGAAGTAGCCATCATTTGTAATTTTGTTATAACTTATTTGAGTTGTTTATAATATTTTATTGCAATTAACTTATTATTGTGCTTTTATCTTAAATTAGTTAAGATAATTTATAATGGTGTTATTAGTAAATTGGAGAGAGTGAGTAAATGAGTTCGGCATCATTTTCTTCCACTATGAACATATCCCTATCCATAGGACTAATACGTATTATCTGTACTATCACTACCTGTTTAATTATTTCACCTATAACAGAATTTCCTTGATTCTTTTTCTAGTTTTCGTAGGGAGTATGTTAGTTCTATTCATGTTACAAGACTAGCATCAAATGAAATATGCAATCTAACACCTAACCTTTTCTTATTAGTTTCTCTCATTCCATTCCTCTTAATCCTTATTACAATTGCCGGCCCCCTTCTTCTGCCAAACATAATTTCAATGCCGTATCCTCATGCGTGTATAATTAACTATCAAGAAGTCCCCGGTATAAAATTTTACATAACATCAATCTTAATAAATACCATACTACTAGCTACACATCTATTTATCACATTAATAGAGGGGGGAAAATTTACTTCTTTATACCAGGGCCGTCTTCGGCCCTTTAAGACATATGTCAACACCAATTAGTTTACATCATCCTCTTTTTAAAATTGCTAATAACGCCTTAGTAGATCTTCCTGCACCCATTAACATATCATACTGTTGGAATTGTGGATCTCTGCTTGACCCATGCTTAATTATTCAAATTGCTACAGGTCTATTTTTGGCAATACACTATGTATCAAGAATTGAACTAGCCTTTAATAGAGTAATTCACATCTGTCGACATGTAAACTTTGGCTGACTTTTACGTACCTTACATGCTAACGGTGCATCCTTCATCTTCATTTCTCTTTACTTACGTGTTGGTCGAGGGATGTACTATGGCTTCTACCTTTACCTTCACACTTGAAGAGTAGGTGTTGTGATTCTACTGTTAGTGATAGCAACAGCCTTCGTAGGATATATTTTACCATGAGGTCAAATGTCTTTCTGAGGAGCAACAGTTATTACAAATCTATTTTCAGCTATTCCTTATCTAGGAACAATATTAGTACAATGAATTTGAGGGGTATTCGCCGTAGATAATGCTACCTTAAACTGATTCTTTGCCTTCCATTTCGTCTTACATTTCATTGTCGCTGCTATGTCAATAGTACGTCTCCTATTCCTCCATCAAAGAGGCTCTAACAACCCTCTAGGTCTTAATAGAAATCAAGATAAAATCCCTTATTTCTCAACCAAAGACACTATTGGATTCTTAACAACAATAACAGCTTTAATATTACTTACTCTTTGGAATCCTTATATATTAGGAGACCCTGAAAATTTCACTCCAGCGAATCCTCTAGTTACCCCGTACACATTCAACCAGAATGATACTTCCTGTTTGATTACGCCATTCTCCGTTCTGTTCCCAATAAGCTAGAAGGACTTATTGTCCTAGAAATTTCAATCATCATTTTAATGATTATGCTATTCTTCCACACCAGTAAAATACGGGGCCTACAATTCTACTCTATTAATCGAATTATATTTTGAATTATATTCGGCACAGCAATCCTCTTAACTTGAATTTGAGCTCGGCCGGTTGAAGATCCTTACATTCTAACAGGGCAAATTCTCACAGTTATCCACTTATTTGCTATTTGTGCCTTACCTCTCCACCGTATGGGATTCCCTATTAAATAAAACCTAGTTCTTTGGCTGAGAATAAGCATATGTTTTGAAAACATACAACAGAGCAAAGCTCTAAGAACGTATTCTCAATTTAATACACTTAAATTAAGAGAGAAATAAAAAGAAGCTTTATGCCCCTAAAAATAAAAGATAATTAAGAGATAATGGTAAAAAAACATTTTCAAGAAAGGCATATCAGTTTACCGTAGCGAAACCGAGGTGAAGTCCCCCGCACCAACATAAATGCAAAAGAAATGAATACCATCTTAGAAACAAAAATAGAAAAAATATCATGTCCTATAAACAAAACAATAAACAAAGCTCTTATAAATAGAATACTAGCATACTCAGCCATAAAAATAAGAGCAAATCCCCCTGCTCTATACTCGATATTAAACCCTGAAACAAGCCCTGATTCTCCTTCAGCAAAATCAAAAGAAGTACGATTAGTTTCTGCTAAGCAAGAAGCAAACCAAACTATTGTTAAAGGAAATATAATTCAGAAAAATCACAACTTCTCATAATAACCAAAATTCAACAATCCATATCTCTCAGCTAAGAGTACAAAAGACAAAAAATCAAAGCCTAACCAACCTCATAAGAAATAGTCTGTGCAACTGCTCGCAGCCCCCCTAACAAAGAATATGAAGAATTAGATGATGATCCAGCAATCATCACTGTATGCACTCCTATTCTAGTACAACATAAAAGAAATAATAATCCTAAAGAAAAATTCAATATAATACTTAAATAAGGAATTCATAGCCACACTAATAAAGATAAAAATAAATTAAAAACAGGAGCTAAGTAATAAGGATAATAATTAGATATAGTAGGGAAAACTTGCTCCTTAGTAAACAATTTAATTTAATCAGCAAAATGAAATGAAATGAAATTTTTGAGTTTTTTGTCCCACGAATATGCCGGTTAGACTAGAGGAGATGGTGATGATGAGATAGGAATGAAATGGTGGAATGAAGAAAGTGGGAGGAAACGGGAGAACCCCGAGAATACCCACGCACACGTAGTTTGTCCACCACAAATTCCACTTGGAGGGAGCAATGTTTGAACCCGAGGCACCTAGTACCAGAGGCGAACGCTGTACCACGGAGCCTCCGCGGCCCTTGCATCAGCAAAAGGCTGATTAAACCAGAAATACCCACCTTATTAGGACCTCGTTGAATCTGAATATATCCTAAAACACTTCGTTCTAATAAAGTTAAAAATGCAACTCCAATCAAAACAAAAATAATCAAAATTAAATAAGAAATTACACCTATAACATAATCATAATACATTATTACCTGGACTCACAGTATCCATTATTAGATCCTAAATCTAATGCACTTACCTGCCAAAGTAATTATTAATTATTTTTAATCCTCAACAATAAATATTATTAGTACTTGGTCCTTTCGTATTAAAGTACTGTTTCTGAATAAGGGATAGAAACCGATCTGGCTCACGCCGATCTAAACTCAGATCATGTAAGATTTTAAAGGTCGAACGGACCCATACACTAAGCTTCTTCACCTAGATAAAATCTTAATCCAACACCGAGGTCCCAATCTCTTTTGTCGATATGAACTCTCAAAAAGAATTACGTTGTTATACCTGAGGTAACTTAGTCTAATAATCATTAATAAAGGATCATTAATAATCATTAATAAAAGTAATAATCACAAAAAAGAGTTTACTTCATGTTCTCGTCGCTCCAACGCAACAATTAAATAGCAAATATATGCATTACCAATTACAAAAATTACTACTCAAATGTAAGCATCTACAGTGTCTTATCGTCCTCTATATCATTTAAGCCTTTTCACTCGAAAGTAAACTTCATCATCACAAATAAAGACAGTTTTCCACTCGTCCAACCTTTCATACAAGCCCACAATTAAAGGACTAATGATTAAGCAACCTTCGCACGGTCAAGATACCGCGGCCGTTTAAATTCTCACTGGGCAGGTCAGACCGTCTATTTTAACAAAAGGACATGTTTTTGAAAAACAGGCGAAGGACATTTTGCAGAATTCCGTTACTCACTGTGCCCAATATACTAATAACACCATTATAAATTATGTTAACTAATTTAAGATAAAAGTACAATAATAAATTAAATATAATAAAATATAATAAATAACTCAAATAAGTTATAACAAAATTACAAATGATAGCTACCTCTAAGCCTACACCTTTCATTTAACGTAAGATCATATTATAAATAATAAAAGTAAGGAGCAAATCCCTCTTACTATTACTTACAGCCAAACTACTACAAAACTAAATCCATAACAAGCTAGCCGCAGCTGAATTAAATCCAATCCTTCTACAACCAGGTATAATGCAAACGGAAAGGCTAAAATAAAATTAGTAAATAGTATGCCACCTATAATACCATACTATCTTAGCTCTTTCCATTTCGGGAAATAATTATATAATAATAATATTCAGTGTCCCTTGATACAAAAGGTGCAACCTCTTACGTCTTCTTCCTCAAAAATAAAAATATTCACTTATTTAACCCTGCAACTTCCATACATTTTTACACACATTCGGGTCCCTAATTAAGAATCGAGGATATGGAGTAATTTTGTGAGATTTTCACATTGTTTTATTGTATGAAAAAACAAATACAGCGCAACAAATTAACTTTCATGAAGAGAATAAAAATATTGAAAAGTATAATCACGGGTCCAATGGACCAGCTTGGTAGTTCTCGGGTTGAACATTCCTTTGCAGTACTAATTAACTATAATATTAACAAATTAACTCTATACCCAATCCAATAACATCAATTCAAGTTGGATCACTTAATACTAATACAAACAATAATACTAAATAAGTACATTCTTCATCAAAATAATCTGAATCGCACAGAAACCTCCTCGATGTAAACGAATAGCTCAACTAACAAGCTTTATTTTGTAATTAATTCAATCTAGGCACAACTTGCGGTACACCCACTATGTTACAACTTATCTCGCCTAAACAAATGAGAGCGACGGGCGATGTGTACATATCTTAGAGCCCTACTCATGTTAGCAATATAACTAACATTACATTCAGTTCCACCTTCACTTAAATAATGTCATATCAAAATCCGTATAAACATTCTATTGTAATCCATCTCCTCTTACTGCAAATTCCAGTTGCAACAAGTTTTTACTTTTTCGTAACAGTTTCTAACTGTAACACTCAGATTTTGATAAACTTTGCAGTTAGATACTACACATAAAATACACGAATACGTAATTTTTTAATTTTCCGCGGAGAAACAATTATTGCAGACAAAATCCCCTACCCAATATTTCGAAAGTTGATGCCCGAACGCAGTATGAACTGGACCGAAATGAATGAAATTTTGCACAGACATTGTACCTAGTAGATGTAAAATGAGGGAATACTTGTTTGGTATTTTCCTGAAACAAAGAAATAAATGGGTTGGACAAAGTCCCTTCCAAATATTTGATTACGAAATATGAAAAGTGCTCATGAGTATACTTTCTAAGTGCCTAATTACATAGAGAATCGCAACGAAAGTGTGTTAAGAAACAATACACAAAAATAAACTAACCCGTGTTCTGTAGTTTGTGCGGAAAAACTGTGTGGATGCCGAGGTCTTCTCGTAAAATTGTACATAATAAAGCAGAAGCGCAGGAAGGAGTGGACCGAAGCGAATGGAATCATACGTAGAACTTGTATATGTAAAATAAGGCAAAACGTGTTTCGTAAGTAGCCAGGGGTCGCTAACTTCAATCTTTGAACTTGAACTTTTGAGGCCAGAAACCGAAACACCCGAAACTCACTGTATTGATTCCTACTTTTAGGTGATCTATCTATTGATAAAATTTCCATATTTTCATACTAGTTTTTTGATACCTACAGCGTATTTTATAGTATTTCTGGGTGCGCCTTTAACCCTTACAGTGATGTTCCCATAAATAAAAACACGTGTCGATTTATTTGATGTTTACTGTCGATGTGCAAATTTGAAGCAAATCAGTACGGGACACGTGGGAAACAGGAATTGCTTTATTTTACATATATAATATCTACACACAATTTCATTCGCTTCGGTCCACTCCTTCTTGCGCTTTTGCTGTAACATGTAGAGTGTTGTAGTAATTCTCCTTATCCTCTAGGCACTTCTAATATATACTTATTCTCAATTTTGATATTTCGTAATCAAACGTTTGAAAGGGTCTGTGCCCCACCCACTTGTTTTATGTTGCTTTTTTTTTAAGAAAATACGAAATACGTATTCCTTCGTTTTAATTCTACGGTATCTATGCATAATTTCATTTACTTCGGTTCACTTCTTCTTGTCTTTCGAGCGCCAACTCTCAAAATTTTGGGTTGGGGCTTCTGCACCCTATAACTGTTTTTCCGTTTAAAGAACATACGTATTCATTTATTTCATGTATAATATCTACCTGCCAAATGTTATCAAAATCGGAGTGTTGCACTTGAGGAGTGTTACATGTTAGTACTTAAAGAAAGTTATTACTGTCTATGATTTTTAATGACGATGTGATATATATAAAGTGCTAAGTAATGATTTATAATGTACTCAAGAACGTTTTCAAAATCAGATGCAGTCAAAGTCTGAGTCTGAAATACGTTGATGGTGTTGAGTTTGCTTACTTAATCATGCTTTTCTACCCAATGGGATTAATAACTGTGAGAATGAAGATAAGAAAATGAAAGGAGTGAAGAGACACGAGAGGACATGCAGGTTGCTGTTTGCGCGAGAATATTAAAAGTGTAGGTAAACAAGAGGAACAATAATACTTTCGAACTTCACGCAGTTGTAAAAAGGGAGTCAGCGAATTTCCTCTTTTTCAAAGACTGATCACTACCAGTGCATTTTTTTATTCCTTTGATAGGCTATATGAAATGCTTCCAATTGGAAGGAATTTGTTGGAATCATTTCTCCATCAACCACTTGTATCACCAGGATATTTGCTTTTGTGCATACGTATCTAGTTTTGTGTTTTTTCTATCAGCATACATACCAAACGTATACACGTATATAATATATAAGTGTGTATGTGTGTTAGTGTATTTTTAATATGTTAATTAGTAATATGCAACCTTAAATTCAGAACTTCTATTCATTAAGAGATTAAGTAATTAATATTACTTCAAAATGTTGTAGCAAACTAAATTTTGGATTTGAAATACAGCATTAAACATATTCTTTAGCTCCATAGGTCAATATTGAGAAATTTGCAAATATGACTCCTTCGAAATTTCCATTACATTTCACAAAATATTTTTTACCATAAAAGAATTGAAATTAAAATCCTATTTATTTACAATATAAAATTACAAAAGTTTACAATTATTACTGGAAATTAATGCTATAATCCATTTCGAATATTTTAAAAGCACATTGTTTCTAATGTACTGAAATTTCATTTCTTATTGATAGTATACTTCTTATCGATAGAAATATTGCAAAGAGTTGTACTGTAAGTTTCCATAACTGTTCTCCAAGTGGATTTGTATAGAACCAAAGGGAATTCTGTGAAATTTAACAAACATTCCAAAATAAACCTCTTGAAAGCACATCTTAATTGTAAAAGAATAGATAATGATTCCTTTTGGCTCTTGTAATGCTCTTTTAAGCAGCTTAATAAAAATTCAGTGTAGCATAATAACAAAAGCTGCTTTTCTTATGTCAAAAAAAGAAAGCTTGGTAATGTGTCTGTACTGGGAGCCGAATTCTACTTCACCTCTGGCGCCGAAATCACTAGTTACGGCTCTGGTTGAAAGTATTTAAAAAAAACTGTTGACATGTAAGAAAAATCAAACGGAGTACCTACAAAACAGAATACGGAGCTCATTCATGGTGTATTGCATGCTTTAACAATGAGAAAGGCAAATAACTTTAAAACGTCGGCACAATCAGGCCCTTAAATGAGATATGAACTTGTTTTCTGAACATTTATAATTTCTAGATTGAAATTGGTTAGGGTAATTTTAATTTTTCATTATTGAGTAAAACAGGAGGATTCTGCTGATATATTTACTGATACAGTCAAATGCTTTCGAGCTTCTTTAAAAGTAAGAGTAATTTCATGTTTTTAGTTACAACTCTTCCTCGTTGTTCAATCACTTATTTTCCTCCTTAATTATTCGTTGTTTTGATGTAAGTTGGTTCTCAAAATAATTTAGTGTAAACATTATTAGATAATTATTGGTCAAGTTCTATTACTGACGGTTTTATTTAAAGTAACTTATAATCTTTCATACTGTGTGTAAATTGAAGAAACTTTTTCCAATAAGAAAGAAATTTATCAATACTTGTATTTCCATTTACAGTACGTCTTTGTGACAATGTTTGTGACATTTTACATGTTACAAGCTTTGCTTACTTAATATACACTAATATCATAACTGAGCAAATCAGAATGTTTTAGTTTAGAAGTTTGAACATTTACATTCAACTTGATAAACTAGTCCTATTTTACCCCGACCGAAGAAGAAGATAGTTGTTCCGTTGACAGGTCTCATGACTTACTTACTTTTCTCGACTAATCTTGATGAGTACGAAATTTTAATAATTTAAGTGTTGGCCTCACTACGCAAATTCAATGAAAATTCTTGTGATTACTGTATCTTGTTTTCTGGTATGTTGAAGTGATGTCTGAATCTCAATCAGCCTTCACACTTTTGAAGAGATTTTTTTCCCAAAGAAAGTCCCCAAAGGATATAATGTCTGCAAAGAGATGAAGTAGGTCAGTGGGTCAAGATTTGTGAGTGGGTCAGTGGGTCGTGGTCAGAAGGTCGTGACCCACTGCTACCTACCACCCACCGTGACCCACTCTGACTCACCGACACACTCAGACCGACTGACTGACTCTATTCAGTCCATAGTAGACAGCATCTTCTGAACACTGATAAATGTGCCTTTGTTTCACTTTCAAGGTCTCCAATTTATTCCTTTTTCATTTTTTTCTGTTTACTTATCTGAGATGAGTATATCTATATGAAAAAAGAATTTCAGGTATTTTGGATAGTGATATTTGTAACTGTTGTAACAACAATAGCACTTACTACCTGGATTTCGAGATACAGACTGTGAGTTTTTAGAGGAGCTAACTACTGAAGAAAATACATTTTTGAATCACCTGTAATACATGAATTATTACATTAAAACGAATGCAACTATGTGTGAGTGATGATCAATGACAAATGGCAAAGCCAAATGAAATGAATTTTGGTTGATAGTTAGACCCTAACCCCAACTGGGATGTCATCATATCACTTCTATTATAATACATGTACTAAAGGGGGAGAGGAGGTCCACGTTTTTACGAGAAATTGGGTATCTCACAAGCCGTTCAACTTAGGGAGTGAAATTCAGTATATTAACTCTTTATTAAAACTAAACAGAAGGAGTTCTCGCAGTTTTTAAATTTTTCTTCTATGGGATACTTTCTATATATGGGTTATTGGTAGTGGGTTGATTTATAAAAATAACCAAAAACGATCAATTTTAGTTGAGAAAAATTAAGAAACAATTATTAATTGAGACACAAAAAATACAGTCTCAATTAATTAGAAAGGAATAATAATTAGAAAGCAGTGGTATCATATATCGACTACTTTCTAATATAATAAGTTTTGAATCTTATGTTTATTATATGGAGCCTTCTCAGCACAAGGAACTGAAGCTATAAGGTTGCGAGAAATATATATATATATATATATATATATATATATATATATATATATATATGTATATGTATATACAAAATTTGTACTGTAAGTTTAGTTACATGGAAGTCTTAAGTGTTCACTGTATACTTAATTATATGGAATACTTTACATCTTTTTTCACATTTACTTTGGTCCACTATACCTTGATCTGAGACTTTCAAATTGCATCCTATTTTTCACTGAAAATTATATGTAATCCACTAAGGAATTAACTCTATATAATATTTCAAATTAATCGTAATTTTACCCATTTCAAACACTTTACCATTTTATACTGTAAAGGTCAGATCTACCATATAGTAACAGAACGGTGCTTGAGCGTTGACCGTAGAAATTCAAACTCCGATTAGTGATAATTTCACACCATTGTTTAATTGCAAATGTAAACTCTTTACTGAGTGGACAGGAGGACGTGGATCATAGGTTGAAGTTGATTACGATGGGTTTTGGTGGGTACTGGGTCAGAGTGCGTGACGTTAGGTAGAGGGATATATTGGGTCACGGTTTGTCGAATTGTGTCATGGTGGATCACAGTGGGTCATGGTAACGATGGGTGGTGGGTCAATGGGATGTGAGTCAATATTTCATTGACCTACATCATCTGAACAGTGATCAAAAATAACGAATTGAAGCAAGAATAATTCCTTCTGATCACTGTTCAGACATTTTCTCCTTTATATACTTCCCTTGGAAAACGTAAACATGATAGTCTAAACTAATACTTGAAAGTTTTGAAGGTTGCTTGAAATGCCGCCATCACTTTTTCAAGCTTGAGGAATTATAAGAAAAGTAACAATGCACTGTAGTGCCTTTCTTTGCTAAACAAACGCATATTTAATTAGATGCGTAACCTCGGTCTCAATTAATGCGGATAATCAACACTATTGCATTTGCTGGACGTAAGATTTCTTTATAGGTTAATAAGTATTTTAGGCTTCAAGACTTTTACTTGCCTCCTCATGTGACACTGGTCAATAAGCACGTAAGGTTGTAATGTAAAATGAGACTGAATTAAATTGTTCATTACGAAGCAACAGCCTGAAAGAGGTTTGATGTAAAGAGGGTGAGTGTCAAGAAAAAAAGTAGATTTTGTTGCAGAGGGTGATAGATAAATATAAAAGTTCGTAGTAAAGCTATACGTATAAGGGTAAAATTCTTAAGGGGATGGCAATAGTTTCAAGAAGCAAAGAAATATGCAGTTTGTTTATAGGGTGTTCAAAAAGTCCCTTATAATAGATGATAGCACATTTGTTCAATGTGCCCAATGTTGAATTCTAACCATGTTTTGAAGCGGAATGGTAAAGGATGAAAATACGGGGGGGGGGGTACAATTTGGGCAAATTGCTTCCCTTAAATATCCTTTTTTTGTGCAAAGATGAGCCCCGTCGCGAATCTATACACAGCATTACAACATAGATTAACCGCACTCCCAGAAAGCATAGTTCATCGAACTCAAAGTAAGCCTCGGGGTCCTTGACGATCAATACAGTTTGCCTGAAATCTAGTGTTCAAGTAGTTTAGTATGAGCAAGACGTATTGTGCTAGGGCGCCAACTTGCATGAACCATGCTTTCTTTATATGTTCTAATAACAAAGTGCAACATTCTTATCCATTTTCAAGAAATGACTACACAATACTGGTTTGTATTCACGATGGTGGGGAAGGAAAAGTAGGAGCTTAAATGGGTGTAGTTTTCCTTTGGGATATCGTTAATGACTGCGCGTCTTTATCTTATCCTCCTGTCCTCCCTTCGTTTTCAATCTTAAATCCGCATTTTTAATTATTTTTCAGCCTCAAAATCGATGTGTGTCTTACATTAGAGGTTGAGAGTTTTGGCCTACATTTTGCACTGTCATTAAGGCCCAATTTACAGCAGAAAACGATTGACTTTCTCCGGAGATAGCTAATCTCGTTACTCATGATTCTGTGAAAAATGTGTACTAGGAGTAACCACATTTTCCTAAAAATAGGAAATTGTTTTATCTTGAAATTGGAAACTGAAAATGGAAGACGAAAAATTTTCATTCTGTTTTCACATGTTTATTTATCTTTTTTATTCTTAAAACTCAATGCCGATGTAGTTTTTTTTTTCGTCTCACATTTGAGGCCGTTTTAGATTCGCGTAAATAAGTCCTGCAACCTGCTTTAATTGAAAGCTACGCTTGAAACTGCTAAACTTTTATTCTTATGAACTTTTAGTTGAGATGCATGTTCAACAATTTTTCCTATGGCCACGGACGTTCACACCTACAAAACTATGTTGGGAACGTCGGAAACACTTAATATATACAGAAGTGAACATAATGTTTAAAATTCTAAAAATTTTGTTCTCACACATTTTCACCGCAAATTCAGTTTTACCAATTTATTGCATATTACAGCACTTTTGAAGTATTCTGTAAATATATAAATCAAAGTCAACGCTTTACTTTTACATAACAGAAAAT
Organism: Thermobia domestica; assembly: GCF_964235325.1. NCBI lineage: Eukaryota > Metazoa > Arthropoda > Insecta > Zygentoma > Lepismatidae > Thermobia > Thermobia domestica. The sequence goes on along the minus strand of NC_137462.1, from coordinate 256,299,599 downwards.
CACATTTGAAGAAAAAACGCCATACATTTTACCTCAGTTGCATATTTACCTCACCCATTTAAAGGAAAGTAAACGTTTTATTTTAAAAGAACTGAACACTGTTTCAAACTGAAAGGAATGTTTTGAAACCTCAGATGTTATTTCAGTTAACCCATTTCAGTAATTTTCCCCAATTTTTACGTAACATGTATACGGGGTGTATCAGATGACCCGTCCAGGGCTTTTTCCGGCTCGTAGTGCACGTATACACTTCAAACAACAAATGGTGATGCTTTCATATTTGGTTCTTTAACTAACTCAAACTAGCTTCAGGTATTCTTATTATGATAATGCCATTAGGCGAACAGCTACCTGCTTAAATTGCACTTGATACATAGATTTGGTGTCCCAAATACTTCTCTGCAATACAGACTGTCACGGCGAAAGCAAGGAATGAAATTACCTGCTGCGCGTAAGTTAGCAGTTGCGAAAATACTTTCCCCGATATGTATGGAAAAGAGCTGAAATGACATGTGAAACAGTTAGCTGATCCTTTAATATCATTATCACGATAACAATATTTGAAGCTAGTTTGACTTCGCTGAAGAACTAAATGTCAATGACAGGTTCAACAAAGGTAAACAGAGTGCTGTGAAAGGCTTTTATACGAGTTTAAGAAGTGACTTCCCAATTTGTTTGTTAGAACACCTGTGACTACAAGTATATTGAAATCTTTGAGTTTTATTTTGCACACTTATGCCGGCTAGGCTAATGGAGACGGCAATGATGAGAAATGAATGAATTGGTGGAATCAAGAAAGTGGGAGAAAACGAAAGAACCTGTAGGAAACCCTCACACATGGTGTTTGTTCACTACAAAGGTCACTTGGCAGAGCTGTCATCGAACCAAAAACTGTATGCAGCAGAGGTGAACGTGCTACCACTGAGCCACCGCGACCCGTAAGTATATCGAGAACAATAACTTTTAATAAGGAACAAACTGCAAAGTTCTATACAAATTAGTGCACATTGATGAAGAAATGTTCTTTTTCCACCATCACGAATACTGAACGCTCATGAGATTGGTGTATCGTGTGTTCATGTTAATCCCAAAGTGATATGTGAAAAACGGAAAGGATTTCTCGTCAAGTTGACGTCGGGCTAGGGTTGCCAGACGTCCCGGTTTTCAATGAAAGAATTAACTGTCCCGTAAAAGGCTTTGAGAACGCCTGTTTTCGCTCTTCTGATTGAAAACAAAATCAGCCAGCAAGAACTAGTATGTCTCACCTGAAAACAGAAGGTAGTATTTTTAACTGAAATGATGACGAAACAAAGAAAACGTATCTCTTCAGTCATACATGGGATAGTGTGTCGTAATTGGCACAATATTTAGAGCCTGTTAAACACAAGAGCTCGGAATTCGGAATAAAGGACACCAGGTAGCTCTCCTGTTACCTCTCCACATTTTTATACATCCTTTGTGGGGCTTCAGTTGTGCTAACTGTATATAAAAAGAATGAACTGGAAAATTGTAAGTAGCTACTAATCTGCAAACGACAGGTATAATCGATTCTTACCAAATGAGTAGGAACCGTGATCTAAATGGCTATATAGCGTGAGACTGGTGTCCCGTTTTTCGCTTACAGAATCTGGCAAATCAGGGAAAAAGAGGTCGGAATATAACATTGATATTCTGCGTGAGTGCTACTGGTCAGTTTGTACTACCCCTCTTCATAGTCGTATTTCCGCGCCAGAGAATGAGGGAGGGACTGTTGGTTGATGCTTCACCTGAGATTATTGCTGTAGCACAAAGTACTGATTGGATAACGAATGATACTTTTTTTTTTTAACTTCGACACTTTGTGCAACACATTGTGAAATTCTGAATCCTTCCCCGCACACTCCAGTTTTGCTAATTGTTGATGGACATGGGAGCCATAAAGAACTGAAAGTGATTAAATATGCGAGAGATCACGGGATTCACTGATCAGTACTCCTCCACATATCACTCACAGGACTCAACTCACTGATAGGTGTTTTATGAAACCATTTCAAGACGCATACAATGATGCTTGCTCACTGTGCATGCGCAAGAATGCTGGAGTAAAGACATCCGAATACGATGTAGCGCATCTTGTTTCAGAGGCATACCAAAATGTATGTCACATGGACGTAGCTCTCAACCGATTTGCCTTCACCAGAATATATTCACTGAACCCTCAGATATTCAGAGACACTGACTATTTCTCTGCAAAAGTCCGAGTATCTGATCGGTACTTTGTGTGGAAAGGATTTGGCACGTCCATCCTCACCACAACAAACGTCTGCAAATCAGGCGCCATGTTCAGGATAAACGGTCTCCCGACATCCTTGATGCAATCCATATGGTTCCGCAAATCTCAACAGGACGATTAGCTAGGGATGCTGCTATGAACCACATAATGATATGGAGGATTCTGTACAATAACGAGTTATATCCTTATCATGTTCATCTGCACCAAATACTCCGAGGACAAGATTTCCATAACCATCTGCAGTTTTGTCAATCGGTGAGTACCAGGAACCCATGTTTCACCAGAACATTCTGTGTACGGATGAGCCGACTTCAAGATTAATGTAGCTCAACGTACACAACGCTCACTACTAGTCCAGTGCTTACTGGGTACGTGAAGTTGACAATCAACATATCTGGAGTCTAAATGTCTGGTGTGGTATAGTGGGAGGCCAAATTGGTCCTTATTTCTTCGAAGGTACTTTAGCAGAAGCAGGATACGCTAATTTTTGTCAGATGTTCTTTGTGAGCTCTTGGAAGAGGTCTCATTAGTAACTCGTGAAATAATGTGATCACTAGACGGTTACTCTTCTCATTTTGCAAGAGTTGCCGGAAAAAACTTTTGCTCAATTATTTCAAAACAGGTGGATCAGAAGATGGGGCCCTTCCTGGTCAGCTCGTTCTTCGGACCTGACTCCACTTGATTTTTCTTTTGGGAACGTGTCAAGGAGCTGGTTTACCAAGAGTGTACTACTACAAGGGAGGACATAATGAACAAGATAATGGCTGCCATGGACTAAGAGCAATCTACAATGTCTCGGTGCGCATTCGAATTTGCATCGCACGTGCTGGACGATCCATTGAACATTTATTGTGAGTTTTATTTTTTGGGTGGGAAGTACAATATTTTGGAATACAATGTTCAGAACTTTGATTTCATGTTAATTATTTTATTTATTATCTTGAGTTTGTTTATTTGTACTATTCTGGAACAATTGTTTGTGCAATGAGTTCAAAAAAATTATTTATTAAAATATTTACATAAGTTAAGAAGACTAAGAGAATGGCAGTGATTTTGTAAGTTTGATTTTTTGGGGGAGGGGGTTGTTGTTGGACTTTACAACCGAATTTGTTTTATACGTAGATTAAAACCAAAGAGTGTTTTTGTCTGTTTTTCAATTGGTTCAGATTCCGAAATTTAAACTAGTACTGTCCTGTAATATTGTTTTTGTTTGTTGATAAGTAGACGAGATATGCCCTAACGTTTGATAATGAATGCTGTAAAGAGTTTTCAACAACTATTTAATAGAACATGTGCTATCTGATACTCTTTTGGAGTCATTACCAACTAAAACTGTTGTTCTTAGTCGCAATTCAACAGCTAATAATACATACTGTAGATGTCAAACCGTAAAGTTTAACGAAAAACGTTCCTGTAAAAGTTGTTTCCTTTTCAATAATACTTCCAAATAAATCGAAATTGGTACCACTCTCAATTTGAAATTTTGAAGTGTATCCCTCGTGGAAGTATTCTCTCTACGCCACTGGATACGGAAGGATTACTATTTGATTCTTCACATACGATTTGGTAGTTCATTTTTTATTTTAAGTGCCTACGTGCACTACGAGGCGAGAAAAGTTCCTGGGACGGGTGGTCTGATACTCCTTGTATATAGTGAAATGCTGAACGAACAGAATAAAGAGCTCGTCGCTCCATGAGATCAATACATACATATCTGTTACCATAACAAGAGGTGCATAAAAGATCTATACCCAGCTTCTTCAGAAGTCCGCTTCATTGTAAGGCTAATTTGACGCGAATTTGACAACCAAGAAAGTTGACTGCGGTGTCATCCTCAATGTCTAGAGACGATATATCTATCTATCTATCTATCTATCTATCTATCTATCTATCTATCTATCTATCTATCTATCTATCTATATATATATATATATATATATATATATATATATATATATATATATACTCCATGGTTCTGGATAATCACAATAACATTTTAAAACACATTTTTCTGACCAGAACAAAATGAATCATATAATAATTATACGATTTCTGTTACAGTTTCAAGGACCTAACGTCCTCTTCATCAGACATTGAGAAAAGACAGATGACAGCAATTCTTATATCTTCCTCAGCCGTTAGCATTTACATTTATATAATTTTAATTGTTGTTTTTATAAATATAAAATTTAAATTTGTAATATGTAACAATATCATATAATTACATTGTTCATATATTTTAATTGTCAATGCAAATTACAATTCTATTGATCTTTATAAAAAATAAAATAAAATAACAGAAATTTGGAAATATTCAAATTGTACTAATAGTTTTATGCATTTTTCTTTTCTATCACTTCTAATAATTTCTCCCATTGCTCATGTATATTCATACCATTTGTCCAGTTCATTAAGTTCTCCTCTTGTTCTTTCTTTATTCTTCTCGCTTCGTTCCATTTCCTAATAATCTTGTTTTTCTCTTTCTAAACATTTAGCCCCTTCCCAATCTATCCTATGTCCCGTTTCTTTCACGGGTATAAGGTTGCAATTAGAAGTAGAAGAAAATAAATCCATCAATTTTATGGATATGAAGATAGAGAAGCAAGGTGAGAAAGTTATTACCAGTTGGTATCAAAAAACGTGTTGGGCACGTATTTATTGTCACTGGAGAAGTGATGTAGACAAAGCAACTAAAAAGAACTTCATTAGGAACATGGAAAGGAGGATAGAGAACATCAATAATGAAGAAGAGGGAAAGCAAAAGATTTGGAAAATTTCTATAAACAACTTTAAAATATTGGATATAGGATAGAACAGATAAAAGGAAAGAAAAAAGAAGAAATAAAAAAGAAAGAAGAGGAAGATTATAAGAAGTGGTATGGAATTCAGAGCATAGGAGAAAAGACGGAAGTGCTAAAGAGGGTATTAAGATAAGGAGGTATTAAGACATAAAGAAAAGGAGGAGAAACGTTGTTGAGGTGTATAAGGAAGAAAAAGATAAGGAGGGAAAGCAATATAGTGGAGGAAGAAGAAGAGGTTATCTATGAAGTGAAATGTAGTGAGTGTGACCTGAAATACATAGGGGAGACGGGAAAAAGGCTTATGGACAGATTGAAACAACGTAAAGATTATGTACGAAAGAAAAGAGAAAATAATGCTATTTACAAACATGTGAAAGAAACGGAACACAGGATAGATTGGGAAGGGCCTAAAGGTTTGGAAAGAGGAAAAACAAAGATTATTAGGAACTGGAAGGAAGCGAGAAGAATAAAGAAAGAACAAGAGGTGAACTTAATGAACTGGACAAGTGGAACTTAATGAACTGGAAATCTACTGTGACTCACTAAGATATAAGATAAAAAAGAGATTTTAAATCTCCTTTGAGTCTAAGCTGTCAGGGTAAGCATATTTTACCTGGGAGAGCCTACTTCGATTTCAGGCGGGATCTCTCGTGGTTAAGGATTCCACGTTAATAAATAGTTAAACGTCTCATATAGCTTCGCTGAAAGCTTGAGGTTAAACTCAATATCAACAAAACTGAAAAATATTTCACTTATTTCCCTATATTCAGGACTGGAAATATTATCTACAGACCACAAAAAACACGACGCGCAAGCTGCCAATTAATCAGGTTCCCAGACAAGGTCTATCTGGCTTTTGCTGCGTTTTAAGTCTGGAAAAGGCACAAGCTCGTGAAGTGTGTGAGAAAGAAAAAATGGGTGGAAGACCTGTACCTGTATGGGAAGTTACACCATCACAAGGTGCGCGGAAGGGATATCAACGCCTTATGCATCAGGGACCGGTTTACAACTTTGATGGTACCCTAAGAGTATCTGAGACTAACCCCGGAGAGAGAACAAAAACGTGCTTAAAGGATTATGCCTCGGCACATAAAAGCCATATCCAGAGACCGTAAAGGAAATCTCTGGTGATGAAGAGGCATACGTACATCAGGTCATGCAAATATCCAAAAAGACCCACGATTTTGAATATGATATCTTGGCGGCGGCCCCTACCCGAGAGATGACGTCAACCACAATGGACGTAAGTGAACCGTTGAATATCGGTCTGAACCTTTCCTCAGAAAAGAGAAAGCGGCTATTAGGGTTAATCATGGAATACAGAGACGTTTTTGCCTGGGACAAAACCTGCCTTACGGAGGGTAGGAATGTGTGCGTTCCCAGGATAGAATTAACAACAGACATACCAATGGCGTGCCCACCATATCGTGAAACTCCTAAACAACGCGAGTTTGTGGCTTAGGAGGTGCAGGAAATGTTAGATTTACAAATTATAGAGCCCTCGTCCAGCCCATACGGCAGCGCGATCGTTCTAGTCGGGAAGAATGACGGTTCTACTCGCTTCTGTGTGGATTTTCGTAAGTTAAATGTACTTATTAGACCCCTGGTATATCCAATTCCCCGCATCGATGACATCCTAGCACACTTTAATCGGACAAAATTAATATCAACCCTGGATCTTAGGAGCGGTTATCGGCAGTTGCCCTTACATGCGGACGATATAGACAAGACAGCGTTTGTCTGTAGCGCTGGTAAGTTCAATTTTAAACGCTTGCCGTTTGGACTAAACATTGCACCCGCAATTTTTCAGAGAACCATGGACGCGGTATTCAGCGGTATGAAATGGCCTACCCTATTCACAACCTCCTCAGTTCAAGTCTGATATTCGGGGATGTTGGTGTGAACCGAAGAAGTTACCTTCCAATCACCATCTGAAATGACTATATCGTTGACTAATAAGCGAGAGGTAAACTTTTGACACATAATCTTATGAGGATTATAGTATTGGAATAACAGCTTAGAGTTTCGGTAATAAATGACATGTGAATTCTCATAATAAAAGTGCGCGCAAGTGTGAATGTCGTGTATTAAAAACGGGTAATTAGATGGTTTGCCAGATCGCACATCGCATACCAAACATTGAGCTGTTGATCAATGAATTAAAAGTAACACATACCTCTTGGCTTCTGGTCTGCTTGTTCTCTGATGCTGATCCTCAATCGTCTCTCTCCTTGACGGGCTGCAAGCTGAGAGGTATTTCCTTTCATGGTATCTCCACGATGTAGTCTAAGCTGTATACATTTGAAGTTCTACTACAGATGAGCGTAACGACTAATCTTCGTGACGTATTTAACTTCTAATATTCGTCTGTTAAACGTTGAATTCATGTGACTTAAGACTAGTCACAGTAAACCGATGATTACCATCGAACTGCCTCAAACTTCCTTCTCAAAACTCTCTCCAGACAACCCCTATGACAACTCTCCCCAGACATAAAACAATTTGCTAAAACGGTGTTCTAAATAACTTGTTACATAAGATGTAAAAGTAATGACTGCTGCATTTATGTAATGTGTTACGATGATAATAATCGTTTCCGTATTCTTTCATTATTTTACAATCCTAAACCCAAAATATAAATCTTTAATAAAAATGAAATTAATAAAATATACTTAAAATAGAATATTAAATTTGGGCTCTGAAACATGCCCCCTGCTGAAACCCTGTTAGCTCTGCTAACAGATTAGATCTCGCAAGAGATCGTTCCAACCTAAAACACCCTGTATATAAAAATAATAAAATATATAAAATATATAAAATTGTACAAAATAGTTTAAACAACAAAAATGGATAATATATATACAATATCATGAATAAATATTTGTGATGAATATTAACATCTCCCAAAACCTAATTTTCATTAATACAATTAATCTTTAATCATTGAAAATAAATTACGTGCGTATAGAGTTTTAAGTCTGAATCCTCACACCATCTAGTGGCTGAGGTGAGAACTATCTCGAATAAGAATATTCGTTGTGTTAATTGCACAAAGAATTCTTTCCTGGTACGCAATTAAATTATCTTACATTCTGTTGCTAAGAACCTTTTTGTGTTAAACATTTGCCACTGTCTCTGTCAACGGATGCTGTATACAGACTTGCCAATTCAGGCACATGTTGTCTGTCCATCCATGATTTATTAAAGTATTTATAAAACTTTTCATTCACTTTTATTAGCTTTTCCAAGATTCCACACTAATTAAATAACTATTTGTATGCATATGACACTGATCACTACACTTTTCAATATCACAAATTTACTAAATATTTGAATTAAAATAAATTTCACCAGATTTTCACTTGCATAAAAAGAAAATTCTCTTCAAGACAGTTTACAACCATGATCTTGACTTTGAGAAGCGCGAAATCAGCGTTTCTCCAATCAAGGTTGATTCAAACGTCCACGTTTTGCTCTCATTTAGGCGTCGGTTGCTTGAAAGTTAAACACGGAGACCCGACACACAAAATTTTGATGCATTTTAGTGAGTTTTAAGGCTTAAATTACCACCACATCGCAGGGAAAAAAGGTTTCCTTGCCGTCGACTTTCATGATCCCACTTTTATCGAATTTTTCGGTTTCGTTCACTAAAAATGTTCGATTTCCGTGGCTGGAAATCAGTGAAGTGACCTAATTTTTATCTCTTGGTGGTCTGGATACCAGGTGGTGGTCTCCTTATTTTGTTGTGGTTGGTAATGTGTTACTTCTACCCATTAATATCGCTAATGCTTGAATATGCTTTGATTGAATCGGACAAAGTGTGTAATGCTGTGTGGTCAGAAACATGTATATTTACTTTCAACTATGTGCATTAAAACTTCTGTACAATCACCTACAATGGGACATACTAGAGGGTGAGTACCTAAACCAATGTTATTAATATCATTGTTTTAATTGATAATTTTATTACTACGTATATCTGTATTTACGAGTTATTTATAATCTTATCCTACCTAACTATCAATATAAAATGTTTGTTTACACCTATCACTTGATAACTGAAACCAAAACCCGTTTAAAGATTAAGGGGTGATGGAAACGATGGAAACCCGCGTTTCCTCAGGCTTCGAAAGAGCATTGGTCGTTCGACGGCTGCTCGACTAGCCGTGCATCCTAAACGTGATTTGTTCCCAGTTATCTTGTTTGACTATCTACAAATTTATCTAAAAGCTAGTATATATATATATATATATATATATATATATATATATATATATATATATATATATATATATATATATATATATATTTAGAACAATAACAAGACTAACTTTTGTCTCCGTAATTAAAAAATCCAATTTTTTCCATACTCATTTTTTAATTATCAATTTAATTCTACTCTACGTCAAAGTAATTATGGATAAGCTGACTGTCACCAGTTCAACTATCAATCACTTAATATGTAAATTAGAATACTATATTCTTTGTCCAATCAGTATATTTAATAAAATCAATGTCTAATCCGTATCTTAACTTATTCAAAATCAGTATAATACCTTAGTCATTCGTGTTGGTAGCCAACCAGCAGCAAAATAACTTAGGCTAACGTCTTAATCATTTATCTCTTATTCAATGTCTAAGCAGTGTAAATAAATCATCGCGCGTTCTTAATCTTACATTATCCTATATTTATTTTATACTAGCAGCGTTCACCCCGCTTCGCTGGGGTCACCCCGGAACGCAATAAACTTTGTTACTTAGATAATTTTTACTTTTTCGCTTTCAAGTGATATGATAAAAACCATAGAAGATTGGAGTAAATGTTAACATTATATCGCCTGTCATTTATGTTAACCCGCCGAGTGACACGGTCATGTGGGTTGCATATAAATACGGTTAGATTTAGCTATGATGAGCTAACAAAGGATTTGTACGTTATGGACACTTGAATGGTCAATTATCTCAAGACACTGGTAATTGAAAATTAAAGTGATATGATAAAAACCATGTAGGGTCCAAAACTTAATAACCCCCCAAAAATGAAAGAAATTGGTTCAGCCGTATTAGCGTGATGAGCTAACAAAGGATTTGTACGTTCTCTTTTATATATATAGATAATTGCCAAAAAGGCCTATCTTGTGAAACGGAACTCATCAATCTGTCAGATGAACAAGATATTTTTAAATCCGTTTATGAATGTTTCTAGCTTGTTTAGGAAGTATCTTAGCAGAAATATTTATGTCTGTTTTATTTCCCTAAATCTATTTTCTTTTCTTCTTTTTCTTCTTTCACTCTATAATCTCTTATACTCTTCATTATTTATTTCTTAGAATGCTTATATTACTTCTTATTTTCTCTATTTATTTCTTATTACTTCTATATCTCCCTATTTATTTATATCTATGTTTTATTTATAACATTATTTTCTCTATTCTTCTCAATAACTATATTTATTTTATAATCTTACTTGTTTAAGTCAGGATATATACTAGTCATAATCATAATCTCATACTTATAGTCAAAATTCAGTCTATTTATCCATATGCTATCTCTACTTTATTTATTTTTCTACTACTATTGCTACTTTCGTTCTTATTCTCTTTCCTTTCCAAATCCTCTACTTCATCACTTCTGTCATTCCAGGTTCAAATTAATGAAAATAATCACCTAGATTTTCAAGTACTTTACAAACTAATCATACTACTAGATATCAAAGTATATACTAGGATGCTAGCTTACGTCATGTTACTACAAATATTTTCTTTACAAGACTTACATTTATCTTTATCTTACTCCTACGCTCTAAAATATTAAACCTTGGTAATTTATTTTTAAATTTAAATTTTACTTTAGTATTCGTTAGTTTATTGGTTAAGTAAGAATGATTCACCTCAAAAAAAATTGTTCACTGCATTCAAGTGACAAACGAGGCATCTCCTGTGTCTCTTTGATCCTTGCTACTGAAGACTTACGTGAGTACATAAATAAAATATTCTCGTCGACGTTTTGAATAATCGCCCACTTTTAATACAACGAGAATGGGACTACCCTTCTAATTAGAACTTAAACCTTCTGAAAGGTTCGCCAAAAGTCGTGTTGTTTTACCAATTCTAATTTCTTTCTTTTCTAGCTTGCATGTTAATAAATTTGCCCCATTCATTTTTGATGTTTTTTTTCTTTCTTGCCTTCTATTTATTCTAGATCTTGTTACTTTCCGATAGCAAAATTATTCACTTTTCCTTTTTTTGATGATTCTTCTTCATATTCTCATTACTATTTCTCTTTTTTCTTCAAAACAAATTCTCTTTCACTATTAATTGATCCTTATTCTCTTGATATTATATTCTTATTCTTTTTTTTACTGTTTTCCGCAGACGATAACGTCGTCTCTTCGGGATTCTAATACTCTTCCAATCATTCTTATTTATATGTTCTACATATTTATATCTTCGAGACATAGTCGAATTTCTATATTTCTAACTTACTATGATTAATAACTAATAATAACAATATATACCTAATCATCAAAATAAATTCTTAATTCTATATTTCTAATATATTCTAATCCTAATAATCTAATACTAATAACAATAATCCTAAAAATAATATTAATAAAAATGCAAATAACACTTCTTATGTAGTTTTAATCTAATGAAACTTAAATACTACCAATAATATTTATACGTAAAAATAATATCTTACATAAAACTATTTACAATATTGTTCCGTTTCAGTGTTTCTTTACTTGGATAGCCATGGATTTCGTTGTTTGAATAAGGTAGGGAAAGCAACTATGTCTAAAGACAGCTTATCGCTTGTGATAACAAGCTTTGCTTGTTTTTCAAACTGCGAGACGGTAGTAATAAAATCAGATATTCTAATAGCTTGTGTACAATCAAATTTGTTTCTAAATCTATCCAACCATCTGTTTACAGTTTCTTGATCAGCTCTAGATGTAAACAGAGCACAAATCTTATAGTTAAGTTGATCCGACTTCATTGCGAAGAATATTGATTCCCGGAATATCGTGTTAGTTTCAGCAATACCTGTTATAACTGACAAAAAGTGTCTCCTAAAACCAAGCTCTACTAGATCGTCAAGAATAAAGTTCTTGTCTGTGAATTGAAAAATGTAGTATCGCTTATATTTTAATCCTAAAATATTACTTCGAAATATAGATTCATTATTTTCGTCATACGTCGGACTATATTCGACGAAGTGTTTCAGTGCCCGTAAGTCTAAGTAATAAAACCTCGACTTACAGAACATTGTGTCTGGCTTGCCACTACTTTTCATTACTGGGTAGTGAAGCCTATGATTATTCTTCAATGAAAGCATTATGTATCCTACGTATGAACGCAAACAATAAAACTTAGAAGTAAGGGTGGGTGGGTGGGTTAATTTCTTACTTTAGAAGTAAACTAGAATTAATGTAAAAACTAGGGTCTAATTCACGTTAATTATGACTACAAATAACAATAATTTCGTCTCTTTAATGGGTGATATCAATAAAACGGAGAAGTTACTCATTACGCCCAATTTTGAAGTAGTTACTCGCATTGGTATCAATAAAAAGAGAACTGAGCACTAGTCGCCTCGGCTGACCTCGGAGAAGCCCCGCCCTTTTGAAGTAACCACACCTCTATTCTCGAGCCGAGTAACTACTCCGCGTTTGATATCAATAAAAATCAAAGACTCTTCTGTGATGCTAGTAACTTCTCCAAATTTGTGGAGCAAGCTAAATAGGTGACTCCGTGCGAAATATGGCAGAGTATATGATTGTTTTACTACGTAGAAAAACTTATAAACTGCATAGAAATGTTGGAAATGGAGATTACAAAAAGCATTATAAGTTTATGAAAGAAAATGTAGTGATTAACACAACATTTTTTAAGGAGAATCAACCGAAATTCGGGGTGGTGGACTACGTAATGATGAAAAGATGCGAGTTTTCTTCAAGGGCCCCCTCATGTGGGCCCCCTATTGTATTTATGAATATACAATATTTGCCATAATTAGAGTGCAATTTGTCTTAAAATCCTGATATATATACCTTCTGCATCTGAATGCCCTCCCCCCTAAATTTACAGAGAAATCGGTGCCCTTGGTTTTCTTGCGTTACGTGAGGGATCTGGGATTCCAGGTCGGAATGTCAGGGGATTCTGGTGTGGCTCAAAGTACTGTCTATGACTACCTGAAAATGGATTGTTTCCGGAAGTGTGCGTAATATACAAACAGCAAAGGCAGTGTGGCAAGAACAATATACATCTCCGGGTGCTATCGGAGCACTTGACTATACACAAGTGGCATTAAAGAAACCTAGTATTTTGGAGAGTAATACGTTAATAGGAAGAGCTATTTCGTGGCTAAGCGGTTAGCGTACATACCTTTGGCATAGGAGACCCGCGTTCGATTCCCGGCAAGAGCTCATGTGGTTTGGATTCCACGTTAATCAGTGGGTTCTGTCTCATATAGGCACGCTACTGAAAAGGACGTTAAACTAATAATCAACTCAACTCAACGTTGATAGAAAGGGTGTATACATGAGAATGTATTTTGTTTATGTCAAGGCGAAAGGGGACACGTATGGTGTTGAAAACGCAATCAAATGGACGTGATTTATGACGTGGGTGGCTGGACTTTTTTAAAAAGAAAACAAAGGAACCAAGTGTCTGATTTCGTAATTAAAGCCAAACAATCTACAAAGACCTTGGACAACACGTGATATGCGCTTGTCGTGTTAATCTTGATATTGCTGGATTCCAATCAACATCCATCAGCTCAAATAGGTTCATTCCCATGGTTTCAGTATTACTTTCTTCTTTCCCGTTTTTTTTATTTTTTATTTTTTCTTCTTTTTTATTTTGGTTTTATTCTCGCTCGAATATTAAAGATTCTCTTGAATTTGTGTCTCAGTCGTAGATGTATTTGATATTTCGTTGCATTTCACTGTAATTACCTTCAAAGTTTCGGCTTTCCTTCGCTTACTTTCTGGTAGCTGTGACTTTGAAAGTACCACTGGAAACTCTTTTCAATATCCACAAATGCACTTTGATTGAAGCTATCGTTGCTACTTGCCCGTTTCATGGCTTTTAAGATACTACGCCATAGGTTAAAAACAAGGAAATGACTGCGCGATGAATGGGAGAAATGAGTAATCACTTCTTTTATTGATACGACTCAGTGCTACGTGCAGAGGAAGCGCGAGTAAACGTTCATAAATCTGGAGCAGACTAGACCTGAGTAGTGGCTTGTTTTATTGATACGAAATTGAGGGAGGAGATTACTCCCGCTGTAGTTACTCCGATTCTCGAGCAGAACTTCTCAAGAGTAGTTACTTATTTTTATTGATATCACCCAATATTTTCAACTGCTATACGCATGACTTCACGCAGACGATGCTATCCCATGAGCGCATTATCCCTGATTTTTGATCATTTGGTTGTTATCGGAACCGCTCGGAGTCACCGGCGATAATGTGACATAACTTGCTTCCAACAGCTGTCTGCGCTTGAAACAAATTTCTTTGCGTTTTTATTACGTACATTCATGTAACTATTATGTAATCTACTTTTGTACGTAATTATTACTTAAATACAACAACAAGGGTGGGTGGGACGGGAACTATAATTAATACCATGGCCACGCCACTCGTGCTTGCCGAATTTCAGTCACGAACTGAGGAGGCTGTCACTATTTATATACTTGGATGATATTATGGTGCCTCACTCGACCTTTCAGGGGATGTTAGATGGGTTAATGCGAATGTATGATCGGTTGCGAGAACATAATTTGAAGTTGCACCCTGGGAAGTGTTTCTTTGCTTACGAAGAGGCGTCGGTTCCAGGTCACACCGTAGGGAAGAATGGAGTGCGAGTAGACCCAAAAAGAAAGGAAGAGCCATACGGGGGATACGGTGAATGATGTGAGATCATTTCCCGGCTCTTGCTCGTACTACCGAATGTATGTGAAAGGATTTTCAGAAATAGGGAAACCGCTCACTGACCTTACTAAAAAGAACCGGATATTTGTACTAGGCGAGATAGAGAAACGTGCCTGCGATACATTAAAATAAAACTGGCCACGTCACTCGTGCTTGCCCATTATGATCCCGCTAGGGAGTTGTTGGTGTACACGGATGCTTCTCTAAATTCCGTAGGAGGTTATATTGCACAGGTTCAAGACGATAAAAGGGAACGACCATTGGCATATTTCTCAAAATTCTTAATGATGACGAGACAAGTTTCTCGTCGCCCGAAAGGGAAGCACTAGCTATAGTGAAGACTATCCTCCATTTCCATTACTACCTAGCGGACAAACCATTTCTCGTATTTAGTGATTGTTCAGGCGCCTGTCAAGTCCAGAAAAATAAGTCGCCTAACTCACGCTTGATGCGGTAGGCCCTTCGGCTTCAACCTTATCAATTTACAATCACTCATGTAAAAGGAAGTAACAATGTTCTAGCCGATGAATAGTTGCATTATCCGTCCCACCAAGAAGAAGATATTACAGAAGGAAAGGAAATAAAGGAGGAACAAGTGGCCTGGGCTAATCTAGTAATGGATCCCAGTTGCATAGGAACCAAATGCGACGTGAAGGACCTACAGCATGAAGACGCCACAGTAGCCAGACTGATTCAACTTAAGGAACACGATCCGACTGGTACCGAAGTTTGACCCTATTGTTTGCAAGATGGAATTTTGTACCGCGTCATGGGAAAGGATTTCAAACTTGTGGTTCCTGAGAAGATGATACCAAAGGCTTTGGAAGAAGCGCACGACGTACCACTTCATGGTGCTCATAATGGATATTCTAGGACGTACTCGAAGGTCAGCGAACGATATTATTTCCCTTGTATGGTAAAAATCATTAAGGAATACGCACAGAGCTGCGATCTCTGTCAGCGAGTAAATATTCCCTGGGAGAAAAAGCAAGGATTGTTGAATCCTATTCCGGTGGAAAATTCGTTATTTAACGTGTGGGGGCTAGACATATATGGTCCTTTGCACAGAAGTCAAGGGTACGCATATATCCAGGTAATGGTGGAACACTTAAGTCACTGGCTTATTTGCGTGCCTCTGAGAAACATCAATACATCGACAGTAGCGAGAGCAATTAGAGAGGGACCTCAGAGAACCTAATCACGGTGTTCGGACTTCCCAGATTCGTACTAACGGATCAAGGAGGGAATTCCATGTCCCGGTTAATGGAAGAATTTAACCACTTGTTCGAAATTAAGCACAAAAGGACAGCATCATTTAAACCGAGTACTAATGGAAGAACAGAAAGAGTGAACGCGGTAATTGCGGCTTTCTTAACTAAATATACTACGAAACAACCTAAACTCTGGGCGCAGTATGTGAAGTTATTCGCCTACGCCTATAATATATCAAGTTTGGAAGTCCGGAAGTACTCACCGTATGAGGTCGTTTTCGGACAGAAGGCACGTTTTCCTAATGAAACGAGGGTTCGATACGAGTACCCGTCCGTTCAGCAACATCAGCAACAGCTGCATCTCATAAGAAAATTGGTACAGGAAGCCATTACGATGAATCAAGTAACGACCAAACAACGAGTGGATGTTAGTCGACAGCCGATTAAACTGACAGAAGGAGATTTGGTGCTGTGCCGTTGGTGTCCCCAGAAGAAGGATGTCAGCACAAAGATGATGCCACGTTATGTCGGGCCCTATTATTTGCGAAAAATATTACCAAGTAATGCATGTCGCCTTGAACTAGTTGCAAACGCTAGGAAGATAAAGGTCGTTAACATCGAACGATTAAAGAAGTACTACTCACGACAAGAGCAAGAGAGAACTCAAGTGAATGAAATTGAATGGATTCAGGAGTAAAATGGGAATGTCGTACTTGAGACTTGTAAGGTGCGAATTGGTAAGTAACAACCCAGTATTGGTTGGGAAATTCCCCCTTTATTGGCAGCAGTATGGAAGAATATTATTTCCTTCACTCTTCGTACAAATTCATTATTTCCCACTAGCACTCATATGCTTGTGTGTGTAACTGAAAGTATATTTCTTAGTAGGACAAGGAGAGTAAGTGACAACACGACGAGCTCATTGAAAATGAAACGAAGAAACCGATATGGTACGAGGTAGAAGACATCTAGCCGGCTAAAAAGAAAATATCATCTCAACGGGAATCATTCGAACATTGCATGCATGCATTTATAGAGTTGTAAAAGATGCAAGGATAATAGAATTTTTCCTTGCAGGTAGTACAACTGTCCAATTGTTGAGCCAAGTAGTCTCCCAGCTTCTACGTAGCTACCCAAAGGCTTGATTTGTATTGCTTGGCACAGGAAAATGGCTACTTCTAGTAGGACGCTAGCTATTCAACCTAAAGTTCCTTCAATCAAGGTAGATCAATATGACGGACAACCCGATGAATCCCTCGAGGACTTCTTGCAGGCGTATCGCATGGCGGCCAAATTATATCGCTGGTCTGAAGCAGATAGCATCAAATACTTGGTGGCATATTTATATGGACCTACTCGAGACTTTTATGAATTAAATTATGAGGAATTGTTAGGACTAACCAGTTTTGATGATGCGGCTAAACGTCTACGGTAAGCATTTGGAACGACTGATTCTTTGAGCGACCCGCACGCATCATTATGGAGTAAAAGGAAAGCGCCCTACGAAACATATTCTCAATATTATTACTCTATTCTCAAATTGTGTCAACGGGTCTCTCCAAAAATGAGTGAAGATGACAAGATTCAGCATATCTTACAGGGTTTGCCTTCTGTGCGTTAGCCTGCGTGATCGAGCGCGGGTGTGATAAGTTAGAGGAGATTAAGAGAGCTTTGGAGCGATTTGAAAAGGCTCGTATTTACTCACAGTTACGAAGGGTCCAGGAATAACCTTTAAAATCAGTTAGTAGTAATTGAAACACCCAATCCACGGGAACACAGGGAAAGAGATCCCCCCTCCCGGGCAGTGGCAAAACGGTTGCAAACAGTAACCGTATCGCAGAAGGAGATCAGCAAACAGAAACAGCAGCGAGCAAGCAAGCAGTATACCTGTTTCAGATGTGGACGCCCCTCGCATATGAAACGCGAATGTTGGGCCACAACTCACATACATGGGACTGTTTTGAAGGGTTCAGCTCATGGTAATAAACCTCAGGCTGGAACCTTAAAGGATGATAGAAGAAAGGTTAATGGACCCCGTAACGGGGCACATTACAAGACGAGAAAATATGCCTAGTCAGCCGAAGACATTAAATACAGTGCAGAACACTCCACCATCTCAATCACACGGAAATTAAAGGGAGCTGGGATTAAGATTCATAGACACATGTAGTGCACAGGTCAGGGGAACTTAGGTAATCAGGCGTTATTGCAGGATAGAAATAATAAATAAATAAGTAAGTAGATTACAATATCTAAATCATATTAGGAAGTAAACAATGATTTTTATTACGCTAGGGTAGAATAGAAATCTAGGACCTATTTATAATTACGTTTTACAATTATCATGAATCTCACTTTGCAGTGGAGAGAAATCAACTGTCTTAAATATGGAGAAAAAATTTGGCGTATCAAGGGACGTAAGCAGTTTCCGCTCGTTTACCCCCGCAAACCTGTTAGTTATGGAGGGTGTACAGTTACATAATATGATCAAAATGTGGAAAGAACTTACTATCCGACTCATTCCAGAAGATAGTCAAGGGCCCATACCGCCCGTGAAGTTTCTTCTCAAACCGCCCATCCCATTCGAAAGTTTAAGTACACCGGATAAAGAAATCGTATACTAGTATGAGCAACAATCTCATGGTGTATACGAACTAGGATGATTTACACCCGATGAAGCTATCACCTGGGTGCGAAAGCGTTTGTTACCGGGGGCAGGGATACTAATATATCGATAAGAAGTACACATGTACCTCCGCCGTGCACTTGATCGATAATTGCGATTGACTTGCAACCTTATGTGCGACATCTAACCCCTGAGTATATGACTTGTTCGGACATATCAAACCCGTAAAGCTATTTAGTCCAGTTGCTTTTAAACGGATGTTAAGATGTCACATACCCTACGATTCCGTAATAAACATTAAAAATTTTTATTTCCCCATACAGACCGAATACCTATAGAGAAAGTCTATGGCAAGCAAGACTATGATCAGATGACCGGAGAGACTGTTAATATCGAAAGCAAGTATGCATTTCAAGTCGCCCAAGCTTTCTTCATTGCTACCGTCGGCCTAGAGGTACAACCCGCCATGTACATACCGCAAGAGCTTTCATTTTTATAAACAGATACCCTAAGATTCGAGGAACAATTCACCTCCAAACATTGCGGACTAGTTGCTCCAGTTAAACCACGCGATTTGCCTGTCCTCCATCATATGTACATACCACACTTTGAAAAAAAGACAAATATGGTATATGGATCAGGACGACATTCCCTAAGCACCGCGTTATTCGAGATTTCCGATGAGATTCCGGCTGGTAGCGTTATATTTACTTAGGGAAACCACACTTCAAGAATCATTAAAAAATGGTGCCCACATTTTTCTACGTTGGACCTCCAACCTGAGAGCATTCCTCTGACACCACGTGAACAATGTCAAATTGCGCCTCTTAATTTAAGATGCCCTATCTCAGGGCATACCCGCACTGCGATGCAATACTGCAGTCATGCTATTGTGGAACACATGTATCGAAGATTTACCCATCGTGCGTACCTCCTGGATTGGGACACACTATCTTGGGACAGCAGTACTAGCTCTTCGCGTTCTGATACGGAAATAACAGATGACGACGCAATAAATGCAATCCAACAAGTTGCTATGGTCAACACCTCATTTTTTTAATTTGAGGACCTATACTTATCCACTAGAGACATCCATGGTTATGTGTCCTGAGACTGAGGGATTAAAATGTCCCTATTTACCCCATCAAGAATCATTCCTCAGTTGTGCTTACACAACGATCCTTAAAGTACTCTCGCGGTATAGAAAATATGTAGCAGACACTTCTGTGAGACAATTCCAGGGTGCTAGTCAGTAAAAAAAAAGTTAATTGGAATTATGTTTATCCTTTGAAATATCCCCTTGAAATTTCAAATCCTAAATAATAACACGGCTTCAGCTAAATCCCTTCACGCCGACCTATAGATAAATGTAGACAGGAAACCAGATAACATTAGTCTTAACCACCTCTGGCGGAATGTTACTTCCGAACTCTTGTAGCAGAAATGAGTTGTCTTAACAATTTAAATATATATTGAAATAAATATTGAAATATTACATATATAAGCTACATAGCTATGCGGATAAAATATACAGAATATTTGTACCGGAATAAAACGGACAAACAGGCATAATAACATGAATAATAACCGATGAATAACCTGAACAAGGCTCCATAAGTAAGGCATTCTCCTGCCAAAACAACTGTATCTCCTTAAAAGAAAAACGTTAGGTCCACAATAGAGAAACTAAACTACCTACAAACATCCCGTTCCGTTAGAAGACCAAGAGACTCATCTCCGGAATATTTAGAAGTTGCCTAACATGTATATAAAAAAATCAAAACACCTTTATCCTCTCCTACAGATGGAGCCAGGAACCAGACCGTCTACATCTACGGGACGTGCGCTTGAAAACGAACCTTCTTCTTTGCTGAAGGATGAACGAGAGTGGTTGGCAACCTTCGCTCAGTGGAGTGTAAGTTATATCTCACCACAAGTGCTCGCACACGATGGCTTTTATTTCCTCAACCCTCCGGATACAGTCAAATGTGTATTTTCCCAAGTAAGTTCCTGAACCCGCGAAGACAGGGTTGAAACAAATCATCGTCGCTGGTCACCATTTTGCCCCTATCTACTGAACTATGATCTGGGTAATGTCCCAATAATTCCCAGAAAATCTCCTTATCGAACAAACTATGATGTATGTGGTACCTATAGACACGAACCCCAAGTGCTCCCACACTCTCGATCTGATCGGGAACAATACCTACAAAGGTCCCACACTCCTCCATTACTTGATAAAGAAGGCCAACCCCAACAACCAAAATATATGGCATTTTCAAGTTTGGCTAAACTGGAATCCCCTTTTAAACACTGGCCAATTGGTTTAAGACAAAAGCCAGCCGAGTTAGCAAAAGCTGGGTTTATTTATCTGGAAAAATCAGATCATGTGCAATATTTCTTCTGTGGTATTGGTTTAAAAAATTGGAATCCCGACGACTCACCTTTTATTGAACACGCTAGGTATTCTAAACATTGTGCCTATCTACCACTTATGAAGGGAACTGAATTTGTAAACAACTGTATTTTCGTTAACTCCTCCCCTTTCAGTAAAGACGGCGCTGAAGAAAGGTAGACGAAATCGGAAAATAAAGAGGTGGATGGCCAAAGGCAAAATGCGAATAACAAGGTACAATTCGAGGGGATACGGACAAAATCTCGCGGCTAAAACATCGACGTCCAAAATCTCGCCGGCCAAAACCTCGCCGCCCAAAACCTCGCGTGGCCAAAACCTCGCGGGACAAAATCTTGCCGGGCCAAAACCTCGCGTTGCCAAGACCTCGCCGCCCAAAATCTCGCCGGGCCAAAGCCTCGCCACTCAAAACATTGCGTGGCCAAAACCTCGCCGCGAATGAAACTTTTCTTTAAAATTTACCCAACGAGTTTCTTAATATGTAATTCCACATTACAAATAATAATAATAAGAAGAAGAAGAAGAAGAAAAGAAGAAGAAGATACAAAACATCGTGTGCGTGGGCTTTCTCGAGTTGTTCCCATTTCCTCCCACTTTCTTTATTCGATCATTTCCTTCATCCTGGTCATCTACGTCTCCTTTAACCTATAGGACATAATCAAGGGACGTCGTAGAAACTCATATATTATTCCATACTTTCATAAATATTATTAGATTTTTGTTGTTCACAAAACTAACCCCGTTAGTTGTCATTAATTTCCTTATGCAGACTTTCGTTCCCTGTAACCAGTTTAAAAGCATCCTGTCGCCCCACCTTCACATTAAAATCCTCTAATACAGAAATAGAAATTTCATATGGAATCGCGGGACTTGGTCAAACACCTGCGATACTTTTTCTGAAACAGCGTCTTTTATACCGTCATCCTTATCATCTGTTGGAACATTTACATTTTGGTCAGGCGAGATTTTGGGTGTGGCGATATTTTGGCGCGCGAGGCTTTGGCAAGGCAAAGTTTTGGCCCACGAGGTTTTGGCCAGGCGAGGTTTTGGCCCGGCCAGATTTTGGCCCCCAAGGTTTTGGACGGCGAGATTTTGGCCAGGCGGGGTTTTGGCCCGGCGAGATTTCATCCCGCGAGGTTTTGGCCAGGCGAGGTTTCGGCCCGGCGAGATTTTGGGAGTCGAGGTTTTGGCCAGGCGAGGTTTTGGTCCGCGAGGTTGTCGCCGCGAGGTTCTGGCCGCGAGGTTTGTACCCAAAACGAATTACAAATAATATGCCGCCTCTGTTCCCAGATTTCACTATGCGTGCTTACACGGTAAACAAATCTGTCGTTTGCCGCGCCCCAATCCACACCATTGAACGCGTCTATATCCCATAGAGGACAAATTTGTTCCTGTACCCTCTGCAACATGTATCATTTATATCACGCTTTGCATATAAAACAGAATTACTAATATCTATAGTAAATTAAGCCTGTTTATAGCTTATAAAGATAATCTATAAATAGTTAATTGAATTTATATAGTACATTAATGGTATTATATTCATATCATAATATTCTTAAGCTTGATATAGTTTGAATAATATTCAATGGGTATATTAATATAGACATATGTTTCTTTGGGGCTACAGAGTTAGAGAGTTTCTAGAATTTATGTATCATAGGTATCGATATATATGCCTGAAACGAAATGATGATTAATATTTAAGAAACATATAATCACACATAGTACATATATATTAGTGATAGCACGTACAGAATATCAGTCCGTAGGCTAGAATATATAGTTATAGATATAGATAGAAATATAGATTTAAATATTTCTAAGGTATAGATATAAATATACTTATACCCAAAAATGAATATGATAAATGTTTGCAATATATAAACTATATTTTAATTATGTGTCTAGCCATATAATACACCTGATGCCTGGCTGAATGCACTAATGCCCACTATCGCTTACTTGCTACCCTGCAAGGCAATTGTATAGGCCTAGCAAAGACAAGTGTTTCTAATATACATAAGTGCATCATATATTGGAAAATGTATGTTAAGGTAACTTGTTACAGACTTACATTATCTTATTATAGTATATATAGAAGCTTAGTTAGTTGTATAGGTAGTCATATAAAACCTTGAACAAACAAGAGTCGGCTACTTATAGGGAATAAAAGTAAATAAGTAAAAAAAAACATCAAACGAGATCCAAACGAGACGGACCTGGCCCGAAAGTAAAGAAAGGTATAGAAATACCAACTTTATAGCTACTCGAACTAAATACAACTTCCGTTGAAGCAGCCTGTGGTATTTCATCACGGAGAAAACATATATGCTCCCCTTAGCAGTGGCGGAGTGGAGGGGACTCCAGGTTCGCACATATGATCAGGTTGCTAAGCCAATCAAGGCTTAATGAGCTAAAGAGCTTACCACTACTGTTACAATACTTGCCTACCCAAGAAAATGATGATCGCAGGTAAAACGATGGACATTCTGTTCAGAATATAACTCTATCTAGTATCGGAAATGAATGTGAAACGAAGAAGAGCTTACGGAATATATAATAGATATACAAACAAATCTTGTTCTGTATTCACACCCCTATTTACGGACTTGCGTATTGGACATCAAAGGTCGTTCCACAAGCATGTTTTTCGCCTCAAATAAATGAAAAAATATAGAACATACAACGAAAGGCTGCATAAGAGAATAAAACCCGAGTGTGCATTATCAGTAACTATCACACTCGGCGGAAGTCAACATCCGCTCTTGCTTCAAACTATTCTCTCTTGTGTATGCGTTTTTTGCCGTTTAAGATTTATCATGAAATGTTGTGAACAAAACTTATAATAACTTCTTGAACGTATCAAGTTTAGTAATTTGATAATGTTAAGCCAGGAATAATCCTCATGGCAGCGGTGAATCAGCATTGTAAACGGCTGCGATTAACAGTAATCAAGCTGGAAATACTTTCGTAAATGATAGTCATTGAAAGCAGTACAATCATTTAAAAAATACCTAATAAAACAGAGTGAACACATGTCAAAAATTTATTCCTTCCGTTGGCAAGCCAACCAATTTAATAGCTGAGGAATTGTTGTTGACGAAGAGGTTTAAATAGATGAGCTCGGGCATGTCCAATACTTTCTTAACTGAACCGCTTCATTTAACTCCAAATAGGCTAGTACTTACCTAGAAAGTAGAAATGAGAAAAAAATATAACTTTCAGCAGTTGACAGGTATACAGTCATGAAAAAACGCAACCACCTGAGAACAACATTGATCAATCAGTGGCTAATCCCGAATTGAGTCCCGCGGGCCAAATCCCCCTCCAGTTTTTCGTCATCAAAATAACAATGATAGTAATGCCTTAAACTGTCATTCCTGACAGTTGATAACGAATTTGTCTTTAGCCCCTATGGAGTACAGCGCATTGAATGAACCTCTATTGTAGTTATATGGAAGGTAAAATGAGGACTAAGCCCCCTCGAAAGGTTGAGAGGCTACGACCAAAATGCATACCCTATTTGGGATCAGCCACTGACGAAAACAAAAATTCACTCTACCATAATAATACTATAGATGAACTCTACACATCAGAATTGGCAGTAAATAGGACTACGCGCTAACAGATACTACCAGGCGAGTATATCTTAGTTAAAAAAAAAACACTTCGGAGCAAAGGCAAGAACCGGAAATTTTCTTGTATGAATGAATTATAATAGACATATTAGCAATCTCCCCAGAATTAAAAAAAAAAATGAAATCTTGTCACCCCTTGTATATTTCTATGTCTTTGTTTGTGTCGAGTATTTCTTACAGATACAGCCTAACCGTGCCTAAGTGGAGAAGGAAGGGGCTGAGTAGTGAAACCACATCAGTTAAGCCTACGATCCAGGACCAAACGGCAACCGACCAAAAATTCAAAATGGACATACTTTAAGGAGACTACTTCTAAGTATAGATCCTTTTGTTTTGTTCTACCTAGCGTCCTTATCCTCTTAGTCCTCAGTGACTCTGCGATATAAGTAGTCAGTATGGTAGTATAAGAATGCAGGAGGAATATAAAATACTAGCCCTTAGGGTGGTACAGTAACGAAGAAGTAACAATAATAATAATAATAATAATAATAATAATAATAATAATAATAATAATATTAATAATAATAATAATAATAATAATAATGGTAATAATAGTAATGATAATAATAAAAATAATGACAATAATAATAATAATAATAATAATAATAATAATAATAATAATAATAATAATAATAATAATAATAGTAAAGACGATAACCGTTAAAAAAATTGGAATTCCGAATCAAATCCAGAATATCGAGGAAATATTGGCAGATTTTGATATTGGACTGTCCTGTCTTGCCTGCATGAAACTAATTCGAAACAAAAATCAAACTGGTAACTAGATCAAATACCCAACTCACATACAGTAAGTGTAAGGTTAATGCTAAAATTAAAGTTAAAACAGGTAATCTCTAAAACCTGAAAAAAATGAATATCTATAAAACAAGAACCAATTGACTTCATTAGATTTCCTCACTCAATTGTTAGATTCTCCTGCCATTTAGAAGTATATATATATAGACTAGAACAAGGTGGTTTGTGCTCACTCTGCCGATCATAGAAAATGCCCGCAAGGTTGCGTGAACTGTCGCGAATTACTGTTTCGGCTCGGAAACACCTGACCAAAGTTGAGGCCTTGGATATGAATACAAAGATTTTTTGTTTGTTTGTTGTTCCATAAAGATATTAAGATAAAAAACATTATTTTGTCCTGGAAATATATATATATATATATATATATATATATATATATATATATATATATATATATATATATATATATATATATATATATATATATCCATTTCGAGCGCAACCCTGAGGAAACCATACTGATCACATACTGATCATATGTCATTCAGTAATATTGAAAATCTTTTATAGCTAAAGTTATATATATATATAAGTAGGAAAACTGATTACAATTAGAGTAAGATATCCTTGGGTTGTGCTGAAAAGTATGTCGTTTGTTATTCGCAGTGAATAGGAATACATAGTGACTTTGTGAATAATGACTTGTGGTCACGTTATTGATAAAAGTATTCTTCTAATTACGAAACCCAGTGCCAATACAGTGACAAATTGGTGTAAGAACATGACAAACCCTAGTTTGCTTATACAACAGAAATAGTTTTAAGCACGTACCTGTAATGAATTCAAGATTAGTTATCTCACCACTACCACAATAACATGGAACATAAGACACAAATACATAAATAAATATATAAATAACAATATTTTCTTGCTCCTTGCAAATACGAATATGCTGCACTCATAAACACTAATAAACACGAAACTAAACACCACAAAAATTTCACACGCAAGAATTATTATTGACACACGGTCATCTGCCGTCATAAGGAAAGACATCTCCGACAAAATCAGACAATCCTGGCTTCACCCAAACTCATAAGTCAATGAACGAAGGAATGAGATAACGACTTCCGGCTCTGCTTCCTCCATGTTAGGTGCTGTAACCCAACTAGTGTCACTACGATTAGAGTACAGACCTTGACTCACATACAATAGTGACACAGTTTAGACGTTGACCCCTTTGAAACTATGAAAACATACAGAAAATAAAGCATATTCAAACACCGGGGGATAACAATACCCATACGTGATGAACTAATGCTTATTGGCGCGGATGTTATCCCATACAGTAGAACCTCATTACACACACAACCACGTACAAGTAGTCATTACACTACGATCTATTTATGTATGTACACAAGGTGATAGTTCACTACACTACACAAAAGTTTTTTTAGACCTTCATCTTCAAGGAAAACCTAGGAATAGTGTAGGCAGAAAGAATAATATGGGTGGTATATGTTCAATACAACACAAAATAGTATAATCGAAGTAATATATTTGTTCTCGTTATCCCACACATACGAAAGCGATGCCCAAATGAGCACCCCAGACAACCTGCTTAGACTGTCCCATTCCCCGAGCGAGGTACCTCCTTTGGACGAAGGAGTAGAAAGATCCGATCTGGCAGTCCAGGATCAAACGGAGGGAATCCTAGAAGTATTGCGAGCCTACACAATTCGCTTCTCCTTTTCATCCATTGAATCTCTATAAGGTAACAGACGTTATCACCATAACACATCCAAATCAGAGAGGCAATACTTTCTTCCAACAGCCACTAACCAGCCTTCCACCAATTAAGCATGGTGAAGAATGGAAAGAATTAGTTGGGTCGAGCGGAAAACGAATGAGAGAGTGTTAGAAATGGTGGGTGAGAAAAGAACACTTTTAGATATTATTAGGAAGAGGAAAAAAAAACTGGTTGGGACATTGTGTAAGACGAGATTGTATCATGAGGGACGTCCTAGAAGGTATGCTGGCAGGAAAGAGAGGCGGGGGCGAAGGAGACTACAATTAATGGATGATATTAAAACTGAAGGATCATACGCTAAGACGAAGAGCTTAGCGGAGGACCGTGGAGCATGGACCCTTCTCAGCTGCGGCAAGTGACCTGCCAATAAAGGCAGAATACCTATGATGATGACTATTATAACATGTTTTTCAGTGTAAATAAATATTACCTACTCTACACTTACTAATGTATAGTTACTTGGATCACTACTAACTGTACTTACACATTTTAGAATTGCACATCAATGTTTAAACTTCACTCTTCAAAGATAAATATAAACTTACCAGTACAAGCTGGAAGGTATATAAAAAGAATATACTAATACCAAATTATTATGTTTAGTATATTTTAGGAAAATTAATAACAATAAAACGAAGAGAGATTTACTTTTGCTTAACATTATTTACGAAATGAGTGAGATCCATTCAAGTTTAACAAATTTACAAAAATCGTATAGTCTAATATGTACCATTTAATTAACAGGACATGTTAAAATAAATACGGAGGGTTTCTGAAGTATTGTAAAAGAGCTGGCCATTTTACAACTATGAATTCGATATTTTTCTTGCTCATTTGGTCATTTTTAGTCTTTCTCGAACTCTGGCAATGTAGGCTAAAGATTGACTTAAACGATATGGGAAGTGCCAACGTTTATCTCAAGAACACCACGAATCTTGATCCCACAGAAATATACGTTATTTTCTATTAATTTTGGACAAATTATCTTTGATTTTCTTCTAGATAATTTACGTAAGTATTGTCCAAAAATTTAGACTTCAAGTTGTATATTTTTATATTATATTCTACAAACTAGGCAACGAATATTAGAATAGTGATTCGAGTTGTGAGTTGTCTTTAGTGTCATCTCCAAAAAAATAGTTTGATATCAGACCAAAGTAACTAATTAGGAAGAAAAGGTAACTGCATTGAAATATTAAATATACTCAAAACGACCACAATTTTTGAGTGTACTTAGAGTATATGAGGCAGTAGCACTATGTATTTTGGGGATCACAATTGTTAATTAACAAACCTATATTACGAAGGTAAATAGTATTAGGTGGTTGGACATAGTTTGTTATTAAGGGCAGAAGTGCTTTGGGTTGAAAAGTTACGAAGTAAACACCATATTAATGTGTCAAACTTCAAGGAGGACAGCAATATGCCACTCTGTGTAAATAGAGGCTGCTATATCATCGTTGTGCCTGATTTGGTGTCAACTTTTCTAGTCATTTCAAAAGTATCAGGTATATTTGACTTATATATCAAAGTGTAAACAACAGTTTGAGTTCCATTGTGGTCCATCCAGAATTATTTTATTCAACATTTTCTCGATAGGTAATGACGTTTCAATCTAAGGAGTTAAGTCGGATAAAATAAGTCTCAAAATTAGAATCACTGTAATATATAGCTGTGACATGGTTATGTTCTTTATATACATTTCTTCTAAACAAATTGCACTCCCCAATAATGTAAGTTCCTTTATATTGTGTATTTGGCAACAACGCAATAAAAGTTAAATGATACAAAATCATAAGATAACGAGTAGTGAAGTCTTCCAACAGACCTACTATTTGCTGTTTGAAACATCCAGGTCGAATACCATTTTTTTGAATATAATAAATTTTGAACATAATAGTACCTTGGGAAGATTAGAAAACTCCACTGTACTTATGAAAACGCATATGTTTCTTAGCTTAAAGAACATCGTAAACTCTATAGAAGAATTACAAACAGTTTTCTCGCTATCAACATAAATGAAAGATATTTTTACAGTTACTTTTAATAGAGAAGGTAATTTTGCAGTTTGTTTCGAAAGTCAACTAGCATCGAGGCACTATCTTCACAACATCGCCTGTTTGTCAGTACTATGATATATTACCTATCTGGTTTGTGGAGCAATGAAGTTTAATTTGTAATAGCTAAGTTTTTTTAGTGTGAAATATGGAGTAAAGCATGAGCAACATGAGTTTCATGAAGAATAAATGGCTTAGGAATAACTTTGTAACATTGCGTCATCAATCTGCATCTACTCATATTGATCATTCAATATATTTCCAAGTTAACTATTGAGAAAACGTTACGTATCGAATTGGCATTATTCGTAAACTTTAAACGTAGAGTTCGTAAAGTCCACTGTGATCGAATTTTTGTTGGTATCATCAGCAACATGAAGTTTACAAAAAGACACTGGCAGTGCCGTTGTGTTTCCAATTGACCACACGGAAAACCTATTGTTGTTGTAAAATTGTATATCTTTTCATTGGAACACAGTGTATCCAGTTAAATAATGTACTCACTCAGTATATGGATGTTACGAATATTGTTGATCAATAGTACTTCCCTGATCTTATCTTTCTCATCCAAACGTGGGACGAACTAGTCAACATGACTGAGAAATCCAATATTCTGTTGTTTCTTATGTCTTTTTACTAGTTTTGGCTGTCAAATCCAGACACGTTTCCTTTAGAATTCTAAGGATGAAGGGACTGGCTCAAGAGAAAATTTGCTTCTTTACTAGCGGTTACTCTGTATCTTCACGCAATTATCCAAATGCAACATTCCAGTGTAAACATAACATCCAAATACAAGCTTTTTAAATTTAATGCTTATTTTTAAAGATCATACCGAAGTAATCTCCTCGCCCACGTCTCTGCTACTTGAAAACAAATAGATTAATCCGCGATCGTCTTTTTTACCTTCAAAGTACATACACTCTAGGTACTCTAAGTACTTTAAGTACATGCGCTCTAATTACTTTAACTACTGATAGAGTTAGTACTCAGTAGTTACTTAGTACTAATTCTAATAGTAGTTAGAGTGATTAAAGAAAAATTACTCTAACTTAAGTATATATTATAACTGTGTAATTATATACTTACACTAGATACTTACACTCGAATTTTTCTCGTTATAGTAATGAATATTTTAATTACTATAAATACTCTAAATATATATTCTCTAATTACTTCAAGTAGTTTCATTTAAGTAGAAGTGCCCAATAGTAAGTGAACGTTATTTCTTACTTCTTTCACTGGTACTTACACCCAATTGCTGACACTAAAGCAAATGCGCGTCACCTGACCCGCGCTACTGGAAAATCACCGTTTTTCCATGGTGTCTGGATACCAAGTAGTGAATTTCCCAGCGTAGCACTGTATATGATGCTACCCATACCGTCGAGGTAGGGAAAAAAGATTACCCTGAAAACTCATTCTCTTTTGTGACTCCTTTTTTGGGATGTACAGCTGTTTTACCACTAATTTTTCAACTACTAATTAACACAGTAAAAACATACGGCTATGGACACCTACTTTCATAACCTATGTAACATAGTAAGGGTGATAAAAGAGTATGACCACCTTTCTAACCAATTAAATAACATAACAGAAAGGCTTGTAAGTGTTGTTTAAAACCATTATGTAACGGTAGAGATTACATAAGATTATGAACATATAGCAGAGAATAAAGGACAAACATGTTCTCTTTTCCACCGCTTATGGCATATATTTAACACATGCAGGAAAATATTAAAAAAATAACAGCATTATTTAACCTAGCATACGGCTGGTTAACGGAGAAGTTAATATCGCTTCAGTGACCTAATATTCTCATAAACGAATAGAGCATAATATCATTAGCATCAGTAGTGGAGATTGAAAGTTTATTTAAGAAATGCTGTAGTGAACAGAAAGACACACAACATGCTAAATATATACAACAGTAATGTGCTAAAATTGAGATAAGTTAGCTTGAATACATCTATTACTCCATCTAAAATGCAAACACTTTCATCTAAAAGATTATATATTGTATATAGGGTGGTATACTATAGTTATCCAAATATTCTCTTACACGCATATTAGATCTATAAACTGAAATGCAATGCTCACCAGGCTTATTACTAATATTAGTATTAGTATGGCTGCCGAAAACGTATGAATGAAGTGAAATATCAGATTCCAAATATCAGTTCCAAAATGTTAATGTTCATTTCTATTACCAGGATACAAGGGCAATATTACAGCTGTCTGCTTTCTAACGATCCGGATTGTAGGATACATCCGTTATCTCATAACCATTTTACTTCCTACACCAAGTACCTTGATTATTTATTACAAAGCATTCGACGTATATCTTCAATTATTTATAATATTTCTCACTCATTTCCTTAAAACAGCGATGTATTGGTACATGACATCTATCTCGTAGTTTGAACATAAACTGTAATATTAGCCTTCTATATTCAAGAAAATCCATATTATTTAATACAATAGTTATTTCATACAAAATTTAACTTAATAATTTAGCATTGGAAATCATCTGGGATACGAAAGTAGGCGGGGCTAAGCTCTTAGCAATTCATATTATCATATATCTCAATGATATTCCACAAAAACATCTTACCATATCTATATTAATTTGCCGCACAAAAGAATATAATTGTCAATATTTTATGGCAGTTCCATTAAACAAAGTTACTTTAAATGTCAAATTAATTCCGTTTTACATTATAACTTTCACTCTTTATTTTGTATATCCATCAATCGGTCAATAATTAGAAAAAGATAAAAATGCATATCTACAGAATTTAAAGCACTTTCCGCCCAGTGATTCATTTAGTATTCCAGACAAACTAAAATTTATCAACTCATTTTAATAAAATTTGAGTTGAAAATTCATAATAACATTTTAAAATTAGTAACAATAAGCTTAAAATTAAATGAACATGTATTTAGAATTAAATAAAACAATCAATAATCACAATGTGAAACAAAACAAACAAGATTTGAAACGATCGATTTTCAGATCGTTACAATTCCCCGGCTTCACCGAAAAATTTTATGATCTTTATAGACCAACATAAAATTTTCACGTTCTGTTATTCATAGTTATCTTACATTTATCCCTTTTCTTTTGGTCTCTTAAGACTAAATAAACTAAAAGAAATTACAAACTAAACAACATTTTGAAAACAGTAACATTAATAACATAGAATTCAGTTTTTACAAGCTCTCTTGTTTTTCGATTATTTTACGTCACCTTTCAATATATTTCGTTTCTTCCCCGTACATTGTCTTCCTTTCAATTGCTTAGACTTCCTTCTCTTATATTTCCTCATACTGTTTTCTTGTGACTTCTTTACTTTCCTCTTCCGATGTTTCCACTGTCTTCTTTCATCTGGATTTTTTCCTTTTATCCACTTGTACTTCCTTGTCTCTTCTTTGAACTTCTTTCGTGTCTTCTTTTGATTTCTGAGTTTTCTTCTTTTCCTTTTTCTACGCTTGCGATTTCTGATGATGACTTCTGTCAGTGTCTTTCTTCTTTTTCTGCTTCTTCTCTCGTTTTCCTTATTCTTCTTTCTTTTCCTCCAACACTTATTTTTACATATTATTATATAACTCCTTTTCTCCAATTGTTCTATTGCGTTTTGTTCTTTGTGTTGTTTTATCTTCTTATAAGGTATTTCGACTAGTCCATTTGATGTACTTTTACATGATACAGCTTTAACACCCGTACTTTCATCATATTCTGGCACATCTTCAATTACATTTGTTGTCCATTGGGCAGTGTTCGTCAAAATATCTTCTATTAATCCGTCACCAGATTGATCCTTTTGTTCACTCACTTCTTCACTCAGTTGGTTCAAACGGATATCGACATTTGGTATCTCAGTTCTCAAATCCTCCTTCGACTCTTGTCTCAGTTCCTGTTCAGTCTCAATCATTCTTTTATTCATCCGCTGTTCCAACTTCTGCCAATGAAGTTCAAAATTCTTATTTTGATCCTCGAATTTCTTTTCCAAATTTTTATTCATACATGTCATCTGATCCTCAAAATTTTTATTCATACGCGTCATCTCCTTCCACAGTTTTGTCAAAATTGTTTCAGATCCTATATTACTACTTTCAGCAACTTCTTCTTCCCCTTCAGAAGCCTCATCCTCCTCTACTATTGATTGATTATCTTTACTGGTACATCGACTACAACACCAAGTGTTTAATAATTCTTCTAACTTGGTTGATTCTACTTTTTCACACGACAGATGAAAATAATTGCGGCAAGTATTACACACTATACTGTTATCAGTATCCTGTCCAGTTACTTCCACACCGTCACAACACAGATACATTAAATTGTCTCTGCTTTTAGCAGTTTTTTCACCTTTATTCTTCCTTACCATATTATTCAATAATGTTCCGCCTACTTCCGAAGTCCAAAAATTTTCCCAAAACTTGTTTTTTCTCTGGCATCCACTATCCTGAACGCTGATATCTTTTCAGATCATTGTCGTTATATTCTGACTCTGGATCTGCGACCAGTAACGACATGTGTCTTCAAAGTCCGGTAACACGGTCGCGATTCTCTGTGTAGCTGTTAAAATTATCTTCTAAAACACTGACTAGTACTTCCCATTTTTTTATAGGAACAACCATTCATTGCCATACGAAAAACCTTAACTTTTATATTATTTGTATTTCGGACTTCCATTCCAATTATAACCAGTCGAGCAGGTCCGGATATCATGCGTGGAAGTAGATTTACAACATTTAAGAATCGTAACAATAATAATACAGATTCCAAATATCAGTTCCAAAATGTTAATGTTTATTTCTATTACCAGGATACAAGGGCAATATTACAGCTGTCTGCTTTCTAACGATCCGGATTGTAGAATACATCCGTTATCTCATAACCATTTTACTTCCTACACCAAGTACCTTGATTATTTATTACAAAGCATTCGACGTATATCTTCAATTATTTATAATATTTCTCACTCATTTCCTTAAAACAGCGACGTATTGGTACATGACATCCATCTCGTAGTTTGAACATAAACTGTAATATTAGCCTTCTATATTCAAGAAAATCCATATTATTTAATACAATAGTTATTTCATACAAATTTTAACTTAATAATTTAGCATTGGGAATCATCTGGGATACCAAAGTAGGCGGGGCTAAGCTCTTAGCAATTCATATTATCATATATCTCAATGATATTTCACAAAAACATCTTACCATATCTATATTAATTTGCCGCACAAAAGAATATAATTGTCAATATTTTATGGCAGTTCCATTAAATAAAAATTACTTTAAATGTCAAATTAATTCCGTTTTACATTATAACTTTCACTCTTTATTTTGTATATCCATCAATCGGTCAATAATTAGAAAAAGATAAAAATGCATGTCTACAGAATTTAAAGCACTTTCCGCCCAGTGATTCATTTAGTATTCCATATAAACTAAAATTTATCAACTCATTTTAATAAAATTTGAGTTGAAAATTCATAATAACATCTTAAAATTAGTAACAATAAGCTTAAAATTAAATGAACAAGTATTTAGAATTAAATAAAACAATCAATAATTACAATGTGAAACAAAACAAACAAGATTTGAAACGATCGATTTTCAGATCGTTACAAGTATTTAACATTTTAAATAATATATATTTTTCTTTGGAAATCAATTACAAGTTCTGCGGAGAATTCACGTAAGTCACTGCTGGTACAAGAGGTAGCAATGCTAGTTTAAAATGAAACTCTAATAGAACACATCCTAGGCGTTCTAAACCAGTATGAAATGCAGCACTATCACAAGAATCGGGAATTAAGCCAAACACCAGTTGCGTCTAATTATTAGGATATTCGTCACGTGAAATATTCCTACCTTGATTAGAATATTAAACACCCGAACCTGTAAATAACGTAGAATATGATAGTATATATATATATATATATATATATATATATATATATATATATATATATATATATATATATATATATGTATTATAGTAGTATTGGCCCCACCTGATCGCGTTTCGGACTTTGACCCCGACTTTTGTGACATCATAGGTCAAAGATCAATTAACTTGGCCCTGGGTCAAAGTATTATTTACTAGTATTTGCGTCACCCTATCGAAGTTTGGACTTTGACCCCGAGCTAAGGTCATTGACCTTACTCTTTTTACTTAACAGCACCATCTTCCCTTCGAGGAGTGTACGCAGCACCACTTCATGATTTGAGCCTAATGATTTAACTATGGTCACATTTAGCTCATCCTGAAAATAATCATCCATTTGGTCGATTCGTGAACATAATATTTGCCAT
This sequence comes from Thermobia domestica, assembly GCF_964235325.1. Classification (NCBI taxonomy): domain Eukaryota; kingdom Metazoa; phylum Arthropoda; class Insecta; order Zygentoma; family Lepismatidae; genus Thermobia; species Thermobia domestica. The sequence goes on along the minus strand of NC_137462.1, from coordinate 256,263,738 downwards.
TCTTCAAAGTTCAGTTGTACACCAAATTGTTCTGCTTTGCCCAATCGAATCACAGGTTTAAATGTTCTAGCACTGATACCAATCGTCACATATTTTGTTTGAAACATATTTATTGGATAATAGCTTGCGAAGATGAATTCTTTATCGTTAGAAGTACACACCTTTCCTGCTGAAACGCACTTGATCAAATGATTTCATGGGATAACACTGTATTGGTTGATCTATAGAACTACGGCTGACGTCATTGGAAAGGAATGTGCTGACGTTTGAATTAATGATTTCCTCACAGTTGCTAACATCATGCTGACCAACTAAATTCATAGATCGCATTCAGCATACAACTACGTCTAATGTCAAAGGAATATGCTGACGTTTGAATTCATGATTTCATCACAATTGCTGACGAAACCGGCTGTGTACTAATTAAAATTGATGACTTCGACCCAAGAATCCTTTGTAACATAAAGATACAGATTTAAGAAACGCAGCAGTGCTTCTTTTTTGATGCTTCCATGGGTAAATATCTTGCTGGTAAAATTATATTCTTATCATTTTGAAGCTTCACTACGATTCTTAATCCAAACTTTGTAGGGATTTTTTGGCTAGCTAAGATTCTATAACTTAATTCTGTTGTAAATCAGTAATCTTGGTAAATGATTTCATCACATTACGTGTGTTTAGAAACTGCAGACAAGTAGCCATGATGACGTTATTATGAATACTAAATCGAACGATACTTATATATGATGGAAAAACTGATGACGTTGCATTATCATGTTCTGACGTGTACTATTGCACCATGATAAACAATGTTGCCAGAGGTTTTTGTTCTAAACTTTTCCGGTTCTTTAATAATGAGTACACAAACTTCTAAAAATGTCAAACAAAATTTTGAAACGAAAATTTCAAACAAAAAATTTTCAAACAAAAAATTTTCAAACAAAAATGTCGAAACAAAAATTTTCAAACTAAAAATATCAAACGAAAAATGTCAAACCAAACTTTCAAACAAAAAAAAATTCAAAATTTCAAAAACCTTTTAAATGTTAAACAAAACAAAACTGAATGCAGCATAGATTTGAAAACCATCAACCAATCAGATTGCGCGAAAGATAGTGATCAGCCAATCGGATGCACAAAAGATAGTGATCAACAAATCAAATTGCATCAACAATAACTTTGCCAGTGTCAGATTACATCACGTTGTGATTAAATTTCAATGTTGTAGCATGTATTCCCTTAAGACTATGAGTCATAAGATTCAATAAGGTCAGATTATCAGATTTCTAAAGCTCAAGGTCAAATCAATCACCACAAATAATCTTAGACTATGAACTGTGACTAAAGTTCAAATTATTGTTTCAAATTTCGCGCCTTATGTTAAAGTTCTGTTATCATAATTCCTAAATTTAAAGAATACATCTCTCGATATACCTAAGTCTTAGAATTAATCATATCATTATATGTTCAATAAGGGCAATAATGTCCGTCAATTGTTTACCTGAGTAGAACCAACTGTTTTCTGCAAGTGTGTACTCAAACTTAAGAAGTACCACAACAAAGGAAATGAATCCCTGTACACTACCTCATCAAGGTCAATCACGTGGTATATCGTATTGCTTACGTTTATATTTGGTCCATAGACTGGAATAATCAAAACCAATTACGCAATTTCATTTGATAATTGTCAAATTATCCTACAAAATTTCAATGTACCAATGTCCTGGATTCCTAATCCCATCATAGGTCAATAACTGATCACGTGATCATACTCATATTTGACAATGATTTACGCAATGAATGAGATACTATCCAATTTTAAGAACAATTATCAATTATTGATACGACAATAAGAAATGTACCCCTCCCAAAATTTAAGATTTGTACACAAATACACCTGTGTCATATGAAAAAGTAATAAATCCTGTACTTATTCACTAATAAAGCCGGTCAATAACCTTTAAATTTTGAATATTTGGCCATAAGAGGAACCCCAACATCTACAATGGGTCCTAGAAAACGTTTACCGAAATTTGTTATTTGATATTTCCCAAATTTAAAAGGGAACATAAATATATGAGGGTAATAAACCTCTACACATACCCATATAACGTGTTAAATCCTTATCAAACGGGATCAATAACCTCCGAAATTTGATTTTTGGTAGTTCTTTACCCATGAAAGGGAACGAGGTGGACCATCCAAATTTATAGTGATACATATTGAAGTCCTGTACTATGATACCAAATGCTTATATTAAGCAATTTCTAAAACCGAGTGGATGAGCCAAGATACCCCTCCCAAATTTTTAAAGGGTGCATCAATGTACCCATGTCTTATGATAGGAAATTAACTTATATATATGACCATATAACCATATAAGGTAAAGAACCTCACCAAAGGGGAGAAATTGGTCCGAAAACCAAACACATGGTACAACATATTGCTTATGTGTATATTTTGTCATTTTTTTTACCCATGGAAGGGAACAAGGTGGACCACCGAAATTTATCATGATACATGTTGAGGTCTTGTACTATAATACCGAATGCTTAAACTGGAAAATTTCCAAAATTTAAAAGATTCGCCATGGTACCCCTTCCAAAAATTTAAAGGTGTGCATCAATGTAGCTATGTTTTATGATAGAGAATGGACACCTATACATGATCATATAACCACATAAGGTAATAGGACCTCATCCAAGGGAATAAATTGGGCCAAAAACCAAAATCGTGGTTGTACTAATATTTGGCAATTTTGTACCCCTACAATGGAACGAGGTGGACCACCCAAATTTATAGTGATCTATATTAGGTTCCTATACTATAATACCAAATATATAAAATGGGCAATTTCCAAAATTAAAGGGGTGGGCCAAGGTACCTCTCCCAAATTTTTGAAGGGGTGCACAAATGTACTACTATGAGCAAAATAAATGACGCGTCTCTTTATTTTGAAGTTATCTCAAAATATCTCCGTTTCCTTTATATGTTCGAAATTTTGGAAGGTTTCCCCAGGAGAAACGTTAATAACAAACTCGTTTTTAATATTTGTGTTAGATATTAGCTTAAAATAAATAAATTAGAAGCGAAAAACATTAAATCGACTTAAAGTATGGGAATTACCAACTCTGCTAAAGTGGGAAATTTTCAAGAACGCGAGGGAATTCTGCAGTTCAACACGAAGCAGGGACATCTATGTCATTGAGAGAAATGTGGATTAAATCTACAAACGAAACTTATAACAAAACATTTCTAATATGTCTTATTACGTGCATTTTCTGCAAACTCCAAATATATGAATCTATACTAAGTATTAACGTATAGATAGAGCATATAGTGGAAATTGCCTATGGAAAAGGACGAGTTGGTAGCACGATCTCTAATGAAAAATCATCTTTACCGTAGAACATGTTCAGTTTACGTAAGAAAACAAATAGCTCAGTTAGTTAAAGCGGGTCTGTATGACGAAGGTAGCCGGTTCGAACCCCACAGAGGTACAACTGTCATTTTTATTACTGAGGTTATTTTATTTATTTTTTATGTGGGAAAGAATCAAATATTAACATATGTGTAAAACTCATGACGATAGCAAAAAAAAAGAAAAAATGTCGCACGTGTATTAGTGTCCCTAATTTTGTTTGCAAACAGTTTCCTAATTATTTTTCTGTGCTCACTGCTCACAATATGCCCGCTGGTGGATAATGACGTTTCCCAGTAAACGCTAATTCTAATTTGGAGATTTTTTTAAAGTTTCACAATGTTTATCATTAAATAATCTTCTATCTACTTGTTTGGACACTTTGATACCAGATTTCCCTATTAAATGTTTAATTTTCCGTAGATGTTTCATTACGGAAAAAAATTACAGTGTATTTGTCTTGAATTGAAATTGTTTTTGAATTTACCCCATGAGGTAATTAGCCCGAAGGAGGAGAACTGATGTAACTGATATTCTACGTAAAAGAAACCAATTTTAGATTGATGACGCTTCTTACCTTCAGCATATAATCTTTACGGTAGAGAGTCAGAGAGATTAATTCTTTTTTTTCTTCCCCTTTGACCTCTCATCTTAAAGCTCTACATGTAATGATTCGTGTCACGTAAGTTCGTCTTTCCAAAGATATTCATATAATAATAATAATAATAATAATAATAATAATAATAATAATAATAATTATTATTATTATTATTATTATTATTATTATTATTATTATTATTATTATTATTATTATTTTTCCTGAATATGCCACCCTTACATAATGTAGTAACCTTAGACATCTTAGTTTAAAGTGATTTCTTTAGTAATAATTTGAGCAACCACGTAACAAAATTTAAACTGTAGGAGGGGCACGACGTTTTATTTTGCCCCTCTATTTTCAGCACCCTCCCAAAAGAAAGTATTTAATTTCTGACAAGCACGGCAGACAAAATGAATAAGAAATATATTTAGAGCATCCTTTCCTCCGTGAATGGAATATCACCTAGCATTTTTATTCTACCGAAGATTAGGCGTTTATGATTAGGTAACAAAAGAAATAGTAATATATTTATAGCGCTCTTTGGCTGTAATATTACCGCTTCTTTATTTGTTCGAGGGCGCCCTACACAACCAAGGGTGAAAAAAAGAATAGGAAAAGTGTCTAAAGATTATAAAACGCTTTATATTTTGTCAGAAGCATGGAAGTTTATGCACAGCATTGCTTTCGTTAACAAGTTTTTCACCCTTGAGTCACTTATAAAATTAGCCAGAATAAACTTTTTGCCGATCGTTGCTCTAGAGGGATTTGTCCAGGATGGTTTGGTGTCGTGCTAATTACGATGAGTATGTTTATTTACAACACCGTTAAAGAAATATTAAACTTTCTGAAAGTAACTTACTTAGGAAATATCAGATCCTCCTTATACTTAGCCAGAGCCCATTCTGAAATATTGCATCTGGTGTTCTGGGTGAAAGTTCTATGGGACTATTACAAAAATATATATTCCCGTTTCCACGCTGATTGTAGAATTTCTGAAACAGTTATTGAATTAGGTTCGAAGCATTGGCGTAAATAGCGTCCCCACAACCCTGTGGCGTGGGCACCGCACAAGCTGCAAACCCAAAAACTAGATAGAAAGTACGCAGGTACAGACCGGGCCAAATTTTCACCTGGGCGAAGTGACTTTATGGTGCCCTTCCCCCTAGTACTAGCCTATATTTTACATTTTATCCTAGTACTTTTAATCGTTTAAACCCATTTTTCAAAAAGACATTCATTACCTAGGAAAACTTCACAAATAATATAGCCTGCTATAAACAATACGAACACCGCCCCCCAGCTTGGTCTAGTGGCTAGCACGCCTGCCTGTGCTCCCGGGTCCAATTCTCGGTGGGTTACTGTTGAACGATAAACGTGGTTCGGATTTCAGTATAATCAGTATCCACACCTCCTTTGGCCATTAAAGCATAACCGTGGAACACTAAACTCAAGCAAAGAAACAAACAATACTTACTCCCCCTCCACTCTTTATTCTACATGCCATCTCTCAATTTGTCGATACAGTCCCCTTAGTGCTATGAAACTGTCCTCTTCCATGGTAAAATGGAAAAAGATCATGTAATTGCGGCTACTTTACAAGAACATAAACCAAAAAAGTCAATAGGAAACACATTATAAAATTTACTTTTTGAGGCTCGTTTTGGTGTCCCTCTGACTCTAGCGCCCCGGGCAGTCGCCCGGGTTGCCCCGCCCAAGGTCCAGCCTTGAAAGTACTGACGCATAACTAAGGGCTGTGGACGTGAGGTTAACCTTCATGTTATGCCACTGGTGTTTGAAATGTTCAGTAACTGATCGGTTAGTAAAATAATTTCGACGGTTACTAAAATTAAAAATTTAGCTAAGACAAAGTTACCTAACCAAATACATTTGATATCGCGATGTTACAATTTCATTTTTCCTCACATAAAAAAAGAAAAAAACAATAGTAATAAAAACTCTTACTCGTATTAGGCTCCAACTAACAACCTAATTCGTATAGACTAGTTGCTCTGATCAACTGAGTTTCGATTTCTTACGCGAAAGAAGTCTGTTATATTACGAGGCATGCTTTTCATTATGATCGTGCTGCTAATTTATTCTTTCGATAGGTAATTTCCACTCTTTGCTTTACCTAGGCCTATATAAATAAATGTATGGATTCATATATTGTCTTTGGGTAATGTGTGTAATAATTTCGCGATAAATATACTTGCTTCAATGTTGATTGATTGATTGATTGATTGATTGATTGATTTTGAGTTTATCGTCCCGTTCAGCAGCGAGGCTATATGAGACGTGGACCTACTGATTAACGTGGAATCCGAACCACATGAGCTCCCGCCGGGATCTCCCGCGCCAAACGCGCTTACGCTAACCGCTTAGCCAAGGAGGAGCTCTTGCTTAAATGTATTGTATGCTATGATTTGCCCTGATTGGCTGTTCATATGGTGGTTGGAAAAAACACGTCAAAACTGTTCGAAGTAATACGAACACAATTTAGGAACAGGGACTGAACTGAAACATCACTCGATTGACCTTGAGAGCAAAAAACACCAAAGGGTAGGTACAAACGAAAGTTCAGCATGCATTTCTGTGGAGCTCTGTTCAATATCACGGTTCTCAGGCAAACACGTTTGTTCTTAGGAGTATATATTACAAACCTAATCTTTCGATAGAGCGCAATGGCAGAGAAGCAAAGTAAAGGAATTCTTGCCCTTATAAGGTTGGGGTACCACCATGTGTAATAAAAAATATCGCGTCTCCTTGAAGTGATACTTTATCGAAAATAACTCGTTTTCCTTTATATATTCCAAGTTCCTGAGGGTTTCAAAATGAGGAAACATTACTAATAAACAAGGACGCATTTAGGGGTGGGTTCAAGAGGTCCGGACCCCCTCTGAAATCCCAACTTTTCTGTAAATTTAACCTAATTTTGGGGGTTAGTTTTTAAAAATATTATAATTTATCCTAATATTGAAGTAGGACCCCTCAGATAACTTTGGACCCCTCCCGAAATAAATTACTGCATACGTGCCTGCTGACAAATATATTTTCAACATATTCGTTAAATAATAAAGTATAATAACTAAATTAGGAGCACAAAGCTTCAACACGGTCCAACTTTTGTCCACTGCCAATATTGTTAGAAGGAATATTAATAGCAAAAACTCCTAGTCAATGCTGAACCTTGGAACTTCATCCCGAACACAAGCATATTTTCGAAACACACTAAGGCCTAGCCAGAAATCATTTTATGCGAGTTACGTTTGGCAACATCGCACGGAAACAAATGAATGCTGAATTGCATTGTAACCCGTTCCTACTACTACTATTTTTACTACTAACTTTGCTATGTATCTGTATAGTACAAGGGCAAACTTATTTTAATGAAAGACGTTTAATGAAAATTTTTAAAAATAAAACTAAACTAACTAACTCTATGGCCTATGGAACCCGGAGGGTCAGTGCCGCGTTCACAAAAGCTCTCCACTGACTTCTATCCTTAGCTAATTGCATCCAGTTTCTACTTTGTATTCCGATCTCTGCGAGATCCATCTTAATATTGTCCTCCCATCTGCGCCTAGGTCTTCCTAATGGTCGTTTTTCTATGGGTCTACCAGTCAAGACTTTGAAAGCGTTTCTACTTTCTTCCATTCTAGCTACATGACCTGCCCACCTAAGCCTCCCAGACTTGACGACCCTAACAATGTTGTGTAAACCGTATAAACTATGTAGTTCCTCGTTATGAAGCTTCCGCCATTCTCCATTCTTGTTCCTCTTGGGTCCGAATATTCTTCTCAGGATCCTGTTCTCAAATACTTTCAGTCTATGTTCTTCCCTCAGATTAAGACCATGTTTCACAACCATACAGAACAACAGGCATGATTATCGTTTTATATATTTTAAGCTTCAAATTCCTCGACAGAATTCGCGACGACAAGAGATTTTGAACCGAATAGTAACACGAATTCCCTGCTTTTAGTCGATATTTAATTTCTTCGTGAATATGATTTTCGTCTGTTAATATTGATCCTAAATATTTGAAAGTATCCACTTTATCAAAAGCATTATTTAATATTTTAACGCCTCCACAATTTGCCGTATTACGGTCCCGACGCACTTCCATGTATTTAGTTTTCTCTGCATTTACTTCTAAACCCATGTCCCTGCAAGCGTTTAATAAGATCTCTGCATTTATTTCTACTGTTCTCCTATCATCCCCTATTAAATTTACATCATCACCATATGCCATAACCTGGTGAATGCCGTTCAACTCTAGGCCCTGGTTGCTATCTTTGATTTTCCTTATGGCGTATTCCAGCACAAAGTTAAATAATAATGGCGACAACGCATCTCCTTGTTTCAGGCCATTTTCGACGTGGAAGCTCGTGGACAAAAAATTTCCTACCCGGACTTTACTTTGGGATTCACTTAAACATATCTTAATTAATCTAATTAGCTTTCTCGGTATTCCAAGTTCTGTAAGAACGTTGTATAATGTTTCTCTCCTAACCGAGTCGTAAGCCTTTCTAAAATCAATAAATAGTTGATGTACCGGGGTATTGTATTCCCACTTCTTTTCGAGTATTTGGCGAATGGTAAATATTTGGTCGATAGTTGATCGATTTCGTCTAAATCCGCACTGATAATCTCCAATAATTTCATCTGTGTATAGGGTCAATCTTGCTAACAGAATATTTGAAAGGATTTTATAGGATGTTGACAGAAGAGAAATGCCTCGATAATTATTACAGTCAGTTTTGTCGCCTTTCTTGTGAATTGGAACAATGATTAATTCTTTCCACTCTTGTGGCAATTCTTCCTTGTTCCAGATAACGAGAATGAGTTTGTGTATTTTGTTCCACAATTTTTCGCCTCCAGCTAAAATTAACTCAGCCGGAATTTCATCTACACCCGGAGATTTGTGTTTCTTCAATTTCTTTATAGCAACTTCCACTTCTATTCGATTGGGTTCTGGAATATACGGTTCTGCGGTGTGTATCTCCTTTTCTCCACGCACATTAGTTTTTGGCTGCGTGTTCAGCAAATCGTCAAAGAAATCTTTCCTCCTATTTAACAGGCTATCCGTATCAGTGAGAACTGTTCCGTCAGCTTTCTTTAATATATAAGCACGAGGTTGATAGCCTTTCTTAAATTCGCTGATCCCCTTATACATGTCCCGAAATTTTTTTTACTATTATCTTCAAGTTCCTTAATTTTAGCTTTCAAAAAATCCCGTTTCTTTGTTCTAAAAGTTTTGGAAGTTTCCCGCCTGATATCTGCGAAATTTTGTGTAGTTGTTTCATTCGGATTTTGTAGCCACCGTAATTTTGCCTGTTTTCTCTTCTCTGCTAGTTTAATGCATTCTTGGTCGAACCATGGTTTGTTCCTACGTATTTCCACGTGTCCCAATTTTTCTATTGCTGAACTTTTAATGCTATCTCTAATTTCAATCCAAGTATCCTCAACACTAGTGCACTCCGAGTCTTCTAAAACCGCGAATCTATTCGAAACTTCAGTCTGGTATTCCTCTCTTACCTGGCTCTCTTCTAATTTCTTTAAATTAAATCTCTCCGTTTTCGGACATTGAACATTACCTTTATTCAACGATAATCTTTCCCGTATTACCGCTACTACCAGGTAGTGATCAGTGTCACAATCAGCCCCTCTAAACGACCGGACGTCAATTATGCTAGATTGTCTTCTTCTATCTACTAAAACGTGATCAATTTGATTATGTGTTTTTCCGTCTGGTGATGTCCAAGTGTATTTATGAACGTCGCGATGTGGGAATTTTGTACTCTTCACGATTAGGCTTTTGGATGTTGCAAAGTTCACGAGTCTAACACCATTGTCATTACTTTCCTTATGCAAACTTTCGTTCCCTATAATCGGTTTGAAAATATCTTCTCGTCCTACCTTCGCATTGAAATCCCCTAATAGAATCTTCGTATGGTATCGCGGGAGTTGGTCAAATATCCGTTCCACTTCTTCGTAAAAATCGTCACCCTTATCTTCAGTTGGAGCATGTACATTTAAAACAATAATATCACACCACCGTCCCTTAAGAGTAATAAAAGAAAGTATGTCAGTAACAAATTCAACCCTTTTAATTGCTGGTAATATTCGTTTGTGAACGAAAAACCCTGTTCCTAACTGGTGATTTTTATTTCCTTCTCCGTAAAAGAACGTAAAATTTCCGGAATTCTCAGATCCATTTCCTTCCCACCTAACTTCCTGAACTCCTACTAAGTCCATCCTGTATTTCTCTAACTCATTCGTTACAGATTTTAACGCGCCTGCCCTATAAAGACTTCTAATATTCCATGTTCCAAATCTCATGTCCATTTTCTTTTGCTGATGTCGTGCCAAGTTATCAGTCCTTGTCCGAGGCTTTTGTGAATGTTTCTGAACAAGTACCTTTTTTTTACAGGATGAGGGTGTTAGCCTTACCCAAACCGCCAAGCTGGAGGACCACTCCTAGTCGTCTGTCCGCGACTGCTTATTCAGTATATTCGCAGCTAACCTCTATATCTAGAGGCCTTCTCCTCGATGCGGAACCTGAGGACGCGCCATGCCGTGGTGAGAGGAACCCACCTTATATATTTAACAATTATATTTTTAAAAATATAATTGTTCAATCACTTTTTGAATATTATTTTAATTTTTTTTAACGAAAGAAGTGTTATAAACTTTTTTTAAAAATCATAAAAATTATTCTCCTTAGGAAGGACTGGAACCCACGCCAAAACCAACCTTTCTTACTAGCATGCTGGGCTAGCTCAATCAGCTACGAGAGCCAACAGCATTTACTGTTTTCTTTGAGCTATATTCACGTCATGACTCGTGATGTCACCAAGAGGATCACGATATAGACGTCATTATTTTTCCTACTTTGCAGAGTCCCTCGAGATTTGATCATTGTCTACTCGGACTGGAATTGCCATTTGGAACAAACACTTGAATACGAAGCCAAAAATTCCTTCAAAATAGACGAAAACTTCGAAAGTTTTAAGAATTTTAATATTTTTGCCTTTTCCCATAAGAGGGTGATAGCCTCTACACCGAAAAGCCCCCCGAGATTTGATCATTGACCACTCGGACTGAAATTCTCATTTGGAACCAAAACTTTAATATGAAGTAAAAAATTAAACTTTTACATCAATTTGAACTGACTGGGTTCCGGTTAACCACACTATTATGTTTAGTTTAGTTAAGTGGTAATTTGTGACAGCTTCACATCATCAAACGAATCCTTCACTTCACCGCTTCCCCCTTCAGGAATCCGTGCTGGATCAGCCACTAGAATGAATAGACACTTCTCCTATTCTTTTTGTCACCCTTGGTTGTGTAGGAGCTCCCTCGAACAAATAAAGAAGCGGTAATATTACAATCAAGGGAAGCTATGTATTGGGTAGCTCTTTAGTTACCTATCCCTAACCACACAGGGTTATCTACGGTTGAATTAAAAATGCTACGTGATATTCCAATCATGAAGGGGGAGAGGGTGATATAAATATATTTCTTATTCATTTTGTCTGCCCTGCTTATCAGAAATTCCGTAACGTTGTTCCTGTTTGTCAGTAACGTTGTCCTTGTCTGTTGGGAGGGTACTGAAATGAGAGGCGCAAAAAAACGTCGTGCCGCCTTCCACATGGTTGCTCAAATTATTACAAAAGAAAGTATTTTAAACTAAGACGTCTAAGGTTACTACATTAGGTAAGGATGGCATATTCAGGATTATTATTATTATTATTATTATTATTATTATTATTATTATTATTATTATTATTATTATTATATAAATGTCTTTGGAGCACCGAAATTGTGTAAGACGAAGCATAGTATGTAGAGGTTTAAGATGGGTGGTCATAGGGAAGGAAAAAGCAGGATTTTTCTCCATCTGACACTTTAACGTAAAGATTATGTGCTGAAGGTAAGAAGCATCATCATTCTACAATAGGTTGCTTTTACGTAGAATATCAGCTACTTCAGTTCTCCTCCTTCGGGCTTCTTACCTCATGTGCTAAATTCAAAACAATTTCAATTTAAAACAAATACATTGTAAAATTTTTCCGTAATTAAAGATCTAGGGAAAATTAAACATTTATCAGGGAAATCTCTTATCAAAATGTCGAAACAAGTAGATAGAAGATTATTTCATGATAATCATTGTGAAACTTTATAAAATTCTCCAAATTAGAATTAACGTTTACTGGAAAGCATTCGTTACACACCAGCAAGCATATTGTGAGCAGTGAGCACAGGGAAAATAATCACGAAACTGTTTGCAAACAAAAATTATGGACGCTAATGCAAGTGCGACAACATTTTTTCTTTTTTTGGTATCGTCATGAGTTTTACACATACGTTACAATTTGATTCTTTCCCACATAAAAAAATAAGTAAAATAAACATAATAATAATAATAAAAGTGATAAAGTTCTTTGGGGTTCCAACCAGCTACCTCCGGCATACAGACTCTTTGCTTTAACTAACTGAGCTATTTTTTTAAAAAAAACTTCCTGACATTTTCTACTATAACCACTTTTTAGGACTACTTGACACGACAGGGACACGAACACAGAAACATCGAGGACAGTTAAAATTCCACCCTTGTTACTACAGAGGTAGCTATTTGTTTTCTTACAACTGAATCTGTTCTACTGTAAAAATGATTTTCATTACGATCGTGCTACCAATTCGTCCTTTTCCATAGGTAATTTCACCTATTTGCTCTATCTATACGTTAATACTTGGCATAGATTCATATATTTGAAGTTTGCAGATAATGGACGTAATAGGACATATTAGAAATGTTTCGTTAAAAGTTTCGTTTGTAGATCTAATCCACATTTCTCTCAATGACATAGATGTCGTTGCTTCGTGTTGAACTGCAGAATTCCCTCGCGTTCTTGACAATTTTCCACTTTAGCAGAGTTGGTAACTCTCGTAATTTCGGTCGATTTAATGTTTTTTTGCTTCTAATTTATTTATTTTAAGCTAATATCTAACACAAATATTTAAAACGGGCTTGTTATTAACGTTTCCTGCTGGGAAAGCCTTCTGAAATTTCGAACATATAAAGAAAACAGAGACATTTTCAAAAAAACTTCAAAATAAAGAGATACGTCATTTATTTTGCTCATAGTAGTACCTATGTCTTATGATAGGGAATAGACCCCTATACATAACCATGTAACCATATAAGGTAATAGGACCTCATCCAAGGGGATAAATTGTGAAAAAAAACTAAACACGTGTTTGTACTAAAATTTGGCAATTTTGTACCCCTAAAAGGGAACGAGGTGAACCATCCAAATTTATAGTAATATTTATTAGGGTCCTATATTATTATACCAAATGTTTACATTTGACATTTTCCAAAATTGAAGGGGTGGGCCCCCTCCCAAATTTTCAAGGGGTGCACAAATATACCCATATCTTGTGATAGGGAATAGACCCTTGTATACGCCCATATAACTATATAGGGTACTAACACCTCATCAAAGGCGATAAATTAAGTCAAAATCCTCCGAAATTTGACTTTTTGGCAATTTTTTACCCATAAAAGGGAACGACATAGACCCCGAATACTAATAGGGGTACATATTATAGTCCTAGGCTACCATACCAAATTTTTAAATTTGAAAATTTCCAAACTTTTACGGGGGTGGTCCAATGTACCCCTGCGACAAATTAGGGGATGGGCCAAGGTACCCTTGCCAAAATTTAAAGGGGGAGGTCCTAGGTACCCGTAAGTCATTGACCCCGGGCCAAGGTCATTGACCTTTGACCTATGACGTCAAAAAGTCGAGGTCAAAGTCCAAACCGGGATCAGGTGGGGCAATTATTACTATGACGCAACGGTTCCTCTGCAAATTACAAACACACGTGCGCGATAAGAACTATACAACTATTTATAAGAGGTTGATAAAGATGCACATACATGGAAACTGATAGTCTTATTTATCTACTCAAACCTGGAGAGGTAAAATTTTACCTTGCCGACTTTTTGATTGTATTGTATAGTTCACCTTGTATAGTATTACCTTGGCGACTATTGTAAAAATAATTAGTTGTGTAAAGAGATAAATATACACGGTGTACATTATAAATAAACAAAAAGGATTCGAATTATTTTACTACATTAATAATTAAACTTATCTTTGTGTATATAAGAATTATGGTAATTATCGTAAGTTTTATGTATTTTGAAAATTACGCATTGTTTTAGAGGAGGTGAGTATACTACTGAATATGTGCTAAGTGACAAAACTAGAGTAATACTTGATACTAATAGTGAAGATATTAATTAATTTATATTAATTCAAATGATAATAGACTTAAAATAGATTTTTCTACATGGAAAAACATATTATTTCCCATCCATTGACGAATCAATTTCTACATGTTTTGTACTTGCTTCTCTAATAAGTAAATATTTATATGGATGTGTTCCATGGATAAATTTTCTATAGTTCCTTTTGTTGAAGATACTGCCACAGCAAATTGTATTCGTCTAGAATTGATTTATGTGTTAATGGGTGATTTTATTTTTTGAAGAAGTACATAATAGAGCGAGCAAGGAACAATGGAGTGTCACGAAGATTGCACATGCATTATAGCAGGGCCTACTGGGTGCGAGAAATCATATTTTGTGAAATAGTTAAAATACTATGCTAAGAAATGGAAAAATACAATCTTTTGTTATTGTGAGTGGCAACTTCTGCATGAATCTTTATCCTCAAGTTTACATTTAAAGAAGAATCAAGCAAAATAGATCATTTTTCATCACAAGGCGATTACTGTAATGGTTGACGATCTAATGTCCGAGTGTGATAAAGGAATGTAAACTTTTTTACTAAAGGTAATCATCACCGAAATTTTAGAGTTATTTTCAAAACGTAAAATATGATCCACCAATTCAAAGGTATGCGAGATACATCATTAAATTGTCATTACGTGGTATACTTTAGAAACCTAGGGACGAAGCTGAAATTAATTATCTAGAACGTCAATCACATCCAGGTAACACATTTGTTTTTACAGAATCTTATCAAGACACATCTTTAGATGCTCATGGTTATTTGGTTTTTGATTTAAAATAGGATATACTCGATGAACATCAACTCAGATTCTTACAATTATGTTTATGTACCAGTAAACAAATAATATCAATTGTTTTAACATCTTAATAGTCAATTTTAGTGTAATAGCTGTATAAATGATTACTAAACAATGTGCGGATTTAGTAAAACTTTTATCTAAGGCAAATCAAAGTACGTAAGGCAATATTACAGAATGCAGATCTTGATTTATTTGGATCGATTTGTGAATGTTCCTATAACGTATTGCAAGGAAATGTTCAGTTGGATAAAAAAGACAGAAGATCTTTTTAAAAAAATATAAAATAAACCGGTATTTGCCAACGAATGTTCATCCTTAACGGGATGATCTACCTTTTCTCGGAACAAAAAATTTAATATTGGACCTTATGGGGAGAATATGGCTACCGAATTTTCTCATTTCCTAAGGAACTAGGTATCTCTAATGGGAAAGAAAAATTTTGCAGCATTATTAACGGGTAGAAATAGCAGCACGGTATTTATTAATGGTATTGCAGAAGTTTATTAACGGGTAGAAATACCTAAATTGTATATTTGTCTACTAGTTTAGCAGAAATAAATTATTAAAAAATAAATAAATTAGTTTCTTTTTATATGTCTAACTTTGGAACCAAATATGATAGAAAGATCAAATTTTTGTTTCATTCCTTGAGAAGAAACGACTCTAACAGTTTTAATCACAACCATATCTGATATGTCAATAAAAGAAATAGTATTTTAATATAAGTATTAAAGTCCACCTGTCAAGAAGTTTGACGAGGGTAAGGCATCCGCTCCCACCCGTTTCTTTTGTTTTCGTCCCGAGAGATATGAGGGGAAGGCTCTTCACAAATTATTATTATTATTATTATTATTATTATTATTATTATTATTATTATTATTATTATTATTATTATTATTATTATTTGGAGTTAGAGTGCAAAGCCACGAAGATACAAATGTCTCCATTGGCTAAACATACACATAGCTGACCCCATTCAGAACATTCCTTTGTGCGTTAGAAAAGATACTATAACAATGCGCCCTCGCAAAAATCTAATTCAACTCGTATTGACCTCAGTAGTGCTTACTAACAGCGTAAATGCTATAAATCTGGCATTTGCAAGTAGGAACAGGGATTGGCTAAATCACAGAAATCTTACTGTCGTCGCGGGCTGTAAAAGGTAATATATTTAATTTTCACAAGAAATAATTATCGGATAATTTAATAACGGACAATTTCATTACGAACACCTATATATGCGGGCCAGGACTACATTGTCGGAATCCTGTGGGGGTACCTCTCTGCCCCCCTTCCATTCGCCACTACTATATGCTATAATATTGGCCCGGAAGGGGAAAAGCCTCCAAAAATAACAGCGTTTTCTGATATATACTGTTCTTCCCGCGCACTCTAGAATGCATCTTGATGAACTTCCAGGGAAAAGAGGATACTTCACACGACATCGTCCAGTCTGTTAGTATGGAAGCACTGAGGGAGACAAACTCTATAAAGCTAACAGCATTTGGCAGCTGACAGGTAATCTTAAGAACTGGTCGAGAAGCTGTTTCATTTAGACATCCACCCCTTCCCCCTCCATTTCACCAACCCTGCCCTTCCAGGGCCAAGCTTAGAGTGGGGCGTGACTTACCCTCGCCAAACTTTGACAGGGTTACTTGAACACTTATATTAAAATACTATTTTTAATTGATGTATCAGATATGGTTGTGATTAAAACTATTAGAGTCGTTTCTTCTCAAGGAATAAAACAAAAAAAAAAGTTGATCTTTCTACCATAATTGGTTCCAAAGTTAGACATATTATAAATTGTATAAAAAGAAACTAATTTATTTTTTTAATAATTTATTTCTGCTAAACTAGTAGACAAATATACAACTTAAGTATTTCAACCCGTTAATAAACTTCTGTAGAATGCTGCAAAATTTTTCTTTCCCATTAGAGATATCTACTTCCTTAGAACATGAGAAAATTCGGTAGCCATGTTCTCCCCATAAGGTCCAATATTAAATTTTTGTTCCGAGAAAAGGTAGATCATCCCGTTAAGACACAAGAAAAAACAAAAAAATGAACAATAAGGTTGTTTTTTCATTCAATTGCTAGTAGATACTATAGTAGATACTATAGCTATTATACTGTCTATTTTAATTACATAATAATTATGCATCATACGACAAAGCGTGTTTTAGTTTTGCCAGAATAATTATATCACTATCAAACTATATAAAATTTAGTTAATGAGATGAAAAGCATTTTAAATACTAAAAGTATGAGTGTTCAACAATAATAGGTACAATATATGGATGTGCTAGTGAAATATTTACTCATTCATCAAAAAGCTACAGCAACAATATCAACGAGTCTTAATACTAGGGAGATAGCGGAGGAAGAGGAGGAGGAATTGGATGAAATACTATCTACGTTCTACGAAAATTGTCTTCATAAAGCTGTCACATAAATTAAAACAAAATCCTAACGAAATCCTAACAAGTTTACATAAATTAAAACAAAGTCCTAACAATCAATGTGATATCAATGTTAGTGTTAATATTTATAATAAATAAATTCCAGGGGCCAATAGATTTAATAGAGGTTTTTGTTTGGTATCTGAAGAAATAGTTAGAATGCGTACCGAGATAGTATTTTAGTGTTAAATTTTTAAATGTTGAAAGTAAATATATTTGTGAATGAACAGCTGACATATAATTATAAGTGTCGTGCTCAAGAAATATTGTCGGGGTAAGTTTTAAAGAGATTATATTGTAATGTTTGCGCATCTTGAAATAAGCTCCGATAACTTAAAACAAAATCTTCTGTTGGTTTGTCCGCTATTGCTATGCTATTGGATCGAAATATGAACTTATAATTTAAATGAAGTTCTTCAATTAGTGTTATAGCAATCCTAGATTTACAAAAAAAAAAAAAAATCAGAAGATTTGCATTAACAGATGTGACTTGTGAAACAACACTGTTATTAAAAACTTAAAAAAATAAATGTTACTTCATATAAAAAGTTCAAACAATACTGTGACAATCTATTTAAAAGGTATAACAATTCGATTTGTATTTAAAAGATTAATTTGTTCATGATATATTTTTCTTTAAAAAAAGAAAAGGATGGATGAAAAAGAATGAAAGAAAGAAATGTTTGTTGTTATGTCAAGGTCGTGAAGTAATTTTGATGCGCAAACACGTAACACCCGACCTTACGTTGTTTCTGCCAGTTGCATTGTATCAACAGTTGCTTCAGGGAATGTTATATTGCTGATACATTGCTGTGTTAGGCTGCTGTTACTACGATCGTAAATTGCAGTTGTACTTTTCTTGAGGCTAACTATATACTGCATCGAAATGGGATGTGGTCCCAAAGGAAAGAGTGTAATTCTTTTATTTCGAGTTGATAATACTGTTTTTCGATGTTTGCATACTCATTATATAATGATATTTAACGTTGAATGTGTTTCTACTTTCCTCACCATTAACACCATTAACACAAATCTGCACACAATAGTGGGTGTGTGGTTAAACGAAAGGCCGGACTTATTTTTTACATGATTTCTTATCTTTTTGTACTATAAGCTTTTGGACTTTTCATTCAACACTAAAAATAAACTAATGACTTAGCGATAACTTGAAGTAATTTATAGCATATGAATTAGTAGTATAATAAAGTACTAATTTCTATAAAATTAGCAAGAAGAATAATTTTCCGATTCTTCACTCTTGCTATTATTACGCTTCGGCTAAATGACAGTTAATTACGATTTTTGTGGACTTCACTGGTTTTTAGCTTCGAGATAATTTTTCTCGTTGTGATTACTTTCTTATTAACTTCTCGGATATTTTGAGGTTAATAATTTTGAAGTTAAGTATAGTTGTACCGCGAATAATTTCTGAATGAGAATAGTTGTCGGTTTCATTCTGGGTAATGATAATTGGTAGATTGGGCAAAGTGAAGCGCTTCATATTTCAAGTAACCAAATCAATATTTAAATGGGTTTTCGGAAGTTGAACGGAAATTATATTCAAACTACTAGTTATTTGAAATTAATTAATATTAAATTGAATTTTTATGGGAAATTGTTAGAATATTTGGAATCTCTTGGTCTTTGCTCATAGCACAGACATTCATTTATTAGCTAATTAATTGTTATACTTAACTTCTTGAATTTGGAATCTATTGATAATATCTGTTAGAATTTAAATTTGATTTTGATATTTAATTGTAATAAATTTCAGGGTTGAAATTCGAGTTTAATTTCACTTGATTAGTGAAATTGGATTGATTAGAGAGGATTTAGATTTTTATTATTTAAATTTCATTAAACATATTTCTTCATTTCTGACCACTATACATTGCTCAGGGCAGGTGGTTATATTGTTCCTTATTCGTCGATCGTACATCAAAACAGCACCCTGCCATACTGGAGGTTTAACAATTTTTGAGTTATACCCAAATTATTTGTTGGTATCAAGAGAAGTTATATTACAAATCAATCACTACGGAACAATTTCATGTGTTACACCCAGCAGTGGTACCAATCTTTGAAAGTTTGATTTACAATTATTTCTTTTTTCCTTTTTAATTGATTTTGTGAATAATGGTGCATTCAGTATAAAGGTACAACAAGATTTTCTCTCTCTCTTTCTCTCGCTCTGTGTGTGTGTGTGTGTGTGCGCGCGTGTGTGTGTCTGTGTGTGTTTCTAGTTTCCGGCGTAAGCGTGAGGATACTACCAAGTATACTTTCGTGTGTACATATGCTAGTGTGTGGGTGTGGCGGGAGTATATGAAGTATTAATTACGATCGCGAAGTGGAACTTATCGATATTAGTACGTACATACGTGCGGCCGTTACTTCACACGATAACTTTGGGCGAATGCGATTTTTTATTTCTGCTTTTTGCAATAAATAAATAAATATAGTGATTAATTTTGAGGGAGTTCCTTAATGGAAGGGATTCGCCAACTCGAAGTGGTAGAAATGGGTTATTTCCCATTTTATCGTTGATCACTCTACAGCGGAAATGGTAGTAAATAATAAAATGCAGTTTTCAGCAATCGACAAAGGGTATCAAGGATAACTTTCAGCTTCATCCTCAACATCCTGGTAAAACCGGAAGAGATAAAATTAACCTAACTATGACTTCTGGCTTCAAATTAATCTACATAGTGGTGTAGGAAGAAGCTGTTTTAGGAATTAACATAGCGTTGTGGGAATAAATATCGTCTTCTCTCTTAAATTTCTAATCAAGTCGGAAGTAGCAAAACTAAACTACTTTCCATTTTAGTGTTGATTACAACAGATTAAAACGACACTAAATAGCGAGAAGAGGTTTTCTGAAATCAATTAATTGTCCCAAGAATATGTTTTATCTCGACTCTAATCTTTCTACTAAAACTTGAAGTGCTAAAAATCAATCGCTTCCGGTTATAACATTGAGCGTTATAGAATGGATAGTAAGAAAGCTTTTTAGGTAATTTATTAAGTGCTCCAAGAGTATATTCCATCTCGGCAGTAATCCCTCTACTCAAATTGAAAGTGAAATAAATATAACAAACCACTTCAGAAAATATAACATGATCCTCTTTAAGATTTTTCTATTATTAGGATCACCTAGAGGAACTTGTAATATCGTAATGTTAGTACATACGTACATACATATGTCCGTTACTTGAACAATAAAATTTGAAAGGATGCGAATTTTCATTTTTTTCTTTTTCTTTTTTTTTCTTTTTTTTTTTTTTTGCAGTTAGTAGATAGTGTGATTTTCTCGAGAGAGTTCATTAATAAAGGTGATTCGACAAACAAAATGGTAGAAATGAATTATTTCAGGTTTTAACGTTGATCAATATAACATAAAAACGGTAATGGATCATGAAAAGCGTTTCTCAGCAATCGATTATACGTTTCAAGGGAATCTCTCATCTTATTCTTAACATTCTAGTGGAACGAGAAATGGTAGAAAAGAGCCATTTCCGGTTTTAGATTTATTACTATAGAAGAAAAACGATTATAGATAACGAGAAGATGTTTTGGGCAATCAATTAAAATTTCCAAGGATAACCTTCTTCACATTTAACAAGATAGTAAATTCTGAAAGTAACAGAATTGAGCCATTTCCGGTTTCAACGTTGATCACTATAGAGCGGAAACGATAATAGATAGTATGAAGCAGTTTTCGGCAATCGATAAAGCGTTCCAGGAGTAACTTTCATCTTCGTACTTAACACCGTAGTAAAAAGGAAGTGTAGAAATCACCTATAACTTCCGGTTTCAATTTAATTTCCATATAGCATAAGGTATAGGGAGAAGCACATTTATGGAATCAATTTAACGTAGTGGGAACAGGTAAGTTATTATCTCTCTTAACCTCCAAACCGGAAGTAGCAAAACCCAAGCCTTTCCTGTTTTAGTGTTGATCGCAATAGATTAGAAAAGATAACAGATAAGGAGAAGCGGTTTTCTATAATCATTTAGTGTCCCAAGAACATGTTCTATCTCGACTCTAACCTTTATACTAAAAGCAGAAGTGGCATATATCAATCACTTCCGGTTATAAATTGGGTGTTATAATTTGGAGAGCTAGAAGGGATTTTATGTAATTCAGTAAGTACCCCAAGAGTGTATTCTACATCGACAGTAATCTCTTTACTAATACCACAAGTTAAAGATATATATGATACAAATTCCGGTATCCGTATTAATTGAAAACATTTTACGTCATACTCTTTACGGTTTTTACTAGAGTTTATTTTTAAATTAATTACTAGCCGGATGTTTATTAAATTTTGTGAGTTGCTAGCCCATTCCCCAAGAAATAAGTACTGGTATATGCTGTGGTTAAACTTGGCCAAGAACATGGTGGACATGGGTTACATTTCATACCTTATTTCTCGACAACTACTTAATTAGCCAGCAGCATTTTCTTGATAACTATTGGCCGAATCAGAACAAAATTCGGTGGTGGGCAGCCCTCAACCTAATTAGGATTTTTACATTTGCTGGCCGAGCTTGGCCAAGTTTTGGGCTTGATTTGCGTGTGGTAATTTATTTCTCGGTAATCTCTTGCAGATCCAATCTAAAGGATTTGCCATTACAGAAATCCGCTCGTCCCTATTTATCGATTTTGCTTTATAGTGTTCAACGTAAAACCGAAAATGGAAGTGTCACCATTGATTTCATTGGCCTCGCAAACTATGGATTTGACACTAATATCGGTCATTTTGGATTACTTTTATATGTCTTGGTATCACACCTCCGTCTGGTGACCCGCGGCCCGGAGCCGAATAGCGTGAATTTGGAAGTTAATGCTACTGGAGTTTCACCATTGACTTCGGCGACCGCGAAAATATGATTTCGACACTAATAGCACAAGTGGTAGAGCGTTGGCTTCGCATTCGGGATGTCATGGCTTCGAATCCCGCTGCGTACCATCCTGACTGAGGTTTTCCAGGGATTCCCTCAGTCCTACCAGGCAAATGCCGGGATGGCACCTACTGAACAAGCCCTGGCAGATACCTTCCCAATTCCTTTCCATTGTTAATGTTGTTGGATATCCAATGTAAAATTGCCTCTGAGCTGTATCTGGTGATTGCTAATAAATGAATAAAAATCGGTCATTTTCTAGTACTTTTACATGTCCCGGTAAACACCCCCTGAGACCCCCCTGATTGAAATATCGACAAAAACGTTTAACTCTGGTCTGGAGCCTGGACCAAGGTATTCGTGACTAAAATTTGGTCCCCAGGCCGCACATAGACACACATACAAACACACAAAAAAACTCTTGATTTTACTTATATTAGAAGATAGTTTACAAGACAGTATTCAGTATGTACTTTTTATAATAATTGAGGCCATAACGAAAGGAAAAGTTGTATATTTGAATAAACAGGAGAAGGACGTAAATATTGCAAAATCTTTTTCAATCCTTTTTTTTATTATTTTGCTCGAAATTTCTTCATAGTTTTTTATTAAAATACTTGACAAGATATCCTCATTTTATTGTCCTAACAAACCAATATATGTTGATAGTAAAGTAGTTTAGAATGATCGAGCTCCTGGGCCTTCAGAATTTCATGTCATCCCCCCCCCCCGTTACGAAATTCTGGCTAAACGAACCAATATATGTTCGAGGAAAATATTTTAGTGTGATCGAGCCCCTTTTATGATGACCACAGTATTTCATGTCACGGATCCCCCTCCTTCTTGAAATTCCGGCTACGTGTCTGCCACACTGTCAGTAGCTACGTCCTCGACTAATATACATTTACAAGTACTGCTTTATTTTCGTACTTTTTTTTCAACAGTTAACCAATTTAAAACCCTATTATAATTCAAAGTACTTATCATATTTCTATCGTAAATATGAATATGTAGTTAACTTCTTAAATACTTCGCTCCGGAGGAACCCGTCAGCGCGTGCAACAAGCAAAATCAACATGTTTGGCGTCTCACAAATGACATAGGAGAAAAAAGAAAAGCAAGAGCAGCACAGCAGTGTCTTATTGCAGTCAGAGTTGACAAAATAGTTTCGGTCGTCACTTACGCCAACAGACCTACAAGCGGTGTACAAAAGTTATAGAGTTACAATATACGTTGTGCCTCAGTAGCGCTACAGGCGGAATGTGCACGAACTACAAATGAATATGTTTCTTACAAGTATCAGTCACTGTTGCACCCTCTTTACATTCTTCGCATCCTTTTTTCTCCCACTTTTTCACCTTGACAAGCAGAAGTACCAGGCTTTCCGAGTTCACAACCATAAACTGTTTGTGTACAGAGTACGTTTTCAGTTCTTCGAATGACTATGCGAAGAACAAGGGTGATGATCGGGCAACCGTATATGGTAGTCAGAAACACCAGGTTGTAATTTTAAATGTAAAATACAAATATAGAGCCTTGACAATGCCGTGAGGATATATATATATATATATATATATATATATATATATATATATATATATATATATATATATATATATATATATATATATATATATATATATATATATATATACATATAATATTTAATGTGAACATATATTTTTGTTGTACAAACGTCCTTGGTGTGTTTACCACATAAGTATATAGTAATCATTACTTACATCTTATTACAAAATTTCTTTAGGCAGCTTTGTAACTACTTCTGTTATAGTTCTCCTTACAACTTTCTTTCATCTTTGATCGCGAATATGGTACTGAATATTGCCCAGGTATTACCGTCATTACACAGAATTTCTGCATTTATAAGTTACTTTACGGACATATTTTCCACAAACTGCCTTTTTGCGGGTGCTAAAATTTGCTGACGTCTCGTTTCTCTTGCAGTTTACAACGATTTGGCAATTACGTCGTTTACGCAGTATTTCTGAATTTGAATCTGTGTCGCCTTCTGTTCTTGTAGCTTAATTCGAATCTTCAGATCGAAGATGCAGGAATGCTGTCCGGAGTTCTTCTGCTAGCCTTTGAATAAATTCCTTGCGTGATATTTTCATTCCAATGACTGCTCTGTATATTACAACTGAATTAATTACTGCAACATCAAGTACTTTATAAAAAGTATGAATTGGCCATCTTCGTGATGAAGCTTTCACTGTATATTGCTTGGCCATTTCGTCCACAATGTCAATCCCGTATTTCGTTTCATTATAATAAGCAGTGATTTCAGGAACTTTCTTATTATTGTCGATTATGTCCACCGAATGATTTGAAGAGCTATATACATAAACATTCTTACATTTCTTACCTTGATAAACGGCCATTTTTACGTTCTTGCTTTTGAGAATCTTTGTCGAGGACAAAGGTGCTTTCTCTGATATAAATTCTTTCGGTATTATACTTTCGTTCACTGTCCCATCAATGGTAGATGACTTTGTTTTCAGATTTTCAGCTAGCTTTAGTGACGTAAAATAGTTGTATGTAGCAACGTTTCGACTTTTGCCGTAAAATGGCCCAACAAGGCGCATGAAAACGCACTCCGCAACTCTTTGATTTGCAGGGCGTTCTTCCTCCTTACCAACTCAAAGGAAACTGTTCAAAATATGTTTCGCATCTACATCTACAGCCAGCCAGAATTTTTGTCCGTACTTATCTGATTTATTTGACATAAACTGCGCTAGTGGACAACGAGATTTACTAGGAAACAACTGTTCACCTATTGTAATGATCTGCCCTGGTTTATATCATGCAATACAATTTTCAATGAACCTACACCAAACTTAAGAGACAAGAGCAAGTTTATCTTTCTTTACACGAATCAATCTGTCAGCTTTACAGGTAATATCAAATGTTAGGAACCTCATTATTTCGCAAAATCGGTTTCTGTTCATAGCCTCGGGACAAAATGGTAATCCACAAGACTTCGACCACATTGCATGAACCTTAATATTTTTATTTCCACTAACGCCACCAGCATACAGAATTGTTATGTAATTTCGAGTTCCGATAAACTTAATGACCAAGTATTGTCATTCAGCAGGCGACTAACTTCTATAAAATTTTCGAAAAGATACATAGAGTGAAAATTGATCATGAAATATCCTACATAGGTGCTCTTAAGAAATTGAATTTACTGATTAACTTTCTTTGTGAACAATGAACGCACAGACAACACTTAGGAAACCTTTGCAAACACGAAAGTGAAGAGTTTTCATATTTTGATATCGTGGTGAGTTTTATGCAAATGTAGTAATTTAATTTTTCTCACATTCAAGTAACAACATCAACAATAAAATAAAAGTAAGCAAATATCTCAGTACGGGGTTCAAACAGCGTTCAATCACGTTTACGGATCTGCTTTTACAATTTTGCTCTAACCAACATTGATACCGATTACTTACACGCCACCTGCCTGTTTTAGAGAATACATTATTTTCATTATTATCGTTTTCGAACTCATCTCTTTGATCGACAATTGTCACTACTTTATTTATAACTAGTCTACAGATATAAGAAATGTTAGAAAGATTTGAATAAATGCTTTTTTGTGAATATGAATCCCCATTGTTCTAATTGTCAGTGAGATAGAGGTCAGTAGTTGTTGTTTGAGCTTCTCGGGAAAGAATGAATAACCGCGAAAATTGTAAACAATAAGCATATTGTTATTGTTTCTTTTGTTGACGATATAAGCTGTATTCAAGATTTCACACATTGGGTGTTGTCCTTCATTGCAAACACGTGAGTGGTATGGGCCACACTTGGCCTCACTTTGTGATGAATTTTCCACTTTTCACATGTCCTGTCTGATCCGAAGGACTCGATTTTCCAGTGTCGCACGATATTATATGACCCACGTACAACCCCAACATGCAAAATCGAGCACACCGATAACTCGTTCTCTTTCATGAGGGTGTATTTGTGCCCTGTTATGACCCCTTTTTGCCAACCTCTATTAAGATATCACACGTATCGCTCAGCTATTGAGAATCAAACATCCTACGTAGATTCGTTCTCCTTTATGAACAATTTTTTGAACCCTATGAACATGGCATAGCATACATAATACTATGAACACATAGGAGAGCATAATCATTGTGTAGTCGTTCGTTTATCAACCCTTATTTAACATAGCAGAGATTGCATAAGAATACAAACACGTACCATAGCTTATAAATGAGTATGTCTTATTTTTCCACCCGTATTTTAAAATAGCACCGAGACTACGAACGTTCTCTTTTACGAGCGCGTATTCGTTCTCTTGTATGACCATTTTTCAACCCTCTATGTATAAAAGAGTATGGCCTATTTTAACCACTATTTAACATAGCTGAGATTAGGGCTCTTTAAGGGGATGGCTACCCCAAAACTCCTCATTTCTCATCCGGGGCTTGGGCAAGGCAATGGCGGAGTTAAAAAGGAATTAGGCTATCTATTTTGTAGGCCTTTACGACCAATTTTTGATTATGACTTATGTTTCAAAATAGTGGAGCAAAGATAAAAAACAATACCATTTAACGCACACATACACACACATACACACAAACGTGGTTTACGGAGAACTTAATATCGAACCGGAGACCGTTACATTCTCATAAACGAATAAAACATAATATCATTAGGATCAGTATTAGTGATTGAGAATTAATTTAACAAATCGCGTAGTGAATAAACAAACGCCCTACTAGATATAGAAAATAGTAATGTCCACAAAATTGGATAAATCACCTTGAGTACTTCTATTATTTGATGTATAATATAGACAGTTCCGCTTTAAAATCCTTATATGATATTTTATAGGGTGGTATACCATAGCTATCGATGTACTCTCCCACACGTATATTAGATATATAAACTGCAACCAGACTTATCAATAGAATATGCATTTATAATTATAGCTGCTGGAAATGTATGAACAAACTGCGGTAGCTCATCTGCAGCATATACACATAAAAAATGATTTTTATTCAAATTTTGTTGTAATACCTCATTATGGTCAAGGGTATTTAAAATTTTTAATTAATTAGTTAATATATATTCTTCTTTGGAAATACATTTCTAGTTCTGAGGTGAATTCACTGTAAATAATTGCTGTTACAAGAGATGAAAGTGCTACTCTAAAATGAACTTCTAATCATACACTTCCTTGCCGTTGTGGACTACTATGAAATACAGCACTAGCACTAGAATCAGGAGTTAAATCAAACACCACTAGAATATAACCATTAGGATATTTGGGAAATGAAATATCATTACCTTGCTTAGAATAATAAATACCTTAACCTATAAATAACGTAGACTATGTTTGTATATCTAGCTTATTATCAAAATCATCTTTGTAGTGGTTTGGATGTTACAAGCTTTTGATCAACGTATTATGATAAATACTGACATACTAAAATGCTTAAAGCTGAATGGATTTGTCTGATAAGTACCATTGAAAGCAGTGTTAGTGACTAACAAAATGATAATACGTTTAGGCGCTATGCCAGAAAATAGATCTGAAAGTGTGCTGTCAATTATTCCCTGTGAAGAATTTCTGTCTTCTCCTGTACTTTTGTTATACGATATTTTATTCTAAATTTTGGATTTTGTGCTAGTTTACTTTGTCGTAATTTAACCGCGGGTAACACATCAACTTTTTTCACAAGCAATGTTGCATCTGTAATTAAACTTTTGCATCAGTATCTGCTTCACTCATTAGAGAAAATGCAGATATTGCTGCAATTAGTTTAATACGCAGTTTTACACCATTCAGTAGTAATTTATCCTGATTGAAAATCAGCATGAATATAACCGAATAATGCAAATGACTGACTTAAAGTAGTGAGAAGAAAACGTTGATTAATTCCTAAATTACTATCGGCCAAAAAGTCCATATGACCTGGAGTATTTTTAAACCACATTCATGTTTGAGGTTCGTGGATTTAGCATTATCATTATAATTTAGGAGTTTTTTCAATATACGATCGATATACATATGTATGTGAGGAGTAGGAAATAAGTTGATTATTCATATATATTTGCGCTTCGCTGTACATTGCGTTGAGAAAATCATTTACAGGACCAATTTTCTTATTCGCAGAAGTTAAATTAGATCCATCTATTTTAGTAATTTTACTTTTAATATATAACATTTTTGGTTTAAGTCCGGATAGTCGTCGCCATGACCGAAGACAACAAACTCTATTGGTGCATTATCAGATATTGAAGCTACAGGCTTATATGGAACTATTTTATTACCTGTAATACTAGTTTGAGTGGGTAAACCTCCAAATAAATCTAATTTTGACTTCGTACACTTACACTGCATTTTGTTTACTTACTATCAATATTCTCATTAATTACTTTTATAATACCGTTTACGTCTGCGAAAATATAATTTTATACATACACTGCCATATTGGAAAGGAAGTGAATTGCCTGTACTATCTCTTAAATCAATAATAGTTTGATCAAATTGTTTAAGTTGCACAATAACATAATGTGGATTTTCGAAACTATGTACATTACTAGCACCATACTCTTTAATATTTGTATTTATAATACGTAAGAATGGAGATATGGTATCACCTACAAGTTGTGATTCAGCAGTATCACTATAAATATACATGAGTGTGGGTAGCGATTTTCTTAAATCAGATGGATAACGAGCATGATGCACAACTGCACTATCTTCTAGTTGCATATGATCAAAACCTACTATTCTGGCTACTTCGGGAAATAGACTTTCTTCTGTGTTCTTCTGATCCTGATCTTTTCTTACTCTATTAACCTCAATTCGTTTAACTGATGCTTTAACTTTTAATTGTAAATTTAATATATCACTTTTAATATTAATTTGACATACAATATCGTCAACATGATAATAGTGTCCTGGTTAGATTTTTGTTATGTACCAGCTTTCTGTATTCATGATACGGTAATAAATATTATTAGTGTATTTGGAAACATTCTGAAACGAACTCGTATAATGTACTTGAAGAACAACTGTCTCCCACACAACTTTCTCTAGCAGAAGTGGATGATATAGTTTGGTAGTATAACAGGACTGAGTGTTTTATGGAGAATATTTCACAGGAGAATATTTATATCAC
Source organism: Thermobia domestica (assembly GCF_964235325.1). Taxonomy (NCBI): domain Eukaryota; kingdom Metazoa; phylum Arthropoda; class Insecta; order Zygentoma; family Lepismatidae; genus Thermobia; species Thermobia domestica. Next base: position 256,234,053 of record NC_137462.1, on the reverse strand, counting down.
TGAGCAAAGTGATATAAAAGCTCGTACACTGCTCCATATTAATCAAATAATGAAATTATCACTCCCCCTCTTCTTTTTCATTTTAGTATCACCAGTCTTTGCAAAATGAACTTTTCTTTTTGTCCTTTTGCCTATTCTTACCTCATTTATTTTATTTTGAGCTTTATTTTTATATAATTATTTGCTTCTTGTCAACGTAATTTTAAAGCCTAGTCAATAGGTGTGTTATCATCTAATACACCTCCAGCTACATTAATTGCTGTACGTAATAATTCTTTACCTACTCTTTTAGCACCCTTTTTTAATAATGGAATACACTACGAAATAAACCGCCTAAAAACAACCAATGCCATTTCCTTCTTGGTATGGAGTACCTTTGTACACGTTATATTCACACCCGACAGGTTCACTCTAATATTTAAAGTATGGATGAATCATTTATTATTCCTATATACACAAATTTAATATTAATTTATAATATTGTATTGCGGCTAAATTTTCTTTAAGTGTGACACAGGAATCTATCAATTTAAGGAAGGAGGGTATCCCAGCCAGCGAACAACTACACGTTTACCTTAAATTTCTAAAATTTCGTCTATTTCATAAACTTGATTCAAGAGCACTCCTTGAAATTCCGCTTTGTAAAACGTAACATGAATTACATCACCATTTAATTTAAATCCTCCAACATATGAACCACTTTCTTTTCCTAAGATAGCATTTGTTTTATTTTAAATATTTCCACGGTCCGATTTTCAATGTACCCTTTTTTAAAATGACGTTTTGCTTTAGTAATTCTTACAGTATCACCTTCTGTATATTTTACAGTGTTAGTATGAGGATATGGTTTTATTAATTTATTCCAAACTTGTTGAAACGTATCTTGATTCACACTGGCAGGTGGTAATTGATGAGCTCTATGAAGTCGAGAGTTATATGAATGAATAGGTTTAGGTAGCACATGTAAACTGTAAGCCTTCTTTGCTATAAAATATTTCAACATTCGTTCCTTAAGAGTTCGATTAAAATGTTCCACCACCCTTACCTTAATATCGGGGTTTTGTATTGTGAAGAATGTAATACTTTGCTTTTTTAAGTATAGCTGAAATGATTTATTAACAAACTATGTACCTTTATCTGTTTGTAGACGTAAGGGACTAACACTGGTAGATGCAAATATTTCCTTTAATTTTTCAACTTTTTTGTATGTAGAGGCACGGCTCACACAAAGTGACTAAATAAATCAATAATTGTTAAAATATTTTTGTAGCCATTGTTAAATTTTTGCAGAGTTTGCGTATCGTTTAAATGATCTTTTCATTGATCGTCAATATTGAACACTAAATTGTTATTACGTGGAAACTGTTCACGTGCAGATTTATGCAGTGTATAGGGGAAGGTCGTCTGGTATTGGACAGCGGCTGGTATCGGACAAAAGCAGTTTTCGTTATTTCTTGCTTAAGGCGGCACCTGTCAAGCATACAGTCAGTTGATCGTAATGAATTAGCCAAACCCACGCCATAGTGGATTTGTCCCATGAACGGTGTATCTCGTGCTTCAAGTTGTTTGTATTTTTGCGAGTGATCAGTTGCATGAAGATAGATTTCCGTGGCTGCAACTTGTCACAAAGTAAATGTATTTATATATTGTTGCTATCACAGCATATATTAGGGTGTATATATATTATAATTTAGGTGTATAGTTGCATTTATGTTGTTAGAAGCCGGTAGATAGCCATTCATACTATGCTAGTCTTTTAGCTGGTATCGAGCAAAATGGAATAGCCTGATTTTGGACAAAACACTCGTACGTAAATTTGACGTTTTCAATGGTTTCTGGCGTTTTCAAGAAACCATGGAGAAAATACGTGGCAAATTGGATGAAGATAATATGAGATTCGCCCTGGACAAAGTTATTTCCAAAGAAGCACGAGCGGCTAGTGCTAGATATGGTGTTCCTTAGAGCACATTAGATCGTGTTGAAAAACTGTCGGAAGGAAAGGAGATAACAGCTAAGCCTCGCTGATCAGATAACAAAGGCACATTTAGTAGAACGTAATAGAGATGAGGCAGTATGGCTGAAATTTGATTCCTTCCTGTTTGGTCCCTGTGGGAAAATTTTGGTTGTGGGGATCTGCTGTTGTTATTCTCATAGTCTTGGACTCCTACCAGTTATAGAAACAAGATGAAACATGCCTTTTCGTCTTCTCGTCGTGCATTCTCTAGTTATTTGAACCCCCGCCCCCCCGCTTTACCTGGAAAGCCGAAGAGCATAAGTGATTTTGCCCCCTTGCACCTATTCCCACGAAATACCTGTAGGTTATGAACTGAAAGCGTGATATTCAAATGATGGAAGCTTCTTAGCAGATTGTATGAAATTGGTCTTAATTGCTAAGTTAAATATTGGGTTTCATGTTTTCTTAAACGTGGGATGAGAAACGATATATGACTCTCATAGCAAAGCACATACCCATACAAAATCGTGTTGCTAAGTGATAGGACCCATGTGGGAAAATTTTCGCCCTGGGAACGTTCCCTGGGTTGCTAAGATAAATATGATTGTTTGAAAACGTATTGTATTTCATTGACTGTACATAATCTAAAACGGAAGTTTCCCATAACATTTGATAATGTTTACATAACGTAGGATGAAAATGTGTATACTCATACTCGACAGGAGATACTTGTATTCCATATGGAAAGTGTTATATGAAGAATCACATGAACGACATGACTAATAATTAAAATCACTTATCCCAACGAATTTGTTGCTTATGTTGAACTCGTGATGATATATTGCTTTGACACACATTCCCATAGAGATGCCTGCATAAACAAAATGAAACCTGACTTTCCCAAGTCTTGATGTTAAAGGTATTAGCTTATGTCTGTATTGAAACCGTGACGAGATATGTTTTCGATGACTATTATGCGATCCTGATTATTGAAGGCATGTGTGAACGTGTGATGACATGTTTCTCGAAGGCAAACAGGTGTGTGTGTTGTTCCGCTGGGTGTCAAAAGTTATCATCGGACGTTTTTATTAAATAGGTAAATAAAAAATCAGTGTTATGTATTCATTTAACTATAAAGGCACTCGACTCAGTGTATTTACTCAGAGTTTCCGTATTTGATAAAGAGACGGAATTCTAACGTTAAAAAACACATACATATAAACGAATCTGAACTGAATGATTCTTCAACTCGTTGTACTTTAATTCCGAGAAAATTATAAGATAAAATTCTTTCATCTATCTTACAGGTGACGAAAGAAATGTCTGGAGACTTGTATAAAGCAAATAGTGAACGTATCACTTATACTTTAATTTTAAAATAATATTATAAAAAGAAGAGCTATATTATGTGTTTCAATTTTGATATAATGTCTACCTGTGTGTCTATCTGTCTGCAGTATGTGCTCGAGGAAAGCAAACATTGACGGCACGAACAATGAAATGACATCTTTGAGTTTTACGTCCCACCTTTATACCTTCTAGGTTAATGGGACTCTATGCACCAGAGGGGAGTGCTCTAACACTGAGCCACCGAGGCCCTTTGCCGAAAAGGTATAAAAGTTTCGTGATCTGGGATCAGTCACGGGAGTCAAAAGTTATCAAAATTTGGTCATGGTATTAGGTTTGGGTTGGTTCAACCCGGGACCCCATGCATCATATGTGAACGCTCTAAAACTGAGCCACCGAGACAGACCCTCCTGATGCCGAGGCCAGCAAACATTGAAGGCGTGAACAATGAAATGAAATTTTTGAGTTTTACGTACCACATACACATACATATACGAGTATGTCGATTAGGCTAATGTGAAACCTTTAAGTTTTACGTCCCACGGTTATGCTGGCTAGGCTAATGGAGACGGTGATGATGAGAAATGAATGAAATGTTGGAATGAAGAAAATGGGAGGAAACGGGAGAGCACAGAGGAAATACACGTACACGGTGTTTCTCCACCACAACTTTCACTTGGTGGGAACAGTATTTTGAACCTGGTACCCTCCACATACACGGTGTTTGTCCACCACAGAGTTCACTTGGCGGTTACATACTCGAGCCTGGGACACCATGCACCAGAGGTGAATGCTCTACCACTGAGCCACCGAGCTCCCCTGGAACGAGAGAGTTCAAACCACAACAATCGTGCAATAATTATTTTGGTACCCCATGAATGTTTTAAACATGGACATTCGTTCTTATGCTTATGAAATATAAATAGAAGTGTATATCTGTCTGTCTCTCTGTTTGTCTGTTTGTCTGTATGTGGTCTGGGGATCAGAGAAGTGGAGGCGGAAAGTGATCAAAAATTTAGGAATGGTCTCAGACCAAGACGAAACGAAGATATGTATGTGTGCTTTAGCCTTTGATATTATATGATAGCTTTAAATAAAAGTATATATCTGTCCATCTGTGATCTGGGTGGTCAGACAAAGGAGCCGAAAACGTATCCAAACTTTGGTCATGGTCTCAGACTATGACGAAGCGGAGGTTGTTTTATCGAAACATGTAAAAAATATATTAAAACGCTCCATATTAGTGTCAAATTCATAGGTTTCAGGCCCGTTGTGTTCAATGATGATACTCTGAACTCATTAGTACACCATCTAACGGGGTTGTAGTTCGGAGTCTCCAAGGGTGGTATGGAGACACGTAAAAATAATTTAAAATGATCGATATTAGTGTCAAATTCATAGTTCTCGGGGCCGCTGTGTTCAATGATGATACTCTGAACTCATTAGTACACAATCTAAGGGGGTTGGAGTTTGGGGTTTCCAGGGTTGGTATCGAGACACGTAATCAAGGACGTACCAAATAAAGAGACGGAAGTTCTTCTAAGGGAAATAGATGAGGTAATCCAGATAGAAGAAGAAGATGATGATTATGAGACGAAGGAAGGTGTTCATAATGAAGAAGAAGATGATGATGATGAAAGGAAGAAGAAAGTAACACATAAGGAAAAAGTAGGATTACCAAGAAATGCATTTGCTCAAGAAGAAGAAAGAGATATAGTTAATGAAATAGAAATGTTAGAAGAAGAAGAAGGATAAATGGTCACTAGTGCCAAAGAAGAGGAAGAAGAAGAAAGATATGTATTTAATGAAAAAGAAATAGTACTAGTAGAAGAAGAAGAAGAATAGATGATAACCAGTGCCAAAGAAGAAGAAGAAGAAGAAGAAGAAGAAGAAGAATAAGAAGAAAGATATGCAGATAATGAAATTCAAATTGCAGAAGAAAAAGAAGATGAAGAAGAAAAGAAATATAAATAACTATTGGACATATTAGAAAGTGGATGTGGTAGAATGATAACACAGGAAGAAGTAAAGGGAACATCGGTCTGTATTGAAAATTTAAAAAAAATGTTTACAAGAAGAAGCAGAAGAAGATGTCGAAGAAAGGAATAAAGAAGAGCTACTAAACCTTAAGTTTTTCGCAGATAATAGGAGAAGCTTAGAATGAGAAAGAGAAGAAGACAGAAGAAGAAGAGTTTTACGAAAATGAAGTTCAAAATTGGCTTAAAAATTTATTTCCCATTCCTGGAAAAGAAGTGGAAGAAGAAGAAGAAGACGGGGAAGAAAGGACAAAGGAGAAAGAGTTGCTAAATCTCACATTTTCGCACGTAATACGAGAGGCGTACAATGAAGAAGAGAAAAATACACAAGAATTGTTTTACGAACATGAACTACAAAACTGGCTTAACAATTTCTTTCCCAATCGTGAAAAACAAGAGGAAGAAGAAATATATCCATCATTTATGGAAATATTACCAGCAGCTTATACAGAACATGAATAAATAGAAATTGATTTAGACGAAATAGAAAACAAATGAATGAATTGCTATCTGATTTTCGAGCAGAACGAAACACAAATGTACTAGTGGGATTTGGAAATAAAAGGCGTGACCATGGAAACAATAGTTTTATATAATAGAATAACGTAGAACGCAATACAGAAGATACAATATGGAAAGTACAATGCTAAGCCCCCGTGCGTGCAGATAAAAATTCTCTTATTGCAATTGAAACAAGTCTACGATAGATTATTTGCTACGTAATGTGGAGCAACAAGATTACGTATGAATAACAATCACAAATGAGAGGGAAGGACATACCTCCATCCTTTTTGGTTGTCGTTCAGAGAAGCAAGAAATCTCTCAGCAGAAATTCTATGGACAAGTTACGAGAAAGTACTGCAAAGTAATGCGGCTTTTTTTTTATAAACGAAGATTGTTTAGTGAATTTTCATGAAATAGTTATATAAAGAAGACAAAGTCGTTTGAAAGGAAATTTTATGAATACCTAGGAATATGTAAAGGCAAAACGTGGTATTATCAGAGTTAAGAACACACGTACAATCGTCGTTGCCATAGGACTGAAAAAACACAAGGTAAGAAAATAAACCCAATACGATAGATATGTAAAAACCAAAGTAATTATATCATAGGAAAAGAAGCAGTAGATCTGTGTGAAGCTACCGATGTATATCTCGGACATGCGGCTGGAATTCCAGAAATTCGTAAATTTCAAGAATATTTAAAGGATTATAAAATTACTGTGTATAGTGGATTTTCAGCAACTGATGTTATGTTTGTTTCAACAACAAGTGATAATGAAAGAACACACTTAAAATTACTCTTCATAGACAACCACTACAACGTCATTGAAAGCTTGACAGCATGTTTTAGCTGTAGGTATTATTGCGAAAGTTGTCATAACAAATATGAAAACAAGCATGCACATTTGAAACATTGTACAGCTGTATGTTATCGTTGTCATCAGAAGCCAACATGTGATTTTAGAGAAGCCCATATTACATGCAATGATTGTAATCGAGAATTTTATGGCCAGTAATGCTATGATTATCATAAGTCAACTCCTTATCAAAATTAAAAGACTTTATGTTCCATTGTGGAATGTTGTGCCCAATATTTGAAAATTTATGTAGTAAAAGGAAAAGGAGCTCACGTATGTGGAGAAACGTATTGCAACATTTGTTATACTACACTACCACCTAACCATGAATGTTACATGAAAGTGAATGAAAGAAGAAAATAAAAAAAAAACGGAAAAATTATCATGGAGAAGAAAGATATGATTGTATTTTACGATATTGAATGTACACAAGATACGAAAATAGAAGATGAGGACGCAAACATATATGGGCATATACCTAATGTCTTGCTTAGTAAGCATACATGTTACCGTTGTTATGAAGACAACATAAAAATGATTGTATCGTTTGTCGAAAACGAGAAAATATATTTGATGGAAAAAATGTAATAGAAGACTTTCTAAAACATTTACAAAAACGACGTCCAAACATCAAATCAAAAACGTATTGCACACAACTCAAAGGGCTATGATGCACATTTCATCATTAAGACCATGGTTGAGAAAATGAATTGGACTCCAGATGTGATCATCTCTCAACGTAGGGAACGTAACCTTCATTGATTCACTAACTTTTTCTTCCTATGCCCATAAGTAAATTAAGCAGTGCGTTTGGTCTTCAATTCTGGAAAGGATATTTCTCACACTTTTTCGATCGACGTGAGAACCAAACACATGAAGACACACTTTCAGACATTAGGTATTATGGAGCAGATACCATGAAAGTAGACGAAAACGCAAGTTTCTGCAATGGTATTCAGAACATCGAAATGACACCTATAAAACGAAAGAAGAACTCATCAAGTATTGTGTACAGGATGTTTAAGGTTTACGCCAAGCATGTATTTCCTTTATGAATGCATTTGAATGTAAATCTCTTATTGAATGCATAATAATCGCAGGTGCATGTAACTTGGTGTATCGAATAAATTTCTTAAAGGAAAATACGATTTGTATCATACCAAATAACGGGTATCGATGGAGAGATATATTATCTGTCAGTAATGTAAATATACACCTGTTTTTTGAGTCTGGCAATCCTGCGCTTCATCCATGGAGAGTATGAGAATTAAATTAATCAAATGTTTACTGAGGGACAAGAGGAAAAGTCTAATCTGAATAAGAAATTGCAGAGGGCACAAGCTGTGAATACGAATAGTGTATAGTGTAAATAAAGGAAGACACCGAAAGAGAAAGCCAGAAACAGCTGCTAATCGGAGAAGAAAAAGAGTAAAAATTATCGAAGTGGGAACAAAATACCAACACAACAAATATGCCAACAACTAAGCGGTAGAGTGGTTAAGGCGTTAGATTACAAATCCAAGGAACGGCGGTTCGAATCTGCTCCAAGTAATGTATTTTTTAAGTAATGCATACAGCACATGAAAGGTGGTAAAAGAGATCGTATTACCCGTTTAATATGTTAAGTGAAAACAAGTTAAAAATTTCGATAAAATTTATTAGACAAGTGAGACAATGAAAATGAGGAAACAAGTATATAGGAAACAAGCACTATCAGGAGTTGTATCAGAGGGTGGTGACCGGAAAAACTGGAAATTTTCCCGAATTTCGCCCATGTGAGTCTCTACGATAGGCAAATTTCTTCATAAATGTGTGTATTGCAGAGACAGAGAGAGAAATTATCCCGGATCTGAGAGTGTGGTGCTTCCATTCAAATCAACGAGATGACAAATAGACGCTGACATAATAAGAATGCCGAATAGAAACAGCCATAAAACAGCAAAGTAATAATTGCAAACGTTATCACCTAAGGTTCCAAGATCCGGACAACATATCACTAATATCCCGAATGCCAAAATATTGTGCCTTAGACAACTCCCCCTCTCCCCAAATGTGTCATGTGAAAACAATCACAAGTTTTGGGATGAGGGACCATATTGAGACTGCAATTTAAACTATATAAGTATACTTTAGCAGATTCGTATTCAGTTATTTTTTTTTTTCAAAACCAGTTTTATTGATATTCAAGACAGCAAAAGCACTATACTTCTTAACGCCAAAGCGAAGTTGTTGGAACACTGCGTTACACAGAGAATCATGCATACTACACTCGTGAGTTTTGACATGCAGAGGCTAGCTACCGAAGCACGCTGAATAACGCCTGAAGAAAGCAGCGGGGACAGATAGCGATACAATGAACGGAACAAGCAATGCATTACAGACATTTCAATAGAAAAAATAAAGATCCCTCTTTCCACACTTCATGCTGTAGTTCTAACTTCCATTTCCCCATCAAAGTTACATGCCTAGACTATTATACAATTCCATTGCACTTTATCCAGAGTCTTCAAACAACTTTGTTCTACGAAGGGAAACATAGAACACTACACTTATAGATATACCATACATAGACAGTTAAGTAGTAATAGATGAATGCCATTAACCCCACATAATATTGATTGTCTAAATATACACTGGTTTCAAACAGTAAGACACATAACAAACATTCACAACACCATTATAACCTCTCATATGTTAATTCCACTTCACAAGTGGTAGGATGAAAACCATAGAAAATAGAATGTTTTTTTAAATTACAATTACGAACACAACTTAGTGAATGTAACAATGAAGGCCAATGAAAAGATGATCCGAGGTCGGATTTCGAGAAATAACTTGTTAATGAGATTAAAACAGAATTTTATAAAAGGAATGGTTATGATGCGCTAGACACAACATGGTTGCCTATTTTGTCTCATAATGTGAAAATGTTTCGTTTTAGAGAGGCGAGAAAAAACCTGTGTTTCGTCTTGCGCAGTGGCGGATAAAGCCTAGGCCCCCACTTTCAGATTGACGGAAATAATTTGAGCTATTAATTATATAGTGTTAAAAATTTATAGTAAGGTCATGAAATACTTATCATAGTCTAAACTCAGGCAGCCCCCTAGTTTTTACAATCTAGATCCGCTACTTGTTTTGTGGCTATCCCGGTGCCATCTCGTGTTTCCGAAACGAGACAAATTGTTCTCTAATATCCATTCGTCTAATTTTCTTTCGTAAACCTCGTAATAATAGAAGTAAAATTAGAAGCCATCACTAGCTGTATTATGGCCACCGCAGTCGCTGTGTCCGAAGTTTCGTGTCTATATCTGTGGACAATGTGCGAATTGCAAGGGGGATGAGGGGGAAATCCGCTAAGGAATACTGGATGTATGATATAGCCAAAAAAGATTTCCGAATTATCCTCATTGCAATCACACTCTCTTCCCAGATATAGACACGAATCGTCAAGAACATTTTTCATTTAACGACTTTACGAAATAGGTTATATTTGTATCTAGTTCACATGAAACATTGAAAAGTTTTACAACTGATTTAAAATTCCTATTGTGTCATGCAGTATAAACATATGGTGAAGTAATATTTTACTTGTAGTTATAAAATACTACTTTATTGGTAAAAGGAAAAACAAGTTGACTCAAGCGGTAAGCGTGATCCTTTACGCCTGAATCGTGATTGCTCCACACTCTGCCACACCGTCACTTGGTAATTTTAGGCGTCGTATCATATATACGGCGAGTCGAAACTTTAAGACGCATTTTCTATGCTATTTCGGGTTATTGCGCTCTCCCAGTTTGTAATATTAACACTTTGCATATGCACTACCACCTCGCGAAAGTTCATTTAACAAAGTCTGCTTTTTTCGTTGAAATGATATAGTCATCTCAGGTAAGTAAATACAAACAAATGCCCCAAAAAAAAGAAAATAGAGACCCTAAAAGTAAAATGTAGACAAATTCACCAAGGTTCAGAGGATGCTATATACAACGCACTAAGCAGAGTGTTTCGGTGAGTCGTAGTGAGTCTGTAGGTTATGGTGGATTGCTGGTTTATGGTGGGTGGTGGATTGCAGTGGGTCACATCCTGTAGATCGATGACCCACTAACCGACATGCACATCTTGACCCACATGTTTCACTTGACACAAGACCCACTTCAATTCTTATGAGAGGTTTCCAATTCAGCATGGCGAGACAATATAGGCTTTGTTAAATCCGTGATGAGACGAAACAAAGCATCTGTCTCGTTTCGTTTCCCATGACGAGACGTGATATGTCCTTGTATGGATTCATCGCGTTTTAAATGTCTCGAAAGCATTACATAGTCCTCTCTTGTCCGATTTTCAATTCTAACTTGTAAACTTCCTTACATTACGAAGACACATACCTTCCGATTTTTATTATTATGAGGTTTACGAAAGAAAATTATACGAAAGGAAACGAGATAACAATTTGTCTCGTTTGGCAGACACAAGATGACACTGCGATAGCCACGAGACGAGACACAGGCTTCGTTTCGCATCGCTAAAATTTAACATGAGGAGAAGAAACAGGCATTCATATTGTGTCTAGTGCATGATAATTATTTTTTTTAAAGTTCTGTTTTCATTTCATTTTCAAATTATTTCCCGACTTCCGACATCGGTTCATGTTTCATTGACCGTCACGGTTCCGGAACCTTAGGTGATAATGCTTGCAATTATCACTTTGATGTTTTATAGTTTTTTGTGTTCCGCATTCTCATTATGTAAGCGTCGATTTATCAACTCGTTGGTTTGAATGGAAGCACCTCACTCTCAGTTCCAGGAACATCTCTCTCTTTCTCTCACTCTCTCTCTGTCTCTCTCTCTCTATCTATCTTTCCGTTTCAGAGGAGATGATAGGCAAAATTGCAAAATTGCATAGAAATTTTACGGCATTTCTGGCAAGATGGTCTCTTCAATAGGCACATTTCTGAAGAAATTTGCCTATCGTAGAGACTCGCATGGGCGACATTCAGGAAAATTTGCAGTTTTTTGAGATTACCAACCTCTGATACATACCTCTGATTAAATATACCTGCTTCCTCGTTTTCATTGTTCCACTTCTCTAATAAATTTCACCGAAGTTTTTAACTCTTTTTCAGTTAACGTATTGAAAGGATAATTCGCTCTCTTTCCCCACCTCTCATGTGCTCTATGCATTTTTTAAAAAGCTAATAAAATATATACTCCTTGGAGAAATTCAAACCGCCATCTTTTGGATTTGTAATCTAGCGCCAACGCCTTAACTACTACTAGAAGATCGTTGCTTGGTAAACGTTTAGTTGTTTGAATATATGTTCGCATTTGTATTTTATATTCCCACTTCGACAATTTCTGCTTCCTTTCTCTCCGCTTTCTCTTTAATGAATTAATTCTCATATTCTAAATGGTTACAGTGCAGGAATGTAGTGGCTAAGACGCTGGATTCAAAATACATAGGACATAAGTTCAAATCCACTACAAGTAGAATATTTTTTTAATAATGCATACAGCACGTCAGAGGTGGTAAATGAGAGCGTATTACCCGTTTGAGATGTTAAGTGAAAAGTTGGTAAAAATGCACTGACATTTATTAGAGAAGCGATACAGTGAAAATGAGGAAGCAAGTATATCTAATCAGCGGTATGAATCAGAGGGCGCTGATCGATAAAACGAAATTCTTCCGAATTTCACACATGTGAGTCTCCACAATAGGCAAACTTCTTCAGAAATATGCCTACTACAGAGACCATCATATTCCACCGATTGCGCTAGCCAAAGTTAGTTTAACAATAACATATGGTGTAGCGTTTTTACCTTAGAACGATAAATTAAATAGTGCATGCTGCAGATAAAAGAAGCGTTTCGAATGTTCTAGTAATTTCCTTGCCCTTTCCCAATTAACATGCGTAAATCGTTTGTGTTTGCGTCCATTTTCTTAAGGATTGCTCATTTAGTATGAGAAGTCACTCTGATTCTTCACGATTGCTTTGAAAATAAAATAACCTGAAAAGAATTTGAAGCTATATTGATTAGCTGTATTACTCACAAGTTCAGCACTTCACCCCTACATTATCTTCTCATGCAACATCATAAGCTAAATATTGCTGAGTTCATCGCTGATATTTTGAAGTAACCGGTAATGTTCCTATAATGATATCCCTACCAAATTGCATGCCGAAGTTAATTTATTAGATGATCTGGAGACAATTTAGTGCCCATTAATAGAGTAAATAACATACAATCTAGTAAAATTACAGAAATGATATCGTATTATACAGTAATTTCGCCGTGCAAACTCAATAGTATAATAATAATAATAATAATAATAATAATAATAATAATAATAATAATAATAATAATAATAATAATAATAATAATAAAATAATAAAATTTTTCATCGGTCCTGCGAGGAAAGTGAGAATGAAATCAATCATATGTGTAATCATGGTAAGGAGAAAAGCTTAAACTGAATTAGACATTGAATCGGGTCACAGGATGGGAATAAGAATAGTGCATGGTGTAAATAAAGGACTACACCGAAAGAGAAATCCAGAAACAGCATGTAAACGGGGAAAAAGAGTAGAAATTGTTGAACTGGAAATATAAAATACAAATACGAATACGGATGAGCAGGAGTCGAGCCAGAATTCGAGTTTGGATGTGAATAGAATATAAATTGTTGGTGTCAACGTATATTTTATAATTATATTTATCCTAGGATTGCCAGTGCAGTTATTTATTTCAGGATTGCCAGGTTTAGGCAGAAAAAAGTCGGAATTTTGCAGAAATTGAATTTTTCGTGCAATATTTCAGTACATAAAATCCCCCACCCCAGTACAGACTACCGAAATGATAGTTACATTGTCTAAATGTATTGTCCTATAGTTCTGTTCGGCATACGGAAGTCAACATTATATTTTTAATGTATAGGTTGTAAAGGTATGTAAAATTTCGGCATTTCGGTAAAAGTGATATTTTTTTTCACAGTTCGGCTTGCTTCGACCATGACGACATTTGCGGAAAACATTCCTAATATTGACAGGTTACTTTTCAAATATAAATTATAATTTTACTATTGCAGGGTTGCCAGTAAAAAATAAAAAATCGGATTTTCCTCTAAAAGAGGGATATTTTCGCATATATGGGTATATAATTTTTCAACGGTACCGGTTACGGGAATGATTGTTAAATTTTCAGAAAGTACTGTCATCGGCAAATAGAAAGAGGTACAACACGTTCCGCAACGATAAATAGGGACGTGATTATACGTTCCTGAGTAAAACCTAACAAAATAAATGTGAAAAACATGAATCTTTTAGTTAAATTCTACATTTACTCGCAACCCTGAGCTACCAGGTAATTTTAAGTGTAATATTCGTGTTCAGCGCCTCGAAATCTATAAAGATTAGCTACTTTCGTTTCTGTAGAAAGTAGAAAGTGAAAATTTGTTGACCAGTGTTATTGTAGGTATCCTATCTAGTTTAATTAAATAATAATTATGCAGCATGCAAAAAAACTTGTTTAAACATCGCCAGAAAAGTTACATCATTATCAATCACTGGCTAATTTACATAATGAGGGGAAAAATTGTAAATAATAAAAGTATGAGTGTTGAAGAAAAATGAGTATGATATAAGGAGGTGTTATGGAAATATTTACACATTGTTCAAAACCCTGCCGCAACAACATCAATTTGTGTTGGTACTTATGGGTTAGAAGACGAGGAGGATGTGGACAAGGAGGATGAAATATTATCTTCCCTCCCCGAAAATTGTCTCCGTAAAGCAACTTCTTTACTACGTAAATTAAATCAAAATTCTAGCTGTGAAGAAATCAACACCATTATACATGGTGCAACAGTGGGTAATGGAACAACCGATTCATACATTGCATAAACATTTTCCACATAGTGACTATTTAGTGGTCAATATTAACGATCAGTGGCAAGCTAATTTAAACGATATGCAAAATCGGCAAAAATATAAAAATGGCTGCAAGTATATTTTATCAGTGATTAATTTATTGAGTCGCTTTGAGTAGGCCGTGCCTGTACATACAAAAACTGGTGAAAACATTATAGTAAATATGTGCATCTACCAGAGGTAGACCCTTACGTCTACAAACAGATAAAAGTACACAGTTGGTTAATAAACCATTTCAGATACACTTAAACAAGCAAAATGTTAAATTCTTCACAACACAAAACCACGATAATAAGGCAAGTGTGGTGGAACGTTTGAATCAACCCCTTAAGGAACGAATGTGAAAATATTTCACAACAAAGAAAATTTACCGTTACATACATGTCCTACCTCAACTTGTTCAGTCATATAATTCTACACCACATAGAGCTCATAACTTACCCACCTGCCAGTGTGAATCAAGATACGTTTTAATAAGTTTGGAATAAATTAATGAAACCATTGCCTTATACTAATACTAATATATAAAGAAGGATATACTGTGCACATTATCAAAGCAGAAGGTCATTTTGAATAAGGATACAAAGAAAATTAGACGGTGGAAGTATTTAAAATAAAATAAGTGCTATCTTAGGAAAAGAAAGTGGTTTATGTGTGGGATGATTTAAATGGTGATGTAATTGATGGAACATTTTACGAAGACGAACTACAAGGACTGCCCTAGCCTAAAGTTTATGAAATAGACGAAACTTTAGAAGATAAAGGTAAACGTGTACTTGTTCGCTGGCGGGGGTAATTCTCATTCCTTTCCGCTCTCCTTCCCTTAATTCATGGATTCTTGGGTCACATTTAAAGAACATTAAGCCACAATACAATATTTTAAGTGAATGTTATATTACAGTGAACAAGCTTTAAATATTACAGTGAACAAGCCGGAAGTGGGTATAACTTGTACAAAAGTACTCCATACGAAGAAGGATATGGTATTGGTAGTTCTTAGGTGGTTTATTTGGTAGTGTATTTCAATTATTAAAACAGGTTGCTAAAACAGTAGGTAAAGCATTATTACGTACAGGAATTAATGTAGCTGGAGATATATTACATGATAATAGATCTATTGAAGAAGCTTTAAACTCACGTTGGCAAAAAGCAAAAATATAATTTAAAAAATAAGCTCAAAATAAAATAAATCCGGTTTTGGAATGTTCAGAGAAAAGGAAAAAAAGAAAAGTTCTTTTTGCACAGACTATTGGTAAAAGGAAACAAAAAGAAGAGGGAGAGTAATATGTTTGATTAAATGTTAAATATGGAGCAGTGTACTAGCTTTTATCTCACATTACCCAGAAACAGTCCTATGAAATATTTTCCACAAAATACTGTGTCATGTTATACTACCATACAATATCATCCACTTATGCTAGAGAAAGATGTGTGGGAGACGGCTGTTCTTGAAGTACATTGTACAAGTTCATTTCAGAATGTTTCCAAATATACTAATATTATTTATTATATTATCATGATTACAGAAAGCTGGAACTTAACTAAAATCTTACCATGACACTATTATCATATTGACGACAATCTATCTGAAATTAATCATAAAAGTGACATAATAAATTTACAATTAAAGGCTAAAGCATCAGTAAAACGAATTGAGGTTAGTAGAGTAAGAAAATATCAGGAATCAGAAGGGTACATAAGTACTACTATTATTATAAATAACAAATAGTAAAGAGTATGGTGCTAGTAATATACATACTTTCGAAAATCCACATTATGTCACTGTGCAACTTAAACAATTTGATCAAATTATTATTGATTTAAGAGATAGTACAGGTAATCCACTTCTTTTCCAATATGACAGTGTATGTGTAAAATTACATTTTCGCAAACGTAATACGGTATTATAAATTGTAACTTGTGTGAATATTAATAGTAAGAAAAAGAGAAAAAATCAAAAATACAGTGTGAGTGTATGAAATCAGAATTAGATTTATTTGCAGGTTTACCCACTCAAAGGTAATAAAATAGTTCCATATAAGCTTTAATATCTGACAATGCACTAATAGAGTTTGTAGTCTCCGGTCATGGCAACGACTATACAGACTTACCCCAAACAGTGTTATCTTGATAAGAATATCGGCCCTGCAAATGATTTTCTCAATGCAGTGTTCAACTAAGTGCAAATATATTTGAATAATCAACTTATTTCCTACTCCTCACATACATATGTATATCGATCGTATATTGAAGAACTACTAAATTATAATGATAATGCTAAATCAACGCATCTTCAAACACGAATGTTTTTTAAACATATTCCAGGTCATGTGAACAGGGTGGCCGATAGTAATTTAGGATTTAAACAAAGTTTTCTTCTCACTACTTTAAGTCAGTCATTTGAATTATTGGGTTATATTCATGCTGATATTTTCAATCTTAAGAAATTACTAATGAGTGATGTAGAACTGCGTATTAAACTAATTACAGCTAAACCTGCATTTTTTCTCATGGGTAAAGCAGATGCTGATGGAAACCTTGTAATTATAGATACAATATTGCTTGTGAAAAAAGTTGCAGGAGAAGACAGAAACTTTATCACAAAGAATTATGGATAGTGCACTTCCCGATCTATTTTCTGACATAGTACCTAAACGTATTATTATTCGGTTTGTTACTAACACTGCTTTCTATGGTACTTTTCAGAAAAATCTATTCAATTTTAAGCATTTTTGTATGTCATTCTTTACATTGTATGTTGATCGAACGCCTGTACCATCCAAACTAATACAAGCAGATTTTGATAATAAGCTATATATACAAGCATATTCTACGTTATTTACAGGTTCAGGTATTTACTATTCTAAGCAAGGTAATTATATTTCACTTGCCGAATGTCCTAATGGTTATACTCTACTGGTGATTGATTCTAGTGCTCCCGATTCTAGTGCTAGTGCTGCATTTCATAATAGTCCACAACGTCAAGGAAGTGTACGATTAGAAGTTGATTTTAAAGTAGCACTTTCATGTCTTGTAACAGCAATTACTTACAGTGAATTCTCCTCACAACTAGAAGTTTATTCCCCAAGAAATATATAATAATTAATTAATTAATTAAAAGTGTTAAATACTTTTGAAACTTAAGAGGCATTATAATAAAATTTGCCTAAAATCATTTTATAGGTGCATATGCTACAGATGAGCTACCGCAGTTTGTTTTATACATTTCCAGCAGCAACAATTATAAATACAAATATTAGTGATAGTGGTTGCAGTTTATATATCTAATATGCGAGTGGGAGGGTGCTTCTAGAGCTATAGTAGACCACCCTATATAAAAGATGATATCAGGTTTTTGAAACGAAACTGTCTATATTATACATGTAATAATAGAAATATTCAAGGTGATTCGTCTCAAATTTCCGAACAATACCTTTTTCTATATTTAGCATGTTGTGCGTGTGGTTATTCACTACGCGATTTCTTAAACAAATTCTCAATTACTACTACCGAAGCTAATAATATTATGCTTTATTTGTTTATGATAGTATGATGGTCACTGGTGCGAGATTAAATTCTGGGTAAGTCAATTATGTGCGTGTGTGGGGGGGTTATGTGCGTGTTATATGGTAATGTATTTTATCTCTGCTCTACTATCTTAAAACATAAGCCGTAGTCAAAAATGGTCGTAAAAGCCTAAAAGTGGATAGCCTAATTGTTTTTAACTCTGCCATTGCCGGTTACAATCCCTGGATACATAGACATACTCTTTTCTCAGCTCTGCTATGTAATATGTGCTATACTAATAGGACTGAAACAAGTGGTCATAAAAGAGAATGACTACTCCTTCTACCCAAACATTAATCTCTGGTATGTATGCATAGTCTGTTCTATGTTATATAGGAGTGTCCCTAAAGTATGTGTTGGTATTCTCTGTGTACTTTTTGCTATATTATATAGATATTGAAAAAGGGAACGAGTACAACCCCTCTATATTTTCTATGTTTGTAGTCTTTGCTAGCCTACATAGGAGTGTCCCTAAAATATGTGTTCGTAGTCTCTGTACTATGTTAAAATAGTAGTGGAGAAATAAGTTTAAAACTTTTATTAGCGTTGCTATATTACGTAATCTTATGTACTGTTGCTATATTAAAATAGGACTTGGAAAAAAATGGTCATACAATAGGAACAATACACTCTTGTAAAAGAGAACGTTCGTATTCTATGTGCTTTGTTGAAAAGGGATGGAAAAATATGACATACTCTCTTATAAGCTCTGCTACGTGTTCGTAGTCTTGTGTAATCTCTGCTATGTTAAATAAGGGTTGATAAAAGGGAACGAGTACACCACCGTTATTTGCTGCTATGTGTTCATAATCTTATATATTCTATACCATGTTACATAGGGGTTGAAAGAAAGGGGTCGTAGAAAAAGAAAGAATATACCCTCGTAAAGAGAGCGAGTTTTCGGGGTGTTCGATTTTCCATGGTTGAAATGTACGTGGGGCATGCGGATCAGGCGGGACATGGGAAAAGTGGAAAATTCACAAAGTGAGATCAAGTGCGGCAAATACTATTCACGCGTTTGCAATGAAGGACAACATCCATTATGTGACAATCTTGAATACAGCTTATATTGTCAACAAATGAAACAATAAGAATATGCTTATTGTTTACAATTTCCGCGCAGGTGTCCATTCCTTCCCGAGAAGCTCAAACAACAACTACTGACCTCTACGTCACTGACAATGAGAAAGATGGGGATTCATAGTCACAAAGAAAACATTTATTTAAATATTATTAATATTTCTTATATCTGCAGACTAGTTATGAATAAAGTAGTGACAAGTGTCGATCAAAAGGGACGAGTTGGAAAACGATAATAATGAAAATAATGTATTCTTGTGGAACCAGCAGAAGGCGTGTAAGTAATCGGTAGCAAATGTCGGTTAGAGACAAAATTGTAAAACTAAATCAACAAACGTGTTTGAAAGCTGTCCGAACCCCCTATTGAAGAATTTGGTTACTAATATAATAGTTTTGTTTCTTGTTACTTGAATGGAAGAAAAATTAAATTACAGCATTTGAATAAAACTCATCAATATATCAAAATATGAAAACTCTTCACTTTGTTGTTTGCCAAAATTTCCTAAGTGTTGTCTGTGTGTTCATTGTTCACAAAGGAAGGTTTTCAGTAAATTCAATTTCTTAAGAGCATCTATGTAGGATATTTCATAATCAATTTTCACTTTATGTATCTTTTCGAAAATTGTATTAATTTCTCGTCTTGTGGAATCACAGCCCAATTAAATGGATTATATAGGTAACCCATCAGGAACCAAACCAATGTAATAGAGAATTGAGAGTCATAGCGAGAACAGTAAAAATAAGTTGCTCTCTATGACTCAACCTAAGGATGATGCATTAATCGAACAGATTAGGCATTCATTACAAACGGATTTGTCTTCTGCAGTGGTGAACTTACTTTGACCTTTAATGAAACAATTACGGAAGAAGAAAGTACAGGTTAAAGTGGTTCGTTGCCGAGGAGACGAAGAAGAGAAATTAGGCATTCCTTTTTAAGTCGATCCCTGAGGTTTCTTTGAAGGTTTATTACCTAATGAAAATGTAGTTGGAAAATTTGGTATGGAACTTCAGACTGAGGCTTTACAAAGGAAAGATGGTAGGGTTCAGACATACTATATGTTCAATAAAATTATTCGAATTCACTCAGACTTTGACCTCAAAGTTATTCGCACAACAACTACTCAAACTATACAACTTATGTTTTAAAAGAGTCTTACCCTGTAAGGGCAATTCCAGAATGTGGATAATATAGATAATATACTTGGTGTGATCAGTAAAGTTAGGTCTTCAAATGGAGATGTTGGTTGTGCAGATTCAGATGGGGTGAGTTTTTGAAAGATGATTGGCTAGGTTACAAAATACACCAGTGAGAAAACGAAGAAATAGCCCAATCACAGCAAAGCTGTTCGGAGTTAACTTTTGCTCCATCTATGGAGGCCAAATTAAAGCCTTCCCGGAACTCTGAAGAAGACTTCAGTTACGACCATTGGGATCCTCCTGCTGTTTCTACTAACAAAGCAGTGACCCAGAACCCTTCTATGGATAACACTGGTCAAGGAAATGGTGTCGTCTCCTCTGCTCGATGTTAAGAAGATAATAGACGAAGAGAGCAAAAGTGACGATGTTCTCAACTCTTTTTACTCCGACCACCAGGATGAAATTGAGGAAAAGGAAGAAGAACACAACGATTCTTGGTCGGAAAGTAGAGTAAATGCGAATATTTGTCGAACTTTTGAATAGTGTGTCAGTAATCTGTTTAGAGCAAATAGGACATAGTGTAGTTTCCTCAAACCTTCCATCCCACTTTAGTGACTCTACGGAAGAAAATAACAATTTTATTAACAAAAGACAAAAACTCCAACTTGTGCTAGTTGTAATGCTAGTTCTCATACTGAGGATAGCGCATCACGTGCTGTCAAGGAAATGAAGAGATACTAACAAGAGAAATAGTTAGATTCCTTGCAGTTAGTGTTTATTTTGCTACCGAGTAGGGTAGTTTCTCCCAGCGGTAGGAAAATTTAAACTCAGTGATGAAGAAAGGACAGAAAAATATGTGTTTTGCGAAAATGATAGGTCTTATACATCACAATTTAGTGCAGAACAATCCTCAGAGTTAGGAAAGTAAAGCTTAAGTGAGACGAACTTTAGGTCAGAGTCAGAGCATTTCTATACCTCAGCTTCTTCAGATAGGTCGATAGACATGAATGATGAGCCTTTTTTCACAATTATCGAGCAAAGATACGAACTATGGTAAGCAAGAATCAAATTCTTTATCATTTTTCCAATCAGATCATGAAATTAAGCCTAACATGAACTTAAAATCTGAACAAGAAATTAAAAATAATCAGGCTACTGAGCCATTAACACAATATAGTTATGAAAAACGTAAAATTTCAGATAAATGAAAAACAGGTCAATTTAGTACCCCTCCTTCAGAGGGTGAAAACGAAAATTCTACGATTGGAGCTAAACTTCAGAAATTTAAGATCTATCCAAATGTCGAAAATCCCTACCTTTCTGGTGATACATATGAATTCCTGGAAAATTTTCTAAAAGAATGTAACTTTACTTTCAGTATATAGGAGTGGTAAAACACCCTAATGGTTGACTACTTCTCTTGTTACCTGGATGGGAAGCCCTTTCGTTCTATTCAGTATATATAGCGAACGATCCACCATTAGGGTACAATGAATTGAAGACGAAACTTCAAAAAACTTTTCCTAGTATTGAGTACACCGCAAGATTACAGTATGATCTTCAAACAATTAAACTGCATCCCAGTGAGAGTAGTTTCGCCTCTATGTACAAGTTGATGTAGGACTTGAAATTTTTGTACTTGGAACTTTGTTCGCTAGTCAGACAGAAAATTCTCGTAAAACGATTAAAGAAAGAGAAAATGCAACCGTTTCCTGCAACGAAACTTAGCAGGAAGAACTTGCATTCAGTAAAGCCGCCTCTGAAGTTACAGTCGCCTCATGAGCTTGAGTGTGACAGATTAATTAGAGAACAGTTAGGAATTAAAAGGTAATCTTTGATAATGTAAGAGGATACTAATGATCCGGCAGCCCTCTCTGACATAGAGATTTCTACTCGAAACACATTGTGGCTAATCTTTTATGATTAGATGAAGATATTTTTTATCTCTATCTTGCAACTTAACTATCAGCGTGCCGACTAAGACTTCGTGCGAGATAAATTACCGCAATAATTCGGAGAGTGCATATTTGGGAATTCATACCGTCTAAAAAAGTTCGATATTGGTACTCCTGATTGATTCCTAAAGGAAAAGTTTTACTGAAAAAGAAAAGGCATTTAGTGGTTCGGATCGTGCTCGAACGTTGCCTAAAATCTTTTATTTAGGGAAACTTGTTAACCAAGTTGAGTTATTAGCTGAGGGTGCAGAAAAAGATAGGTTATTATTCAGATCATAAGCCTTACTAAGAAAGACGAAAAGGACGATGAGGAAATCTCTGAATAGCCTCAGAAATCTGCACAACCAAAGGAAGAGTTTGCTCAGGCTCTGAGTATTGGACTAAACTTAAACCTGGAAGAATAAGACAAATTACTAGACTTACTCATTTAATTTAGAGATGTCGTAGCCTGAGGAAATATGTTATCTCACTGCGGCCACCGACAAAATTATGCGTTCCCTAAAGGTCACCACAGATAATCCTCTTTCTTATCCTTCTTACAGACGAACGCCGAAACAGAATCGTAGAAAACATACACAAAATGTTAGACGAACATCATCAGAGAGAGACTTAGTCCTTATTCAGCTCCTGACTCACCAAGGATCTGTATCGATTATATTGGTTTTAATAAGGTATTACAGCCAAACTATGTTTCAGTGTCACGCATAGATGAGGTGTTAGCCTTCCTAAATTGCACACGATTCATAAGTACCTTGGGTTTAAAAAATGGGAATTACCAAATTCTCATCAGTTCATGCGATATAGTAGAATGGTTATTTTAAATTATTGAGGCATTAAAAATTCCAACTCCGTTCAATAAAAACCCATTTGTTTATTCTTGTTGTCCTGACAACGACATTCCAAAATCCTATTATTTAAAACATATAAAACATATGAATATTTTTATATCGATGTTATGATTAACATATTTCTTTTTCTTTCTCTTTTTCTAATAGTAGAATCAGCCTAGTACATATTTTAAAATATCTTACGCCCTAATAAAATAAGAATTTACAAGTAGTAAAAATATAAAAATATAAAAATATACTGTTGTATATTATGGCACTCGACGGACTTTTCTTTTTATTATTTATTCAATAAAAAGAAAAATAACTGGACCATTTACCTTTACATGTTAATCATTCGAGTTTTCAAATGCACCTCATATATTTGAAAATTACAATTCATATAAATATACATATATATCATATTTAATTTTATAACAATTTTATTTTCATATTTGTTTTAAATTTTATCATCGTCTTCATTTATTTTCACGTTTCAACGACGATAAGGCACATTCGAAAAGAGATTTGCAAGTTATTTGATTTTAAGTCCCTTTTTTCGGGTCCATTAAATGCTTGTTACAATTTAATAATTATTTACCTAGTTATCATGAAGAAGGTTTTGAAAAATATGTCTGTGATATTCATATAGTTGTTCTTTGAACGTAAAATGATCGGATATAAGATATAATTAAAAATATAGATTAAGATTGAAATATGATAATAATCAGAACATAACATAATAATAAACGTCTTCTTAACATAAAAAATACGAATAACAAACGAAATCATAATGATATTTCAAGTGAAATAAAGCAAAAATCAATTGAGTACGGTTTTCTCAGAAGCCGTAACTTTAACTTAAGTTACATGACCAACGAATTCATTTGAGTTGCATTGAAAGTCATAAAGAGAAATACAGTATTTTGAATTATTTACTTCTAGAGTTCTTCGTTTCTTACTTCGAGAATCTCCGCCATCTATGGGATTTCTACGAAGTCCCCATCGAACGAAATTAGATCTAACGCTTACATGCTTCCTAGGTGTACGTAATCGTACTACACTAAGATTAGGTTCATTAACACAATCACTATTACTGTTACTACTAAGGTTATGTTTGGCTATCTTACCAGTAAAATTAGGTTCGGTTCTCATTCGTTTTACTGGTGGCCAGATGTCATGTCTGTACCTATTCTTTCTACAATATTCACGTAACCTGTCCTACCACAGCTTCTAATCCTATTGTAATTAGGTTCGGTTACATTACCGTTACTCGTTAATTTAACATCACCTTGCACATTAGGATCACACTTTAATCTCACATTAATGTATCGAATTTGGTTTCGATTAAGGTTAGTCGGTTCAGGTTTTTATTCCATTGCACGATGGATCGATTTTCAAAATTTTGCAATATCACACTTGGATGATGGAAACCAACGCACTGCATCATGTTCTGTGAAAGCATCAACGGATTGTCTACTAACATAATTTTGGTCTTTTCGTTGAATATACAAATTGACAGATTCAACTCAATCGGCCAATCAATTGAAACATTGGTGGGAACCACGTTTTCTTTCTGAATATCACGAATACTGGAATCAAATTTCTTCCTGCTACATGAACGAAAGTCGTGTACATATCATTTAATGATTCTATTACCATTTCTTCATCTTCAGGATTAGTATCATGACATGATATATACTCAACATGATAGTGTGGGTTCTAGTAATCAATAGTATTCACTAGACGAAAACGATCGTAACGTCCCGCACATTGATACGTACCAAAATCATCATTACACGCAGCATCCATAAGCCAATCAAAATAATTCGGCTGAAAAGAAAAGTTAGGATAGTCTGTTCCAACCAATACGGCAGTATGCTTTTGGGAAAACTCAATAAATTTCACAAATGTAAATTCAAAATTTGCTTTCTCCGTTGTTCAAAATTTATTTATTCTTGTTATTCTGACAACGACATTTCAAAATCCTATTATTTAAAACATATAAAACATATATATATATATAAAACACATATATATATAAAACATATAAAACATACATATAAAACATATATATATGGATATCTTTTTATATCGATATTATAATTAAGATATTCTTTTTCTTTCTCTTTTTCTGATAGTAGAATCAACCTAGTACATATTTTAAAATATCTTACGCCCTAATAAAATAAGGATTTACAAGTAGTTAACATATATAAATATACAACGTACTGTAGTAATAGAGAGGACTGCATTCATCTGCAGCTTTGGAGAGTTCCAATTTTTGAGACTATAATTTGCAATGACAACGGCACCTGCCATTTTCCGAAACATGTAATTTGTTATTTGGATCATTTAGTATGTTGTAGTTCTTCGTGTCCAGTGTTGATATAGAGGACTAGATACATACTATCTCGTATTCGAAAAGCTAACCTCAAACTCAATCCCAAGAAAAGCTATTTTTTACAAAGAAGCCTCTGTCTTTCGTCACATCATAGGCCGACGCGGAATTCACGTCAATCCCACCATATCGAGGCTATCGAATTTACTATATCCCACTAAAGTGAAGAAAGTACAAAGTTTCATTGGACTCGGTTCTTTTTATCGTTCTTTGCGCAAGGATCCTCCAAAATCGCGAAACCACACATTACTTAAACGCCAAATTTGCCTTTGGAGAAACCGAGAAAGGGACCTGGGATATTCTGAAATATTGTTTCTTATCTGTTCCACTTCTTGCACACATTGATCCGACGCAGGACGCTTGCAGACCCGGACACGGCTGGTAAATGTCTCAAATTAAGGGATATAAGAAAGAACACCGTATAGCGTATTTCTCGTAATTCTTGTCTTCAGCGGAGAGCAATTACTTTACGAATAAGCTTAAAGCTTTAGGGGTTACTAAGACAATTTTAAACTTCTACTTCTTATTGGCAGTTCGCGCTTTGATTGTTCGGACTGATGCCTGTTGCATTTGTTACCTGAGGAATATAAAATGTTAAATTCTCGCCTCAAGCGTTGGCCAATCAGTTTACAACCTTAGCAATTTACGATGGAACATGTACGAGGCCGGAATAACATTACCGCTGACTTTGTAACCAGGTGTTCGTTAAAAGAATATTTGTCATCTAAGGTTTGTCAAGAGGAAGATTGTGCAGCCCTTTGCATCCTAGTGTTAAGTCCCAGGATAGATATAAAGGCGATGCAAATTGCGGATGATGAAATTAGAGAACTTCTTCAAAAGAAGAAGGATAGTCCAACAGACCGTGCCCTTAAACCGTATGTTTTACTTGGTTTGTGTTGTATATCTTGTCATGAACAAAATTATGAAATTAGTGATATCGGAAAAGCCTATCCCCGAATCCTACAAGAAGCACATCCGTCACTTCTGTGTGGAGGCCGCACTTGATTTTCTTTCACGTATTCCAAAGTGAATAAGCGATACCACTTTCAAAACATGAGGAGAATAGTTAAGGAATATGTACCCTCTTGTGACGGATGTCAAAGGGTAAATATTCCCACTTACAAGAAACAAGGTTTGGGCACAATTAGATATTTTGGGCACTTTGCAAAGTAGTGCACGATAAAATTACAGCACAGTCACGGTGCAATATTTTAGTAATTCTGCAGTGTTAGTTAAGGTGCGAAATATAAGTGCTTCTACGTTGGCTGGCGCCATTTTGAAAGAGTTTATTACACGTTTTGGCCCCGAAGAAAGATATTGACGAATAGAGGAAATAAATTCTTAGTGGCGATAATGGCTGAACTAAATGTCATATTCGACAGGAAAAATGTTCGAACTGTAGCATTCAAGCCGTCAACCAACGGGATATGTGAACAATTTAACTCTGCCACTGCCAACTTTCTGACTAAGTACACGGCTAAGCAGGGTACCAAGTGGGCAGAATTTGTATAGTCAGTCAGCAAAGTAAATGTATACTTGTTTTTTGAGTCTGGCATTCCTGCGCTCCATCCATTAAAAGTATGAGATTTAAATCAATTAAATGTTTACTGAGCGGCAAGAAGAAAAGTCTAACCTGAATAAGACATTGCAGAGGGGCAAAAACTGTGAATACGAATAGTGCGTAGTGTAAATATTGGACGTCACCGAAAAAAAAGGTAAGAAACAGCTGCTCAATGGAGAAAAAAATAGTAAAGTTTGTCGAAATGCGAACATGAAATACAAATAGAACAGCCATGATCTTGGTGTAGTGGTTAGGTTCCTGCCTTATAAATGCAAAAAACGCAAGTTCGAATCCCCTGCAAGAAGTTTTTTTAATTTTTTTTTTAATTTTTGTTTGTCTCCGAATGTTTGACAGGGACAGTAAGTAAGATTTCGTTTGGGGGCTTAAGTCCGGAACCCCCTAAATACGCCACTGATCCGAGTATTCAAATATCTGAATATAATAAAACATATGTCATCGCCGATCAATTGCCATCAAAAATCCTAAAGTTAAAAAATGTACGACGTGGATTCGAAGAAGCACCTTGAGCACTGAGCCGCAATCGCTAAGCTGTAAGCGATTTGTCGTTAATCTCGTAACGTTACGTTTCTATGCCTCGCCTTGTGTAGTTGTATGTTATATATTTTCGATTCTAAGCGTCTTTCGTATTTCTTTTTGAATAATATTCGCCAAACTTTATATTAATAACTAGAGTTTTTCTTACACTCTAGCTACTGGAAGTTGATTGAAGAATTCTATTGTGTCTTATCTTTTTGTGTCTTATTCAACCCTGCAAACACTGATAATCTAAACGGCTTTATCCAAGTTTTCGTTAAATCCAAGTTGTAGTACTCATTTACATACATTTTTTTCTATATGATCTGGTTGATAAAGCTTTCTGTATGATAAAGTTAGTAAGTCTGTTTTTGCTTTCTCGTAAATTTGTGATACGATATACTACAGAATACAGAACTAATTATCAATTTAACCAAAGTTGTTGTGTTACTACACATCTGCGTCGGCCTCTGTCAAATCTGGTCGACCTCGTTGACGCGACATGTTTGTTTTCTATACCCGTTTCTACGTTTACTGAACTTAACAGTAAGTACTCTGAATTATAATACTGCCCATGCCTCGTAGATAAATATTTTCATTCCAATAGTTTTCGTTTTGTCCAAGGAATATTCTTTTTGTTATTCCCAGCATGACCCTTTTATTACATTATATGAAAAGCATGTAGTTCTAAATAGCTCCTGTATTACATAGCATATAGGTTTAATTCTTCCAGCAAAGAAGGAACATTTGATCATAGCATGTAACCCACGGAAGTGATAGCTGTTAATACAGTGGCTTCTCGCGCCGTCCATGCGAGTTCGAATTTATTTTGGCTTGACTTTTTATCCATTTGAGATAAATATTGTCTCTTTTCGCTACAGGTAGTGACTCTTTTCTTATATTTGTCGTCCTTTACAGTTAAAGTAACTTCCTATTCTTATTCCTTCTACAAATCTTATATCTTCTCTTTCGTTCCATGTCAAACATGCACACGTAATGAAAACATGCTGTTGATAATAATAATAATAATAATAATAATAATAATAATAATAATAATAATAATAATAATATAAATATTACTAGCTAACTTGTGCGTATATTTCGCAAATATAATTTTATATTAAAATGTGGAAATAAATATGGGGCTGGAGCCCCTTCCCTTGCTGATAATTTGTTATGACCGTCTTATGGGTCCACGGATAGTGTCCACCGTTGGTCCGATCCCACTATTACCTCCTGTTCTCTCGATATAAGTAATCAAGATTTTTCCTAAAGTGGGCTTTGCCGTGGCCCCATAAAAACGCCTCTTCGTTCTTTTTGCATTTAATCGCTTATTTTTCTGACTTTTATGAGTGCATACTATTCAACGTTGCTCTAATCCCTCTACCGTTTCACGTTCTCTCAATATACATTGTTAATATTTTGTTTGTAAGAGATATAAGGCATTCAATCATTACGTTTGATGAAAAATTGAGGAAGATATTGCGTTGCCACAAACAAAACTTATTATTATTATTATTATTATTATTATTATTATTATTATTATTATTATTATTATTATTATTATTATACTTACCATTAATGTTGCCTACCACTATTTTCAATGAAATGTGTTACTAAAAAGAAAATCAAATAACGCTTCTCGCCATTCATGCTCCCGAACTCGAAATACATGATTTACATTTTTCTGTTAGGAAAAACACATTTTTTATATTATTCTTTGAAATAAATGTTTCACAAGTTACCTCACTTTCAATGTGTAACTTCATATCATCAACGACAATCGTCTTGTACCGATAAGAAAATATCCCCCTTCCAAAAACTAGCCTGACTGGATCGAAAGGGCGTGAACCTTTTTAGAGCATTCATCGGGTCCAATATTTTAACAAAAGAGGAGAGTCCCTGCACACGAATATTTCAGTACATGAGGTAAAGTCACTCAAACATTGTGAATACCCATTTATGTGCGAAATTTAGTTCCGCTTGAAGTTTTCAAGAGTTCGAAGTGCCGCCATTTTGAACATTTTCATCTGATTATTTTGGCTAACGATCTCTTTCACGATATATAATGTTTGTGCCAAAGTTGGGCTCAATCCGCTGAAAATTACGCTGATTATGGCATTCACAAAAAGCGTTATATATATACACACAGATAGATCGATAGACA
Source organism: Thermobia domestica (assembly GCF_964235325.1). Lineage (NCBI taxonomy): Eukaryota > Metazoa > Arthropoda > Insecta > Zygentoma > Lepismatidae > Thermobia > Thermobia domestica. The sequence goes on along the minus strand of NC_137462.1, from coordinate 256,204,205 downwards.
CAGAGAGGGAGAGAGAGAAAAATGTGCTTCGCACCCTTCTAGCACATGTGTTACGTCAGAGCTAAACCGGGTCTGTTTGCAAAGTGTATTGACCAGCGTAACCTAAACATAAGCCTTGCATTACTTAACGTAGAAACGTGGTCAAGAGGTTTAAGGTAGTGATTGTATTTCTAATAATCATGAGTGTGGGTTTTGAAACTCTCCACTTCCGTTTTTTTTTACATTTAGCAGCAACGTCGGAACGTTCAATTTTTATTCTTTACTAATTGCAAATGGCGTTTACAATCAAAATAATATGAGTTTTTGTGGCATTTGTTCCGATATCCTTCTCTTTCGAAATGAAGACAAGAATAAAAACAATATGCAAAGACAAAAAGTATTATCAATACGAAACATTACAAATAATAATTGCTACGAAATACTAAATAGGCCTACGACCTGTTTTACCATCTCTTATCAGCTGTATGGTGCTCCCAGCTTTGCTTGGCCTTACCATTTTTTTTTTGCAATATTGGTGTCAGGAATCACCCCTAAACCTTGTCTTTGTTGTTTCGAAATACCCGATATATAAACACACACACACAAATATATATTGTTAATGAACTATATCGACAAATTAGAAGAGATGATTCCTCACACGAAGATGGGAGAAATTGTTCGTATGGACCTATCTGCGATTTTCAGAGCTAGGGCTGTTCAAAATCGCGAAAAAGCTAAATTTCAACAGGCCCTATCTCCAATTCCAGAAACTCTCCAATTCCGTCAGCGTAAAAGAAGCTACGCATATACAATTGAAAAATGCATATTAAACCAATTTTCAATGCGTGTGCAAAGTATTCCATGCAGGGTATAGTTCTCAAATATCCTCTCAATAGAGTTTTCAGATATACCTAGATATCAAGGAGGGTAAAATGGAGACAGGAGGTAAGCCTTGGCAACAATCGACATCCAGTGATTCAGAAGAAAGTCGGAAAGGGTAGAAACCAGCTGCTTTTTTTGTGTTCGGAATAACGTGTAATGCGTTGCATTTCGTCATGGGATTTTTCACGTTTTCTTCAGGAAATAAAACGCTACAATCTTTTTTTTCCGAGGACGAGAGACCGTGCTGTTGACGATTATTAACACTTACGACTAGGTGAAAAAGGATTCGGTGATACTTCTGCCAAGGCACATCGTTTGCCTTCTTTGGACCGATCATGAAATCTGAGCATATCTCAATATTGGTTGATAGCATGTTAAGGAATTTTACCCTGCAGGAAATATTCATCATACCCATTGAACATTAATCAATTATGCATTTGGGGATTGTGTAGGTATGACTTCCTTTACGCTGATAAGAACCACTACTCCCCGATTTCGTGAATTCGAAATAGGGCATTTTAATATCTGTTTTTTCGCGATTTTGGACAGCCCTAACTTTGAAACTAATTCAATTTTCTCTGGGGTCCATAAGGAACTTTTGGACTTATGTTGATGTGAGGAATCACCTCTTACAATTTGTCAGTCTAGTTCATTAACACCTATGGACGGAAAGAGCGGGCTATAGGTTTTTTATCTCAAAATTTGAACTACATAATGGCTGTTGATTTCACGTGACAATAGTAACATCAACTAGAATCCTGAAATAGACGTGTTCCACCATAGTTGGAGTGGGACAGTGGGTCGGTGTGACAAGTGAGTCCAGTTCCTTGCATCCCACAGTGGGTCGTAAGTTAACAGTATGTAGCCCACTGTGACCCACTACACACCGTGATCCACTGCGATACACCATCCACCATTTTCTACTCTGACCCACCGACCAACTCTGCTCACTGCAATTGTAGACAGCAACTTCTGAACAGAATATTTTTCTTCAACATCGACCATAGCCATAGAAACTAAAACACGTCGTTGCAGTTTGCGATTGTCCAAAGCTTCTGGTGTATATATTGTATCGTATAGTAGCAATAGAAAATAATTGTCACTTTGTTGGAATTGAAGAAGAAAACCATTGAAGAAACAGTTGAGGTTAAATTTATATCTTGGCAGTCAAGGTGGAACAAAACGAGCCCCACGGGACTTTTAACCTATTCCTACTTCTACTACTACCACTTCTCTTACTACTACCACTACTTATACAGTGGAATCGTATACACTGAAAAAAATGGCTTGGGCAGGAATTCCAAAGTTGTTTGGTCAGAGCATTTCGTCACTTTATTTGATTAGTTTAAATAAAATTTTGTTTTTTATACCAAACAGTTTGATCATGAACACTATATTTTTTGGCCAGAACATTTGGTTGATTAATTTGGTTATGCCAGTCAAATCTTAAGCGAATAGTTTAACATTGGGTTTTCCTGAAGAAGGTGTTTATTTACAAAGTCACGTGTATCGATTTGAATTCTGGGTAATCTTTATTTATGTTATCAGTGTTTTGAGCGTATTTTAGTTACAAACAAAACAGAATATTTATCTGCACAGAATGAATGCTTGAAGTGTGTGAATAATTATATTAACCGAGGTAAGCTTAATTTTTCGTATAAATTGCTTTATTGTAATGTAATGTGTATTGGATGTTTCATTGGTAGTGCATTTGACATAACAAATAGGCCTTTATGTACAGATGAAACGGGCAAGTAATGTTGAGGACGCTAGGGCTGGGAGCAAAATTATAGCGAAAGGGGTTGTTTCATTTCCTATTCCTCCAATAGAAACTTCCGGAGAGGGGTAAATAAAGTGACACCAGCACTAGAAGTTTGCAAAATATACTGGTGCATTCACAGTTTATAGTTGCACAAAATCCAAAATAGGGCTATACGGAAGAAAAAAGGAGTATTGTTACTTTCTTCCCCAGATCACTTGGTATTGACTCTGGCTCACTTGGTAGTGGTTACCATTCGTTATTTATGATGCCAATTGTTTCCGTTTTGTGCAAGGAATGTACTTTTTCTTATTCCCAGCATGATCCTTTTAATGCATTATATGAAAACATGTAGGTCTAAATACTCCATGTATTACATAGCATGAAGGTTTAACTACTACATGTAAGAACATTGTCGACTTCCAGCAAAGAAGTGACAAATGATTATAGTATACAACCAAGGGAAGTGATAGCTGTTAATGCAGTGCTTATAATCCCAAAAACACTGTGGGTGAATGGACAAAGCACTGGCTTTTCGCGCCGTCCACCCGAGTTCGAATCTGTATTGGTTTCATTTCTTATCCATTTGAGACAAATATTGTTTTTTTTTTTTCGTTACAGGTAGTCACTCTTTTCTTATTTTTCGTCCTCCTTCACAGTTAAAGTAACTGCCTATTCTTATTCTTTCTACGAATGGTAGATTTTGTCTTTCGTTTCATGTCAAATGTGCATTCGTAATGAAAACATGCTATTGATAATAATAATAATAATAATAATAATAATAATAATAATAATAATAATAATAATAATAATAATAATAATAATAATAATAATAATAATAATATAAATATTACTAGCTAAGTTGTGCGTATATTTTGCACAATATAATTTTATATTATCATGTGGAAATAAGTAAGGCTGGCTGGCGCCCCAACCTGATAATTTTTTCGATGTGTCTTATGGGCCCACGGTGTCCAACGATTGTCCGATCCCACTATCACCTCCTTTTCTCTCGTTATTAGTTATCGACATTTTGCCTAAAGAGGGATTTCCGTGGCCCAATGACAATGCCTCTTTGTTCTTTTTTCATTGAAATTGCTTATTTTTCTGCATATTATGAGTGCATACTGTCCAAAGTTGCTCCCATTTCTCTACCATTTCCCGTTCCCTCGATATAAATTGGTAATATTTTGATTGTAAGTGGTATATGGCGTTTCAGTCATGTTTGATGAAAAATTGAGGAAGATATTGCGTTGCCACAAACAACATATATTTATTATTATTATTATTATTATTATTATTATTATTATTATTATTATTATTGTAATTACCACTAAAGTTGTGTACCACTATTTGCAATGCAATCTGTTACTAAAAAGCAATTCAAATAACTCTACTCGCCATCCACGCTCCCGAGCTGGAAACACATGATTTACAGTTCCCTGTGTTAGGGAAGGACATTTATTATATTATTCTTTGAAATAACACGTTTCACAAGTTACTTTGCTTTCAATGAGTAACTTCATATCATCACTAACAATCCTCTTGCTCCGATAGGAAAATATCCCCCTGCAAAAATGTTTGCCTGTACCGAAAGTATATGAACCTGATTTAGGTGATAAATCGGATCCAATATTTCAGTAAAACAGGATAAGTCCCTGCACACAAATATTTCAGTAAAAGAGGAAAAGCTACTCAAACTTTTTGAATACCTATTCATGGGCGAAATTTGGTTCCCTTGGACCTTTTTAAGAGTTTGAAGGGCAGCTATTTTGAACATTTTCATCTGATTATTTTGGCTAACGAGCTCTTTCAAGATATTTCAACAATTAATGTTTGTGCCAAGTTTGGTCTCGATCCGCTTAAAATTACGGTGGTTATGGCATTGAGAAAAAGCGTTATATATATAGATAGATAGACACGCACACAGAGAGAAAAAAGTGCCTCGCACCTGTGTTGTGTCAGAGCTAAACCGAGCCTCTTTGCAAAACGCATTGACCAGCCTAACCAAAACACAAGCCTCGCAGTACTCTAAGTAAAAATCGTGTTCGAGAGGTTTAAGGCATGTAGTGATTCTATTTTTAATAACCATGAGTATGTGTATTGAACCCCTGCACTTCAATTTTTTTTTACATTTTGCAGCTAACGTCGGAAGGTTCAATTTGTATTGTTTATTTATTGCAAATGACGTTTACGTTCAAAATAAGTGGAAATTTCGTGGTATTTGTTCGGAAATTCTTCTCTTTCGAAATGAAGACAAGAATGAAAGCAATACGCAAAGACAAAAAGTATTATCAAAACTAAACATTACCAATAATAATTGCTACAAAATACTAAATACGATCTCTTTTACCATCATGAGCTGTATGCATTATTAACAAAAATGTTAAAAACTCTTCTTGCAGGGGATTGGAACTTGCATCCTTTGCATTTGTAAGCAAGCATTTTAACCAATACACAAAGATCATGGCTTGGTGAACGTTTGTTTCTTGCCGGCGTATATGTTGATATTTGTATTTTTTGTTCCCACTTCCACAATTTCTACTCTTTTTCTCCGCTTAGCTGCTGTTTCTGACTTTTTCTTTCTGTGTTGACCTTTATGTACACTGTGCACTATTCGTATTCACAGCTTGTGGCCCTCTGCAATGTCTTATTCAGATTATATTTTTCTTCTTGCCCCTAAGTAAACATTTGATTGATTTAATTCTCATACTCTCCATGGATGGAACGCAGGAATACCAGACTCAAAAAACAGGTGTACATTTACTTTCCTGACAGACTATACGTTTGTGTGCATATGCTTATAATGTGTCCACATCCCCTATTAGGATATACTCCCCTTATGAGTGTGTCTTTGGACAAAAGGCATGATTTTGCACTAAGTTGAACACCCAGTATCAGATTACAAAGATACAGGAGCATCAGAAACAACTAAAATTGATCCGTATATTAACTCAGCAGGCCATGACACAGGTACAGCTGCGGAATAAATTAAGAATTGATTGCATTAGACTGCCTACTAAGTTAAAACTTGGTGATTTAGTGTTTTCTATCAAAGAAAGATATTTGTCCGAAATTGACACCAAAGTACATAGGAAAGTGTAGTCTCAGAAGTATTTCTCCTCCAAATGCCTGTAAAATTGAATTGCCTGTAGTTTATCCCATGCACACTCAGATTTTAGCAATAGAGAGATTAAAGAAGTATTTCCCGCGAGATAGGTTAACTACAGAAGATTTGTCTAATCATAATGAAGTAGATTAAGCAAGAGTAAAATTTAATTAGTTTTTAGCTCCTAAGCCATGTAAGTTTGTACTGTTAAAATTGAAAATTTGCAAGTACTATTATTCTATTTAGCGGAACTATCATCTCTTGTTGAACACCAAAGAAATCGATAAAGATTATATATTCAAGCAAGTTATACCGAACTTCTCATAGAAACTGCTTACGTGTTTGAAACATCATTATAACAAAAGGGAAAGGAAAGCATCAGAATGGCTACAGCCAATTCTTCGACTATGTCAGCTAAAGTTCCTAGTATCAAAATTGACATTTACGGTAGACCTCAAGGAGAGTCCTTAGAGGACTTTCTCTAAACATTCAAACTGGCCGCGAAATTATATCAGTGGAATAGTAATGATTGCATAAAATACCGTGTTGTCTACTTGTATGGCTATGCACGTGTTTTTTACGAGTAACATTGTGATGAGCTACAAGCTTTGACAAAATTTGATGAAGCCAACGAAAATTAAGTGTCGCTGGAACCACTGGAAACACTCTCAAGCTCTCAGATAGTTATGCTAGCCTCCATAAAATGATGTGGAAACAGAAGGGAAATTACAAGCAATATTACTACGCTATGAGGAAGCTGTGTCAACGCGTTTCTTTGCATAAGAGCGAATAATACCAATTTCAACATTTACTAAGAGGTCTACCGGCTAACGTCATTAGCTGTGTCATTGAAAATGGGTGTGACACCCCGGAAGAGGTAAAGATAGTCCTTGAGTAACTTGAAAAGTTTCGAGTTTGCTCACAACCGCAGCGAAAGCAAATTTCCCCGCCTGCCTCCACAAAGCCAACACTAAAGGAAATAAAGAATCAATATAATTAAGCCATCGAAACATAACTTCTACAAATTGCAATCGGTTATGGTTGAAAAGTCTACCAATAAGGGTCCTCTGAAATAATTCAAATGTGGACGGTCTAAACACCTGCGAGCTCGATGTTGTGTTTAAACTCATATCTCAGGAACTCAGCTTACAGATAGAGCCCCAGCATCTCGCCCGCAAGACAAAACATATACCCGTAGACCAAGTACATCTGGTCACCCATCCCAAAATCCTCAAGAAATGACAGCGACTAATAGGAATGAGATTAAGGAAAATAAACCCACAGCTCAACCAAACAAGCAGAAATAATAGAAGATTGTTAGGTGACAGACTAGACAACTTATATATATATATATATATATATATATCTTTATTTATGTACAGGTGTAAGGAAAGGTATATGTACCAATTAAGTTACAATTAAAGGTATGATCACATAGGTTAAGCAGAGTTTTATTATAGAAACGCGGAGGTCCAATAATATTTTCCTTCATTTATAGAGCCCTTATTTTGAAATGGCCCATATTTGGGACCCAAATGAAATTTTACAACGTGATGAATAGGACGCGTCAACAAACGGAAGTGTATGCGAGACAAACAATTATTACATTGCTCCCGCTTATTTCTTCGCGCTGGAAAACTTTGAACTATCCTGATTATTTCAAATATTTAAAAAAACTATCAATATTAATGGTTCCCCCAGGTTCAACCGACAATTGTTAGAGGTGGAGCCTATTAATTACATTCTAAGACCCTATATCGCCTACGATCAACTCTCGCCCGACCAACAAACTATAGTATGGCTACAGGAACAAATTAAAGGTTGACTGCCAAGGTGATTTGAAGGTACTGTTTCCAGGCCATAAATTTATTCTTACTTTTGGCTCAATTATGGATAGTCATGCCACATTTTTGTCACGATATTTTGCGTCCCCCGAAAATGTACCAATGGGAGCCGAGCAACATATGTCATGTTCATGGTCTCACAGTAATTTGTTACAATGAGCATTATATGATGCTCAAGAACCTGAATAGGTCAGTAATTTGTGATATCGAATATGAGCATCATATATGGTGCTCATGGCCCCACAGAAAAATAACGTGAGCACCACAAATGATCCTCATGGCAGTCAACCTGTTAAGTCCCTAGAGTACGAGCAAGCAGAATGTTACTTAAAAGGAACATCACCCAATTGCCCGGCTCCGATTTCAATGTGATTTTTTGCTGATAAAGGACACGTATGTATTAATTGTTATGACAGATTTTTTTTCCTTTGATTCCTCCTGATTTTCCCTTTCGTTGTCAATATTCCCTAGATCTCGATCTGGAAAGAGAGAGAGTATCACTCCACTATTCAAAAAGCGTACCCATAAACTTCATTTGGAATTAGTAAGCACTAAGAAATAAAATTATATAGAAAAAGGATTAGTAGTTATTACACTTAATGCACTATAAGGTACACTGTATTCACGGTGAATATATGAATTTACAATCTCTTTCGTGGAGAGGACGATCAGTGAAAAATCACTCTCAGTACAACTTTGTAAATTAAATTTAATCACTCGTTGTACGCCCATGCTGTTCGCTACTCTCATCTCACACCGGCAATATTTTGCCAAATCTTTTGTGGCTCAAATTCTCTACTCCATCAATCGACAGCTTACTCTCGACTTGTTAAATATCCATAAATCCGCTGTCTTTCTGAAATCGTTTGAAATCATCAGTCTTAGCTTAATATGCCGACTGTTGTCTCCTGGTAACCTTGCAGATACAATTAATAACTTAACCGATCGAACAATTGCCTATCTTCAATATGTTGAACATCATTCGATGGATCCTGGAACGCTTTTTCCGTTGTCTCTCTCCGGAAACGGGTTCTACCATGAGTTCCAGTTCTGGAAATCAGAATTACCGTATCACCACAAAAAGGGGTAATGTTATCCTCCTATGAGTGTGGACGTACATTATTTTATGAGAATGGAAAATCTGGCATAAATTATTTGCTTTCATCCCATCCGAACAGTCTTCCAAGATGTCCCACCTTACTTCCGGAACTATTTGCGGCTCTATTTTCCGTATCGTTATCTTCAAATACTCAACCTTCTTCTCTTTAAAGGATGCTTGAATATCTTCGGTTCAAAAACCACACACTGGATGAGAGGCGTGTATGATACGTGTGTCTTTGTATTTCGTAAACTTCTGCTGTTGAATACAGATGACTCGACACTATAGTTACGAGTTGCCTCTAGACCCGTAGCATGGGATGATGTTTTAGAAGAACACATCTATCTGTAGAATATACCTTAAACCTATAAAACGTGTATCATATATGACATAGTTGTCCCTCTATCCCTATAATGCCAGAAATATTTTTCGGCTTACATGCTCCTAGTTACAAAATAAATATGAGGCTTCCGTTCTAACATCATTATTGCGAAGAGAGAATTTCTAATTGGGTCGAATTCAACGCGGTATAAAATTCTTTCCAGGAACCACACTTTCCACACAGCCAATTCTTTTTCTAATCCTGTTAAATCAACATCGATTGGTATGGCGATCGGGAACAAATCCTGGAACACTTTCACATTCTCCCGGGCCAACGACACTGGCAATCTCTCCGTCAAAATCCACCACCATAATTTATTATGAAATTTAACGATCTCGCGATTATATAAATACTCAGGATTAGCGAAGCCAGGCATCTTCACTATGGAAAAAAATCTCTTAATATGTTATACAGACATTATAGAGAAGACGCACTCGGACAACTGACCCTATTCTCAACGGAACCGGTAGAAAACGTTAAACGGATAACACATAACCACAACTTAAGGTAACATAAACTGACAAAGTAATAGCTTCTTTTTCAAAAGGTAAATTTTCTTTTCCACGGTAACGGAATTCATTCAGTGAAAAATATGCATCTGGTTGGATACAACATATATAAATCCTCACCTTAAAAGTCATTCCCATTCCCCATTTTTATTGACACTCGGGAACCAACTGAATACTCTTCCCTCCAATTTAGAATGAAGCCCAGATATTCCCTTCTTCCTATAAGATGTTACTGGGAATCCATACATGTAAAAGCAAAAAGAAAATGAATTTGGAAGTAAGGCAGTAAGTTTTCGTTAAATAATAATAATAATAATAATAATAATAATAATAATAATAATAATAATAATAATAATAATAATAATAATAATAATAATAATAATAATAGAGAGTTTATACAATTTCAGAAACAAAGGACAATAGGATCACAGTTTACTCTAGGATGACTGATCATCCAATCCTTTGAAAAAAGGGAGTTCTAGGTAGTATTTTGCTATTACATCATAGTACATGCATTTAGTACGTAGGATTAGCATAAGATTAGCTGTTATTGTTTACTGAGAAAGATGGTACATATTAGCAATATTAGAGTTAGATGCTGCCATAGGTAAGGAAGTTAAAGGAACATAGTTAACCCCTTTTTCTCCGCATTGAGTAAAGGGGCTAGAACCCGCTGCTAGTTGGCGGGCCGTTTACGTTACATACTTAGTTATCTGTAACACCAATATTGAAAGGATTGCTGCAGGAATAACACCATTGTGTATTGATTAGTATATGTAGTATTAACATTACACCACGATATTCGTATCTGTTTCATCATAATAGTATAAGTGTCTCGACAGATATCAAACGCCTAGCTCAGTTTTGATTAATACTCACAAAACGTAGAGAATTATTGAAGTGATGCATTTGTGGGACGTTAAACACAAGGCAGAACGGTATTAAATCATCCTATCACTTGCGCATTATAAATGCTTTAACTGACAGTTCACTAAATAGACATAAATAAAAATACACTTTAACTAAATTATAAATACACATAAATAGTTAGACGGATAATCATTGGACAACAAGAGAGTCCACTTGTTGTACTGCCTACATGCTTCAACTCAAAGATGAATAGTAAAGACTCCTGCGACGTGGATAGAGTACCTAATTAAATTAATAAATTAATTTCTTATACATAACTCAGTAATTAGATGAAGTAATTGAATAATATAATTAGTCACAACTCAAACGGTACAACATATGGTCACTCGACTCTGTTAGCCGACCCCAGTCGATTTTTTTTAATAAACCCGGTACGAACCAGGGACCCTAATAATGATGTGTGGGCAGCACACCTAAATCTATTTTGTTCATGATACCTATTTGTTTTACTCTCATTTCTGATGCTCACACCATCAAACACTCTATTGAAAATATATACATTTTTCTCTTTCAGAGCTGATGTGTGGTCTGCATACAGGGGAATATCCTTACAGACATATGTAGATCACGTAGACTCACTCTACGTTCACCTCAAAACAATTTCAAAACTAGTAACACTCACGCGTTACATCAATTAACATACTTTCTTCGAACTGATTTGTGGTCATCACCCTTTGGATAAATTTCCAGAAGCAAACCGACACCGTCTTATCATGTTACTCATGTTTTGAACCTCGACACACAACATATGTAATATATGTGCTACGCATTAACTATGAACAACTACACCTATCCCCAATAGAAAGGAACGACTCTTTCATCTCATGTATAAGAGTACCTAGTACTGGCCAAAAATGTTATCTTGATTGTTGGTGATAATCTATACTAATAGTCTCTTTGATTTCAGGCTTCCATTGATTGATATCCCATTGAGACGCCTAGCATAAAGCCCCTACATTTTCTGTACCAGGCGATACCATAGAGTTCCAGAGCACAGCTAATCAGCTCAATCCAGGGCCGATCCCGGAAGACAATACTGAAATCAAATTGCTTGCCATCTTAAAATTTTGTGGACAGCAGTTACCTAAAATTGTACTTCATTCTCGGATACAGTGCCCCCATGTAGCGCATAATTTATGAACCTTTACAGTGAAGGGAAGCCTCTCCAACTTACGGATCTTATGATTCTCAAGTCATCTCTTACAGAAGAAAAACTCTTCGCATACCAGAAAATTAGGCCAGTGACAATTCTCATAAGTACAGGAATGGACTCTCACCCAATCGGAATTATGAATGATCATAAGAACAATGTAACAATCAAACACATAAACAAAAACATTAAGAGACTATGCAGTTTTAGGTGAAAAAAGCTCAATATCCATATAATAAAACACGATAATGGTGTAACACCTATATTAGAAAAGTAAACCTTACTTCTTGTTTAATACAATTAGTAAGCTTATAAGTGATTATTTAAATCTTACTTCCATCTTTCCATTCCATTTGTGTATAGCCTGTTACTTTCGTAACACCTTTATATCTATTAGTTGTCAAAGCGAAAAAAGAACGTAATTTATTGAGATTATCAACTAGTATCTCCAGTTAGGTGAATACAAATACACAAAATCCCTTTTCTTTTAAAAATGCATAGTTAAAATTTATTCAAAAAATAATTCTCGGTATAAAATAAAATCTGTATGTGTTAAAATCAGCAACATTAAAGTTAGAAACGCAGGAAACCTATTATTGAGTTATCGTACAGGGTTACTTGATATAAAAGCAGAGAAACGGAATATACTTCCGGAAAAAGGAGGAAAAAATCTACCGCAAACATAGTTCTCATTGTGGTTTAGTTTTAAAAACCAAATGTAAACCCCACAAGAAACTGACAATGTATATGGTCTATGAAATGAGATAACACGCAGAGTAGCTGTGATATTTTAAGCTTGATTTCCTCGAGTAAAAAGAGATGTAATGCTTTTGAGCCGCAAAGTTTACTCGCCTCATTCTTCTGTATATAGTTTCAATAATAATAATAATAATAATAATAATAATAATAATAATAATAATAATAATAATAATAATAATAATAATAATAATAATAATCCATACTTTTATCAAATCATCTCCTATTGTCAAGATACATTATTTTTTTCTCTTGTACAGTCTGTTTCAAAAGAAAGATCCTGGTTTTGTTATTATAATATGACCGCCAAGGTCAAAATCAGATGATCCTCAACTTAACTGCATTCCTACTTCTCTATTATTTTACATCTCGATCCTTCAATTGCATGCAACCCCTTGTCTTTGTAGACCATTAGGATATCCACGAACACACTAATCAAACGGCCAACTATCAGGTACTAAGATTCCCCTTACCAGTAGAACTCTAGAGTACAGAGTAAATGAAAACCCGATCGTATAATACGTATTCAATCACAAAAAGCGTCCAACTGCGCTAGTAAATTTATAATAATTGCTTAATTTGTGTATCAATAAAGCTTGTTTTCCCTAGCTTGAAGCATACCACACAGGAAAAAAAGAACCAAGACAAGGTCAGTTCAGCATCCATGATATGAGGGGATTGTTATGAAAAAAGGACTTTTAGCACAGCTACAGGGAATAGTTATGCAGTAAGATAATAACGTATCACATCTATTGTATTCAACGTAAGTATTTATAGTTGTTAATACAAATACATTCTTGGATAGAAAAATTTTAAATTTTATGAATTCTATGCAGTTGTATGCTAATTCTGCAACTAACAGTAAGCAATCCTTTCATTGACCATTAGTTGGTCATAATTCAACATAGCTTGATTAATTGTCAAGGTGAAGACAAACCTAGTTCAACATCAGTAGGTAACAAGGAAAGGCACACTTTGGTAAGTAAAGTTCGGGGCCATTTTTTGCGAGTTGGTAGTGCATATTTAAAGAGTTAATATTACAAAAGTGGGAGAGCGCAATGGGCAAAAATGACGGAGAAAATCTAAAGTTTTCTACTCAACGCATATATCGTACGACTCACAAACTTACAAATTGACGGCGTGGCAGAGGGAGAAAAATCAGCGACACAAGTGCAAAGGGCCCCGTGTTTGACTCTCGTTCGGGTCAAACTTTTATTCTTGTTTTTTTCTTCAACCAATAAAGTAGGCATTTGTAACAACAAGTAAAATATTAATTCACCATATGTTTATAATGAATAAAACAATAGAAATTGCCAATCACTGGTAAATTCTTTTGATGTTCCATGTTATCTAGGAACAACATTTAATCTCTTCCGTAAATATTATTGTTACTGCAGTCGTTGTGTAAAAATTTCTTGAAGCCTGGTTTCTATATCTGTTGACAATGTGAGAATTACACTGGGAATGAGGGGGAAATCTGCTTTTGTTATAGCAACATCCAGTATTTACAAAGGGAAATTCCAAATTAGTTTGAAAATCCCAAATTGTCAACAGATGTAGACACGAAGCGTCAAGAAAATTTATTACATGACTGTCGTTATGGGCGCCGTTCATGAGGGGCCGGGGGGACGTCCTCCCAAGCTCATGTGGGTCCCATGTAAATTTTATGAATATGTATTTTTATTTTTACATGTATTGTTGTATGCATTTTTATGAATGGGCCCCCCAAATTTACAGAGAAATCGGCTCCGTTGACTGTCGTAACCATAAAACAATCCGCGATATCAGTTTATTTAGGGAATAGATTAAAATTTCTTGCTAGTTAACATTGAAAGATATTACAAGTGATCTTAAAATTTCTATTGTTTTATTCATTATAAACATATAGTGAATTAATATTTTATTTAAAATTACAAATTTTTACTTTATTAGTTAAAGGAGAAAGCAAAACAAGGATTGACTCGTACGGGAATCGAACCCGGGACCCTTTGCATATGAGTTGCATACTTAACTCACTCTGCCATTCCATCACTTGATAAATTTGTGCGCCGAATAATATATGTGGCGAGTAGAAAACTTTTGAAGACTTTTTCTCCCATTGCGCTCTCCCAGTTTGTAACATTAACTCTTTAAATGTGCACTCCCTCCTCACAGAAAATGGTGCCGAAGTTCACTTACAAAAGACTGCCTTCTCCTTGTAAGTAGCATGACTAAAAATGAAATGTTCAGTTAGTAATAAATAGCGTTATATTCAATTTATATTATATATATTTGATCCTTGTTTTAAATGAAATGTAATATAACACAATATATTTTAGTACTGAATGATATACGGAGTGGAACACCATAAAAATCGTTTCTATACCTACTAGAGATGCAAGGGCTCGGAAAAACTGGCTTTATTTTTTAAAAAATCGTTTTTTCTGTTTCGCTATTTTGCTTGGGAAATTTTTGGGCTTTTTTTCAAAATTTTGCTTAAAATTGATATAGCAGATTGATAATTAAATGAGTTTTTGATATAGGTAATAATATAAAACCTAAAATAAACCATGAATTTCGAAAAGATTTTTTTTAAATTCTTAACATATTTACATTATGAATTCCTAAGGACTAACCAATAGATGTAATAATTTTTTAACCTCTTATATACAAAAGTAAGTACTTTTATTTTTAAAAAATGATACACAAATAACTCGCAAAATTGTATGTAGTAATTTTACTTCAAAATATCACACACCTTCTTTTTGAAACAAAATAAAATAAAACATGAGAGAAATACATTTCTATGATAATCTTAAAGGCTGCACGTCAAGAGCTTGGTTTCCGGTTGTTCTGCACATTCTTGAAACTTTTAACTTTCATATACATTGTATGGTTATTTCAAAGAAATTTTTGATTCATTGATCACAAACGTAATAATCTGTTACCAGCTATCAGGTGCTTAGGATCTGCAAAATCGGTAAAATTTCGAATTCTATAATGCACTGACTTTCCTTAAGCTTGTTTAGAATAGGGCAAGTACCAAATGTTCTGTTCATGAATCATATGCGTAATAGACCGTTCATCTGATCATGTGGTTTCCTAGGCTTATAACCATCATCACGGTTTACCCAGTCCTGAAAGTTTCTAAATTTTTAACGACAGGAATTCAACTTATATCTCTCTTTACATTATATTAACAAGATTGACTCCATACGCAAATGAAATTATTGGAGATTATCTGTGTGGATTTAGGGAAATCGACAAATATTTAATATTCGATAAATACTCGAAAAGAAATGGGAATATATTATCCAGTATTATATTGGCTGTTTTTAGATTTTAAAAAGGTTTATGACTCGGATAGGATGGAAGCATTGTACAATTATTCGGAATACCAAAAAAGCTAGTTAGATTAAAATGCGTTTAAATTAATCCTAGAGTAAAGTCCGAATAGGAAAATTCTTGTCCATGAGCTTCAACGTCGAGAATGGTCTGAAACAAGGAGATCTGTTATTGCCATTGTTATTCAGTATTATTCCGGAGTATGCCATAAGGAAAATTAAAGATACCAACCAGGCCTAGTGCTGAATAGTATTCACCAGGTTATGGCGTATACTGATGATGTAAATTTAATAGGGGATGATAAGAGAACAATAGAAAGAGATACATAGGCCTTACAAAACGCTTGCCGCGACTTTGGTTTAGAAGTAAATGCAGAGAAAAATAAATACATGGAAGTTCACCGGGATCGTAATACGGCAAATTGTGGATGCCTGCTGTTTTGTATGGTCGTGGAACATGGTCACTTGCGATGAGGGAAGAACGCATACTGAAAGCATTTGAAAATAAGATCCTGAGACTAATATTCGGACACAAGAAGAACGGGAATGGGAGAAACTTCATAACGAACAACTGCACAATTTATACGGTTTAATAAACATCGTTACGGTCATCAAGTCTAAGAGGCTCAGGTGGGCAAGTCATGCAGGAACACTATAAGAACGCATGAAGTCATGCAGGGTAAGAAGGTAGGAACACTATCAAAGTTTTAACTGGAAATCCAATCGAAAAACGTCCATTAGGAAAACCTACGGGCAGATGGGATGACAATATTAATATGGATCTCGCTGAAATAGGATACAAAGTAAAAACTGGATCCAGTTGGCTAAAAATAGAAGTCAGTGGAGAGCTTTTGTGAACGCGGCATTGAAGCTTCGGATTCCATAAGCCATATATAAGAGAGAGAGAGAGAGAGAGAGAGAGAGAGAGAGGGAGAGAGAGAGAGAATATATTTAAGTTAAGCAAAACTGCACAACAATGAGTGAGTTGTTAGTTTTTGCACTTCTATCTGGAAGTCCGGGATTCACCCCTGAATTCAAGCATTTTGAAAAAAGTTTTTCTTAATTTCATGTGTGAATGTAGGGATAATGCGACTCCTGGCCGACTTCCTTTATCGTTTTTAAATCGTTGTTATTACTAATTACCAGCAGTGACAGATTTGCGAAGGGGGTTAGGGTAGGGACGTCATACAGATTGAAGCCTATACCCCAAAATTACGGAATTTCTAACACAATCGAAATATTTGTTATGCCTTTGCTCATAAACTTCATGCTCTCCTCAAATAAAAATTAGGTATTTTTAGATAAACTAAACATTAATACGGATCCCCCCCGCAAATACTTTCCTAAATCCGCCACTGATTATCAGTACAAAATGGTCTTCAAGGTTGTATCCGAGGGTTATTGCTAAATACAATCAAAACGAATAGTTATGCCTCTAATCATAAACTTCAATCTCCTCCCAAATAAAAATTAGAACATTTTAGAGAATAATTGTAATTTTAGAAAAAAACAAACATTAAGCAGAGAAACAACTCCCAAAATATTTTTCTGAATACGCTGATTATTTGTATAAAACCGTATTCAAGGTTGTATCCGGAAGATTATTGCTGAATCATTACACAGTTACAGTATAACAAAAATGTGGAATTCGCTCTGACAGATATACTGACAAACGTACGCTCTGACGGATATATTGAAAAACGTAAGTTTAACTTATGTGCTAGAAGCTAGAGTAGGCCTACTAATCTCTAAGAAATGAAACACGGATGATTAAAAAGAAATGACGTAGAGAAGAAAAAATGTCGATAACTCAGAAGTGAAAATAAATTTAAATATGGTGTTTAGGTCATTAAATCT
The DNA here is from genome assembly GCF_964235325.1 of Thermobia domestica. Classification (NCBI taxonomy): domain Eukaryota; kingdom Metazoa; phylum Arthropoda; class Insecta; order Zygentoma; family Lepismatidae; genus Thermobia; species Thermobia domestica. The sequence continues at coordinate 256,186,626 of NC_137462.1, read as the reverse complement.
TATTTAACTTTAGAGTATACTATAAGAATGCTATTGAAATAGAAAACTCGTGAAAATAAAAAAAACAACATGTCCAAAATTCTCGTTTTTTTTTTCAATGTCAATTAACGAGCTACGTCAAAAACTGCAAGAAATGCGTGGGACGACCTGACTTTATAAGCGACGAACCTTAACTTCTTGATACAGTATCCATCATCGTGTTCAAGTGGAAACGCGTACCTGTTTCGCTCTCACATTCAGGTATGTAAGATAGAATTTCTCTTTGGTTCATTCGGCGAAGTCGGTCGGAGCACTTACGAATTTGTTCACACTCGGAATTAGACTCTGACTTCGAAATGAGACCAAATATTTTAATCGGAATAGTCTTTCTTACTCCCCAACGCAAGTTATTAGTACAAATACTTAGAGATGCTACTCTTTTCTAAGCGTGGATGAACTTCGTACTCTTCTAGCACCATAAGATCTGAAGCGCGGTTATGCTGAGCCATCCTATACTTGTATGCTCGTAAATTATCAATGTATATTTCTTTTTATATTTTTTCTTTCTATTCTTGTTAATAAAATTAAAGATGGAAATGGTCTTTTTAATTTAGCAATGAAATCCCTTTGCACTTTTAGTCAGAATGTAGTCATCATAAATTACCTGGTACTCAATCCTCACTACATGTTCTTTCTCTGAGATACAATGCTCCGCTACTGTTGAGACTATCAGTTTACTGTCTCATCATCTTCGAACCAGTACAGGTAAGGATGTACTTCGTACCGAAGCTTAAATGAAGTTGAACAATTAGTACCAGTTTTGTCATACTGTGAATACATGCATACAAGTCTACACACACACACACACACACACACACACGTGTAACTCTCTCTCTCTACTCTCTCTCTCTCTCTCTCTCTCTCTCTCTCTCTATATATATATATATATATATATATATATATTCATTTATTTAATACGTACGCTTCTACACGGCACCACACCTACCAGACCAATTTACCACCCAAAGATTCTGCACAAAAACTATCTAATAGGCAGGTTACAGGAATTAATTGAATTGAGAGAAGTAGAGGGAGAAGTATATGGAAAACGCATCTCCAAAACATCTCATCTGATTAATTAAATGAAATCTACTCCCCTTTCACTTTATATTTGTGCTATGAAGATCGTTTTTTATACATGGCAATTGATGAACAGACTTTCGTATTTCATGATCCTTGTGTACTTGTTTATGATAGCTTTCTAATAAGTATGTCTTGTTCGGGCTTGATAGAAGCTTTTAGTACATATTTTAAATTAATATTACCTTTTATAACAGTAATTCCTTCACTTTTTGCGGAAACCTTTTACAGCTGAACTTTCAGACATGATTGCACGTCGATTGATCTTTCAACAAAGTCTGGCAGCAATACACCAAAACACTGAAGTTTGGGGCAATTATCAATCAATGCAAAGAACTTTCACGCTGCGTTATACGAAATCAAATGGTAATAAAGTTGGTTAAAACCGGATAAAATTGATATTAGCTAGGCTATGGGTATCTCTTTGGCTGATGAGAGTCTTAAGGATCCTATCTGACTTTTGATTGGTAAATATTTGGTAGAAATTTTCATCCAACTTCTGAAATGTGAATTATCTTGATTACTAATGCATCAATCATAATTACACAAATTAAGATGTGGTATTTATAAGATTGTGCAGAGAAATGATGAAAAAAATTAAAAGTACTGTCAACTTACAAACATAATAATCCGCAAAGGTTATTAGTTAGATCGAAGGTGAGTTTTTATTTAGAATACGGAAAGTTGATATAATAAACACTAGTAACATATTCAAATATTACATAATGCATTCCATAAATTGTCTTTGTAAGGCCAGGAAAAAATGTATGACGGTAGTTGTACTGTAACAGTTTGGTTACAAGATGATTCTTTCATTCTACATCGAATCATAACTGCCCATTTAACATAGATCCATGATTTTAACCAGGTTACAAAACAAGAAAGCAGCACATAGAAGTCACCACATTCCAATCGCTACATACATGAAATTTCAGCTACAGAAGGATAAACGGAAGTTGATGATCATTGTAATTTGGGATCGACGAAGCTTGGAGTACCAAATCATTGCCTTCCTTGGCGTGAATGAGTGTGGTACGGAGGAGTAATCTAGAATCTGCATCAAAGAAAAGGCATTTGAAGGAGTCCTTCATATTACATCACGATGATGTCCACCTACATACCACGCAACATTTCAGCATTACATTAAGAAAAAATACACATTTCCGTATCCAACACAGTCCGGAAACCTACCCCTAAGACTTTGGTCTACTTTTATTTTTAAAGGCTTATTACGTGATCGTCACTTCATGGTAGATAAACAAGTGATCATCACAACACAAAGTTTCTTCAATTCACTCAAAAAGCATAACTTCCAAATGTATTTACAAAGTGACAGGAGCTTGTGAGCGCTTGCTCTCAATGGTGTTATTTCGAAAAAGATGTATGTATGGATGATGTATGATTCTCATTAAAGTGTTCTGGTTTGTAACTTTTTTGATTTATTTTAATGATTTTTCAAAGAGCACATGGTTAGGTTATTTTTAATTACCACGTAGACACAAGTGTTGACTTATTGCGACTATTTTGGTACCAATCGGAAGCTACTAGCAAATTTAATAGTTAATAGAGATCGCTATCTTTCTCTTCTCTCCGACAACAATTATGATAAGTAAGATATTATTCTATAAATGCGAATTAATATAAATATAACAACTTGCACTTTTACAATTTGATGAGAAAGACGTCGTAAATCTATATTCTAACTTTTAAATATAGGAAGTTATAATTTAGATAATTTAACATTTTACTTACGTGCCAGAAAATCTGAAAAAAGTTGTCATATTAAAATTAAGATATGAAATTGTCAATATGCACATACATACTGTGTCATACAAGGTTCATAATATTTTTGTTATTTCGAGAAAGGAAATATTCTAACTTTCCAAATACACAAAAAGAGTTATTGCTTTGTAATGTTCGGTATCAACTGTGCCACATTTATAAAACGTCAACATAGTTATCACGTTCCAATCTTCCAGAAAACATTTTTCAGAATCACTTCGGAACATAGAATACCGTTTTTGAGGGAGCGAAGTGGGAAGCCTATAAGTCACCAGTCAGTATTATTTAGATTGGACTAAGAAAACCGTGTTTGATAATATATTATAGCTTGCTCCAAAAGTTATTTTTATAGGTACATAACCAATTCATGTTTGTTTTATACACAAAATTGCATATCGACCTCTGAACGAATGCCAAATTTCGGGAAAAAGTCATACTGTATTTTCGTGAAAACAAAGTGTTTATGTCTACAAATATAACATAAATCCATTATGCATTATTTATGCTGTATCACACATACTATTATCTAGCCGTTAGAAATAATTTACTCTATTTACGCGAATTTCACCGGACTGACCGCACTAATATCAGAGTTGTTCTAACGAGTTCGTGGTTTACTTGAATTCAAGATATTCAATAAATCGTTGGCAAAAATTAATAGTTAATCGTGATATTATTTGTGTGGCATGTTATACTTACAAGTATAATGAGGACTTTACTTGCTGTCCTTCAGAATAAACTCTTTTGTAAAGCAGCTCAGCCAATTGTAAAGCAGCTCTGTACTCAAGCAGCTGATGCGCTAAGCGATGAAATATTGGTTTACTCTGCTTCATTTGAGAAAAAATATGTCGTAAATAACCATGGATATTTGTAAGGAAACAAATATTTTAAGGTGAAAGTGTCAAGCTTTAAGTTGATTCTCAAATATTTTTCTCATGGTCAATCTTGAATGTGAATTAAGTATATGAAATAAAGTGTTTTTATGGAACCTCCCGAAGGCGGAATGAGTCATTAGGTGTACTGCTACTAGGTAACCTACGCTTCAGTTAGAAAAATCATCAATAGATGCTGAGAAGTTCAATTAGAACAATGTATATACATAAATGCATTTTAAGGACAACATTCTGCATTTGCGAATTTGTTACTATGAAATTGTTATATCTTCTAGTCACGTTTTAGCAATTTAGCAGTTTTATCGCAGAGAAGATGAAACTTGGACAAACTTATAATCACGCATGGCAGATCGTATTTAATATGTTGACCAGAACATAGTCGCCATGAAGGAATTTATGGGACACCTTATTCCAAAAGCGTTGAGCACACTTTTATTGCCGTCTCGAGTCAAAAATTGTATAATTCCAACTTCGGGTATCTTCGGAAAGGTGTAAACCAGGTTTGAACTTAAAACTAACATTGCAATTGGGAAAAAATGTGCAGATTTGTTTCTTATTCTTTAAACATAATAAGTGTTGTTAGCAAGTGTAGAAAAAGCATCACTGAGTGAAATGAAATCTTTCAGTTTTACGTTCCAAGGTTATGCCGGTTAGGCTAAAGGAGACGATGATGATGAGAAATGAATGAAATGGTGGAAAGAAGAAAATGAGAAGAAACGGGAGAATCTCGAAAGAACCCACGAGCACGGTGTTTGTCCACCACAAAGTCCACACGGCGCTAGCTGGCATCGAACTAGGGTCAACAAGCACCGGACGTGAACACCCTACCACGCAGCACCGTGCCCGTCAATGTGTGAAAATTGTATAAAATAATTACAATAAATCAGTTGTATATATATATATATATATATATATATATATATATATAACCATATAATTATTTCTGGACATGATTATTATTATGTTTAAAATGTAACACGTGAAATATGGGACCCGGTATGTGAACAACGTCGGTATGTGAATTTTAAATGCAATTTAAGAAAATCGTATAATTGCAATAAAGACGATTTGTAGTATATTTAACTGCCGCAGCTCGTCATATGGAATTTATTTCTCATCATTCTCATTACAGTAAGTGGTTTACGTTCTTGAAAGGTAAAGATAATACACAGGTTTAAAAAGAAATTATTCATAATCGAATCTTTGTTCCAGACATAAAACTCACGATTCCCAAAACCATGTAAGCAGAAAATCTACGAGCAAAGTCATGTCTAAGGACGGGAGAGCAGAGTTCGGTAAATAAACTTCTTGACCATCTTTCTAGCGGTAATGGTGCATATTTAAAGCCTTAATATTAGAAACTCGAAGAGCACACTAGTCAGAAAAGGACGAGAGAAACCTCCTTAATATTTCCGACTAGCTCCATATACTATTCGACGTGTTAATTAACCAAGTTACTGTGTTTGAGGATGAGGAGCGCCTTCACCTCAAGTGCAACGGTTGCAGGGTTCAATTTCCGAACGGGTCTTTTTTTTTCTTTTTTTGCATTAACCAATAATGTAGCCCTTTGTAACTACAAGTAAGATATTAATTCATGATACGTTTATAATACATAAAACAATACAAATGTTAAATGAGTTCTAGAACCTTGCAATAACCTTTGCAATGACCATGTAAAGCACTGGCTATATCATTAGAACTGATCAATACTTATTTAGCTTGGAAGAATAAACAAAACTAGATTCCTTTTTTGGACCCGATTAGAAATTTTTTATCAGATCCAAATTTTTTAGCAGATGAAGTATGACTTCCTTTCTCGTTAAGTTTATTTCTCCTTTCTGGTTTATGTAAGCAAGTATTTCAGATAGGTCAACCTTTACCTTTACCTAGAATATCTTTAATTAATGGAAAAACATCTTGCAACATTTCTTCTTTGTTGGTTAAATGTTCTGGATTTTCTTTACTTTCATTATCTTTCTGTTCTCTTTTGTACTTTATAATGTAACTTTTAAGTCAAATCTTGTGACTATAGCTCAGATCAGAAACAAATTTTTCATCTTCCGATTCTCAAGAGATGTTTCATCTTCCAAGTATGTAGATCTTCTTTCATACATAAAGTTGCTTCAAGAAATACTGAATCTCTGGAACTTTCACAAATATGTTATTTTTGATATTGCCACGTATCTGATATAATAACACACTAGATAATTCATTTCCAACGGATTAGTTTTGGAATTGCTTTTCTCGATATGTTATATCTGATCAAAATGTATTCTTTTCCTGCTAAATATTATCAAGTCCATCATCATCGTCTTTTGCTTCTTCCAATTAAACTTCAATCTAACTACAGCAATTTCTCCTTTAAAGTGTACTTTTATAATATGTATTATTGCAAAGATAAATAAGCTCTATTCCTGGTTGCTGAATTCCTGCAGAAATTCTTTGATAAACCACATATTTCCTTATTTCAGCAGCATGTAGAATACTTTTCCTTCCAAAGACCGACGCACATGCTTTTTCTTTCGTAGTTTCTACACAGATAATACATTTGTTACTGCCAATATGGATACTAGTTTCATGATCTTTCATTCTCTCTGCTGTCAGTTTAATTCCAACAAATGATTGAGATGAATAGGGTTTTGATGCCAGGTACAGGATGATTCGGATCGTTAGAAGTTCAATATTTCATACACTTTGAAACTGTCAAAACTATAATTAGAATATTTGGAGTTTATATGTTAACTGAATAAATAATTTAAACACGAATTGCGCCTCTGGCCATCTTCCTTAAACTGGAAATAGTACTTTGTTAATAACAACAGAAATTTCTAACTCCAGTATCAATAACATTAATATAAAGCTGAAAGAGTGTAAAGTGATTAATGCATGCTAAAGATCTTGCTATTTTACAGAAAATAATGATAGTTATGTCAGACTTCTGATTAAGTAACGGGTACACTATGTTTCGGAGCACAGTATATTTTTTAATCATTTCAGCCGAAATTCTTCGGTAACTATCGTGAAAAGGGGTTCGAAAAGATTCGAAATGATTGTATTTTATGCGTGTATAACCCAACCTAACTTTGATTTTTTAGTTTTGCGGCTTAGTCCTTTAAAGTTATCCTCAACCTAACCTATCCAACCTTACTTTTCGTTTTCAAGGCATATCTATATCTAAACATTTCTTCAAACCTTACGTCTCGACATTTTCAGCTCTGGCACCGAAAGTCCAAGGGGTCGGCATCTATGAATACAATTTTAATACCTCGATCTTACAGAAGAAAATTTCACACTTAACCTAACACAAAATTGAGTATCTCCGTTATTAATTGAGATACATATATGATTCCGGTCGCGCTTGAAAGCAATTATCATCTTCTATAACGTTAGTTTCAGAATGTTTTTCCTTAAACATTGCCCTTTCAAATTTACTTGCCATAAAAGTCTAAAAACTAATTTGAAAATTATCATTTCTCTAGTTTGAGCGGCCATATATAAAATTGAGGCAATAGAACCAAACTTTTATAATTACAATAAAAGTCCAATATATTCTCTGGTAAATAAAAGAAGAACGACGCTTTTATTTTAAATACTCATAGTAACGAAATTATAAAATTTTAAACTTGGCAAGTCGAAATTCTTTGGCGGCCATATTGATAGCAAAAGTTTTTTTACTTATTTTTGATGGTAGATACCGAATCCGAAGAGAACAGCTGCCAGACATGCCGTTCCTACGGGACCTATGGCTATTTAAGTTTGAAATATTTTTATGTAGGTGCAATCACCGTAAAATGCAACATAAATTAAACGCTAGATACTGATACGCTACAATTATTTTACAATTTACATTAATACCATACCTATTAAACATTTTCCTCAGTTTCAATCAATATCAACTAAGAAATTAAAGTAGAAATTAAATTTTGTTTTTTCGTGAAAACAGGCCTTTAATATTTAACTTTGTTCTAGAATACGCTATAAGGAAAATCCAAGACAGCAAACAGGGCGTGAAGTTGAACGATAGTAACAGGATATGGCATATGCTGATGATGTAAATTTAATAGGGGATGATAGGAGAACAATAGAAAGAAATGCAGATATCTTATTATGCGCTTGCAGGGACATGGGTTTAGAAGTAAATGCCTAGAAAACTAAATACATAGAAGTGCGTCGGGACCGTAATACCGCAAATTGTGGATGCGTTAAAATAATAAATAATACATTTGATAAAGTGGACACTTTCAAATATCTAGGATCAATATTAAAATCATATCCACGAATAAATAAAATGTCAACTAAAAGCAGGGAATTAATGTTGCTATTCGGTTCAACATCTCTTGTTGTCGCGAATTCTGATGAGAAATTTGAAGCTGAAAATATACAAAACGATAATCATGTCTGTTGTCCTGTATGGTTCTGTACCGGCTGGAGTTCGAGTCACTGTTCGGGCAGACATTTATTTGTAACCGCCCTGAGTTCAAGTCGCTGTTCGGGCAGCCATTTTATTTGTAACCAACTCAAATTCGAGGTCTCTGTTCGTTTATTCCTACAATGATTACTACTACGTACGAAAATATTCTTAATGTTATCACACAAGTTGCGGTTCCTGTCTCGCTTGTGATAACTCAGGTTACGTGGTAGTAATTTACGACTCCTTTTGTTTCTGTTACCACCTTTTCGTGTACGATGTTGGTTCTGATTCCCTTTAAATTTTGTATTGTTTAACATATGGTCTTGGTATCTTTGCTTACTGCAATAACTATAACCTCGTTTGTGCTTTTTTAGTCTGTCGTTTGTGACAACTGTTTTTATGCGCTTGCGACCTCTGTCGTCTACAATTATATGTTTGTAGATTTCACTACTTCTACTACAAGCGGCGTCACTAGATTCTGAATACATAAAATCGTTGCCAGATTTGATACGAGGTGGGTTTAGACTACCTGCCTCTGGTTGGAGTTCAGATTCCTGCGTTTCCTTTTCATTAGGAGTGTTAGTCTCTAGCTCAGTTTCCAATTCCAATCTTTTGTTTACACTAGGAATATCAGTCACTAACTGAGGCTCAAATTCCGGTGTTTCGTATCCAGTAGGAACATCTAACTGTAACTGGGGTTCACATTCCGGTATTTGGTTTTCGGCATTTACTATTTCCTGGTCGTTTTCACAACATTCTTTCGGTACGGTGTCTTAACTCTGATCTGATTCATTATTAGGCTCGACAAAATTCTGTTTATTTTCATTCCTAACTTCTCTTAAGTGATTATGGTTCTTTCTCCCTTCTTCTACTAATTTGTTAGTATCCTCATTAGTTAAACCCATTTTTTGTAAGAGTAAATCTAGTTTCTCATTAAATAAAGCTAGTTCTTCTTGTGTGTATGGCATCTTGAACAAGAATAAACTTAAAACGTACCATAAAATATACTATCACTAAAGAATATGATTAAAATCACCTGAAAGAGAAGATTTTTTTCAGATTACTGGTTCTCAGCTGGAAAAGAAATGATGTATTAAAATATTGATCTTACAAGTATATTCGAGCACCAACGGTCTCGATTCGGTTCGGTAGTTCGGGCGTCATTTATTTGTAACCGTCTAGAGTTCGAGTCACACTTCGGGCAGACATTTATTTGTAATCGCCCTGAGTTCGAGTCCCTGTTCTGGTGCCATTTATTTGTAACCGGTAGAATTTCGAGTCGCTGTTCGGGCGGCCATTTATTTGTAACCACTCCGTGTAATCTGGTCTCTGTCCGTGGCTCGTGGTACTACCAATGATTATCTTCCTGATACTTTAACTTACCTGGACAGGACGATGAAGGACCTCTCCAAAAAAAGGTGACAAACTGTATCCAAATCGCTCATCGGTCTCAACAATGAGATGAGCATTAGGCGCCGAGAGGTTCGGGTGTCTCGTCTCGAAAACCTCACGGACGATCAGACGGTCATCCAGACCATAAAGCACCAAACATCACTCATATAAACAAGGAAAACACACTGGATTAAATAACACTATACTTATTTATTAGAACACTATTGTATAAAAAATAGCGAAGAGGAATGGACACAACACTGAACACTAAATATATATAATAATGTTCGTCGCTGAAATCACACTTTCCCATTTTCAGGCAATATAGCCCTTTATATATATGTGATTATAATTCAGATATTACTACAAATGCTCCTCTCACACCTTGACACACTTGGGAAATTAGCACTGGGGAAAAGTTGTCTCGATCGTCCCACGATGAATCCAGTTGTTACGCTGAACAGTCCTGCAACATAAAGGTGAATCTTCAGCAGATAAACAAAAAAAGGTCTCCACAATGGAATACTGATATTGGAGGGCGCGTGTATAACTTACATGTACGCACAAGGTCTGCGGACCTGGGACTTCACTGGTTGGGGCTAGCCGTAAGAAAACGTCCTTCACCAGCTTGTGCCCCTTAACAAAAAGCCATGCTTGAAGCTCGACGCGAGTTGCGTGATTACGGCTTCCAGACCTGGAGTCAAACACCCCAAGCACCGAAGCTCAAGGTACGGGTTGCAATGGTCAACTAAAAGTGTTGGTAGTTCATTTCAAAAATCACTCAGTTAACTTACCTGTATGCACATGCAAACAGAATATAGAAAACAATTTATGTTAATTTTAGTCAACTGCCCATAATGCACTAGACACGGTGATAACATTGGCGTGAGAAACTACAGATAACGAGTACGAAACAACGCAGTTGGTGCCACTTTGGTTGCTGAAACATCTGGTCAGCCCGTATTTCTGTAATCTATTGTAATGTTTCCATAAGCGATTAAAGAAAGCACTTAATTCAGTTCCAAATAACTATAGAATATATACTGTGGATATAATGAGTCAGGGAGAAACACTGAAATGGTTAGTCACTAACTGAAATGTTCTCAGCAAAAACAATGTTTTAAATATATACATGAAAAAAATGATAAAAGACTTCTTTGTCCAACTGTGTGGGAAAGAAGCAATTCCCACCGAAGAAAGAACTTATGTGCGTCGCAGAATAAAGTATAAATCGAAAATAATGATCACTGTGTTTACGAAATATACAGGGCGTCCACTAAAATACTTCTATAACCTGGTAACGGTTATAGTTACGAAACATGGTCGGTTACTCTGAGGGAAGAAAATATACTCAAAGTATTTGAGAACAAGATCCTTAGACGAATATTCGGACCCAAGAAGAACGGGAATGGGGAATGGCGCAAACTTCATAACGAGGAACTACATAATTTGTATGGTTTACCCAACACTGTTAGGGTCGTCAAGTCTAGGGGGCTTAGGTGGGCAGGTCATGTAGCTAGAATGGAAGATGTAGAAAGGCTTTCAAAGTCTTGACTGCAAGACCAATCGGAAATCGACCATTAGGAAGATCCAGGCGCAGATGGGAGGACAATATTAAGATGGATCTCGCAGAGATAGGAATACAAAGTAGAAACTGGATGCAGTTAGCTAAAGATTGAAGTCTGTGGAGAGCTTCTGTGAACGCGGCATTGAAACTCCGGGTTCCATAGGCCATAGAATTAATTAGTTAGTTAGGCTTTTAATAAGTACGAAAATAATGTCACGAACAGTATAAAATGCAAATAACTTATCTAAAGTTAAAAACCAATTCTAATTTGCCTAATAGTATTTTTCTAAATATCATATATAAATAATTTGTCGACCAGATATTTATGATATGCAGAGCCGGCTGTACCATATATTCAACACATGCATTTGCATGTAGCGGGAAGTTTGGAGGGTACGGCAAAATCTGTCATAAGAATATTATTTAAATTAAATATTTTTTGTTGGAAACATACTTTATGATAATGGCTGTTATATTTAGTATGCTGACCTATTTGAATACTACATTCATAAATTATGTTTACGTTGCATTAGTTTAAGGTCACATGGACAATGCTAAAGTAAATGGTCGAATAAATCCGAGCACAAACTGCTTGATTGTAGTCAAATGCATGAATTCAATTCTCGAATAGCAGCGAATATCTGTTCCATTTACTAAGTTATCACAGTTTTGATATGGCAACTAGTCATGGTTTTGTCACAAACAAGTTCCTTATCATTGGAGATAGAAACATTTTTTAATATATTAACAAATGTCGAAGAAAATCAAGAAATAAAGCTGAAAGAGCTAGTTGCACTGGAATTGCAAGCTGATATATTGAGATTGAAGCTTGGTATTGAATGCTATAAATATGATTACCATCTTTCCACTGCAGGTGTGTTTACTTTATCTTTCACTAACATAATAGATTAATATTTAAAGAAAAAACAGACACAACGGGATTGTGTTTTAGTAAATATTTAAGCCTTTCTGAGTGCGACTGCAGTTACCCTTCCCTTCGTTCTTCACGTTGGAGTAGCACGACTTTTAAGATTTGCTCTTTCTGGAGTAAGGGGAAAGCGGGAAATTAAACCATTACATGGAGCGACAAATTGCCTAGGGCCGGCTCTTATGATATGTATTTACAAGACATGAATATAGGATGACACAATTTGAAGTAATGTAGGGTGTATCAAAAGTAATATTATGGTTTTCAAACTTTCTAGTATCTATTACAATTAGCTTACAATTATAAATATTATATGAAATGAAAGAGCAACTCAAACAGTTTGGTACGCACGCATGTAAGGGATTTGTTTCTTTTGTCTGTCGTTAGAAAGTAGCAAAGATTGAGACTAGAGAGCAGAAAGCTTTTCGTGTTTTCAAAAGGCTGAATCTGTACAGTGCAAACGTCTGTGAGAAAAAATATTAAGAAGACGCTTGCAACTACGTCCTTATCGTTTACAGTTGCTACAGGACTAAAGCCTAAAAACTACGGTTTATGTGCCAATTTCGCAAGTGAAATTGGCACATAAAGAATGAAGAATATTGCTGCATAAGAATGAAGATTTTCTGGATCGTGTCGTCTTCAGTGATAAATTGACATGTCACCTAAGAGCTAATGTGAACACTCATAATGTTTACATCTGGCCGTCAGCAAATCCTCAGGAGATGATATAGTTGAAACGAGACTCCCTTAAATCGAATGTGTTTTGTGCCATATGGCGGAAAGTTTATGGGCCTTTCTCGCCTATCTAGACTAGATGTGTGCCATGTGACGAATGAATCTCACATCGAATACTTGTAAGAGATACAGTTTGAGGTGCTCTATTACTTGATGCATTCCTTATAATTGTACGTAAAATGTGATAAGTACTACGGAGACTTAAAACCCCAATATTCATTTTGAAACACCCTGCATTCATCAACAACAGTGTTGGAACTAAGATGGAAAAGGAGATAAAATTTTCGTTATAAAGTTGTTGTTTACAACAACGATATTATTATTAGTCGAGACTATAACTACAACAACAACACGGGTTAGTAGTCAAAGAATATAATCACCTGTACACTCGGTGGCCCAGTTGGCCAAAGTGTACACACGGGTGTGTGAATTTTTTAGTTCGCCTTATTCTTGCCAAATATGGTTGGACCATAGTTTATCATATTAATTTCTTTTTCATCCGATGACAAATTTCCTTCAAAAATTTTACCCCAGTCAAAAATTTTCTAATTTCGAATTTCCTTTAATTTTTTCCCTGTAGCTTCTTTTTATTCTGTAGAAAGACCTCCTTTAAGACTTCCCTGATAGATACCTCGGATAGATACCTAACTGTTGACGTCAATTGGACGGGCCTGCGGGCAGCGTTGCCAATTAGGGAAATTAAAATTTCCCTAAATTTGGGCAAAAATTCGAAATTTTGGTTTATAAATCCGTACCCATACATCCGACTGCAAGACAGCTTTCGCCAATCGATCATTTCTCCTTTCTTAACAAACGCAAGTACAGATCGTTACAATGGGTAATTAGATTGCTCACGAAAAATTCGTATTTAAGTTCTAGCCCATGATTTTTCTAGTTTTTTCCTACTTATCTGTTTACCGTAATATATTTTTGGTAATTATAAGATTTGTTCCTTAAATATAGCCATAATACTTGTGGGATATATTAGTGTTGTGTCAGTGTTTAATTAAACATAGTTTGTGTCTGTCTAGTAGCAGTGCTGCCTGCTACAAAAAATTTTAATTCCAGATTTTAGGGGGAAGATTTACGAAAAGTATCTGTTTTGTCTCTATTGTTTCCCTCTTGTTGGCCACATCGGAACCAACGTACCAGTATCTGAAAGTATCGTCTTTGTCCTAGACAATGCACTGTAAAAGTTTCAATAGGATATTTAGGGTAAGTACACTTGAGGTTTGCAGTAGACCTTGTTCTCTAATTGAGAAGATTACTTGTGATGAAGAGATAAAAATGTGAGAAGATTTTAAAAGTAGAATGAGATTTTTTTTATTGACATGCTTACTTTATTAGATATCGTCATACTGTAGGACACTCGTAGGATATATTAGAGCAATACCAAACCTTCTTTTAAGATAGATTTATGTGTCTGATAACAGTGTTGCCATCTACATAAAATTTTAATTCCAGATTTTAGGGGCAAATTTGGAAAAAATCCCTTTTTTATTTTATTTCCCTCTTGTTAGCTACATTCAAACAAACGTACCAGCGACTAAAAGCCTCTTTCTTAGGCTACACAGCGCACCATAAATGTTTTACTATATTAGTTAGGGGAAGTACAGTTGAGGTTTATAATAAACTATGTTCTGAAAATGGTACGAAAATGGTAAATTTCTGAGGTAGAATGAGATATTCTTGTTTACATTTCATGCTTACTTTGTTAGATATCGCCTGGATACTTGTAGGATATATTTTGGGAGTAAAAAGGTTTTGTTTTCAGATAGTTTTCGTCTGTCTGGTGCAATGTTTCTAGCCAAAAGAATTAATTCCCTAATTGTAGGTGAAGAATTCGGAAATTTCACTTTTTCCCTACAAAATTACCCTCTTGCCAGCTACATTGGAACAAACGTACTACTACCTGAATGCTTCTTCTTTGTCCTACAGAACGCACTATAAAAAGTTTCAATAAGATAATTAGAGAAGCTATAGCCCCGGCATATATGTTGATTTTAGCTTCTGAGGCGTAAAAAGTGTCCAAATTTCATGTGTATTATGACCCAGAATTTTTTCTTTCCCTCTTTCACTAGAAGTCAGCGACTTCAGGATTTCACTGTATTTTGTCAACACATCAAAGAATTTTTAGGTGAATTGAACCCATATAGTAGCAGTGGTGCTAGATACAAAAAAATTGAAATTGAGCTAGGGAATTCTTTTATAAATTTTCACCCCTACATTTCCCTCAATAATTTCCCACCCGTTGGCAACACTGCAATGAACTTACGCCAACAAATTGCCATATCCATTTTCTAAAAGGGAAGGTCTTAACCATATCTGTCGAATGAATGTTTTTTGAGCAATACGTCACTAACTGAAAAAGTAGGAAAACGCCAAAAATGACCTGGGTCCGAAAGGAATAATCACATAATTTTACACCTATAGGTACAAAGAAACAAACGATTTGCAAGTTACCAGGGCTCCGACTCAAGTTCTGTTGATTACTTCAATAATGTTCAACATAAATCAATAAATAATAGTTGCCAAAAAAACTGAAAAAAAACATGAAAAATCAGTGTTTTTATTGAATAGAACTTCACGCAAAAAAAAACGTTTTTTACGACACTAAACATAACTCAATCTGCAGTACTGGAATCAATCACAAACTATTATTCGTTTCATTAATTTTGCAGGCTGATTTTCTGATCAAAGAAGTTTATTTTAAGATATGAATGCAACGTAAAGATATAATCTTTGAACAACGGAGAAGAACTTAGGCTTCCCAAATTAAATAGTTCTAGCCCTCTGTTACATTGAGCGTGGTTTCGCGTTCAAATTTCATAAGGATCTTAATTTTAACGGAGTGGTTGAGAGCTAAGTTTATAATGACCTGTAGAATTCGTCATCAGGAACTCACGGATTCGTTAAAGAGTCGATAATGCAATTAAATAATCAGAATGAGAGGATAATATCAGAGAACCAGCTTCTTTGGACATCATTATTATTGAATTAGGTATCCTTTTCAGTTGTTTAAAAGCGTCGTTCTCGAAGCTGTGGTTTGTGGTTAGGGAAGAAGAAAAGTCACATCAAATTAAATCGGGAGAGTAAGCTGTGTGCGGTAGATACAGACTTCTATATCTAGTAGAAATTCTGAAGTTTTAGCCGCTGTGTGTGGCAGTGATTTTCTTGGTGAAAAAGTTAGGTGGTAGAAACGTTTGGTTTGTTAGGTTTCCAAGCAATCCCAATAGGCAGGTTTCAAGCTTCAAAGACACTCGGAAGGTGGTAAGTAACCTACCACTTTGCTTTAAACATCAAACTGTATGGTTGCTATAGTCCCACTTTCAAGGATAAGATGCCTCCATAACTTTACCCATGTTGATTCCCCGTTTCAGTTTCGAAAGTGAAGATTCATTTTGAATATATATATATATTGGAGTGGTATTTGGTCTGATATGGCAATTGAGTAGGTTTCAATGAGAGTAATGAGGAGCAGTGTTAGACTGACACATCGGAAAGGCATGATTGAAAATGTAATATCTTGGCGGGTGTCAAGTATGTCAGCAGCGTGACACTTACGACAATGTCTTTTTTTTTAAAATATTAACCAAAGATAAGCATGAAATTTACACTCGCCGGCATGGGAAACTGTACCAAAGCAATCAGTACCGTGATATAATACGTGTAGATGAATTATTGCTTTGGTTTTGCCAGCATTATCCATTCCCTTCATATCCGAAGCTCGCATCCAAAGACACTGACATTGCAGTTAATGAAATCGTCAACTGTGATAAAGGTAAGGAAATCGGATTGCCTACTATGGAAGTTATGTTTCGACGGACTTTTGGAAATGTGTCATTTAAACAATTTTATCCCTCAATGCACAACACATTGCGTATCCGCGATGAGATACTGGCTGTAAATACCATGCAAATATTCAACCGAATCTTGTGCGTAGTGACGTCCGAAGAACTTCGACAGTATTTTGCTTACAAGCTTGCACAATATCCACTTTCTTCACAGAAATAACCATGATGAAACAGAAAAGGTCTATTGTGTACGACATGTTTGAATATCAAACGGATTCTAAAACTCGCTGAAAACGCTGCGAACGTTAGAGATGAATACTGGCTTCTACATTATGTTATTTGGCCAGAACATGGAACGTACCTTGAAGTGTACAACTCATATGTATCTTATGTACTTACAAACTTATGAACGAATGAAACAGTTATTTGTGTTGCCAATTATACTGAAAACTGTACAAAAGTTGTTGAGTGTGAATGACGTGAGTCAAAGATTCACTCAGCTTTGGTGTTATTCACAAATGAAGACTACGTTTTAAAATGAGGTAAATATGAAATGGTCCAAAATGAGTTAACAGCATAATTATGTAGCTGAAAGGTGTAGTTTGCATGTACTAAGAAATAATATTAGTCACTAAGAAATAGTATGTTAAAAATTTCGCCTACTAAGAAAGAATCAGGTAAGTAAGTGGAAAACAGGGTAATTGTGTAAAGTTAGGAAAAATGACTATTGTGCTTTTTCGCCTGTAGTCTTCTAATGAAACCATATTATCAACCACTAAAGATAAATTTTTGGGGTAATTCCGAAAATAAAGATTGTTTCATCCCTGAGTTGGTGTTTGATTTGACACAAGCTGTAATTCAAACCCAGCAAGCAAGAAGAGATACGCACGCACTTACAGATAAATGAATGAATGAATGAGTAGGGGGTTAATGGGGATGCCAGCAACGAGGCAATATTTCCCCGTCACGAATCACTTCCAGAAAAAAACTGCAGTAGCGACGTCTTTAAATCTCTGTAGGTACCTCGTTGTAGTTGACGGGGACGTTAACATTTTAATCTTTCTTGCTCGAATAAGGCAATAAACAGTGCATCTTATTTCGAAAGCCAGGATGTGTGCTAGACGTACCAAATCGGGGTAAGGTACATGGGCAAGTGTCTATTTTGCTCAGCTACCACACTTTCACTGGATGAGACATATCATTTGGGTTGTATCGAGAGGGAAAGAAAAAGGCATTGCATTTACTTGAAAAACGGGAAAATTTATGCTAATCAGGGGTAAATGTGAGGGAACGCGGGGGACGTCGTCTATCCACCTCGCAAAATTATGTACGGCGTCCCCCCAGTTTCTAAAAAAATACAATGGCCAAAAATAGGCAGGGACAACGGCGTGATGTCATGTCGCTACCTACCGTCCCTCCACCTATTCAGATCCACTTTTACCCCTAGTTCTAATCACTTGAAGTTTTCAACTGTGATAATGCTAGTGTACAATCTCTGATTCAAGCTGGCATATCGTTTCTACTAACACTAGGATTGTCCAGCAACAGTAAGCTGATTGGATGAATACCAGTATCATTCATACGTCCTTGCAGTAAGTCGCTGCCCAATTTAGAACGAAATATGAGGACACAGCACTAGACCTAAATGGTGCAATTCCTAAACGCCACTAGTCCTAAACGACATAAGACCTGAACGACACAAAACCTAAAAGTCATGTATCAGTACAAGTCCTAAACGGCACAAGATCTAAACGACACTGTGTAAACTCGCACTTCTGTGGGAGATTCTTCTGTTCTGAATTGCATGTTTAGCACAATCAGAACATATATTTAAGGAATCTAATGCTTATCATCTACGAAGATTGCCAGCTCGTGGAAGATAACCGTTTCAAGATACTCCTGTTTATAAGGGCTGTCTATCAATATACAAATAAAGATGATGCAACTTTACTATTCTCTATTTTGAATCTATTCTATTCTCGAAGCTATTCTCTATTTTGCACTATATATATATCTCTACAGAACATTAAAATAATTATCTATATTAACAACAGGAAGCTTTTTATACAAAACGTTTTATATATATTATCTTTTTTTAATAAAGAAGAAATCTGCTTCCAGGTTTATCTCAGAAAGCGCATATAGTAATCTGCGTACACATAAATCTTATGGGGGCAACCATAATATTAACACATGTAACAACAAATTCACCATTGATGTCGAATATAAATATGGTAATATTAAGAGAACAAAATTAAAACAATAAGATTAACTAAGAAAATTCCTTTAAAGAATACAAATAATCCTGGAACGCCATAATGTTACAACTGGACCTAAAGGAAATAGACTGGCAAATCAAATTATGATTATTTATAATAGCGACTCGATGAATTAATATAGCCAATGACGAGCGAAGTAGCTCAAGTGGAAGAGCGTTGGCTTCGCATTTGGGAGGTCGTGGCTTCAAATCCCGCTGACGACCATCCTGACTGAGGTTTTCCAGGGTTTCCGTCGGTCTTACCAGGCAAATGCCAGTATGGTAGCTGCTAAATAGGCCCTGGCTGATACCTTCCCAAATCCTTGTTCTTGTTCGTGTTGAATATCGAATGTAAAATGTCCTCTGAGCTGTATCTGGTGATATATATATATATATATATATATATATATATATATATATATATTCCCCAATACATGATAAATAAATAAGTTTAACAAACCTGGTCATTTAATTCATACATGAAACAATGATAAATAAAAGGCGAGACAATTGTCAAAACCGACAATTGTGCCTCCAACCATATCCCCGTGTTCACCAGACAAACGTAGCCTCGAGAATGACAATAAGGCTGAAAACAGCAGTAACCACCCAAACAGAAGAAATGGGTCAAAAGAAACAAACCTACACGAACAAAAGAGGACGTGCAAGATGCACAACCAACCGAGAAGCAGAGAGGTACACAGCCCGAAAATATACAAAACGTAAATTCTAGCAGACGAAAAAGCTCAATAAACTACTCAATGAAGAAGCAATCATACAGAAGAAAATAAGTGGAAGATCATTTACAGCATCGTACTATAGGGACTACCTTGAGGAACCTGACGAGCAAAGTGTTGATATGTACTACGTAACAAGAAGTTCCTTGAGATAAAATCAATACGGAATATTGGCGCTAATGATAGAGAACAGGAAAAAACATGCGTATACAAATATCATTAACATCACAGGGAAAGCATCGTTAAATACGCTATTTGATAAAATTCATGAAAAATAACAGGTAAACCATCAACAATATAAAACACGCAGGACTCAAACTAACATTAGTGTAGTTGTAACTCACAAACAATCAACGTTCAATGTTTAGATTTGGCCATTACACCTCATAATATTTTTGAATCGCGGAAAATAATACAAGTTAATTTGAATTAACTTCTAACTGTAAAGACAAGAGTGAGCATTCAGACCGATTCTGTTCGAAATTTAAGACAATATTTGAGTGTAGAGACGACTTTGTCGGAAAACAAATTTTTAGATCGAGACTGGAATGAAATAGTGGAAGACCAAATCGAGATGGAAGCTGAAAGAACTGAACCACAGGAGGAACCTCAATTCATACACTTGATCAAAAACACGAAGAACGAATAAAGATTATAAAATCTCAGAAACCCCTCCGATGCTGCCTAATTAGTGAATTTGTTTCACTAGGGCCATAAATAGATGACTAGTGCAGCTGAAGTCAGCATGAGGACAATAAAGTGCCGACCAAAGCTCTAGATGTGAATACTACACTGAAATAACATACTGTAGAAAAAAATAATTGTGCAAAGAAAGAAGAAGATAGTGGAAAACAGGGTACAACTGCAGACGGACAACAGCAACCAACGAAATGGCAAAAACCATCAGAATCACCGCAGAAGTTAGAACCAGACGCGAAATCAGGATCCTCGAATGTTAAAAGGACGCAGGAGCCTTTTACATATCTCTCTTCCCAAGTTATTCTTCGAATGAGGATAGAAACGATGATGAAAAGGTTTTTATGTATTCCTTTACACTTCTAATCTGGAAGTAAGTAGGAACTATGTATAAATACACTGATGACATACGGACAAAATCTCGCAGCAGAAACATTGCAGCCCAAAATCTCCTAGTAAAAAATCTCCCGTGGCAAAACCTTGAATGAAACCTTTCTGTAAAATTTCTTGATATGCAATTCCATGGTACAAATAATAATAATAATAATAATAAAAATATACAAAACATCGTGTGCATAGTTTTCTCGGAGCATTCCCGTTCACTTCCCATTTCTTCATTCCATCGTTTTCCTTCATACTAATCATCCACCTCTCCTTTAATAAGGAGGACATAGTGGAGGGACGTAAAACTCAGATATTACTTCATAGCTCCATAAATATTATTTGATTTTGTTAGAATTTTGTATATATCTATCATTTGAAGGGTGTTACAGTTATCAAAGCTTTTGATTAAAATCAGTCGGAATAAAGGATGAATTTAACTTGAAACTGAATTAATCCTCCTTTCCCCGGAATATAATTTTAATTTAAATAAGCAATATTACATGTTTAACATTGGAGATGACACACATTAGGTCTAAGACTATTGCTACTATTCACTTACAGGTCTTGTTCTAAAAAGGGCTTGCTGTTATTTATTGAGTTCTACGCAGATTTACCCCGAAAGCCGTTCATTGAATCTGGCATTCGCTTGGACAAGGGCTCTTGTTATTATCTATATATAGGTCTAGTGCTCAAACATGATCTCCCTCACTTACTCAGCTCGAAACCTACTGATCGCCAGAACAGGACTTGAGAGTGGAATATGGAAGTGAATAAAATGCGTTAAATAAAGAAAGAATATACATATTTGTTATTACTTAGCTTAGAAAAACTTTTAAATGTGTACGGCCTTGGTGTGCGTAGTCCATGGTTCTATTTTCAATCGAAGCACAAATATTTCTTGGTGTTGATACGGCATCATAAGGCAGTTGAGGAGCCTGAAATAAAGATACTAAATACCAGTTCAGAAATCAAGAAAAGCAGTGTCTAGAAGACGATGCGTTGATCACATTATCAAAACCTATGTTTGATGAAAGTCTGTTAAAAATCTGAAACTGGTGTTTAAGAGGTATCCTATGAATCATGTAAGCAACTTTCTCTGTATTTTAAAATTGCGTCCAAAATGTTAGAAAGTTCTAAAATAGGTTCAAATCTCCTTTCATTGGAATGAATGTCGCCATGACCGGAATAGTCTTCGTAATTATCTTTCCAGTTTTTTTTTCTCATGGATACCAGCTTTTGTCTAACGGTGACGTCATTTGCAGAAATGAGCTAACCTGTTGCTTTCAAAGCTTTTAAGTGCATATGATTTGTGGATAAGCTACGAAATGGGTTTAAAATTACATCGCACATCTTATGAATTTCATGTATGTAGGGTAAATGCAAAGGCTGCAGTTTTTGTAATGCATTTTCATTCAAAGTATCCATCAATCCACAACCAAAAAATTCTTGCATGTAATCAACAATTTTCTGGAAGTTTTCTCTTGTTATATCTGGTCTGCTATAGAAGTTTGATGAAAACTGCATAACGTCATTTCCAATTGTCCTTTCATAAGTTTCTACATCAAAATTTGGGAGATGCTATTCATTGATTGATCCTTCATAAGTTTGTATATTAAAATTTGGAAATCCGTGTACATACATTTCAGAAGTCACATCTGAAGCAACTGGTTTTGGGAAATTTTCAACGAGGTTGTGCTCAGAAACCTTTTGAAGTAAACACATATTAGGCTGTTTGTGTTTCTGGAGATGTTTTCTAAACGACTTAATATTTAGAAAATCACGAAAGCAGTTTTTTTTGCCGTCGATATTTGTTATCGGTTAACAACTTGTAAAAACTGGAAAAGAAGAGATTTCGGTTATTTTAAAGCTAACTTGCTCAAGAAGCAGGCATATATGGTCAAATAACTAATATAACTACTTAAAGAAAACTGGGTCTATCATCAATAACGGTCATTTAAGATATTGATGCTTTAACTGCAGTGAAATGTTTCTTCCATACAGTTTCACTTTCGTACATGAATGTATGCAGAACCATCCAGGACTCTTCGCTTTCCTTTGAGTATAATTTCATTGGACACTTGAACAGCCTAGCCTTCAAACACGTACAATATATGAATACCAGTTCTATTTATGAAAGGTGGTTGGAGTGATTTCAACATTCTGTTCAAAAGCTTGTTTCAAATGTTAATTTGTCTCTGAACAATATATTTAATTACATTTCGTGGTAATTGCTGTAACTAACCTGTCTGCTAATGTAAAACGTAAGCAAAGTTCCAAGTTATTTATTTTTGTACCTCAAGAAGTTTATGTGTTTAGACGTATTCTTAAGATCAACCTCCATATCTAATTTCGAAATAATGTATCATCAAGATTTAGTTTAGCAGCTTTTGTTTATTAAAATTATGGAACAAATATTATTTTAAATGAAACAAAGGAATAATGTATTTTATAATACGTAAATGTACTAACAGATATAAATGTAAGGAAGTGATTACTTATATCAGAATTAGAATGAAAGTTCGTGTGAACTTGTGGTTAAAACTGTATAGTTTCGGAGATATAGGCTGCCAAAATATGAAACAGTTAAATTTGAAGGGCCATCATTACACTACTAATGGAGCGATCGTAGTCTGTCAAGACATCACTAAAGAACTAGTATGCACCTTATCCAAATATTCATATTTCAAATTACAGCAGACTTGCATATCAATTTTTATTAAAGCAGTTGGTGTATACTTCAAATTTTCTGAGTATTCCCAAATTCAATCTAGAAATTATTGTCCAAGTTTCGCAAGACTCTGCAAAATGGGTGTTTCGATAGGGAACTTACTAGTTCTTAAGTAGTGCTTTGTCACAGCTACGATCGGTCCCATAGTAGTGGAGGTATTGACCTTGAATGTTCCCTTTTTAACGGTTACGGCAGCCTGTAACTCCAAAATTATGCACTTTAGACCACAGGTCGATATGAAGTTTTATCTTATTTTAATGTAAGGACTTACCTCACAAATTTATATCCCTGAATTCATTGCGCCCATTATAAAGGTAATTGTAAATAAATTCTTATTTGTATTGAAACAATGTAATCTTTGTAATATGTTTTTATATACAATTTATTCATTCTTATACTAAGTTGTATTTTAATATAAAATATATTGTCTTGGTTATGAAGGAATAAATATAATTAAATGAATTTTGCTGCTTTTTGCGTTCATTATCCATTGCTGACTATTTGAAAAGAACAAGGAATTACGACATAACAAATTATTGTATGTAAAGTTGATATATACGGAATGACAAACTTTCCTCATGATATTTTGTTGTATAACTTCTGATGGGTTTTAGTAATTTTCATTCAAATTATCATAACTACTTCATATTTGTTTACTTTTCTGAATAATATATATATATATATATATATATATATATATATATATATGAGACGTTTTTTTTAATTTTCGTTGCTACAAGATTTCTTGTAACTTCGTCTGGGGTAACTGTTACCTTGATCTGAGTTATCTTATGAAAGAAAGAAATAGAATCAGTATTTCTGACTTACCATGCAGAGTGCTAATTCCATCATACTACAAAGAGTGAAAAATTAACAACTGGTTCCAGACGCGAACCTAGATCTCCAAGGAGAGACAAGTCTCCCGGTCTAGTCGTCTACTTATCTTATCCCTGGAATGTAACTGAATACGTTCCTATACAGGGATTGGTCTGTTCTAATGGAACTTTCTCTTCATTATTATCTAACAGCTCTATTATACTTATCTACAATCACTATAGAGATACAAAATAATTTAAGGAGTTTGTTCTTTCTATGTACCGATAGAGGAAAAGAAAAAGAATTATACAACCATATGTATATATATATATTGATACGATTTTAGGTATACTTCGCATTAACTTCCGCAGAAGTTTTCCAGTGTACAGTCATTAACAAAATATCTTGAACAACCATCCCCTTATAACAGCCCTATATTATTAGTAATGGTATTTCACTAAACAAATTATATATTACTGTGGTCTGCGCAACCCAAATTGGCATGTAGCATGAGCCTATTTCCTCGCAGTGTGCTGTTACTAAGCATTCGAAGTGGAATGTAATTGTGTACAATTATGAATCGTTGGATTCCTCCCTGAAGGTTTAGTAACACCTAAGTAGAAGCCTACTAGCTGATGTGACATCTTCGTTCGGGTGACGCAGACTGTAGTTAGTATGGGTCTTTTAATTCCAAGGTATTAACCGAAAATAAGATGCACGAGTGCAAAAAGAAAAGTTGAAGATAAAGTAAGTGTATAATGAATGTATATGTTATAATGAAACGCTAACTTTGAATTTCAATACAGCCGATACGTGTTACGGTCTCTCATTTGGTATTTTTTCATTTTTTGGTGAAAAAGAAACACTGAGTTTAAAACCCAGTAAAGTATTTGAATGATTGATGAACTTTTGCGTTCGTGGGCCTCCGTTCACATTTACAGCAATATGATTCGCAGATGAAGAATCAATCCTTTTATTTGCTGAGCCCATATTCTAAATGCTTTCTGAGTTCGAATTACTGTAATATTAGTGGCTCCCACTTTTAAATACTTAAATTTTCAGTCTGTTGCACGATGATATTATTTTACAATGATTTTTTTTTTTTAAAATTCGCTATTTCACTTTCAACTTAAATATTTGCTTGTAAGACGTACAGTAATATTTCTGTGTACCAATGAATTGGTATTCACTAAAAAAATCATTTCGTAATTTTATGTATAGCGTAGGAGTGTATATCATATACAAGGACGTAAACAATAAGTCACGTTATGCGTGACGTCGAAATTGTACTGTTTCATTCAACTTATAAATCCTTAGTTGTGGTTTACGTTAATGAAATATAGTAGTGCTTCTTCTTTCTAACGACTGAAAAATTTACCATTATGTGAGTTCAGAATATAAATATTCATTAAAAGTCACTTATTTTTAACGTCGCACGTATGCGGTTCGAGGCAAATGGAAACTGTGGTGATGATAATGAAAGTCATGACGGAAAAAATTCACGAGAAAACACAGTGCATAGTGTTTATCAAATAAAAGCCAATTTCATATGAGCTGAGATGGAACCAGAAACCCCTGGCTCTAGAAGTTAGCGCTCTACGACTAAGCCACAGATAATGATAAGGTATCATTGAAACGTATAGTATGAAATCAATAAAATAGCTGCTTACGTGACGTTGGAAGACTCATAACATTATTATGTCCATTCTATCAACTCATTTAGTCTGCACATTATTCTTACAGGTGCTGCTGTACAATTTTACTACTGTTGATCGTTGTACCAATTCCAGTGCTGTTATTCGGACTGTTGCCGTACTGTGGACTTCACCTATATTGCACTGCATTGCTATTATATAACACGTTTAGGAAACAGGATGACGATACATACCACCATGGATCGTTAGCAGTTTAGATACAATATGCCTATATGCGAATTTGTTGCTGTTGCAGTCTGAGAGCTGCAGCACCAGATTGCATCTAAAATGCTAACGATCATTAAATTAGTCATATACTTGTGCATAGTGGAGTGGGTACCAACACCCTTTCTTAAAACATGTAGCACAATAATAATCCCATGCAATAGAAAACTTTCGAAAAGAACTCTTGACTTCATGCAATTTTTTCTGAGAACTTTATGTGACTTAGAAGACAGAGTTTTTTTTGCTTTTTTCTTTACTGATGGGAACCGATCCAACAGCAAACAACAGAACGCGAATACGCCCATGCGTAAATATTTTCATATTCAAAAGTAAACAACACTGTCTAACAAGTCAGACAATTTCCGTAGCCAGAAATACATGAAGTTCGTAGTATTTTTTCGGTGCGTGAACATACACAGTATGGCAACACTCACTATACCAGTAATGCTAGTACAACATAACAGTATCTTTAGAGTAACTATAAAAGTATTATTAAGGCAACACTAATAGTATGACTCTAATCATACCAGCATTGTTCCTGTAGTAATAGTGGTATAGTTATTAACATGGTATATATAGTACACACAATATAATTTCATGGCTGTTACAGGAATACCATATTCCTTTGAAAAGAATGTTTATGGTAAGCGCAGCACAATAGTATAATTTTACTAAAATCGCTTATATTTGTACTGATCATAAAGTATAATCGTGAAAGCATCAGGATACGTCACATCAACTACCTTAGCACTTCGAGGATGGTTACAATAACTATACAAGTCAATGTCACAACATATATTGTATTGCAGGAACAAGCACAATTCATTTTTGGATAGTTCGAATGACCATATAGCAGCTGTATTGTTACAAGTAAAATAATTGTTAATATGTCTAGTACAACCATAATTTTTGTTAACCCAGCTAAACTTTTTTAAGAATATAATATTGTACTCCGGGTCATAATTCTTGCTCGCGCTATATTAACAATACTGTATAGATACATTCAACTATAATTATCGTTGAATATAACAATACTGTTTTTAGAGTGTAATAATAATAATAGTCTGACCATGAATCCGTTACTGCGCACCATATCTCTTGAAAGAAACAGAACTTTTAAAGTCATTTTAATTTTGCAAATTATGAGTATAGTAATTATTTATGCGGTTGGTACATTTATGTGATCTATAAACAGGAAGTTTTATAAGTAAACATTTCCAAGTTGTCACCTTTACCAATATAAAACTAAATATAAATAGATAGCGAAAATGATTTTCTTCAATCTATTAATCAATTCGAACAATACCTTTAAACTCCATCCTTAATATCATATTAAGACCGAAAGTGGTAGAAATATAACATTTCCTGTTTCATGTAGATGATTACCGGGCGAAAACAATAATAGCGACGGGCGGTTTACTGTAATTCGTAATTTGATCTGGCAAAAGATTTCCTAGAAATAGGGTACCAAAGAAAATCGAGCCCGGAACTAGGTCATGTTCAGCCATCAAATATAGCGATCTTATTTAGGATTAGAGCTGCCGACCACCAAATTTAGTTCCGAGTCGGCCAGTTGTTATAAAATTAAAAAAAAACAGTACAAGCTGAGCTCAGCCCCAATGATAACTACCGTTTCTCATTAAATGATGCGCTACTCGATTAAAAAATGGCTTATATGAGTCTGGTAGTTACTTCCAAATAAAACACCAAACAAGCCGACCTTATGCTAGCTAAGCCCGTAACTCTCCGTGGTCACCCACCAAGCACAACTATTATTTTCGATATGCTACTGGCTAATTAAGTAGCTGTGGAGAAATAAAGTATCAAATTCAACCCGACTCGAGCCT
This sequence comes from Thermobia domestica, assembly GCF_964235325.1. Classification (NCBI taxonomy): domain Eukaryota; kingdom Metazoa; phylum Arthropoda; class Insecta; order Zygentoma; family Lepismatidae; genus Thermobia; species Thermobia domestica. The sequence goes on along the minus strand of NC_137462.1, from coordinate 256,158,621 downwards.
ATTCTTTTGCCGAGCTTGACCACAATATATTTCAGCCTTTATTTCTTAGGCAATCTGATACTTGCTACCATATTTTTATAATGATCTGGCCAGTATTTATTCAAAAATGAACTCTAGTAAAAACAGTATGGATTACACAATATGTTCTAAATAAATATTGAAAAAGAAGTTGTGGTTTATTTCATTCACTTCTGGTTTGAATAGACGTATTACTGTCGAGATGGAATATACACTCTCTAGTGATCTTAATGACAGTTTATCTCAATGTTACTCGACCTATAATTTATCTCGCAGAGTAACAGTAATCCTAATGTCTTCTTTCGCCATTCCTATCCTGTCTCTTTATTTCACGTTTGCAAGTCCCATCATCTCTAACAAGACTACTCAGATATCGAAAACTATTCACCTGTTGTATTTTCTCTTCTCCTACTTCTATATTTGACACCGATCACTTCGTACAAATCACCATGGATTTTTCATTTCTAACATTTATTTTCATTCCATATTCTTCACAAACTCCTCTCAAGTTTTCAAGGTCTTATTGATTTTCTTTTTAGATTCTGCACAACAGCCATATCATCCCTCAAGCTGTACACACCTAATCATTCTATCTCCTGCCGAAATTCCCTCTCCATTATGTGGACTATCTTTTCTGGATAGATATTAAATCATGCCGGCCAAGGACATCATTTCTGTGGAACTCTCATTCCAATTGGTGTCTTTGTCTATTGTGCATGCGCCAGCGAATTTCCTTGAATGATCATGAATAAATCAGATAATTCTTATAATATCTTGTCTTTTGAAAAATCATTGTCTTTTGAATTAAAATTTCACAAGGTTATTTCCACCTTGCTATATTTGAACTCACTTCCTTCCATGTCAGATTCATTTATATGATCTTTAAGTTCTTTCTGAATTGAACTTTGGGGAAAAGAACGATTTGCAATTTTCCCAATTCTGCTGCAGATTCCAACAGAGACGCAGTCACATAATAAGGATCTGACAATTTCCTAAGAAAATGGTTCTTCAATCAGTACTTCAGGCTGCTACTTGTAGATTCTATGATTAAAAATAATTTATAACACCAGAGGTGCAGCAACATAGTTCGTTCCATTCACTATTGAGACTTGACTCTCTCTCTCTTTATATATATATAGGAAAATGAAATGAAATCTTTTAGCTTTAGGTCTCACGGTTATGCCGGGTAGACTAAAGGAGATGGTGATGATGAGTAATGAATGAAATGGTGGAATAAAAAGTGGTAGGAAACGGGAGAAACCCTAGAAAACCCACGCACACGGATATATATTCAGGGGATAGACAATAAATCTGAGGACACTTCATACAGTAAACGCAAGTTTAGCCCTCCACTGTACAACACGTGTTGCTGTTGTCGATCACTTTTTGTTTTCAATGTGTCATGTAGACCTTTCTTTTCCGTCAGCATTAATCAGTTCACCTGTAAGTGTCTTGTGTAAAAGGGGTGCGGTAAATATTTGCGACCTGATAAACTTTCAAAGAGACATGATCGTTGGTGCCCGTGTGGAGGAGCTTCAGTGGCAACAGTGGCGAACGTTGTTGGAGTATCGAAAGGCACGGTGTCCAATGTCAGGACGGCATACACATTTCATGGACAAACGACGCCTGGAAACCACAACAGTGCTCGAAAGACAATCTAGTCAGATAGGAACAGAACGGCATTGAAACGGATTATAGCAGCTAAAAAGAAGACCACTGCAATGAAAATTACGTCTGAACTCAATCCCGGCCTACAGAACCGTGTTTCATCGAAAAAAAAACGCTACGAGAACTTCATAAAATAAAGATCCATGGCAGGGCCGCTATCGCCAAACTCCTGGTCACAGTAGTAAATGCGAAGAGGCGTATCCAGTGAAGCAACGACAACAAGGCGTAGACTCATGAGCAGTGCAAACACGTAATGTGGTCCGACGAATCGCCCTCCACCTTCTTTGCAGAAACCGGTTGTGTTTACGTATGAAGAACACAGTCGCAGGCCTATAACACAGACTGCTTGCTCCCAACTGTAGAACATGATTGAAGTTCTGTTACAGTGTGGGCAGTAATATCGTGATTGTCTGCAGGTCCCATCATAGCTCTACACCGAATGATTACTGGTAAGGTGTATGAGTCCATTTTGGGGTACCAGGTTCTACCCATGACCAAAATATTGCTCCCTGATGGTGATGGCATCTGCCAAGTTGATTTGGCACCCTGTCACGCTGCAAAGACGGTAAAATTATGGTTTGAGGTGCATCGCCGGGAGATATGACACTTTACCTGTGCCCCGAAATCACCAGATCTGAACATCATTGAGCCATTGTTCTCTGAGTAAAAAGGAATGTTCGGTCTCATTATCCTTCACCAGCATCCCTTAAGGAAATGGGGCAAGTTTTGGAGGAACAGTTGTATAAAATTTCACACACCACGATTCAGGAGCCGTACACGTCCATTCCATGTCGTTCCAAGCTGTTTTGGACACAAACGTAGGTCCCACACCATATATATATTTTTGTGTCTGTGTGTGATTATAGTATAAACAGACACATTTAGGAGTTAGCAGGTTCCAACGAATAAACTAATACAAAATAGAATATGCGCCAAGAAATAATAATAAAGAACCTTTATACTAATTTCTTACAATGTGTAGTTGGCAACATTGCACCAAAATAAGAGCTCAGAGTGTAGTATACCCCTACAGCTGGTAACTTTTTCTTTACCATACTGTACCTAGTGCAATTTCCTATATTTCATCTTCTGGGTAATTATACAGTGTACATATTCTCTTCTGTCAAAATTAATATATTAAATCGAATTATTCCATTAGAAATCTACTTATTAGGGAATTAAATCTTTATTTATGTCTAAATTACTTTATATTTCCTATTTATCTTTTGCTTTCCGATATGCAAGTTAAATAATTAAAAGTTGCAGCTCTGACGTCATTCAAATATAGACCTCATTGGGTATCATTTTTTTCCTTTTCCAGAATTTCAGACCAATATAGACTTTTGCCAGGTATCTAAAACTTGCCAGGTATCTTTACTCTTAGATCTGGTTATATCTGTTTTTTACCAAATTTTATTTGCTTTGATTTCCTCCGCGCCGAAATACCTTATCATGATTGGAGGATACCCTCTTCGTTGTCTGTTCTTGGCGCATTGATCTGGCTTTTTGTGGTCGACAGTGATAGCAAGCAGAACGTCGTTGCTCCGGCCATAATTTTGTGAGAGACTTTATTGTTTGCTGTTATAATTCCAAGGTAAAAATAGGATTAATCAGTTTCTAAAGTCATAGTAATGAACTAGACGCGAATAAGGACTAATATTTCAGTGGAAATAGTGTTAATTAGTGAAATCTTCAAATCCAGATATAGGATGTTGTTTTGGAAACCGCCATATTGCTATACACCGGGAAGGATAAAATCGTAAATATGTGCCCCTTATTTTGAACATGGAACTCAGTTAATAATCAACCATTAATTCCAATAATTTTGCTCAATATTTCAAAAGCGTTTACTCTCCATGTCGTCCAAATTATAATGGGTATTATTCTCCCATCCTAAATGTTAATAACTGTCTTGTGATCAATTCCATTACTGAACAAGATTATGTGAATGCCATTAAAAAGTTAAAATCGTCTAAATCCTCTGGTCGTGATTTAATTCCTTCGTACATTGTTAAGGGATGTGGGGAAGTTCTGAAGATACCACTATGTCACATCTATAATCTCATATTAAAAACTTCTCTCTATCCTGATGTTTGGAAAATTAGCAAAGTCCGTCCTATATTAAAGAAGGGAAATCCTACAGCAATAGAAAATTATAGACCAATCTCATTAATTTCTACAATAGCTAAAGTTTTTGAACACATCCTTTATAATAAAATTTTAATCATGTTAAACCATATATATCAATTTATCAACATGTTTTTTTATCCCAGGAGATCAACAGTTACAAATCTTGTTACTTTCGTTCAGTATATATCAGATTCCCTCAATAATAATCATTCAGTTGATACAATTTATACAGATTTTTCAAAAGCTTTCGACAAATTGGATCACGATATATTAATTATGAAGTTGTCTAGTTTTTGATTTTCGGAACAACTGCTTCTATTGATTTTATCTTACCTAAAAGACAGAAAACAATATGTAGTGTTCAACAATCAAAGATCTACTTTATTTGATGTTTACTCAGGTGTGCCACAAGGATCTAACTTAGGACCTTTATTTTTTGTATTATTTATCTATGATTTGCCGTCTGTTCTCAAAAATTCAAATTGCTTATTGTACGCAGATGATATGAAACTGTATAGACAAATAAGAGAACCTAATGATGTTTGGAAGCATCAAGATGATTTAAATAGCTGTTATAACTGTAGTCTTAAAAATAAACTGCATTTCAATATCAATAAATGTACTGCAATAACCTTTTCAAGAAAAAATAATCCCACTTATTTTGATTATAAGATTAATAACTTAAATATTAAAAGATGCCAAGAGGTAAATGATTTGGGAATTATAATGAATAATAGGATGTCTTTTAATGTACATATTGAGAAAGTAAGTAATGAGGCTTTTAAGCTTTTGGGATTTGTAATGAGGAACACCAGGGACTTCCACAATGTGGATGCTTTAATAACTATATTTAATACCCTTATTAGAAGTAGACTTGATCACGCTTCTATAGTCTGGGCTCCTTATTACAAAAACTATATTAACAAGGTTGAACGTATCCAAAATAAATTTTTGAGATATCTGTATTATAAGGTTTTTAATATTAATTGTTATGAAGCAAAGGTATCGTACAAATCTCTTCTGAGTATTTTTGGTTGTAGCTCATTGGGAACTAGACATGAGCATTCGCAGCTAATTTTCCTCTACAAATTAGTGAACGGAATTGTCGACAGTTCAGAGTGCCTAAAGCTATTGAATTTTAATATAAAATCTAAAAAATTAAGAAATCGATTACCTTTTATCTTCAACAGGTCTCAAACTATGGCACATTTAAACTCACCTATTACGAGAATTTGTCGATTATACAACAAGCTGGTACAGGAGAATGTCGACTTAGATTTTGCTATGCCTTATTCAGTCTATGTAAAAACTCTTAAATATAATTTTTGATTAAGAGAGATTTTCAGTTCGAACCTGACATTGATTATGGTATTTTGAAATTAAAAGAGTATTTCTATTAAATGAAAACATTTCTGCTTCTTGACATAAATCTTATTTCAACATTTATATTTTGGATATTTTTGTTATGTTCTGTTTGTATTTCATTCATTTTTGTCACGAAGGGCTGATTTCATAGTTTTAACTAGGTGCTATTTTATATTTGCACTTCTTATTGAAGGAATTAATACAAATATATCTCTTACTTGTGTTTTCTCATGTTTGTGATGTTAATTGCATGTTTATTTTCTTTTTTCTTTTTGTTGTGTGTCTCAATATTTATAAAGCTTGTAATTATGTAAGCCTATTGTAAATGGGAATATTCTTTTCCTGTATAGGTGTCCAATAAATAAATAAATAAATAAATAATGGATTAGTTTACAACATGTTTTAGGATAATTCTTAGTTTCCGTATAGTGACTGCAAAATTCTCTTTAGTAGAATTGAAATTGAATAGTTTTGGAATGTCAAGTAAATATATGAATATGCAATAGTAGATTAGTTTCAGGGGGCCCTATTTTCTTCTGGAATTTAGTATACTCTAGTGACATGGGTTAGTTAACAGCTGTAGTTAGGGTCTTTTCCCCCCTTAGGGGAAAAAGGCCCCTCCCATATTCGCAACTACCTGCTCTTCAGGCATTTAACACTTGTAAATATGTGATTTCGGATTTTGCTAGGTCGATTTTGACCTGGATTTATCCTTCCGTTTCTGTCATAGCACGCAATAGAGCCGTTCGTGAGTAGTATTAAATGGTGAAATTTTATTATAATGGAAAATTAGCTACTAAATGCATGTTACTAATGCTTGGTTAGTTTAAGGATTTAGTATTTGTAGTAATTAGTTTCATGTGTTATGAGCGATTTTGTATGGATGTGTTGTGAGAATTAGTGAGGACAGTGTATTTTGTTTGTCATGGTTATTCGATTAATTAAATATAGTTAACCAAAATATATATATAGTTCAGTATCGTCAACATTAGCTTAAGGTAAATATGTTAATACTTATTTGATTTGGTCGTGTTTACACCGCCACACCGGTCATTTACAGTAATTAATCATCTGTGCGTGTGACGTCATCATACAATTTAGTGATTTAGGACGTTCGGTTTTGACCCTTTATTTTAAAATTACATGCAGTGAACATAGGTTTCAGCCAAAATAAATATATCTTCATATAGACCAGCATCTCGCCTTACTGTGCTGAAAATTACAACATTCTGCTTCAATTATCAGCTGAAATATCCAAGCAGAAAAAGAATACTTACTTTCTTAACGAAAGTTAATTAGCATGATGTTGCTTTCCGTCAACAGTTCATTATAAAAACCCGCTTTTCTGTAACTGCAGAAAATGCCATTGTTGATTTCGGATTATCAGCAAATGAGAAATAAAATAATGTAGCATATTTTGCTAGCATAATCTAGCATGAGAAATATAATAAATGAGCATATTTAAACTCTCAGTGAACGTACTTACAATTTCTTTTGAAAATGGCGAAGTAAATATAAACTGGAATGAGTGAAAGGGTCCGTAGTTCAAAGAAAGACTCGGTTGGGAGTCTGAGTGTATATATATCTTAGTAGTTATATTTTATAGTGAGTAATGTAATATATGCTTGACCTGGGCATAAATAGAGAATAAGGTGTCCATAAAGTATTACGTCGGTTAAATTAAATGAAGTGAAAATATGATTAAATATAATAATATGAATAATTATAATGAAAAATGAATGAGTTGAAAAGACGCCTATATGAATATGGTTTAGCCCAGTGTTCTTTACTTATGTATTGATAACATGAATATATTTAATGATATTTTACACTTCGACTCCTATCCTCAGACATTCGATTGAACTAATTGGTGGAATGATTATGTGGAGTTTGAAATTGTGTTTACTTCGTGATCAGGCTATGTCATAGTTTTGGTTCATATCCTTTTACCTGAGAGTGGAGGGTAACATCATGTAAACGTTAGTCCCAGATATTTACAGAATTATTACAAACAAAACTGAAAGTTAGACCGTCGGGATTTATAATTTGCTCAGTTGTAATTTCCATATCCATTGACTATTGAGGATTTTTTTCGCTGCCTTGGTTACATCGCTTCCGTACAATGTTTATGGAGCCAATAGATCGGATAGCAATCAAATTTTACTGAAATAAAATCAAAATTATCTTGCGTACCATGACCCTCTTAAGTATTTTCGTTTCTTTTCTTAGTTTAATTAGATGATGGAAATGAACGACGTCCCAAACTTTGGCATGTCTGCGCCGGGTAGCCATCGGTGAGGTTTGGTCACTGCAATCACCGATCCAAAATTCAGTTTATTTATTTTTTTTGGCAAATTAATAGTTAGGGATATCTCAACTATTATTTACTCTAGTTTCATTACTGTTCTGTACCTTCTTAGTTTCTGAGAGGTCGGATAATTTTTTTTCTTTTCTGAAATTCCAAATTAAGATTTCTGCACCACCTTCCAGCATGGCCGGAGTCTCCAAGGACTCAACCGTATACCGCGAGGAGGGGAATTTCCTTAAAGCTGTCGCCTTTCTGAAAATTCCCTTGCGGGTACGGACTCATTGTGTTTTTGGAGATAACTTTTGAGTTTACGTATTTAAGTAAACCGCCCTCTTTCGGCATATGTGAACTTTTTTGGCTGTGAGTTGTTATATATTTAAATTCGATCATTCGCCTGTGTAGTGAGTAGTACCTTAATCTTTCTCCTTTCGTTGGCGCCCCTTTCTCTATCTTGTCTCTTTCTTCCTTCAAGATTTTTTTAAACCTTTCCCCCGTTCTGAACCTCATGAAAAAAATGTAAACAACTGTATCATTGACTTTCACTGAATGTACTAACTGAGTCTTCGAAGGGTATAATTCGTTGAGGTATTCCGTGTTTTAGAACAACATAGAACCGTTTATCGTAATATTCAACCAGTTACAGAAATAACTGTTGGGAGGGTACACTATAGTTTCTTATTTTCCATAATCTGACTATTTTTACGCGAATCGTCCAACAATCTAAGTGGTTGCCGATCCTGATTTCATTTCGTTTGGCTTTTGTTTTTGTATGTAGTGTACATTTTAGTAGTTTGGGCCCAATAATATTATCTAATCTTTAATTTTTTCTTTTCCTTGTACATATACATGTGTCTATGTTTACATTAATTGATAGTTTACGTGCCTCCATAATCTGTTCTGATTTCAGACATAATATTTGTTATATACCAACATTAAACATTTTTCTATACGCGGATAATAACGGATATATACAATTTTATATATTATCGGGGTTTTATAGTAAAGTTTGTAACCTATTTGGAAAAAAATGTGTTTTGTCAGGGTCATGTGAGCCAGAAGAAAAAAATGAAATGTAAATATTTATTAAATACTGAAATGAATATAAATATATGGAATATATTTACCGACGATAATATTATTATTGATTTTAAAGTAATATTGATTATAATGAGTTATATGGAAATATATGAATGAATATAGGTAGTATGGGCTCGGTATCTACCGTCGACGCTCTAGGTTGCCATAGTTTTCAGACACCCGATATTTACATCGTTAGTATATATGTTGCCGCGTCATGTAATGCGGATAATATGCTGTAAATTCATAAATATGCATATATTTCTCGGATAACTTGGTTGTAATTGGAATTTGCATGTAATAATAAAAATTCGAATAACAGGTCATAACTGAAAATCTCTAACTCCAATTCAATGATTTGTTTTGTGAATTAAAAACGTAACAATTTCTGAAACAGTGTGCCCCAAATCCTCCCGGAACGTCTTAAGAACTCAACTATCGCAATTCATTAGCGCAGTGATATACAAATCTTCAACATGTTCATGACTTGCACAGCGAATGATGTTAGCTTTATTGTGGTGGTCTTCGCGAATGTACCAAATAATTTAATGTCGAATTTCGATTAATATAGAGGATCTAGGACTGATCCAAACACATATTTCGTCAATGCAATTTATAATAAAAATTATGCTTCTTATGTTTGAGGAGGAGAATGTGAACTGTGAAAATTTTCGATTTAAAAGTTAAAGAGAATTCAAGGGAAAATGGGCGGAAAGTTTATCTGGTGTGCATCAAGTGATGTGCTAAAACAAATATAACAGGTCTTCGAAGTGAATACCTATGTTTAGGTAGAGACCGCGAAAAATAAAAATATAGACGCTTTTACTAGTGCAAGTGAGTCTCTATTTAACTAGTGCAACAAGCTTAGTTATTTGAGGCAGGAATCAAATGTTGAATAATTTGATTAAAAGGAACCAAAACTTATCGAATATTTCGAAAACTTTTTTTTAATTAATCAACGTTGCGGAATTGCTAACGAAAATTTTCTTTTATATCATCAATACTTGTAGAATAATTATGCTACATGATGTTCATTTATTCTGCGTTTCGCTAATAATGTACTTAAATTCATTGATACCTATAATGTAGTATTCCACACTATTGTGCTTATGTGGATGTTGAGGGCAACGTGTTATTTTTTTAACCTATGTACCTATAATGTCCTATGTTACACCAAATTATTTTTTATAAATGTAATAAATTGATTTGTAAATTGTAGTTAGGTTAGTTTAATTTCAATATATAAATCCTATACATTGTCCTGTGTGAATGTGGGTGTGGCTGAGTATTAGAGTTAATTTTAATTGAAGCATTTGTCTTTAACTTATATGTATAGTTGATGGTGATTAATGGTAGTTAGTGACTAAAATTCACTTGTAATAAATATTAAAGACAAATGCTAATTCTATATGAAATGGCTCTATGAGAAAAGCAGAGAGAACAAAACAAGCTGGAACTAACCGTTGATTGTCCATATTTTGGAATACTTAATCTCCAGAAACCAATTAAATATTTGATTTTTTTGTGACCAATTTAATAGTACAATCGATCTCAGGAGTCATACTTCATGTGTTGGATTAACGTCGAACAGTTCTGAATTGATAATAAACCATTAATGTAAATTTTTCATCTATCTCGGTGCTAGTCTGGGATCACCCGAAAATGGTGGTTGTCTGGGGCTAGGTACGGTGTGTATGAGTTGACATGTGCCTACTTTCGAAGAGTCGAATACCAAATCATCGCAGAATCACACTGGAAACAAATCTCAATTCGATAACTTTCCACTTCATTTTATCATATCTCCTGAAACAACCATAACCTCTCCTCATCTTCTTACTCTCCATCTTTTCCCTTCTCCCTGTCTTTTTTTCTTATTCTTCTTCTCTATCTTCTTTTTCTTCTTCGTTTTCTTCTTCTTTAAAACACAAAAAAATAAAATAAAAACTAAAAAAGGGGTCGTGACTGGGAATTCAAATTTTAAAAAAAGGAAAATAAATAAACACGGATATATATTTTATTTTATTTTATTTATCTTCGGAAGTCCGATCATAAAATTCTTTTATTTTGATGAAATCTAGTATATGTTAAATTAATAAATTAAAAATATTTCATGCCCATAAGAGATGAAAGGTTCCCACTCACGACTTGATTACTATACAGCCCGTTCTCTTCTATATCTTCTCTCTTTTACTTCTTTCTTTTTCGACGCGAATATTATTATTATATTATGTTATGTTTTTTTTGCTACTTTTTCATGAGTGCTATAATGTAGTAATACCAAAATTGTTTCAAAGGAAAACAAAATAAATAGCGAAAACACTGGAATATAACAGAGTATGCGGTTAATAGCCCCTTAATACTTCCAAGGGAGGGGCCTGTGAAACCCACAGCACGTTTTTTATTTATAAATAGAAAAAAAAACAAAACACTTAATACTAAAATCTATTCCAGGCAACCTGATAGGAAACTCCCCTTCCTCCAAACCATTCTCCAGTACGGAGGGGAAAGCAAGCCGTTGACCTTCACAGGGAGGGAAGCTTTTCTAATAAACAGAATCATGTACACACTAAATTCCTACGTCAATTCGCTCGCGCCTGATGGCGAGAAAGCACTGCTGTTTTTACCTGTCAACCCCGAATAACAAACAATTACTGTTTTTAATTTTTGTCTTTAAAAAAAGTATTTTTTACTATTTATGTATTAAAGTTTTGGCTTTAGTCCTATTTATTAAATTGCATTTCTAGAAATAAGAACTAATTCGTTATAAAGTTAATTTCCATCATTGTTTCACTTAAGAATCGGGAGAGAAAGCAAACCAATCCTGTCAACATTCTGTCTTTATTTACAATTTTAAGGAAGGTAATCTTCTGGCTGTCTGAGTATCGAGTGCGCAGACTATCGACCTCTGCAAATATTGTATGAATTTAGCGTGTGTGGCAACTACATTATATATAGTGTCGTGTGAAATTAGTGCATATTAAATTGTATTTTGTATCCATTATATTCTATAGTTTATATTATCTGAAACAAATTTCAGTGCATATTAAATTGTAAATAATTGCGTATCTAGTGCTTTGTGAAGCGACAATTCATGATGCTTGCAGCAGTTCTGCGATAAAACATGAGCACGGGAAAGCGTTACGAAGTGGTGAGAGGCGTTGCATTTTAATATCTTCCATGCTTTCTGAGAACAACACCCCAATTTAACTGTTGAAGAATTCGCCGACATGACTGGGAAAGAGACAAGTGTAGGAAAGGCATCTGTTTATAGAAGTAGGTGGGAGGTTAAATTTAATGTAAATAAATTAAGAAGTCCCAAAAAACGAGTACAAGTATTTTCCCTCTCGGAAAACTATGACGACTTCACGAAATCGACGATTCGGTCAAAGGTACATCAGGTCTTTTCCCGTAATGAATTGCCAACGTTAAATAAAATTCTGATAGCTAAAATACCGATGATGAACTGTCCTGCTTTTCTCACTCAACTCTCCATAGACTGTTGAAAATAAGGAAATTCAAGTATGCATAGCACCCATTAATTGCATTGACCTCCAGACAAGAGTTCTGTGAGAACTAAAAACTTTTGTTGGGGCCGTGGTGGCTCCGTGGTAGAGGGTTCACCTCTGGGGCATAACGCCCTGGCTCGATCCCAGCTCGTGCTTAGTGGGCTTTGTGGTGGACAGGCACTGTTTCTGAAGATTTTCTCGGAGTTCTTCTGTTTCCTCCTACTTTTTCTTTGCACTGTTTCATTCATTCTCGTCATCGCAGTCTCCTTTAGCCTACCCGGCATAACTGCGATACGTAAAACTCAAAAAATTTCATTTCATTTCTAAACTTCTGTTACTCTCCCTCTCCATCAACGGTCGTCAGCACTGTTGACAACTCCGTTTTTATTAAAATAATCAAGTAACAATTCAAAAGTCAATTTCCTCTATTATCAATTGGCTAAACTCAAGGCCAACTAAACGACCGGGTGAGGATTGCAACCGCACAAGGCGCCAAATTTTAGGGGCGTCAAATTCAGTATGATGGTTAAGCTCCAATATTATAATTTTGCTTGAAACGGCAGACCCAGACATGGGTCTGTTCAAATTACGTAGCATCTGGCTTCCATGAATCTCGAATTGTTTTTCTAAGTCCACCATAACAAATTTTCCCCCTTAATATACTCAGAAGACTTCAATGTTGAGAAATCTTGTATGTATGATACTTTACCGTAAATTTATCGCCGCGTATTAATAAACTACAAACAAAAATATATACTTTGCCACCATCACATCAGGTGCACGAAGTGAAAAACGTAGGAAAATGATTTCATTGAAAAATAATCAATAGAAACCAGGGCATTTGCCTAAGTTGAGGCTCCCGGGGAGAGACGCATTTATTCACTATTATCAGTGTGTATACATATGGTTATTTTTCTTCTGGTTCTTTTTAATATAAGAACAAATGTATATAAGAGAGGAAACAAGAAGTGTTTTATTATTATTATTATTATTATTATTATTATTATTATTATTATTATTATTATTATTATTATCTCACAAGTAAACCTTACGTTTGGGTGAGTCGAGTTGCTGACTGAGACACATATGAGAAAGTAGTACTAAATGTGGTCAGTATTTCAGTGAAGTTGTAGGTGCGAAGCTCCAGGGGTTTAGGAGATACAGCTACCAGAACATCACATGGAAGTACATAATAGTCTTCATACAGTTGGAGGTAAAAGCCCTGTAAGACCTCTTCTAACGATAAAAGGTGAATAACAAATATATGGGTACATATTAGGACTAGGGGGAAGTCATATAGTAAGAGTATACCTGACGGCGGCCATCTTGAAATCAGCTATTTTGAATTACGGTTAAGTTTTTAAAATAGGAATAGGGGCATGTGATACATGATTTAAGGCGCAAATTTAATCAAATGAACAATGGTGACGTTAATTTTGATTTACGCGCAATTTGTAAAAAATACAGGGAAATTAAATATTGTTGCAGAATTATGTTATGTATTAGCCCTTTACCCCACCTTGTAAATTTTGTGTTAATGATAATAATTAAATGAAAAGTATGTGGATAAATATTAGGTCTATGTAAGAGTTGCTTTGATGACGGCCATGTTAAAATCCGCCATTTTGAATCAGACAAAAGTTTTAAACAAAACGCATAACAGTGGCACCTTATTAATAGCAAATTTTACCATAAAACCAACGGTATAACTATTTTTGCTTTATCCTTAACCAGCATTTGTTATCGCATAAACAAGTTGCTAATTTAAGGAAAAATGACCAAAGTGGAATTGAGTCATAATTGAACTTGGGTGTTTCTTCCAGAAAAGTCCTCAATTAGTACAATCAATATGTACTTCAGAAAAGAGTGCATGACTTGCACAAACATTGTAACGCCACCATTGTATTTTTTATTAACTTCTAGCCCGAAGTCATCTATTTCATTACTCTATTCCCAGTTAATTTTGTGCTGGTTAATGATAAAGCAAAAATGGTTATACCATTGGATTTATGGTAAAATTTGCTATTAATAAGATGTCACTGTAATGCGTTTTGTTTGAAACATTTGTCTGATTCAAAATGGCGGATTTCAACATGGCCGCCTTCAAGACAACTCTTACCATAGACCTAATATTTATCCACATGCTTTTTATTTAATTATTATCATTAACATAAAATTTACAAGGTGGGGTAAAGGACTAATACATATACCGCAACAATATTTAATTTCCCTGTAACTTTTTACCAACTGCGCGTAAATCAAAATTAACGTCACCATTGTTCATTTGATTAAATTTGCGCCTTAAATCATGTATCACAAGACCCTATTCCTATTTCAAAAACTTAACCTTAATTCAAAATGGCGGATTTCAAGATGGCCGCCGTCAGGTATACTCTTACTATATGACTTCCCCCTAGTCCTAATATGTACCCATTAATTTGTTATTCACCTTTTGTCGTTAGAAGAGGTCTTACAGGGCTTTTACCTCCAACTGTATGCAGACTATTATGTACTTCCATGTGATGTTCTGGTAGCTGTATCTCCTAAACCCCTGGAGCTTCGCACCTACAACTTCACTGAAATACTGACCACATTTAGTACTACTTTCTCATATGTGTCTCAGTCAGCAACTCGATTCACCCAAACGTAAGGTTTACTTGTCAGCTTATATTGTTATTATCTTAACGCACTGATGATTTATCCATACATATTGTACTTGGTTTCCGATTATATATTATGAAATTAATGTATCAAAGCAGTAAATACCAATTCAATTACCAATCCTGATGTCCGTTGCCATTCCAACATTATGTCACAACCCCGACTGCCAAAAAAGAAGGAAAATAAACAATACAGCTGTTCAATAAAATTTCCATTAAAATGACACATGTGCTACTTACTCACTAATGCAAGTAAATGTAATTAAGTGTTTTAAAATTGGCAGTGTTATTATGAAAGTTGTAATTTATTATTTAGGCCTAGACATATTTAGATACAATCTATACCTCCGTGTGCGAGGGCTGATGGTGCAAGACGGAACACCAACATTCACCTGTACTTTAGCGTGGTGGGGGAAAATCTTCTTCTTTTTCCTATCCGCTTATGTGAAAGAGAGAGTAATCAAATACGTTTTTTGATGAGTGGGGTAAAGCTTGACAACATCAATTCTTTTGAGATTTTTTTTTTGCAATTAGAAATGTTAAAAAATTAAGAAAAATAAGTTTTGGGCCTTCAAGGCACCCCTTCCTTAGTATCTCTAGGGTTAACTCATCTACCAAATGTACCTCAGTATCTTGTGTCTATTTCCTTGTCGTTACCTACGTTTCACACATATCTTCAGTGACCCTGAACGAAAGAGAAATGAACACAAAAATATTTTGGACAGTTAATATTTCAAATTTACCAAACGGGAATCGTATCCGGGACCCCGTACACCAAAACGACACGTGCTAGCCACAAGGCTGGCTGGGAGAGCAAATGAAGTATATTTTGTAGTGTCTGCAATTTAAGGATATTTTTCCCTAGTATAATACGTGTATTGATTTTTGTAACACGTTTGTTAAATTTTGTTTTTTGTTTACTGTGGTCGTTTCTTTGAGGAATGATATATGTTATTAATATATTTTCTATTACATATTTGTACATAAATATTATAAGAATTATCCGAATTATTCATGATCATTCATGGAAATTCGCTGGCGCATGCACAGTAGTTAAGATAGTAATTGGAATGAGAGTTCCACAGAAATGATGTCCTTGTCCGACATGATTTAATAACTATCTAGAAAAGATAGTCCACATAATGGAGAGGGAATTTCGGCAAGAGATAGAATGATTAGGTGTATACAGTTTGAGGGATGATATGGCTGTTGTGCAGAATCTAAAAAGAAAATCAATAAGACCTTGAAAACTTGAGAGGAGTTTGTGAAGAATATGGAATGAAAATAAATGTTAGAAATGAAAAATCCATGGTGATTTGAACGAAGTGATCGGTGTCAAATATAGAAGTAGGAGAAGAGAAAATACAACAGGTGAATAGTTTTCGATATCTGAGTAGTCTTGTTAGAGATGATGGGACTTGCAAACGTGAAATAAAGAGACAGGATAGGAATGGCGAAAGAAGACATTAGGATTACTGTTACTCTGCGAGATAAATTATAGGTCGAGTAACATTGAGATAAACTGTCATTAAGATCACTAGAGAGTGTATATTCCATCTCGACAGTAATACGTCTATTCAAACCAGAAGTGAATGAAATAAACCACAACTTCTTTTTCAATATTTATTTAGAACATATTGTGTAATCCATACTGTTTTTACTAGAGTTCATTTTTGAATAAATACTGGCCAGATCATTATAAAAATATGGTAGCAAGTATCAGATTGCCTAAGAAATAAAGGCTGAAATATATTGTGGTCAAGCTCGGCAAAAGAATATGCTCGAGTCGGGTTGAATTTGATACTTTATTTCTCCACAGCTACTTAATTAGCCAGTAGCATATTGAAAAAGATAGTTGTGCTTGGTGGGCGACCACGAAGAGTTACGGGCTTAACTAGCATAAGCTCGGCTTGTTTGGTGTTTTATTTGGAAGTAACTACCAGACTCATATAAGCCATTTTTTTAATCGAGTAGCACATCATTTAATGAGAAACGGTACTTATCATTGGGGCTGAGCTCAGCTTGTACTGTTTTTTTAATTTTATAACAACTGGCCGAATCGGAACTAAATTTGGTGGTCGGCAGCTCTCATCCTAAATAAGATCGCTATATTTGATGGCTGAACATGACCTAGTTCCGGGCTCGATTTTCTTTGGTACCCTATTTCTAGGAAATCTTTTGCCAGATCAAATTACGAATTACAGTAAACCGCCCGTCGCTATTATTGTTTTGCCTGGGAATCATCTACATGAAACAGGAAATGTTATATTTCTACCACTTTCGGTCTTAATATGATATTAAGGATGGAGATTAAAGGTATTGTTCGAATTGATTAATAGATTGAAGAAAATCATTTTCGCTATCTATTTATATTTAGTTTTATATTGGTAAAGGTGACAACTTGGAAATGTTTACTTATAAAACTTCCTGTTTATAGATCACATAAATGTACCAACCGCATAAATAATTACTATACTCATAATTTGCAAAATTAAAATGACTTTAAAAGTTCTGTTTCTTTCAAGAGATATGGTGCGCAGTAACGGATTCATGGTCAGACTATTATTATTATTACACTCTAAAAACAGTATTGTTATATTCAACGATAATTATAGTTGAATGTATCTATACAGTATTGTTAATATAGCGCGAGCAAGAATTATGACCCGGAGTACAATATTATATTCTTAAAAAAGTTTAGCTGGGTTAACAAAAATTATGGTTGTACTAGACATATTAACAATTATTTTACTTGTAACAATACAGCTGCTATATGGTCATTCGAACTATCCAAAAATGAATTGTGCTTGTTCCTGCAATACAATATATGTTGTGACATTGACTTGTATAGTTATTGTAACCATCCTCGAAGTGCTAAGGTAGTTGATGTGACGTATCCTGATGCTTTCACGATTATACATTATGGTCAGTACAAATATAAGCGATTTTATTAAAATTATACTATTGTGCTGCGCTTACCATAAACATTCTTCTCAAAGGAATATGGTATTGCTGTAACAGCCATGAAATTATATTGTGTGTACTATGTATACCATGTTAATAACTATACCATTATTACTACAGGAACAATGCTGGTATGATTAGAGCTACTATTAGTGTTGCCTTAACAATACTGGTATAGTTGCTATAACGAAATGAAATGAAATGAAATCTTTGCGTCCCACGATTATGCCGGTTAGGCTAAAAGGGCTGCGATGATGAGTAGTGAATGAAATGGTTGAATGAAGAAAGTGGAAGGAAACGGGAGAACCCCGAGAAAACCCACGCACACGGTGTTTCTCCAACACAAAGTTCACTTGGCGGAGGATGGGATCGAAACCGGGACCCCAAGCACCAGAGGTGAACGCTCTACCACTGAGCCATCTCTGCCCATCATTGTTCTAACGATACTGTTACGTTGTACTAGCATTACTGGTATAGTGAGTGTTGCCATACTGTGTATGTTCACGCACCGAAAAAATACTACGAAACTCATGTAATTCTGGATAAGAAAATTGTCTGACTTGTTAGACAGTGTTGTTTAGTTTTGAATATGAAAATATTTACGCATGGGCATATGTGGGTTCTGTTGTTTGCTGGTGGGTTGGTTCCGAGCAGTAAAGACAAAACAAAACAACGCTGTCTACTAAGTCTGATAAATTTCTCAGCCAAAATTGCATTAGCTCAGGAGTTTTTTCGACAGGTTTCTATTGCATGGGATTATTATTATGTTAAATATTTTAAGAGAGGATGTTGACACCCACTCCACTATGCACAAGTATATGACTAATTTAATGATCTTTAGCATTTTAGATGCAATCTTGTGCAGCAGCTCTCAGACTGCAACAGCAACAAATTCGCATATAGGCATATTGTATCTAAAATGGTAACGATCCATGGTGGTATGTATCGTCATCCTGTTTCCTAAACGTGTTATATAATAGCAATGCAGTGCAATATAGGTGAAGTCCACAGTACGGCAACAGTCCGAATAACAGCACTGGAATTGGTACAACGATCAACAGTAGTAAAATTGTACAGCAGCACCTGTAAGAATAATGTGCAGACTAAATGAGTTGATAGAATGGACATAATAATATTATGAGTCTTCCAACGTCACGTAAGCAGCTATTTTATTGATTTCATCCTATACGTTTCAATGATTCCTTATCATTATCCGTATCTTAGTGGTAGAGCGCTAACTTCTAGAGCCAGGGGTTTCTGGTTCCATCTCAGCTCATATGAAATGGGCTTTTATTTGATAAACACTATGCACTGTGTTTTCTCGTGAATTTTTTCCGTCATGACTTTCATTATCATCACCACAGTTTCCATTTGCCTCGAACCGCATACGTGCGACGTTAAAAATAAGTGACTTTTAATGAATATTTATATTACAAACTCACATAATGGTAAATTTTTCAGTCGTTAGAAAGAAGAAGCACTATTATATTTCATTAACGGAAACCACAAGTAAGGATTTATAACTTGAATGAACCACTTGATGTGTACAATTTGGACGTTACACACTACGTGACTTTCTGTTTACGTTCTCGTATATGATATACACTTCTAAACTATACATAAAACTACGAAATGATTTTTTTAGTGAATACCAATTCATTGTTACACAGAAATATTACTCTATGTCTTACAAGCAAATATTAAAGTTGAATGTGAAATAGCGATTTTCTTAAAAAACATCATTGCAAAATAATATCATCGAGCAACAGACTGAAAATTTAAGAACTTAAAAGTGGGAGCCACTAATATTACAGTAATTCGAACTCAGAAAGCATTTAGAATATGGGCTCAGCAAATAAAAGCATTGATTCTTCATCTGCGAATTATTTTGCTGTAAATGTGAACGGAGGCCCACGAACGCAAAAGTTCATTAATCATTCAAATTCTTTTCTGAGTTTTAAAATCAGTGTTTCTTTTTCACCAAAAAATGAAAAAAATACCAAATGAGAGACCATAACACGTACCGACGATAAGTACTTGACAAACTGTAGATGATTAAATTAATGCAAAACGTGCTGTATTGAAATTCAAAGTTAGCGTTTCATTATAACATATACATTCATTATACACTTACTTTATCTTCAACATTTTTTTTTGCACTCGTGCATCTTATTTTCGGTTAATACCTTGGAATTAAAAGACCCATACTAACGACAGTCTGCGTCACCCGAACGGACATGTCGCATAAGCCAATAGGCTCCTACTTCGGTGTTACTAAACCTTCAGGGAAAAATCCAACCATTCATAATTGTACACGATTAGTTTCCACTCTAAAGTCTTAGTAACAGCACACTGCGAGCATATTGGCTGATGCTACACGCCAATTTGGGTGGCGCAGACCACAGTAATATAGAATTTGTTTAGTGAAATACCATTACTAATAATATAGGGCTTTTATAAGGGGATGGCTTTTATGTACACTGGAAAACTTCTGCGGAAGTTGATGTGAAGTATACCTAAACTCGTACCAATATATATATATATATATATATATATATATATATATATATATACACACACACACACACACACACACATATATATATATATATATCCATATGGCTGTATAATTATTTTTCTTATCCTGTCTTCTTCTTTTGGCTTTTGGCTTCTGCTGTCTAATTATTTTTCTTTTCTCTTAGAAGGGGATCTGAAATAAATACCTTTTATAAATATGTTGATGTGGCTGGAATCCCGGCTATTATAGTGGTGGACGGAATTCCGACCATCGGATATTTTTCTATAGTATTATAATAACACCTGAGATTCGTCATTCTCTTACCACCATCATGGCACAACTTCATAGCCACACCTATTACAATTTTAATAGTTACATCACCCAGGATTCCGCAATTAAAATATATGTCATTACCTCTTTAGACACCTAACTAATGCTTAAATCTCTTACACACCTTATGAAACAATTTAGTAGCACAAGCAGGATAGTTTTATGTGTAAAAAACATACAAGTTAATACATACTAACCTTCAACTATAACATTATCTCTATCAATCCAACTATTATGGGAATCATCATACCTTATCTGTTTGACATATCATTATTACCTTTCTTATGGAATAATTTTTCAACAAGGTACTCATCTTTGTGTTTAGTTGTTAATAATTCCGGCTACAACCTTCGTTGTAGAACCCCATTATCCAAATCTTTTATTCTGTGAGTTCAAGGATTGGGATGAACAAAAACTTTAATAACAAATACTTATATTGACCAGTTAGGAGTATATCCTTTGTCAAACAAACCTTTATATTCACTTATATGATCGTAATCATTAATTTTATATTTAGGTTTAACATTCTTTACTACTTTACTTTCTTATATTCTTTACTATAAAACTTTTGTAAAGGTATTTGCTCATTTTTTATTAACTTCCAATTGTTCTCAGCACATTATCATTATACTTACTAACTAATGTTGGTAATATATCTGTCCATTTATAATTTCCTTGCGCAGTAAACTACTTCGACATATTTTTTTAAAAGTCCTGGTGAAACATTCTACGATGGAAGTTTTTAGCACTATAAGTTGAGTAATGATTGATATTAATAAATTTCTTCATCAACTCTCTAAAGCCCTTGCTATAAAATTCTTTACCTTGATCAGATTCTAAATTAGTGGGTTTTCTGGTTTTTAATACTGATTCAGATGCTCCAGTTACATTCTTACCGCTCTTATCATTAACAGGAACAGCCTACGCATATCTCGAAAACAGTTCAATAATTTTTAGTAAATATTTATAGTCTTTGTTTACTTTAGAAAAGTCTTTTAATACGCCATTATCCATTTCTATAAGATCAGCTTGGCAAAGAAATTCTATACCTTTTATAACAATACCTTGTATAGGGTAGTTTTTCTTTCAGGTTTGTGAATTTCTTCTATAATATCTTCTCGAATGCCTTCAACCTCATTTAGTCAATCTTTCTTTTTAATAAATTAAGATTTAGTAACACCGCATACAGAACAAACTCCTTTCCTAATACATTTTCCATTCATTGTTCGCTCTATTCTAATTTAATTTTTCTTTCTATCTGTCGATTTCTTACATTTAACTTAATACATCCTATTTATTACATAGAAACTCATTTGAGATTTCTTTGTACATACATTATAATAAATAGCAATTGTCCTTCTCGAAAGCTGAATTATTATGTGCTTCAAAGCTAATTACATCATCCTTTTTATTGTCTAAAGGAAACGTTCCTACTTGATTATTGTTTAAAATTAAAACGTATGAAATATCTATCAAGATTTAATTCATAAACATTATTTTTCCATTATAGAGAAACATATAGCCATTGAATAAATAAAATATTCTAAAAATTGGATCTCTAATACTTTTAGTTCTCAATCGACATAATACATTTATAGTTTCCCTCTTGAAAATGAAAATATTCGATATTTTGTTGCATGTTTGGAAATCTTTTTTTTAACAATTTTTTTAACGCTGAGTTAAATTGATGCAATGTTAGAGCATTATCATCTATAATTGCATCATCTAAATAACTCACACGTCTACCTCCTAAGAGCATATATTTATCAGATATCAGAATACTTAATTTTGTTAATTATGAAATTATATCTAAATCATCTTTGTTTAAATATGTATCTTGTAATGATTTTATTACATCATCGCTTCTTTTTATCACTTTCTAATTGGTTATTTATTGCCTCATGTTGTTCTAAAGTTACTACATCTTGTTGATCTATCCTACTAGCTATATTTACAAGTTTTCTGCTTTTAAGATCAACCTATATTATAGTATTTGATATAAAATCCTTACCTAGACCACTGAGATTTCTAAGCTGTTCATTCATACTTAAATTCGTTAATACTTCCATTTTCTCTTCAGTAAGGTTAACATCAAAAGTCTTACTTTCAATATTTCCAAAGATATCTATATATCTATTAAGTACTAACAAAACCTATAAAAATGCTTTTCCTTGCTAGCCCAAACTAGCTACCCGCCAGAGGGTTACGCTCTCCATGAGGAAAGCGAAGTTTGGCAATTGAGAGGAGAGGACTGGGAGATGGCTTAGGATTATTATCATTATTTTACTATCTCTTTATTTCATATTACCTAGTATATAGAAGGTGGGTATTGTATTCTTTGCGATTGAAATCATAAGGTAGGAAAGTGTCGGCATTGTCTGATAGATTGATTACAGTACAGTGTAGAACTGAACAATATATCTTTATGGAGGAAAAAAGAGGAATGAGATGACTATCAGATGAGGTGCACTTGACAACACAACACGAGTGTGATTGTTAGAGAACAGATGCAAGTTAATCTTCTCGCTTGGGTGCTGCTCAAAGCATTGATGAGAGACAAGGGGAAGCCCTGTTAGTAACAGAAGACTACTGTGCGGTATATGACGGTATGATATGAGGTGGACGATGACCGATGAGAAATGTACGAGTGAGTGGAAGATCAGGTTGGTCGGGTGGTAGAAAATAATGATACAACGTGAAAAGAAGGGAAAGTGGAGAATGTGTGATGTTATGTAAAAGACGAAAGTTGGTATAAGCGTTAATATTATCACGGTGGAGAGGATTATAACAATTGAGTCGTGTCTGAAAGTATTAAAGGCGAAGCTTTTCGAGATGGAATAAGATGTGAGGAAAAGGCATTGGATCTCATAAAATCTGAGTTTGACTGGGAAGTTTAATGCGGTAGGCTATATGAAGAGCGTGGCGTTCTAGGACTTTAGGTTTGTCATATTAGGCAGGGGAGCTGCAATCCATGCAGAGTGGCCGTAGGTCAGCATTGAGCGAAGAAATACTTTTAGGTGTTTGAAAGAAGTTTGGAAGGAAGACGCCTAGTTGTGCAAGTTAAGCTTTTAAGTAAGTCAGGTCTACGGTATGCCTTTCTTCTGACATCCTGTAGGTGTGCTCTCGTAGTGAGGTGTCTGTCCAAGTTAAGTCCCAGGAATTTGACAATTCTAGAAAGCTGAGGACGAGTATCGTTAACAGTGAGATTCAATAGAAATGGATTGCAGTGAACTTTGGAGCGTTTATTTGGTGGTAGGAATACTGTTCTTTGAGACTTACTGGCATTGATCTTAAGTCTCTGTTTATCACACCAGATGACAAATGTGTTTATCGCCTCCTCTAATGCTGTGCTCAATTGGTGAACAGGACGGCCCACAGCAAGAAAGGCCGTGTTGTCACCATATTGAAATAGATGGACGTTGGCAGGAAGTAGAGGCATGTCTGCGACATACAGCAGGGAGAGTAGAGGAGAGAGAGAAGAGCCCTGAGGCACACCGGAATGTAGGAAAATGGGATGTGATGATTGCTGATTGGTGAAAACGTAAACGAGGCGTCCAGATAGGAAATTATAAATGAAACATATGTATGGAAGGGGAATGCGAAAATTTAGTAGCTTAGAGAAAAGTCCCTAACGCCATACTTCATCAAATGCCTTTTTCAGATCAAAAAGGACCAGACAGGATAATTTTGCCGTTTTGTAGTGATTAGTGATATAGTTTAGAAGACGCATGAGCTGATCATTAATATTGAATTGTGGGCGAAATCCTGCTTAGTGTAGCGCCAGAAGATCGTACCGTGAAAGATGGAGATGAACACGTTGAACAATGATTTTATCCAGAATTTTAAAGAAAACCGGGGTGAGCTGGATTTAAAGGTAACGGGATACTTGGGCGAGAGATTTCTCTGGTTTAAGAAACATAAGAACTTTAGAAGTTTTCCATGTAGTTGGTATATATACGTTACAAACAATAAAAGTATAGATTGGAGCAAGAGTATTTATCAGAACTGGTGGGCTTTCTTTCACATGGCGATACGAGATGTTATCGATGCCTAGAGCGGTGTTACGTTATGAGGTAACTACATTCGTGATCTCGGTAGGAGTGATGTGCCCACAGACTGCTTTGTGAGAAGAGACTGCGTGATTAACATTAGGTAGAAGATGTGAAGACCAGAAGTTAAAGTGCTCTCTGGGATCACGAGGAAAATGGCGTGTAGCTGATAAAGGCTTAAAAATATTCTGTAAGTATGTAGCGGAGGCATTAGCTTTATCTTGGCCTGAGTGGAGTGCTTGATCATGAGATGAGGAATGAGTGGATATGAAGTTCTGGTGTATTTTCCCGACAGTGCGTTGAAACGCTTCCGATATATTAAAGGATGGGATGTATCAGAAAATGAATTACAAGCCTTGATCCATTGTCTTAATTTGTAAGCTTTAACGTAGTTGGAGACTGTACCGTGGATATGTTGAAGAGCTTCACGGTTTCTAGATCGTATGTATTCTTTATATAACTGCCGGGAGCGTTGTATGAGAATAAGATGTGGGGATAGTTCAGGTTTGAGGGGTGAATATCTAGGTTGAGGAATGAACTGTTCGGAGGCAACTTGTATATGGGTAGTGCTATGATCTACGGTAAAGTATAACTCATCTTCCGTAGTGGGAGGAACGCATTGCCCGAGGGAGTAACTTAAGTAAGTTCGATATTTCGACCAATCTGCTTTATAATAATGAGCTTTGAATGGGGCGGTGTGTTGCTGATAGAGGTAGGAAGCTGATTTTAATTGGGACATAAGATGTCAATGAGAATATGGTGTGATAAAGAGGATGAAGTTATTGCTATGTCAGGAGTAGTATTGGATTCTGGGCGGGTGGTTTTAGGTAAAGGATGAATTTTGCCGGTCGTTGTTGTGGCAATGAAATTCGTAAATTTGTCTTATCTCTATCAGAGCGGCTGTAAATGTCAATGTCTGCTAAAATGATGTAATGACAAAAGTTGTGAGAGATGTACTGAAAGGTTGATAGTGGAATTGGGTGAACGGAACGAACATAAATGGTGGCTACTGTTACACATACACACCGTGCAGAATGAATACGGTGAGGTATATGAGGTAAAAAAAAAACTATGGTAGCGCCGATGTTTCCAAGGCGATCTGGTCAGGTACTTCATAGCGAAGAATGTGCTATAATGGAAGGTGGAAAGTGAGCTTGGGTGTGAGGTGCGTTTCATTCAGAATGAAAGTATTGATTTTTTTCTATTAGATGTTCAAACAGAATTTTATGAGTGAAATAAGAGCGGATGTTGATGAATAAAAATATGAGAGCCATGATGAAAGCTATATTAAAGATGGATTTAAACAGCAGTTGTGAGTGGAGTTGCATGAAAATGAACGTAGGGGCCATTATAAGTAGCATTTAAGTCAAGATAGAAAATTTTGAGAGCGGCATGTTGAACATGCTGTACATGATTGACCGTGCAAAAGAATGGACGTTCTGAAGTGTCAAACTGATGAATGCTAATAATTGATGAAGGGTGACATATTGATTGGGTTCCAGTGGTGTATCCACTGTATGATTCTGAGCGTCGTGAGTACGTAATGGTACTACTACTTCTAGTTTAGTCTCTTCTGGAGTAGGCCGAGATTTACATTTATAACTGTAAGATGGATGAGAACTTTTGTGGCTAGTATTACAAGTAGGAGCTTGTTGAAGTTTAGTGCAGATGCGAGTTGTATGAGGTCAAGATAAACAACCAGATTTCAATTCGTTTGTGCAGCGATCGGTGTAGTGCGTGTTGTATTCCTTGCATCTATGGCATCCAATAGGAAGTAGTGCTGGTGATCGTGACGATTCAACACGATGTCACTTTTTGAAGATGAAAACGCCATCATCTAGTAGATCGTTTTACGTTTCTTCTGAAGTGGTCAAGATCCAGAGTATGTAGGTAGATCCGGACCCTGATTATTCCGAATACGGATACATATTTTGTAGGAATAAGTTTTCTCTCGTAGTTCATCTTCAATCACTCCATCTGTTATCAAGCGATCAATCCCATGGACCACTACCGATATGGTAGGTAGTTGGCGTGGGGGTGGGCCTTGTTTCTGTCTATTATTAGTCAGTGGAGAAAGTGTTGCTGTTCTTAAGAAGATTTAAAACTATGTTTATCTCGGAAGGTTGTAGCAAAGTTAACTAATGATTACTTAATGATGAAGCAGTTCTTAGTTTCTAGTATATGCGATATCTCAGAGCGTAGTCGATATTGAAGAATTTATTGGAGAAGCAGTTTCGAATTCCGGAACTTAGGATCGTAGTTTTGAAGAAGATAGATATGAACTTCCGGTTGCAGCTTTGGAGGAGGTAGAGAAGGAAATTCCTCTTCGTCAATGATGAGACGGTACTGAGCAGCTAAAAAGTGATCGAGATCGATCTGTCCTCGTTTCAGTTTTAGACTTTTCCCAAGCAGGCTTCTCTGTCTTAGGCTTTTCTGTCTTCTTAGAGATAGTAGATGGTCGGGAAGCCGATGGTCCTGAAGCCTGTCTGGTATCCATAGCCAGATACCATTAGCGATGAGAAATTTCACACAGTCAACCGTGAAGTGATGTAAGGGAAGTGAAACGAAGTAATAATAAATGATGAACAAAAAAGACAATAATAGTGTACTTCAGCAGGCTTCCACTTGGGTCAAACCCTCGAGCTCTCGTATCCTCTCGCCCTAAACTGAATTCCGATTGCCGTGCGTCCACACGTACGCAAAGAAGACAGTCTAGACTTGTTACGAAAGCTATACTGCGCCAGCTGGTTAAGTCTTTATAAATGCGCCTGAACTCCAACACATAAGTTTGGATCTCAAATCTTTGACTTACGGTTATTTGTGATTTCACGTTTAGCACAACCGATATTTTAAAGTTTGTGTAGTTTAAAAAATATTAAATATTTCCTTTTTATAAAGTTTATTTTTTTAAGATATTGTTCAAGGCCTTTGTATTTTAATAAGCCTTCTTCAAAATCAATACAAATGAATTGTTCTGTCATCTTTAGAGTTATTTTAAACTATATTTTTGGCCAATCCTTTCGACAATGAGATCTAGAAATCATGTGAAATCCTTTCTCCTGGTCAATTTTTACCTTCTTTGTCGACATGTACGATGTAGATTAATATAGTTTATATAGGGGTACAATATTCCCGGGATATTATTACCCGCTTTCGTGTGAAGTCCTTTTTTATGGTTAATTTTTACACACCTATGTAGAAAAATACTATGGAGATTAATATAGTTTTTCAAGGGGTTGCAATTTGCCTGTGACACTATTAACTTCCTTCACGTGGTCATTTTTTCCTGGTCAGTACTTTACATTTTCAAGAAATGTACAGTATAGTTTAATGAAATTTAGCTAGCGAATAGTATTTTCACGGGATCCACTTTTGTGTGAAATCATTTTTGCCTGAGCAAATTTTACCCATCTTTATAGAAATGTACTTTTAATTTCAACGTTGTCTAACTACGGGGTACAATTTGACCGATATATATATATATATATATATATATATATATATGTGTGTGAAACCCTTCCTTTTGACCACATTTCGCTCGTAAATGTTTCCCCGCCTATGGAGAAATATAAGTAAGTACAGTTAAGGGAAGTTTTAAAATTTACTCGGTATGTGATGACCACGTATCGTTTGAAGTCATTTATTTCTGGACAGCACTTACCCAATATTGCAGCAATGAAGTATGCAGTTTAATACAGTATTGCAGGGCCGCACAATTTCCCCGTGATACTATTACTTTCATCTGTGTAAAGTCAGTTTTTGCTGGTCAGTTTTACCTATCTTTGTAGGCACGAACTCCCGGTCTAATGGAGTTTGGCCACCGATACAATTTGCCCCGGATATTTTACTCTGTTTCTTGTGAACTCATTTTCTCTGATTATTTTTTACCCATTTTTGTGGAAATGTACTATGTTGTGTAATAGATTTTAGCAAGTGGTGCAAATTGCCTTGGATATTTTTATCTCCTTGCGTGTGAACTTATTTTTGCTAGTTAATTTTCTCCAAATTTGCAGCAATATATCATGTAGTTCAACGGAATTTACCTATGTGGCACAATTTGATCGGGATGTAATTACCAATTTCGAGCGAAATCATTTTCTTCCTGGTAAATTTATAACCATATTTGGAGAAATGTACTATGTACTTTAATGGTGTTTAGCAAGGGGGTAGTTTGCCGATAATATTATTGCCCAATTTCGTGAAGCCATTTCATCCTGGTATTTTTTTTACCTGGTCTTTTTTTTTTTACAAATGTAGTGTGGAGATTAATGTTGTTTAGCTTAATGGTACATTTCTTCCGGGATATTACTGCCTCCTTTGGTAAGAAGTCATTTTCTTTTTGTTAATATTTACAGAATTTGGAGAAATGTATTATGTAGTTTAATGAATTTTAACTATCGGGTGCAAATTGTTAGGGATTTTATTACTCTTTCCTGTCAAGTCACTGTCGTTTTTTCCTGGTTTGTTTTTAAACATCTTTTTAGACATGTACCGTTTAGCTTAATAGATATTAGCCCTTGACATTACAACATAATTTCCTCTGAAAACAATTTTTCCTCGTCGATTTCTTTCCCCTTTGGAGAAATATACTGTCTAGATTAATGTAGTTTCACTGTTGGGTAAAATTTTTCCTGGGCATTATTGCCCTGTTGCAAGTGGGTTCATTTTGTGTTGGTCAACCTTTCTGTAAATGTACAATGTAGTTTCACTGAGTTTAATTAGGTGTTATAGTTACCCAATTTTGTGTAAAGTGGTTATTTCCTTCTCAATTTTTACACATGTTTGTAGAAATGTAGTTTCTATTTCAATGGAGTTTAGGTAGGAGGTAGACACTGCCCGAGATATTATTATACCATCTCGTGTGAAATCATTTTTTCTTCATCAATTTTACGAACCTTTGGAGAAATGTATTATGTAATTTAATGAAGTTCAACTATGGGTTGAAATTTTATTACCTTCATCTGTCTGAAGTCATTTCTTTCCTTGATAATTTTTACCAACTTTGAACAAATGTACTATGTAGCTTAATGGAGTTCA
Source organism: Thermobia domestica (assembly GCF_964235325.1). Lineage (NCBI taxonomy): Eukaryota > Metazoa > Arthropoda > Insecta > Zygentoma > Lepismatidae > Thermobia > Thermobia domestica. The sequence goes on along the minus strand of NC_137462.1, from coordinate 256,128,991 downwards.
ATTTCGGAGTACAATTTGCCCGAAATACTATTACCTATTTTGTGTTTATTAATTTTTTATCGACAATTTTTACCCTCTTTTGAAGAAATGTACTTTGTAGTTTAACCTAGTTTAGCTACGTGTTAAAACTTGCCCAATCATATGATTACTCCTTTTCGCCAGCGATTATTTTTCCGGCTCAATTTTTACCCACCTTTGCAGAAAAGTACTATATAGTTTAGTGTTTTTCAGCAAAGTGGTATGATTTGGCCTGTACAATATTACGTTCTTCCCTCTGAAGTCATTTCTAACTGGTTAATATTATACATTTTTGGAGAAAAATACTATATATTTTAATGCAGTTTAGCTAGAGGGTATAATTTTCTCGGGATATTATTACCCACTTTAATGTGAAGACATTTTTCCTGATAAATTTTTCAGTAGTTTTGGAGAAATGTTATATGTAGTTTAATCTAATTTAGTTAGATGATACAATTTGCCACCCTTTCGTGTGAAGTAACTTTCTACTCACCATTGAAGAAATTTATTATGTAATTTAATGTTGTTTATTTAGGAGGTAGAATTCGACCGGATATTATTAACCTTTCTTACTTAGTAATTTTTTCTGGTCAATTTTTACCCACCTTTCAGGAAGTGAACTATATACTGTAATGAATTTTAACTATGGGTTACAATTTGCCAAGGACACTATTACCCACTTTCCTGTGGTGTCATTTCTGCCTGCCTAGTTTTGACCCTCCGTTTTTGGAAATTAATTTGTAAAATAAAGTCGTTAGCTATAGGGTACAAATTTCCTGGAATATTATTAACCTTTCATTTCCACATACTTTTCCTCTTGAATTTTACCCACCCTTTTAGACACGTAAGGATTAGCTATGGGGTTGAATTTTACATGAATATTATTACACCTTCCTGTGACGTCATTTCTTCTTTGTCAATTTTTACCTAACTCTCGAGAAATATGCTATGAAGATTAATGACGTTTAGCAATGAGATAAAATATCCTGGAATATTATTACCCTCTTTAATCTGTTATTTTTTCCTTGGTCAACTTTTACCCACCTTTGTAGAACTGTACTTGTATTTTAATATAGTTAAGCTGGAGGGTACAATTTTCCCGGGATATTGTTACTCACTCTCTTGTGAAATATTTTTGCTGATCCATTTTATCCACCTTTGTAGAAAAGTACTATGTATTTTCATGTAGCTTAGCTAAAGGGCAGTAGGAGTAATGGTCTATGGCAGTTTTTGTCATTTGACACTTAGCCGGCCTAACCGACCTGAACTAGTATGTTGGTAGGTGTTAGGACGCAATCATGCTCTTGGACGACTGAACAATACGTGGGAAAATTTTGGTGTGAAAATTGAACTCTTGCTAAGTGATAAGACGCACTTTCATGCTCTTAGGTGCCTGTATAAACAAGATGAAACCTGATTTTTCCTCTTCTTCTAGTTAAAAGTGGTCGTTGAATCTTTCCATAGCATTCCAGAATGTTTCTAAACCATAGAATGAGAATCGTAAATCTGCGGTTATTTGCTAAGGGGGATATAGTGTTTCATTGAAGAAATTTGCTATGTTTAATTTGGCCAAGGCGTATCGGGGAAGTCACTTGTAAGTGACCATGGGAACAGGGTTTGTTAGCAGACTGTACGAAGTTTTTCCTTTAATCGATTTGGTCTTTGTTGCTCAGGTGAATATCGTATACCATCAGATTTTTGGAAACGTAGTGGAAAAACTCCACCAGCAGAAGATTCGAAATTTAACCTTGGTTTAATCCCTGGGACGCCTGTATGAACAGACCTTTACCACTTCTTGAGTGAATAGTTCTTTAGTTCGGATTACATGCAAGGTAGGCTATAAACGGAATCGGAGATATTGAATAATTGAAGCTTCCCGTAGGATTTCATAATGTTTTGACGAAGTAGGAAAATAATTCGTATAATATAGACACCAGTGGCCTTGGGTTCCACGTTAAAGTTGTTTTTGGAAGAACTACATAATCAAAAACTATAATATATGATGATGATTCCTGTATTGAGGCCATAATGAGATATTTTTAGAAACATGACCACATAAAACGTTATGTTTTTATGAGTAGTATTCAAAGTCCATTTGCGATGCTATGAGTATTGTTTCATAGCGTCAGTTTTTGCTTAAATGGCATGGGAAAATTACTCCGTGCAAGGGGAATAGAATTTGTTATCAGACTGTTAGAAATTTGTCCTTTGATCTAATTGTTCTTAGTTGGTAAGGAGAATATCGTATTTCATGGTTTGTTTTAAAACATAGCGGAAGAACTGTACCAACAGCAGCATCGAATTTAGCCCTCAGACGCATGTATATACAGTATTAAATAGAACTTTCCTAAGTCTTGATTGAATAGTTCGTTAGTTTGAATTCCTTGTAGTGTAGGCTATGGAATGAGGATGAGATATTGAATGATGAACGTTTCCCAAGGCATTTCATAATTTTTTAACGACATAGGATAAGAAATCGTATTTTCATGCAGCCAGTGGCCTTGTGTTCCACGTGCACTTTGTAATTTAAAGAACTTCAATCACCGAATTATAGGATATTATAATATGTGGTGATGCCCTTATTGACACCCTAATGAGAAATATTTGAAAAAAGTCCCCTTGGAAAACGTTGATATTGTTATAAGTAATATTTAAGTCACTTTTGCAGGTAGTACAATTATCAAATTATGTGAACGAATTGTTTGAATAGCTAATTATAAGTTAGTATAGTCTTGATCTCAAACGAGAAATTGGTTGTGGTTAATGCGGCCCTGAATATTTGGAGACGTGTTAAAAAAAATTGAAGTATACTTTGACTAATGTTTCATAGCCACTTTTTATCCTGAATTACTTCGTGCATAGAATTCGTACAATAAACCCCCGATTCATGTTATGACATCTTTTTGTCGAAACTATTCACATGTGTGTGAGATTGATTTTCGTTTCAAGACAGAAAGGATCAAGTCAACTTAACGTCTTAGAATATTCAATGCTACCTCCTCGAGAATCAAAACAGAAACCTTGTAAGTACTAATAACGTTTGCTGCTATCACAATAGTCCTATAGTTTGAAAATTGATGTTAGTACTACAGTAAAATGAGAATACGAGAAATTGAGAAACCCCGTGGACACACTGTTGTCAACAACGAATTATCATGTCCGAGGATCCATCCTCGAGCCATACAAGTGATAAAAGGAGATACAGATACTTCTAATCTGGCATACATTTTCGACTGAGTGCTACCCCACCGGAAACGAACTCACGATCCTAGTCATGATCGACACCCTATGGAAGTTCATGTTTGTTAGGCAACTTTCAGTACCGATTTTATAAAAGAGACGGATTCCGAACCATCATAATGCCTTTAAATTTTCAATGTTCCTTTACCAAAAATCAAACATGAGCGACAGTGGGTGGGACACATGTTCTGTACATCTTATCACTTATCTTGAACAGGAAATGAACGATAGTTATAGGATTTGTTGATGATTAAAGTGGAAAGATCACTTGTCCTGAGCTGGGATGGAACTGACATCCCCATTCACGAAAATTCAACGTTCTATCATTGGGCATACTTTGACCTGTTTCGTGTTTAGATGAAAGAGAGAGAGAAATGTTACATTTGGTTAAAAATATTGATATAATCTATGTTGTGTGGCAAGTAGAAAAGAGTTGTTCATGTGAATATCGAATTTTGCTGAGCACCTTTTGATGTCGTTTAGGTTTTAAGTTTGTTTGTAATCCAATGTATTTTTTGTTCGGTTTCGTTTAGGTTTATCTTTGTTCCTGTAAATCGCGAAATCATGCTTTGTAATGTCTTTATTAGGGCGGCTCTTCAAGGATATACAGGATGTTTTGAGATTTTGTTCTGTAGAAGTGGTAAGCTTGAAATTCTAATACGGCTTCCGAAATTTCGTGAGTTTCATCTCATATATGAGAGTGCTTCGTGAACCGGAGAGTAAGATCTTGATACGTTTCAAAGTACATCATCTTATTTTATTTACAAATGTGACTGATGATAACCAAGTAATGCAGATGTAAGGGACTGTTAATTTTGAAGTAGACACTTTTTAAAATAGTAATGGAATAAAAAAGGATTTCAGTTTCTCTGTTCAAAATCTCAATATTCTACATTAGTGGATCTTTCCTATTACCTTTGAATAGGTCAGTTTTTGTTGGTAGATATATACCAAATATTAATAATTTATGTAAACGTTCTTAGCCGGAGAAAAAGGACGAAAAAGTTAATTAGTTTCATATCAAAAGTTACAGAATTCTTAAATCTTTGATTATTACTTTTGTTTAATACTTACAGCGACGGGTGTGAACAGGAATCCATTTCGGAGAGGTGTCCACATTTGACAAAATTTCTAAAAGTCGGAATGTCGATAAGTGAGGAACGGACCCTGGATAAACCTTTTGACCACAGCAAACGAAAAATAGGAATGGGCATGAATCATGCCTTGTTTTACTAATGGCATGATTAAATAAAATAATCATTTAAGGAAATTTCAATTACCATGTTCAACTTCATACGACAATAAGTTTTTCAATCAAGACAACCTCAAATATTGTGTACGGTCTCGTGTTCAATCCCAGCTCCATAGCAGTGATCAAATCGAGGTAGGAACCAACCATACGACAACTTTTATGCACAAATAGAGTACGTGACTGAACTAGAATATCCACAAACTCTATTCCTCCTTTTGCTGCATGCAAATGTAGTTGTGTTTGAGTTACACTTAATGCTTTATAATGAAAGAGAAAAAGCAACACCTGTCTGTTTAATTACTTATAGATAGACTTTGGTAACGGGAAATTCTTTGCAGAATGCTATAACAAATTTCTACTGAAAAGACTAAGATTACGTGATTTGTGTGTTATTAAAAACTTCGGATCTTAGAAGCTATGACATAATATGTTTTCGTGATAGTGTCTTGTAATTTAAGATAAAATACAATACCAAGTGTGTGATTGATGAAACTGTTTCAAACGTTCAGCTTTTGAATACAGCGGCTATTTTTTCATGTAAACACAAGATTTTTGTTTTCGCTTTATTAAGTTGAGCGTCTCAGGCGTTTTGATGTAGGCTTAGTAGCTTTAGTATATATTCCAGATTTGCGGCGTGGCGTAATATGTAGTGTGTATCATCAATGTATGATTACACGCTAGATTGTTGTTATACACAGAAACACCAGGGCGTAGACGGTTTGAAGCACATACAAAAGGTGCTAAATATAAACTAAATAAACTACTAGACATTGTGTCCGGTCCCCTTGTAGAATACCATTACAGAAGTGGGTGTACTTAAACCTTCATTTAGCTTTAACCTTGTAATTCGTTTCACATATATTCATTTGATAAGAGAAATGAAAATGTCACCAAATCCATATTTAGCTAAAACTTGGAAGAGATAATTGCAAAAAAATTCTGTCAAAGGCCTATAGAAAAATATGTGGATAAAATTGCTACCGAAGAAGAATCGGCAGACTCATGAAAGAAAATAAAATCCCTGAGAATTGATAAGGTCATATTAACAGAACTATTGTGGAAAAGACCGTATTGATGTGGACTTAACAGTTTCTCAAGTTACCGTTTTATTCGGATCGTCAGACAACGAGTTAGTAGTTTTAGGTCTGTGCTCAAGAAACTTACTGACTTGAAATACTTAACACTAGTTGCTGATGAATTTTTGGGGACAAAAACAGTAACGCCGGTTCTGAGAGAATGGCCTAAACAAAATGTGTGCAGTATTCATTAACCCTCCAATATGCGCGCGGGCTAGTATTGTAGCCCAGCGTTTTTGTTTTCCTTAATTATTGTAATTCCAGATGCTAACTTAAAGGATATATGTGTACCTTTCTATCAACTATTATTCTGCGTGTTTCAGTGTGGTCGAACGTAAAATCGAAAGGAGCTCATTGTCATTCTGCTTGAAAGTTTCATGTGCTACATCTGTAGCCCGCGCGACTATTGCTGTCACGAATGTTCCAAAACGTGAAAGTTTCTTCATTGTAGTTTTAGTGTTGATCAGATGGTCAGTGAATTTGCAAAATGCAATTTCTGGTTAGGAATGTTTTCTAGATGGCGATAGTGAACATTTTGAGACCACAGAAATGCATTTTTCGAACACAGAAATAGTGAAAATTCAGAAGATATTAGTGAAAATTCCGGGCGGCAGGAATCACTGATACCTGTTAATAATAGTAGTAAAGACAGTTCTAAGTAAATTATTAAAAATTATTATGTAACAAAGTACAATTTCAAATGGAAAAAACACACTCCTACTGGTAACATTCGCAATCATGCTCATAGTATTGTGCTTCGTTTCCCCGGACCTAAAGGTGAGGCTAGGCCTGCGTTGTCGCAGCTTGAATATCTAGAAGTGATTTTAGATGCAAACATTTTCAGCCTTAATATTGATTGTACCAAATATTTACATTGACAGTGTTAAATTGAGATTTGTACCTAACCGTCATGCAAAACTTACAGACGAGACTGTACGTCCCTTTATTGGCATTTTGATGGTTTTGATGAGTGGTCAATGCTTGAAGGAAAGCGTTCATTGACTACTCATCGCTAGTGTGCAGAACATGCTTAGAAGGATATGAATAGGGAAACATAAAAAAGAGAGATATATATGAGTGTAAATAGCACATGTGTGATTTTGAAAAATCGTAATCAAACTTTGATACCAGAAAATCATAATGCTGAAAAAGTATATGATTTATGCATAATACGTTTGTTTGTAAGGTTTGTAAAATTTTTGAAGAATTATACTTAGTTTTTAATGAATTTTAAACTATATGTTTACGATGAAGGACAGTTTAAAATGCGCCAGATTGGTCCATTTATTGCTAAATACAAATACCTTTTAGAGTCTTACTCGTGTATCACTTTTGAAAATATGAATGGTGTTAGTCTTATTTGTATATACATAGGTTTCAATTTCTCAAATTGTGTATAAAAGCCTTAAAACAGTTTATAAATACAATTTTCTACAAGAAAGAAATAAATATTAACAACATAATAAAATAAAAAACAAATGGGCTACAATGGCAGCCCGCGCGACTATCCACATCACAAAATTCAACGCGCGTATTGCACGGTTAAAAAGTTTGGTGAGAAAGGGAGCTAAAATATCCATAAAGATAACATAGAATTATAGTGGTATAAAATCATCTCCTGTGGATTTTCCTAGATACTCTAAACGTATGGACTGTTTGACCTCGTTTATTGTGAACGGACCCAATAAGCACTCTCAATCATCATCCGTTAAAACAGATGGTATATACTCTAGTATAGAAAAATAAGTACAATAACCAAGAGGTTGAGCATATAATTGTTTATAATAATCAAAAAAGTCATGACATTTAAACCCTCATACACACAGCCATCTTCCGCCTTAATTTTAGAAATCAATTTTTGCCTGCCCGTGTGCGTTCTTTCGTATTTAGAAGATACTAGCCTGTTCAGTGTAATGATATTGACGTGTTTTGTTACGAATCATAAATCTTAGTTACATCATTTATGCAGCGTTTATGCAGGATCGTTTATGCGTCGTTTATCCTTTGATCTGCTGAATTTGAAGTCGTACTTGACAACCGCATTGTTGTTCTATCATGTAATGCTTTAATAGACATGTATAGTACTGATATTGCTGATAATGATTGCTGTTTGACAATATTGTTTATTCACAGAGCAAAGAGGTCGTTTAACATAGGTTTCCCAAAACTGAATTAGAGGACCTTTGTAGCGTTGTTTCACATCAAGGAGGCCATCCTATTCAGCATGTATCAGAGCTTCATATTCAGGTTTAAGTAAAATTGGCGTATTAAAGTACAACAATGGGCTACGTTTGAGAAATTTGTGGGCTCATCGTTTGATGGTCATGAGTACAGGATGATGATGGCAAAAACAGACTGCTGGAGTCACAGCCATGTGTTGAAGCGGATGTAAAAGAGTCCGACTGATATATAAATTATCCTATATTGAAGAAATCGTCCCTGTAAAGAAAGTATGGCCAGGTTTATTTGATAATAAGTCTCGCCGCACGTCTACTAGATCATAGGTAACAATGAAATTGGACAGACTGGCTGAGAGTGTATAATGTGCTGTAATATCGACTGGTGCCAAAAAAGCATTAAAGTCTCCGGCTAGTATATAAGGAGAGGAACCATCATGTAACGCTTGAGCAAACTCAGTATTAGAGAAACTATTGAGCTCTCTTGCATCATTCGAGCAGCTCGAAGCATATACAGTACACAGGCGTATATTTTCCAGTGTTCCTAAGGTAATACGTTTAGTAGACATCTGGAGAACCTCTTGAAAGTCTATATCACTGCGGTACAGAATAGCGGTTAATAAACCATTTTCAGTGAAGCTTGAAATATTTACAATATTTAGAAATGTCTAGAAAATCGAGTACTGTCACCTCTTGAGCAAACAATTCATCAACATCCTCATGATATAGAAAATCCCGTAGTTCATGTAATTTAACCGAAGAAGTAAGACGATTTAAGCTGGCTGTGGCAAAACGAGAACTAAACATTACAAAAAATATATATGTATAAAATAAATACATGAATATAAAGCATTGCTGGAACAAGAACTTTTGTAATGTGTAAACAAGAAAGAAATTTATAAACAATATAAATTATTATGCAATATACCTATAAATACAGATAAATTATTATACACTATTATACAATATTAATTATAATAAAAATTAACAAAGCTGGTTCATGTTTTGACAATTAAAGGGACTATATACAAGCCGTAGTTGATTCAAAATAAAGGAGTATTAGATTTTGTTTTTAAGAAATCTGTAATGTAGATAATTTAGTGAATACAATGATATAATACCTTCGAGTCCTCAATTACGTAGTCCTGTTTTGACAATCAATTTGACTATAAACAAGCTACTGTTCAGAGCGAATAGAAAAGACATTATTTAGGCGAGCCAGAATAAGTAACGCTTTAAGTCATACGTTCGTGAGACTTCGTGCTATTCACATCGTCTCTCGCTCGCTGTTAGTGTTGTAACACACGACGAGTCGATTTAAGTTTGTGTACTATGCGATTATCTTAGTGGGATATTGAATTTATTAGTGTCTTCTAGCTCTTCATATCTTTATTTCTTCGAGTGATTTTGTTGTCGTTCTACGACGAAATTTCGACATGAGTTGTTTACGTGAAAAATCCTTACGCATAAATTTTGGTCAAGTAAGTCAAAAGCCTTCTACAATTTTTGTCCATGAATGGATCCGAAACACGTTTAAATTAACCATAGATCAAATCCAAAGCATTGAACTGGACTATATCAGGAAACAACTGTATATTAAGTTAGTCAACAAGGTTCTGTGTGAACGAATTCTATCTTCTACTCATGGTGAAGTCAAATTTATCGATAGTGACAAGGAATATTTACTTCCTATTGATCTCGCTGACAACAGTATTACCGTCGTTAAGGTGTCTTTGTGCCCCATGGAACTTAGTAATCAACAGTTAACACGAGTGTTTTCTCAGTATGGTGAAATACAGTCAATCCTAGACGAACAGTATTCTGCGGATCATGTCTATGTCACCCGTAGTGGACGTAAATTAATTAAAATGAAGGTTAAACAAAATATTCCTTCATTTATTACTGTGTGTGGTTTGCGCCTCTTCTGTAGTTATTCCGGTCAAATCCAAACTAGCGCGTTGTGCAATTCACAGGACCATTTTGTTCAAGAATGCCCACGAAAAAAAGGTCCGCCCTTCAAAGTTCACCCGCCAGTTCGCAGCTCTCCACTGCCACCGCTCCGTACCCCTTATAATCTCCCACATGAAAAGGTGTCTCTGCATACTGATAACTATACGGAATTTCCTCTGCTCACTTCTGCTCACCCTGGTATTTCTTCAAGTCCTGACGTTCCAGCACCTGAAACATCCCACGATCCCGTCATTCGCCCCGACCTACAAATGGAAGAAGATCGTACTACTGACCCGGAAGTTATTGCCCCTCTGGAATCTACTGCTGTACCCCAGTCTACTCCTGAATGCAAGGCCCAAGAAATTCTCAAGGAAGGACAACTAGCTCAGGTAGGTGACCAACAGTCAGTAAAGAACTTACAAATGGATTCTAGTGCTCCCTTGGACCACGATAATCAGTCTGTTGTGCCATTGGTAGTCAAATCGAATACCACCCGTGACCGGAATGTGCAATCACTCACAAGTGATTCCGCCAGTGAATCCGATCTTAGTGCCCCTGTATATGAAAAACGTAAACTTTCCAAATTAAAGGCAACTGTTACTGGAGTTTCAAAAAATTCTAAAGGAGGTCGTTCTTCAGATGTTAGACCTGTTTCAGGTGCACGAATACGGGCCACCTTGAAAAAGTTGAAAGCTGGTACCCCTGTTGGGGAAGATTTATAATTATCTTCTTTGTATTATTGTGGTATCATTTTCAGCCCTTTATGCAGTGTTTACCACTTCGTTTCACTTTCTTTTTGTTTATGTATAGTTTTAGTTTTGCCACCATTAACCTAAATGGATTTACTTCTCCTGTTAAACAAGAAGCGTTAAGAGATTTTATTTACAAAGCAGATATTGATGTGTTGTTCGCTCAAGAAGTGGCCCTTCCAGAATATGGTTCTCTTTCCAATCATACATGCTATTCTCGTTTTACAGAGAATGGGCTAGGTACAGCAATTATCTATCGTAGTGATCTAGCTTTTAAGACAATTAATGATTACGCAAATGAACGAATCTCCCTTGGTATGCTTGAAAGCATCAAATTATGCAATATTTATGTTCCCTCTGGTTCTCATAACAAGAGAGAGCGCCAAGATTTCTTCAATACTGACCTTGCTCAGGCTCTATTTAATGGTACTCATCCTTGTATATTAGGTGGAGATTTTAATTCCGTTTTACAACCCATTGACCAGACTCCGAACTTTAACTTTTCTCCCGAACTCCAGCGCATAGTAAATACGTATGATTTAGTGGATGTGTGGCGTCATTTTCGACCCGCTGAACCGGGTCACTCATTTCATACTTCACAATCATCTAGTCGCTTGGACCGTTTTTACATAAGCCGCTTACTTGTTGCACAAGTGCGCCATATTAAGCTCGAACCTGTTTGTTTCAGTGATCACTATGCTCTAATTATGAGAATAACCCTACCAGTATCCAAATTTTTGAGAAGTAGTTCCCTTTGGTAATTTAACACCTCTATACTTATGGACCCTGAGTATCAGCATTTAATTCGAGAGGAATGGCGGATCTTGTTTCCGTTAATATCACGCTGTCAGGGCAAACTTATGTATTTTTGGGACAAGCGAATTAAACCTAGATTTCGATCCATAAGTAAACAATATTGTATTCAACGGACCCAGGCATACAATACTCAATACAACTATTACTCTAGTCTTCTCAAAGAATACATGCAAGAACAATTACGATGTCGTCCGGTCAGGCCTCAAATTCAAGAAATCAAAGGGCATTTATTGTCGTTGCATAAACAACGCATGCGCGGTTTTTTTTGTTAGAAGCAAACTTGTCCAGGCCGATGACACGGAACAAGCTAACATCGTGCAAATTCACAAAGAACGACTCAGAGGCAAACAAAAGCTAATTTCTTCTATTAAGGGCAAGGATGGTCAACTTTATGAAGGTTCGCAGGTCCTTCCCCAATTTGTTCAGTATTATCAACAATTGTATACAAAACCTAATGTACATAATGAAGATGAATCTCTTTTGGACTTTATTCCTCTAAACCTAGATGTAAATGCTCAAGAGTATCTCAACAGTCCCTTCACACTTGATGAAGTCAAGAGATCAATTCAATTAGGGAAACCTGGTAAATCTACTGGTATTGACTCTTTATCATTAGAATTTTATATTACTTTCATTGATATTCTTGCCCCGTTTCTTACGGATCTCTTCAATGAATATCGAGATACCTGTACCTTAGGGGAATCTCTATCCACGGGTATTACTGTATTAATCCCTAAACTGCCTAACTCTAACTTCATAGACAATTATCGTCCTATCAGCCTTTTAAGTGCAGACTTAAATATTTTAACACGATGTCTTGCGCTTCGTATGAAACAATATGTGGGAGAGTTATTAAGTTCCTTTCAATATGGACATGGGCAACAAGCTTTATTTCATGAAGCCTTAGCTAACATAAGAGATTTTATAGCCTATCATGAGACTGCCTCTCCTACGCCCGTTGCTATTTTATCTACCGATTTCTCGAAAGCTTTTGATAGGGTATCACACGAGTATCTTTTTAAAGTTCTACAAAAATTTGGTTTCAATGGCGCTTTTTTGTCCATGCTCCAAGGAGTATATCATAACAGAACAACTAAATTAAAACTCAATGGTTGTCTCAGTTGTGTCATTCCTTTCTGTAATGGTATTCTTCAAGGTGATAGCATGTCGAGCCTTTTATTCAGTTTCTCGGTTACATCTCTCATATACGCGGCACAAACCAGACTCACTGGCATACAAGTTTATCAAGCTTCCATTTCTGTCGCAAGTTATCTTGATGACGTTCATTTCTATGTTAACAGTATTTCTACCTTAGAAGATATTCAGAGCCTTTTACACAGGTATCAACAAATTTCTGGAGCGATTTTAAATAAAGACAAAACAAAACTACTATGTATACACCCCGAATACCGGACTACATACAGTTCGCGCTATACGATTGCTGACTCAGTTAAAATCCTAGGTATTGAATGGTTCAATAGCACCAAACAAATCATTCACTACAATTCTGACATAATTGCAAACAATATACGTGGTCTTTTAATACAGCATAAGCCTCGTAATATGAACATGATCAGCTGGAATTCATTTCTCAAACAAAAAGCATTGAGTCTTTTGTGGTATTTCTGTCAGATTTTCCCTCTTCCCACAAAAACATATAACTTCCTCAACAGTCACGCTTTGTTCTTTCTGTGGAAAAACAAGCTGTTGAGAATTGCACGTGATCAGCTTGAGGTTTTACCAGCTCAGGGTGGCGTAGCTTATGTAAACATAGCCCTCCAGGCAAAATCACTACTGCTGAAAAGAAGCATTGAATCGTTTACGAACGATAGGGTCAGTGTGTCGTCATCTGTTCTCTCCGCATGTTTAGGTTGCATCGACCTTGAAGCTCCGATTCATATTTTTCCTTGGGGAGTTAAATTCCCACACTTGTGTGAACCCGTCTTAGATATCGCTTATGCATTAATTGAACGAGAACAAATTGAGTTAATGCCTGTCAAAGCACTCTACCGACATTATCTCAGAACGCAACATATCGTCACGCCCCACATTCAATTGAAAGAACCACAACTTCATTGGAATTATATTTGGCAAAATATTAATGCTCCCTTTTTAACTACCCAGCAACGATCTCTGGTATTTTATCGTTAATAATAAATACGAAACGCGACATAGACTATATCAGCTCGGTATAGTGTCTTGTAATCTGTGTGACTACTGTCATAATATAGATACTCTTGAGCATCGCTTCCAATACTGTACAGAGATTCAACATATATGGACCAAATTTAGTACACTCATAAGTAAGATTTGTCATTCTTCACCATATCATATTACTGCTACTGATGTTCTGATATATCCAGATTTTAACTATTTTCCTAAAGCAAAAAATAACAGCGTAGTCTGGCTCGCTGCATATACGCTTCTTTATGTGCTCACCACACATCGACCATACCATGTCGATGTGTATTTGTATTATTTAAGGTACCATTTGCAGCAAATGAATGTGCAGTATAAACAACACTTCGCAAATTATTTTGTTGTCTTAGCTCCATAACAATTCTGTAAACTTTTCAGATTTATAACCAGTTTTTTTTTAATCAACTCGCTCTTGTATTATTTTTATAACTGGCTAATGTACATGTGATAGAACTCTTAATAAATAATTTAAAAAAATAAGTGAATGATTAGGGGTTTGATTTGCCGAATTCCAGGCCCGGGTTTGATTCTCTGCCCCGCTACCTTACCACTTTTTAAAACGTTTCATTCACTAGGATAAGCTCTAGTTGGATGCTGCAAAACGAAGATAATCTCCAGTGGAAAAATCAGTGATGATGTAATCCTGAAATTAATGGAAGAAAAATGAATGGAGAAAACGAATTACAGAGTTAATTCTGTTAATGATTCTATATTTTATATTACCCGTTAATTTTGTGCATTTTTAAATTGTTGTTAATTGACACTATATTCTCCCCTTTTCTCTTTGTGTCTCAATGTGTAAATTTTCACAGATATTATACAACTCAGGAAGCTTCAGTTATTTTTGCAACCTAAGGGGAAATACGCATAGTACGGATATGTTCTTCAACTTATTTGAGAGATATCGAATTTTGCATTTTAATATTTACAAACATATTACAGCGTACCAATATTTAACATTTTGAAAAGTCATTTAACGAATAATGAAATCGGACTAGTCCTTCTTTCGAAGTAGCATTATGTATTAATGAGTGGCGCCGGAACCAATGAGCTCAGGCCCTGTTAGACGCCCAAAATTTTCATTGGAGGCGGGGGTCTTCCCCCGAATGATGGTTCCATATTTTAATTGATTTGCAGGTAGCACTATTGTTAATAGTTTCAAACTTCAGCGAAAACTTTGTAACTCTTGGAGCAGGCGTTAGTTGGGGTTGTTTATCTCACGGACTTTGTACATCAAGAATTTCTGTGGCCCGCTTTACATGTTTTAGATGTGAATGTATTTATTACAGTTTTAGTTGCGTTAACATTTGCCAAAGCTCGCAAATTATTTGATTGGAATGATCGAATTTTAGGATCTGCGAGCAATACTAGACGATTCGTTCGAGGACAGAGAAGTGTTGACCAGTTATATATGCATTAAATGCGCTTTTGAATGGAAGAACTAGACAACAAATGTCTGGCGTTACTATTCGATATGTGGATGCAGATAAAAGATAAATATTGAGTTAAAAATATCCTGTTTAACATAGGTATTATTTTGCCTCAAAAATATTATGTGTAGTGTATGGTGAGCTTTCACGCCATAGACAAATATATTTTATTTACTTAAATGGATCCAGTATAAGACCACCCCTTCATCTAGTGGCTAACATGCTAACCTTCATTATCCTTGGGTCCGTGTTCGATTCCCGGTACAATTGAACGAAAAATGTAGTTAAAATTCTACTATAATTAATTGGCACACGCCTCCTTTAGTCAACGTGAAATATTCGTGGGCTCAAACAAACCAGGTACAAAATTATTTATTGATACAATTTATGGATATTACCGCCGGCTACTTTAAGCCCTTCACGTATGAGTGATGACGTTCCTCGGAGAGCAAACTATGCAGGGTAAGGGGAAGGAAGAAACCGGCCTGGAACCTGGAAGTTAGGTACCATCACGGAATTTTCCTGGCGAGAATGAGGAAAACCCATGGAACTCTTCACTCTTTATGTCTATTTGAAAAAAAAACAAATTTATATTGGGTTGAAAACACTGTTTACTGGGTGTTGATACCTAGAGACACGAATTTTTGGTGACATGCGAAAACGTGAAATGTATCAGTTTTGTATGAAAATGTTGTGTACATAAAATATATATGTTTACACTATTTGTTAGGCCATACAACGCTCTCGATTAAACGCAAAATGCAAACGAAATTTGCAACAAGCCTCGATATTCCACATTTGCAACAAGCCTCGATATTCCACGAAGTCTATTTAAAACTGACCATTTTTGACACTTTTACGGTTTATTCTTTAACATTATGTCTCCCTTCTGCATGCTTGAACGTGAGCTATTAGGTCGTCATTTGTCTACCAAAATGAAATATGAAACTACCGGATGTCTGATGCCAGTAATCTCTCAGTTTGTCTCTTTCTCGACCGCAACTAGTTTGGTCCCAGATTGGCCTCGTGCGCTTATGATCGTCAAAGCAACAGCTACAGTGCCCAGAATCACATGTTTCGATAGAGCACAATAATTTAAAGATCATGGTTACTACGTTTTTGATGTAGTAGCCTTGTGTAAATTTTGTAATATTAGACTAGAATGTTAGTAATGAAGAACAAGTATAACACCAGAAAACATGGAAACAATTCTTATGTTATTTGCATAAATAAACTGTAAATACTAAAGTTTTTTCTATTAATGATCTCAGTGTTCGTTTTTTTACAATTATACTTTCGTTCAATGAGGATGATTAGTGTTATTTTTTTTACAAACTCATGTATTGTTTATTATAGTCACGCGTGAGCTCATGTTATGATGATTGATGAGTGGAAATTAGCCGGAACGAAAAGTAATTAATTGAAATTCCCATGGATAATAGTGTTCTTACATTAAATTTTGGTTCACAGATTTTATCCCGCTTTAATTATATTTTGAAACGCAATTTCTAATTCTTATTTGCCACAAAATCGTATCTCTTCTGATGCCTAATGCAGATGAATGTGTCCCCCTACCTCTAGTCACTTCGTGCAAAGTTTCGCTTATCAGTATCTCCTTCGGTCTTGCTTCACCATGGTTCGGACATTATATATGACACAACCTGTATATATATATATATATATATATATATATATATATATATATATATATATATATATATATATATATATATATATATATATATATTCTCACGGCACTGTCAAGGCTCTATATTTGTATTTTACATTTAAATTTGCAACCGGGTGTTTCTGGCTGCCGTATACGGTAGCCCGATCATCATCCTTGTGCCGGTAGCCAGGGCACAATCATTTGAAGAACTGAAAACGTACTCTGTACACAAAGAGTGTATGGTTGTGAACTCGGAAACCCTGGCACTTCTGCTTGTCAAGGTCAAAAAGTGGGAGAACAAAGCACCTGTAGAATGTGAAGAGGGTGCAACAGTGACAAATACTTGTAAGAAACATATTCATTTGCAGTTCGTGCACATTCCGCCTGTAGCGCTACTGTGGCACAACGTATATTGTAACTGTATAACATTTGTACACCGCTTGTAGGTCTATTGGCGTATGTGACGACCGAAACTATGTTGTCAGCTCTGATTACGATAAGGCACTGCTGTGCAGCTTTTGCTTTTCTTACTCTCCTTTGTCATTTGTGAGACGCCAAACATGTTGTTTTTGCTTCTTGCACGCGCTGAACAAGTTCCTGCGGAGCAAAGTATTTAAGAAGTTAACTACATATTCTTGTTTACGATAGAAATATAATAAGTACTTTGAATTACAATACGGTTTTAAATTGGTTAAATGTTGAAAAAAAATACGAAAATAAAGCTGTAGTTCTAAATGTATATTAGTCGAGGGCGTACCTACTGACAGTATTGCAGGCATGTAGCCACGATTTCGTGAAGGAAGGGAGGGTCCGTGACATGAAATACTCTGGTCATCACAAAAGGGGTTCAATCATTCTAAACTGTTTTACTGGAAAATATATTGGTTCTTTTAGCCAGGAATTCGTAATGGGAGGGGGGAGTTACATGAAATTCTGAAGGCCCAGGAGCTTGATCAATCTAAACTACTTTACTATGAACAGATATTGGTTTGTTAGGATAATAAAATGAGGATATATTGGCAAGTATTTTAATAACAAACTATGAAGAAATTTCGAGCAAAATAATAATTTTAAAAAAGTATTGAAAAAGGTTTTGCAATATTTACCCCTTCTCCTGTTTATTCAAATATACTAATTTTCCTTTCGTTATGGCCTCAATTATAATAAAAAGGACATACTGAAAACTGTCTTGTAAACTATCTTCTAATATAAATAAAATAAAGAGTTTCTTTCTGTGTTTGTTTGTTTGTCTGTCTCTGTGCGGCCTGGGGACTAGACGAGTGGACCGAGAGTTACAAAATTTTAGTCAGGGGTACCTTGGCACAGGCCCCAGATAAAGACGAAGCGTTTTTTTAAATTTCGAAACAGTGGGGTATCAGGGGGCGTTAACCGGAACCGGTTTAGGAACCAGACAAATTTACCGAGAGTTATCAAATTTTAGTCACGAATACCTTGGTCCAGGCTCCTGACCAGAGTTAAACGTTTTTGTCGAAATTCGAACCAGGAGGTCTCAGGGCGGCGTTTACCGGGACATGTAAAAGTAGTAGAAAATGACCGATATTTATTTATTTAATAATCACAAGATACAGCTCACAGGCCATTTTACATTGAATATCCAACAACATTAGCAATGGAAACGGTTTAGTAAGGTTTCGGCCAGGGAGTGTTTAGTAGGTGCCATCCCGGCATTTGCCTGGTAGGACTGAGGGAAACCCTGGAAAACCTCAGTCAGGATCGTAGGCAGCGAGATTCGAAGCCACAAAATCCCGAATGCGAAGCCAACGCCCTACCACTTGAGCTATTAGTGTCGAATTCATATTTTTGCGGTCGCTAAAATCAATGGTGAAACTCCAGTCGCATTAACTTCCAAATTAAGGCTATTCGGCTAAGGGCCGGGGGTCACCGGAGGAGAGAGAGATACCAAGACATATAAAAGTAATCCAAAATGGCTGATATAAGTGTAAAATTAATAGTTTCGCGATCGCTGAGATCATTGGTGATACTTTCACAGGCGTTGGCTTCCAAATACAGCCCCTGTGCGAAACATATGTATGTTAAACTAGTTTTACAATATATGCGTTCCTTTCTCTGTTGAATCAAATGCTAAGAGAACTTTCTTTCAACATGATTTTTTGTTTTTATTATTCCATCAACTACTGCTGGTTCCAAATGATAGGTTAAAGGAGCGACAGAAAATTGTCCTTGAAATAACATGTTTGATACTGCAAGGTTGCTATGACGAAAAGTTATGATTAAAAATGTCCCTGCTGTCACCGGCCTAAAGCTAATTTTTTTTTTTATATTTAAAAGATACATTGGAAAAATAGATTTATTCTGAACTTTATTAACCAAGCCTCATATGTTCCAAACATTCTAGAAACTCTTCTCTCATCGCTTTCGTATGCCTTTTTGTTTGTGTTGGTGAGCCTCAGTCAGATTTTGTGGCTAAATACGATGCAGAGATAATGACTCCCTTTGTGAACGCTTTATCGAGTCCGGAAAAACGGAAAGTTGCAATAACACTTCTGTCTTGCCATCGTTTATTACTGATTTGTTAATTTGAAGCATCCGTATTTCTTCAGCCAAAGAGCTTGAATTCAGCATTATACGTCATAAACTGGAGAATTCCGTCTCAAGCACTCATACGAAGAAGCTAACTAGGGAAAGCTTCAGTGTTTCGACACCTTTCGTGTAAACTACCTCCTGGCTGTCGTGTGCTAGGCGAGACAGCCAGTACCTACTCGAGAGCAGCGTCCACGCTGCCTGAAGTTACGTACCGTACGCTTCTTTTCTGCAAGCGTGTGAGTTATCTCTCCGTGAGGCGGATACAAGAACTTAATTAATTAAATAGGTGACGAACGATTTAATCGCAAAGTGTTTTGAATGTGAGTACGTAACAGTTTTATTTGCGAAACGTTTCGATGTGACGAATAAGTCGAATTTACTGTTCATTACGACAAATATCAATGTAAGCGAAACCCCGAAGTACGATTCCTCTAAGACTACGGACTAAAAATCATATTTGTAGCGCCAGCTTGGGATATTCATCAAGGAGGCAGCAGTCGGGACCCAAACCCATCACATTAATTCCAGAAGCAGCATCTGTGATTGAACCCAGGACATCGAGGGAACTACTTTATGGGCTAGCCGAAGAATGACGTGAATTGTTTTATTTATAAGCCACCCCACCTTAACGTCGATATTTAGCAAAAGGTTGTAAAGTACAGTTATATTTTAAATTCCAGTGCATGTAACGTTTGTGTTTATTAAGTGGCATTATATATTTATTATCTAAGTTTGAGTTCATTATTTATTTGTTGTAAAGCTTAATGTTTAACGTTATCATATTCGTAGCTTAACAAAGATATTTACGTTGCCTGCATCCACGCCTGCTGTGCTCCCAGCCCCGCATGGCGAAGCTGTAGGCATGGGCATTGACCATAGTTGTCGTGAGATAGCTGGGAAATGAAAAGGAGATAAGGCAAGGTATGACACTAAAAGACAGATCCGAACCACGACGTATATGTTGGTCACAACCCAAAATGGCTAAACCGTGACACGATCTAGCTTAATCTTCGGATAAAAGTGTATTTAAATATATTAGCGTTCATTTATTGAAACCCGACAACAGTAATAACTTGAGTCACGTAGTTACGGGTAGCAGACGGTCTCAAAATAAAATCACGCGTAAATTGTTTTCAGTTCTGAAAAAGAAAAGGGAAAGAAAACCATAGGTAGGGTTTGAAAATAGAAAGCAAATTTAATTATCATAGAATTAACATAGCTATTCGTAAGAAATTAAAACATATTTTATTTGTTAGCGATTTTTTTCTTTTCAACTTTTTATAGTACGCGCAAACGAATAAACATCAAACAGCTGATCGTAACCGAACATACACACACACTCGTATTTATACATGCACTTTTTACATAATGATGAATGGAAAGTAATGTGTCTTTTACAAGATATTCGTTTATGTTTATGTTAACTTTCTATCGAAATATTTTGCAAAATGAAATTTTTAAAAATAATAAAAATGTTGTGTAATTGAAATGTTGAAATTGTTCTAGAAAGGTACCTATTTACATTTTGTTATTGAAGTCACGTGTTTATTTTTGCACTTTTATATTGTGAGTTAGTTGCTTGTAATTTAAGTAAATATGGAGAGTAGTATTACATTAGAATAAATCCAAGCATTATTAGAGAAACAGTCTGAGAAATTAGAGCAAAAATTAAAAAATAATAGCGAACGAGTAGATGAATTAATAGGCGAATGTAAGCAGAATAGGGCTGAATTAGAAAATCGGTTGGATGGTTTGAGTAGAGATATAATATCGACTAATAACACGATCACTGAAGTACGTTTAGAGTTGACTAATCTAACCAAACGCGTCGAGTCAGGTAGCGAAGAACATAAGAAAAGTGTTGAGCAATTACAGGCATTCATACAAGTGGTACAGATTGAGTGTAGACAGGCCGCCGAGGTCCAACGACGTGATATTGATGCTCTGAAAGAGGAATTACAAGGGGTAAAAAACAAGTAGAGAAATAGAAAAGTGCCAGGTACTTATAAATGGGAAATGCGAGGTTGTTAATTTTCGTGTAGGTAAATAGGAAAGCGCCGTGAACGAATTAAACGGATATGTCAAAGAACTCGCGGAAAAGACAAGTGAGATAGGTGAAGAAGTCCAAGCGCACCGACAAATTCTAAAACTGAACAGTGAGCGATCAGATGGAATCGAAGAGACCTTAGAAATCTTTAGAGAACATCATAAAGCTACTGTTTAAATGATAATCGAGCATTTTGAAAAACAGCCCGCTGTCATCGTAAAATACGAACATGATCGAGACTTTACACAGGAAATGCATAGGTTAGAAAGAGTAAATCGTGAATTGTTAGTACGTTAGGAACATATTGAAAATAAATTGCGACACCTGCATACTGATACACGTACGTCTCCACATACAGAAAATCAGTCTGATCATGAGGACCACGACTCAGATTATCAAAGTGAGGGATTCGAATCTGATGGATCTGATAGTAGTATCAAACGAGTATATTCACTTAGAGTTTCTCAGCGCGTCATTCAAGTTAGAGACTTACAGTATTTACCTAAATATACAGGGCTCCCGGATAGTACAACTGCGCGTTCACATATTCAGGATTTGAAAGAAAAAGCTACAGTTGTAGTTATATACGAAGATGATTTAGTTCATCCTATCCCTTGTCTTGTCGAACACGTTGCTAAAGAGTGGGTTACTAATTATCCTCGAGGATTTGAAACTTTTAGTCAGTTTGAAAAAGCACTAATAGATACGTTCGATTCAGACACAATCGTTGCTAGCCAGATTGCTTTGTGTAGAAGCAGACTGTTTGATTCAAAGACCCACGATAATGTTCGCAGTTTTGCTACAAAACAGTATCAGTTATTGAGAGATTTAAACCCGGAAAGTTCACCCGCGAAAATTATTGGAAGTATTATTGATACTTTGTCACGCAGGTACCGCGAAGAATTGGCATTACATCCATGCACTTCTTTTCAACAGTTCTTAGCAAGCATTGCCAGAATTGAATTATTACGATCTGCCGAAAACAGTAACATGAAGAGAAATTACAATACATATAACAGTAATAATTATAAAGATACTCGTACATTTAGTGTGCAACAAGCCAAAGCAACAAACGATTCATCTAATGGTCAGCAAAAGAATAACAGGCGAAACAACCAAGGTGATGGTTCTCGACAAAACCATCGTAATACAATCAGGATGCTGAAAATGCACGAACAAATAATGAACAGAATCGAACTGAAGAACTTCGTAGTGAAAGGGACAATAATTGGCGTGGTAATAATAACCGTTGACCAGGACAACGTCGAGGGATTAACAGAGGACGGGGGACTATAGACAGAATTGGAGAGCCCAGAACAATAATGGATCAAATCAGAATCGAACTCAAGACCAGTCGAGCGAAGAATCGGAAAATTAAATGAAGGCGGGTTTCGAGGGGGGACATCCGTCGAAATAATAAATAATAAAAACCCCAACAATGCTCTCCGTGTTCGAAATTTCACATTTGAATCTGATTCAGGTTTAGATCAGGATGCTAGGAGCGATAAATTTGAAGAAATGATAGTGAAGGCGTATGGTAGGCAATATTCTGCTTATATTAATACGGGTGAAAATGGAATTGAAGTGAAAACATTGTGTGATACGGGCGCAGAGACTTCGCTAGCCTCCTATGACCTGTGGAAAGAAATTACAAAAGAGATCTCATTTCCTAAATTACAACCGGCTGACGATGTTCTTATTGTAGATTAGAGTGGGAAGTTTAAGAAAAAGTGTAAGGGCAGGACAGTTATACAAATTGAAATAGATTCACTTGCATTCACGTTAGAAGTTTTTGTCGTCGCTGATCTTAATGGGAAATTTATATTGGGTTTGAACGCATGAGAACAATTGCAAAGCATTAATCTTAGTCAAGGCAACGTTTCATTGAATATGATAACATTAGGGTGGTTGTCTCCCTCCTCCTCATTGAATCGCAGGGTCGTGACGATGACAGCGAGTCTCACGTTGAATCAGCTGACGAAGATGATGTCAGTCTAAGACACTCCTGTGTTAATAATATTAGCTGGGATCAGGAAAAAACTGTTCTTAAACGAGTAGCATCATCACAACAATTGAAAGCTGCCGTTGATCGTGCTAGTGCACTAGTTTCCCATCAAAAGGAACAACTATTGGATTTATTGTTTCGATATAGAGAAATTTTTACGAATTATCCTGGTAAGTGTAAAGGTTTTCAATATGAAATGGAGATTGACACTAATGAACCCTTGGTTCGGAAACAGTATCCCATTGCGTACAAACATTTACTGTTTGTACGAGGAGAGATCAAAAAGTTGTTGCAATTGGGAATAATTACTAATAGTCAATCTATTCATAGTAATCCTATTTTGGTTGTCCCGAAAAAGAATAACAATCACAGATTATGCATTGATTTGAGAGCTGTTAATGAACATTCAGTTTTAAGGCAAGTTAAACCAGAGCGAACAGAAGATTTGTTAGTCAAATTACAGGGCAAACCATTCACCAGTGTTTTAGATCTAAATTCTTCGTATCATCATTGTCCTCTGCATCCTAAATCTCAACCATACACAGCATTCAACTTTGAGGGACAGTGCTATCAATATCAGCGAGTACCTTTTGGGTATAGGAATGGTGGACAAGCTTTAAACGCTATGATATCTCATGTGCTAGGCCCGGAGTTACACAGCAAAATCATTCGGTACATAGATGATAATTTGATCACGAATGACAGTTTCCAAGATCATTTACAGTTGTTGGATCAGATTTTTGCCAAGTTCAGACAGTATAATATAACGTTGAATATTGACAAATGCATGTTTTGCGCACCAGAGGTATCATTTTTAGGGTATATCGTTAGTCCATTAGGAATAAAGAAGGACGAAAGAACCATAAAAGCAGTCAGGGAATTACCAGTACCCACTGACATTAAAAGTTTGCAATCTGCGTTAGGATTATTAATTGGTGTCAAAACTTCATTCCAGATTATGCTATAAAAGCTGCTCCATTATACGCGTTGGAGGACAAGGGCAAAAAATGGCAGTGGACTGAAGAGTGTGAGAAAGCTTTTAATCAGATTAAAGATAACATCTGCGCAAATATTCTTCTGTTACATCCTGACTTTACTAAACCCTTTTATGTTCAAGTGGATGCTTCAACTGTCGACTTGGGTTGCAAATTATTGGAAGAACAAGACGGTAAACCACGGATCATTCAGTGTATAAGTCGTACCTTGACCCCATGCGAACGTCGGTATTCGATTTCGGAACTGGAATGCCTTGCAGTCATATACGCCTTGAGAAAATGGAGACCCATGTTTTTAGGAAGACGACTTATTATTGTCACTGATCACCATGCTCTTATATTTCTTAAACGTGTAAAATCTTGGAACAATAGGCTATCACGTTGGAGTGCAGAAATTAGTGAGCTCCAACATGACAGAATTCGTGAAAGAAAAAAATATGAATTTTGTGATGCCCTCAGTAGATTATTCCCATAACATGAACATAGATTGCTTAAAGTTCATTCGTTCCAAGTATTGCAAGATAAAGTCCTTAATATTTCTCCTCAGCGATTAGCAGATCTTCAAAAAGAATGTTTAGACTACAGAAACGTCATATGTGTTTTAGAAGGAACAGTGGACGAAATTGAATTTCGAAATAGCAGATCTTGGAAATAAAATTATAAATTTGAAAACAATATTTTGCTCATCCGAGACTTTCATCATCCTAATAAATGGAAAATTTGTATACCGCCAGTTTTGGTGCACAACATACTTACTGCCTACCATTTTGATGTAGGACATCCAGGCACCGATAGGACGATTGCATTCATTTCTAAAGCATTTCATTGGAAAGGATTAAGAACTTCGGTCAAAAATTTCGTGAGAGATTGTATTACATGTGCTCGAATGAAACCGGATCAACATCCACCAGCCAAGTTGTTAAGTACCATCCCGTCACGAAGGCCGCGAGATTGTATCTCCATCGATATGTTAGGCCCGTACCCGATTGGAAAGTCACAGAAGCGTTTTGCTCTTGTTATTATGGATTTGTATACACGATACTGTACTGCATTTGCATTGAGGAGTTCCACAGCTAAAGCGATCGCTGGGTGTTTTGCAAAATATTATTTTCCTATGCTTTCACTGCCTCGTTTTATTCTATCAGATAATGCACCCGTCTTTCATTCTAAATGTTTTGTTCAAGCCATGAAAAAATACAATGTAGTTGTTAAATATTGTACTGTCTATCACGCCCAGAGTTTCTTAGTAGAGAGAACAAATAAAGAATTAGCACAAACATTAAGAACTCTGTGTTCACAATCACACACCGTATGGGCCGAAAATTTGACACAGGCTGTACTTTTGTATAACTACTCTATTTCACAAAATCTAGGAGTTTCATCAGCCAGTTTACATCTAAACATTGACTCTTCACGTCCAATATTTTGCATTTTGGTATTAATGTCCAGGAAGACGTGTCCGATGAGGATGGGATGAACTGGAGTAATAAATTAGTATTGGCCATTATGAAAAGAACTGAAAAAATAAAAGAGAGAAACAAAAGCTGGAATGAAACTCAAATACACAGACGCGTAGTGCGTACTGGAGATTTTGTATTTGTACGGCAGCATAATGTGAGCAGCCTTATAAAGAAACAAATTGCAAAGTTTTTTTAATTTTTCCGTGGCCATGCATATGTGCTAGTGTGTCTAGTAATGACAGAGCAGTCGAGTTGCGGGACCCTTTAAATGGTGAAATTATAGGATATCAATCTATGGATACGGTCAAGATCTGGACGCCTACACCACAAACGTATAATACTTGGTTATTGTTGGCCAAGAAACACTTGCCTGAGGATGAAATTGGTAAATTGCAGAACCTTCCCCTTCGACTTGACGCAACCGATGATCCGTTGCCTCTGTTACAACCTGAGTGTGAAATTCGTAACCATCAAGAACCAATGAATGAAAATGGTGATGAGATAGCTTAAACAACGCTCTGTGCGATTGGAAAATATGAATTAGATAAATTATTTTCTGTACAAAACACGTGACTTGTATGTTACCGATTATTGTATGCGCTCACCAGAATGGACCAGCGAATGTCTTAAAGTCATTATGCCTAACTATTCCAGCGGACTCCAATTATGGCATTGAAAAAAATGAGAGAGGAGAAGTTGAGACGAAATAGAAAAGTGAAAAGCCTTACTTTTTCCCTTAGAGACACTAAATAAGATGTAAAAGATTATTCTTCATTCATTTAACTATTCCCTATATATTTCGGAAGTTAGGAATTTGTTTTTCAGCTTTGAGTGTGTGCCCACCGCCACCGACACGCTGGACCAAAGGAACCACTAACATTCATCTACAATCAGGTATGTTCAGTATAAATGTCACGTTTTATTGTTTCTTTACAGTTTTTGGAGATAAAAGAGGAATGTGGAAAACAGAGGAAGGACAGCATTGAAAATTTTAAATAGGTAATTAATTTAGATCGCGAATTCGGACTTTGAAATTTTAACAATGCCCCACTACTTTTGAAGAATATGGTTATCCCGTTTTGGATACGAAACTTCTGTATCGAATTCTTGTTAGAATGTTTGTTTTGTATGCTTGATTTCTTTTCAGGTGCTTCCAGTTTTGGGAACCAGACTTTATTAATAAAATTTTATTATTCAATTTTCTTTTGAGTTTTTATTCATTCACCTTTATGTTTGTATAAACATTTAGCTGTCCCCATACTATTATGCATTTAGAGAAATATTAGGCAATTAGAGATATTTGAAAATTTAATTAGAGAAATACTGATGAATATTACATTGGGTAATTAAAAAAAAGAGTGTGTTTCTCAGCTAATGAATCTTTTCATCTGACTTTGTTATTAAGCATGTGTAAGAGTATATCGAATTTATAATATCAGACATGTTAGGCGTCGGAACATTGAAAAATTAAATATTACTTAGTATGATTTTGGAAGTAATTGAAAAGAATGTCGAATTTAAATAAATTTGTTTATGAATCTGTTCTCATATGGTGTTCACTAAGCAAAAGTGAATGGACATTTGTCTCGATGTTAATGAGATCTGAAATTTACTTGAATTCCGAAACAACCGTATTACGAGTTCAGAAGTGTTAAAAGTTTGAAAAATATAATTCATCCCTTAGAGGCGTCACTATTTTCTTTTTAAATTAAAGTGACGAAATCGGGGTAACGTCCGATTGGGCCTTAGCTAGTGTTTGATTTTGGTTATTAGATAGACACACTTCAAAATTCTATTTCGGCTTTTGACGTTTGATGGATTTCTTTAAAAATATAATGTTTAATTGACGCTTAGAATTTTATATTTTTATCAGATATTTACCCTTAATTGACTCAGAGAAAATGAGATTACATTTGTTTTGTATCACAGTAAACATTTTTTTCTCTTCTTTTCTTTTGGCTGTACTGTGTTGATAAGATAAGATAATAAGAGATGCATGAAATATTGTTAGAAAATATGGTTATCATTTAAATTTGTAAGTTTTTTATAGTATCTGGTCAACACGGTACACCCAACAATAACCGATACAATTTGGTATCGATGTATAAAGTGGTTATTTCGATTAGGTAGCATTACCTATAATAAATTCGAGTTATAAAATAAAAGGTACATAAAATATAAATAAGTTATAAACACTATGCAAATTTGATAATTAAATTCATCATGAATTTTGAATTCATTAACATTATTGATTTGATTTTGGATAAAAGTCGATAAATATTGTTTTAAATTTTGGAACGAGTCTATTTTTGAAACTGAGAAACGTGAATAATGAGTTTAAATAATAATATTATCGATTTGTTTAGGTCCCAAATAAAACATTGCTATAAGCTTACAGTTGATATCAGTTTTGTTTATTTTGAAATGCTTTTTAAAAAAAGGATGTATAGTGGCAGTAAGTAACGGAGATATGTAAGGCAAAAGGCCAGTGGTAATTTAAGAACTATGGTTGGGCAAGAATGGATTGAAAGGGGTTCCCACGTTGCGGGTTAATGCCGGTGTCAAAGGCTAATTGAAAGGCGGCACCGGTGTTGAGTTTTAGGATATTAGCGCTAATATTCGCATAACCTATATTTTGTTTAATTGATGACTTACAACCTGTGCTGTCAATCAATGACGCGCAGGACAGGGCTTCGTAAGGTTCTTCGTTCGCTTAATCGCCATTTAACCTGTTCATATGTATTAAAATGTTTGAACCTGTATTAGTTAGTTATGTAATGTAAGTATATAAATAGATTTTTTAATCATTTATGTGTAGTAATGCAATATTTAGAAATACAAAGACAGTATATATGCAGATTTTTGTTTGATTTTGAACTTTACTAATTTCATGAACATATTTTGCATTTAGTGAATAAAATATAATTAGAATACGAATTTTGTTTATGCATTGTATTACTTTTACATGTTATGTTCGTATATTTTAATTATCGTTTTGAAAAATGTATACTTAAAATGAAGAAGTAGCTCTAGCGTGGAAAACATTAAAAAAAGTTTCGTTTTCGTAATTTTTACAAGTCTATCTATTGCTCAACAACTCGCACAAAGGAGAGAATACCTAATTTTGTTTCGTTTTGTCTTAGATAATTCATACAGGTGAAAGAATTTAGTTTAATTCACTTTATTAGAGTTTTTATTCATTTCAATATGAGGAAAGTATTAGCTGAAGCTTTCGATGCATAATTCATTTGAATAGAATGAATATAATTAACGAATTACTTTGTTGTTTAAACTGATTATTTTCATGTTTATTAGTTTGAAAGGAGAGAAATATTGTTTTGAATTAGTACTTGTCGACAAACTCACATGATAGTAGAAATATGTTACGAAATTTAGATTGAATTTGAGAATTAAAACAAAAGAAATGGAAAGAAATTGATTTGTAGTACAACTTAGCAACTGATAAATCCCATTGCTTATGGTATTTTGAGGGAATGAGGCATAGATCTATTCAGCACGTCGATATTTTTAAGGGTTAACTAGCGAACAAAATGATTGTTTGCGAAATATTTTTGAGCTGTATACGTCTGAGTTTAATCAAATGGCAATTCTGCACTATGAGTAAATTAGGGCTACGCTTATGATGCCAAGAGGCTGTAAAGCGGCATCCTTGTATGAATTTATTGTTATGATGCATGTGTATTTTAACGTGAAACCAAAGGCCATTAGAGGGCGGTTCACGTTCGGTGAAAGATACTCCATGTTACTTCTCGAATACCTAGCTTGTAAATTGCTAGAAGAATAGAGGAAGCCTATTGTAAGTTTTTAATGCTTTTAGAGGAGGATTGTATATCCCTCTTATTATGCAATATGTGTTTGCGATTAATGCCCATAAAATAGAGTTGTATTTTGCTATTGCCAATAAGATGTGTGTTGAAAATGAGACTAGCTAATGATTGTATCAGCCAAAAGACTGAGTTCGCTAATATTACTAATATACCATGCATTAATGACGATGCTTACATACCTGTTGCAATTGAGAAATAAATAAAATAAAAGTTTAAGGTCGTTTTGAGCATTACTAGTAGTTTAAAAAAAGAATGTGAGTTTACATGTGATTTTAAATTTATTTGAAACGATTTACTGAATCTTTTGTTTGTTCTTTGAGCAATATGATTATTAAGACTTAAGATTTTAAATGATTTTGTATTCTCTTTAGCATTTTGATAGTTAGTAGGTTGGAATACAGTATTTTAAGTGATCAACATGTGGTCCATGTTGAAATTATTTTACGAATCCTTGTTTTGAAAATCGTTTTACTTTATTAATGTTTTTATGTGAATGAATCTAAATATTACTAATATAATTTTCTCTAATACCATATTATGTGTTTACATTTGGTAGTCAAATGTTACAAAATATTTTAAATAAAAAAATAAGTATTGATTAAGTTTGTTCTAAAAAGGTGCATATATACACACTACACTACATCAAATATATACTAGGAATTCCGATATTATCGTTCACTCCGTTGTTAGGTTACACTTCCGAAATCGTATACACATTGTTGCTGTTGTCTAGTAGTTTAGTATTTTCTGTGTTAATATTCATTCGTACATTTATTTGGTTTAACATGTTTACATATATCATGTGTTTAGCAAAAGATGATTTCAAAGTAAACTTAAGTACTTTTAATTATGGTGAGAAACCGGTTATTGGAAATAAATAAATAAATAAATAAAAGAAAGTATAAACTGAAAATACAAATAAATGATATAATGATGAACATTTTGTTAATGGTGGCAAAAAAGTGGTTTAATCAGAACTTAAAGGTGGCTTTGTGAACGTAATAGCTGGATCTAACAAAAGTGGCTTATCGTCATACAGGGTGAATAACCTCATAGTTACCGAGTGAAGTATGATATGTACAGCGCAGTCACAATACACCGAATTTTCATAGTAACCTTTCAATAAGATTTCGGTAAGAACCATTAACCCTTCGACGGCCAGGGTTCTCTTCACAAATTGGATCAATTTGTTTGGTCACCGTTCAGGCCGCTATAGGATGTCACCGGCATAAAGCTCATTTTTTTATTTAAAAGATACATTGGAAAAATAGATTTATTCTGAACTTTATTAACCAAGCCTCACATGTTCCAAACATTCTAGAAAATCTTCTCTCATCGCTTTCGTATACCCTTTTGTCTGTGTTGGTGAGCCTCAGTCAGATTTTATGGCTAAATATGGACATACGATGCAGAGACAATGACTCCCTTTGTGAACGTTTTATCGAGTCCGGAAAAACGGGAAAGTTGCAATAACACATCTGTATTGCCATCGTTTATTACTGGTTGGTTAATTTGAAGCATCCGTATTTCTTCAGCCAAAGAGCTTGAATTAAGCATTATACGTCATAAACGGGAAAATCCCATCTCTAGCACTCATACGAAGAAGCTAACTAGGAAAAGCTTCAGTGTTTCGACACCTTTCGTGTAAACTACCTCCTGGCTGTCGTGTGCTAGGCGAGACAGCCAGTACCTACTCGAGAGAAGCGTCCACGCTGCCTGAAGTTACGTACCGTACGCGCCTTGTCTCCAAGCGTGTGAGTTATCCCTGCATGAGGCGGATATAAGGACTTAATTAATTAAAAAAGTGACTAACAATTTAATCGCAAGGTGTTTTGAATGTGAGTACGTAACAGTTTTATTTGCGAAACGTTTCGATGTGACGAATAAGTCGAATTTACTGTTCATTACGACAAATATCAATGTAAGTGAAACCTCGAAGTACGATTCCTCTAAGACTACGGACTAAAAATCATATTTGTAGCGCCAGCTTGGGATATTCATCAAGGAGGCAGCAGTCGGGACCCAAACCCATCACATTAATTCCAGAAGCAGCATCTGTGATTGAACCCAGGACATCGAGGGAACTACTTTATGGGCTAGCCGAAGAATGACGTGAATTGTTTTATTTATAAGCCACGCCACCTTAACGTCGATATTTAGGAAAAGGTTGTAAAGTACAGTTATATTTTAAATTCCAGTGCATGTAACGTTTGTGTTTATTAAGTGGCATTATATATTTATTATCTAAGTTTGAGTTCATTATTTATTTGTTGTAAAGCTTAATGTTTAACGTTATCATATTCGTACCTTAACAAAGATATTTACGTTGCCTGCATCCACGCCTGCTGTGCTCCCATCCCCGCATGGCGAAGTTGCAGGCATGGGCATTGACCCTAGTCGTCGTGAGATAGGTGGGAAATAAAAAGGAGAAAAGGCAAGGTATGACACTAAAAGATTGATCCGAACCACGACGTACATGTTGGTCACAACGCTGTTACGCAACGGCACTTATGCTTTTTGAAAGCTTGAAATCTCCCTGACTAGTTGCAGGAATTCTGAGAATTCCATAACTTTTTTTGAAATTCAAATACCCTGACTCTTCCAGAATACCTCGCTTACCTCGCCACTATATTGCAAGTAATACTAATCTCCTCATAAGAAAGAGTAAACAAAAGCTTCCTGTAGTTTTCTTTTTAATTTTTAACGCTGATCCTTCTTTTTGTCAATTCATTTTGTTTTATCCTTCCTTTTTTTTCATTTCTGGTTTCGAGGCGGGTGGTCCGGACCAACTCTTTGCTTCGTGCCTGAGTGTTGATTAAAGATTTTCTCGTGGAAGAATTTAATTACACTAGAGGTGAAAGGCAGTACTGCAAAAATACATGCGGACAATTTATTGACTAGAGGGACGCCTGCGAGCTACGATATCAACTTGGCGATATCGACATCAAATAATCAACCCGGAAGAGCATCATCAGGGATCATCAACCGAAGACATCGATCAAGGTATGTGTGACTTCAAATTCAGAGTACAAATGCTCAATGCTTGGTATGCATTGCTCTTCTGGCAAAGTTTCTAGATATCCGTTTTTATCCACGACATTTACACAAGCAACACACTTTCAAGTAAGAAATACAATTGTGAGTTATTCATTGAACTTATGTGTTATCATTCCAACTTAATTCCCGTTAGAAATATGCTTTTTGCAAAACCTCTCGCATAGAAAACAGTAACTTGCCTACTCATTCTAGATGGTGAGTGGAAGGTGATCTGCTCGATTCAAATATCGCATCCCCATTTCAAGGCACGATTGCATTCAAGGCAAGATTGAGTAGGCTGTCATGGTGGAGTGCTGGTGTTCGATTCCAGTGTTCGGCCCCAGAGGCGAGGTTGTCATGGTGCAGATGCTTAGTGTTTGATCTCAGTAAATATTAATTCCCGCTCAACCCACCCATGATGGAGATGCTGATAGACTCAAAGTCAAGGTAGCAATCCTAGTGCGATGCATAGGTTGTCATGGTTTGAGATGCTGCTTTCGATTCTAGTTTTACCCCAGATACTAGGTTGTCATGGCGGAGATGATCTGGATCTTTCTCAGAAAAACATGTTAAAGTGGATTATTAGCTTCAGTAAATTAATTCCCACCCTCGCTAAAGTCATGCTTGAAAATTAGTTATTTAATTTTAGTAGTTGTTGCAATTATAAGTAATTCCCACCCGCCCACCCTCGCGAATGTTACGGGTAGTATAGTAGTTGGATATTAGTAAATTACATTAAGCCCCACGTTACTACTTAAGAGTACAGTTCATAGAATAGCGATAAGTGATAGTCACGAGTTCGATTCTCGATTGCATTATAGTGATGAGGTGTGGTGATATTTTTAATTTAGTAACAAACAGTGTTCAAAGATCAAAGTAATTTGATTGTGGTGTGGTCAATACTATTTACTTAGCGTTATGACATATTTAGTAATAATTGAATACATCATTATAGTAAATAACATAATAATAAACGAAGTGAAATAGTTTTAAGAAAGTTAACATATGTTTAGAACGAACGATCTGTGTGAATCCAGCATAGCGAACGCAAGATTGTCGCGCAAGCCACTAACCAAGCAACTAGAAACGAACGTTGACGATCGGAGACGACGGCATACGAAGCTCGTTGCATGAGAGGAATCTTTCGCTGTGACTCAAGGTCGAGCGGAGAACAGCAGACAATAATACAGTCATATGTGTAATTTGCTGTACAGTAATAACAACGTAGAAATACACTTAAAATTAGTCTATTTATTTTCAGTTAACAGTAAATAGTGCGTAGTAATATTAAGTTCACAAAATGTTATCTCTCATGAACAATCACAGGGTTCATTATCTCGTTTTAAAGGATAATGGCAAGCCCGCGACAATGTTCAGTAAATCAATATATTATTGTTTAGATTTAGGTGTTCTTAAGCACTTTATTGAATATAGTCCTACCTACGATGAGACTAAAGAGCAAACATTAAGATGTAACGTGCTAGGATTAAGATACAAGAACTATTATCTAATTGAATTCCATGAGAAGAATTTTAATATAGATGTCCTGGTTGATTTAGGTATTAGGAGGCATTTTATGTCTGTATTGACTGGTATATCTGAGACTAATACCTTAATACGTAATGCAGTATTCTTTGCGATCAAAGACTAACAGTTGAGATATAAGGTATGCGCTTTATTTAGTTGTGCAGCTAGCCAGGAGTTGGTGAATGAATGGCTAGACCGATTCAGAAACAGATTTGTGTGTAGTCAGGCAGTGAGAATTTCGGACTTCGTTACTAAGCTAGCGCAGTTCGAAAAACAGGCAGAAATTGTGGTATGTAGTGATAAGTCATTGCTAGATTTAGTGGCCTTCGCCTCATTGTTTAAACAAAGGACGCCATGGTTATCTGGTTGAAGATAACGACATAAGAATAAGAAATTTGTATATAGTATATTATTGTTATTATTAGTGATAGAGATATATATAGGGTAAGGATAGGAATATTAGTAATTATCAATATTTAGTTAAGTAATTATTTAAATTAGTGATTTAGTTTTAAGAAATAAGTAAGTAATGATAGTAATAAGGAAATACGCGTATATATATATATATATATATATATATATATATATATATATATTATTATAGCGATAGTAATAAGGAAATAGAAATCTGACATGTGTTTATTAGGAGTTTAACTATGTCTATATGGCATATATTTAATTTTAGAAATTAGATTTTAGTAAGTTAATAGTGACGTAATTAATTTTAAGAAAAGATTAATTTTAGGGACATGACTATGGAGAAGAATGAAAAAAATTGAATGATTTTTGAAATTAGAATAGAATCAGGGAAACATAGAGTTAAGAAGGCAAGAAAGAATAAAACAACAAAAGACAATGAATGATGCAAATGATGTAGAATTAAGCTAGATAAGTAATTTTAAAATTAGGAAACAGTGAAATTAGGCAAACCTTACATTAGGGGAGACTCTAATTAGGAAGGAAATCCCATTCTCGTCGAGTTGAATTGGGCGATTACCGAACATCGATGAGAATAATTTATTTATGGAATCACATAAGTCTTCTGTGGTATTTTCAAAGAGACACAATATACTCGTATATCACGCGCAAAGCAGTGAATATTTTTTTTGTGTCGTGATATCCTTCATTTTTAGACTAGATCCTAGCGAATATTAAATTAAGGTAGAATTAGTGTAGTACTAAGTAATCTAGTATCCTAGTACGTAAGATTAGGATAGTGAAGAATGTGATTACCGGAAGTTTCAGTAGTACCTAGTGGAACTAGAGTAAATAGTAAAGACTAAAATAGTTCATTATTTTAGTTTTATTACTAATCATGTAAAGTAGTCTAATTTAATTTTACATATTTGTATTGGATTGAATGAAGATAGATGTTTTAAAAGAGAAGATGTTGGAAGAATTTGAGTAGTGAGAAGAAGGAAATAATAAAAATAGATTATAGTAGAGGTAGTAAATAAATAGATAAATAGAGTAATATAGACGTAACGAACATTAATAGATAAGTAGATATGACATAGACATAAAAATAAAAAGAATATGAGTGTAGAGAAGAATGGAGATATTTAATTAATAAATGGTAAGTAAATAGATAAATAGTTAATAAATAATAGAAGAAAAAGAATATTAATAGAAATAAGAAATATAGAAGAGAAAGAGTGCATGCAACGTTGAGATATATACAAGAGTTAATTAGCGCTAAGATACTAAGTAATGGTATATTGAATATAAGAAAATAGAATATGTTGATAGATATAGCGCAAAAGAAGAAAACAAGATTATAGATTTGGGGATAAGTGGACAAGGAGATTCTGCAAATGAGGCCCTAAACAAGTTAGAACATTTAAGAGATGGACAAGTATAACGGAGTCTGAGGACTGATTATGAGGTTCCATTTCACACGCAAGGCCCTGTAGGCATATATTAATAATAATAATAATGAATAAATAGTAATAAATAAATATCATAATAAATAACTAGTAATAATAATATAATATAGAATAATAAAAAATAATTAATGCGCGCGTTATAAAAGGCATATATAAATATTTTAGTTTTAGCTAATGAATTTGTTTTTGGGAATGGCCAACCAAAGCAATGACATTAGGTAAATAATGAAAACGTCTATGTTCATCGGGATAATAAATTATTGAAAATTGATTACGTTTGAAAGAAAACGGTAAAAAAAGTAGTAAATGAAGAAGAGAGTGTAGAGTAGAGGAGTCGCTAAATTTAATTCTCTTTTAAAGAGGGCGATTACTAAACAACACCTACTAATTGAAATCATAATTATTTTCCAATAAAGTAAAATTCAATAAACTTTCTTGTTATTGTTCGTCCCTCAATGCATACTCATCTCATGGTTAATTATCCCATATCGGACTTCCGAAGAAGCTCATCGAAACAACTTATTGACCGCGCCAATAGCGACTACTCTCAGTCATGACTCCGTTTTCTTTCATTTAGAAATAGAAAAGAAAAAGAAAGTAGAAGGGTAAAAGGAGGAGGTAGGAAAAGGGGAGAAAAAGAAAGAAAACAAATAGAGTATTTTAATAAGAAATAGATTACTGGATAATTCCGGGAATATAGGGAGAAGTCGAGAAAGTTGTTAAAAGATGAATCATTTTAAATGTTATTAACGGTTACTCAATTTTAGAATGCTTCGAAATAAACACATGTTCCTCCACACCACCCCAACCTAGCTCCAGGCACCACGTTCGTGGGGTTGCCCGGACCTAGACCAGGAAAAGAGAAAATCGAAATTATTCTTTGTAAAGTTATTCCACACGATGATTGATAACCATCCAGTATCTCTGGGATCGACCACACATATGAATTAGCCAAGAAAAAAATCAAAGTTATAAACTCAATATAAATTTATGTATCGTATCAATGAGGGTTTTAACTTCCTGGAAGAAAGATGTCGTATTTAGGCTCATCCTGTTATTTTCTTTCCACTCCTAGAGCCGATTTAAACCATTAGTAGCGGTCCTTCATGACCTAGGTTATTTACCTTAACACATATATTAAAACATGACACATATATTATAGATGTTAATACGACAAATGATTTCACTAAAATTACTTAAATTAAATCTATCATGCATTCACACGCTCACTAACTCAGGACAGTGTATATATGTTTAAAGGAGACCAACTAACTACAAAGATACAAATAGTTTATTACATTCATAGTGAAAAAATAATTATAAAGAAAATATTAAAGCACAAGTTCTTGGTTATATATCAATAGAATACATAGGGTTGTACTTTAGTAAGTCTTTATACATTTGATCATATTGACAAATGGAAAGAAGAAAAAATAACTACATGTATTATATCTTAGGCATGCTAAAGCGAAATTATGATTTGCGACATACGCAAAGAAGACACATTTTTTAATTAAAAAAATGGACAAAAAGAAGGAAAAGAATAAACTTTTAGGTGTAATAGAACTCACGAGTCTCTACTTCACATTGAGCAATAAAATATTAATAATTCCGAGCGTTCAAATCACAGATCCCGCACTACTCGTAGCGTCCAAAATATTTCGCTCTATTTAACTTAGTTTGTGTTTATATATATATATATATATATATATATATATATATATATATATATATATATATAACTATTGGTTTATAAAAAACATTCATCAACTATATTTAATTTGTGACTATTAGCAGTTTACGTCTGCACTCGCACACTGCGACGTTTATACCCATCTAGGGATTTTAAAATCACTTTCCGCCAGAGGATGCTTCTCCTCTTACTCAGTCCACTCACGAATTTATTAATCAGGTAAATTTTGAGTTACTTGTTCATCACTGGGACACGTCATGAGACCTTTCATTTCTCCAGGATCACTTTTGTGTATGTATATATATATAGTTCGAATTTGAGATGATCTTCCACAGGTGTAAGGAGTATAATTGATTTAAATCAAGGAAAAAGCACTGGTCAAGTCATAGGATACATATGCAGGTGAGAGGGATTAAAGGTACACTTTCCACAATGGTTTTAGGTTGGTATCTCAGGAATAATATTCATTATGATGTGGGTTACATTTAGTCCTGCCGTTACTTCTTAATACATGCCATTAAATAGTGATTACATAGGTTATGATTTACATCTATTCAGAAGAAAGGAAAATTATTTGAGTGCATGGCGGTATTCTTGACAAAAATCTATATTATAATATTCGTCGGAAACTTACTTGTAAACTCTAGCAACCAATACACGTTTGGGGGGACAGACACGAGCGCTCTTACATATATCCATATAATACATTTAATGTCATACTTTACTTTAACATCATATTCACATACTAAGCACATGTACATTTCGACGTATTCATTTCTCTCTCTCTATATATATATATATTTATATTAATTAAATTCGCACACATTTAAAAAAATAACCCCAACAATAATTTCAGAAAAGGTTGCAAACATTGTACAAGAAAAAACAAATGACTTACTACATTACATATGAAAAAGAATTGATATTTTTTATCTGATACCGCGCGTCTATAAATTTTAACTTTCATATAGTCAATTCGTGCATGAATCGTAAAAAAAACTTTGTGAGGCAGGCACGTAACACAGAACATTCCTAAAGATATAAATAGATAGACCAATATACAATTTCTGGGCCCAGGTTAACTAAAAGATAAACGAAAGCCAAAACAGAAAGGAAAGTGACCAATGGATTAAAAAAAACTTAGAGGGACGACGGTGAAAGAACGTAATTGCAGTGTCGTCAAATATGAAGTCGTTATTCATTTTGGCAATAGGTCAAAATGTGATGGAGGACCCAATCATTATCTACTCTATCCATGAATTGTGTCTTGCAACGTCTCAGCTGGTAATTTTAGATCAGAGTTGTACGTTAAAATAAATCGTAAGCGACAAGTTCAAAATCGGGGGGAAAGGTTGAAATTTAAAAAAAAACATTAGAGAAGAAGTAGAAGTATAGGTAAAAAGGGAGGAGATAGAACACTACAACTACGAAAGATAAGTGGTCGAATTTACGTATACAACATACTATAACCAAATATTCTCTTTTATGCCAAAAAAGGTTGGTTTACTTAAATACGTAAACTCAAAAGTTATCTCCAAACACACAACTAGTCTGTGCCCGCAAGGGAATTTTCAGAAAGACGAAAGCTTTAAGGAAATTCCCCTCTTCGCTGTATCCGGTTGAGTCCTTGAAGATCCCGGAATCCCCCGGAAGGTTGGAGTAGAGTCTTAATTTGGAATTTCAAAAGAAAGAAAAAAAATCATCCGACCTCTAAGAAACTAGGAGAGTCCAGAACAGTAATGAAACTACAGTAAAAAAATAGCTAAGATATCCCTAATTAGTGATTTGCCAAAATAAAAAAAAATAAGTAAACTGAATTTTGGATCGGTGATTTCAATTAACAAAACATCACCGATAGCTACCCTGCGCAAACATGCCACAATCTGGGATGTCGTTAATTTCCCTCAACTAATTAAATTAAGAAAAGAAATGAAAATACTTAAGGGGACTAGGGGTCGACATCCGGGTACGCGAAAATAAATTTCAATAACTAATTGTTTTGTTTCCGTAACCCTGTCAGAGCTGTCGCCACCATGAATATTGTAAGCTAGCCCGAGTAAGTAACGTGAAGAAAGAAAAACATCTCACGGAGCAGGATATTCTATTTTAAAACCGACCGAAAAATATAATTCACTACAGCCCCGATGTGTAACAACTATTGTGTTTACATAATTGATTATTAAATATGTCCAGTCAACGATTATATGATGCTACAAATATTATTAAAGGAGATTATTATGAACGAATACGACTGCAATAACAAATTAAGCTATTAAGCACTAACATAGTCCAGCAATATCTCACCCACATGTTTGCAGGATGCTCCGGTATAGGGGCCAGAACCCGAGATGTGGATAGCTACACATAATATATATATATATCTATTCTTTGTACCGAAACGCGACTAATCATAAACTTTGCTTATATATATATATATATATATATATATATATATATATATATATATATATATATATATATATATGTATATATGGGTGTCCTCTCATTCATTTCGTTTCACAATATATTCATACTATCATTTTATTCTTTTATTACGACGTCGTATTTCATAAACACCCTATTTCTTTAATTACACCCAGACTATATGCACACTTCGTCATATACTTCTAAATATATAAATCATTGACAACATTTCATGTTCCGGCCACCACACAAAACATCCCTCGAACTCAAGACTCCCTTACCACGCAAACAATACTATGTTATACTTCGTAGCTTCATGTACAAAAAAAGAAATATGTATGTTCACAGAAAGTAGAGTTCTCCACGATATTATATAATTTTATAAAATTCTGACAACAATGAAATTATTCTGCAGCCACAGAAGAAAAAAAATGAACATTTAATATAATTTTAAAGCGAAAAACTAGCATCATATCGCCCGACTTCTGTTAAGAATTTACGTATTAGTTATTTACTTAAATATTTCGATTTCTAGACTAAGTAGAATGTTGTAATTTTCAGAAAATATTAATTTTGAATCACTTAACCTAACTGTTTATGTATTTGGGCTCTGAATTATATTTACTAGGTTTTATTTCGAAAAGAAAGGTCAATTCCATGGAAACTAATTCACTAAGAGCATCGACATAAGAATGACGGTTAGTACTGACTTTTGACACTAGGGGGCTAGCGACGATATGATCAACCCTTGAACCACTGAATGTGACATTGTACACGGAAATTTTGATACTATGACACTCTCATTTTCTGATATTACTATAGATCGATATGTTGCGTTTAGCTGTTTATCGGATACGAATGATACACTGTCCATACTTCATTATTTCACACACTCTTCCATCACTTAACTACAATCACTACTAATAATACTACATCACAAACACATACATGCCACATCCATACTACACACTACATTAATACATGTTATAATACATATTAATCATTACTACTTACTCACATAAACAACATTCAGATTTCACCATTTCCTTTAAAATCGGCTCTATCGGTTTAAGAAACGAAAGGGAAAGAAAGGAACAGGGCCAACTGGCCCTTGTATTCACTAAATCACATTCTTAAACTGTTTAGTTAATACCCAAATTATTTATTGAGAAATATATGCCCCTTTCCTGAAGGGAAAAGAACCTTATGACAACTATACGTTCAACCCATCCCTGCTGGAAGCCGTACCCCCAAGTTGGGAGTAGACAGGAGCCCTCTTGAAACTTTACACGTGCATTATGATCACTATCCTAACTACAACGAAATTAAATACCGCCATGTTACTACTAAATAAGTACAAAAAGAAATCACATTCACTACATACACGAACACCAACGGCAGTGGGGCAGGCCTTACGTAACTCTAAAAGGAATAATTTTCAGGATAATAATGTTTTAAGGGAGAAAAACACTACTCTTCCGAAACTGTTTGTGGATATTTAAGAGCAACTAACAAACTGATGCACTTCGTAGAACCTGTCCATCACTAATGATATCGGCAAAACATGGCGTCACTGAATTACACTTCCTATTTTCAGCTCTTCAGTCCGGGTTATTTACTATGAAATTTAATGAATTATGGCTCCGTGGCTTCCTGGATGATATTTATTCAATCATTACACTAGTTTTACCTTCTTAATGCAGCTTTTCTAGCTAATTTCTACTTTCCAGAACTGGGAAAATCTGGGTCTTCTGTCTTCGGCAAAATTCTAGGCATGAGTCGTAGTAATCGCGCTCTAACATCATAGCGTGGGTGAATCCTCCAATCAAAACAAAGCATTTTTGGCGGTGGGGCTTTGAAACGAATAAAAATTTGGTAAAATCTGGATTAAACTAGATTTCAGAAGGACCTAAGTATCTAAAAGAGCGGTGAAGGGTGGTCCAGAAAATTCTGCTGAATTTTAGATTGGTTATTTATCTGAAAAATTCCGTCCAATGGTGGACCTATATTTTCAGATCGCACTGACACCGTAAGAATTGTAATAATCCATTTACATATCCATATACAAGACTTATAACTAATTTAATATATAAATAAAGATATTGATTCCCAAAACTATAATTCCTAATGAATTTTTACAGGTATCCATGTTAATTTGAGATAGAATAACAAACAAAATTACGAATTATATGAACAGCCAGAAATTTTTTGTTAAACGTCAAGTACAGTCGGTGCAAAAAATTTCGGGCACCCTCCTATTAAAACATCATCACATTGGAATGTAATGGCATATTACAGTTCCCCGGCGTCGTTAAAAATTTTTTTGTTTGAATAACAAAATTTTGCTGAATAGAATTAACATGTATTAATACTAATAAACTAACTACTCACTCATACTCTCATACACTGAAATGAGACAGTGTAACATTCACTTTGGATATTGAGATAGAAGTTCCCGTTTTTTGTTCTCGGTACAGTTGAAAAGCTTAAGATTCTGGAAATTGTGAGTTCACTTTTTAGGTCACAGGAAAACCCGAGGTAACCCATTGGTGATATTCTCATCAAACGTTGGAAAGCGTTCGACGTCCCTCAGCGAAACCTTGGAACTCATACTAACATAAGTAGGGGAATAGTTAGTGGGAATTAACATATTATCCTGCACAATCGGAGTAGTCACCGGATTTACCACCGACGACGTCGTAGCGGTGTTATAATTTCCCATGTAATTAAAAGGGATTCCGTTGGTCGTATTGACTATTTTGGGCTCCATCCCCGGACCAACCGCACCCGTGAACAACGACTCAGGATGGTAGCCATCTCCTCTTCCCGGCAACACGCTATGTGATTGTATACCTCCATGTAAGGAGGGAGCACTCACCCTAGTGACCGTAGTCGTCACAACACTCGACTGATTCGGCACACTATTGCAATTAAACCACGACTTTAGTTCTGACCGATGCATGGGGTATTGCGTCGCAATATCCCGTGTATCAACTGACATTGAATTTTCTTTTCCTGCGCTACAGGTAGTTGTTATAGCAGGTAATATTTCCGGGGAATCGCTACCGGGGAAAGGATAGGCTATCTCTGATTTTTCGCGAATTGGTTTCGTTATTTCTTTTTGAATATTCACTATTTCGTCATGAATTTTCAAAATCTTTTTGTCAGTTACGTTCCGTTTGGTTTCCAGTGATAAATTTGACAAAGTTCATTTTAAATTATCAATTTCGGCCTGCTGTGTTTCTAGTTTTTTGTTGACCTTATGTAATTTGGTATCTATTTGTTCAAATTCTGAATTTACATGGTCAAATTTACCCTAAGTCTCCTGTTGAAGTTGCTTTATAGATTGCTGTTCCTCGCATCTGACCAAGTCAATTTCAGAGACATTTGCTCCCTCAATGTGGTTATTGAGGAAGCAAAGTCCGAACATATGTTGTCGATTTTCTGGGTTAGTACCTCGAATCGAGATTCGGTTTCTCGGTTTGAGGTGTCAAATTTCTCATTTATTTCGCGTCTCATTTCCAGGCTATTCTCATCTATTTTTTCATTTATTTCGCGTCTCATTTTCAGGCTATTTTTATTTATTTCATACCTCATCTCTTGATTATCCCTATCATTTTTTTGTAACATCTGTTGTATTGAAAGGAGAAGAGTGTCATTATTAGATTACACAGTCTTCCTTTGCTCTTCTTTGGTTTTATCACCATTCAGGTTTTCCGGTAAATCACCAATTTAATCCCCATTTCTTTCAGCATCCTCGAGGTCACATATCTCCACTGGAGATATTTGGCCTCGGTTCTTCGGGGTACTATACCCTCGCTTCCCGTCTGAATCGGGATGTTCAACTTCTTTCTCAGAGGATAGACTCATGAGTTCACGCGACTGGCGGAGCTTCCCCTCACATTCTTTACAGTATTTGATTATCTCACCAGCCCGGACCTTTTCTGCATTTTCAGCAGTATCCTCTAAATTGTACAACTAAAATGAATCCATTTCAGCCCACACTCGTGACACCTCACTAGCCTACGGGAGACGCGAGCTCTTTTCTCATTAATGTCTAACGTACATTGTGT
This sequence comes from Thermobia domestica, assembly GCF_964235325.1. Classification (NCBI taxonomy): domain Eukaryota; kingdom Metazoa; phylum Arthropoda; class Insecta; order Zygentoma; family Lepismatidae; genus Thermobia; species Thermobia domestica. Next base: position 256,084,856 of record NC_137462.1, on the reverse strand, counting down.
ACATAAGACTTCCGCGTTCTCGTGTGATACGAAAACTTCTCTATTGGTTGCCATAGCTTCCGTACAAAAAGGACACAATATAAACACACATGTAATTATATACTTACAGACTAACAAAACTTAGTATCCAGATACTGTTCAGAGATTAAAGGATTCCTATCTGATTCTTTCCTTGGGTGAACTTCCAGCATTTTCAAATTTTAGAATTCACTTTGACAGGTTCCTTCATTTCCCCCTTTCCACAGAGGGAGACAAAGATAGCAGAACAGCCAATGACTATAATTATTTAATCTCACTGTGACCTTTTTGTGGCCAAGCCAATATGTGCTCGATCCTAAACAGTGTTTAATAAATAATTTCAGATCCATTACCAGGGAAAACAATTGTTTCCATGGTAACTGACCTAAGTCAACGGTCGCCAATTGAAAGAAAACGGTAAAAAAAGTAGTAAACGAAGAAGAGAGTGTAGAGTAGAGGAGTCGCTAAATTTAATTCTCTTTTAACGAGGGCGATTACTAAACAACACCTACTAACTGAAATCATGATTATTTTCCAATAAAGTAAAATTCAATAAACTTTCTTGTTATTTTTCGTCCCTCAATGCATACTCATCTCACGGTTAATTATCCCACATCGGACTTCCGAAGAAACTTATCGAAACAACTTATTGACCGCGCCAATAGCGACTACTCTCAGTCATGACTCCGTTTTCTTTCATTTAGAAATAGAAAAGAAAGAGAAGAAAGTAGAAGGGTAAAAGGAGGAGGTAGGAAAAGGGGAGAAAAAAGAAAGAAAACAAATAGAGTATTTTAATAAGAAATAGATTACTGGATAATTCCGGGAATATAGGGAGAAGTCGAGAAAGTTGTTAAAAGATGAATCATTTTAAATGTTATTAACGATTACTTAATTTTAGAATGCTTCGAAATAAACACATATTCCTCCACACCACCCCGACCTAGCTCCAGGCACCACGTTCGTGGGGTTGCCCATACCTAGACCAGGAAAAGAGAAAATCGAAATTATTCTTTGTAAAATTATTCCACACGATGATTGATAACAATCCAGTATCTCTGGGATCGACCACACATATGAATTAGTCAGGAAAAAAAATCAAAGTTATAAACTCAATATAAATTTATGTATCGTATCAATGAGGGTTTCAACTTCCTGGAAGAAAGATGTCGTATTTAGGCTCATCCTGTTATTTTCGTTTCACTCCTAGACATGATTTAAACCGTTAGTAGCGGTCCTTCATGACCTAGGTTATTTACCTTAACACATATATTAAAACATGACACATATATTATAGATGTTAATACTGCAAATGATATCACTAAAATTACTTAAATTAAATCTATCATGCATTCACACGCTCACTCACTCAGGACAGTGTATATATGTTTAAAGGAAACCAACTAACTACAAAGATACAAATAGTTTATTACATTCATAGTGAAAAAAAATAATTATAAAGAAGATATTAAACCACAAGTTCTTGGTTATATATCAATAGAATACATAGGGTTATACTTTAGTAAGTCTTTATACATTTGATCATATTGACAAATGGAAAGAAGAAAAAAAATAATTACATGTATTATATCTTAGGCATGCTAAAGCGAAATTATGATTTGCGACATACGCAAAGAAGACACTTATTTTACTTTAAAAAATGGACAAAAAGAAGGAAAAGAATAAACTTTTAGGTGTAATAGAACTCACGCGTCTCTACTTCACATTGAGCAATAAAATATTAATAATTCCGAGCGTTCAAATCACAGATTCCGCACTACTCGTAGCGTCCAAAATATTTCGCTCCATTTAACTTAGTTTGTGTTTATATATATCTATCTATCTATATATATATATATATATATAACTATTGGTTTATAAAAAACATTCACAAACTATATTTAATTTGTGACTATTAGCAGTTTACGTCTGCACTCGCACACTGCGACGTTTATACCAATCTAGGGATTTTAAAATCACTTTCCGCCAGAGGATGCTTCTCCTCTTACTCAGTCCACTCACGAATTTATTAATCAGGTAAATTTTGAGTTACTTGTTCATCACTGGGACACGTCATGAGACCTTTCATTTGTCCAGGATCACTTTTGTGTATGTATATATATATATATAGTTCGAATTTGAGATGATCTTCCACAGGTGTAAGAAGTATAATTGATTTAAATCAAGGAAAAACACTGGTCAAGTCATAGGATACATATGCAGGTGAGAGTGATTAAAGGTACACTTTCCACAATGGTTTTAGGTTGGTAGCTCAGGAATAATATTCATTATGATGTGGATTACATTTAGACCTGCCGTTACTTCTTAATACATGCCATTAAATAGTGATTACATAGGTTATGATTTACATCTATTCAGAAGAAAGGAAAATTATTTGAGTGCATGGCGGTATTCTTGACAAAAATCCATATTATTATATTCGCCGGAAACTTACTTGTAAACTATAGCAACCAATACACGTTTGGGGGACAGACACGAGCGCTCTTACATATATCCATATAATACATTTAATATCATACTTTTCTTTAACATCATATTCACATACTAAGCACATGTACATTTCGACGTATTCATTTCTCTCTCTCTATATATATATTTATATTTAATAAATGCGCACACATTTAAAATAATAACCCCAACAATAATTTCAGAAAAGGTTGCAAACATTGTACAAGAAAAAACAAATGACTTCCGACATTAGATATGGAAAAGAATTGATATTTTCTATCTGATACCGCGCATCTATAAATTTTAACTTTCATATAGTCAATTCGTGCATGAATCGTAAAAAAAAACTTTCTGAGGCAGGCACGTAACACAGAACATTCCTAAAGGTATAAATAGATAGACCAATATACAATTTCTAGGCCCAGGTTAACTACAAGATAAACGAAAACCAAAACCGAAAGGAAAGTGACCAATGGATTAAAAAAACTTAGAGGGACGACGGTGAAAGAACGTAATTGAAGTGTCGTCAAATATGAAGTCGTTATTCATTTTGGCAATAGGTCAAAATGTGATGGAGGACCCAATCATTATCTACTCTATCCATGAATTGTGTCTTGCAACGTCTCAGCTGGTAATTTTAGATCAGAGTTGTACGTTAAAATAAATCATAAGCGACAAGTTCAAAATCGGGGGGGAAAGGTTGAAATTAAAAAAAAAAAACTAGAGAAGAAGTAGAAGTATAGGTAAAAAGGGAGGAGACAGAACACTACAACTACGAAAGATAAGTGGTCGAATTTACGTATACAACATGCTATAACCAAATATTCTCTTTTATGCCAAAAAAGGTTGGTTTACTTAAATACGTAAACTCAAAAGTTATCTCCAAACACACAACTAGTCTGTGCCCGCAAGGGAATTTTTAGAAAGACGAAAGCTTTAAGGATATTGCCCTCCTCGCTGTATCCGGTTGAGTCCTTGAAGATCCCGGAATCCCCCGGAAGGTTGGAGTAGAGTCTTAATTTGGTATTTCAAAAGAAAGAAAAAATCATCCGACCTCTAAGAAACTAGGAGAGTCCAGAATAGTAATGAAACTAGAGTAAAATAATAGCTAAGATATCCCTAATTAGTGATTTGCCAAAAAAAAATAAATAAACTGAATTTTGGATCGGTGATTTCAATTACCGAAACATCGCCGATAGCTACCCTGCGCAGACATGCCACAGTCTGGGATGTCGTTAATTTCCCTCATCTAATTAAACTAAGAAATGAAAATACTTAAGGGGATTAGGGGTCGACATCCGGGTACGCGAAAATAAATTTCAATAACTAATTGTTTTGTTTCCGTAACCCTGTCAGAGCTGTCGCCTCCATGAATATTGTAGGCTAGCCCGAGTAAGTAACGTGAAGAAAGAAAAAAAATCTCACGGAGCAGGATATTCTATTTTAAAACCGACCGAAAAATATAATTCACTACAGCTCCGATGTGTAACAACTATTGTGTTTACATAATTGATTATTAAATATGTCCAGTCAACGATTATATGATGCTACAAATATTATTAAAGGAGATTATTATGAACGAATACGACTGCAATAACAAATTAAGCTATTAAGCACTAACATAGTCCAGCAATATCTCACCCACATGTTTGCAGGATGCTCCGGTATAGGGGCCAGAACCCGAGATGTGGATAGCTACACATAATATATATATATATATATATCTATTCTTTGTACCGAAACGCGACTAATCATAAACTTTGCTTATATCGTCGGCGGCAATTCAAAACCTGCTATGTGCATTTTGCAGGAGAAGCGAAAAACAGTATCCTGGTTAGCTTTTTGGCTTTATAAAAGTGATGTTATAAGTAATATTTGATGCTGCACGTAACTGGTACCTTCTCAAGTTACTTGAGAAGGTACCAGTTACGTGCAGCATCAAATATTACTTATAACATCACTTTTATAAAGCCAAAAAGCTAACCAGGATACTGTTTTTCGCTTCTCCTGCAAAATGCACATAGCAGGTTTTGAATTGCCGCCGACGATATATATATATATATATATATATATATATATATATATATATATATATATATATATATATATATATATATATATATATATATATATGTATGTATGTATATATGTGTGTCCTCTCATTCATTTCGTTTCACAATATATTCATACTATCATTTTATTCTTTTATTACGACGTCTTATTTCATAAACACCCTATTTCTTTAATTACACCCAGACTATATGCACACTTCGTCATATACTTCTAAATATATAAATCATTGACAACATTTCATGTTCCGGCCACCACACAAAACATCCCTCGAACTCAAGACTCCCTTACCACTCAAACAATACTATGTTATACTTCGTAGCTTCATGTACAAAAAAAGAAATATGTATGTTCACAGAAAGTAGAGTTCTCCACGATATTATATAATTTTATAAAATTCTGACAACAATGAAATTATTCTGCAGCCACAGTAGAAAAAAAAACATTTAATATAATTTTAAAGCAAAAAACTAGCATCATATCGCCCGACTTCTGTTAAGAATTTACGTATTTTTTATTTACTTAAATATTTCGATTTCTAGACTAAGTAGAATGTTGTAATTTTCAGAAAATATTAATTTTGAATCACTTAACCTAACTGTTTATGTATTTGGGCTCTGAATTATATTTACTAGGTTTTATTTCGAAAAGAAAGGTCAATTCCATGGAAACTAATTCACTAAGAGCATCGACATAAGAATGACGGTTAGTACTGACTTTTGACACTAGGGGGCTAGCGACGATATGATCAACCCTTGAACCACTGAATGTGACATTGTACACGGAAATTTTGATACTATGACACTCTCATTTTCTGATATTACTATAGATCGATATGTTGCGCTTAGCTATTGATCGGATACGAATGATACACTGTCCATACTTCATTATTTCACACACTCTTCCATCACTTAACTACAAACCCTACTAATAATACTACATTACAAACACATACATGCCACGTCCATACTACACACTACATTAATACATGTTACAATACATATTAATCATTACTACCTACTCACATAAACAACATTCCGATTTCGCCATTTTCTTTAAAATCGGCTCTATCGGTTTACGAAAGGAATGGGAAAGAAAGGAACAGGGCCAACTGGCCCTTGTATTCACTAAATCACATTCTTAAACTGTTTAGTTAATACCCAAACTAATTATTGAGAAATATATGCCCCTTTCCTGAAGGGAAAGGAACCTTATGACAACTATACGTTCAACCCATCCCTGCTGGAAGCCGTACCCCCAAGTTGGGAGTAGACAGGAGCCCTCTTGAAACTTTACACGTGCATTATGTTCACTATCCTAACTACAACGAAATTAAATACCGCCATGTTACTACTAAATAAGTACAAAAAGAAATCACATTCACTACATACACGAACACCAACGGCAGTGGGGCAGGCCTTACGTAACTCTAAAAGGAATAATTTTCAGGATAATAATGTTTTAAGGGAGAAAAACACTACTCTTCCGAAACTGTTTGTGGATATTTAAGAGCAACTAACAAACTGATGCACTTCGTAGAACCTGTCCATCACTAATGATATCGGCAAAACATGGCGTCACTGAATTACACTTCCTATTTTCAGCTCTTCAGTCCGGGTTATTTACTATGAAATTTAATGAATTATGGCTCCGTGGCTTCCTGGATGATATTTATTCAATCATTACACTAGTTTTACCTTCTTAATGCAGCTTTTCTAGCTAATTTCTACTTTCCAGAACTGGGAAAATCTGAGTCTTCTGTCTTCGGCAAAATTCTAGGCATGAGTCGTAGTAATCGCGCTCTAACATCATAGCGTGGGTGAATCCTCCAATCAAAACAAAGCATTTTTGGCGGTGGGGCTTTGAAACGAATAAAAATTTGGTAAAATCTGGATTAAACTAGATTTCAGAAGGACCTAGGTATCTAAAAGATAGGTGAAGGGTGGTCCTGAAAATTCTGCTGAATTTTAGATTGGTTATTTATCTGAAAAATTCCGTCCAATGGTGGACCTATATTTTCAGATCGCACTGACACCGTAAGAATTGTAATAATCCATTTACATATCCATATACAAGACTTATAACTAATTTAATATATAAATAAAGAGATTGATTCCCAAAACTATAATTCGTAATGAATTTTTACAGTTTTCCATGTTAATTTGAGATAGAATAACAAGCAAAATTACGAATTATATGAACAGCCAGAAATTTTTTGTTAAACGTCAAGTACAGTCGGTGCAAAAAATTTCGGGCACCCTCCTATTAAAACATCATCACATTAGACTGTAATGGTATATTACACGTTGATAGATTAAGAATATTTTCGTCACAAGTCGTTTTAGTGAAAAAAAAGAAAAATATTGAGTATGAAGAAGAATAAATTAATATTATTTCGTTAGATTTTTATAATTTTGTAGATATATTTTAATTGCTTGTAAATGTGATAGCTGGAACCAATTCTCGATTAGGATGGACGGCTAGTCGAGCAGCCGTTTAACAACCAAAGCTCTGTCGAATCTTAAAAGAAATTGAGATTCCATCGATTTTATCCCCGAATCTTAACTGAGTTTTGTGTTCAGTTATCTAGTATTAGATATAATATAGTTCATTGTAGTATAAGTTTGAATAGTTAAGTAGTTATAGATATATTCACATACATATACACATATATACATATTTAAAATTTAAATGACTGTACTTACCATAGTAGATTATTATTATCCACATTGTTTACGTACATTGTTTTTGTTTATTGTTATTGGAAGACATCACATTTTTTAATTCATTATTTTAATTCACTTCACAACTAATAAAAGCCAGATTGAGCAAAACATACTTAGGCACTAGTTGAAGCTGAAATTTGGGTTACACTAGTAAACAATTAACCACTGGGAAAGATGAACACCACAAAACGCAGAAGGGACACGTTAAGACTACGGAATCGAACGTTTTCGTGATAAATCCTGGAAAACTTGGAAAAACTGAATGCACGATAAATGCCAACAGGGAGTATTTCCGTCTCTGCGACATAATAATACTGTAAAACGCAAAACTTTAGAAAAATTTAGTTAAATTTTCAGTGCCGTTTCGACAACGAGTTAACATTGGATAAGGTGACGCGCAAATGGATGAGGCAACTTATGTGCAGATTAACCATGGTTAAAAACTGCTGATTTTGCGGTTCCCACTCAAAGTCAACTACAGCGTTGCAAACGATCTAGAGAAGAATTTCCTTCTTCATCAATGAAAATAAAGTGTTCAGTTTTTTTTAAATAAAGTTATGATGTGGTGTTACATATTTCAGTTAATTAAAGTGTCACAATAGTAAATATATTATCATTATTAGTGTAAAAGTGTCGTATTTCTTGAAATAAAGAATGAATACAAGTGGAAAGGTGAAAATAAAACTTTGCTTATACTGTCAACAAGTTTCCAAGTTGGCAAGTATGGACAATGAAGCAACGGAAATTTTCAGTCTCTCACATGTGCAAAACTAAAAGAGTTGAAATTAACACAGAGCACAGAGTGATTATGCTCTTGTTCTGTTTCCAGCTACACTCACGAGATGGAGTGAGCGTACACTTTTTAAATGTATATTTCATATGTTGTATATTAATTGAATGAAATGATTAAATAATTATTAAACATTGCTATATTAAGTAACTTTTGGGTTTAGGAAACGATTTAATTGATTTATAAATATTTATTTATGTTGATATATATTCTTTATTTATTTTGTCAGTATTATGTTTCAGTTTTCATTTATTTTCATATATTTTGTTATATATCTACAGGGTGATTCTTGATTCACGATCTCCAACGAGATCTAATTTGATAGCGTAGCTACCAATTTTTCAAGAAGGTGCATGTGGCAGAGCCCGTATTTTAATTAACAAAATTCATAATTTAATGATTAATTTTATTTATTTTTGAGAATATTGGATTTATGTAAGATATTAAAATTGTTGTTTGGTGAAGGAAATAACAGTCATAATTCAGGTCAATGCAAGTTTGTAAAATTATACTATATTGCCGTCAGCAGATAAAAACAAACAATAACACATAATTGGTAGTCTGCGAATGCTGGAAAAAATTTATAATATGCGTCGGCTATAACATTCTGTAAAATTATATGAGTTGCATTCGTACAATGTTTGTGAACACGAGACACATTGACGGATATGTAGAAATTGAATAGAATCGGGAAATCAGAGCATTCCGAGTGTTGCTGTTTTTGTTCTCGAAAGGAGGAAGAACTTTGTTTTTCCAAAAGAAAAGAGGACACACGTGCCTGACGTCAGACGACGCCACCGAATTCCTGGAGTGAATTCTGAAACAAAACCAAGGGACAGGAGGTCTCTAGATGGAGATGTCCCGAGTCTTTTGAGGGAGAAGTTCCTTGCCTATTGATGGAGTAGTACTGAGCCTATTCGTCGAGTAGTACCGAGTCATTAGAAGGAGAAGTTAAACACTGCTAAGTCTTTAAATGTGATTTGAGAGTACACAGTCAATCACGAGGTTGAGACTCCAGTTTACAGTCTCAATGCGACGATCTTCAGTCAACTAACATTTAACGTGAGTTATAACAGAGCATTAGATTGAGACGCCATCTCCAATGCGGACCATTTATTGACCAGAGGGACGCCTGTCAGCTACGATATCAACTTGGCGATATCGACATCAAATAATCAACCCAGGAGAGCATCATTAGGGATCATCAACCGAAGACATCGATCAAGGTATGTGTGACTTCAAATTCAGAGTACAAATGCTCAATGCTTGGTATGCATCGCTCTTCTGGCAAAGATTCTAGATATACGTTTTTATCCACGACATTTACACAAGCAACACACTTTCAAATAAGAAATACAATTGTTAGTTATTCATTGAACTTATGTGTTATCATTCCAACTTAATCCCCGTTAGAAATATGCTTTATGCAAAACCTCTCGCATAGAAAACAGTAACTTGCCTACTCATTCTAGATGGTGAGTGAAGGTGATCTGCTCGATTCAAATATCGCATCCCCATTTCAAGGCACGAATTGAGCAGGTTGTCAATATATTTATGTATATATATATATATATATATATATATATATATATATGTGTGTGTGTGTGTGTGTGTGTGTGTGTTTATTTCGCATTAGATACTATTCCGATAGATCGCAAATTTGATCAAGTAAAATCATTTGAAATAGTATCAGGAATCATTAACACTACAATGGTCTGGCTGGGTCTCTAAAGAAAATAAAACTGAATAATTAATTTATGAACGATATTTTTTTAAATAAATCATACTTTTATGTAATTATAAATATTTCCACAACAGAAATTAAGCATTTCAGCTCAAAACTTGTGTTTTAGCTTATTTTTAAAAATATATTTGTAATTGTCTACATATGTTTGTTAGTAAATCAAATGAGATTTTCTTTAAAAACTATATAAAACAATACTTGCTTAAATGTTCTTATAGATAAGTAATAATGTAAAGGTAACTTATAAGTTTGCATAACATAACCTAAGGCACCTCCTGCGTTCGAAGGTTCTGAATGTGTGAGGAGGTTTTTTTTCTTGTTTTCGAGTTTGGCATGACTGTTATCTAATGGCAGAGTGGATGGAGTTTTCTCAGCCGAGGTAGAGAATAACAATTCTTCACTCTTATCATCTTCTTCACCACTCTCACTGTTATTATCATGGTCACAAAATAATTCAAAATCAGCATCTGCTTGGAATCATCCAGTTCACTTTCATCATAATATAACAGTTTATGAATTTCACTCACAGAAACTGTTTTACATTCCATAATGGTCAAAATTTGCTCAAAATCTGAAGTTTTCTTCGGATATATATGAACGTAACGTGAATTTGTTTGTAAACGAAAGTGAGTCATTGGAATTGAAGGTCATTTGCAAAAGCGCTGAATTCTGCAAACGACTCAAAAATGTTACTTATAAATTACAAATAGTGATTTATAATTTTATATATATATACTTACGACTTGTATGATGTTAATTTATTAAACTTGAATGAGTATGATATACAGAGATTTGCGAATATGTATGCAGGTATTTATAGTTTGAATGATGAAGTAGTGACTTGATATATCATAAATTACAATTGTCTTGGTATAAAGTTTAAAATAAATCAGATATACAATAATTCCATAATCGAATACCTTATGATTCGTGTTTTTAAAATTTTTAAAATGTTAGTTGGTGCTTGGATGTTTTCTATGTTTCTGGATTTTCGTTCATCACTTGTTGTGGCCATTTACGTAACAACTCAATAATCTTATTTGATTTGCAACTTAATATCTAGAAAATAATCTTTGAAATCAAGTAGGCCAATAGGTTTACCTTTATTTGTGATTTATCTCTTTGTGTTCATATTTATCCATATGTGTTCATATTTTGTATACGTGTTCGTATTCACTTATATTTCAATCTATACCAATAGTCGATGCAGTTGGCGATAAAAATCCAATAAAACCGATCGCGTCGCATTCAACAATTAGTATTTTAATTTCCTCTGTTAAAATTCAATTTTCGGAAAATATAATAAAACAACTATTAAACAAATTGTCCATGAAAATGCAATGATGCCCACCTCGTCCTAGTTAAAAGCTTTTCTTCATTGCCAAAAATACAGAAATTTATTCGAATAGATTATTCGAAAATTCCATACAACTCTAATTCTATTTTGCAAATTGTATTTAGTGGTACGCATCACATCTCTATAAAGAACTGATTCACATTGCCCAAAATCACTAATACTATTTTTTAGGGTAAAAACTCGTTTATTGGGAAAAATGTCATACAAATTATTCATTTCTTTGTGAGTGAATGCAAATAGAATGGCACGTATCAGCCCTAGTCGGCAACAGATCAATCTTGGCAAAATTCCGACTTTATTACTAAAAGCCCGGTTAACAATTCCTGGAAAATGTGATACCAATTGTCGATGCATTTGACAACACAAATCGAATGATAGATAAAACTTCCCAGTCAACAACTGCTAAACGATGCCTAAAAAACGGATTTTTGTTAATTTGGCTACGGAAAATTTCACTTTTAGGGAAAATATCATAAAATGTATTGGTCTACTTGTCTATAGCAATCGAATGATTTCATCACGCGCAAGTCGATGAATTTTCCCTATTGCATAAAATCAACATTTCTTTTTTTTATAAATTTCCTTGGTAAAAGTGAATTATCTGAAATATTCCATACGTTGATTTCTAGGATATCGATATCTATTGATTTACCTTTTGTGTGTTTTATATGAATTTCAATCTATATTGTATTCTTAAATTCTGAGTAGATTTGACTTATTGTCCCTTTAATATAGCTACGTGAGCGGCCGAAGTGTCGTTTTCCTGGCTCTAATCGACTTTTTAACAAATATGAGGTAGAAAGTTTATTGTTTAAAATGGAAATTAAAGTTAATTTAGTCGCTAATTTTGTAATAGATTTCATTTCAATAAGTAAAGTATGATTGCTAGAGACATGTGGGATGCCTAGAAGGAGGCGGTTCTTAGATGATTGTAAAGATATCTCCGAAACAATTGATAAAGTTTTAAAAATATGGAAATGTGCGTTTAGTGATTCATATATTTTATATGTATGAGTTGAATAAGTGGGCTGTCGGAATGCTGGTTGCATTTAGACGGACTATTAATTAAGGTCGAAAGATGAGAAAGTGTTGACGCAGATTTTTGTTCTCTATCAAAATGAGCACACATGGTTTTGTACTGCGTTTTACAATACCTTGTGTTTCTATTTGTTACGTGGTCAGAAGATTTTATGATTTTTGGCAACATTGCAGATGATTTCCTAAAAGTAGGTCATTGTCAGTAAAAGGAAACGAAGTCAGTAAAAGGAAACGAAGTCAGTAAAAGGAAACGAAGTTTTAATTAATCGCTTTAATCTTCCTTGTTGAAACATCTTCTAAAATCAGAGGCAAATGAAAACATATCAGTCTATAATTTTGTTTTTAATCATTGAATATTTCCGCTTAGTCCACAACCAACCAAGCAGTCGCGACGAAAAATTCTTATCATACTTAATGTTCCTCTTACATTTTTAAGTCCCCAAACTACACAACCCCTGGAATAAGTGTCGTGTTGGATATTAAATCTATTTTTATTTAATACCATATAAAAAAGTACGAACACGGAAAAGTATATAGTAACGGACAACATAAATATGAATGTTCAGCAGGAAGTAAAGATCTATGTCGTTCCGAGCCGTTTCTCAAACAGCTACGCACCGGTTTCAATATGTAAGTGTACAGCATAAGCAAAAGCTTATTGAGATGATCTATTGAATTACGGAGGGTAATCCTATACAGTTGACTCAATAAAAAAGATTTAAGAGGAAGGCTTTGGGGGTGAAATATTTGGTAAGAAGTGAATAGTCAGCCGGCCACTTTATCGGTACTTATCAACCGATGGCATTTGCGTGTTAGCAACAGGCATTCACCCTAAAGTCATAGTACATAGGCCCCTGTAACACGTCTTGCTGGATGCCAGGCTGAATTTTTCGGGGAAAGTATCCAAAATGGTTCATCCTTGTAGGTTTTCAAAATGAAGGAAAACACGATAATGGAGGCGATACATGTAAAAAAAATCATTTCCCTTTAATGTATTTTTAAGATTGTCATGTGAAATATCACCTTTTATACGCAGGAAGCTTGATTCTACAAACTATTTAATTGTGAATATCTGTAAAATGGCGGAAAACAAGATGGTTGAATCGTAATCTGTATGCATAAAGAGCCGTCTTAAGTCTTACAGTCTGACATGTTTTCAAAACTTCCGATTTTCTAGATTGTACATTTCTCTTCATTTTTATTTTATCGTAAGATTCCAAAGAATTGAATTAGACGGAGGCATCCACTGTAGAACCATGATACTTAGGTCCCTCTAACATACCTTGCCGGATGCTAGGCTGAATTTTGACGGGAACTCAAATCAAAACGGCTGACAAAACATTCGTAATCTGGAGGGAAATGCCGTATTTACCAGTGTATTTTTCAATAATTTGTATTGGGATCAATTCTTAAGTTTAACTAATTTGTTACACTAAGAGTTTTCAAAAATGTTGAACAACAGAATGGCGGCCATAAAATTACACTGTTCGTTTTCCGATCGACTTACTATAGTATTAAACGTGGTTTCGCGGTGATTCAAGAATCGAATTTAATTCAAAGTGTTTCAAAGTGGGATGACATATCTTCCATCCTTAAATACTTTCTCTCTTTCACGGAAACACACTCATTATATTAAATGTTTATATATATATATATATATATATATATATATATAAGATATACATTGAAAACTTAAACCTTCTTCTTCATCGATGACCACTTACGGACGAACACTTCAAACGTCTAGCTTCTTCAGTGAAAGAAAACATCGTAAAATTATGGATTAAGAGGAGACACAGCGTTTTTACACACAAGGTTTTAAATCAAATTATGCACTTTTGCTTGAATTTGTCTTAGCAGTAACATTCTCGGACGACTCTTATACAGTTTGGTAATATCAGAACAATATTGACTAAAGTATAGAAACAATAGCAATTTTTGTAGAAATTATATGTCCACTTACCACTTCATGTTATCGCAACATACAAGTTCCTTAGATGCAATACAATGTGGAACAAATTTCCGTTTTTCCTATTAATCATTGCCCGTTGGATTAAGGCAACCAACACCATTGTACCCGCATGTAGGCAAGCATAGTTGTGGTGCAGTTGAGCGCCTGCATTTGCAAGACGGCAGATGACACTTTTTCTTATATCCGCACGAAACCAGAACTAAGCATACCTGTGGGACTGCTGATTTAGTTGTACAGACAACCTTGAGATTAGAATCATCCTTTCTCCATCCTCCAGTTTCCTCGGGATTCTCAATATCCATGATGGCAGTATTTGCTTGCAACCATATTTTAGCCTAATAGTTTGACCGAATGAAATGAAATTTAAGAACATCTTTTGTAGGTGGAAGATGTTCCAACTGTTTCTTGCCTTCTAGAAACTGTTCATACGAAACACGGTTGATACCTCCAAATGCATCGGATGCAGAGTAAAGTCTGCAGACGAATTCCTCCACGCCTTCAATTGATCCATCACGTCCGACACCTTCTAGATGTGGGTACTGAATGAATATTTTCCAGGAGCTCTTTTTTAAATGGCCGGTAAAGGATGACGTCGTATCGCAGCCCGTTACTGAATGAAAACCCACCAGATTTTTCCTCATAGTCTTGTTCAGATTCGCAGAAATAGCATTGATATTCAAGAATTAACGATCTCTGGATGTTCCCCTCGCCATCCAAACCTTCTTGGTGGATTCACCGAAGAAATAAATTAACATAACTAATACATCAGTGTCCCTGCTCACCACTATTACCTGTTCAATTTAACTATATGGAATAGTTTCTTGTGCAAGCAGTATCCTTAGTGTTCTGCTTCTTCGTGATTAGACACCAGATACCATAGTTCCCCTTTCAAATTTGAGATAACTTTATCAGAAGAAGCACAAGTTATCAATTCGCAGCTTTCTGGCAAGTGTTGACATGCTAGTTGAAGTAATTGGTTTGCAAAAAAGGAAGCAAGGTCAGCCTTGTTGCTGTTGAGACCAATATACAGATCCCATAAAACTTTAAGTGGAGTGTTCCCATCGCCAATGAGTTTTCTTATATGTCTTTTTCTTTTATCATCTCTTTTCCTTCTAGTGTGATTCTTAGTCGAGCATGGTCGGTAACTGTCAGACGTTATTACAATTTTTTAATCTCTGGAGATACGTACGAGAAAACTATAGCTGGAATTTTTCTCCATAATCGTTGAATGTCTTGCAGTCTGAAGGTTTGCCAACACAATGCAACAAAGCATGACTATTTATGATTAAACAAGTAGAAAAATCAGAAACTGGTGTTGCGGCTGAAATGTTTATTGTTAGTATGTCTATCAAAGTCGACTTGGTGGTGAAGTTCATCGATCCATCGTTCTTTGCCAAGGAAAGTGGAACGGGTAGTTCATATGAAAGGATATCCTCTAATTGCACTTTCCGTCCTGCTTGTTGTGCACAGAATAAACTTTGTCAGCTGTCTTTCAAACTTTATTGATTTCTTTTCATTTTGTGGAGTGGTAACAACTACTTTGTACAGTGATGCAAATGTCAGATAATTATGTCTCTTCATAGTCGAAAGAATGGCATTGTTTGTTTTATTAAAATCTCTGTCAAGAATGTTTTCACCAGATTTTCCCCTCGCTGTTTTGAAGACAGGAGATGTTCCTGAACTTCAGGTGATGCTATGCCATTTGTCGATAAACTAACCAGCATTTTTCTGTCAATAACTTTTCCTTCATCTTCACGCTCCTGAGGATGCGGAACATTCTTACACATGGAGGACATGTTAAATCTCTTAAAGTGTTCAACTAGACTTTCAACATCTTCCTCATCGCAGTGTAATCTTGAGACTTGAAAGTCTTTGCGTGTTTTGATAGAATCATCAACTTCAATACCAAACATTTCCCTTGTTTCGTCCGAAATGCGAGATCCTTCAGCCAAGGTTATGCAAAACCTACCTCTTGCCGTGTCAGTTCGTGTGATATCAATTACTCCGTTTGCTAATTTACATACTTTGTTAATCCACTCGGTAGCTTGGTCAAACGGTATTTGATTGAAAGCATTTTTGTCCGTTTAGCGAAAAAATTGGCTTTGATGAATTCATGGTATACTTCCGGAAATATCTAGTGTTTTCAACTGAGCCAAGTAAATTGGAGCCCATCTGGAATAATGAATACGGTCATATACACTTAGCCATGGCAAACCTTTTCTAGTGCCTCACCTTGTATCTTCCAGTTACCCACTCGATGAGCCCTATGCAGTCAAGAAGAATCTCTACTAGTTGCATGTAGGTGTTCTAGAATTCGAAATTTGGATCAGACTTAAACCCATCTTTAAATTCATTCAAATAGCGAGGAATTCCCAACTCATTTAGCCTATGATTAAGATCTATAACCTTTCGCGAATAATGTTGCTCTCCATCTTAGTTTTCATGTGGAACAATTTCTGAACTGAAGTAGCTAGGTCTTCGATGTTTTCCTTATCTTCAAGCAGGTTATGCAAAAGTAACCACTCAACGAAATAACCCAACTTGACTCGAAGAAGAACTTCATATGTCAGCAGATGTGACCTCACAGCTCTGTAGTATTCTCTCCCTTCCATTACAGAAGGCATTGAATTCTCAGCCAGTAGGCCGGCTTCGAGCCAAATGTCCTCCAATCTCGCACTTTCACAGTGTTGGACAATTGCTCGCAGAAATTTGAACATTATACGCAGAGGCCCCATGAGCATTACATATCTTTAAGCTTGTCAGGCATCTTCCAAATAAGTTCCATGGCTCTGCTGTACAAGGGCAAGTAAGCTACTATAACTGTGTACTTTTGACCAAGTTTCTGCGAAATAGCCTGAAAGCGATTGAGAACTGTAAATACCGTGGCATTATCATCAGATGGAGCTTGAAGGGTGGGCATCATACTAACAGACGTTATCTCGGAATCGCCTGCATCGCACGTTTCGTTAAACCCAGCCCACAGAGGTACTTATTGGAGTAAGATCACCAAAGAAACTTCCAACGTCAGGCATAGCTGTGAGAAGAGGCTTTGGTCTACTTTCATTATCACTTGTCGTTTTATCAAGTTCGTGAATTTTTCGAAGTAGCCGGATCTAAGATGTTTTGTGTCTGGTAATGTTTTTATCATCTGTTGACTATTAAAGTTATATCACTTTGCCAGAGGACCATTAGCGTGCAGTGAAACGTATTATTTCCATCAATCGTTTCCTGCAGTACATCTATGTTGTCAAAAGATCCAACAATAAGTGGTCCTGGTGCATATTGCTTGATACCTTGTGAAATGTAGACGTTGCCATTGCTTTCAAATTTTTCCAATCGACGAATAGTATCAATGCCTACATGTTCTACAGAGTGAAATAAGTCAACCAGATTTTCGGACCACGTTGCTTGGTGCAGAGTTAAGCCAAGTCCTATATGTCTCGGTTTTAGTTTCCTGCCGTTGGATGCAAGAAAAACTATGTTCTGGCAGATGGATAGAACTTTTCTTTGCATGTTATCATTGCCTTCGTCATGTTCTTCCAACTCTAAAACACTTGTTCCACCGAAAACAACACTCAAAAACAAATTAAGACTCTTTGGAATAAGTTTTGTTGCAGAATCTATGTTTATTCCATTCTATCCTGCGTCATGGCCTGGCATTTTGTTCAACTCTGCTCTAATACCCAAAGCAACATGCACTAACTCTTGTAAATCTGAAGGTTGGCTCATTGGAAAAACACACGGAGAATCTTTAGAATTCTCAACTGACTGGGGAATAGAAGTGCATGTGAGTTTGGGTCAAGAGGTCTGACTGTGCTTCCAGCCGAACGAATTCTTTTCTGTACATCTTCATGGAAAGTGTATCTGCGAGACAAGTATTTAGGAGGTATTACAATCCTGGATGCCTGCCATAATAATGCATAGGTCTGTCATACGCCATTCAGACTATAAACCTTCCTTTCCGAAAAAACCTTCATAAGAAAGGCAGATAATTCATCAACATGTTTGTCCGTACAAACGTTTTCCTCCTGATTTGAGCTGGAAACTTATCTTTCAAATTTTACCAAGCAAGAGATATCGTATTTTCCTTCTTTGGCGATTAAATCAGATCCAAGAGATCCAACGCGAACTCTCATAACAGTGTCAGATTGTGATAGAGCAAAGACATTTTCCGACATGTCCAGTGTTGAAACATTATAGAGTTTAGTACTACTTTTCTTCCGTTTCTTACTCCCTTTCTTGTCATACACTTCATCCTCGTCCTTTCTTAACTGACAAAACATACAGAGTTTCTAGTCTATGGCTGTAGTTGATATACTACGAGTAACTCTTATTCCCGAAGACTCACTAGAGTCGGCCAATTGTCCTTCTCCTCAACATATTCGTCCCTTTCGCAACCGAGAGATATGACTTTCGCTTGTGAAGTGTGAGTAGCAATTTTTATGCCACTTTCAGACAATGTGTTCTCATTCTTCATCTGTGAATCCTACTATATCACTGAGCACTTCGGGGTAAGGTCTATCTCTTAACGCAGTTCGCTCACGAGCAACCAAACGAACTCTTTTCTTCTCCTGATCAGATTGGGCTCTCAGTTCGGCAGTACTCTTCTTACAAAAGAGGCATATATGCCCTGACAAGTTTGTCGTAAGCACAGCTACAGGAGCTAATTCCATTTTCACTACCTAGAGTATAACCTCAATGTGTACAATATACTATAATATGAGTACAAATTACATGAAGAAGTTACCCAAATATATCCCAACAGTTACAAACGATATTCGGGAGTTCTCTTTCTTTTAACAAAACCCTATTTTTTGTTTTAACAAATAAAGCATATATGAATGAATTGTAAATTTATTTATTTATTTATTTATTTGTCACCTATATACGATCATATTTAGTCGAGAAAAATCAGATCACTTTGATGATATATAAGCAAAATATATCAATTTATAGGCTATATTTTTTCAGGCGACATTGTTGAGCAGATAAAATAGTAACTCTTGATCGTTGAAAAGTGGCATTTTAACAAGAATTGTATTTCTAAATTAATAAAATTATATTAATTATATTAATTAATATATTTAATAATTACATAGGTACATTTAATAATTATATAGGACAAAAACTACAACTATGTCCAAGGTTAGATTAATGCCAGATAACTTATAGAGTTCGTCTTCTTCTAGTCTAGGGGTCCCATACGAGCTACGGTTATTACTTTATTCTTCTTCTTCTTCTTCTTCTTATTATTATTATTATTATTCAACCATCTTATTTTCCGTCATTTTAAAGATATTCAAAATTAAATAGTTATTTTTTAGAAACAAGCTTCCAGCGTATAGAAAGTGATATTTCACATGACAATATTAAAAATACATTAAAGAGAATTTTTTTAAATGTATCCAGAATCTTGTTTTTCGCCATTTTGAAAACCTACAGAGATGAACCCCCGAAAACCCTAGGTTTGGTGCCAAAATATTGAAGATCCACCTCAAAATAAGGAAGTTCTTGTGTAGGATAAGAATTTGGAGTCCGCCATTTTGTTTCTGCCATTTTGGGTACTTTCCGCCAAAATTCAGCCTGGCATCCGGCAAGGCGTATTACAGATGCCCATGTACTATGACTCTACGGTGGATGCCTGTTGGTAACACCCAAATCCATCGGTTCATTTTCTATTGACTTTTCCGGGGCTTGGCCGGCTGACTAGAAATGAGAAATGAAAGACGGTTATCACATACCATGATACCTATGGAAAAAAGACCAATGAAGAAATGGTTGGCATTGAATATACCGAGTAACATATATAAGGTAAATAACCGCATGTCTATTACTACATGGATTTAAGCCTCCCAAACCAATCCACATTCCCTATTGTACCAATGAGTGAAGTGAAGATAACGAAATGCACTCATGGTTTCTGAAAAATATAACAATCATTATGATCTTTTAGCAACAGTTCGGTTTTTAACATGTTAACTAAACTATGTTTACATATAACAGTATACTGCTATAAAACTAATGAGAAGGATAATAACAGCAATATTATTTTCAAATTAAAACACGAATATTCAATTTGGAACAGTCTAAATATAAAACAACTAATGTCAGAGTGTTTGACATAAAAACAGAGAGTGTAAATTGTCGCAGGACTTCTTTTTACCCAAAGTTTATAGCCAACATTTATTAGCTCCTCACATCTTGTTAACTAATTATGAGGATGTAAAATTGTAATAAACGAATTAAAATAATAACACTAAAATTAAGAACTGGAAACAACGTTAATGAAGGAATCGGTCTGCCAACATAAACACAATCAACTATATACAGTTTATACTAAAGCTTTTAAAATTTTTAATGTTGTTACAAACCATTATTGTTAAGGGAAAATAGCGGAGGACATTTGCCATATCTTGCGATGCAAATTTTTTGGGAGTACCTAT
Organism: Thermobia domestica; assembly: GCF_964235325.1. Taxonomy (NCBI): domain Eukaryota; kingdom Metazoa; phylum Arthropoda; class Insecta; order Zygentoma; family Lepismatidae; genus Thermobia; species Thermobia domestica. The sequence goes on along the minus strand of NC_137462.1, from coordinate 256,064,232 downwards.
ATACATGTATATTTGCAGGTTGATACGATATCCAAGTTTTAAACTGAGATCAATAAGTAGTGCAGAGATCCAACCTAGGCCAAGTGGGAGGAGATAATGCTGACTACAGTGCATTGAACTAAGAAAATGAACATCCAGTTCTTAGTTAAGCCGGATATCGAAGAGATTTTCCACAAGTATATTCTCGGGTCAGAGTTTAAAAGGGTAGAGTTATGTTGGCAGAGATTGGCGGAGAGGAAATGATGGCAGAGGTATCTCGAACTTCAGCTCAAACTGCAACAAAAGTGTCTATAACCAATTTTTATTCTTACTAACAACAAAAATTCGTCCCTGATTCTTCATCTAAGGAAGAAAATAAAAGAATACTACAAATATTGCACTAAATTTTAATACGTCTGTCTACCTCAGAAAATTCCAATCTTTTACCATAAAATATCCAGATGAACAAAAGAATTTGTAATGAAAATGCATCTGTCAAAAAACAATAATCTTCTAACACTTAACTTCTAATGGAAGCAAGCCTGGAGGATTAGCATAAAGTGAACCTATATTCAAATAATACCAGGGCTTTGCCGTTATACTAATGAGGGCGGTGGATAAGTCTACAAAAATGTCACCCATATTATATCAAACTCACTACCAAATTTGCTTTAGTATTAACGTAAATAGATAACCTCGAATCGAAATCCTCTTTCTGGAGAGAAACGGTTTCAGGTAACGGTTCAGGTAACGAATTTTTGGCCAAATAAAAAGAAGCTAAATGTATCAAAAACTTAATATAGCTCTATGCCATATAGACACAGAAGGTTCAGTGCTGCGTTAACAAAATTTCTCCATTTATTTCAGTCCTTATTCAACTGGGCCGAGTTTCTTCTTTATATTTCAATCTCTGTGTGAACGATTTTAATATTGTCCTTCCATCTGCGCCTTGATTTTCCTTATGGTCGTTTTCCTATTTGAGTTTTCAGTTAGAACTCTGAAAGCGTTTCTAATTTATTCCATTGTGGCTACATAACCTGGCCATTTGACCCTCCTAGACTTGATGACCCTAACAATGTTTGGTAAACGGTATAAAATTATGCAGTTCCTAGATATCAAGTTTCCGCAATTTCCCATTCCTGTTCCTTGGGGAGTTCGATTATTGATAGAATCTTGTTTTCAAATACTTTCAATCCCAGAGTTTCCCAACCATACAGCACATCAAGCATGATTATCCTTTTATATTTTAAGCTACAGATTCCTCAACAGAATTCGCGAGAAGAAAAGACTTTTAAGTGAATAATAACACGAAATTCCCGCTTTCAGTTGACAACAATTTTTTGTTAATTATGGTTTTGGTATGTTAATAATGATCCTAGATATTTGACAGTATCCACTTTGTTGAAACAGAATATTACTTCGTATTTTGATACATCCATAAAGTGCAGTATTACGATCCCGACAAATTTCTGTTTGTTTAGTTTTTTGTGCATATATAGTTTAAGTCTATATCCCTGCAAGCGATAATAAGATTTCTGGATTTCTTTCTATTCTTCTATCATTCCCAATTACATTTTCATCGTAAGCATAGGCCATTACCTGACAAATACAATTCAGCTCTAGAACCGGATTGCTGACTTTGATTTTGCTTATAGTGTTCTCCAGAACAAAATTAAATAAAAAAGTCGACAACACACCTCCTTGTTTCAGGCCATTCTCAACTGAAAGCATGTTCTAGAATTTTTCCCTCTTACCCGAGTCTAAACTCAATAATTCATGTGCCAGGATATTGTGTTGACATTTTTTTTCAAGTATTAGTCGAATGGTAAATATCTGGTCAGTAGTTAATCGATTTTATCTACATTCGCTCTGATAATCTCCAATAATGTCATCTGCGTATGGAGTCAATCTTGCTACTAGAATGTTTAAGATAATTTATTGAATGTTGACAGAAGGGAAATTATTAAAACAGTTTTGTTGCTTTTCTTCTGATCTGGAACAATGATTGATTCTTTTCATTCTTGTGGTGATTCCTCCTTGTTCCAGTTACGAAGAATGAGGTTGTGTATCTTGCTCTACAATTTTCCCCATCCAACTAAAATTAAGTCAACCAGAATTTCGTGTAAACCTGGAGATGTTTTTTTTTATTTTTTTTTAAATAGCGATTTTTATTTATGTCTTGTTAGGTTCTGGAATACACGATTATGCTGTATGCACTTTGCTTTCTACACGCAATTACTTTATGGCTACGTGTTAAGCAAATCCTCAAAGAAATCATTCCATCTATTTAAGATGCTACCCTGATGACTATCCTATTGATTCCACTATTATCTTCAAATTAATTAATTTTAGCTTTCAAAAATCAAGTTTCTTTGTTCTAAAAGTTTCGGAAGTTTTCTGCCAGATGACAATGAAATTTTGTGTAGTTATTTCGTTCGGAATTTGTAGCCGAACCTGTTTATTCTGTTTTTCTTCTCAGCTACTTTAGTGCATTCTTGGATGAACCGTGGGATTTTCAAAGGTATTTCTGCGTGCCCCAATAATTCTTTTGCTAAAAATTTTTAAGTTATCTCTAATTTCTACGAAGTATCCTAAAAACTAGTGCACTCCGAACCTTCTAAAACAGAGGATCTATTCGACACTTCAATCGGGCTCCCCTCTCAATTGACTCTCCTCTAATGTATTTAAACTAAACCACTCCATTTTCAAATATTGAACATTTTCTTTCTTCAACAATAGTCTCTCGCGTATTATCGCTGCTACCAGGTGATAATCAATATCACAATCTGCTCCTCTGAACGACCGAACATCAGTTGTGCTAGAGGGTTTTCTTTTGGCTGCTAAAACGTGGTCGGATTGGTTATGTGTTTTTCCATCTGATGAATTCGAAGTATATTTATGAATATTGTGATGTGATAATTTTCTAATTTTCACGCTAAGGTTTCTGGATGTTGCGGAGTTCATGAGTCTAACGTCGTTGTTACGACCCTCTTTATGCAGTCATTTATTCCCTATAATCGGTTTGAAAACACCCTCTCGTCCTAACTTCGCATTGAAACCGCCAAACATTACTTTCATATGGTATTGCAGGAAATGATCAAATAACCGTTCTATTCTTTTGCAAAAACTGTATTTTTTATAGTCATCCTATATTCTGTCTGAGCAGGTACATTTAGAGCAATAATATTACACCACCGACCCCTAAGAGAAATAAAAGAAAATCTATCATTAACAAATTCAATCCATGTAATTGTTGATATTTCCTATTCGTTTGCGAACGAAAAGACCTGTTCCTAGTTGGTAGTTTTTAATTCGTTCCCGTAAAAGAACGTAAAATTTGCCGACTTGACTCCTCCATTTCATTCTCATCAAACTTCTTGATATCTCACTAGGTCCTGACTCTATTTCTAAACTCACTCGTTACTAATTTTAACACGCCTCTTCTATGGAGACTTATTATATTCCATGTTCCATGTTCCCTCTCATGTCGATTTTACTTTGCTGAATTCGTGCCAAGGTGTAAGTTCTGATTCTAGGATTCTGATCAGAATATATCCGAAAAAGCTTTTTTTCACAGGATGAGGTTGTTACCTTACACTAAATCTTCAAGCTGGAGGATTACCCCTTGTCTGTCCGCGACTGATTATGAAGTATATATCGCAGCCTACCTCTATATCCCAGAGGCCTTGTCCTCGATCCACAACCTAAGGACGCCCCGTGCCATGGTGGCAGGAAGACCACATTTTACGGAAATTAATATAACTATATTTTAGAAACAAAATAGGAACTGATTATCCGAACACTGTTTTAAAACACACAGTAACAATCAATATGCTCGGATATATGAATGCATATTAAAACTGTGAAACCTTCCATGCCGTAAAAATCATAAATTAGAAACTAGTGTCAGTGTAGTATTTCATGAATTCAACCAACGTTTAGCTATCCGAACTATTCTTGATGTATCACATTGTTTAGTTTTATAGCTGAATAACTTTATAATATTTTTGTAGGTGATTATACTCTTTACTTGTTCTCTGCCAATAGCAACAGTATGAATTTATAATACAAAACAGCAATACAGAAGAATAAATTTTTTAAAAAAAGTGAGAAATTTTTTAGAAGGGCATCTTATGTAAAGGGCTCCATGTATTGTTTATGTTTTTTTTATTAACAGTCACTATTTGAATTTATTATACAAAGATGGTATACAGGATAACGAAAATCACTTACTTATAATGTGAAGTTTCGTAGGGCACCTTATCTAAGGGGCGCACTGTACCTTTCACGGATTCGTTACCAACAGCATCTGTATGTATTCGTGTACAGAACTGTGAGTGAATAAAATCGTTTATCTTTGATGTATTTTTGAAAGGCGCCTAATATAAAGGGCACACTACACCTTTGACTGGTTCTTTATAAATAAAACTGTAAGAATGTAATACTGAAAACGTGTACCTTTATTTATACTGTGATGTTTCGGAGGGCGCACCGGATCCCGGTGGACCAGCACGGGCCTGAATAGTAGCAAAATGGATCACTTACCTGACAGTGTCTTGATCAGTAAATTAGACTCTGCTCTTTTAGAGTCATCTTGCCGTAGTCAACTCAAGAACCTCCTACACCACTCATAAGGATGCCGCGATCAGCAATTGTGGAACTAGAATTATTTCACTCCCCAGATATGGTGCTAGCAACTTCTTCTCACACCATCTGGATGAAAGTAAATCTGTAGAACACGAACTACTTATCTGTGATACTCGTGACATCTCAAGTTCTGAAGACAAAAACCCAACTCTAGCAAAACCTTGCTTCCAACTGTTTTATAGATATCAGAATGTCTGAAGAAGTATTGGTATTAATAAACTTTAATTGGAATATGGTGAAACGTAGAACACATGGAATGAAATTGTTTATAACTGGACACTGTTTAAGATGGAACATAATGCTATCGACTATTAAATGCTCGTCGAAGCAAGGAAATTAATGCGCATATTTTATTAAGTTTCACAACTAATTTTTTGTAATAAAATTATTAGTTTGCAACTCTGCAAGTGCTTTTATTGTCCAACTCGTCTTCAAGACGCCACAACTAACTTTTTATGTGTATGTGTGTGTGCATCGAACAGCAACTCTTTGCTGGAAAACTCTTTTTGCGTTGTTTCTCTGGAGGGACAAGAAACTGCGAAGTCATTCAGTTTCCTAAGTTACTTTCAAGCTAAATTCTAATTGGACAATTATTGACCAACATCCAATAGGAAACAGTGTGATGTCCAGTGCTTACTTCCTGGTCATGTGCTTTATGATGACCAAAAAGTGCGGCAAGCAATCGGGTTTGAACCATCAGCGAAGGGACCTCGCATCATACGTGTGGGTAACTGCATTAATGTAAAATCATGATCCGTCCATAAACTGCATTTTGAAAAGGGGATTGGATAAATTTTCCACGTTCATTTTAAGCCCAATGTGAATCAAAAATTTGTTCGTCAGAAATTCTTTTTATTAGTGATATTGAACCCATTGTAAAGGCAACCCCTTTTGTTTGTATGCAGCATTTATCGGACAACAGAAGGGAAGATCCCGACCCAGGAGAGACATTCGTAAGTAATTTTGAAAATGTAGACGGGATACAGACACAAGAAGCTAGCACGAGGATCATCAAAGAAACATTGTTAATAGAAGAAAGTTGTGATGACAAACTAGAGTCAATTGCTTAGTCAGTGCGCTAGTTTTACCGTCACGTCGGAAGTAGAAGGAAAAAGTGAACACACCATTTGTTGCCCGCAGTTTTTCATGTGTGGTTAGTTATACAAAAAAAGTAACGACAATAGCCATTTATAACGTGCACGAAAGGTTATTATCCAAAAATAAAAATATATACTTAGCTAGATAGGAAAGCTATTGAGAAAAGAGTAATTTGCAATCTTATATATGTGATCTTTTCTTACGACCGTATATTTGATACTAACAGTGTAAGTTTTATTTCATTGTGTATATGTTTAATATTTGTACATGTTTTAGTTCATATTAATAGATCAAATTCATTGTGTTAATTCTTCCATGTAAGACACTATTCTATGGGCAAATATAACGAAAGAATTCCCAGTGTTCGATTTGTTATTTAACTTTCTTCGAGTGTAAAGCCTAATTTTAACGCGAGAGTTTAGGTTACGGTATGTACTTTGGTTTCATATGGAAATAGTAAAGTACCCCTCGCGGTAGACAATTGTAGATAAAGAAAGGAGGAAGAGTTAATATTCGTTCTTTTTTTTTTTGTTTCTTAAGTTAAAGATAGTTCATACGTAGCCGACCACAATGCGACCAATCTTATCATTCAAGTCTTCCCAAGCTTGGATGGAGGTTGGAAAAGCATGTTTATGCATCCTGACGAAGGAGATGATTGCGAGAGTTCTACTTTATGATCAACATAAATCGGAGGTGCAAGGTTAATTTACGCGACTTCCTTCATCAAGCGATAGCAATAATCTGGTATAAAATCTTGATCATAAAAACATATTTTAAACCATCGTCAGTGAAATTAGAGAAGACCAGAGAATCCAGCTGAGAACTGGATGACTATGAACTAAGCGCAAGGGAAAGAGAACTTTATTTCATATACAACATGCTATGGTCTTACTCAAAAACCAGACAATAGTTCCGGAATTGAATCATGAACCACAAAGAAAAGCCTCAAAATATCTGAGAAAACTAACGTGGAACAGGAATATACTGGTGTGAGTACTAATATAGTTGAACTAATCATGTCACAATCAGTAATATCAAAACACAGGATCAAATAGTGAGAAAGACTGAAAATCCTACCATACAATATTTTGTTACTTTATTATATAAATTTACTAATTATGAAAAGCGGATAAGCCAAGCGTCATTACCAAGACAATTAAGCAAAATTAACTATTGTTGTAATAGTAAAGCAACAATGTTAAATTGAATATGGTTGTAATATTTGAAATGTAAATAATAAATAAAATTTGCTTTGCCCTACGAGTTCAAATGAAAATATTTTGTTAATATAATATATTATAATAGAAATGATATTATTATTAAAACAAGATATAAGATATAAAATAACATACAAGGTTGCAAGATGGCGAGAGCTCATAATCAGTTAATGTATAGAATTGTAGAAAAGATTTAATAGAAATAATTAACAGTTATTAACATGGAAAGTTAATAGCATCAGGATTATAAGTATTTTCTTAGTCATCTTAATTGTGAAAAAGAATTCAAATTGTGGCGTTTGTAAGAAAATAGTTTTCATCATTGGAATCATTTTCTAGGATGTACGAAAAGATTTTAGAGTCTCGTTATATATCGGTTTGAGTAAAAATTACATTTAAGTTTGCGATGTGAAACCTAGGAATTATAATTTCATTTTGATTCAAATTCGTAAATATTATTAAAAACATAACGTAGTTTAGAATTTCAGAAATAAAAAATTGTGAGTAAACCAATATTAGTTTGTGTATTACGTTCGCAATATTATATATTTTCTGTATTTTAGGATTGCAATAAAAAGACAACTCTGTGTCAAGAAAGAGATAGAGCAGGATTGATAAGCCGCTTATATCTAAGAAAATCAGTGGTTCACAAGCTGGTCCGTAGAAGATGGAAATGGAGGACTTATAAAAGATTGACTGGTATCAGACTATAATGTATCGTCTGATGAATTTCGATATTTTCTGCACAATGTTGGTCCTCATTTTAAAATTCAATACTTTCAAGAGTCTCAATTCCACACAACCAACAGAGTTGGGCGACAACAGTTGTGGTAGCTCCATGATTTTTTCAAAAAATGTCGAATTTAATTTAGCGCAGTAGTAGTACCAAGGGCACTATGAAAGATGTTATCTATCTGCTGGTCAACCCTCATATTGGTTATTCATTATGTCTGCCAATTCCCCTAGTCATGGAGCTAGCTCATTTCTCTTGTGCCTGAAAGGTCCCCTCGATTTGACTTCAGATTCGATTGGTGGATGGTTCGGACATTAAAAAAAGTTGGTCACATGGTGTGGTGAGTGCTCGTTCTGTCCGCGATATTGGATTTTGAACATGGATAATGACGTTTTGAGAGAACTGTAAGGTTATAATCAAAGAGTTCTAGCATAGGTTGTAATTGTAACACAGAAACGAGTTATACCTGGTTCGAATTGAAAATATCCATGCTTTAAAACTGTGTATATGACATGCGTGTGTATTGCAGCAGGGAGGCGTTACGATGAGGAATTCCCGGAAATTTACACAAAAAATCGCTTTTATCTAGTTTGGTTGCTTATAAGCTGGTAACCGTGAGAGCAAGAAACAACATAAATTTGGAGGAAAGGAATAACACTTTTGCAACACTTCTAGAAAGTTTGAGGAAGATAGTTGATGTACAAACAGAGAAAAAAATAATTCATGAAATTGTTACTTATACGCGTGGGTGACCATGACATAATTTATTAGGTTTTCCTAAGATATCTAAGAAGTCTAGCCTTGAAGTAGAGAGAACTTTAATTTGGAAAAAAATATTCAGTGTAAAAAATTATACATCGTGATTAGTAATCCTGAGATACAAGGAAACAACTATGGACAATTTTGATTACGAAAAGCACACCCCATGAGGAATAGGCTGGACGCATGATAATGTCATGATAATCTTCCAGGACAAATTGATTCTGGACATGGAGTCCGAGGCATTTAAAACTAGCGATTAAAGAATATCTGTTGAATATGGAAGTATTAACACTTCCAATCCGAATTAATCTAATACTTTGCCATGCCAAGGATACCATGTTTGCAATAGGCGAGCCGAGAGAGGAAAGGTCCCTCTCACGTTGTTCCGTCCACAAGAACTGACACAAGTCAATTTGATAATCGATGTAAGGAAAAAGTACTCTCGTGGAGTGCATTCAATAGTATGATAACAGATCTAAATCAACCTACTACAGAGGTCGTGTTCACTTCAATCATTCCATATCCAGCAATAGAGTTAGGTACCATATATACATGTATGGTAAACTTTGAAGACTCTTTAAAACAAGTAGAGATCGAAAGTGGATCCTTGTGGTTTGATCAAGATGTCTACCAGATTGCAAAAGAAATACATTTTTACATTTTCGTCGGCTTGGGTGGATTTCATTTCATAAAGGATATCGTTTTGCGTGTTGGGAAATGCCTGTGAGATAGATTAGCAGATCACATACTTACAGCAAGGGAGTTTTTTAAAACAAGCTTGCAAAAGCGTTTTGAGTGGTTTTCACTATGCTAGAGGAATGAGGAGACTTTCTATACTGGCAGAGGCAATGGAACGCTTGTGCTGGTTGGCCTTCACATGCAAGTATGATGTGAAAAAACATGGGCAATGCATCAGTGACCTGCACAGAATACAAGGAGCCTGCCAGATGAAAGGTAAATAATATGTTCTTGAAGGTATGGAAAGTGCATGTGAACATTATGTCCAGTTAAAAGAAAATATTCAATCTTTTGTAGTTGATTAAGAGCAGAAAAGTCATACTTTTCTCTTCTGGAGTCAGTTTGCCCATGTATTATTTCTCATTATCCGTGACCTTCTACGTAACCATCGTGAAGCGAAATGGGAGATATTTGTGAGTGCTGTTTCCCGATCAGTTCCTCCTTTCTTTGCCCTCGTTAGCTTCTGTATTCCTAGAAGACCGTCTAAGCTTACTATTTATATTTCTTAATGTGTACCTCTCTTTTAAAGCTGGCTACTTTATAGTAAAAAATAGTACTCTAAAATATAGTTTTGTGCCGATGGATTAAAGATTAGAGTAGAACTACAACAACGCAGCAAAGAACACTGGTGGTATCATCCGCAGGAAGGAGGCTGAGCCTAGTATGAACTCGTATGAACTCTACAAACACGGAAAAATCTAATAGCGCATTTTTTACGTACTTTCTATGACATGAATGACGAAGATGAGTGTTGCCTCTACCACGAAATTTCTTCTCCCACACTATTCGGTATGAAGACTGTGTCAGGCGTGCTGTTGATTTCTTCCTAGCAAGAAAAATCTTGTCAATGTTTATTCTGGTGATCATACCACGACATTATATACTATTGCCACAAACAAAGTGATGGACTCTAATGAGCAAACTTGTATACTGAACTGCATAAAAGACGGTAAACGACTTCACGAAGACTTTAACCAAGAACGTTTTGCTGACGAAAGCAAAAAGTTGATGGATCAAATTAAGCAAAGTGCTCTACGCAAACCTGTATCCAAACTGAACGACTGTATATTCAAGAGGGAAGTTCAAAGGCATTGCAAGTCATTGATTTTGCAAGAGCAAAAGGCTGCAGTGTTGAGACGTTACTGAAGTATAAGATCACATCCACGTCATTCCTTATGGCAAAAGGAATTTTTCCTAAGTTAATCAGCAAAATCAGACCTCATGTATGAACTAGAGAAGCATCTTACTACTTCACCTCATTCACAGATGCCACACGGTGACAGTTTATAGTGTTATTGTGGACTTTATGGTGCAAATTAGATAGATTCCAATTAAATGATTGAAGCTGAAGATATTTGATGAGTTTGCTGTTTACTTGGTGCCACAAGTGAACAGTTTGGATTATGTTTTTGATATTTATGAGAAAACAAGAATCGCTCAGAACGAACGTGAAGAAGTAAAACAAGTTCGGTAAAGTATGATATTCCGTCACCACTCACACTACTTCCGATTCAGATGGAATGTTACTGTGCCTATTCTGAAAATAAATGGAAATTCCTAGAGTTTTTCATATCATGGATATTGAAGAAAGATGTCATGTCTACCTGGTGGTGCACATATTAGTGCCAGATGGAAAAACCTTCATTCCGAAGATGAAGAAGCTGACGACCGAATGTTGCTTCACATCAACCATGTTGTAGAAAGGGGAATAACACCAGATGTAGTTGTCGTTTACAGATACAGATGTGTTGGTATATGTTTTGTACCACTACAAAAATACATGGGAATCTCAGCAGCTTCAGGAATTGTGGATGCTGTCTGGTGTTGGTAGAACATCTTGGGCAATTAAAATTCATAAACTATCAAAAGAAATGAAAGTAACTTCAATCCTTGTTTTGCCTGCAGTCCACATTAACTGATTGTGATCCAACTAGCAAAGTTGGAAGCAAAGCAACAGCAATGAAGATTGTCTATTTGTCTGGAACTTCACGCCTTGAGAACTTTGGAACAAGAGCGATAAACGAAAATGATGGGCGCTATGAGGAGAATGTCCTCTTGCAATGTTTGGGGTCAATCATATTTTCATATGGCGAATTGCCATTCACAAAGTTTCCTCAGAAAAACCGGAAACGAAATTTCAGAAATCTTGATCTCCCTTCAAGTACATTTTCTCTTTATATAAAGCGGTCATATTTTCAGTACTACTGGTGGATGAACGCTCTTAGACGTGTCAAACAATCAGACCCTAGCGATTTTGGATGTGTCTGTGATGGTGAATACTATATTCCAGATATATTCTCTACATCTCTATTACCTAGTGTTTTCATTAAATCTTCTAGATTAGACAAGTGTGTCAGAAAAGGTGCCTTAAATGGCAAGCCTCCTTCAAATGTTGTACTTATTGTAAATGTTCCGGTTCCAGAGGCTACGTAATTTCACACTAATACACCAGTTGTTTCTCCTTGTATCTCACTATTACTAATCACTATGTATAATTTTTAACACTATGTAATACATATTTTTTTTCAAATTAAAGTACTCTCTACTTCAACGCTAGAGTTCTTAGATGTGTACGGAAAACCAGATAAATTATGTCCTGGTCACACGTACGTATAAGTAACACATTCATGAATTATATTATCTCTGTTTTCACATCAACTATTTTCCTCAAACTCAGTAGAAGTATTGCAAAATTGTTGTAACTTTCATGCAAAATTTACGTTGTTTCTTGCTCTCACGGTTACCAGTTTATAAGCGATCAAACTAGATAAAGCGAATTTTTGTGTAAATTTCCGGGAATTCCCCTCTCCCCTTGCGACACACACGCATATCATATACACCACTCTAAATCATAGACATTTGCAATTCGAATGAGGTATAACTCGTTTCTGTATTAAAATTACAACCTATGCTAGAACTGTTTAATTATAACCTAACAGTTTTCCCGAAACTTCATTATCCATGTTCAAAATCCAATATGAAGGACAGAAAGAGCACTCACCACACCACGTGACCAACTTTCTTTTAAATGTCCCAACGATCCATCAATCGAATCTGAAGTCAAAGGGGACCTTTCAGGCACACGAGAGATGATCTAGCCCCTACACTGCCCCTATAATTTTAAGCAGAGTAATGCTATTTGTCGACAAAAGAAAGATAAGGAATTCTTAATCGTTCTAGGTGCAAAATCGTCTACTTCAATTTTTCTAATAGCTTATCAAATGATCCGTTCATTTGAAAAGTGAGCAGGTTTCGTACTTCATTGGACTTCAGACGTGAACTTATGTCCCTGTTTCGTATCATATTAATTACCACACCATGTCCCAGCCCAAATACACCTCTTTCATATTAACGCAGAACACATGGTTAACGAGCTGTGATACGCATCAAGAAATGCGAAATTTTAGATTCGTATTTTTTTTTATTTTGGTGAGTGTACATATTAAGCAGTAATGATGATATATTCATGATATACAATAATGATTTAAAGCAGAAATAATAAAAATATTACTTGACTCAAGTTCCTTTTGAAATATTTTGAAATCCATACTCTCATAGCCACTCGGTTTAAAAATAAAACATTGCACTTACTTTTAATAATAACTGAAAATAGAAAAGGAATGCATTATAACTATGTTGATTAGCAGAATATATCTTAAGGTAGATCAACAAACTGAAAGAGGTGATTCCCAACATCAAAATGTTATTTTCTTTTCATTGTAATCTGTTATATGGAAAAACGCAAAATTCTGAATCGTTCAATGTCGGTGCGACGAATTCCCCACAGAAAGTGTGGGATCCCGAATATTATGTTAGTGCAAATGGATCTGATTCATGACTGGTGGAACGACGTGCCAGCAACTAACATTTTAGAACGAACACGAGGACCGTGGCATTCTATGACCGTATAGAGAGGAAATCACATATAAGCTGTTAAAATGCATATTTCACCAATGTGCTGTAGTTGTGCAAGCGATTCCGCGGAAGGCATAAGGTATAATCCGTCATGCTAAGACTAATAGTATTTCTGAAAAGTATGCAAAAGATAAAACTTCACGAAATGCGATAAGGGAAATAGATGTAGAGGCCAAGTGTGGTTCGTTGTCCACTGTACTTGATTGTATAACACTAAAAGATGAAATTCAAAACAATAACAAGAAAATGAATACATTCCTACATATTAAAGAAATAATTCACCTCAAAAAAAGCCGCTCAAGATGCCGTTCTTCAATGGCAATATCGAAGTTGTAACATAATAAATAACCAGCACGTTTCAACGTATGTGACTATAGCTAGGGGCATCAATTCTTGTAGCTAGCTCTTCTTCAAACTGTAGAAGTATTTCGTAGACCAGAGCTTTCATATGCCCTGTCGGGAAAAATAATCTTAAGGGTTGAACAGTCAGGCCACCTCGCGGTACCATCTACGCCTGTCCATTGCTCTAGATATACCTGATTTAGATATTCCCACATTCTCTAAGAAATAGGACGTTATTCTTTGATGTTGGAGGCAACTGTGCTGACTAAGTTCTAGCGCAATCTTGTCCAAGAATTCTGGTAAAACTGTTGCAAAAATAATGATAAAGCTATCAATTTAATCAAGGTAGTAAAACATATGAACCTGTGAGATAATCTACTAAAATAACAGTCTAAAAGTTCAGTTGGGAAGCGTGTTGGTGACCGATATGGATTATTGCGTGCAGAATTTCCTCGTCCCACGATTCACTATTCCTGCTATTCAGGACAATGTTCTTTGTAAGGCACGGTTCTTCATTAAAGGGCATGTCCGTTTCAAATACTGGATTATGCACACATATTCGATAAAACCACTCACAGAAGTTCACATGTAGGTGCTAATCATTGTCTGATAGAAACTCAAGTTTCAGTGAAAGATACGAATTTAACTGCTGTTCTCGTTATATTTGTTTTACATTTGATCTTTGCAACCCCGCAAGAGATCTTTTGCTTAGTGAAGCCTCTTGTGCTATTGATTCTATGATATCTTCTTTCAAATCAAGAGCACTATCTGTCCGCGGAACACCGGTGTCACGCATATCCGATAACACAGACCCAGTTCGGTGTAGTAGCAAAAAGATATTCGGAAAACGGGTATTCGTCTCGCGCATTATCTTGCTTGATATAATATGGTTGCAGCTAGTCCACACTCATTAGCTTCACTAAACAGTAGGATTATAACCTTATTTCCTCAATTTGAAACCTGTCCTATTTTCATCATACTACTAAACATTAACAAGAGATTGGATAAAATACTGAGTAAACACAACTGGCAGACAGGATTGTAAACGAAACAAAACTATCTGGTGCTAACGTCTCGCGGATATTGGAAGTAAGAATTCAATGTCATAAAACACGTATCACTTTTATATTACAGCACCATACCAGGTCATGTCATTAATGGTGGGCAAGGGCAACAGCTCCCTAATGAGTTTCAGAATTGCATATACTTTCATTAACTTTCAACAAATATATTAATTACAAACGTGAAACTTTTCCATCGCTGGTGGTTCTGCTCCCAAACAAAATACCTAATGACACTGCTGCGCGGTAGTTAGAAAAGACGGGACTTCAAGCCAGGACAATTACTCCTCTTTAGCTTGAAATATTGTTAATTATTATATGATTGTTTTTGTTTATATCTGTTACATTTTGTGATAACACCAAAATGCAGAAGGTATGCAATTTTTAGGGGTTCAGCACTTATCATCAGTCTTTTGTGTGGATGACTGAATTCAATATGATCAACATGGCACAAGAAGAGGACAACTTCTGACTTCATTTTCGTGTGTTGCTTGCTACACGCAACTCATTATGCTAGCCGTTGCGTATAGATTCGGTGCTGAAAGGAAAGTTAAACTAAAGAAATTTCAAACTCATTATGATAAGTTTTTTATAACAATTTTAAATAACCACATCAACACAAGTAAGGTCATGACCTACCTTTACCTTTCAACCTCTTTTAACCCCTAGGAGTCGAACTCGGGATTTTTCGATTACAAGGTGGCACGTGGTGTTTTTGTGTCAAGTGAGAGTGTCTGTATACAACCAGTTTTCAATTTACTTCCAAACAGTTTTCGCTGTTCATGTGATAATCTCATTTGATAATAAAACAAAGAGGGAAGAGGTGGGTGAAGTGAGGGGATTACTTTAAGTGCAGATTATACTACCGTTCCCAGAAGTGTTCTTTTCTCTTTAATGACACTCTGTAAGCGCTTCTTTTGATTGTCTTTGATAAATTAAATGAAACTCTCACTATTGTGGCTTCCTGGCAATACCACGTGTCCTCTTTCCTATTACTACCCACCACTTGGCCTTCATAGTAAAGAAACATTTCTTGTCACTGACCTATTTGCAGAAGTGTCTTTGCAGAAGTATTCATGTTTTCTCCTATTTTTTCTACCACATTTTCCCCTTAAATCTGTTTATATTTCTTTATGTATCAGCCCACTTTAACCTAAGAGATAAAACTGTGGAATCTTATCTTGTTGAAAAAATCTTAGAGGATAAGTTACCAATACTTCCCGAGATATGTACATTCTTAAAACGACTTTTGCACCAGAATTGTTGCCTTTATGCATCATCAGCTTTTACACTTTGTCTACAGTCTGCTTATAGCTTCGTGGAAAGTAAAGAGGGATACCTGTGAACTTACTGGTAGTTGCAACTATATGGTAAGTGTTCCAGCTTTAGATATACGAAAGAATGTGTTTCTGATGAAGAACGCTGAATCAATTGTTCTTTCTTTTCATTTCTTTTACTCTCGTTTTATCTCTCAAATCAACATTGTACTAATTCTTAAAACATCGTATCGTTAAAATTGTAAATATCTGTTTCCACTAGCACACAGGTTAAGATCTTAAGTCATAAACCTGCATATGTAATGTTTTTGTTTAATATCATTTTATCCACTATTTTCACTCTCTGTTATTGTTAAGCGATCAAGGACTTTCCACTAAAAATCCTTCGACATCTTGAATTTGTTCAAAATATTAATTTTCTGTCACGGACGTTTGATTACTTGCTCGCACATCGTTCTATCTGTCATGAATCGGACTTATCTGTCCTCACGGAATATTAGGAACCCGTGGTTTCTGTGGGGAACTCCCTTGCGCGGCCGTTGAAAGACTCCAAATCACGCATATGTCGATAGAGAATGTTAGAATTCTAAGACAATAATATGCCGCCTTAGATCAATGGTTTGGAGTTATTCGCTCCAAAGTTCTTTTTTCACCAGTTTTTTACAGCCTTAACTATTAAGCTTTGCACTTTTGACCACAGGGTCATATTAATATTTTACCTTATTTTTACGTGAGCCTTTTTCAGTTTTTATATCTAGTTCATATACATTGTCAACCTGGGTTGTTACTCCTTTAAAACCTGAGTGGAATGTAGCCTTAATTTAGGTAGAGCGAATTTGAGCGAACACAGATTGCTCACATTAACCTAAGGTAATCCTAAATTACTTTATCTTGCTAATATTTTTAAAGGACGCACCTACAATGTGCTTTCAACATAGAGCTCGGGGTTTTCTCCACCACTGTTTTAAGAAGGCAAAACAGAACCGTAGAGTTAAATAAAAGAGACTTATTATCATAAGAGATTACATGTATTCTGTTTAAAATATCAGTGTGTGAAGTGTGTGTTTATGTAGCGAGATATAATTTATGTAAATTTAGGTGGGTGATCAACTCTCAATGTATAAGTAGAAAAGGTTAACTGGTTCATACCTGTAACTCGATGCCTTCTGACCTCCAATTGACGAAAGATCCACTCTGTGTAATGCTGCAGTCTTTGGAGTAATTTGGTACCAAATCCAGCTTACTAATTGACAGCGACACGATTGTTAAGTTATTCTTGGAGTTCCAATATCTTGCTAATTGTTCGACAAAAACTGTTATCACTGATCAGTATCCAGACTGTTGACTGTCAACGAATTCCTCACTTCTCACTCCTTCACTGGCTCTTGAACAAAAAGGCTGGATTATTAATAAAACAAATATGCGTGCATCACAGCACATGGCTTTCAAAATTCGGGTCAAGAATCATACACGTGCATATGAGATTTTTCTGAAGAAATTTGAGTTAACCAATTCCTCTTAAGAGGGAGCGTCATGTCAACACTCTGCATTTACATAACTTACACAATGCTGTCCGATGCAATGTGTTGCTGTGAAACATAAAATTACAAAAATGCTTACAATCTTATAGACAATTTACATCATTTACATTCGCAGATTATGTTTTAAAACATTACACATACCATAACCAAAACAAATAATCTTCGAGACTTTTTGCAATTTAAGATTAAAATGAACAATGTTTTAAATTAACAAAATGAATTATTAAGATCCCTTGACAATATAATACAGTGATACATGCCTATTCTTGGGAGGAAAGAACGAAGCAAATACTCTGAGAAGTAATAAAATGTATAATTCGAGAAATATATAACTCTTATCATGCTAAATAATTTCAGTAATGCAACTTTGGGTAATGACGGTCAACTCGTCAACGTCCTTAAGTTAAATGAAGCTATTTTTTACTACTACATGCTTTATTTCTTTGGGATTACAAGAGACAAATTGTGACATTAACTCACATGTTTGATTTATAAATAGATGTAACTGTAGAAGAAATATATGTAGAATGTAATGTGATATATAAATATGGTATGCTCGGAAAAATGGATGTAATCTTGTTACATTTAAAAATCACACAGAAAACTTTAAACGTAACAATCTAGAATTAAGAGGCACAACATTCAAATCATATGTTATGTGTCATGCCGTTGTATTTACGATGACATATAAAATTTTATAAATCACATGTCGTTACGTTTAAATGTTCCTGAAAATCAGAAAGAAGTCGATAAGATCCAAACAGGAACCATTTGTATTTTGGTAAGTTATTTTATATACTTTGGACAAGTTATTAAATGGTGTTTTGTATAAAGACTGTTTTCTGATCGGTATTAAGCGTCAATGGACTCGAAAGGCGTTACAAGAAGAAGATGCAGTGAGGAGAATTGTGTGACTAGGTTTATTATACGGGTACCATAGAAGAAGATAAACTTTGATATGAGCATTGACCATCCTCCAATGGCATCTGTTACATTAAATAAAGGTATGTAAAAATAACGTGTCATAGTAGTTAGTGAATATTGGTGGAAAGTATGTAGGAATTCTCTTTGGAATCTCTCCGAGAAGGTGAATCACTACCTTCAGTACATTATTACGATTTTTACATTTTGGGTAAACTTTAAATTACATGCTAAAGCTGCGCATAGGAAAGTAGGGCGCTTTAAAGTGGTATAATATAGTAGGGTAAGGCAGAGAAAGATTGAGATATGGATGCGTTAGCTTAAGATTAGGAAAATTTTGATCGATTTTCATAAAATTAACAGACTCTAATGTCTTGTTTCTGAGTGAGTATACCAGCTGCAGCGAGCATTGCAGAGCTAACCACACACGGGTTCACTCGAGCAAACTCGAGCAGATACTGTTTCTTATAGATAAAATAAACATTAAATTATTTCTATTACTGTAGGCAGTCATTTTTCCTTTTTCTTTATTTTAATTTGTTATATATATCTATATATCTATCTATCTATCTATCTATCTATATATATATATATATATATATATATATATATATATATATATATATATAATTTCTTCGTTCCTTTTATATAATTTTTATTTGTTCATGAATATAGATAAAATAAATTTTAAGTTATGTTTTTAAATTTATTTCATTTCAGAGAATAAGAAATCGTCAGCTTCTATACGGGCCGAACCATTGTACAGTATGACATTTGTCTACGTTCCATCAACACCACCAGCATCACCATATGCAACTTAGTGTGGAGTCATCATCATCAACATGATGTGTGTGTGACTATGGTCAGCGTCATTGTACAGTATGACTTCTAGTTACGTTTCATAATCATCAATGAGAACATTAGTGTGGACAGTGTGATGTCGTCATGATCATCAGTATTGTAGTATGTATAAAGTAGCGAATAAAACCGAAATGTTTTTTAAACTGTGTGTCAATTAAGAACTGTGTTTAAAACGTTTTTTTTTTAGGAAAAGATGTACTGTACTTACCATCGTTTTTCTTGTGTAAATATTACCATCAAGAACACTTTGTATCCTGTTTTCTTTGAAAACAAATGTTTCATTTACTATTTTATTCCACTTTCTAAGAAATATGTTTTATGATCAATTATGTAATTAAATATATTTTGTACCTTATGTATCTCGTACCTTTTGTACCATAAAACATATTTTGTACCGTTTTTAAACTCATTGAATTATAGAATTTCATACTATGTTTTAAAGAAAAGAATCTAGAACTGATTTCTTTAATTGAATATTGTAGACATGTAACTAAATAATAAGAATGACTTCAAATACTAAATCAGTTATACTTTCGTAAATACGAACGTTTTTCTTTTCTTTACGAAACATTTTAAGTATATGAAATCATTATTATTATTCGCAAAACTTATGGTATAGAAGGAAAAATATAGGATTTTCTTATCATAAATATATTAGTACACTAATTAAAAATCCTATCATATTGAAGTGTATGACACGAACACAAAGCGCATTTTTTTCTAAATAAAACTTTTCACTTTCACTATATTTTTGTTACTAAATATATTACTACACTGTTTAGTAGTAAAATGAAAATCGATTTTCTTCTTTATAAACGGACGTCACTTCGTCAATATTCTCCACACGTTGAGTTTCGGTTTGCCCGCACCATGACTGTGTTTGCACACTATCAAATAAATCAACCATAATTTAGTCTATGAGTTTCTGTTTCCAGAATACTTTCATTTCCAATTTTAACCTTTCACCATAAATTTTCATATCACTGTTACACGGAACGGGATGCACTTGGAAAACTTATGTTCATTTCAATAATAATACTGTGTTCATCCACACATGTATGAATGCCGGCAAGTATTCTCCATGTAAGACATTGCGATTGTACATGATTGTGAATAATATCTATACACGAATCAAAATATTCACGTAGCAAAACACTGCAAACTTTACTGTTTCTCATATCATGTTCAATAACCGGTAATATTTCCAAGAAATAAAGCCAATCGTTTGCAGTTAAGTACACAGTGTTTCGATGAGCATAAAGGTGTTCCTTATTTCTCACCCATTAGCTTTCGCAGGACCAGTTCTTTTTTCCTAAAAGAGATTTTAAAAATATATTTTTCACTCAAGAATTTAAATAATCCGAAACAAACAGGGTCAATTGTACAAGATTCTCACACCCTGCAAAATTTAACTTCACTCTAAATACATTTTTTTTTACCAACAAGTATCACTGGCTCAAATGTATCACTATCCAGTCTGATACAAATTAATTTGGTTTTCATTAAATTAAGTCCATACTCAACATTTAACAAGTTCCCTTTGTTAGTAACCATAGTTGATGCACAACCACTCAAAGACATGTTACTCCAGTAGGTGATCAACACAGAATAACGGCATAATGCTTGCAGGTGTCTGCGCCTGCAGGAAGGGGAGGACGAAGAGGAAAATTTATGTTTCATCTTTTTTATACATGCCACCATACACTTGAGAATAAAAATTCAGTAAATTCAAGATTGTGCATGTCAAGTCCAGATAAATGAATCTTCATTCCTTTATATAAAAAATACATTTATACTTTGTAAATACGTTAATAATGCACTATTATCTGCTTCGAATTTTCAGTACAACTTTCTGGCTAAATCAGTTTTTGCCTCCTTCAAATGTTACACAAGCCTTCCTGCCATATAACGTTGTAATTATCTCACAGTTTACAATACGAAATGGTACGCCAATCTCTAAATATCTCATTTTTGTAAACGGTACCAATGATGTCATATTAAGTTTATCTAATAAATTAATTGACGATGCCATCTTTAATTTGACGTTTCTTAGTTGGCAACAGCTGCTAGCGGAATGATCTACACAAACACATAGTATACGCTCCAAGTTCCGTTTCCGACGTCAACATTATTTCATTCGCTACTTTTTATCACGTGATCCACAGCCATTCACTCAAGACCTTGGAAATGACCATTGCAATTAGCAACGACCAATAAGTCATGTTTTATCTTGCTTGTACAGGCTAATTTCGATGCTAGTACTGCTGCATCAACTTTAACTTAAAACCGTAGCCCAATTCAATGTCTATTTGAGCACCTGCTTATACGAATTCTCATCTCACGTTTTCAAAAAAATCATGAAATACGAGATTCACGTTAGCAACTAAGACCAATTCGATCGAATGACACATTTCATACAGTATGGTACCGAAGAACACGCACGCTCTTCGCAGCAGGGGCGGTGTGGTTGGTCAAAAAACGACGAGAAGAAGAAGAAGAGATAAAAGCATGTTTCAGCTTGTTTCTACAGCCAGTAGGCTTCCAAGTTCATACTACCTTACTTCAGCATAGAAACATACTAGGTTAGGGCGGTTTAGGCCGGGCCTAAAGGTCAAAGATCAACATCTGCTATCCGTCCGAAAATCTACTCCTATGCAACTATATTAGAACATATTTCCCCGAAGCAGCCAAGAATTTTAATGGGAATAAAAAAATGCCGAACTGTGTATTAAGCTGTGATTTGTTTTCTGAAGTTCGAGCTGTGCTGCGCTTCATTTTATAATTGCTCGTGGAAGACAAAACTATGATGATTTTTCTGTTTTGTTGACGATATGTAGTTTTAAGTATTTCATATGCTTATATTATTGTTGAAACTTGCCCACAACTGCAGAACGTACTTTAAAGATTGTTTGATGTTTGGAAAATAATAGCATACGTAAAGAGTGTAACTAGCTGATAACCTTAATTTGACTGAAGTAACATTCTTTGAGGCATCGCCACAAAAACCTTTCCCTGAGGATGTAGCAGGAATAATCTATATTTTTATTTCTGAACAAAATTAGAAACAGATCTAATGGGAGTGACAAATGATTCAACGAGTATGGAATGATTAAAAACATGTTACAGTATTTGTTTTCCGAACATCATCTGTATTTTTCTGAGAAGTTATACTCATAAATAAACACCGTATGTTATGTTGAATATTATTATTATTATTATTATTATTATTATTATTATTATTATTATTATTATTATTATTATTATTATTACTGCGAAATACCTCTAATATTCTAATTCTAACTATATGCATTATAATTATTTTAAAATATTATAAATATTGCCACTTCGTATGAATGATATATATATGAATATATTTTAATTACTCTGTCAGTCATTCAACTATTTTTGTTACTGTTGAATATTGAGAATAACTATTGTATCCGTCTTCTAACACTATTGTTACGATTACTTTCAATATAGGTAGAATAATTTGACATACATATCTTACAATACAAGATTAATACCAAGTATCTCAATGAAAATAAATCTGAATCAATAGTTATCTAGTTTTTCTTTTTTCACGTATCTCCTTATTTTTTATACTTCAACTTTAATTCTTGATCGCAAAGAAATGTAAAATTTAGATAATTGAGTAATTGCTGACGCTTAGAAAACATGAACATTTATAAATCATTGCAATGTGAATTATCTTATAATGAGTTCAAAACTCGTAACTGAATACTTTTGATTAATAGGTTTGGTGGAAATCTTGATTGGAAGGCAAGAGTATTGAAGGAACCATACAACGCTTTGAAGTTAATATGGAAACAATATACATATTTCGAGGGTGTAGGAGACCTTATTGCGGAAATTCTCAAACGGGGACAAATGACTGGTGAAATCATTAGGAAAAAAATCTACTTAATAAAGACAGTTGCTGGATGGAAATGAGAGGCGAGAATAGTTAAACCACTGAGCAGACAGACATATATATATCGTTTGAAAGTTCACTTAGGTGGTTGTTTATAGAGTGGGGAAAACTGACACTTATTCTCAATCGCGATGTGTGTTTTCAAGAGAAAGATTCACTTTAAATATAATATCAAATACTAAGTGTATGGGAGGCACAATTCACTAAGACGTTGTCGCTTACTTGCATGGTTAATTCAACCAGTTAATGTATTAAAACATAATTTACTATTGAACAAATTCAAATTTGACCACCGTGTTAATTGTACACTGTTATCAAATGACCTCATTTGCTTCAGAATGGCACGCTCGCAAGATAAATCGAACGAAAACTTCGACTACAACTGTAGCGGAAGCGTCATCTAGGTAATTGAAACGAATCAATGATACAATACCTTATAGTCCAATAAATGTCGATATTTTCACAGTCACATCAATGGCTGGGATAGAATATGTTCTAGTTCAGGCTACAATTCTATCGATATTTTCACAGCAGAAAAACGAAATACAAGTGTTAATTCAGTTATTTTTCGGGCAGAGATTCGCATGCTTATAAACACATAAGCACTGATACGATTCATCGCTTCTATCATCGATTCATTCCTCAAAATGCTCATGAATTCATTATGACTATGTTTCCAACTGGGTAAAGATACTTTTAAGGAAGCAACCCTCTTTTTCGCAATGCAAGCACTGTCTAAAATTTTTCGAGGAACAATACTTGTAATTTGTTGAGTGTCAATTCCAAAACTGTCAATGAAACAAAGTTTACACAGCAATATTTTTATATTACTCAACGTTAGATTCGAGTTCATCTCCTTCCTTCACTGAATTGATGAGCACACTTCATGTAAAGTGTACATTTGAAACATCATGTCTACAACCGGAATAAAACATCATGAAATGCATGTTAAACTTTACTGGCTCTGAAAATCTTATGTTGTATAGTTTACAGATAACTACGTTCGTGATTCTGAGTTTCATATTTGTATAGTTAATGTAGTATTGATGGTATTGCTACTAATTAACATTTGTATTTTTATCACTAGTAATTATAATTTTAGCACATTGTTTTTAAATCTGAAGCTATCATAAACCAAAATACATCATATTAAAGAGTGTACTTACATTTAATTA
The DNA here is from genome assembly GCF_964235325.1 of Thermobia domestica. Taxonomy (NCBI): domain Eukaryota; kingdom Metazoa; phylum Arthropoda; class Insecta; order Zygentoma; family Lepismatidae; genus Thermobia; species Thermobia domestica. Next base: position 256,040,034 of record NC_137462.1, on the reverse strand, counting down.
CAACTGAAAGGAAATAGTAAACACATTAAAACTTTGTATTTTTAAATTACATTGAAATAAAAATCATGTCCAAATCTAAGACAATATCAATTGTTCAAAATTAATGAAATGACCAGAAGCATAGGCAGAATTGTGAAACTAACCTTGGTTTTTGACACAAAAATGGTTGCGGATATAATTATAACCACAAAAACTAAGTCTTATAAGGCCCATTTAATTTATTTATTCTAATTATCCTTTTCATTATGATACAACTATACTGTTAACAAATAGTACAGTTTATATTTCTTAGTAAGTATAACTGTTTTATTTGTGTATAACTTTTATAATTTTGAAGAACACACACATATGGGTCACTCCATGTCAACTCACATAGGGCAATGTGCAATGTTTCATATTCTCTTTAAGTTTTTTCATACTTAAATACAAACGAACTTAAACTAAATTATTCTTTTTCCGATTTTGTGGAATAGAACCGGGGATTTTTTTTGAAAAATATGAATTTCGCGCCAATTGCAAAATTGCGAGAAAATCTACAGTGGGATTTAAGGTGAGTTTTAGTGTGTTATTCCTGACACATTCCCCTCCTTCCATATCAATTTTCAGCTTGTTATTAATGTGTTCCTTCCTTGGCAGAAAAATGAGATATCTTTACTGGACTATTAGTTTCGTATAATTTTTGTTAAACTTCAGTAACGTATCCTGGATAAATAAAATTACAACTGAAATTATTTTAAATTACTCAATATTCTCTAAGATTCACAACATCACATTTATTAAAGGCAGTGTTCATAAATTTCCTAGAGTAAGGTTTAATTTCTTTTTTGATATCTTTTAACAGTTGTAATTAATTGGATGGTCTCATACATCGTAACATCAATCGAACTGCGACTGTTAGGGTCAATCGTCAGAATAGAGTTCAATTCCCACAGAGAAAGAAATGGGAAAGCATAGAAGACGTGAACTTGAATACATGGTTGACAAATCTGCCATTCTTATCATGTTTATTTCGAAACATAATGTACTAATATGTAGTATTCAAATCACACTCGTGTGCAATCTTTACACAAAATGAGTAAACACGGTACTTTCTGAAAGATTAAAAAATCACAGTGCAACTTCCACATGCCTTTTACGAGTATATAACGACAACATGAAAGAGTGTAGATTTGATGAATAATAATATATAAAACTTCGAATAACAGTTATAGGACTAATGGTATGTGCCTATTCTGTTCTGGATATTCCATGCTACAATGAATAACGCATGGATACTCAGCACAACTCACGGGCAAAATCTGGGTCGTCTGGGTTTCAGGAGTGGGTGCACTAAGGCTTTGCTGCAGAGATATGGAACAGTGCCAATATGTGTAGGTTTATGAAGAGGTCTTGATCAACATGGAAACCCAACTAGATTTCTCAATATGGGATATGTGATTATTACAGGTCAAAAGCGGCGTCTTTGCAAAATCTGTAGCAACAAGAATATGCAAACATGCAAAACATGTGAAATTACATTGCATGATGGATACTTCGACAGTTATCACGAATAGTGAAAGGAGCGAGAACGGAAATTGGTTAAAATTAATGCATTTACGTTGTGTCTTATAGTATTTGTATTACTATCTTAAAGAATATTGTTATTTCGGCTTAGTAGATAATTAAATTTCACTTTGAAATATCCAAAAGGTAGTGCCAAATATATAAGTGATTATGAATAGTGCCGAACTTATATATACTAAGTGTAAGTGTTTTGAACAGAATAGCATCATATTAATATAAAGTAACTTATATGGAAATGTAAAATAAATTATGCAGCTCGTGCCCAGCAGGTCGTTAACGACCCATACGATTCTCCGCCCCTTAAAATTTGAAAATTGCAAAAATAATAAATTTCGTGTTTATTACTTTTAAAAAGAGATTTATGATAGTTTTTCAAAATTCATATACAAAAACGTTTCGAGTATAAATGGGTTAAGGGTAATAGGAAGTACAGTATCGACTAATTAAAATGGAATAATCATTAACTTAGCAAAACACAGGACTTTGTATTTAAAATATATTAGCCACAACTTGAATTTCATATGTATTATTATTTCATTATATATACGTTTGAAAAATGTAATAAGTATTCTTCAGATTGGATCGTAAGTATATTTGTTTCTCAATCTACACAAATGGATTATAAGTTATAACCGCACATTAACTTAAGTGTTTTTTTTATGAATTCTTTTAGTCTCTTGTAACAGATGAAAAGTTGTGAATTTTATCTTTATTTATGTATTTTGAAATGATTTACGTAAATCGAAAATTTTGATTCTATCGCTTTCTATCTTTTAAAATTACAATTTCTGGTTTAGGTTATAGCATTCGTAGTTAGTGTATTTTGTAGATCATTTCTGTAGAGTATTAAAACTCCTATTATTTTCTTAAAAAAGCTCAGCGAATGATTTGGCGCTAGTTCAAAATCTTCTATATAAGTCTACTTCAAGAAATTAACTCGCATAATGTTTCATGTTTATTTATTTATTTGTTTTTTCAACACAACAGGCTCTAGGCCCAGTTACAGTGTTGTTCCTTACAAATACATTTACCCTTAGTTATATATATATATTTAAACAAGGTTATACAGTTATATATTTTCATTATCACATATTTTAAGGCTATTCTTGTATACTGTCTCCGACATTCCAAAAAATTTATAGAAGTTATCCTTTCAATTGCATTCTGGGAAGCACTCATTCTCCATATAGGAGACTTAGCGAGGATATTTGTTCTTGCCTTTCTACAGTAAAATGTACTGCTATTTCCTACGCGGGTTTTACCTGATTGGACATGCAATTGAACCTTCGAAGTAAGACTGGGAGTAGCATCCTTTTGAAACGCCTTACCTATTCTCATAACAAAGCCAAGATTTCTGTATGAATTATTAACAAGTGTTTCAATGTGATGGGTAAAACTTAATTTAGGATCAATTAGCACTTCTAGATCTTTAATTAAAGTAGATGTCTTTAAAATAGTTCATTCAATAGAATAGTCATATTTAATGGTGTTTTTTGGCGGGTAAAGGAAAGAGTTTTGCATTTATTTATTTTCAACTTAAACTTGTTATTAAGTTCCTAATATTGCATAAGTATGTTTGTAGTTTTGCACAGTCTTCAAGCGAATTAATTTTGGAGAATATTATAAGGTCGTCGGCGGATAAAAAAGTGTTAGAATAATGAATATAAGACGGTAGGTCATTTATCACTAATAGAAATAAGAGTGGGCCAAGATTTGACCCTTGAGGAACTCCTGATAAGGCTGTGAATTTTTTAGATACATATCCTTTGTACATGGCGGCTTGTTGACGATATTGCAGATAGAATGCGAAAAAACTTTTTGCTTGCATAGATAAATTAAAAGTCGTTAGTTTCTGCAACAGTACATCATGGTCTACCAAATCAAAGGCTTTTGAAAAGTCAGTATCGATCACATCCACTTGACCCTCTATATCAAATTCATTTACAACAAAATCTGTAATAATGGCTAAATTAGTAGATGTTGTTATATTCTTTAAGAAGTCATGCTGATATACTGACATGACGGGTTTTACATGACACATTATCCTCTTAAATATTACTTGCTCAGATATCTTGGCAAATGCTGATAACATAGAAATAAGCCTAAAATTTTCTGTAGTCTTCGCATCATAAGATTTAGGGATGGGACAAACTATGGCTTCTTTCCACTTGTCCGGAAACACGCTTGTTTTTAATGACATATTTATAATTGTATGTAGAGGATGCTTAAGAATGTCTATACAGCCCTTAAGAATGTACGGTGGTATACCATCCGATCCGCACGATCTCTTTAGTTTCAACATTCTTATGGCTTCCTCAACATCTTCTATAGAGATTTCATTTAAGAAAAACATATCTAATGTTTCGTAAGCTGTCCCATCAGGCATGAATCCATTTGTATTATAATGCGCTCTGTCATTGTTATAAACCGAATTAAAATAGCTAGCAAATTACTCTGCAATATCATTATTGTTTCTCAGTTCCTTACCATTATACGTAAGGTATATATTATTTTTTATAAAATTCCAGAATTAACTAGGATCTCTCTCTACCATGTGTTCCGATTCAAAAACGAAAGATTTATACGCTAACGCTATTTCTGTTTTAAATTCTTTCCGGAGTTTACAAAATTCCCAATTGTGAAACGAAACATCCCCCATACCGCTTCTCCATTCTTTATGGTGATAGGACTTACATTTATTTTTTTAATAATATTGGACGTAAACCAACAGGGATAATTTTTATTCAAAAATTTCTTAGAGGGAACACTTACATGTATCGCATTATAATTAATTTCGTAAAACTTATAAACAATCACGTTAATATCATTCAGATCTTTGAGGTAGTCCCAGTTATCATTTAGTAATTCATTGTACGTTTTAGTAAAATTTGCCTTTCTAAAGTTAAAACCTTGCAAATTGTTTTGCAGTTTATCTCTTATTGATGGTTGATTTAGGTACAATAAGCCTTCCAATCCAGGATGATGCCTATCTTCAGAAACTAAATTGTGCTCAACTCTTTCAATAGAAGCGTCATCAACATTAGAAATTACTTAGTCCAATGTGCGACCATTCTCATTCTGTACTTTGTTAATCGAATTTTGACCAAATAAATTAATAAAGTTGAAAATACTTTTACAGGCGCCTGATGAATTCAAAAAGGAGAAACTTTAATTTATCTCTGAAGATTAAAGTCTCCCATACAAAGAATAGTGCTCCCTACCGGGCAATTGTATTTAAGGAATTGACAAAAAATTTCATAAATTATTAAATTGGAGTCGGGTGGTATGTAAACAGCACAAACATACATAGTTACACTATTTGTCACAAGTTTTGTAAGAATACATTCAAATCCATTGTCATCTTAATTAACATGAAACATTCTATGTTTTTTTAAGTTCCGCCAGTAATACCTCTCCAGCTTTTGACTTCCCAAGCAATTCAAGAATCCTATCTTTTCTAAATACAGTGTATCTACAATCAAAATATTCGGAATTATAAAAACTATCACACATACCACTTTCAACAATTACAATTATATCATAATTATTTGATAGTACACTTGTAAAAAATCAGGTTGTTTGCTCCTAAGTCCATTCACATTTTGAAAATAAAATGAAAAAGGTTTATTTGTCGCTTTGATTTTGTTTTTACTACTTTTATTATTTTTACCTTGAATACGGACACAAGAAAGATTAGGTAGATGGACATTGCTGTTTGTACTTACGTGGAACTGTCCCTTGAGGCATTTTTCTCATCTGGTGTAGTCTTATTTCCGGTTGACCAAACTTTCACTCTACGCCTGTTTTCTTGAGAGGGAAGGAGACGGTTGGGGGATGGGGTTATTTTGGGTTTCCTCACTGACAATTGAAGGTTGAACGACCGTGACCTCCGGCTTTTCTCCTGGCGACACAAGTATCCTATTGCCTTCGCGCTCCTGGTCTCTTTGGTGTTTTCCATTCTCCAGATCCCATAATGTAAATTTCCCCCCGCTTAAGTGCCTGAAATGCAGATATGCATAAGAACCCGCTCCCCTAGCATTATTTAAATAAAACTGTAGTTTCCTGCGTTCTTGTGTTACTTTGTAAGAGTAGTCCTGTTCAATAAATGTTCGAGCCTTTCAGTTTACTCCTATTCCGTAACACACTTTCTTTTTTCTTGTCGCTTAAAAATTTACATATTATAGTCCGATTTCTTGTTTCGGTCTTCCTTCCCAATCTATGGACTCTATCGAGATCAAGTTCATTTATTTCCATTCCCAATCTATTGCGTATCACTTCAGAAACTTTGCGCTCACTTTCTTCCCATGTTTCATTAGCACTTTAACTTATTCCATAAAAACTAAATTTTGTCTTCTGCTCCTATTTTCTAAGTCTTCTACTTTACCTTCAAGATAACTCGTATAGTATTGTAGTTCACCGATTTCCTTCGACAATCGTCCGAACCTGCCCTCAATCTTTTCAAGTCTGTCCACTAGTCTAGCCAAAGTATCGTTTAATCTATTCACTTCTGACACAACACTATCATTTGAATTACGAGCATATCTTTAATCTCTGCTATATCAGATTTATGTGAATTAGGAGGTCCTGGGTTCCCTCTATTTCTGAAATCAATAGTATAGCAAGAACCACAAGCCCATACACGTAGTACGCTTTGTTCGATTTTGAGATACTACCCACACCTGGGTTACTACACACTATTTTCTAAACAAGCCAATTCTGGCCCTCCACACACCAATCGATACTCCCATGTCACACTTCACTGAGTACCGTAGCGTTAAACCAACACGTCTTCTCTCGACTACTGCTCTCGACATGTGCCAACGTTTTTGTTTCTGTGCAAAAATTATTTATTTACAGCATCATAACTTCGTAATTGATTAGCTCCTTACTTGTGTAAGTGTTTCGAATCACACAGTTCGTATTAATAAATTACAATATATATTTACGTCTACTGGTATATCAAATTGGAATCATCAAAATAATTTATTAAATAAGGATTTAATTATAGTAACCTCTTCTTCGAAATTTTACAATGAAGATTAATATTCATTTTTCTTAATAAACAATAACACACACTTAATATTCATGAAGCCAATTTTACCTTTGTAAAATTAACTAAAATTAAAATTCCTTTGCCTACTCATGTAGAAGTTTTCTATCTTGCAGAGATGGATTCCGTTTTTAAATTGTCCCCGTATTAAATAAACATCGTCACAATATGATGAAAATTTATATTTCTTGAACCTTTTAGTATGCCTTGAACTGATACGTGACATTTAAGTGTATTTAGAAAAGCATTATATAAGACAATATAAATCACTTAAGGAATATATATTTTGTTAGGTTATTACACGATAGAAATACAACTTAAATCACTATTGTATTAAGCCATGGTTTTCGTATGGAAAATGCTTTTATTCTTTTATGTATATTGTCACATTCATTGTCTCACACTTATCTTTTTCAAGCCTCTTAAAGTAATTTGGGATACACTTCTCCTTATACAACCAAGGGACATTCCGTATCCAAAGTTAATTAGTACTACTTAAATTGCTTTTATACTTTAAACCTATATCTCAATCGCTAATGCAAGAGATGTTGTAATTATATCTTTGATAGAAATTAACTACATTTTTCTTGTAATATATTTCAAGCACGATTTCGATATATTCTGTATTTCCAAAAAAAATCATTTTGGTAATTACCTTTTATATTTAATAAATGTAATTTCTATTCGTATTTTATGGTAAACATTACGTTGTTAAAAGAATAAAGTTCATTGAACCCCCCCCCCCAAAAAAAAAATAAGACGAATATTACTGAAATAAATGATACTGTTTACATTACAGAAAAAAGTTTTCAATTGCATTTTATTGTATTAGTGGATTTGGTGTAACAAATTCTTACTTATCGAAAGCATGTTTGACATTTTTAGTTGAATCTAACAGACTCATACAGATTTAGGCTTTTTAAGTACTTCATCACTCCTAAACACTACCGTAAAATTATTTGTCTTGAATTATTTAAGGAGCGGTTATATGTTGGACATGTATAATTGTTTTACTTATTTAGTTTCTAGCTTTGCCTTCTTTCGCTTGTGTTCCTAAATCGTGTCTTTTGCTCCTTTTAATTCTTGTTCATTCCTGTTTAGCATTAATTACAGTTCTTGCAATAGGATCGGGACAAAATGTTAAAGAACGTACATTAATTAATTTCGAGACAATATCTATTGTTGTAGAAACAAAACAATCGATTACGGGTTTAAGTGAACTCTTGATCTTTATATTTTCTGGTGTAGTTAAAGTAAAATTAATTCACTTACAATATTTTATTTTCTTAAATCTATCAATAACTGGCTTCTTTGTAAATATATGAGTTATTATAAAAATGATTAACTCGTTATGAGGAAAACAAAACATAGCCCCTTTAATTGAACATATCTGAGTTCATTTATCATAGCGAAATCATTCTTAACCTCTATATGATTTTTATCAAACTTAAATTCATTTTGATTTTCATTCATAACGGAATTCCTCAAAACCTGTAAGTAATATTGGGTCATTAGAAAATATTCTTCCCCATGCTTTATTTTCAAATTATTTTTTTGTAATATGTATTGAGCTCGTATATTTGCTATGTCTGTAGTATTATGTTCTTTGCAAGTCTCACCCAATTCATTTACAAATTTATCTCCTCATTTTAAAACTTCCTCTACTTTGTGCAAATAACGTATAATATAAAATTGAAAGAACTAATTGAAGTGATAGTTTATTTACGAAATAATGGATTTATATTTTAAGATAATTGTTAATATTCCAAGTTGGTAGCGTGTTTTCAGTATCTCTTCCAAATAAAATAGATCCTTTGGATCAACACTAATAAATTTTCAGATTATTCATTGCTCATGTCTACAATATTTACATTGTCATTGTAAGATTTATTGTTACAAATAGTAGTCTTATTACCAGTATTACGCCATCTTCCTTTCTTTATAGGCCATTGATAAAGTAAATTGCTCAACACCTCTTGTTAAATATGCCACTGAAAAGAATTTTAGGGAAAGAAATTAACAAATTAAGATTTTATATTGTTTAAAATCATAAACAACGTAAAGTGTCCTTTTTAAATAGTTTGTGATCCAAACTATTGATGTTTGCTTTAATTAAGAAAGAAAGCTTAAATACCAACGTTAACAGAAACACGCACACTAATACAACTCACACATTCCAGTTTGCTTCATAAGTAATTGTATAAACATGTATTTACGTTTATAGTAATGGATAAAAAGAAGCAGATTTCAACCCTTGAAATTTTTTCGTTTCTCTCTCTCACTTTATCAACTCACAGCTTTGGGAGGGCATCAAACAAATTTTCTTATGACTTTAATTTATAAAGAGCATAATTAAGTCAAAGATTTTCTATCTTTTTTGTTCCGCAAATTTATCTTTCTTCCTCTTGATCTTTTATAATAACGTCATCTCTCTTTATACAAAGCTATTAAAAGGTAATTTTAAATATTTGCTTTGACCTCGATTATTATAATTGTTAGATATAACAAAGTATATATATATATATATATATATATATATATATATATATATATATATATATATATATATATATATATATATCCCTTTATGATTATGAAACAAAATATCTTTTGAAGGTTTGTGGCACCCAGCAGAATGCGTAGAGTATATTAATTTTTATTGCATATATTGTCATTGTAGACAGTTCCCATAATTCCTATCAACTTCTATTTTGCAAAATTTGGGAAATAAATTTAACTTTTTATTTTGTGATGAATTTGAAGGCATTTTACTACACTACCATTAAGAAACCGATATACATCATCTTAGGAATCAATCATTATGGAATAACTTTGTTTTAGATGCCGCAGTAGTACCAATTTTTGAAAATTTCTTTTACGACATTTTTTAAAAACTTATCTTCTAAATAATGGTGCGTTCAGAAAAAAAGCACAATAAGATTCTATCTTTTTCTGTTTCGAGCTCCCGGCCTAAGCATGCGCGAACTACGAGGTCATGTAGGTGTATGTGCGTGTGTGTGTTTGTGTGGAGGGGTGTAAAAAGTATTTATTAAGATCACTTAGTGGAACTTATAATATCGTAATATTCCGCACGATAACTTAAGAACGAATGACAATTTTTTTAAATTCTCTTTTTTTGTTTTTTTGCAGTAGATAAATACAGTGATTATCTCGAGGGAATTTGTAAATGGAGGTAATTTCACCAACTAGAAGTGGCAGAAATGAGGCATTTCCAGTGTCAACATTGATCACTGTACACCAAAAACTGTAATAGATAGCGAAAAACCGTTTTCGGTAATTGGTTAAATGTTTTAAGTACAAAAATAATCTTCACTCTTAACACTCTAATAAAACCGGAAGTGCTGTAAAGGAGTCATTTACAATTTTAATGTTAGTAACTATAGAACGAAAACGGTAACAGATATTAAGAAGTAATTTTCGGTAATCGATAAAACATGTCAAGGATAACGTAAACTTCATAATTAACTTTCTAGCAAAAAAGTATATGTAGAGATCAACCGTTTCTGGTTGAATGTTATAGAATGGACAGCGAGAAGGTCTTTTATGTAATTCATTAAGTGCCCAAGCGTATATACCATCTCGATAGTAACCACTCTACTAAACTCGGAAGTGAAACAAATATACTAAAACTCAGGGGTGTCATTTAGGGAGGAAGGGAGGCGCAATTACCCCTCCCCCGTGAGTTTCAGATTTATATAGATTTCATCAATGAAATAGTATTAAATCAATGAAAAATGCGAAGTTTTACTTATATCAAGGGGTCTGGCCCCGCCTCCTTTCCGACATGACACTCCAGCTAAACCTTCTGATTTTCAAATCAATTGAGAAAATATTACATGACCCTCTTTACTATTATTATTAAGATCACGTAGTTGAACTTGTAACATCGTAATGTTAGTAAGTATGTCCATTACTCCGTACGATAATATTTCAATGGACACAAAATGTTAAATTTCTTATTGTAACAGGTAGGTAGAGTGATTATCTTGAGAGAGTTCGTTAATAGATGTTATCCGCTAACCGAAAGTAGAAGAAATAAATCATTTCCCGTCTAATGTTGATCATTATAGAACAAAAACGCTAATAAATAGGGAAGAGCGATTCTAGGCAATCGACTATACGTTTCAAAGGCAACTCTTATTTTCATTCTTAACAGTCTAGTGAAACCAGAAGAAGTAGAAGTGAACCATTTCTAGTTTTAACGTTGATCACTATAAAACAAAAACAGTGATAGATAGTAAGAAGCAGTTTTCGGCAATCGATAAAGCGTTTAAGGAATAACTTTGATATTTATCCCTAACATCCGTGTGAAAAAATAGTAGAAATTATCCATAACATTCGTTTAAATTCAGTCTACATAGAGCAAAAACTATAAGATATAGGGGGAATCTGCTCTCGGGAATTAATTTAGACTTGTAAAAACAGGTATTATCTATTTTAATCTCCTAATCAAATCTGACGTACAAAAACCCAAATACTTCAGGTTTTAGTGTTGATCGCAATAGGTTAAAACCAGTAATAAAAAGCGAGAAGCATTTTTTTGTAATCAATTAAGTGTTCCAAGAATATGTCCTATCTCGACTCTAATCTTTCTACTAAAATCGGAAGTGGCAGAAATCAACCACTTCCGGTTCTAACATTGAGTGTTATAGAATGGATAGCGAGAAGGAGTTTCATGTAATTTAGTATGTTCCCCAAGAGTATGTTCCATCTCGACAGTAATACCTCTATACAAACCTGAAGTGAAAGAAATACACTACAATTTCCGGTTTCCGTATTTATTGACAACATATTATGTGATCCTTACTATTTTTACTACAGTTTCTTTTAGAATAAATACTGGTCGGATCTTTACCAAAGTTGTTGAGGAAGTAGTACAATGCCTAAGGAATAAAGGCTGATATATATTCTTGGTCAAGTTCGGTGCTTTATTTGGAGGTAACCACACGGCTTATCTCAACTTTCTTTTTTTAAAATAGTGTAGCACATCATTTAATGAATAACGATCGCTATTATTGGGGACGAGCTCAATTTGCGTTTGTTTTTCTTTTCTTTATAACTATTGGTCGAATTGGAACTAAATTTAGTGGTCGACAGCCCTCAACATAAATAATTATGATCACTACAGTTCCTGGGCGAGCTTGGCCAAGTTCTGGCCTCGATTTGTGTGTGGTACTTTATTTTTCGGTATTCGTTTGTCAGATCCAATCTAAAGGAATTACCAAGGAAACCCCCGTCGCTGTTATCGATTTTGCTCTATAGTGATCAACGTAAAACCGGAAATGGTTTATATTTATTACTTTCGGTTTCAATATAGTATTAAGAATGGAGGTGAAAGTTATTTTTGGAATGCTCAATCGATTGCCGAAAACCTTTCCCGCTATCTATTAAGATATTTGTTTTATAGTGGTCAACGTTGAAACTTGGAAATGACTGTTTTCTACCACTTCCAGTTTATAGATCACATCAATTAACTAACTTCCCCGAAATAATTACTCTAACCATAATTTAAAAAAATAAAATTAATTTAAGGTTATTCATAACGTCCAAATAGTTTGTGTCTAAAACGATAGATGGCGCCACCGTCACCAATGTTAACATGTACAACTAATAAAATTAAAACAATCAAAAATGAAATAAACAATTCAGAAATTAAGCAAAAACGGATATAATCTGGTTAATGGACGTTACAAAATCTAGGGAATGGTACGTGTCGATTTCACATATTGTTATTAGTTTCATTGTTAGAGGCCAACATTGTTAAGTAAACAATCAACTTTAACTGCCGTACTTACTACCAGAAACTGACCACACTTTGCACACCCATTTAAGATTGAAATACCTAGGGAATGGTACGTGTGCATTCCACATATTGTTGTTAGTTTCATTGTTGAAGGCCACCATTATTAAAAAAACAATCAACTTTATCTGCAACACTTTCTACCACAAACAGAACAAACTTGGCACACCCATCGGATTTGGACAGAAAAATCTACTGAATGGTACCAGTTGACTTCAAATATTGTTGTTAGTTTCATTGTTCGAGGCCACCATTGTTGAATAAACAATCGTTGGATTTCTCCAGTGTTAAATAAACAATCAACTTTATCTGCCATACTTTCTATCACAAACAAACCAAGCTTGGCACACTCATTTACGATTGGAATATCTATGGAATGGTACGTGTCGGTTTCACCTATTGTTGTTACTTTCATTGTTAGAGGCCGCCATTGTTAACTGGACAATCAACTTTATCTGCAATACTTCCTACTACAAACTTGCCAAACCTTGCACACACATTTAAGATTGAAATATCTAGAGAAAGATATGTGTCGTTTTCTCATATCGTTGTTAGTTTCATTGTTGAAGATCACCATTTTTTGATAAACATTCGTTGGATTTCTCCATTGTTAAATAAACGATCAACTTTATCTGCCATACTTTCTACCACAAACTAAGCAAACTTTGCACACTCGTGAACAATTGAGATATCTATGGAATGGTATGTGCCGATTTCACATATTGTTGTTCTTTCGTTGTTGAAGGCCACCATTGTTAAACAATCGTTGGATTTCTAAATTGTTACATAAACAATCAACTGTATCTTACACTCTTTCTACAACAAACTAACCAAATTTGGCGCACTCATTTACGATTGAGATATCTATGCAACAGTACGTGTCGATTTCACTTATTGTTGACAGTTTCATTGTAGGGGCCACCATTGTTAAATAAACAATCAACTTTATCTGCCATACTTTCTACCAGAAACGGACCAATCTTTGCACACGCATTTAAGATTGAAATATCTAGGGAATGGTACGTATCGATTTTACACGTTGTTAGTTTCATTGTTGAAAGCCACCATTGTTAAATAAACAATCAAGTTTTTCTGCCACACTTTCTACAACAACCTAAAAAAGATTTGTAGACACATTTAAGATTAATATATCTATGGAACGGTATGGGTCGATTTCACATATTGTTGTTAGTTTCATTGTTAGAGGCCACCATTTTTAAATAAACAATCAACTTTAGCGGCCATACGTTCTACCACAAACTAACCAAACTTATTTACGATTGAGATATCAGTGGAATGGTTCGTGCCGATTTCACATATTGTTGTTAGTTTCATTTTTAGAGGCCACCGTTGTTAAGTTAACAATCAACATTATCTGCCGTACTTTCTACGAGAAAGTGAAGAAACTTTGCTCACCCATTTAAGATCGAGATATCTAGGGTTATGGTACGTGCGGATTCCATATATTGTTGTTAGTTTCATTGTTGAAGGCCACCATTTTTAAATAAACAATTAACTTTATCTGCCACACTTTCTACCACCAACTGACCAAACTTGGCACACCCATCGGATTACAACTGAGGTATTTAGGGAATGGTACCTGCCGATTTTACATATTGTTGTTAGTTTCATCGTTATAGGCTACCATTGTTAAGTAAACAATCAACTTTAGTAGTAGAAAATGGATCGATCTGGCTCATAAGAGGACAACTCAGGAGCCCCTGGGAAATTGACCACCGTACACCGTGAGCCCACGGTCTTTTACGACCTCCATTTTAGGGGTGAATTTATTCCCTTTTATGAGCACCTTTTAGGGGGTGTACTCGTTCTCTTTTACGAGCACATTTTTAGGGGTGAACTCGTTCCCTTTTATGAGCATATTCTCCAACCCCTACGAACATCATACAGCAGAGCAGGTAACACATAAGACTCGTTCTCTTTTATCAGCACTTTTTCAACATAGCAGACAATGAACATAGCAAAGGGGTACGAAGACATAACATAACAAGGGTGTACTCGTTCTCTTTTATGAGCATATTTTTCAGCCCCTATTTTAACATAGGAGATAACACATAAGATTACGAACACAAAACATAGCAAGGGTGTACTCGTTCCCTTTTATGAGCACTTTTTCAACCCCTATTTTACCATAGCAGATAACACATAAGATTACGAACACATCGCAAAGCAGATAATACACAAGACTACGTAACACACAGCAGAGCAGATAACATATAAGAGTACGTAACATAACAGGGGTGTACTCGTTCTCTTTTATGAGCATATTTTAAAACCCATATTCTGAACATAGCAGATAACACATAGAAGAGCAGATAACACATAGCGCTATTTTAACATAGCAGATAACATATAAGATTACGAACACATAACAAAGCAAGGGTGTACTCGTTCAATTTTATGAGCACTTTTTTAGCCTTTATTTTAAAATAGCACATAACACATAAGATTACGAACACACAGAAGAGCAGATAACACACAGCACTATTTTAACATAGTAGGTAACATAAGATTACGAACACATATAGGAGCAGAAGACTACATAACATAGCAGGGTGAACTCGTTCCCTTTTATGACCTCAATTTTAGGGGTGAACTCGTTCCCTTTTATGAGCATATTTTTCAACCCCTATATTAACATAGCAGATAACACATAAGATTACGAACACATATAAGAGCAGAAGACTACATAACATAGCAGGCCTCCATTTTAAGGGTGAACTCGTTCTCTTTTATGAGCATTATTTCAACCCCTATTTTAACATAACAGAAATGACATAAGAATACGTAACATAGCAGATAACTCATTCCAACACTTATTTTAACATAACGAGCAAAGATTACAATCGAACACCCACGGTCTACAGATAATCATTTTAGAGGGTGTATTTATTTATTCTCTTTGATGACCATTTTTTCCACCCCTAATTGAAATTACATAGCAGAGCAGATAATACATAAGATTCGTTCCCTTTTATGAACATTTTTTAGGGGGTGTACTCGTTCCCTTTTATGATTACTTTTTCAACCCCTATTTGAACATTTTAACATAGCAGAAATTTATGAACACATTCTCCACCCCTATTTTAACATAGCACTGATTTCGTTCCCAACTTCTAATTTAACATAGCAGAAATGACAGAAGCATGTCCCGAAACTACTGAACATCGTGAACAAAGGTCAAACTCAAAAAACAAAACAATATATCGAGGTGGTTTTTCCACATTAGCAATTGGTCATCAACTAGTACATGTTAAGAAAGTACTGACCATCGAGGTCAAAGATCAAAACACGAAAACGGAGCCACATTTAGTAATTGGTCATCAGATACTACATGTACCAAAATTAGTGGCCATCGAGGTCAAAGGTCAACATACTTAAAACCTAATAACACGAAAACTGAGACACATATTGAAGTGCTGTTTCCAAATCTAGTAACTGGTCATCAACTACTATAAGTTCCAAAATAATGACAATCGAGGTCAATGGTCAACATACTGAAAATCAATTAACACGAAAATGGATCCACATATTGGAGTGCTGTTTCCAAACCTAGTAACTGGGCATCAACTACTACAAGTTCCAAAATAATGACAATCGAGGTCAAAGGTCAACATACTTAAAATCAATTAACACGAAAATGGATCCACATATTGAAGTGCTGTTTCCAAATCTAGTAACTGGGCATCAACTACTACAAATTCCAAAATACTGATCATCGAGGTCAAAGGTCAACATACTTAAAACCTAATAACACGAAAACTGAGCCACATATTGAGGTGTTGTTTCTACATTTAGCAATTGGTTATCAGGTACTACAAGTTCCAAAATAATGACCATCGAGGTCAAAGGTCAAAATACTTAAAACTTAATATCTCGAAAACGGAGCCACATATTGAGATGACGTTTCCTCATTTAGTAATTGGTCATCAACCACTGCAAGTTCCAAAATAATGACCATCGAGGTCAAAGGTCAAAATACTTAAAATCTAATGACTCGAAAATGGATTCACATATAGAGGTGCTGTTGCCACATTTAGTAATTGGTCATCAGGTACTACAAGTTTCAAAATAATGACCATCGAGTTCCAAGGTCAAAATTTTGAAACCTAATAAGTCGAAAATGGATCCACATATTGAGGTCCTCTTGCCACATTTAGTAATTGGTCATCAACCACTGCAAGTTCCAAAAATAATGACCATCGAGGTGAAAAATTTAAAAACCCGAATAACTCTTAAACAGAGCAACGTATTGAGGTGATGTTTCCAAATCTAGTGATACGTCATCAACTATTACATATTCCAAAAGTGCTGACTATCGAGGTCAATGGTCAAATATTTAAGCCTTAATAACTTTAAACAAAACCTGTGTGACCTATTCAATTTTGTATCAAGCAGAGAAAAGTGAAGAATGAATAAATATGACTGGCTTACTTCGAGAAAGAAAGCAAAGATATTTCATTTTAACTAGCTGAAAATTTTAAATCATCTTGTATTATTTAAACAAACGAAAGGATAAATTTTATACCAACGAGAAATGCCATTTTATACCATTTTGTATTACTCCGATAAACGAAGGAATACCAGAAAAAATTAGTGAAGAATGAATAAAATTTAGGTGGATTATTTTCTTTTGTACCAACTGAAAAAGAGAAGAAGAGCTACTTTAACTAGCTCATTATGTACTGTTTAAACAAACGAAAATTGACCATTATGTAACTTTTGAACTACTGAAATGTTCTATTTTTGTATCAATCAGAAAACCCGAAGAAGGATCATTTTAACAAGTTCATAATTTCGATGTTCTACTTTTATACCAACGAGAAAAAATTAACTAGCTGAATATACAAAATAATAAATTTAAGTGACCTAATCAATTTTGTACCAATGAGAAATGGCATTTTAACTGGCTCAGAATTTTACTACTCAAATAAACAATGAAGTGTTTATTTTTGTACCACCGAGAAAAAAAGAAATTGCACCATTTGGGGTATTCAAATAAACAAAGGAATTATAACTTGTGTCAACTCTAAAATCAATTAAACGAAGTAATGCATTTGAGTGAGCTATTTAATTTGAAAAACCGAAGTTGAGTATTTTATAGCATTTTGTATTATTTCAACAAACAAAGGAATAAGCAAAAAATGATCATTTTATATCATTTTAAACTAGTCTAATAAACGAAGGCATAAATATGAGTGAGCTATTTAATTTTGTAGCAACCAATGGATCATTTTAACTAGCTGAGTATGTTCATGAAAGAACAAATTTGTACTAATCAGATCAAGCGAAGAAGACCCATTTTAACTAACTGAGAATTTCCATACCTTTTTGTACTATTTAAACAAACGATGAGATAGATTTGAGTGGTCTGTTTTTTGTACTAACCAGAAAAATCGATGAAGGTCCAATTTAGCTAACTCAGAATTTATGTACCTTTGTACTAGCACAATGAACGAAAGAGCAAATTTGAGTGTTCTACTTTTTATACAGAACAAAGAAGAACCATTATCTACTACTCAAATAAACGAAAGAAAAAACGAAAAAAGACCAATTTAAATAGCTCAGAATTTATATACGTTTTGTTTAGGTGTCCTACGTTTTGTACCAGCGTGACATGCCATTTTAAGCAGCTCAGTAGTATTCAAATAAACAAAGAAAACGAAGAAGGATCCTTTTAACTAGCTCAGAATTTCTGTACTTTTGTGCCATTCAAACAAATGAAAAAACTAAATTTGGAAGGAGTATTACTTTTTTGTGCCAAGCAGAAAAGGAAAGAATTTGTACTGATCAGAAAAAGCGAAGAAGGATCATTTTATACCTTTATGTGCTATCTAAATAAACGAAGGAATAAATTTGAGTGATCTATTCAATTTTATGCCAATGAGAAGAAAAGCAAAGAAGGGTCATTTTAACTACCTGAGTATTTGTGTGCTACACAAATCAACAAATGAATAAATTTGAGTGGCCTATTCAATTTGGTATCAACAAGAAATACCATTTTAAATAACTCAGCATCTTATACCTTTTTGTGCTATTTAAATAAACGAAGAAAGCGAAGGAGGTCCAATTTAGCTAACTCAGATTTTTATACCATTTTGTACTAATCAAATAAACGAAGGAATAAATTTTTGTGACCTATTCAGTTTTGAAAACAAGCAGGAAAAGAAAAGAATTAACATTTTGTACTAATCAAATAAACCAAGGAATAAATTTAGATGGGCTATTTAGTTTTGTACCAACCACGAAAAAAGCGAAGAAGTTCCATTTTAATTAGCTCAATATTTCTGTACCATATTAACTAACTCAAAGAAACGAAAGAATAAATTTTGAGTGGCTTAAGCAAAGAAGGTCAATTTGTACCTTTTGTGCTATTAAAACTGAGTGACCTATTCAATTTTATACCAAGTAGAAAAATTTTGTTTGCAATTAAAAAAACGGAGAAGGTACTACTCAAATTCTACTTTCTGTACCAACCAGAGAAAAACAAAGAAATACCATATTCTGCTACTCAAACGAACGATGGAATAACCTCAGAATTTCTATACCTTTTTGTGTTATTCAAATAAAAGAAGGAATAAATTTGTGTGACCTATTCCCTTTTATAGCAAGCCCCTTTTAGTTTTATACCAACCATGAAGGTCCATTATAACAAGCTCGGTATTTTTATACCATTTTGTAATACTCTATTTCATTTTTGTAACAATCTGAAGAAAACAGCTCAGAATTTTATACCTTTGTGGTGTTACATTTTGTATATTTTTGTGTCATCCAGAGAACAATTTAAATTGACTCTCCTTGACAATTCAGTTGCCAGAGTCCAATGTTTGTAATATTACAGTACTACAAATTGATCCAATTAACAGTTCAAGTTCTTCTATTCTTACGCAATCAAATGCATATGCTACAGTGGGCTCAGCGTTCATTTACAGAATTAAATAATTGTTATCTTTCTCTAAAAACAATTCATAATTCAGTTGCCAGAGATATAATAACCACACTCTGTAATGTATTCATATACCAGATTAAATTTTTTCTGCAAAGTATAAGTGTTCTTAATATTACAACCTTTAAAATGCTTCTTTATATAAAGTTTATAGATTTTCTCTCTCATTTCACATTTAAATAAGATCGTCCACACCTTTCGTAATAATTCGTAATCATACTGCAGCAAACAGTTGTGATCTTTTTCATTTTCATTATGTTTAGAACATGCTTCACATAATAATACTGAATTTGGTGTATACTCATCAAATAATTGTATAACACAAGTATCACTAATACTTTCACTAGTACACTTGTAACAGTATGGATTGGCTTGGATTTTTGAATCAACCCTCGTATTTCCCCAGTGTCAATTCTTAGAAATATAATGCAATCAGCTAACAGTTGGAGGAGAACAATGCTTAAGAATTTGTCACCCAAAAGGTGCCTCACTTTTCTAGACAGTCTTGCTTCCTCCCGTCAGCCCATATTTGGAGGAAAATTTTAGCTACTCTCGTTGTAAACGCCCACGCAAAAGTCCTCATGACGATGACAGATCTTTACGTGACAATGTAAAAATTATCAATAATCATCAGTTTCACAACTTATTGTAACTATCAGTATTTTAATGTGATTTCTATTAACCTATGAACCATTTATTATATATTATTAACATTATAATAATGCAAAAACTCAATGTTTTCTACGAACTATATTTTAGTTTAGTCAGTGTATTCTTGCGCTGTGAACTGGCAACGGTGTGACGCGCGATGAAGAGAAGAGAGCGTCGGTTTCTGCACAACGACATGGACTGATTAAACACAAGCTCTCATGTGGAATTAATCAATTGAATTGAATACTTTTCTAATAGTGCTACACCAAATTTATATATTTAACAGTGGTGATATTGTGAGATCAATAATGTCTTTTATCGTATTATTGTAATGAACATCTTCACAGTTAAAATCAATGAAGAAACTCCTCTTTGATTCGTCGTGCATTCCAGAAACGAAACCATCGAGCTGTCATCTTCAAGTAGCAATGTAAACGAAATCTTCCTTATGTGTATGTATGTTCGTCGTTACGTCCGTCTATATCGTCGTGCGCGTTTATATATCGTCGCGAAGTCTTTCAAGGGCCAATTTCTTTTCAAGTGAAATATTAAAAGTAATATGAAAATATTAGTATTGTTTTAAATCGTATGTATTGTATCCACAAAAGTGAACAGTAATACAAAGTTACCTACAATTCTTGTTATTATTCCTAAAAGTTAAAATAGTGATGAGAGGATATGTTTCTTATGTGATGTTTTTATTTTAGTTCTCGAAATGCGTACAAGTTAAAGTGCATGCGACATAAAGTGTTTTTCAGAAGGTAAGGTATCTATGAGCAGTGAAGGGCAAACATTACTTTCGTCTCCCACTATCCATTTGGCGTAAATCACGCATTGCTGTCCCACCATGTACTCTTTTACAGTTATTGACTGGTACACCTTGAAGCTGACGCAGCAGCGACGGTGGGTAAACGGCAAATGTCTCTAGTTAGTGCGACGCCCGAATCATAGGACCGTGGAGGAGTGAAGATACTTGTTTATTGCCAGTCTCTTACGTCAATTTACTAATTTGTGTATTTGAATGATGTTGTAAAGGAGACTTTGAGAGATCCAAGTTTCGAATCCCAATATTATTATTAGTCGGTCTTCTCGAACTGGGTCAAGCAAGTATCGAACCCCATTCCCCTTATATCTGACACACCGAACAAAGACAGATGCTTTAGTGGGAAGAAAGCGAATTTTTGAACTTCACTGTTTGGTATTCAATGCCACCGCAATAATTTGCATGTTCTATTTTTAAGTATAATATTTTACAATATCAACGCTTAGTGAAACGGAAACACTGCTTGAAGCAGTGGAACAATTGTCTGCAGATTTGGCTGCAACTAACCAAATATTAAAATCAAATCAAAAAGAGTTGACCAAACAATTTGAGAATCTAAAAATACAACTGGCTGAATTACGTGAAAAGTATGAAACGCACAAAAAGGTTGAAAATTCTCAGGAGCTGTTAGATCAGCCAAACACTGCTGTACAAAAGCAGGTAGGTCCTAGTGTATGCATACAAGAATGCGAAAGAATCATTGAAGAGGCAAATCATGAATTTAGCAATTAATGTTTTTCGAAAGAAACAGTTCCTTGCATTCTTTCATATGTAGTGTTATTTACATTTTTATATTTTTGTGTTCGTTTTAGAATATATAATTCATAAATCCACATACAAAATGCTAGCGCTGAATTTAATGAATGTAAGAGCACAGATAGAGTTAGAGTACGCTAACGCAATAAGTGAATATAAATATAGTACTGTTCCATTTTGTTTAGAAGACTTTCAAAATGTTTTAGGCCTCGATGTAGAAACTCATAGTTTCAATAGAGTAGCGAAAATTGCTATTTGTGAATCTGTATTTAATTTTAATTGTGAATATAGGAAAAATGCAGAAAAGGAGATCAATCTCCGCGTACGTGGTATTAGGAAATCAATTCAGTACGAGAAACTGAAAGAGAAGTTGCTCCCGGCAAAAATGTAGATTTCAATTATGTAGCTCGAAAGTTGAAACTTCAATGTGATGACGTTAATGTCAAGAATAAAGTTATTGAAATAATAGTTCAACGGCTACAAAAAAAGTATTCTGATACTAGTTCTCTTAGCGATCATGACAGTACATTCAATGGAGAGGAAAAAGAATTATTTTCAAGTAATGTTGAAAGTCCTCCTCAAAATGCTCTTGGTGGTATCAAATCTATCCTCAAGAAACGTAGTAAGGATGTTAGTTTACATACTATGTCATGTAATGTAGGTCAAACCGAAAAGGAAAGCAGAATTCCGAAGAAAGTTAAATTCGCAGATGAACTTAACGTGGACCCGTTAGCACATGTTCGTCATAGTTGTTCTTCTGAGGTTAGAACTAAAACTTGTAAGAGGAAATTGGAAAATGTTGCCGATGATACTGAATTATATCCAAATCCCATTAAAAAAGGTTGGTTATCTGAAGTCCAAGAATCACATTTTGTTCAAACTAATGAAAGTGAAAATAATTCTGTACAATTACAAAGCATTACAACCAAGCTGGAAAATATTTCTGTTCTACAGAGTAATAACGTCTTTATTCAGGGAAACGAAGTAAGTAATGAAAATGTCAGTGTAAATGTAAACACCGTGCAGGTTGACTTCATGGAGGCTACCTCCAATATTAGTACGAGTGTGGTTAACGTAACCACCACTAGGGAAATAAAAAGTGATACTGTTGTAGTATTTTTAGACGAGATTAAAGTCTGCACTTGTCCCTTATGTGAAAGGAAGTGGGTGGATCAGCTGTTTCCCCCCTCCGGCTCAATGCTACTAGTTCGTAAGAAATGTTTGTCTATAAGTCCTGTGATTTTTGTGGTGTATACACGGCATGTTATGAATTATCCTAGAGTAAGCTGCATTAGGCAACCAATTCAAAATAATGAGTTGCGTTATTTTTCCAGTGGTAATATATCTTTAGTGTTCCTAAAAGGTACAGTATGTACACTTGTAATTGTATGTCTTAGTAAAAATGAAACCATTCCACGTTAGACTGGCATACATCGTGCAACTAGTAAATCTATGAAATTTAGGTTCAGAAAAGGTAAGGAAAAGTGTATTGAACTAAGTCAGAACGTTCAGATTGATTATCCACCAACCAACACTTTGTACTCAACTCGAAATGTTACTAAGAAATTTAAAAACAGAAATTTTTGCTTGGAAAGCAAAAAGGCTAAGCAACGGTTTTTCCACCGTGCGAAAATGAAAAATAACCTAAAAACTTGCAAAGATGTTCGTAAATTAGGTAAGGTATTACGTTTACGTAGAAAGCGTAATTTCTTCCCTGCCAATATTTGTAATGACACTCAATGCATTAATGTCCCGAGTGTACAAACCATTCGTAAGGTAACTGCTAGTTCTCATAGTAAGGTAACACAAAAATCTACTGCTTACAGAATATTGCGTTCTTGTTTTAACAAAAATCAATGGATGCCTACTATGGAAGTTAAACTCAAAATTCTTGAATGCACGATAATTTTACTTTACGATGTTATAATAAATCCAATACGAAAAGGAATTGGGTAAAATACATTAATACATAGCCGGATTGCCCATTTTCCATATTTTGACCTCGCAATGAAAAATAAATTCTGGTTACATTGCAGAAAATTTTGTACAAAATTTCTTTTGCTATTAGTAATTATTTTTCATGCTATAAATATTTTCAACACTGTTAGTGTTTTACAAAATTCTGAATGCTCAAATAAAATGAATAAGATTTTATTGTATGTATCACGTTAATGGCTATAGCCAATACATTCAGGAAAATTTTGAATATTAATTTTTGTTTCGTCTATTGTTGCACCTCATTAGATACTGAAAATTTTGAATGAGAGATTTAAAAAAATCTTGATATTTTAAATACGTATTATGAAATAACTTGTAACAGCATATTTTTTCGTTAATGCATTCACAACGAAATTTAATCTTTCGAATTATGGAAAATATAGTATTTCTTTTCGAAGTGCAAGAGTTAATTTGCGCAGTGAAAATCTTTAAATATAGTGAAATGAAATAAATATAAATTGTGAAGATGTGGAAAATCTATACAGAATACTCCATCACAGTGCTGCAATTTTACAAAATAAAAAATATTTTGAACCACAAATTTAAATATTCTGGTGAAAAACCGTCCGGTAACAAACCTGAATGATCATATTTTAAATTACTGAGTTAAATCTCTCAATTTCTAAATAACAACTATGCGTCAATTAATAATAATGTATACTTACGATGTGTTATATCAATTTATTTGTTTTAACTAATCAGTATGCCTCTGGGATTAGTAATCAGCTGAGGATACTTGAAGTTTGGTGTGGTAAGTTATGATAGTTACCTGTACCCATCTTCATGGCGCGTTGTTTAGTTAAAAAGAAAATACAACGAAACATCCTATTATAAATGAGTACCAAGTAAGTTGTCTACATGCTAATTGTTAGCAACTATTGTTGCGTTCACTTTGTATTAATCTTTTCGTTGAATACGAAAACATTTCAAGTAGTACTTGAAGACATTGAAGCAAAGGTCCCTCCACTATTATGGGTTATACATATTATGTAATGCCCGGAGTAGGCAATTTTCTTATTAGTCCCCTCTGTATTATTTTTAAATTTTAAACAAATATTCTATTTTTTCACTTTGCTTCGGGGATGGAAAGATATTAACTAATAAATGGGGTAGGGTCTTGCAAATGTTATGCAGGCAGTATATTTTTATATACTTTGAGCGTGACGAGCTCACATGTGCCTAGACTTTCATTTTAAATAAATGAAATATTTTTAGTGTTATATTTACATATGTGCTTATAATAAAGTGTGAACCAATCGTGTGCACTATATCATATGTTTTAGTCGTGGTGAATTAATTCGAATATTCTTGATAAATAATTTGTGTTAATATGTCAATGAAAGTACATTTTTGAATTTTATGAATAATGTTGATGTTTACATTGTAATAAATTTTCTACACATATAGTAGGAAGGAATATCTCATTTTCGTGAAAAATAAAATCATCATAAGTTGAACTACTTAGTGATATATGCTATTTTGAGTGATATTGTGTGTTTTATTTTAGAAATTAAGAATCGTTATTGCTAAATATTAAAGCAAATTTACCATTTCAAATTTATTGGTATACATTTAGTTTCTATTGTTGTGTATTCTAAAATATGGCGTTGAATACGATGCCTTACCAATATGCTTTATTGGTATTGCATTGAATATATTAATATGTTTGTGTAATTTGGTTTGAATTTTGAAAAACATTATGAAGTACAATGCTGAACAGTTTTTTGAATTACAAATAACTATTGATTTATATTCAAATATTGAAATTATTTTTGTGTTTACATTTCAAGGAATAATTGAAATAAATGAAAAATATAAACAAATAATAAAAATGAAAGGACTCGAAAGACATTTACGAAATGGCCCTCGCGTTATCGTAAATGGCCCTCGCGTTCGTTATTCTTCGACTTTCGCGATTATGTGCGTCCGAGTGAAGCTATAAACTGTTATTCTTCAGTGTGAACGAACTTAAAATGATATTAACCCTCTATGGACTAATGGAGTGCTGTAATTGCTGTTGTGCTGCAGTGTGATTAGGAAGACCTGGATTCCAGGGTTCTTGCCCACTTCTGTGATACCTTCAGTGGACAGTCCGTTGGCCGCCAGTTGTAACAGTATGGATTGGCTTGGATTTTTGAATCAACCCTCGTATTTTCCCAGTGTCAATTGTTAGAAATATAATGCAATCAGCTAACAGTTGGAGGAGAACAATGCTTAAGAATTTGTCACCCAAAAGGTGCCTCACTTTTCTAGACAGTCTTGCTTCCTCCCGTCAGCCCATATTTGGAGGAAAATTTTAGCTACTCTCGTTGTAAACGCCCACGCACAAGTGCTCATGACGATGACAGATCTTTACGTGACAATGTAAAAATTATCAATAATCATCAGTTTCACAACTTATTGTAACTATCAGTGTTTTAATGTGATTTCTATTAACCTATGAACCATTTATTACATATTATTAACATTATTATAATGCAAAAACTCAATGTTTTCTACGAACTATATTTTAGTTTAGTCAGTGTATTCTTGCGCTGTGAACTGGCAACGGTGTGACGCACGATGAAGAGAAGAGAGCGTCGGTTTCTGCACAACGACATGGACTGATTAAACACAAGCTCTCATGTGGAATTAATCAATTGAATTCAATACTTTTCT
Organism: Thermobia domestica; assembly: GCF_964235325.1. Classification (NCBI taxonomy): domain Eukaryota; kingdom Metazoa; phylum Arthropoda; class Insecta; order Zygentoma; family Lepismatidae; genus Thermobia; species Thermobia domestica. The sequence goes on along the minus strand of NC_137462.1, from coordinate 256,013,750 downwards.
AATAGTGCAACACCAAATTTATATATTTAACAGTGGTGATATTGTGAGATCAATAATGTCTTTTATCGTATTATTGTAAGGAACATCTTCACAGTTAAAATCAATGAAGAAACTCCTCTTTGATTCGTCGTGCATTCCAGAAACGAAACCATCGAGCTGTCATCTTCAAGTAGCAATGTAAACGAAATCTTCCTTATGAACGTGTATGTATGTTCGTCGTTACGTCCGTCTATATCGTCGTGCGCGTTTATATATCGTCGCGAAGTCTTTCAAGGGCCAATTTCTTTTCAAGTGAAATATTAAAAGTAATATGAAAATATTAGTATTGTTTTAAATCATATGTATTGTATCCACAAAAGTGAACAGTAATACAAAGTTACCTACAATTCTTGTTATTATTCCTAAAAGTTAAAATAGTGATGAGAGGATATGTTTCTTATGTGATGTTTTTATTTTAGTTGTCGAAATGCGTACAAGTTAAAGTGCATGCGACATAAAGTGTTTGTCAGAAGGTAAGGTATCTATGAGCAGTGAAGGGCAAACATTACTTTCGTCTCCCACTATCCATCTGGCGTAAATCACGCATTCCTGTCCCACCATGTACTCTTTTACAGGTATTGACTGGTATACCTTGAAGCTGACGCAGCAGCGACGGTGGGTAAACGGCAAATGTCTCTAGTTAGTGCGACGCCCGAATTCTAGGACCGTGGAGGAGTGAAGATACTTGTTTATTGCCAGTCTCTTACGTCAATTTACTAATTTGTGAATTTGAATGATGTTGTAAAGGAGACTTTGAGAGATCCAAGGTTCGAATCCCAATATTATTATTAGTCGGTCTTCTCGAACTGGGTCAAGCAAGTATCGAACCCCATTCCCCTTATACACTCTCACTCATTAGCTTCCAGTTCAAAACAGGTAATATTTGAAACACTGTCATCATCACTTTCCGGGAGTATTTCATCATTATATCTATATTATATCTATTATATTCTCACTTTATCACGTAATTCATCTGGCAAATCGGGATCAGACGGGTGAATTAACCGTATAGGTTTTTCGTTTTCACCCTGAATTTCTTTTTCTCTAGGTGAAACATAAAAATTTCTATGCCAGTCATTTTTCTGCTCTTCAGCAAAAACCAATCAAATAAATAATTTTATATATCTACAATAAAAACATTCTATGCATTCTCCGTGTTTAATAATATGTTTTCTAGGCAATATAACATCATGATATATGTTCTATTATTTTCCAAATATACTCCATAAACTTATATTCCATTATAATAAAATCCATAAATGAAAAATATATATTTGTCTTTTTGACTTAGACGAGGAAGGAGACTAGCAGTACAAATGTTAGGTAACGCATTCGCAACGTTGTTTAAATATCTGCAGCAACATGGAACTTTGAAAACTTTTCTTACTTTGATATAATCTCTTCTTCTGCTGTTATCAAAAATGGCCATGCATGATGTTACGCAAATTGCTATGGAGTCTGTTCTACACAATTATGACGCAAATCTGGTTTGTTAAATCTCACGGTAAAATATTTTATGACCCTTACTTAGTGTCGGGAGAGTCAATTTAAATTGTTTTCTGGATGACACAAAAATATACAAAATGTAACACCACGAAGGTATAAAATTCTGAGCTGTTTTCTTCAGATTGTTACAAAAATGAAATAGAGTATTACAAAATGGTATAAAAATACCGAGCTTGTTATAATGGACCTTCATGGTTGGTATAAAACTGAAAGGGGCTTGCTATAAAAGGGAATAGGTCACACAAATTTATTCCTTCGTTTATTTGAATAACACAAAAAGGTATAAAAATTCTGAGCTTATTCCGTCGTTTGTTTGAGTAGCAGAATATGGTATTTCTTTGTTTTTCTCTGGTTGGTACAGAAAGTAGAATTTGAGTAGTACCTTCTCCGTTTTTTTTAATTGCAAACAAAATTTTTTCTACTTGGTATAAAATTGAATAGGTCACTCAGTTTTAATAGCACAAAAGGTACAAATTGACCTTCTTTGCTTAAGCCACTCAAAATTTATTCTTTCGTTTCTTTGAGTTAGTTAATATGGTACAGAAATATTGAGCTAGTTAAAATGGAACTTCTTCGCTTTTTCTCGTGGTTGGTACAAAACTAAATAGGCCATCTAAATTTATTCCTTGGTTTATTTGATTAGTACAAAATGTTAATTCTTTTCTTTTCCTGCTTGTTTTCAAAACTGAATAGGTCACAAAAATGTATTCCTTCGTTTATTTGATTAGTACAAAATGGTATAAAAATCTGAGTTAGCTAAATTGGACCTCCTTCGCTTTCTTCGTTTATTTAAATAGCACAAAAAGGTATAAGATGCTGAGTTATTTAAAATGGTATTTCTTGTTGATACCAAATTGAATAGGTCACTCAAGTTTATTCATTTGTTGATTTGTGTAGCACACAAATACTCAGGTAGTTAAAATGGCCATTCTTTGCTTTTCTTCTGATCGGTATAAAATTGAACAGATCACTCAAAATTATTCCTTCGTTTATTTAAATAGCACATAAAGTTATAAAATGATCCTTTTTCCCCTTTTCTGGTCAGTACAAATTCTTTCCTTTTTCTGCTTGGCACAAAAAAGTAATACTCCTTCCAAATTTAGTTTTTTCATTTGTTTGAATGGCACAAAAGTACAGAAATTCTGAGCTAGTTAAAATGATCCTTCTTCGGTTTTTTTTGTTTATTTGAATACTACTGAGCTGCTTAAAATGGCATGTCACGCTGGTACAAAAAGTAGGACACCTAAACAAAACGTATATAAATTCTGAGCTATTTAAATTGGTCTTTTTTCGTTTTTTCTTTCGTTTATTTGAGTAGTAGAAAATGGTTCTTCTTTGTTCTGTATAAAAAGTAGAACACTCAAATTTGCTCTTTCGTTCATTGGGCTAGTACAAAGGTACATTAATTCTGAGTTAGCTAAATTGGACCTTCTTCGATTTTTCTGGTTAGTACAAAAACAGGCCACTCAAATTTATCTCATCGTTTGTTTAAGTAGTACAAAAAGGTATGGAAATTCTCAGTTAGTTAAAATGGGTCTTCTTCGCTTTTTCTGATTAGTACAATTTTGTTCTTTCATGAACATACTCAGCTAGTTAAAATGATCCTTTCGTTGCTACAAAATTAAATAACTCACTCATATTTATGCCTTCGTTTATTAGACTAGTTTAAAATGATATAAAATGATCATTTTTTGCTTATTCCTTTGTTTGTTGAAATAATACAAAATGCTATAAAATACTCAACTTCGGTTTTTCAAATTAAATAGCTCACTCAAATGCATTACTTCGTTTAATTGATTTTAGAGTTGACACAAGTTATAATTCCTTTGTTTATTTGAATACTCCAAAATGGTGCAATTTCTTTTTTTTCTCGGTGGTACAAAAGTAAATACTTCATTGTTTATTTGAGTAGTAAAATTCTGAGCCAGTTAAAATGCCATTTCTCATTGGTACAAAATTGAATAGGTCACTTAAATTTATTATTTCGTATATTCAGCTAGTTCATTTTTTTTTCTCGTTGGTATAAAAGTAGAACATCGAAATTATGAACTTGTTAAAATGATCCTTCTTCGGGTTTTCTGATTGATACAAAAATAGAACATTTCAGTAGTTCAAAAGTTACATAATGGTTAATTTTCGTTTGTTTAAACAGTACATAATGAGCTAGTTAAAGTAGCTCTTCTTCTCTTTTTCAGTTGGTACAAAAGAAAATAATCCACCTAAATTTTATTCATTCTTCACTTATTTTTTCAGGTATTCCTTCGTTTATTGGAGTAATACAAAATGGTATAAAATGGCATTTCTCGTTGGTATAAAATTTATCCTTTCGTTTGTTTAAATAATACAAGATGATTTAAAATTTTCAGCTAGTTAAAATGAAATATCTTTGCTTTCTTTCTCGAAGTAAGCCAGTCATATTTATTCATTCTTCACTTTTCTCTGCTTGATACAAAATTGAATAGGTCACACAGGTTTTGTTTAAAGTTATTAAGGCTTAAATATTTGACCATTGACCTCGATAGTCAGTACTTTTGGAACATGTAATAGTTGATGACGTATCAGTAGATTTGGAAAAATCACCTCAATACGTTGCTCTGTTTAAGAGTTATTTGCGTTTTTAATTTTTTCAGCTCAAAGGTCATTATTTTTGGAACTTGCAGTGGTTGAAGACCAATTACTAAATGTGGCAACAGGACCTCAATATGTGGATCCATTTTCGACTTATTAGGTTTTAAATTTGGACCTTGGAACTCGGTGGTCATTATTTTGAAACTTGTAGTACCTGATGACCAATTACTAAATGTGGCAACAGCACCTCTATATGTGAATCCATTTTCGAGTCATTAGGTTTTAAGTATTTTGACCTTTGACCTCGATGGTCATTATTTTGGAACTTGCAGTGGTTGATGACCAATTACCAAATGAGGAAACATCATCTCAATATGTGGCTTCGTTTTCGAGTTATTAGGTTTTAAGTATGTTGACCTTTGACCTGGATGATCATTATTTTGGAACTTGTAGTAGTTGATGACCTATTACTCAATGTGGAAACAGCACCTGAGTATGTGGCTCCGTTTTCGAGATATTAGGTTTTAAGTATGTTGACCTTTGACCTCGATGGTCATTATTTTGGAACTTGTAGTACCTGATGACCAATTGCTAAATGTGGAAACAACACCTCAATATGTGGCTCAGTTTTCGTGTTATTAAGTTTTAAGTATGTTGACCTTTGACCTCGATGATCAGTATTTTGGAACTTGTAGTAGTTGATGCCCAGTTACTAGATTTGGAAACAGCACCTCAATATGTGGATCCAATTTCGAGTTATTAGGTTTTAAGTATGTTGACCTTTGACCTCGATGGTCATTATTTTGGAGCTTATAGTAGTTGATGACCAATTACTAGATTTGTAAACAGCACTTCAATATGTGTGTCAGTTTTCGTGTTATTAGGTTTTAAGTATGTTGACCTTTGACCTCGATGACCACTAATTTTGGGACATGTAGTACCTGATGACCAATTAGTAAATGTGGCTCCGTTTTCGTGTTTTGATCTTTGACCTCGATGGTCAGTACTTTCTTAACATGTACTAGTTGATGACCAATTGCTAAATGTGGAAACACCACCTCGATATATTGTTTTGTTTTTTGAGTTTGACCTTTGTTCACGATGGTCGGTAGTTTCGGGACATGCTTGTGTCATTTCTGCTATGTTAAATTAGGGGTTGGGAACGAAATCAGTGCTACGTTAAAATAGGGGTGGAGAATGTGTTCATAAATTTCTGCTATGTTAAAATGTTCAAATAGGGGTTGAAAAAGTAATCATAAAAGGGAACGAGTACACCCCCTAAAAAGTGTTCATAAAAGGGAACGAATCTTATGTATTATCTGCTCTGCTATGTAATTTCAATTAGGGGTGGAAAAATGGTCATCAAAGAGAATAAATGAATACACCCTCTAAAATGATTATCTGTAGACCGTGGGTGTTCGATTGTAATCTTTGCTCGTTATGTTAAAATAAGTGTTGGAATGAGTTATCTGCTATGTTACGTATTCTTATGTCATTTCTGTTATGTTAAAATAGGGGTTGAAAAATATGCTCATAAAACAGAACGAGTTCACCCTTAAAATGGAGGCCTGCTATGTTATGTAGTCTTCTACTCTTATATGTGTTCGTAATCTTAAAATATTTGATGGGTAGAGTAGTTTGTGTGGGATTTGATTGTTATTGCATGTATCTATTGCATGCAGAATGGGTAGCTGGGAAAGCAGCTAAGATATTCATTCTGACTGTTGCAAGCCCGTGAAAATACACGACTTCCTTCTAGTAACCTTGGAAAATACAGAGCAACAGTTACTTCAAGGGAATAGATAATAGATAAAAAATCTTTTATAACTACCGTGGGGCAGAGAGCCGAAAGAGGGTATAGTGTGAAATTTTGTCCGCAACTAGGGAAGTTCCGCCAGGAACGCAGGATCACCTATATACGGCTCTGTTGAGACACTAAAATTTTTCAATTACTCGTATACGGAAGATAAACATTACGAAACTATTTTTATTTATTTATTTATTTACTTATTCCTCGGTGGGTAGTCTATCTCAGAAGATTACGATTAGCATAATTCTATGTTTCAGGGGTGCGCTTCCAACCCACCTTCCATAGGCGGTTTTTGGGCGGTTTTGGGCGGTTTTGGGCGAACCGAACCTTGTCCTTAGGTCCACACATTAATTGAAGTATATGCAACACACATGTACGTGTGTGTGTGTGTGTGCACGTATATATATGTGTGTATATGTATGTATGCTAAATGTAAAATATTTTTGAACCAATGTTTCCAATCCAAATAATAGAGCCCCACGGCTCCAACTCGCCAAAAACAAATTCCGCCTGTGTCACCTTCTACACATCAGTGGCTATGCCCATAGTATATTCTATGATAACAATTGACTGAATGTGCTTTTCAAGTTTCTAGCTCATTTTCTTGGAAAGAGAATGCGTAAAACTCTCTTAGTGTTGCAACGAGACGAGACAGGACTCTTTGAAGCGAGACACGATACAATACGAAACGTTTCGTGAAATGTCTCGTCTCGTGTCTCGTAAAATACAAACACAGTTTCTGAATTTGCTTAAAAATTTATTAATTCGGAATAAATTATTTGCCCTCGTAATGTATACCATCTTTTATTATTTCAAATGATCCAAATGATTCAATTCTTCAAATCCTACAAAGAACAGGGAATATCTAAAGCATTTTTTTTTTTTTTTTTTTGAAAAATGATTCTTACAAACAGGTTTCACTTCCATTTTTCAATCGATTCAAGTTTAATTATTTTGTGATAGTGCTCCAGATTCAAATACAATATAAAGCGTTCATTGAGATCAGTGTTTCAGAAGATTTTATTCCGGGGGCTGGTGGAGATATCTACGTATAAAAATAGTGTTATAGAAGTAGAAGTATGCGTAGAAGTGGCAATTTTATCAGTAACTAACTATTGTTTCATAGTCTTTCTCGTTCCGAACCAAGACAGAAACGTGTCAGCCTTTCTCGATACTGAGTTCTGAAAAGATTCTGATTTGACAATAAAATTTATCTTTTTTATCCTTTTATGATGTTATTCGAAGATAAACCATTTTTTAAATGGGAAAGTTACATAGGCCTCCTTATTTGTTGAAGTGGCGCCAGGGGTTCTGAAAAAGGGATATCAGAATAAATGGGAAAAATCTTACCTTTCGACTGTACTGACGGTACTGACAAATGTTCCTATCGAAGTAATTACGGGTTCAGTCGAAACTAAGAAGTCGTTGCTGGAAGATTGCAGTCGTGTTGTGTGATGTGCTCTGTTAACCAAACTTGGTTAAAAGTTGTAATTTTAACTACTTGGCATAACAACCTTTCTGGTGTTGCCACAAGACGAGACAGAACCATTCGATACGACACGAGACGGGCGCATCTTTTCTAGACGAGATGGCACAGCCAGAAGTCTCGTCTTGTCTCGTTTCGTGTCGTGGCAACATTAGACTCTCTAGATATATCAGTGAAAGGAATGACAACGTTCCTCACGGGGCACATTTTAGCTCTCAGCCTCTTTCTTTCACTGATGTTTGTCTACGTAGTAGATGAATATATAGAAAAATGAAATTTTGAGTTTTACGTCCCACGGTTATGCCGGTTAGGCTAAAGGAGACGGTAATAATGAGTAATGAATGAAATGGTGGAATGAAGAAAGTGGGAGGAAACGGGAGAACCCCGAGAAAACCAACGCACACGGGAATATATAGAGAGTAACAAAAGGATGAGATATGCAGATTCTCCTGAAACCACATTAAAATTGTAGCAGTATTTGAAGCTTGTTATAAATGGATTTGCTGGGGAACTAAAATAATTCTGGAAACTGACCATACAGTATTGATATAAAAAAACATGGAAACAAGTAAATACAAAGAACTGAAATCGTGAATTTGGTTTCAAAATATAGAAATCTCGAAGGAATATCTGTTTAGGCGACTTTAATTGTAAAGGAATTTTGAATAAATTTGCATTCCCTGAATGTTTATACATAAAAAATAGAAATCTTTTTTTAGCGTACGAATGAGATGCTTTAAGAAATTAGGTTAAGATAATTAAAATGATACTGTCCTTTACAAAATTTAAGGGGAATACCATGGTCGAAATAGCATGAGTCAAACTATAAAGGTGAATGGTAGCTTTTGTCATTTCTTAAGACCACTATACGCACATTATTGCGAAATATTTAATCGTATTATAAAACCAATATCATTCAATAAATGTCAAATTTAACAGATCTTGAGAGATGAAATGACAAAAATTGCCATTATCTCTGTCGCATAATATATTCTAGCTTTGGGACCCATGTCATTATATGACTTTTACGATAAGTGACAAGGAGAATATAAATCCCAAGTTCAAAACGTAAGGAAAGAAACCGGCTGTTCGCGCTTCAAATTATGAAAAAATGTACCAAAATGGTAGAAATTATAATTTTGTATTTCTTTACGAGAGAGAAGAATAAATATAAAAATTGGAGCAATTCTAATCATGTATGTATAAGTCCACTATCTTCTTCAAGTTACTAAACTAACTACAAGTGTTTCCACCATTTTTGACACATATCTCGAAAAACTTTTAGAGATATTAGAGGCAAGAATACGTGGTTGATAATGAGCTTTTTAATTATGTCACAATACTTTTGAACTTTACCTTGCGAGAAATGGAATATTCCAAAAATAATTCAGTACCACTCTAACCTGAATTTTACCAAATTATTAGCGAAAGTGATTTGGTGTGCGTCGTCCAGGGTTTAATTCACGGTGTGGCACTCAAACATTGCTGTGTTGACCAAATATCGAGAGAAAAGTTGGGAAACTAAAAGATAGCGGACTTCAATCTACGACGTTGGGTGTAGTTGTGCTGACCACTAAAATAAGCCCGCAGACTCAGATCACAATGGACTGTTGAGCCAGGAGTTTATATATATATATATATATATATATATATATATATATATTGGTGTTATTATTTTACCTTACATTTTCTCAGTAGCGTAAGTAAGGACGAATGGGCCTCCCCGCAAAAATTTTAAACGGACCCCTTCTTTCCACATTCATGAGTCATGTAAAATTTACAGAGAACAGTTTTCACTTCTATGTTCTATCTAGTGAGTCACAACTTGCTCATATGCAAAAAAATGCACATTATTATTATTATTATTATTATTATTATTATTATTATTATTATTATTATTATTATTATTATTATTATTATTATTATTATATTGTGCTATAGTTTTCGTCTATTCTGCTGTACCAACTTCGAGAGTCTACGACATCTGACATTTTTAATGAGGTGTGGTCGTCCCACTTTTTGTTGTGTGGTTCGATGCTGGTTTTACTGTCCTTTTCCCATCTTTGAAATACATAAGCACGGCAGATCGCGAAAACTCAAAAAGTTGCGCTGTTTCCGGAATGAAGCTCCCAGCCATTTACAGAGATGGAGTGGGTCAGTGCGTCGGTGGGTCAGTGGGTCAAGTGGGTCAGATTTCTGGGTGGGTCAGTGGGTCAGTGGGTCGTGGGTCAACAGCATGTGACCCACCACCCACCGTGACCCACTGCGACAAACCACCACCCACCATGACCCACTGTGACTCACCACCCACCGTGACCCACTGTGACCCACCACCCACCGTGACCCACGGTGACCCACTGCGACCCACCACCCACCGTGACCCACTGCGACCCACCGACTCAGTATAATCTACCGACCCTCTCTGCTCACTGCATTGTAGACAGTATCTTCTGAGGACTGGTAAATTTGTCTCCGTTTTACTTTCAACACCTTCATTTACCTTAATTTTCCACTTGTTTCTGTCTACTTACCTGAGGTGAGTATATCTAACCAACTGAAAAAAGAACTTCGGGCACTTTTGGATATTGATATTTTTAATAGTAATAATAGCAATAGGACTTACACTACTACTTGGCTTTCGAGACCTGTGAGTTTTTAGAGCTAACTACTGGAAAAAATACATTTTTGAATCACTGTAATATATAAATTATTATATAAAAAATTGAATGTAACTATGTGTGCCTGATCATCACGGTCAAACTGCAGTCAAATGAAATTACTTTTGGTATATAGTTAGGCCTTAATCCAAACTGGGATGTTATATTGCTATTATTATAATGAATAATATCCTAAGGAGGTAGTGAGGATCCGAATTTTTGCGAAAAAAAAAATGAGTATCTCGCAAGCCGTTAAACTTACTGAGATGAAATACAGTGTATTAACTCTTTATTGAAAATAAACAGTGTGTGTCGTAGCATTTTTTTAATTTCTCCTTTATGTGGGGGAGGGACACTTTCTATATATGGAAAATTGGTAGTGAGTTGGTTTGTAAAAATGATTGTAAGCGATCGATGTTATTTAAGAAAAAAATAGAAACAAAAAAAAAAATACAGTGCTTGGCTTCATATATCCATTAATTTCTGCTATAATAATTGCTGAAGCTTATGTTTATTATTTGGGACGCTTACAGCTCAGGGCAATCAATCCATAAAGTTGTGAGAAAAATAGCCATAAAATTTGTACTGCAAGCTTAATTACACGGAAATTTGAAGTTTGGATTGTACGCATAATTGTATGGAAAATTTTACACATTTTCTCCCTTTACGTTGGTATTTACTTTGATTTGGAACTTTGAAAAGTATTGATAATTCACTGAAAAGTATTGTTAATTCAACAAAGAAATAATTATACTACGACAATTTAATTGAAATTCATCGTAATTTGGCACATGGCAAACAGCAGTGTGGTAATTGAAGTTGAAAAACAGGGAAATTCCTATTCAACTCTGAACACTTTCCAGGAATCTCTTTCCCTTTCGCTTTCTAGACGAGGGAGGGAACTTGATAATGGTATTAAACCTTCATGAGTAATTACTAAAATTAAATTTATAAACAAATAAGAAATCATCAGTTTATCAGGCTTTAATTGATAATTTATTCACAAGATTCCCTATCAAAGATGGTAGATGAAGTTTCTGTTCTACATGGGTCGACATTACCAACTGACATGGTCGATATGGAAAAGATGTTGTATGGTGATAGAGAGATGATACTTCTTGCTGAATATTTCAAACCTGACCAAGAAAAATCGTTATCAGATTTAAGTCTAGCAAGTAGATTGTCGATGAGAAGTTGCAGAAATCGGGTAGAAATATCAATTTCCACGACAGAGTGCGAACGGGAATTTCCCCTTATGAATTTACAGATGACTAATATTAGAAATACACTAAGTGCTCAAACATTGTCTAACTTGTTGCTCATCAATGTTAATGGCCCACCGCTAGACAAGCTCAAAGTAGACGAGCTAGTTATTTCTTGGCTGAAGAATGGACATCATTCCACTGCGGATGATTTCCCGCCAAAAAGTTACCAACAGGAAATAAATCCGATTTCAGATTTGTTTTAAGGTGGAAAATCATGTGTTAAGGAAAATGTATACTTGCATTACTAATGGCTTATTTGTGTTATTCAACTTTGTACCTAATTTTTAGTAAGTATCTTCTTTGCTTTAGGTAAACTACTTTGAATAAATATTCATAATAATTGCAATTATGCATATTTGTAACTTAAATTTAACATGGTGTTTTAGTGATTACACAAATTATAATTATAAGCATACTTTATGGAGATGCTCTCACAGAGGGTAACCCAGCACCTTTATACCCTATGAACAACTGATTTTTCAAGTCTTTTGTGAGAAAAATACTGTGAACTGAGAAACCATAACCTTTTCCATATTGTACAGGGGTATTTTCCTGTCAATAGAAGTTTCTTGTGGAATGCATTCAGAAATCAACACTTGAAAGAATACTCTCTTAGTACAAGTATATTTTAGGCACACACTAATTTCCCCCCACCTCGAACTGTTTCAATTTCCACACTGACAAACACTTTACCATTTTATATCGTAAAGATCAGATGCACTGTTATTGTAACAGAGTGGTGCTTGAGTGATTGACCGTAGAAATTCAAACTCTGATTAGTGACAATTTCACAGTCTTGTTTTATTACAAGTGTAAACTCTTTAGTCAGTTTAGAAGAGGCCGTGGATCGTGTTCAGAGTTGATGACGATGGATTTTGGTGAGTCAGAGTAGGTCAAAGTAGATGAGAGTGGTTCATGGTGGGTGGTGGGTCAGAGTGGGTCACCGTGGGTGGTGGGTCATGGTGGGTCACGGTGGGTGGTGGGTCATGGTGGGTCACGGTGGGTGGTGGGTCATGGTGGGTCGTGAGTCAGAGTGGGTCATCGTGGGTGGTGGGTAAGTGGGTCGTGGGTCACGGTGGGTGGTCGGTCAGTGGGTCGTGGGTCAAGTTTTCATTGACCTACGCCAACTCTGGCCATTTAGTCACCCTGATATATCGTCGTCCTTCCCCATCCAAGGCACAAGCACCACACTGACTAATCGAGTGAGATTCTTGTCTTGTTTGGCGCGCGGTTGTGTTATGCCTTGTAGCTCTTCTCTCAGCCCGATTATTTCGTTCAAAAACTAGCGAGTGGTCATAATGTTTTCGCTGGTCAGTATAAGTTTTGTTGGTATTTAATTTACTAAATAATCGCTCAGGTGTTACCGTCTTCATAGGTAAAAATGAGATGTAGTTGGAACATCACATAATTTTTAACATCCTAACATTATAAAGTTTAACTTCGAAACTGAAATGCGGTCTCTTTCTGTTCTGGGTCTCTCAATGTTGCGGGCCCTGCAGGCGCCACAGCATTCTCTCTACTCAGGATAGAGACAAATATAAAAGTCAAAATTCATTCTGTCCATTTTTCATGCATCATACACTTCAGAAAAAAAAATCATATAATACTGATATGTGAGAAAATATTAGTACTGTTTGTTTGTTTTCTGTGTACAAAGAACCATTTAGGATTTTTTATCTCATATTCTGGTAATAATCGAAAAAAAAAGAAAAGTTTCTTGTGATAAACGGACGAAAGAAATTGTCAACGCGATGCGAATGACGTTCTCTGCAACCTAATTCCCGTTTTTCGTACAAAAACTCTATTCCTACCTGCAAAAAGAAAAGATTTATGTTACCCATCAATGGTTGAGGTTTTGCCCTGCGGCTGAACAACACTGCTTGTAAAAATAGACTCTGACTGACTGCAGGTGCACAAAAAAAAAACTTGGATTCCTCTCTCCGCCCATTTCAAGTGTGGATATCCTGGACACATTCAAACTGAGCGGTACGATCTTTCAGTTCTTCCCAGTAGAGGTGCCAGCAGTGATTGCTAAATGAAAAAGTGAGCATCTGGTGGCGAAAAGGCGAAGTGCTCGGACAAGGGGGAAGGCACAGTAACCTTAAAAGTTATCTTTCTTTCAAGAGCTATGGTGCGCAGCAACGGACAGATGGTCAGGCTATTATTATTATTATTATTATTAGTAGTAGTAGTAGTAGTAGTAGTAGTAGTAGTTGTTGTTGTTGTTGTAGTAGCAGTAGTAGTAGTAGTAGTATTAGTAGTAGTAGCAGTAGTAAGTATCCTGCCTGTTGACATAATAATACTAACAGGAGGTATGACAGTGTATGTTTTCTTAGGTTTGGGTCCCTGCATTCTTCTTCTTCCTATTCTTATCTTACCTTCCATCTCTTACTTTCGACTTTTTTCTTCCTCAGTTAGTTGAGGAGGACCGAATAGGCTAAGACATTTTATCCCGGTTTCCTACAATTAATACCAGACTGTAGTTTCCACAATCTATTTTTATTGTCTTTTTAACAACAACCCTTAACAACAATAAGAAGTGAATTCTTAATTTATAAACACAACTCTTTCTCTAGGTAGTTCACCACTACAGGAGCCTCATCCATTTGGTTTCGGCAGAAATGAGAAACTTATTTTTTTCTACATTGATACGATCTATTCCACCCAACGAAACTGGAAATTAACAATAGAATTGTCCATGAATATGCGTTATGTGGAATTTTACAATTTTGTTAAAAAAAAAAAAACTTCCGGTACACCTCCCAAGAATACGAATGGAATTGTTTCCAGGTTTGAAAATACCTGATTAATTAGAATTTATTTTGGTATAAGCTTTATGCGTATACCATTTCCGGTTCAAAAGTTTTACTATCTCCAATTCCAGATTGCGTTGTAAATTGAACACGCTGTATATCTCAAGAATTGTGAGTGACAGAGACAAATATTTTTGTTATATATAATCAGCATGAATTACTGTATTAGAAAAAGTAAGCACTATTTAAGATATCAACAGCTTGTTTTCAGTGTAATGGTCAATTTGAATTTTTTCCATGTGGACCCCCGTGGAGTAGTCATTAAAGCTCTCGCCTTTGGGGCCAGAGGTCCCGGTTTCGAATCCCAGCGGAGTCACTTGTTCGAAAAAGTAATAGCTTTTTAAGTCAACCATCATGAGTGAGGATTTCTTGATGTTTTCTCACGCACCTGAGGAAAATGCCGGGATGGTATCCAACATACACGCCTCACACCGCTTTCTTACTTCCTGATTGCTTTCTTCCTTTCCCCTTCCCCAGATAGTGTGCTAGCCGAGGAACATCATCCCTCCAACATGACGGGCCTAAAGAAATAGATGCCGGAAATGCCAAATAATATAAATAAATAAATAAATAAATTTAGTAATAGTATGAATCTGAGTGTGAATAATGGTAAACAGGTCACAAAGAAAAAATACATACAATAAAAATGAATGTGTGTGTGTGTTTGTGTCATGGTCTCATATCAGTACCGCGCCCTCCTGAGTTCGTATTTAAAACTTTCTGTGTCGTTCTTCTAGTACACGACGACACAAAACACAATGAATCAAACGATTGCGGGCCCCTTATGAATCCTCCCTCCCTACAAGTTCAACACACATTTTTCCTATTTTCCGGAGGTTATATTTAAGGAAAATTGTTTCGTTTTGTTTATCTCGTTGAATACTACAAGAATCAATCAAACGATCATGGACTTCCGAATGGATTATCTTCCCCATCCCCCTCCCACATTCAGCATCAATTTTCCCTATGTTCCCGAATTTGGGGTCCAAAAATGTATCATGTTTGTCGCGTCGAGTATTAGAGGAAACAGTCAACACGTCGCTGGTTCCATCGACGCCCCTTATCAAGACTTTAATACTTCCTTGACTGAGTATTCCTACCAGAAACCACCCTTACGTTGGCTCGCACCGAAGGCCAATGTTAATCATTATTCAACAGTTAGAATTCCTTTG
Organism: Thermobia domestica; assembly: GCF_964235325.1. Lineage (NCBI taxonomy): Eukaryota > Metazoa > Arthropoda > Insecta > Zygentoma > Lepismatidae > Thermobia > Thermobia domestica. The sequence goes on along the minus strand of NC_137462.1, from coordinate 255,998,434 downwards.
CCAACTAATTGGTTGCATGAATTTTGGATAGATCTGGTTGTGTTCTGTAACACGAATGTAACAACTAAAGGCTTTTTTAAACTTGCCGCATCTAGAAGTTTTGGAATGATTCTTTGTCATTATTTTCACAACTGTTGTTAAAATCAGAGACGCTAGCCTAACATATAAAATGACCATCAAATAAATAAATAAATAAATAAATAAGAAACACTAAAGATGACGAACTGGTTGATTTGGACGAATCTCTCTGCCCAAGTTATTAACACTTTCAATGTAATTATGTGTTAATTTAAATACGTGATATCACTGCCAATAAAGCAAACTGAATCAGAATTTCTTGATATATTGTGACATTTTGTTTGGTTTTCCTTTTCATCTTGCGTCTGAAATTCGGATTACAAAACTTAATTTGACATTAGGCTCTTTTGTCGAGCTGTGTAGAATAAACGAAACATATTTAGCCTCCTGTCCTTTCCTTAGTGGAATAGTTTGAAGCCTAAATTCAGAGCACTGTATGAATGACTTAATTGAAAACTATTAATAATTAATTACTAGCACTCATTGTAGGACATTGAGGCAGAGATAAAAACTCATACCATGATTGGGAAAAATTTGGGAAAGTTCATTTGAACGTAACATTAGCTAAATCAAAAAGAGAAACTAAATGATGAAATAATGGAATGACAAATTTTATTCTGAGTAAACCGTTTCAAACAACATTTGAATGCAACGATAAGCGCATGTTGCAACACGAGGTTCAAGTTCTCGTCTTACTGCGTCATCACTGCCAAGGATGATGTTTGTGTACTGTTGTGATTCTAACGCTAACTTTTACAATAGGTGACCTCTGAAATATCTGTCAAAGCTATTGAAGTTGCATAGAGAAATTCTTAGGACATCAAGTACACATTATAAAGAAGCATATGTTAATTGAGATATTCCCCTCTCAATTAGAGGAAACCCATGTCTCCAGCCCGTACTTTAGTTATTTTAACATATGTCTATGTCAATTTTTTGTGACACAAATCTGGTTTTGCAATCTCACTGCTTTTCAGTTATTATCTGCCAAATGGGACAGGAACACCCATGTCCCCAGCCCCCATTTTAGATTTTTTCTACGTCAAAATTCAGAAACAACAAGAATTTAGCTTCACATATCTAGGGTTACCCTTTACCATATATGAAGGGATGCACGATTCTAAACACCACTTTTGGAACTGGAAATTTATTCTGTGCCAAAAATTTCAGATGTGTAGTCTTCCAAATGTACACCGGTAACCTCTTTACAGTTTTCAGTAATACCACAATAGAATTTAAGAGGACATTTGGTTTTAGGTAAATAATTTAGAATTGAATTATTATTATTAGTGCATCCAAGTTACAGTTACTTTTTAACAGTTAAATTTATTTTTTATACAGTCTCACATTATCCATAATGGTACTTGGTTATTATATTTAGTCATTTTTTATTAACTAATGATTTAGTGGATCTAGTTGTATACTGCCTCCATTTCATGCTAGTCTTCGCTTATCATTTGGTAGTGTTCAACGAAGTAATTTAGAAGAGATACAATGTTCTTATAGATTATTAGTAGTATTGTTATAAAGTAGGCCATAATAGAAGACAGTGTGTTTTCTAAATAAAATTCTTGGGACTTTCAAAGCCAAGGGTTCCAACCTTTTTACCTGGCGCCCTCCTCCGTAAACCCCATGCTTCACGCTTCAAACCCCCCATCAATAACGCATGTAAGTCTTTATGGCCTTTCCTGACCTTGTCTTAAATTTCTTGTGCAGCATTGTACTCTCAAATCATCAATAATACTAACAATAATATTAATAATCTATACTGTATATAAGATAGTAGAAGTCAATTACACATTATCGACCACTCCATAATACTATTGTTAGCAAAAATACGCATTTTGACAAAAGCAAGGGATATGAAAGAATTTTTGGAAATATGTATCCTTAGGGACGCGAATAGCGCTTTTTTTTTTTAAAAAAAAAGAGATAGAGTAGAGTGATGACACTTGAGGGAAGTTTTTGAACTACTGCACATGCGCAAACTGTCCGGGTTCCTGTTCCTGTTCCGGTTCCGATTCATGTTCCGAGCTCTCTTCCGGCTGTTCCGATTCCTGCTCCGATTTATGTTGCGACCCCTCTTCCAGTAGGACCTTCTCCGGTTCCCCTTAGCAGACTACGCACAACGAGTAGCCTTCTACGACTATGAACACTATACAAAAACACGCATGCGCAGAAACTTTACACAGAAGAGCAAAACCAGAACACTGCCGATAGTGTATTTTTCACCTATTATATATAATCAGGGATTTACTCTCTCTCTTTTACAAGCACTTTTTTATCAATGGGAGGGATAAAAAAATAACAACACTATTTAACAAGTCTGGTTATTCACACACACACACACACACACACTCACACACACACTTCATTGCTCATGCATTGCAGAAAAATTACACTTCCAACTCCCACTTCATGTTCCAATTAAAAAAGCACCAGCAGCAGAAGACTACGACATATCAGATTATTACCACAGACTACGAAGACTATAACAGAGGACTGTGATCACACATTCCAATTCGTATTGAACATAGTAGAGCAGTGGTTTGCACGCCCCTAGTATTTTCTCTCACACACACACAAACTCACATACCAAATGAGACAGAGAACACCAAATGACATGTTTTTTTACACTATGTTTATTTTTTCTTTTTTTAATTTTTATTTTTCAGGGTGGTCAATGGGTTGCTTCCGAGTCATTTATATTATGTAGTAATCAATTATTTTCTTTCTTCTTTCAGGTTATTTTCTACATGAAAAATGATAGATTCAGGTTAATAAAACAAACGAACAAACAAAAAGGGAAATAAAAGGGCATCGTTTTAAATATTAGGTGCCATGGTGAAAAGAAATGTGGCTCACGTGAATCTGCAGAGGTTTGACAGCCGAAAAGACAGGGAGATAATAAAGAAACATTAAAGCATAAGAGAGAGAATAAAGGCAAGAGGCAGTTGCGTCTGCCATAAGTAAGTCTGAAAGTAATCGGCCAAGGCAGGGGGAAGTGGAGGCTTAAAAAAAACTCTCCACCCCACACTTGGTAGCGCATGAGCAAGCTGTTCCAGTTGCAATACCATTTCTCGTTTCGGAGCAGACTACGCAACGAGTACCATTTTACGACTGTGGCATATTGTAGCGATTGCGCAAGTTGTTTCGCTTCCTGTTCCGGATCAAGTCAAATACCAGTACTTCTTTCAGAGCAGACTACGCAACGAGTAGGCTGTTACGACCCGTTCTTTGAACGGTTAGAGACTATGATATATTTTCTTTCTTAATAACATAGTACTCACACCTGTTTGCACATGCGGAGTTCCAATTTATTATAAATTACAGTTCCAGACTCCCGGTTCCAATTGAACACAGCACACAATATGTTCCTGTTAAAGTTCCAGTTCCTCTTCCACTTCCCGTTCCTGTTCTGATTCATATACCGATACCTGTTCCGACTCTTGTGCCAGTATCTCTTCCGGTTCCCACAGAGCTTACCACGCACAACGAGTAGCCTTTTACGACTATGAACACCACACAGGAACACGCATGCGCAGAGAGATTACAGTTCGAATTACACACGGCAGCACGACTATGAACATAGTAGAACGACCATGACACTGCCGGTAGTGTTTTTTCAACCATTATATAACATTAGGGATGTACTCGTTCTCTTTTACGAGAACTTTATTATCAATGGCAGAGATTAAAAAATAGCAACATCACTTAACAACATAGTATAAATCTGGTTATTCACACACACATACCCCTGTTTGTCTACCCTACGAAAGGCGCATGCGAGCTGGGCCATAGGAAAACCGAGAATGCATTCATATCTACTTTAGTATTGAAGCTAATTTCCTGATACGTTTCCAAAAGTTGCGTTGGCGATAGAGCTACATACCCAGAGCCATCAGAATGCAATATCTCGTCCATGACTGGATGCGTACAAATGAGAACCCCAACCAACTGGGTATTTGCAAAACGAGTAATTGCAACAAACGAAGACACTAACTAACAAACAAAGATATTGTGTGTAAAATGTGTAAAATGCGAATTCAGTAAGTAAATGTGAGCAGTGCGATTAGAGCAATTGCTTTGAACACTAGTTAACTTTGTAGCAAATGAAACACATTGATTAATGCTGTTGACTTTCTTGGGTCCTCTAGTTTCTTTCCACATTTCCTTTCCACCAATTATTTCATAATCATTCACTTTCATTAATCCCCCGTCTATTATAAGCTATAAAGTATAGCCAAGGGATGTAAAACTAGAAATTTCATTTCATTTTAAATGAAACAGCGCATTGTATCAATCCCCGGAGAAGTTAGTTTTTGGTGGACAACATAGTTTCGATGGGTTTTCTCGGAGAACTTCCATTTCCTTCCACATGCTCATTAAACTAATTATTCCATCTTCATTCTCTTGCCTTAATTATCGACTCCCTTAACCTAAAGGGCATAATCGTGGAACGTTAAACTGTAAGATTTCATTTCATTTTGAAATGGAATGGCGAGACAAAACTGGGACTATATCTGTTCGTTTGTTCGATGAAGGTAAGTGTTTCTTTTCAGCACCGAGGCTGTATGAGACGGAGACTTATAGTTTAAGGTGGAATCCGAACGACTATAATAGTTCTGATTTTATTAATGTTTCCATGAGACTATGTGACCAAAGAGGGACGTGCTAGCTACAAGACCAGCGGGAGAACAATATTATATGCCTACAAGAAACACGAAACAAGATACATTATTCATACCATTTGGGAGACTCGCATTCAATTCCCTGCGGGAGCTCATGTGGTTCGGATCCCATGTTAATGAGTAGGTCAAGTCTCATATAGCCTTGCTGCTGAAAGGGACGTTAAATTCAAAATCAACTTAACTCAATTATTCGTACCATCGAACTTAATATTTTTGTTTTAACGTTGGAAAATGAAGTACTTAACGTCAAGAATACTGAAAACCAAGATATAATATAAAACAATAAAAATAAGTTTAAAATTGACAAGAAAGGGATTTTAAAAGGTTAATACATTATCATGTTACTTGCGTTAACACTTAGCAACAACACACAAATATACTATTATATTATTGAACGAATATACTATTAGTTCATATACTATGACTAATATACTATTGAACGTTGTAATCTTGTATCACAGAAAATTACTGTTTCTCTGAAATATAATAATATATTTGTCTAATTCAATCAATTTATCTATTTTACTGTTTTAGCCGTAGTAGCTTTGAAACAAACCATACAGTAGCTAATGCTAAATTGCAATGTTGTCAATTTTAATGCGAATGGTTAGCAATAATCTCTGCCTTCAGTTTTTTGATAACCTTTTCATCCGTTTGTCTTGACATATTTACAGTACGCTTACAGAATTTTTTCTACTTCGATCTCTCCATGTAATCCATACATTTGCTCCCAAAGGATTCAACTGTTAATTTAATGAGAGAATAGCGAAACCATTGGAATCCAAAATTAGTGACTAACAAAACTTGATCCGTGCCTTCTACATGTGCACCATTGTTCTCTCGGTTTTCTGTCTTACCGGCATGATTCAAAGAATCACTGATCTTACGAAGTATTGCGAAACTCAAATGCTACACAATGCTTCATATAAGCATTATATAACTACCTATGAAATTTCGTAGTTGACTTTACCAACTTCAAGGAACAAAACCTAACTGCAAAATTATATTCAATAATAATAATAATAATAATAATAATAATAATAATAATAATAATAATAATAATAATAATAATAATGTGTAACTCTGTTACGGCTCAACTACTGACATTTGTGCTAGGCACTTGATAGATATATACTTTCATTTGAGTTGATTTAGAGTTCAGCAGCGAGGATATATGAGTAGGGACCTACTGATTAACGTGGAATCCGAACCACATGAGCTCCCGCCGGGAATCGGATCCGGGTCTCCAACTCCAAAGGCACTCGCAATAACCGCTTAGCCACGAAGAAGCTCATAGACATATTTGCTTTGGGTGCAGTTTTCATTTTTCTTTCATTAATTCGGTATATTATTGTCGCACTGTATATACATAAATATACTACCCCAGTCTCTTGAACCATTACATGATAAAGTTAATGTCAACTTAGCAGTTCCTAGACAAAATTCTATTTTTCAATATAATCCTTCCGCTCCGCCATTACATACTTGAATATCACCACCACAACTAGTGAAAGAAGATCAGAAGTCTAACCTCAATGTCGTACAATCTTCACACCAGCAGAAAACTCCTGTCTCAAACGATTTTTCTTTCCTGGCCAACAAAATGGCAGAGCCCTATTTAATAGTTGCATAAACCAGTTCGCATAACCAAAATGGAAAGAGGAATTAAGGGAATAAGCGATGAAACAAAAATAAGTATTAAAATTGGGTGAAGTATAGAGGAAAACAGGGGACACCACAAAACCTAAAACAAAATCCACAACAGAAGATCAAATAGTGTATTTCCCAATATGCAGAAAACGTAGGTACTGCACTTCTACCTATTTTAAACGTTCAAAAAGCGAGTAGGCCGACTCGTGACGAGGTGTCAAAGATCAAGCAATTCTAATGATAGAACGAAGCCTATGAATAATCACTAAATTACGCAGACAAACAGTGCTAGTGGACACCGGATCCAGCATTCCCATCTGCTCTTTCAAATATTTACTTCCTGATTTCCAATTAATATCACATAAAACAGCGGTTAAAGGGATATGAAATAAAATTATTAACTTGAAATATGTAGCAATGGTATCATTCGGAGTTGGGAAACGATCTAACAAAGAATCGTATATCTCTATTTAAAAATCATAAGAAGCCAACATTCCCAGAGAAGAACCAGAAAAATATTTTATCATAACACACGACTCATATACTTAGGCAAAGACACCAAGCTTGCTTTTTTATCGACAAACTCATTAATTTAGTTCCACTTTTCCACGCGTTTGTTCCGGTGATAGCAAAAAGACAGATTGATGATTCTTGATCTTTCTTCGTATCGTTTTCCCATAGCTTCCTTGAGAAATACGAACCATTCAGCAAAGGTTAGACGTAAACAACATGATTGGTAATTTCCAATCCAAATAGTTATTTTGTAACTATAAGGAAAAGTACCCCACTGGTGGATCTTCTGGCATGTCAGGATTAATCTTTTGCAACAACGGAAGCGAGTTCTATAGAGGAAAAAATGTACAGAAAAAGGGGAGGTTGACAATTCTTTGAAATATAGATAAAAAAAATCAAATTGGTGTCTTTGACATCCTAATTTAGACAAGTCGCAGAAACAGACCATTCAGGAGTTATTATACAAATATAAAAATGTTATTATACACTCCGGACGGCATTGGACATTATAGGAGCTACAATCACAAAATAAGAATCCCTAAATCGTCAGTGTTACAGAACACATCTCCATGTTCCAATGCATGTTCGATATCAGGCTGACAAATTCAAGAACTCATTAATGTTGGAATTATACGACCCACAGACGAAAAAACCGTCGCCTCGAAACAGAATATTTTCAAGAAACTATATACGAACGCCTTTAGAATTATTTTGAATTTATAGCAGTGTAAAACATACATATCTATGGGTGCCATTCCAGTAAACTGAATATGTGTTAACACTTTGAAAGGCAAAAATACATAAAGACCTTAGATCTCTCCTCGAGCTACCACCAAATCTTGCTCCATCCGAAAAGCCGCTGATACATGACGTTCGAGGTAAATCACACAATAAGATCTTACAAAATTCTCATATGCGTGATGGGTCATAAAACTAGCTTGCAAGCTCTCTTAATTGCAACTAGGATGATTTTACGTTGATTAACGAATAAGATCTTGTTGTCGATGGCATCGTGCTAAAAGGCTACAGTTTTCAACAATAGCTATCGGAATTTTATTTTAAAAATTAACAAATGTTTTTGCTTCACTTAAGACAAATTTATTTGACTCAGAGCTGAATGCTCTCGGATGTTTAGTATCAGGCAAATCTATTAAAATCGCTGCATCAAAGCCAAAAACACAGAATTCAAGATTCAACCAAAAGAGAATTTTGCAAAGTTTTACGGGCTTATGCTCCTATTTACTGGCACATAACAAGGATTTTGCCATGAAAATTGAATCTTTTTAACAAATGTTTCCATAGCAATATATGTATTTTTCAAATGATTTTATGGATTATGTTCTTGTTGTGGGGTCTGTACGGTTCTGTACCTCAGGTGTAAACAACTATTATAAAGCATGCTTCATTAACGAGCATGTGTTTTCTGTTGAGAACATAATCACCAACCAACGAGGCAAAGATAATACAAGAAAGACACGAAGTTGGTTCTGAAGGAAATCGAAGATGGTCAACCCTCTCCTCACGAACTTCCACTTTAGAGGACAGCCATAAAAGAAGAACTCAAGTGGACAGAAGAATAAGTTCCAGTGCTGGTCGCTAACCTGAGATCGTTTTGTGGTATGGAGATTTCCTCAAATCCAACTTCTGAAGCCGTAGTAGGCAAAGGAGTACTTCTGTAACTACCTACCAAGGAAGATGCAATAAACAAAGAGATACAACTATACTATCTCCTGAAACTACGATGAGAAAGAAAGATATTCTTTAAATCTCCACCCTAGGTCGTTGTGGGATAGAAGATTGTATCTTTTAATCTTAAGCTACTTATCACCATCGACTTCGGTAGAGGCAAAAACATTACGGCTAAGCCTCATGGTGTTGCCACTTTCGTTTCAACCAAAGCTAGCAATTATTTATTTCAAACTAATTTACGGCTTTAAACTTGTTTCAGAGGCATATTGAAACGTGTATCGCCTGGATACTGCTCTCAATAGATTTGCGTGCACCGGAATATATTCACTTAACCCTCAGATATTTACAGACACAACTATCTGTTCGTAAACTTGATTCGTGTCGCAAGGTGATACACTAGACCTACCTGTGAATACCCACAAAATTCAACTTCGGTAGGGGTGGAGAAAAAGGGGGATACTTCTTGTTTATCGTCTGCAGCGAATCCATGTTCTCCACATATGCCCGAGAAATCAGAATCTTCTCGTCCATCAAGTAGTAAAGTGCTCTCCATTAGTGAACAGTTATCATCATTGCAGGAAAATCGCAAGAGGCGTTTAGCGTCACGGACAAGAACTGGGTAGAGTTCGATACCATATAAGAGGCAAATTGAAAGAAAAAGTGACTTCAGCAAACAAAGTAGGAAAGTAACGTAACAAGAAGCTAATGAACCAAAAAACGGACAACGAGAAAATATTAACAGGAAAGCACCACTAAATACCTAATTTGTGGTGAAACGTTCCGAGAAGGCTGGGTGTAGTGTGAATCCTCCGATGGCTGGGTTCATGAAACGGCGCGTCAATTGAATCAACATATACCATTACAAACGTTACCATTATTAGCTTCTCGGGAAGGTTTTCTTATTGTTCCTTCTGTGTAGAATATGATGTTTTTTAATCATCTTACATGTTCGTTAGTGCTCGCCAATATTCCAAATATGTTAAATTTAGCGATGTGTATTGTCATTTGTTCATTTCATTATTTTGGCATTTATGTCGATATCTTCAGTTTGTTAATAAAGTTCACATTTCATATTTCAGGGTTATTTCGGGACAATTTTACATCTTTTTACCAAGAGGCAGTTCAATGTGTTAAAATGTCTGGGGCTACCTCGTTTCACATAAAAGTGTGAAATAATATTCACGTGTTCATCTTGCCAGGTTTACTTTCGGAAAATGCTTAGCACTCTTGAGTTAGGTACTAATTTGTGCAAAACAAAAAGTTCGAGACCAGTCATCTCCCCTCCTTAAATTGGGGGAGGTAGTGCTCCCTTACATCACTCTTCCGTCTTGTTATGCCAATACAAGTTTTATGGTTTCTGATGCAGGGACGACCATGGTTTCAAAGATTTTGTATCGATTTAACACAGGCTGCTAATATAATACGGATAATTAGGCTTAAATGAAGATCAATAATACAGTGAGAGCATCTTGATTCATTTTTTCTACTCTTGAATAAAATTCACAAAACATGGTTACTTTCCTTTCCAGCAATGCTACATGATTTGACATATCTATGCGATATGCATTGTTAAATGACTGTACAGAAGAATTTTTTTCGCTACAAGTGAATACCGCAACAAATCAACGAAAGGTATAAAAATCTACCAAGACAAACTACATAAGATCAATAGGTTTCGTTCTGAAACAATCAGCTGAAAATCTGGATGTTATCAACATGGTTGATTAGCATGTGGGAAACATTTTGAATATCAATGTTCAGCTAGGAGCGCACAATGTAGAAATTGCAACGAATATAATCATTTTGCAAATATTGTCCAAGAGGTATGCAAATAGGCACATAAGAAGAATCAATGAGTTACCTGATGAAGATATTCAGAAGGAAGACAAGACCTTCATCCTTACTGAATGACAAAGCATTAGATGACATAGAAGCATATATGAATGTAGAATATGAACGAAACTTTAGTTTAATGGACATTTTATTTTAAGCTCCATTTAGGTAGCCAATACAGAGAAGAAAATATGTTCACTGGTAATTAATCTTAGTTAGTTGGTAAAACGAAACTCAGATTTAAACGACGAGAATCTTGAACCAGAAAATCGATAATAGAGGAATCAGATCTGTAGGCGACACACCGAAAAACAGGTAGTACAAACGAAATACCTTAATATGTGTAGGGAATGCCCACTAGGTCAACAACAATATAAGGAAAGAATACAAATAGTAGAAGTCCAAAACAAATATGGTAAACAGGTGAGAATAGAAAATAAAGTAACGAAAGATAGAAACAGAAGAAAACAATACAGAAATGTAGATAGTGGAATAATAAGGACGTGTAAAGATAAAAGAGAAAGTGAAGATATAGAGGAATTAGTCAAGAAAAAAGAAGTAGAGGTTGCGTTGAAAGAGAAGTTATAAAAACATGATAGAAGGAAGTCTGAAGAATTAATACAAACCGCTGATTCACTTTTATGTTAAAACTTATAATTCTTTCACTATTTTCCTTCTTATTGTCCCCTAAAAGGATTCCCATGGCGACATAAAAATGTCTCACTTGGCACAGATAAAATACAAAGATGAAGTAATTAAATATTACAGTGCAAAAACACAAACCAACCTGTGCTATGTGACCATTAAAAACACGAATGCTATCCACTTGGGCCATGGCAGAATAAAGCTGGTGGGCACGTACGCTAGAGCGGGAGTGCGCCCGAAAGAGCAAGCCCGTCAGCAATCGGGGCTATGTGCGCAAGCCATGATAGAGGAAAGAAATGGGTTTTGTCAATAGCACGAATTTCAATAGCACTTGTCATGGTTTCGTAAGGGTAACGTTGCACTTGTACACATAAAATACAGGTTTTGTACATTGTACAAAAATATGTTGCTAGTGGAAAATAACATCAAATAGTGCCATCTCTCAAATACACTCACTTATTATATAAGGCGTAAATGACTTGTAATCGTTTTAGACTAGTAACACTACACTTGTAAACCTATAATACAGCGTATTACTTTGTATTTCATTCTGTCTCCTGCAAATATTTGTTCCCTAAAAACATGTCTTTTCATGCAAAGAATTGAATTTTACCTCTAAATAGTTCAAAATGTCGTGCGCCAAAGCTACACCTGACATAAGAATGAGATACAGAGGAAGATTAGTTCAAGAGGGAAAAAGCTGTAAAAATGAGAGAAAAGGCAGACGTTTTTGTACGATGGTTATTAGTAGCGAAAAATACATTAATGAGTGTCATCTGACGAAGTAGAAGGAAAGAAAACCGAAAAAAGATCTGATATGAAACAGTTGAATATTTGTTGATTGTAGTTGAAAGATAAACTGTTGAATGTTGAAATCGGTTCCTATTGCTGTTATTACGTGTGCTTGAGGGAACCCAAACAACGTTTTCGAATATCGCAGCTTTTGATATGATAATAGTGTTGAGTGAAGTCGGAAGAATTATCGTGAGGTGGGCAGTCGAGGAAAGTATTTCGTCACTCGGCACTTGGTGTGCAGAGGACTGGGCACGTCCTTCTTCAACACAAAAGACGTCATCAGATCAGACGCCGTGTACGGCATAAAGGGTCTCCCGGCATCCCTTTAACACAAATAAGACAGATGCCAACATAAATAAGACAAATTTCTTTTTCAGTAACACTTCCAAAGAAATCGAAAAAGAAAACTTGACATTTGAAATTTTGGAGATGAAAGACCGTATAGGTATTCCAATACGCCACTGAAAATGAACGCATCACTATTTCATTCTTCACACACAATTTATTCATTCAATTTCGTGTTTAAAGTGCCTACGTGCAGAAAGAGAAGAGGAAAATGCTCAAATAGTAACAATTCCACATAAAATAACACACTATCAAACTGTAGAATTTAACGAAAAGCCTTTCCTGTAAAAGTTGTTTCTTTTTCAATAGTATTTCCAAAGAAAACGAAATTGATACAACTTTATATTTGAAATTTTCTTTTTGATACACCGTAGAGGTATTCACCCCTACGCCTCTTTATATAAAAGAAACACCATTTGATTCTTCACATGCGATTTGGTCATTCAGATTCCTTGAAGTGTCTACGTGCACTACGAACGTAGAAAAATGTCTGTGCCGGGAGGACTGGTAGTAGCAATTAAGCAACAAATAACAGACGTAGATCCGAAAACCGCAGAATTTAAAGAAAATTCATTCCCGTTAAGGTTGTTTTTATTTCAGTAATACTTCCAAAGAAATCGAAATTGATACTATTTCCATTTAAAATTTTGGGCTTGACCCCCGTGGATATAGCCCGGCTACGCCACTAGATATAGAAGCATCACCATTTGATTCTTGACATACGATTTGCTCATTCAGTTGTTTTTTGTTTGAAGTGTCTGCAAGCAGTACAAAGAGAAACAATGCATTAGATGGGTAGTCTGATAGTGGCAATTAAACAACAAATATCATAAGTAGATCCCAAACTGTAAAATATGACGAAAAGTGTTTCCCGTTAAGGTTGTTTTTATTTCAGTAATACTTCCATAGAATTCGAAATTGATACCAGTTTCCATTAGAAATTTTAGAATTGACCCCGTTGGTGTATTCCCGCTACGCCTCGATATGGAAGTATCATCATTTTATTCATCACGTACGACTTACTCATTCATTTTTTGTTTGAAGTGTCTACGTGGAATACGAACAGAAAAACGCCTTTACCGGATGGTCTGATACTAGCATTTCAACAAATAATAGACGTAGATCCCAAACCGTAGAATTTAACGAAAAGCGTTTCCCGTAAAAGTTATTTATTTTTCAATATTTCTACTAAAGAAATCGAAATTGATACCAGTTTCCATTAAACATTTTGAAGTTGACACCCGTGGAGGTATTCCCGCTACGTCACTGTATATAGAAGTATCACGATTTGATTCTTCATGTACCATTTGATCAGACATTTTTTCCAGTGTCTACATGCACTACGAGCTGGAAAAAATGCCTAAGGCTGGTGGTCTGATACACCCAATCTCTCTCTCTCTCTCTCTCTCTCTCTATATATATATATATATATATATATATATATATATATATATATATATATATATATATATATATATTCCTTCCCTACATAGCACCGTCAAACTAAAATGATAAGTCATCACAGATCCGAACTTTATACATGTTGAAGATTTAAACGAGATTGGTTCGGTGGTTACAAAGTTATGAAGTTTTACTAGCATATATTTACCCGCTTCACTGGGTGAAATGAAAATTTAAATGAACAGTTCCGTACATCATGTGTTTAGTACCCGTGAAATATGCTGTTTTCGTTTTGAATGGCATCGAATTAAAAGGCATCGGAATGATCATTGATCATCTCGACGACCCGGAAAACCCTGAATTCGACACTAATATTAATCATTTTTGATCATTTTAATATCTCCCTCTCTTCCAAGTTACAGGGCTGAATTTGGTTTTAAACGGGATCAGATGAGTCATTCTTCATATCAGTGACCACACAAAATACGAATCAACACTAATATCTAAATATTTTGACCAGTTTCTATATCTCCCCTCCTCCTCTTCCATGTTGCGCTGCACGACATCGGATGTGACACTGGTTATCTCAGAGTCCCCGGAAACTATGCATTCGACACTAATATGGGTTATACTTTATCCGTTTTATGTATTTACCTTTCACCCCTCTTCTGGATTGGCTGAATTTGGATTTCAACAGCACAAGCGGTGCCACTGTTGATCTCGGCGATTCCAAAAACTACACACTAATATCGGTCATTTTCGACCATTATATCCCCCTCCCCCATGTTGCAGCCCATGTCATCGGAAGTGCCATCGTTTGTCTCAGTGACTCCAAAAAATGTGGATTCAGCACTAATATCGGACGTTTTTGATCATTTTAAACCTCTTCCTCCCTTTCGCCGAAGCTGAATTTTTGAATTTGAATTCAAACGGGATCGAAAGTATCACTGCTCATCTAAGCGATCCAGAAAACTATAAACTCGATACTAACAGTGGCCATTTTTGATCATTTTTATATATATCTCTCTTTCTCACCCTCCTTCAACTAGTGGGGCTGATTTTGGATTTAAACCAGATCTGAAATGTCACTGTTCATCTGAATGATCTCGAAAACTATGGATTAGACAACAATATAGGTCATTTTCGATCAATAATATATATAACTCCACCTCCCTCTCAAACGTGCTGCTGCACAGGGCATCCGAATTGTCTCTGTTAATCTAAGCTAATCCTGAAACTATGGATTCGACACTAATATTAGTCATTCTTCTCCTTTCTCAAAGTTCCTTAGTCAAACTTTTTAATGTTTATTCTTCTCCTCTACGTTGTACCGTCCCCCTCTCCAACTACCTGGGCAGAACTTGGGTTGAAACAGCATCAGAAATGTCACTGTTTCTCTCATCGACCCCGAAAACTATGGATGCAACACTAATATTGGTCATTTGGATCTATTTTAAATTTCTCCTCTCACCGCCGTTGCATCGTTAAAGGGAATAGGCTAAAGTAATCCCTGCCCGAAAACTTATGTATATTGAAAGTTTGATTGAGATCGGTCAGTTGATTCAAGAGTGATGAAGTCACAAAGGCAATCATTTTTATTTTAATGTTTTTACATATATCTCCCCCATCCCCTATGCTGGCTCGTCAAAGTGAAATGATAAAAAACACCTAAGGTCCGACCCTCATATATGTTGCAAATTTGATCGAGATTGATTGGGTGGTTCAAAAGTTATTAGTTTTATTATTTTTTATTCATACGTCACCCTCGCCTCCCCCACACTATTATCTACCGTTAAGGTGAAGTCACAAAAATGCTTCCAGATCCAAACGTCACGTATCTCAAAATTTTGATTGAGATCGGTCGGATAGTTCAAGATTTATTAAGTTTGAAAAATAGTCACTTTCAGTCTTATATAACTTGATTTTATATATCTCCCCCTCCTTCTCCGCTCCTACGTTGCTAAGTCAAATTTAAATCATAGAAACAATCCTAGGCCTGAACCTCATGTATGTTGAAAATTTGATCAAGGTCGTAGGAGTGGTTCGAGAGTTATTAAGTTTTATTTATTTTTGTACTCCCTCCAACGCCCCTCAGTTCTAACATCAAAGTGAATAGACTAAACCAGCCCACCCTCGAACCTCATCCATGTTACAAATTTGATCGAGATCGGTCATGCTGTTCAGCAGATTTAGAGTCACAAACATAGTGATTTTCAATTTTATATATATAGATTTATCTTTATATGTACACACCTCTCTCTCCCCCCTCCGCTCCCTCAGTTCTAATAAAAACATTTTAGGTAAACGGTTATTTTTACGTGATAACGATCGAGAAACGAAATTTTTCAGTCTGAACACACACTATACACACAAAACCGGCTGTATCCGTATAAACGAGCGGAGTCAAAAGAACTCGCGGGGGGACACCTATAAGGGTCCTGCACGTGTTAAAAGTAAAAAAACAGATCGAGCAACCACTAAAAAGTGCTCGCTTTGCAAAAGTTGCTCACAGTGATGCTGTGTAGACCGATCGATATACAAAGATTGGCGGGTTCACCAACGCACACACACACACATACACGTAACGCATAACTTGTCAGTCACATGCTGTCAAACGGACCTCGTTGGGAACAAGTCTACGACCAGAAATAATGTTTTTAGAGAAGCAAGACTTATATGCATGTGTTTAGCATTATATTTTTTTTGACGATGGTGGAGACATCTGTAGCTTATACGAAGTAGTTTCGAAGATATCCCATTTAATGATTTACTATGTTTCTTGGGTCCTGGTCTGAACAATGCCTGTAGAGTGTGAAAGGTTTCAGTACCTACAAGATATATTCAACTTCACACCCTTCAAAAAACACACAAAGAGGTGAGGTGGAGACGAGGGGGTTACAGATCTCTTTATTCAATCAGTGTTTTCAAGTTGCAGCATTTGGTCCCAAGGTTGGGGAAGTATATGAAAAATGAAAATGAAATGAAATTTTGAGTTTTACGTCCCACGGTTATGCCGGTTAGGCTAAAGGAGACGGTGATAATGAGTAATGGATGAAATGAAGAAAGTGGGAGGAAACGGGAGAACCCTGAGAAAACCCACGCGCACGGTGTTTGTCCACAACAAAGTTCACTTGGCGGGAGCAGGGTTTGAACCTGAAACCCCTGGCACCAGAGGTGAACACTCTACCACTGAGCCACCGCGGACCGGGGAAGTATCTGAATCAATTGGAAATTTTTAGGGAATCATTTTTTAAAAGAATTTTAGGGGAATTTTCTATTTTTTTTCTTTCTTATGTCAAATGCCTTTTAACAACTGTACATTGTTTGGTTTATGCGTTTACATTACTCAATAGCCCAGACTCAGCTCCTGCTGACCCATTTTAATTCTCAGAGTTACTATATATCTCTTTCAAAAAAAACTTAGGGACAAAGATAGAAAGAAAAAGAAAAACAAACGAAACGTCGAAATACAACATCGAGGAGAAACTTCCAGTGTGGGTTGGCATCTTTGCGTTGAGTACAGATGACCACGTATCGGGGAATTCCCGATACCGCAACGCGGGGGCCTGATTGCTTGCAGTGTCTGCAACAAATATACGTGCTTTGTTTCGTGTTGTAGATTGTAGTTTAAAGTGTATTTCAATAGTTTTAAATGAAGATCTTACTTAACTCTACTGAAGAGTGGTGGAATATCAATAGATAAGTATATATTTTTCTTTCCATCTTTATTTAAAATTTACTAATGTGTTTCTTGTAACTACTTTTGAGTAAATACGTATTTGGCTCTTGGGCCTAGGCTAGGACTGAGAAGATTAGAACCGAACTTATAGAATATATAACTGTTTGGCCTACAATTAAGAACAGGAAAAAGTCTATTTTCATACATAAAAGGTGAGAGGGGCATACCCCTAAATTATCCGAATGAGATAAAAGTTGCGAAATTTAATCTCCTTGACATCTTGAGAAAGAATATAATCTTCAAACATTCTTCCTCTATTTGGCGGTAGAGGATGGAGGCATATTCCCCGATAAGATCTTATATGTTGGATCTTAGGGTATGCCTAGAATAATCGAGACAATTAGAGCGAAACTTTAAGACTCAATAGTTCTTTGACCTAGAACTAATTTAAAAGAAGAAAAATACATATATAAGGTGTGACAGGGGCAGGGGTGCCCGAAGAAAATTTTCTAGAGGGGGGGCCCTATCTTCATGATTGCTATATTAAGTCTGGTATTTCTGGTATTTAATATACGTGGTTTACTATATTACATATACATTTTCGTGAGCCAGAGCGCGGCCCGAGCCTCACCCTGCCCTCCTCTTCCGGCGCCTATGGACAAGGGTACATACTCCATAAAAATTGTCCGCATGAGATAATACTTGACAATTTAATCCGCTTAATGTCTTGAAAACGAAAATAATTTTAAAATAATTTTCTTGGTTTACATGGCGGGAGTGGAGGGAGCATATCTCTCGATAGAATCCTATAGGTTGGGTTTTAGGGTTAGCCTATAAAATCTTGGACGATTGGGATAAAACTCGTAGGATCCATAGTTCTTGTACCTTAATTTGTTTAAAAAAATCTTTATACTTCTATAGGGGGTTACAGGGGGCATACTCCTCAAACATTGTCCGAATAAGTTAAAGCTTACATAATTTAATCTTCTTAATGTGTTCAGAACGAAAATAATTTTAAATTTTTTTTTGGTTTACTTGGCGGAAGTGGAGGGGGCATATACCTCGATACAATCCTATAGCTTGGGTCTTAGGGCTAGCCTACAAGAACTGGGATGATTCGAATGAAACTCTCAGTATTCATAGTTCTTGGACCTAGAATTGAAAAATAAAAACTATTTACAATTACAAGGGGTGACAGGGCTCATTCTCCTCACAAATTGTCCGAAGAAGTTAAAGCTTGCAAAATTTAATCTTCTTAATGCCCTGAGAGAGAAATAATTTTAAAATATTATTTATGGTTTACTAGGCGGAAGTGGAGGGGGCATATTCCTCAATAAAACCCTAAAACCCCTAGATCAGTGAGTAGTTATATTTCTTGTATTAGAATAGGGAAATTTTGTGGCAACAAATATATTTGCACCACTCCTTTAAAGTAAGCACTGTGATAGAATGGAGTTATGGCTACAAATGATATTAAAATATAATCCTAGTTAGATTAATTAACATAGACGCATTTAAATTATCTTAATAATATTATGAAGTTACCGTTTTACGACAGGGAATTGTTAAAATAACAGGGCCAGAATCATTTCAGTTATAACTGGTATGTTAAAATCAAATATATATTTTATGGAGATACTTATCTTCCTTGTGTTGTGTAAAATTTCCGGAAATTTTGAACCCATTAGAAAAATCTTTTGTTCGGAAATATTGGCAAAACCTGGAAAATATAAATTAAAAACTATTTCTTCGCCTGATGCTAATCTTATTTGCTGTAACGTGTCTGCAGAATGTATACAATGTATTTCGCTAGCAGGAAAAATTTTTAAAGCAACAGCTTTTAATTTTACTTTTTAGTTTTCTGATTTCTGATAAAAATGCCTGTTTATTATTTGTATACTTTTCGAACAATTCAAAAAGAGAGATGATCCTATTTACATATACGCACATATGCAATACAAGTGCGTAAATTTGAACAGTGACAAATATATTAATAAATTTCATATGTGTAACTTCCACTCGTTATTATTAAAGACTAGCAGAATACCCGTTCTTCGCACGGGGATAATGCGTTTCATTTGGCGTATAAAGGGCACCAAAACTGTCACCAATGAACTTAGGGACCCCAAAAATTATGAATTCGACACTAGTATCAGTCATTTTCAATTACTTTTACATGATCATCCCGCCCCTTTACTAGCACTAATGGGGCTAAATCTGGATTTAAGCAGCTTCGGAAGTGTTAATGTTCATCTCAGAACCCGTAAAACCATGGATTCGACACTAATATCGGGCACCTGTCCGCGCCCCCAAGTTACGAGGTTGAATTTGGATTTAAACGGCATCGGAAGTGTTACTGTTCATTTCAGCGACCCTAAAAACTATAGATTCGATACTAATATCGGTTATTTTCGATCAAATTATATATCTCCTCACCTCCTAGTTGCGGGGATGAAATTGGATTTAAACGGCATCGGAAATGTCACTGTTCATCTGAGCGACCCCGAAAACTATAGTTTTGACACTAATATCGGTCACTTTCAGTTATTTTTATATATCTCTTCCTACCCAAGTTATGGGCCTGAATTTGGATTTAAATGGGATCGGAAGTGTTACTGTTCATCAAAGCAACCCCAAAAACTATGGAATCAACAGTAATATCGGTCATTTTCGATCATTTGTACATATAACTCCCCTCGCCTAACCCCGAGGTCACTGCGCTGAATTTGGATTTAAACGGCATTAGAAGTGTTACTGCTCATCTCAACGACCCCGAAAACTATGGATTCGACACTAGTATCAGTCGTTTTCGATCGTTTCAAACTTAAATATATCATCCCCTTCCCTCTCTCTAAAGTTTTGCCGTTGAATTTGGATTTAAACTGCATCGGAAATGTCACTGTTCATCTCAGGGGTCCTGGAAACTATGGATTCACACTAATATTGATCATTTCGCATTTTTATATAGTCTACCTTCCCCTCCCCTAATTTGGGGGGATAAATTTGGATTTAAACTGCATCGGAAGTGTCACTGTTCACCTTAGCTTCCACGAGAACTATGAATTCGATACTGATATAAGCTATTTTCCTTTTTTTTAATATACCTCCGCTTCCCCCAAGTTGCAGAGCTGAATTTGAATTTAAGCTTCATCCGAAATGTTCATCTTAGCAACCCCGAAAACTATGGGTTCGATACCAAGATCGGTATTTTTCAATATATATTCGCACTTCCTTCCTCCAAGTTGCACCTTCAAAGGGAAATACTAAAATCCATCCCAGGCCCTAAATTTATCTATGTTGAAAAATTTTATTGAGATCGGTATGGTAGTTCAAGAGTTTTTAAATTACAAATATATTCACTTTCATATATATATATATATATATATATATAGATAGATAGATAGATAGATAGATAGATAGATAGATATAGATATAGATATATACAGATATAGATATAGATAGATAATTTGTCGCAGTAGAAAACAGGTATTTGTTTACTTACAAAATTTTGTACATAAAGTTTATAGTAAATTCTGTATTTGAATATTAAATGATAGTAACTATATATCTAAGTGCATGAGTAATAGAGAAATTTGCCTACTGCTCTTTGTTGTAAAAAATAATTTGGTTAAAATTAACAAAATTTCCCCAGATCAAAGAGCACATTAAGGACTCAGTTTCATTCAAGAGCCCTAATTGTTGCAAAACAAACGCTTCATGATGGTAGATGTGTATGCAATTGTAAAAGTTCTGTAATTAATGCACATCCAGGTGTAAACGACTAAAATGCACATAAATTAAATGAGTGCAGACTATAAATTTTCAAGAATAAATACAACAATTTTATTTTCGAATACTTCTTTAGAAAAAATACATTCGCTATATTGAAATTTCTCAACTTCATTTTTCACGCGTTCGAGAGAAAAAAGAGCTTTCATTACTAGTAAAACTAACCTAATACAAAGATTTTTTTTTATTTTCCGAATTTTTCCGGAAAGATTCCGATTTTTACCAGCAGGTTGAAAATTTCTGGAAATTTTACAACACTAGTTGAGAACGAAAATAAATTTAAAATATTTTTCTTGGTTTACTTGCCGGAGTGGAGGGGGCTTATCCCTCGATAAAATCCTATAGGTTGGGTCTTAGGGCTAGCCTACAAGAACTGGGACGTTTGGAATGAAACTCGCAGGATTCATAGTTCTTGGGCCTAGAATTAAAAAGAAAATCTATTTACATTTATAAGGGGTTAAAGGAGGCATACTCCTCAAAAATTATCAGAATGAGATTAAACTCGCAAAATTAAATCTCCCTAATGTGTTGAGAACAAAAATAATTTTAAAATTATTTCCTTTGTTTACTTGGCAGGATTGGAGGGGGCAAGTTCCTTATATGACTGACCTGTCTGAAATCAAGTTTTGTACATAATTATTATCACCTACCTCTAATTGGGCTTTTCAAAATGTTACTTTTATTAAAATGTGTATGGCAAGTGGGGAGAATGGGATCAAAATTTATGGTAAAATCAGTGTTATACTGGTCTCGCTAGTTCGGGAAATAAAACATGGTATACGAAAATTTCTCATTAAAAATAGTTGGAGACGTGACCATATGTTTCCAAAACTTTCGCTTGTAAGGTGGAAAGGAGTAAATTTCTATATTTTACCCTTTTCATTCAAATTTACGTTGTCTATTTCATAATCAATGATAAACGGCTGAACCGTTTGAAATGAATTTTTGAACATACCACTCGGATCGAGCCCATTTTTATCATGTCATTTCCATTAAAATGTGTATCCTAAAGGAGATGGGAGAGGGACTGTATTCCAAAAATAGAATATGTCACTAGCCTCTCATGTTCGGAACATGAAACTTCATATATAACCCCCTTATTATTAATAAATGGCAACTTGCTCCAGCGTTTTAGAAAATTCATTTAAGGGGGAGGCCATTTCTATGTTATTACCGATATATGAGAAGAAACATGAGTTTTGTCTGTTTTATCATCACGGAAAAATGAGTGAATCCTTTGGAGTGAATTCTTGAGTAAAGTGAGGAATTCACTCACGCCGGGTTTTTTATTTTGAGACTTTCATCAAAATGCATATCAAGGGGGAGGAATTCAAAATGTATAACAAAAATATGTACTTCTTTAATCCTTTAAATTAGACAGCTGTAACTCAGTATCTATAAAATCTTTTTTGAAAATAGTATATGAACAAAAACACCAGAGGTGCAAAAAGTGCAGCCAAGTTCGTCAGCCTCAAAAAGTGTTGAGATGAAGATGGATGAGCCAAGTTCCTTGGCCACTGCATCTGAAAGGAACACTGGAACTTGGTGCGAGGTGTCTAACATATTCGAATACATTAAGATGTCTGTTCCTAGTTTCACGGCCGGGACTTTTCAGCCCTAAGGCTAGTGGTGACCACCAAATCCACCACGCTCACAAACACCATCTCTAAGGCTAGTTAACATAATTTAATTTGACACTTCGTGGAGGAATATAAATTTACCTTGTGTTGGTTTCGAACCACCAATTTTACTGCAGTATACTGTATATGTGCCTTAACGCCTTAGCAAAGTTGATATGCCTATGGCTGATGGTGGTCCCGAACCCACCACGCTCACCACCACTATTCCTAAGGTTCCTTAACACCATTTTCCTTGACACCTCGCTCCAAGTTCCACTGTTCCTTTCAGATGCAGTAGCCAAGGAACTTGGCTCATCCATCCTCATCTCAACACTTTTTGAGGCTGACGAACTTGGCTGCACTTTTTGCACCTCTGGTGTTTTTGTTCATATTTCACTTCTTTTTGTAGTTCACCATGTCAATATCGTATATTGGGATTCACAATTGTAGCATATTGATGGATTTAAATTTAAAATTGTACATTTTTAAAGGAGTCATAATGTGTTACATACAACATTAGTTCCCAAGGGTTTTCCCACCGGGATCGAACACAAGACCCTGTACAAGAAAGGCGCACATGCTAGTCACTAGAACAGCGGGGAAGATTTATTCTATTAAATATCTGTCAGAGAGTTATGTCCAAACAAGGTTCCAATTCATTTACCCGAACTACAAAATCACGATCGCTAACATCTCATTTTTCATTACGTAAATACAAAGAGTATCAACAGGGCTCAAAACCCTTGATGCTTAATCCTCGCTGCTACATCACTAGACATAGCTGGTGTTTCAATATACTTAGTTGTTCTCTACCTTTTCACATTGCGAAATTACAGAGTTCATTACATGATGTGCATGTTGTGCAGTTTCATACTGCCTCGGGTTTTCCTTCCAATGATATACACCTTTCAAATATTTTGTCCATTTAATAATATTTGCCACCAACATATCCTAACTGTATATAAAACTGCATGAACTGACATAAATTAAAGGGGTGCTTCCGGTTGACGTGGAAAGCTGAAATGATGAAGGGGAATGAAGAATTGTCCCGTTATTTAAAGGTCTTTTTTCCTTCGTTTTTTTTCACATATAATCTAATATTTTAGGGACGTGGGATTGAAAAAAAAATTGAAATTCGGTATGCTTGTACGTTTTCATTAATATTACCTAAGTAAATCAGTAAAAATAAGCCATTCTAAATTTAGAGTGGTTTTATGGGGAACTGAAAAATCTTTCCCATGGTACGTATTTATATAGGACACCTTTTACCCCCCCCCCCAAATTATACGGCACTTCCCGTAGGGCTACAATGATAATAAATAAATACGCCTGTAGCCCATAAATAACTCCCATAGCACATTCCTCACATTTCGGACTTTTTTCCATATTCAAGTCATTATAGTGTACATTTATGCAGAGTTTCACGTCTCTATCCCATTGGAAAGTACCTAATCGTTTTGATGAGTGAGTGAGTGAAACGATTTTTTTTCTGGCTAACGACAGTTTTTTGCCCAGAAAAAAATTTCCCATAGCACATTCCTCAGATTTCGGACTTTTTCCATACCCAGGTAGTTATAGGGTACCTTATGCAAAGTTTCACGTTTCTATCTCATTGGGAAGTACCTAATCAATTTGATGAGTGAGTGAGTGAAACGATTTCTTGCTTGGCTAAGAACAATTTTTTGCCTATACAATCTTTCCCATAGGACATACCTCAAATTTCGGACTTTTTCCATACGCAAGTCATTATAAGGTACCTTTGTGCAGAGTTTCACGTCTCTGTCTCATTGTAAAGTACCTAATAAATTTGATGAGTGGGGGCGCGGTGGCTCAGTGGAGCCGGTGGGTGTAGCCGAGCGGTCTGAGGCGTTAGGCTGATGATCGTGAGGTGAAGCCCATTGGGGGTTCGAGTCCCTCTGTAGTAGCAAGGGTGGAATTTTAACTGTCCTCGATGTTTCTGTGTTCGTGTCCCTGTCGTGTCTAGTAGTCCTGAAAAGTGGTTGAAGTAGAAAATAAGTCAGGAAGTTAAAAAAAATGGTAGAGCGTTCACCTCTGATGCTTGGGGTCCTGGGATCAAACCCTGCTCCCGCCAAGTGAACTTTGTCGTGGACAAACACCGTGCTCGTGGGTTTTCTCGGGGTTCTCCCGTTTCCGCCCACTTTCTTCATTCCACCATTTTCAATCATCTCTCATCATCACCGTCTCCTTTAGCCTAACCGGCATAACTGTGGGACGTAAAACTTAAATATTTCATTTCATTTTTCAATTGATGAGTGAGTGAGCTAAACTACTTTTTTCCTGGCTAAGGACAGTTTTTTGCCCATAAAAAATTTCCCATAGCACATTCCTCAGATTTCGGACTTTTTCCATACTCAAGTTATTGTAGGATACCTTTATGTAAAGTTTCAAGTTTCTATCTCATTGGGAAGTACATAATCAATTTGATAAGTGAGTGAGTGAAACGATTTTTTCCTCGCTAAGGACAGTTTTTTGCCCATGAAAGATTTTCCATAGCACATTCCTCAGATTTCAGACCTTTTCCATACTCAGGTCGTTATAGGGTACCTTTATGCAAAGTTTCACGTTTCTATCTCATTGGGAAGTACCTAATCAATTTGCTGAGTGAGTGAGTGAATCGATTTCTTGCTTGGCTAAGGACAGTTTTTTGCCTATAAAAACTTTCACATAGGACATTCCTCCAATTTCGGATCTTTCCCATACTCAAGTCATTACAAGGTACCTTTGTGCAGAGTTCCACCTCTCTGTCTCATTAGAAAGTACCTAATCAATTTGATGAGTGAGTGAGCGAAACGATTTTTTTTCCTGGCTAAGGACAGTTTTTTGCCCATAAAAATTTCCCATAGCACATTCCTCAGATTTCGGACTTTTTCCATACTCAAGTTGTTATAGGATACCTTTATGCAAAGCTCCACGTTTCTATCTTATTTGGAAGTACCTAATCAATTTTAAGTGAGTGAGTGAGTCAGTGAGCCTGAAAACTGCTTATTTTTTGGGTAAAGTACTCAAATATGGTTGAAGGTAGGAATGTGAGATTTGGCATATGAATACACCCGTGGGATATCTCCTTACATTCTAAATTTCATGTTTCTACCCTTAATAGAATCGTTTTTACAAAGCCTTGAAATCGGCGATTTTACCCAAAACTCTTGTTCGTGTATAATATGCTTACGGCAGTGCAGGCCAGTTTTCACTTTCTTCGCGGAACTTGGCTGCCATGCACTGCCGTGCATGTTGAAATTAAGACGTGTCCCAGAGTGGAGCGGGGATAAGATTAAACTGTTTAAAATGAATTTTTAAACATATTTTTTGTTGACTTCGATATTTATCATTAGCGACTTGGATTAAAATACGTGTTCTAACAAGGAACGGCCATAAACGTGTCATCCGGACATCCGAATGAAACCTAGTCCATTCGATAAACATAACAAATATATGTTCATTCACAAAAATTAGGTGCCATGGACAACGGAGAAAGACCCTGGGGCCCATTAATCCTATTAGTGTAAAGAAAATCGTAGACTCACAGTGAAATAGATATTGCATCAACGTTGCTCAATGGAAAGTCATGGTTTATAATTCGTTCTTTTCAACATGAAACAAGCTTTCCAGATGTGCTATGTATTGGAGCCCATAACGCACTCAAACAGAGAAAAATGGGAGAATGTCGGGAAAATTTTCTCGACAAATCCCTCCTATCAACTTTGGACCCCTCTGAAGTAGCCCCGGGTAAGAACACATTATCCAAATGTATCTCGAAAAATACTATAGTAAATATGAAATGTGTTTACCATGCTTTATATTGATAGACAGAATAGGTATGAGGGGAAAGCGTGTATTGATATACAAGTTATTCCCTCATATCTATTCCGTCTATCAATACAAAACTTGGCAAACATTTCTTATTCCCTATAGTATTTTCAAGATACATTTGGATCATGTGGTGTTACCCCGGGCTAGTTTAGGGGTGTCCAAAGTTGATGGGAGGGATTTCTGGAGGAAATTTTCCCTATATTCTCCCAATTTTACCTGTTAAAACGTTATGGTCCCCAATACATAGAACCTCTGGAAAGCTTGTTTCATGCTGAAGAGAATGAACTATAAACCATTACTTTCCAATGAACAGTGTTGATGCAATAGCTTTCTCATTGTGAGTCTACGATTTTCTTTATACTAACTGGGTTAGACCTAATGGGCCCCAGGAATTTACTCCGTTGTCCATGGACCTAATTTTTGTGCATGAACATATCTTTGTTATGTTTATTGAATGTACTAGGTTTGATTCGGATGTCCGGATGACACGTTCATGTTCGTTTCTTGTAAGAAGGGATAGGGGTAAGGTAATTTTCGAGTTCTTACAAACAATAACTAACGGCCGCACTAATTAAAAGGGTTTTTTGAAGATAGACAGCTCTTGGGTCGAGTTGGATTTCTATTCGATTCAAATACGGATCCTAAGGTGTGGAAAAGAGGGTATAAATATACCTCTCATATATTTTCCATACATATTCTTCCCGAGCTAAGAACGGGTATTTCCACTAGTTGCTAATTCTGAAATAGAAAGAAAAAATATATTTGAAGAGAAAATGCCATTTTTGCTTAGAAATATCTTACTACTGAGACATGTTACTTATTATGGTATTACACATATATTTTATTTGTCATACTGAGTGCAGATAACCTGAAATCAGATAATTTAAAAAAAAATATGTTGTTATGCAAATTTACTTTGAATAATCATACAGTTTCAAAGCAAAAGGTACTTATATTCATTATGAGAAAGTTATGAGAAAGGAATATTAAAATATAGTACAAAGTTTATTTAAAAAGAAAAACTTTTAAGCGGGATATCCTATATACTCACTTTAGATACTTTTAAATTTCTAGGATCAATATTAACAGGCCAAAATCATATCCTTGAAGACAATAAATGTCGACTGAAAGTTGGAAGTTCATGTCATTATTTACTTCACAATCTTTGGTCTTTGTGCATCATGTCGAGGAATTTTACAGCTTAAAATATATAAAACGATAATCATGCATGTTGTGCTATATTCCTGTGCAACATGGTCGCTTTCACTGAATGAAGAACACAGATTCAAATTGAAGAACGCAGATATTCAGACCCAAGAAGAACGGGAATGCGGAATGGTGAAAAACCTCATAAAGTGGAACTGCATATTTCATACCGTTTACCAAACATTGCTCGGGTCATCAAGTCTAGGAAGCTCAGGTGGACAGGTCATGTTGTCAGACTGAATGAAAGTACAAACGCTTCAAAAATTTTAACTGGAAATCCAATCGGGAAAGGACCATTTGGAAGATCTAGGCGCAGTTGGAAGGACAATATTAAGATGGACATTGCAGAAATAGGAATACAAAGTAGAAACTGAACACAGCTGGCTAAGGACAGAAGTCAATGGAGAACTTTTGTGAACGCTGCATTGAACCTTTGGGTTCCATAGGCTATGGAGTTAGTAGGCTAGTTAGTTACATGCTAGCTGTGCAACGCAATGCAAAATTCTTGTAATTTGCAAAAGTGCAGCATATTCTACACGTGCATAATGTACTTTGTTTTGTTACTAATTACGATTCCTAAAACAAATACGCAATATGATTAGCATAAGTATATTTTTGTGTCTAATTATTGAGAAGTGGAATATCACTGTGACCACCCTTCGTGTATGTTGGGAGAATCGTAATTCATTTCTATTGAGTAACCGTTACATGTGAGAAATGTAACATAAATGTTTGGAAACTCCCAATTTCGTTTTTATTCTAACTTTATATAGCAACCAATCTGAAAAAAGCTAAAAAGAAATATAACTTGAATTGTATTCCGTTTAAAAAACAAGTACGAGTGATTTAAGTAAAAAAAAATACAACAAATAAAGAAAAATGTTTCTTCTTTGTTTAAATCGTGATTTTCTTCAACCCTGTTAGCGACGTTCCATTTAAACTGTGTATTGAAAAGAAGATACAGTACTTTTTACGTGGGTATCCTACATGCATCGTGTGCCAACAGTTTCAGTACAGAAACCTTGCGGCCGAAATTTTGAGGCCAAGAACTCTTTGCCCAAAGTTTCGCCTGAGCAAAATCTCGCCACCCAAAAAGTCCCGGGCCAAAATCTGCCTGGTCAAAATGTTGTGTGCCCCAAAAACCTTGCGGCTCGAAATCTCTCCTGGTCAAAACCTGATATGTTCAAAACCTTGGAGCATGAAACCTCACGGGCAAAATCTCGCGTGGCTGAAATTCTTGTGTCCAAACTCTCGCCGCGCAAAATCCCATCTGGTCGAAAGCTGGGTGACTAAAACCTCTCTGGCCAAAGTTTACCCTCACCCCGACCAAAACCTCGCCAAACGAAATCTCTCGGGACAGAATCTTGCCTGCTTGAACCTCCGGGACGTAATCTTACCTAGGAGAGAGTTCCGTTAGTATAACACTTCGCCACGACTTCTAGAGTATTTCATATATGTATAAACTTAAAAGATAACACATAGATGATTATATTACAAGTGAAATAAGCATTGATTTTTATGATTCCTGCCCAAGACTGACTTTTGATTGCTGTCTAAAAGGCATTTATTATGCTTTTTTATGTCCAGTAATTTAGAAATTAGCTTGCGTGTAACTCGGGATTTCAAAGCGTACACAACATGTTTTAGATGTTGGTGTGTAGTGATGGGTGAATTGATGTATGGGTTTTTGATTTCGAAAGTATGATGCCAATTTCGACTGGCCATAACTCGGGAACCATAAGTCTGCACAACATAATACTTCAAACTCTTATATAGCAGGTAAAGGTCTATCTCGAAGTTGTACGTACAATACACCTAGGCCTACAGCGTCATTGATTTTCAGGGGGAAAAATGAAGCAGGAAACTAGATTCGATGTATAAGACTTCTCTTCATTTGGGTATAGTTTAGTATTATACCTAGGTATATCCATTCATTCCGAATCCGTCAATTTTTTATGCTTGTGGTGGCGGATCTAGCCCGGGGGCGAGGAAACATAAAATAATTTAAGCTATTATTTATATATTTCTGGCAGTTTGTAGTAAACTCTTGGTATACCTACCATAGTCGGGGGTCTGTCTGCCCCCCCAGTTTTTACCTTCTAGATCTGCCACTGGCTTTTAGTGTCTAAAGTAAGCGTTCCTGGGCACATGTCAGTTAACTCTCTCCTTTTCTCCCTATTATTATTATTATTATTATTATTATTATTATTATTATTATTATTATTATTATTATTATTATTATTATTATTATTTTACCCCCAGAAATACATTGAGTAAATAGTTATGATAAGATTTTGGCAAGTTCGTTCCGTGAGATATTGAGCAATAGAAATTTTGAGCAGCGTGCTTTTGACAACTCGAGTTTCTGGCTAGGCGAGACTTCTACCAAGACCACGTGCATTAACCACTTGGTCACAAATGCATCACACCCTTCCTCGCTTGTCTATTGGCTAACGCGTGTATCTTTCGTGCACGTGGTCCCGGGTTGGATTTCCGATGTAAACACAAACAAATTCACAATCGCTCACTTTTAATAATCGTCCGTTTGCTTTAGCTTAAAAGGTGTAACGTTTAACTAAGAAAGATCATATCATTTCTTCAATAAGTAGTTCGGAAACCTGTAATATAGACAGACAACGGTGGTTCAAATGCTTACCGCTGGTGTTACGGATTTTTAGTTCTATCGAACATAAGTGAGGTTGTGATGCACAATATTGAATATGTGGCAGACGCGTTATTTGTTGTTGCAAAGGGTAGGCAACTGTCTCTCCATTAAGTTTGATATACTGTATATATATATATATATATTATATGATATTAACAAATATCGCCACGTGTTACCGTCGGCAATATTTTGCGTTTCACCTTCGGTGTATTTCATACGTAATTAATTATTTTAAATGAGGAGCCCAAGCACTGAATTTCATTTCCTTAACCTGAAGAGATTGGGATATATAATAGTTATTTTAAATGAGAAGTCCACATGTCATATCTCTATCACTTAGAGATTCCGAAGTACTGACATTTTAATATAAAAATTTAGACAGACCGAATGTTCTAACCTGCTCCTAATAGATGGGTTGGCTATTCTAGAATAATAAGTTTTATTTATTTGTTTAGAGATGCTGTGTCCGTTTCTTGAAAATACCTTTCTACACTTTACTTCTACGCCACCACAAAATATATTACTATGTTCACTGTTGTAATAACATTTTTCCTGTAGATCTTAAATCTATATCGTTTTGTGTGGCGCAATCGTCTTCAATAGTGTCGAATGATGTTTATACTATTTCGGGTCTCAATTGACCCAATTTTCCTTTCCTACTCGTACATCACTCGTAGCATTCATATTTAAGGCGGTAAGATCTTTTTCTGACTTTTAAGGTGGCAATATCCTTTATTACACCATCAGTTATTGTGTCATTTGCGCTTAAAAAACTAAAAGCCTCCTGGAGTTTCAGGATTGCATTTTTCCCCTATTGATATGAAGTGAGAATCATATGGGCTCTCAGACTATCTATTATATAAAAGAGAACGCACAAATCCTTTGTTAGCTCATCACGCTAATACGGCTGAACCAATTTCTTTCATTTTTGGGAGGTTATTAGGATTTGGACCCTAGATGGTTTTTATCATATCACTTTAATTTTTAATTACCAGTGTCTTGAGATAATTGACCATTCAAGTGTCCATAACGTACAAATCCTTTGTTAGTTCATCATAGGTATAAAAATAAACGTATTTATATGCAACCCGCATGACCGTGTCACTCGGCGGGTTAACATAAATGACAGGCGCTATAATGTTAACATTTACTGCAATTTGAAAGCGAAAAAGTAAAAATTATCTAAGTAACAAAGTTTATTGCGTTCCGGGGTGACCGCAGCGAAGCGGGGTGAACGCTGCTAGTACTGTAATAAATGAAATTAATAAAGGATACATTAATAAACGCAGTATAGATGTGCTTATGCATGATATTTGATGTAGGAAAGTGAATGATATTTTAATAAAATTATGTGCGATATGTAATAATTTTGTGTAACTTAACAACTTTATTGTTAATTATTTTCATTAGTGTAGACGTAATTTTACCTTTAATGCATTATTTGGATCATGCTGAAGAGTTTCGACGAGTATTCTTTACGTAATTCGCGTACGAACCAACGGTAAAGAACCTTCCGAAATTTTTCGAATGAGAGGGACTACAGTAAACAACGTTCAATTTTCCCAGTGTAATGCTTGGTGATACTTCATCTCTAAATTTCGATTTTATTGTTTATTTTACTTATTTACTTATTATAATAAACGTTATCAAATACAGGGGCAAACTTGAAGAATTTGTTCAAGAGAATCATTGGCCGTTAGTTGTGTAGTGAACTGTAAAAGGAACGTGGAAGTTACATGTAATACGTAAAATTTAATGATCTTGTAGGAGATCGAATCACTGGAAACCAGAAACCGATTAAATCGTTGGAAATGAATTTTGGAATATAGTTTTCACGTACTTCAAGCTGGCTTTTTATGATATAACTTTGATTACAGAGCGTATCCTAAAAGCATGAAGTGCAACGGCTTCAGAATTTATGCTAAATATAAAACATTTATTGAAATTTTAACATTAAACTTCCATTGTAATATGTATGCTAAAGGCGAGAGGCAAGAGGATTCAATTATTTTCCACAAACCTATTCCTCCCATGTGAAGAACGGGCATTTCAGCGATTACGATATATATTCAAGTGAAAATGCTGTTGGAGGTCCGTAGAACAGTGTTCAGCAACTTTTTCCTACTAGCGGCATAACATAAATTGTTTATTATTATTATTATTATTATTATTATTATTATTACTACTATTATTATTATTATTATTAAACATAAATCGAACCGTGCATTTATTTATAACTCGCTGAAATGCCCGTCTTTCGCAGAGGGAAAATAGTTTTTTGAAAAATATTTTTATATTTTTCCACCTTAGGATAATTATGTATTTCAACTAACAAAAAAAAGTACTTGGGCTCGAACGGCTGAATACGCACAAAAAGGAAAGTATATATAATGCTACCATCTCGGAAGCAAACAGTGATGTCCGTTTTTCTGCAAGATGGTGTAAATTTCCGCATGAGCAGGCCAAAGTAGAGCACATGCCATAACGACAGGGCATCTACAAAGTCTGACCTCGGGCCATTTTTGAGGAAGAGGGTTGGGTGGATGGAAAAATCAGCGAACACGTATTGCATTATAGTTACGGAATGAAGAAAAGTTATGTCCCATCGTCCCCCAGAGGGTCCTAAACAGGGTCCAACCAAAATTTTCAAATGGTAAGTAGGTCAAGTAGTATATTGTTGGAAAGCTATTGTAAAAAGAAACAAGATGAAACAAGTCCTGAATCTCTACGTTTACCCTGCACAAAATGGTAGGCAGTCAAAATGACAACACAGTTGTCATGAAAGAGTTTGTAATCACCATTTTGGATAGGGTACGCATACACTTTCGGAACTTCTTGCAGCTTGTTTCTTTTCACAATACCTTGCGAACGATTTACTACTTGACCCTCCTTACTATGTGATAATAGTGAGGTGGATCCTGTCTGGAACTCTTCGAAAGATATTCACGTAATATATTTTCATTCAACATCTGTACTCTGAAAAATAATGGGATACGTGTACGTCGATATTTCCATCCACTCAACTGTTTCCACAAAAATGGAGTTGAGTTGATTTTGAGTTTAACGTCCCTTTCAGCAGCGAGGCTATATGAGAGGGGACATACTGATTAACGTGGAATCCGAACCACATGAGCTCCCGCTGGGAATCTAACATGGGTCTCCCAAAGCCAAAGACAAAAATGGACGTGTAGCTGACAAATTGTATATATGCTTTCAAGAATCCAGTGATAAATTCGGTCCCCGTATTGCACGGGACGTGGAAAAATGATAACCTCCTAATGTAGTAGTAGACACAAATGCAAGCGGGAAGATAACGAAAGATCATATTACCAAGTTTTTTTGTGTCCGTATTAAATCCACATTTATCTGACAACTATATATAGCTCGTACTGTGTGACTCTTGATCGGGACACGAGGATGAACACATCCTCCGGGATGCCTGTATAGGAAAATGAGTCGATATGAAACTAATTCCACCAAAAACTACGAAATACGACCTTTGGACATATATTTCTTTCGGCAAAACAAATTGTACGCCAAGCGAATTACTGATTACTTCCAGTTACTTTCCTGTGTGCAGCTGCCGAATTTACATCATCGGTTCTTTCTCCTGAAATTATATTCGGTCATTTACTATCAATTCTCGGATGATATCTATGCATGGCAGAAACCTGGTTATGACAATGGTGAACCTGAGAAAGCTTTCAGAAGTGTAATCTAGGTGGCTTTTCTTACGGACATTACAGAGTGTGCGGTGTTGGCATGTGACAATTGTTCTTTTGTTACCTTGCGTTGTGTAGTCTTCCGTTCTGCTTTGATCATTTTATTGAGAATCCTCATGTACAGTTGTATTTACGCCACGTTATCTAGGTGCGCCTCCTACCGTGACCTCTCGTGGAGGTTTCCAAATCTTTCAGACAAATGAAGGTCACTATTTGCTTGGAGGTAACAGAACTGGTTTAATCTTGTTTCTTTTCACGATACCTTTCCAACGATATACTTCTAGACCCCCCTCCTTAGCATTTGAAAATGTAGGTTGGACTCTGTCTGGGAACCTCAAGGAGAACCTGGGACACAACTTTTTCATTCAAACTGTGTATCCCTAAAAATAATGGAATACGTGTGCGCTGATTTTTCCATCCACCAAACCATTTCCACGTGTTCTTCTTTGCTCTGCTGTTGAAGACGTTTACAGCACCTTGCAGAAAAACGGACATATCACTGTTTGCTTTCGGGGTGCTAACATTACACATGCTTTCCTTTTTGTGCGTATTGACCCGTTCGAGCCCAAGTACTTTCCTTGTAAGTATAATGTCACAAACTATAACGCACTATTTTTAGCATAAATTTTGAACTTCCTCGCCCGATCAGGATACGTACGTTAACCGATGTGGCATGGCGAAACTCCATAGAACAGTGTTTCAAAATTCATTTCAAATGGGTAAGTCGTTTTCCGTGATACGGTCACAAACAAGAGACAAGACGCCTTATGCAGAGTCGTTTTCACGATGTTTAGCGTCATACTAAAAACCTGACTACTGCAGGAAGATATGTTAATCGAACTCTTTAGTGTGGCACTAATCATGCATCAAAACGGCTCTGCATAAGGCACAACGTTATAGAATTCGATGTAGCGAAAAAAATATAGAAATTGCTCTTAAAACTTGAATTTTGTAAAATGCTGGGTCACGTGTTCGTTTGTTTTAAATAATGAGTTTATATACGGAGTTTCATTTTTCTAACTTTATAGCGTCTGTGATAATCTATTTTCACATTAATTCTGAACCTCATCTAACCTTTTATCAAAATGATGATTGACATCTAAATATTATGTTCAGTTTGGTTCCTGAGTTATAAAAAATCAGAGTGGTTGGTCACGGTAAAATGATATTTATTGGATGCTATCGATGAAACTCACTTGACATTGACCAAACTTGGCATTGTATTGAACCTGTACGAGCTCAGTGCACATATGAAATATACAATCAATTTTGGGTTTTGAATTTGTGAAATGAAGAAATTTTATTAAACTGGGATCGATAGTACCCATCCAATCTTGGCCAAGCTTGCTATGGTAGTAAATATTGACAAGCTTAGTAACGTGACAGCTTAATATGACATGTTATTGTATGCAGATCTTTGGTTTGCTAATTATTGATACCAAAACTGAGATTGGGCTTAGTGAAATTAAGAAATTTCAGTAAAACGCGATTAGTGGAATTCATCCGATTTTGACCGAATTTGGCATGATGATTGACCTTTATGAGATCAGTGTGCATATGAAATATTATGATATATAGATCGTTGTTTCTCGAAGTATAGACCACCAAATTTATGGTTTTAATAATGGCCAGTTTAAGTCCGGACGACTATTGCCCACGAGACTCGAAAACGAGTCCAAAAGTGCATTTTCAAATTCAAGACGAACGAGAAACTTGACAATTGCCGTCTTGTTTTCCAGACGAGATGAACAGTGGTCCCACGTAATATAGGCGCTAACCTGTTGCCTTTGATACGAGCCGTCCCGGGTTCGATTCTCGAGGAGGACACTCGATCTAAAAGTTGTATCTGCTTTTTCAAGCCAGGATCCTGAGTTAAATTTTTCCTGGGTTTCCCTCTTTCAGAGCAGGCAAACGCCAGGATGGTACCTAACATATAAGGCCCAGACCGCTTTCATTCTTTCCCATTTCTTTCTTCTTTTACGCCTTCCCTGGATATTGTGCTCACCAAAATAAGTCATCCCATAAGTCATTGTAATTCATATACCCACTAAGCGCCGTAAAATCTTTCACGAATTCAAATTTAACTAGGTTGATACTGTTACTTCTCGTGTTATTGGCTATCAAATTTGAGATTTCGACGTAGTCAAATT
Organism: Thermobia domestica; assembly: GCF_964235325.1. Classification (NCBI taxonomy): domain Eukaryota; kingdom Metazoa; phylum Arthropoda; class Insecta; order Zygentoma; family Lepismatidae; genus Thermobia; species Thermobia domestica. Next base: position 255,962,133 of record NC_137462.1, on the reverse strand, counting down.
TACCATGAAGTATTCATTAAACACGATCAATGAAACTCATAGATCTTCACCAAGTTTCACATGGGGTAGACCGTAGTGAACTTAATATGAATATGATATATTATGGTGTGCAAAACTGATTCTCGAGTTATTTGTCATGAAATTTCGGGGAAAACCCCACATTGATGGCCAAGAAGTCAAACTAAAGGCTCATACAGCACAATATTGCGTATACATATTACGCTTTTTAAATCTACCAACATTTTAAATTTGGTTTAATGAAAGTCTTTGGCTTCCAAGTTACTGGCCATCAAAATTTTGAGCTTGTACAAACCTATCAATGGAAGTAAGAGCAGTGTTAAACTATAATAAAAATTAAGGAAAGATCTCTACTTCTTCCGGTTTGATTGTAATGCAGGAGACGGAATCTATTCTTGGGGCAATGAATTGATGGAAAATAGTTTCTTGATATCTTTTACCTTTTTCGCTTCATGGAAATAAGTATTCAAGCCGTATAAGTACCGGCATTCAAGCCGGTATTTCAACCATTTTCTGTTTCCGTAGAATGTTGTGGGTGCCGATTGTATACTATTTTGAGACGCTGAAACAATTGAAAAAAATAAACTGCAATACTTGTCCACAGACAGTTGGACGGAAGATCAGACGGATTGACGAACATAGCCGTTGTACAAGACACCCGCACTTTTGCTCTATGCTGTTTGCTATATCTTAGCACCTTTATTCTATGTAGACTAATTTTGAAATGAGAAGTCGTTGTGGATTTCCACCTCCTGGTATTAGTAGAAACTGAAGAATTAAAATGAAACATATCCTTGGTACACTTCATCGATTGCATAAAATTGCTTCTCTTTATCTGTTATCATCCTTGCTTTGTGTAAATCAATATCGAAATCCTGAAGTTTTAGTGGATTTCTATCACTTTCGAATTTAGTAGGGAATTAAGGATAGATACGTAATCTATGGTTGGAACGCACTGCTCCCTATCTTTTACCGTTCTTACTCTATAACGATCTTTGTTAAATCCGTAACTGGTTGCTTTTTGCCACTTCAGGTTTTTTAGCATAGGTTACAGGAGAGATGGAATATATTTTTGAGATCCTTTTTTTATACAGAAAACAGTTTCTCACTCTTCATTATGTTTTAATTTAATGACAATCAACGTTAAAACCTAAAGCAGTTTGTCACTTCTGATGTTAATAGAAAGATTATAGCAGAGGTGGAATATATTGTTACGATACTATACGTCGGAAGTCCCTGGTTCAATTCCAACAACAAACTTTTAAATTTACGTCATCTACTTCGCTGGATTATTTTTATTTTTTTTTTCTTTCCTCGGAAAGTTCAATTATGTAGTCTTAAGCTTCCTAGAAGCATATTTGTATACCTTTGTGTTTTATTAAAAAATAAGTGCAATAGCAAATTCCTTTAACCTCATATAAAGTCACTACCCTTGTTTGTTTTCCTACCTTTATGCAACTTATCAACTTTCTACTTGTATCTGGCTACGTTTCCACTTCTTGGCAGTGTCACTAGTCTGCGTTCAAAAACATTGTTCACATACAACTTATTTATACATATTTCAAGCGCCAATTAACTCTTCTCTAGCTAACTCATTCAATTGCCTCAACTAAAAGTTATTGTCTGGTAACTACGTCAACAATTATTAAGTGTATATTTTGTATTTTCTACTTTTCGCTAAGGTTTAGCTTTGCACTTAAAATTCCTAAAAAAAATACAATTCAAAATCAAAAGATAAAGTCCCCAGCGTGTGAGGTCTTCGACTCTCAAACGTTTTAACTCATGTAACATCACAAACACAATGTTAGAAAAAGGTAAGTTATGGAGTAACCATATTTGGTATTGAAAAAATCAGGAGGTGTGGTTTGAGACCTCAGTCCGGAAAACAAAACTGAATGATAAGTGTTTCTCGGGGCACTTCGTTTGAAGTTAAAAAAACAGCAACGAGCCAGCAAAAGAGAGGGAGGAGAAGAATGGAGTTACTAACTTTAAAAAAAATACTGTTTATTTCATCAAAACAATAAGTAACTACGCCAAACTAATTACTCTTATACTTTATTATCCTTACCCTATCTGCTACACTTTTAAAAGCAAATTTAAATATAAATTATAATTTCTAAATACCATAAGCTACATTTCCCACATACTTTAATTGTAAAATTATCTTTCAAATAAAATTTATTTTTATATTCCAACACTAATTGCTAATAATAAAAAAATACCCCAAAATCTAATCATCTATCGGTCTCATAATAACCAAAGCAATAAATAATATCAAGCTAAACATAACTACTATTTAGTCATGTTTCATGGTGGAGATGCTTTAGGTTTTCATGTTTCAATTAAGTCATGTTTCAATATGTTTGAGGCCCACATATAGCAGACACTGCTATTCTGTTACCGAGTTCACTATACGATTAACGCTAAAACCGAAATTGTTGATTTTGCCACTTCTAGTTTCAATAGAGCTTAGAGTATGAATGGAATATAGTCTTTGAATGATTAATCGATTGTGGAAATTGTTTCTCGCTATATATTACGGATTTTATTCTCTCTATCTACGTTAAAACTGGATGTGGTTGATTGGTGTCACTTTTGATTTGAACAGAGAATTAAAAGAAAAGACTGTGCCTATCATTAGGACGATAAATCGATTACGAAAAACAGCTTTCCCCATCTGCTACCATTCTTGCTCTGTAAAACGATATTGAAGCCAGAAGTTATAGTGAGTATCTGCCACTTTTGATTTCAATAAGGAGTTAAGGATAGAGACGTAGTCTATTCACTAGAAGCTTAATTGATTGCAGAAAACTGGTTCTATGTATTACCGATTTTACCCTATAACGACTGCCCTTTAAACCAGAAGTGGTAGTTTTCTTCCCCTTACAGTTTTTGTTTGGAGATGAATTATTTGGACGCTTAATCGATTGCAAAATCCGCCTGTTGCTGTTAGTTTTCACTCTATAACGATTAACGTTAATCCGGAAGTGATTGATTATTGACATTTCCAGTTTCAGTAAAGAGACTTGAGATGCCATATATTTTGGAATGTTTATTTATCGCAGGAAACAGCTTATCGCTATCTGTTACAAGTTTTATTATATGAGGTTCAACATTGAAAGCGGAAATAGTTAATTTCTAACAGTCCTTGACAGTCTAACAGAGATAGATTAGAGCAGAGATAGAATGTATTCTTAGGACGATTAACTGATAGAGGAAAAGAGCTTCTTGCTGTTACCAATTTCACTCTATAACGGCTGACGTTAAAGCCGGAAGTGGTTGATGTCTGCCTCTTCCAATCTTAGTAGAGAAATTACAGTACAGATTAATATATAATTGGAGTGTTTAATCGATTACAGAAAACCGTTTCTCACTATGTGTGAATACTTTTATTCTATGGCGCTCACATTAAAACCGAAAATGATTGATTTGTGCCTTCAGGTTCGCAAAAATGACTAAAACAGAACATATTACCTATTCTTAGAACGTTAAATCTATTCGAAGAAACAGCTTCTCGTTTTGTTATCTTTTTTACTCTGTATATAGCTTACTATAGAAACCGGAAGTTGTGAATTTTTACCACGTTAGGTTTTGAAACAGTATTAAGGATGAAGGTGTAATATGTTTTAGATGTTTAGTCGATTCTGGAAAATAGATTTCCTTTATTACCGTCTTTGCTCGAAAGAGATCCATAAAACCTGAAGTGCTTGGTTTCTGCCACTTTAGTACTTGATTTCATTAGAGTAGAAACATTAGTGTTGGGATGGAACATATTGTTTGAATCCCTTATGTCTTTCGCTATCTATTACAGCTTTAGTCGCTATCTTTACATATTGATCAACGTTAAAACTGTAAATAGTTGATTTTTACAATTTTGATATTAATAAAAAGATGAGTAGAGATGGATTAGGAACTTGAGGCACTTAATTGCTTACAAAAGACAGCTTCTCGCTAACTATTACTGTTTTTATTATAACGATCAACGTTAAAACTGGAAGTTGTTGATTTCTGCCATTTTCAGTTTTAATGGAGAGGTTCGAATAGAGAGACATGTATTTTTGGAAAGCTTAAATGGTTGGAGGAAACCACTTCTCGTTATATATTACGAATTTTATTCTGTGATGATCAACGTAAAATCAAATGTAGTTGATTTGTGTCATTTCCGGTTTGAATAGACAATTAAGAGATAAGATGGCACATATTCCTAGAACACTGAGTCGATTCCAAAAAACTGAACTCCTTATCATTTTTTCTGTATGTAGAATATCGAAACCAGAGTTGAAGTGGATTTCTGGGAATAATAGTTTCCGGGTGGAAAGCTTCCTTGACAGAAGAAAGCTATCGGTGCCAAAATTACTCACTTATGGGTAACTACTTCCAGTACATGGCACCTAATTAGTTTCCAAGGGTAGAGTGTTTCTAGAGACTACACACATGCGTCATGTATATCATTTAACTCGCTTTGATGAAACGATGTTATTGATACGGAATAGGTCATTTCCCATCAACCACTTCCGGAATATAGTACCTAATATTTTCCAGGGTGCAGTGTTTTCTGTGATTGCACCTATGCAACATATGTAACAATCAATCCGACCTAATGAAAGAAACAAATTGGTACCGGTATTGGTCATTTCCAATCCACATCCATTACACCGTGCTTGATACCTGATACGCATTATTTCCTTTTGGCAAGGCAACTTGATGTACATGTTGCAAGTGTGCAATCGCTGGACATACCCCACCCTCGGAAACTGTATTAGGTATTGTGCACTGGAAGCAGTTAGCCGGAATTGATAAATTTTGATAGCGACCTCTTTCTATCGTCAAGACGAGTTTATTGATACATATACAGCATACAATCCTTCAAAACACCCCAAGCTCGAAAACTATATTATATATTGTGTACCGGAAGTGCTTGAACAGAAGCGAGCATTTCCTGTACCTACCAGTTTATTTCTTCAGAACTGGTTAATATACATATTCCATGTGTGCAATCCGTGGAAAACCCCACCCGCAAAAACGCAGACATCATGTAACAGAAGCAGTTCGCCGGAAGTGAGCAGTTCCGGTACCAATCGCTTCCTGTATATATATGTTGCAAGGATTCAATCGCTAGAAATATCCCACCCTGGAAACTAATAGGTACCTTGTACTGGAAGTAGTTGACCAGATGTGATTAATTCTAGTACCGATCGCTTTTTTCAAGACGAGTTTATTGATATACTAGCTGGATATAACCATCCTTCGCATGGGGGCTGTAATTGGAAGTCAATTCTTGTGGGAATATCACCATTCGTTTCAGTGACCGCGAAAACTATAGTTTTGACACTAATATCGGTCATTTTTCATTATTTTTACGTCTCGGTACTCCTCCCCACAGTGACCCCACGCCCGTATACTCTGGTAGATGAATTTCCAAGTCATCGCTAATGGAAGTGTCACCATTGATCTCAGCTACACCGAAAACTATGGATTTGACACTAATATCGCTCATTTAGGATTATTTTTATAAGTCTCGGTACCCTCTCCCCCCAGTGACGCCCGGCTCATTTCAATGGTAGATTTAATTTGCAAGTCATAGCTAATGGAAGTATCACCATTGATCTCAGCGACAGCGAAAACTATGGATTTGACACTAATATCGGTCATTTTGGATTATTTTTTCTCGGTATATCCCACCCCCTTGACCCCCGGCACGCAGCCGAATAGGATGAATTTGGAAGTTAATGCGATGGGAGTTTCACCATTGTTTACAGCGACCGCGAAAACTATGAATTCGACACTAATATCCGTCATTTTCTACTATTTTACATATCCCGGTAAACGATCCCGTGAGACCCCTGGTTCGAATTTTGACAAAAACGTTTAACTCTGGTCTGGAGCCAAGACCAAGGTATTCGTGACTAAGATTTGGTAACTCTCGGTCAATTTGTCTGGTTCCCAAGCCGGTTCCGGTAAACGCCCTCTGAGACCCCCTTGGTTAAAAATTTAAAAAAGGACTTCGTGTTGATCGGGAGCCTGGACTAAGGCACCCATGACCAAAATTTGGTAACTCTAGGTCCTCTCGTCTGGTCCCCAGGCTGCACACACACAGACAGACAGACAAACATACAAACAAACTCTTTATTTTATTTATATTACATAGAATATATGTTGCATTTTTGCAATCGCTGAAAATACCCACCTCTGGAAAATACTAGGTACCGTATACCGGGAATGGTTGACCGGAAGTGACCAATGGTTGACCGGAATTGCTAGAATCACCCCACTCCCGTAAACTTTATTATGTAGGCCGAAAATTTAGTGGAAGTAGTTGACCGGAAGTGATCCATTCCGGTACCGAACGATTCTCTTCTTCAAGGCGAGTTGATTGATGCATATTTCATGTGGGCAATCGCTGAAAACAAACCACACCGGGAACTGTATTAGATACCGTGTACCAGATATAGTTTACTGGATGTTAGCAATTTCGTCAAGATGAGTCGATTGATGTAATATTGCATCGGTGCAATCACTGGAAATATTCTACACTCGAAGACTATATTAGATACCGTGTACCGGAAGTGCTATTCCATTACCAATCGCTTTCTTTCGTCAAGACGAGTTGACTGATCTATATGTTACAAAGGTGCAATCGCTGGAAACGTTCCAACCCCGGAAACTCTATTAGGCACGGTGAACCAAAAGTGGTTGACCGAATGTGATCAGTTCCGGCAATTATTGCTTTCTTTTGTCAAAACAAATTCATTAATATATGTGTTGCATTTGTGCAATTACTTGAAATACAACCACCACCTCTGGAAGCTTTGTAGGTACCGTATACCGGAAAATAGTTGATCGCATGTGGCCAATTGGTCAATTCCTGTACCAATAGCTTTCTTTCCTCAAGACGAATTGATTGATATATATGTTGCATGGGTGCAATCGCTGGAAGTATCTCACCTCTGGAAACAATTATTCCCGAATTTCTAATATATTATGTTTAAATTGGAAGTTAAAGATAAAAAACTAATATAATCTTGGGACACTTAATCGACTCCAGAAAGCAGCGTCTCTCTATCTATTATCATTTTTGCTCTAAAGCAAGCAACATTAAAAGAGACAATGGTTAATTTCTGCCACTTTCAGTCGGAATTTTGGTTCAAAAAACTTGTTTCCGAGCTTTTTATCTTCTACATTTTGACCGAATTAGATCAATATTGACCAATTATGTCATTAGATATTTTGTTTCTCAGACGAATGGATTGTGTAAATATATAAAGGAGTTCTAATAAATTAAACTCCTTAAAGTATGTCCTTTTTGTTCCAACATCTTACGTACAATATGAGCCGAGTTATTGACCTGGTACCAAGAACACAGATTATTTTTCATAATCGATACGCACACTGTTCTCCCCTTACGTCTCTGTACCAATTTACTTCCCCCCTTACGTTTCCTCACTTCGGTCCCAATACGTGCAATCGGCATTTTAAGTTTACACACTTTTTTAGTTCATGGTGGTACCACCAGATGTCATTAAAGTCGAGATTTTTACACACTATTTACACATGCATTTTAATGATTGCGTTCTTATTGGGACCTGAGAAAAAATGTATAGAAGACTAAGTGAAAGAGATTACAACTTCTAATATTTTTTTTCTGATGTCCTTATAAAAGATATCTACCATCAAGTTTGGTTTCTATAGCAAACGACTCAAAATAAAGATTTCAGAGCTGTTTTCTTTGTTGGGACCAGAAATTGTTATAACAAACTTTCCGGTACCATTTTTGAAGGTGTTTAAACAGATGCAGGTACCAACATTTGATGTCTTACGTACACACACATACACACCCAGACACGTATACGCGTATTTGCGTGCTTGTTAGCTCCGAGTTGGGAGACCGACTTGTTAGAACCAAATGTGCATAAAAAACTAGAAGAGATACAAAAATGAGAGTGAGATCAAAATGCATTAATTTTATTCATATTTGCGGTGGGAAAATACTTATGTCGCTATTTCTGGCAGTTTCTTGGGAAACACGTGTGGTGCCGTACAATATTTGTTGGATCCTGGTGCCAACATTACCTGCAAGATATAAATGGTACCGGTACCAATAACATATCTGGATGATCTAATGTTACACACACACACACACTATTAACATTCTTCTACAGAATTGCAGGCGTTATGAAGACCCCTACAGTGTTGCAATATTTCAGTTATCTACAGTGTAAAATAATAGCACAAAGTAGAAAAGTGCACGCACTTTTGGTGAAATAAGTCTGTAAGAATTTAAAAATATGTGGAAAGAAACTACATAGTTGTTTATATTTAAATTTATCAGATATCTGTCAAGTGAACTCACTACACTACTCCTTAAATCTGGCAACCACGTTAACCCGGGAGACACTCTGTATGTTTGGTCTCCACTTCGCTTTAAGAAGTGGAATTTAAAACAAGTACTACCGGGAAAGAAACAACTCGTTCGTAAACGGGCGAGAGGTCATTCGAGGTTTGCTATGATCACAACTGCTTGCTGCATTTGTTAATAAACTCTCAGAAGGATATATCCACCTTTTAATTTACTCTCCCGCAATTCAAACAGTTCCTTTACCTTCTGCGTGACGATGACGTTGTAACATTCTCATAACAGTGAGACTCTTTTTATATCACATTCGTCGATAGAAAGGAAAAGCATAAGATCTGAACTGTTTCGAAAGAAAAATGTTAATACAGAAACATAAATAGGATATGCTGAGAATTTTAACGCGTAGCTAATTTTTGCATTTTCTTGCTAAGTACTTAGACATTCAATATGGGACATTTGGAATTGCTTTTCGGATAGATGAACAGGACTTTTGATGCTGCTCTTGTATTGATCATATGAATTTAAATGTATTCCACATTTGGCACTTTAAGCAACAACTTAATTACATTGAAACAAGAGCTCTCAGTACAAAAATTGCACATTAGAAAATGACTGACAACTTTGTTTGCACAGTTATTATGTAATTTCTAGAATTAAAAAATATTCTTGTAATAGTCCTGGTCACTGTGTAAGATAATTCTTTTAGCCATCATTATTATATTACTGAATGCGTCTCTAACAAGGAAACTTACGGAAGTGTAACTCATCGATGTGAATGAAACTTTGCAGATTTGTACAACATCGAAAAATAATCGACACGTATTTTTTCTAAATTCGGCAATGGTGCGGGTTTAAGGTCTCTCGATAACCTTTTGAACGTTAGGGAAGGTTTTGAAGCATAGACAGAAAACAATCATTTAATATTGAAGAAACAAGGGAGGTTTTAGAGGAGCTGATTCAAAATCTGACATCAAAATTAGAAAATTCAAAATTGTGAATCCAATATGTTGATTACAATTAACAAAACTCTTCTGGTTTGAAATTGTTTGCAGTTAGCCAAGAACAATCATAGGTGGCAGGAGTTATTGCGAGAAGGTTGCAAACCGATTTGAAACCTTCATGTTTGATTGCACCTATCACTATTCCGGGTGCTTATTTAAAGTGAGGCTCCTCACCTCTCACTATCGCTTCTCACTATTAGAAGTGCTTATTGAAAGTGAGTCCCATCGCTTCTCACTAGTGGGGGTGCGGATTTAAGTGATTTATAATATATTTGAGTCCCGAGTTAAACCTCAAAAGAGTATCTCGAAATAGAAACCTTTCCTGCAGGAACAACTGGATTTAGCATCTTGATGTTTAACTTCTGGATTCTTTAGTTCCTGGAAAAGCATCTTGGGACATTATTTTGGCATTGTCCTTCGCTATAACATAAATTAACATCTCCGTAATAATATAATTAAGATCCAATCCTTGATTCATAAATAGTTTTTTTTCTCCCACATTTGCAAATATTATTAGGTATCTGTGATACGAAAGCGGTTATTTGTAATAAAAACCTCCTACGTTTGACAATCCCATAACATTTTATTTCAAAGATTGTGCATCACTTTGCAATTTGTGCGCAGTTATTGCTGTAGTAAGGTGTGCGTTATGTAACTATGTTTATGCATCACACATCTCTTTACGGAATATCATTACTGTAAAACGTGTTTCAATAAATTTATAATTATAACAACTGAGAATATCTGAAACTCGGACATATTGACAAGCGAGGAGACTCACTATAAACAAGCGCCCCGAATATGAGAGGTATAGAGATGCACTTTAACCAAGCATCTCGTTAAAATAAGTAGAGAAAGGTGTTTCAAATCGTTCTGCAACATCCTCGCAGTAATCCCTGACTGCGATAGTGGATAATTGCTCTTGGCTAACTGCAGACCATTTCAAACCAGAAGACATTTGTAATTGTAATCACCATATTGGATCCACAATTTTGCATTTTCTAATTTTGACGTGAGATTCTGAATCGGCTGTCCTGAAACCCCCTGGCAGTATGTTTTCTTTCTACATTAAGTAATTATTTTCTGTCTATGCTTCAAGATCACCTCTAACGTTCAAAGTTTGTTTCTACTCTTAAACCCGCATCAATGCCGAAAAAAATACGTGTCGATTATTTTTCGATGTTTCACAAGTCTACAAAGTTTCATTTAAATCGGTGAGTTTCACTTTCGTAAGTCTCCTTCTGAGATTAACATCCAATCCATAAATGTTTAATCTTTCTCTGAAATTAACTTTTTAGATTAACATTTATCTAAAACATTCATTTTATATAATGTTTGATAATATAATGCTTTTCTCAATATTCACTATCGCTGCCGTGCTCTGAAAAAAAAATAAGTAGTTTAACGTAATCTTTTGTCGTGCAAAACGGAACGTACATGGACATCTCATGCGCTTCCGCAGCTTGATTGTTTGGTTGGTAGGGATTTTAGCATGCCTTTTGAGCACTGAATCATTTGACACGAATTTCCGCCTTATCGTTATCCTAGAGGTGCCCCGCTCATGTCTATGACGCACCCCCCTCAATTGTCTATCCGTAGGTGTTCTTTCATCAAAGAAAAATCTTTTTGATTAATTTTTATACCCCCTCAAACATATTTATATAGGATTTTAACCCCTCAAATATTTCAATGACGCTGTTTGCGTCATATCCCCCCTTTGTGGGCACCCCTGATGTCCTAACACATTCAGTTCCCACTCGGAATGTTGTTGATTTCAGTTGAGCGTCTCTTTCACCAGCTAGGCTATATGAGACGTGGACCTACTGATCAACGTGGCTATCGAACCACATGAGCTCCCGTCTGGAATAAAATTCGCGTCTTGCGCCGAACGTGCATATGCGCACCATATAACAAACTTGTGAGTTGGAAGTGGTCGGATCAGAATCATAATCTAAATCGTTTTTTGAATTCGTATCCGAGATCTGGAATTGATTCTAAATTGGGAGATATAGTTCTTGTGATTCAGCGTGTTAGTAAACAAGTGGTTCCCCATCTCTTTCCGGCATTTGAATCATATCAATATTAGTAAGTGAAAAGTATTGGTAAGATACCGAAATAGAACATTTATATTTCTTCACAGGTAATTTCAGTGAAATTAGGGTTGCCATCCTTTCGGCGTTTGCCGACATTTTGCGATTTTTCAATGTCGAGATATCATTTCAATTATTTGTGAATAGTCTGAGATTTAATCATATTTGTATTTGTTCAATATTTTGCTTGAAAAATTAGTATGTTTCTCAATTGCGTTAGAAAACTGTCCTTCATTGGTTTTTAATCAACTCTTTATTAAAATTGGTTCTCTAAAATGTGTCGAAGTCCAATCTTTAAATTTCATCTCATCTAACTCGGGAACCAAAAGGCCGGCACATCATATTTATTTCACATGAGTACAACGTCAAGATTTACACCTTGCCAAGATTGATTCAGATCAATAAGTTTGGTTGAATTTGTACTCTGTAACTCCCTTTGATCTTTCAGAAAATAATAAAAGACGAAACTATAAATGACGAAAGTTATGTAAGTAGTTATATAAGCATAAGCATATAGCATATAGCATAGGCCTAATAACTCATTATGTGTCCCTTATCTTATATGAGTTCTTAGTCTGGAATGAAAATTTAACTGTTGCTAAAGAGTAGTGATAGGTATTTTTCAGAAGTAACAATAACATTGAAATTTCCAGCTATTAACTTTGTTTTGCGATTTTAGCAGTACGGTAATGCAGCGAGTAAAGAGTGTTTTCTCTAGCCATTGCTTAATGTAAAAAAAGCTCGTTAATACAGTCAGTTACGGGATCGATCATTGTACTAAGATGTACGTAGTTTCATGAACATGAATTATGAAGAATTTTACAAATACTTGTTGCAACAACATCATGCATTACTTCAGTTAAAAAAAAGCAAGCCGGGGCAACTACAATTCTGATTCAAGAACCAATGCAGATTCAATATCATCCACACAATTATAAGGTAAAATGTTTTCAAATTTACATGTAAAAAGTCCAGCTTTTTAATAAAAAGTCACCTATTTTCTGAAAGAATGTCTACTGTTCGACAATTTCGATGTACTAATCTTACAAAATCGTAGACGGAAGAATGAAACGAATATATTGGCCAGTTGGTAAGTGTATTTATATTCTATACTCCAATCAAAACATCAAATGTCCCACTACCGCATCAGTAAAAAAAATCACATTATGCGTGCAGATAATAAATAATTAACATGACTTTCGGTAACTCTCGGGATGAACCTAAATAGAAGATAGGTTTCAGAGAATCTGATACGAAATTTTTCAACTTCTCTAATTTTAAACCAAAGAACGTACTAGTATCAGGATAGCAGCTTATACAATACACACGAAAGCACATGCACCGGATAAAGGGAGGGACTTAGAGAGGCTATAGCCTGGGCCTCCAGGGGAATAGGGTCCTCCAATCTGATCAAAATCTCAACTGGCTTTCTAAAAAGAATCATGACGATATAATCATCATCATAAAATAAAATGACCAAAAATATTAAACACATTCTCTTAACTTTTCAACTGTACTTTGATAGAAATTTATTAGGTGAAGTCAGCAGGGACCACATATTTTTTTCTAGCCTCGTCCTCCAGATAAGTTAATCCAGCCCTGACTAACACCTTACGTACGACGGAAAAGCATTACAAAAATGAAAATATTTCAATTCTTTTCCCTGTTAATCTATCTTAAACCAGACTCTTAATAAATTATCTTGAAATACGGCTATGTATTCTTATGGCTGTGTGGAACCTAGGTACATCATTGAGGTCCAGAATACAATCAACATAGCATGCAGTGGTGGCTTCATGATGTCCACCCCTCAAGAAATTCAAGATAATGCAATCAGATGGCAAGATTACGGCAAACATTTTTTTCTGGGAGGGGATATAGTAAGGGCATACTTTTCATTGATTATCTTCAGGGTCCAACGACAATTACAAGTGACTACTATTCCCAACTGATTCCAAAAGTAAGGCAGGCAATCAAGGGGAAACGCAGCTACACATAAAAGTGCTACTGCGGCAGTACAATGCTTCTACTCACAAAAGTCACCTTTCCTCCACCGCTATTGCCGATGTCAGGTATGATATACTTGAGCACCCTCCCCACTCTCCAGATCTTGCCCCAAGTGAGTTTCACGTGTTTTCCAAGATTATGTAGCACCCGGGAAGAACAAAGTTTGCCAACAATGAGCATGTTATGCAGGCTGTCGAAGAATGGCTTTCAGTATAGCCGTCAATGATTTTTTTAAAACTGGTATTCATGCTCTAGAACATTGTTGGGAGAAGTGCATTATAGTGAAAGGGGACTATGTGGGAAAATGGAAGATCTTCTATTACTTTTGCCACACTTGGTACAATTGTACCAAATTCAGCCCTTTTTGTCATTCGTCGGCCCGTTGGTACCACACTGGCATTTTTAGCCCCTTTTGTGAAAAAGTTGGTACAATTCTAACCAATTCAGCACCATTTAACAAATACATGTCACATTTTCAAAAGTGTCAGTAAGACTTTCCCTACCTCTCTCTCTCTTTTTTTTATGTCTTTCATGGAATGTTCTAGGACCATGGACCGGTTTTACATTTTTTACAAATACCTTACCCTATATTCTTCATACAGTCTATTATCCTTTTTTGGTCATGAATTAAGCGAGAATAAGGTGCAATAATAATTTATATTATAATATTTTATTATGACGTACTGTTTACACTAGAAATCGGAGATGATTGATTTGTTCCTAGTTTTATATTTTTCATGTATGGCCATAATACTTTTTTGGTTTATTAGTCACTTTGAAATAGAGGAGCGTTTGGTTTCGTTACAATACGTACCGAAGATGATAACTGTTTTTCCTTTTAATTTGCGACCTCTGTTATACTTCCTATGTGCGAGAAAAGTATCATCTACTTCCAAGGTTGTTCGGGTTCCTCCTATTTAGATGTTTTTAAAAGGTAATTTTTAAAAAGAGCACTTTCTTCATTTGCTCTCTTGGAAGAGGGGGTGGGAGTGTTCTAGAACTTCACCTCTTTTAGTTTCGTGTTATAGGGTCTGGGCCGGATCCAGGGGGGCGATCCGGGCGTAATTTTCTTATTATGTATATATATATATATATATATATATATATATATATATATATTTACATCAGCTAATACTTCTGGCAACAAATACTAGTCGAAGCTTTCTTGCACCCACTGGAAAACGTGAAGTATATTAATATTTATTTGCATATATTCTTATTGTAGACTGTTCCCACAATGCCCACCGACTTCGATTTTACAAAATTTGAGAAATAAATTTCACTTTTTCTTTAGTGGTCAATTTGAAGGCATTTTGTTATACTACCATTAAGAAACCCATATACATCATATTACGAATCAATCATTATGGAACAATCTCATGTGTGACACGCAGCAGTGCTACCAATCTTTGAAAGTTTCATTTACAACTTTTTTCTTTTTCTTTTTTAACTGATTTTGTGAGTAATTGTGCATTCAGTATAAAGGTACAACAAGATATTCTCTTTCTCTCTCTCTCTCCCTGTGTGTGTGTGTGTGTGTTTGTTTCTAGTTTCCGGCGTAAGCGTGTGGATACTACTAGGTATACTTTCGTGTGTACAAATGCTAGTGTGTGTGTGTGTGGCGCGGGTATATGAACTATTAATTGGGATCGCGTAGTGGAACTTATCAATATTACTACGTACATACAAACGGCTGTTACTTCACACGATAACTTTGGACGAATGCGAATTTTTAAATTCTGCTTTTTGCAATAAATAAGTAGAGTGATTCCTCTCGAGGGAGTTCCCCTAAATGGTAGCCCCTACCATGTCCAATTAAATCACAAATTGCCGCAATCGTTTGTACATTGTTTGTAGAGAAATGTACAGGCCAAATTTTCGTTTGTACACTATTAGGGGCGCCGCCAGAACGAAAACAAATTGGGGCTGTTTAACTGGTAGCCCCCCCCACAAACATGTTCTATTCAATCACTAATTATCGCAATCGTTTGTACTTCGTTTGTACAGAAATGTGCAGGCGAAATTTTTGTTTGTACACAATTAGGGGCGCCGCCAGAACAGAAAAAATGGGGGCTGTCTAAGTGGTAGCCCCCCACCATGTCCAATTGAATCACAAATTGCCGCAATTGTTTGTACTTCGTTTGTACAGAAATGTGTAGGCGAAATGTATGTTCGCACGCAATTAGGGGCGCCGCCAGAACGAAAAAAATTGGGGGCTGTCTAAGTGGTAGCCCCCGACCATGTCCTATTCAATCACAAATTGTTTCAATCGTTTGTACTTCTTTTGTACAGAAGTGTGCACCCGAAATTTTCGTTTGAACGTAATTAAGGGCGCCGCCAGAACAGAAAAAAATGGGGGCTGTCTAAGTTGTAGCCCCCCCCCCCACCATGTCCAATTCAATCACAAGTTGTCGCATTCGTTTGTGCATCGTTTGTACAGAAATGTGCAGGCGAAATGTTTGTTTGAACAAACTTAGGGGCGCCGCCAGAACGAAAACAAAGTGGGGAGCTGTCTGAGTGGTAGCTCCACCCATGATGTCCAATTGAATCACAAAGTATCGCAATCGTTTGTACATTGTTTGTACAGAAATGTGCAGGCCAAATTTTCGTTTATACGCTATTAAGGGCGACACCAGAACGAAAACAAATTGGGGGCTGTCTAGCTGGTAGCCCCCCACCAACATGTCCTATTCAATCACAAATTATAGCAATCGTTTGAACTTCGTTTGTACAGAAACGTGAAGGCGAAATTTTTGTTTGTACACAATTAGGGGCGCCGCCAGAACAGAAAAAAATGGGGGCTGTCTAAGTGGTAGCCCCCCCACCATGTCCAATTGAATCACAAATTGTCGCAATTGTTTGTACTTCATTTGTACAGAAATGTGCAGGCGAAATGTATGTTCGCACGCAATTAGGGGCGCCGCCAGAACGAAAAAAATTGGGGGCTGTCTAAGTGGTAGCCCCCGACCATGTCCTATTCAATCACAAATTGTCGCAATCGTTTGTACTTCGTTTGTACAGAAATGTGCACGCGAAATTTTCGTTTGTACATAATTAAGGGCGCCGCCAGAACAGAAAAAAATGGGGGCTGTCTAAGTGGTAGCCCCCTACCATGTCCAATTCAATCACAAGTTGTCGCATTCGTTTGTGCATCGTTTGTACAGAAATGTGCAGGCGAAATGTTTGTTTGAACAAAGTTAGGGGCGCCGCCAGAATGAAAACAAAGTGGGGGGCTGTCTAAGTGGTAGCCCCCCCACATCATGTCCAATTGAATCACAAATTGTCACAATCGTTTGTACTTCGTTTGTACAGAAATGTGCAGGCAAAATGTATGTTCGTACACATTTAGGGGCGCCGCTAGAACGAAAACAAAGTGGGAGACTGTCTAACTGGTAGCCCCCCACCAACATGTTCTATTCTATCACAAATTATCGCAATCGTTTCTACTTCGTGTGTACAGAAATGTGCAGGCAAAAGTTTCGTTTGTACACAATAAGGGCGCCGCCAGAACAGAAAAAAGGAGGCTGTCTAAGTGGTATCCCCCCATCATGTCCAATTCAATCACAAATTATCGCAATCGTTTGTACAGAAACGGGCAGGCGAAATGTTTGTTTTTACACAATTAGAGACGCCGCCAGAACGAAAACAAAGTAGGGTGCTTTCTAAGTAATACCTCCCCACTATGTCCAATTGAATCACAAATTGTCGCAATCGTTTGTACTTCGTTTGTACAGAAACGAGCAGGCGAAATGTTTGTTTGTACACAATTAGGGGCGCCGCCAGAACGATAACTAAGTGGGGCTGTCTAAGTGGTAGCCCCCGACCACGTCCAATTCAATCACAAATTGTCGCAATCGTTTGTACGTCGTTTTTACAGAAATGTTCAGGCAAAATTTTCGATTGTGCACAATTAGGGGCGCCGCCAGAACGAAAACAAACTGAGGGCTCTCTAAGTGGTAGCTTCCCACCAACATGTCCAATTGAATCACAAATTTTCGTAATCGTTTGTACATCGTTTGTACAGAAATATGCATGCGTAATTTTAGTTTGTACACAATTAATGGCGCCGCCAGAACGAAAACAAAGTGGGGCTGTCTAAATGGTAGCCCCCACCATATCCAATTCAATCACAAATTATATCAATCGCTTGTACATCATTTGCACAGAAATGTGCAGGCGAAATTTTCGTTTGTACTCTATTAGGGGTGCCGCCAGAACGAAAACAATGTGAGGGATTGTATAAATGGTAGAAGCATTAAAAAAATGTGTCACATTTATGGAGTATTTTTCTAACAGGACTTTGTTCACACTATTGTGTGGTTTGGTTTGTTCACACTATCGTGTGATTCACTATATTGATCTTATCCTAACGATGATGGAATTAAATGTTGTTTTTTTGTTTTTTTATATTTATATTTATACTTACAATCATTATTGCTGAGTTAGTTTTTCACTCCTCGGCTATTATTATTAAACTTATTCATTTTTTCTTACGTGAACTGAATCCTTATGAGAAAAATGTATTTTTTTCTTTCTATCTTGCGCAGAAACCGTTATTCTCATCTCGTACAGGAAATTGATAAGTGGAAGATATAACAAATTCACAAAGTAGACTGTTAAAGGGAAAATTATAACACAGTATTTTGTTTTATTTGATCATCTTCATTAAACTCATTTTGCAGAAACTATAGAATGCATGGTGAAGTATTTTGGTGCATTCAGCATTCTGATTTACGAGTAGAGTTGCTAACTGGCCGGTATTTGCTGTAATTTTGATTAAGGCCGGTGACCGGTACAAACTTCTTATTAGACCCCTTATGACCGGTATTTTGGAATCTGCAATCCAGAATATAACATTGAACATCGAAATTTTCCAACAGTGCCTTTACAAACACAAATTTCCGTTGTATTGTACATTATCGATATTTTTTTAACGTATAGCAGTTTTTTTTATTTATTTAACATAACAAATTTGATAACACTTATATTTTATTGTAAAAGAATTTTATTCATTTATTGAGAGTAGAAAATGACTTTTTAAAGCAATTTCCTTTGTTTGAAGTGAAGTTTATGGAATAAATTTCATTTTATGAATCAACTATTGTTACATAAAGATTAATATCCAGTATTATTCATCTGTTTCGATAATTTTAAACAAGTTACAATTGCTGGTAAATACAATAACGATCAATACAGTCTTCAGTTTCTCATTTGTACAGAGAATTTTGAGGGTGTGCCGGTAATTTTGTTTTCCTGAGTTGGCAACCTATTTACGAGGTTTTGTTTCAACTCTGCTACGTAGTGGCTCCGTACTGACACTCCGCATGCAAATAAGTATGTAAGGCTACCATACGCCCCGGTTTCTTAAAATTTGTCCCGGTGTGCAGAAATTTTCCTTCTTGTCCTGTTTTTTTTCTTTATTATTATTATTAATTACATATCAAAATTTCTGAAAAGATAATAAAATCGACTTATTCCTTTTGCTTTCAATTCCGACAATACTATAGGAACAATTTCATTCTAATCTTTATTATTATTGCAATCGCTGCTTTCCCGGATATAACATGCAATGTTTAAATCCTCCTAAGAATAACTCTTATCACTAAAAGTAAGAATGTATACCCCGAGGTGGCAACAAATTCTTGTGACGTTGCAGACCAGCGCCGAAAACACATTTTTTTTCTGCTTCAGAAAAACAAATATGCAAATTGCTTTCTTTTAGTTCGCATTTTAGGTTAACAAAAATAAATCAGCCTATTGAAATTTTGAAACAACTTCATAAATCTGGATATTTTTCTTTATAGACATGTAGAGCATGTAAAGGTGGTATGCGTAATAATATTGAAAATATAATTTTTGCCTAAATATTGTATGTTCACTGATTGCGTTTATATTGTATAACAGCTTCTAGCTTCTATAATAATTTTTAGCACTGTTGATTAAGTATGGACAGTGGCGTATTTACGATTTTGTTTCGGCAGGGACTTTGCTAACTTCCGGGGGTGCTTTGCCTGAAAATATGAAAATTCTGCAAGATATTTCATATACTTTACTATAGTAAGTAAGATTTCGGTGGGGGGCTTGAGCCCGGAAGCCCTCCCCCTAAATACGCCACTGAGTATATACTATATTAATACATTATTTTAAGTTGTATAACTGGTGCGATACTGTAGTAAAATTCGAAAGATAAAATTAATACAAAATGCAATATTTACTACTAATTTGTAAGATGTCCCGTTTTTTCTGTTTTCAAAAAGTATGGTAGCCTTAAAGTATGCTAAACCATACAAAATAAATTGTACTGTAAATAGTACCCCTCTGATAGTGCTCTCAAACGGGTCGGGTTACGGGTCGGGTTGTCGGGTCGGGTCAGTCGGGTTAGCTCGTGTCGAGTCACTAGGGTCGGGTCGTCACATTCTTCACTTATTTTCTATACGGAATACTATAAAGAGCTTTGTTGTGGAATTCAATTCGAGGTTGGCGAATGAATGATAAATGTGACTAATTGAAGGTGAAATAGTAATAAAATTTTAATTTTACCCTATATTAACTAATTGGTATTGTAATTGTAATTAATATTACTACTGACTTTTTTCCTTTCTGCGTTTCTATGTCAAGTTAAATGTCACATTAAGTGAAATTGAAAGGAAATATCTAGTTAACGTCCCACGTTATGCACCAACGCTAAGAGAGACAGTGATGATGAGAAATAATTGAAGTGGTTGAATGAAGAAAGTGGGAGGAAATGGGAGAACACCGAGAAAACCCATGCACATGGGGTTTGTCCACCAGAAAACTTACTTGGTACGAGCTGGAATCAATACCCATGGACCTTCGGGTCAAACATCTGCCTTTGGGCAGGACACATTATTATTATTATTATTATTATTATTATTATTATTATTATTATTATTATTATTATAACTTTAAGAGTGCCCAAGAAAGTTCCGCCGCCTTTTCACCAACACCTTCGAACATTGGTATGTAACCTAAGACGTACCTGGAATATCAAAAATCGTCTCCATCAGCCTCGACGACCTTCTGAAAACGTTCTGGAAGGCCATGGATTCCATCGCAGTCGAACTTGGTGGGACGTGAAGTGAAGAAGGTATCAAGTGCATATTGAACCTCTTCTAGCTGTTTGAATTGGCGTTCTCTAAGGTGATTGTCCAAGGAATGGAACAGGTGATAATCGGACGGTACAATGTCCGAGGAGTATGGCGGATCCAATAGTGTTTTCCATAGAATGATGTACTGGGTCATTTTAGCCACGTGGGGCTTAGCGTTGCCTTGTAACAAGAGGACCCCTTTGCGATTCAGAACTGCTGGATTCAGACAGGACACAGTGACAGTACACAGTTGCATTGATGATCTGACCAGATGGTAGCAGTTCCCGATGGACGATGCCTCGAGCAGTCCACAAAATGCACAGGAGAACCTTATTCTGGCGTAGTGCTGGCTTGGGCTGTTTTTGAACCGGTTCATGGGATGCTAACCAACAATGACGGCGCCGTGGAGCTTCGTACAGGACCCACTTCCCATCACATGTCAACACCCTGTTCAGAAATTGCTCCTTCCTCAGACGAGACACCAAAGAAACACAGGTGTCTGCTCGCGTTGCTTTCTGGCTCCAAGTCAAATCATGTAGGACCTATCAACCCAACTTGCAGTGCTTCCCAAGTTGATGGTGGTGGTGCCGAATGGTTTCTCCACTTACACTGAAAGGTAGTACCAGTTCCTCACATGTCTGTCTTCGCCTCAATTGCTGCCTGAAGATCTTTATTTTGAACATATGTTTGTCTTCCGGCACGTGGTGCGTCTTCGAGTGTTTCGTCACCGTCCTCAAACCGTCATACCACTGCACTCTCCGCGTAGTCACGACACCCTCACCAAAGGCCTGTCATATCTTCCGCCCAGCGGTGCAGCAATTTGAACTCGTACAGCAAACAAGCCCTTATGACGCTCTGTGAAGGCCCCATGTTCACTCAGTCCTTACGCACGTTCACGGTGTATCTGAACAGCCACAACCAAGTAGTATGTTGGATATACTTACTAGTGTTGCTCACGAGACCAGGTTTGGGGCATTCTCGTTTCGAAAATGTGTCGTGAAGGTAGTCTCGTCTGGAAAAGTGCATATGTTTCTATTGAAAGAGCTCTGTCTCATCTCGTACCCTTTCATGAAAATTCTGTCTCGTCTCGTCTCGTCCAACAACTGACCTTCACCTTATATCCATTCGCATTTAACTCACGGTGTGAGGGCCAATTGAACACAGACCTCCACAAAGAGACAGAACTTTCTTGGTCACCTTCAGATTATTATTATTATTATTATTATTATTATTATTATTATTATTATTATTATTATTATTATTATTATTATTATTATTATTATTATTATTATTGCTGGGGTAGTGATTTGACTTTCTCCACAATAAAATACTTGCTAATTTTATATAACGTTGCAAATATCTTCTAGATAATTTAATCAAGAAAAAATAAAAGGTAATTCCCTACAGAATGATATTTCAGTGCAATTAGTTCCTTATGATTCTATCAGACAGCAACGCTGTTTTTAAATAGAAAAATCGGAATGTTAACGTGATGAAATTGTTGTTTGTTACACAGCAAAAAATATTAAAAGAAGTTCTATATATATTCCTTACTAGAAAATAATGTTGTCTTCAGAACTTTTATTATTTTAGCCTTCAGAACTTGTCTTCAGAACTCAGTCAAATTTTATTTTGACTTTCGAACTTGATTGCCTAAATTTTAACCTTGGAAATTTGGATGTGGAGTAAAATAAAGAAGGTTAGCAGGGTAGAGAGGAAAACGAATTAGGAAATGCTGAAAAAATGCAAGAGACGAGAGCAATATTAGACGATATAAGGAAGCGAAAAATGGACGGATCACAAGTTTTGATCTTGCTAAGGGATTGCATTCTGAGGGATGTAGTAAAGGGGGTGATATCAGGAGAGCGAGAGTGTGTAAGAAGGTTGGAATTGATAGATTGTAATAAGGAGGGTGGTACTTTATGTTGGGTTGCGAGGCAGATATTAGCGGGAAATCGCAAAAATGGAAGCTTCTTACATAGTTCACGGAAACTGGCCTGTTTATTAATGGGAGAACACTGAGGAGGAGGAGGAGGATAATTATACTACAAGTAAAAAAAAGCCGAAACAATGGTTTATGCATAAGAATTGGTCAGCATTTTTTTTCTGGTGGCAGTTTTGTAAAGTTCTAGCTCTCTCAAACTGGTTAGATTGTGAGGTCAAGTCACTCGGATCGGTTGTCGGGTTAAGTCACCTCGGGTTGGTTCACTCGGGTCACTTTGGGTCGGGCCAATCGGGTCAGCTCGGGTCGGGTTGTCTGGTCGGGTCAGTCAATTTGGGTCACGGGTGGGGTAGGGTCGGTCTTCAACACATATAATTTCCACGAAAATTACAATATACCACGGTTTATACCTCATTGGACTTCCAATAAAACGTTTTCAATGATGTGTACACCATGTCACCATTTTTGTATGAGGGAATGTCTAGAGGGATTTTGTGGGAATTTGATGGAGTGTAGATTCCTGTGTGTGTGTGTGTGTGTGTGTGTGTGTGGTTGTGTGTGTATGTATGTGTGTGATACCTTACAGGATACAAGATGTCGAGGAAGTGTGTAAATAAACCGGACAATTTCTGTTATGTATGTGGGGAGCTGATATTTAAATCACAACGTCGATGTTTTACTCCACTTGTGAGGAAGTGTTATCAGTTATATTTTGGTTGCTGTGTAGGAGACCAGGATAAGAACTGGGTTCCTCACTACATTTGTTGTACTTGCGTGAAACGTCTGGCTGGGTGGGCAAATGGTAGACGAAACATGAACTTCGCAGTACCGATGATCTGGAGGGAACCAAAAGATCATTCTTCAGACTGCTACTTTTGTATGACACAGATAAAACAAATAAGCAGTAAATCTAACCACACAGTACAGTACCCTAATTTGCATCAGCAATTAGGCCAGTTCCACACAGTGCAGAATTACCCTACCGGTACCTCCTTCTCATCTTACGGTAAATGAGGATTACGTACTTAAGGCAACTATTGAAGTTCCAAATGAAAATGATGATCCTACTTATGTAGGAAGCACATCTACATTTGATTCCCATCTGATAACTCCGGGTGAACTAAATGACCTCATACGGGATTTAAAACTCTCCAATACACAGACAGAACTTCTTGATTCTAAACTTAAGGCTGGAATCTGCTCCATCGTGACACTAAAGTGTGTATTTTTCGAAACCTTCATACAGAGTTTCAGAACTACTATTCTCAAGAAAATGATTTAGTGTATTGTAATAATGTCTGTGCTGTGATGGATAGACTTGGACATGCACATATAAGTACAGAGTGGAGATTGCTTATTGACTTTTTGAAAACTAGTTTTAAGGCTGTCCTTTTGCACAACAGCAACAAATTTCCTTCAGTGCCTTTGGCTTATGCAACTAATATGAAAGAAACCTATGAAAACATCGAAATAGTGTTAGAAAAAATTCAGTATGAGAAATACAAGTGGACCGTTTGCTGTGATTTACAAGTCATTTCTTTGTTAATGGGTTTGCAGCTTGGTTATACGAAATATTGTTGTTTCCTCTGCGAATGGGACAGCAGGAACAAAGCGGAACATTACATCAAGAAGGAATGGCCAACGCATGTATTAACTCCTGGACAGAAGAATGCTGTTTATTCCTCACTGGTGAGCCCTGACTAGATAATTCTACTGCCTCTTCACATAAAGTTGGGGCTCTTCAAAAACTTTGTTAGGACAATGGACAAAAGTAATGCAGGATCTTGTTACCTCAAGGAAAAAATTCCTCGGGTTAGTGACGCTAGGGATTTTTGTAGACCCCCAAATAAGATGTTTGATTCGTGACCAAAAATTTGAGGATCTCTTAACTCTGGTTGAGAAAGCAGCTTGGTGTCCATTTAATTGTTTAACAGAGAAATTTTTAGGAAACAAGAAAGCCCCAAATTACCGTGAAATTGTGAGTGATTTCCGGCAATCATTCAATGAAATGGGTTGCAACATGTCCCTTAAAGTTCACTTTCTAGACTCCCACCTGCATTTCTTTCCTGAAAAGCTTGGTGCTGTTAGTGATGAGTATGGGGAACATTTTCATCAGGACATTTCCTCCATGGAGAAGAGGTACCAGTGACAGTGTAGTTCAAAAATGCTAGCTGATTATTGTTGGACACTTAAAAGAGATGTTCCAGAAACCAAACACAGAAGAAAGTCGACAACTAAATCATATTAGTTGAGGTAAGTAAGTGCACATTTATTAAGAAGATACCACTCACTTCTTTTGTATTATTTATTAAGTAGATATAAAATGGTGACACGGTGTATACATCATTGAAAATATGTTTTATTTCAAATCCAATAAGATATAAACCGTGCTTATATTGTAATTTTCGTGGAAGTTATATGTGATTTTATCTGCACTAATGAATATTGTAAAATGAACAGTACACATAGCACATTTTTTATATAAATATGTTTATTTCTCTAGATAGAATAATGCTATTCTTATGAAACTTAGAGGGCTTACTAAGTATAAATCAGGCTAATATACAATATAATTTGTGCGTTTATATACCTAAGGTATCCAAGCTACAAGTATGAAAATGGTTTAAAAAAAGAAAAAAAAGAAAAAGAAGAGAAATTTGAGGGGAAATTTACCGAAAACACCTCTGTCACGGGAAAACTGAGGGTGATGGAGAAAAACTGATTGCAGATTCGAATTCTACGTGAAAAGTTCTATTAGAATCAGGCATTTTCTTCCGTGTGCCAGAGAAAAAGAATTTTTTTTTCATCTAGTGCAATAGGAACCATTTTCAAACTCATCAACCGTTATTCAAACCGGTTAATGTTGATCGCAGATATTAAAAATACTCACATCCGTATATTATTTAATACAAACGAAAATTTTACCTGCACATTTCTGCACAAACGATGTATAAACGATCGCGACAATTTGTGGTTCAATCGAACATGGTGGGGCTAGCACTTAGACAACTCCCCTTTTTTTTCGTTCTGTCCACGCATCTCATAGCTTAGGAAAAAAAGTTCGCCTGCGCATTACTGCTCAAACGATGTGCAAACAATTGAGATGATTTTCTTTTGAATCGGACGTAGGGGGTGCTACCAATTAGGTAGCCTATACTTTGTTATCGTTTTGGCGCGCCCGCAATTGTGTACAAACGAAAATTTCGCCTGCAAATTTCTGTACAAAACCGTAACAAACAAGTGCGACAATTTGTCGTTGAATTCGACATGGTGGGAGGCCTATCAATTAGAGAGCCTATAGTTTGTTATCATTTGGCGGGGCCACATTTATGTGCAAACGAAAATTTCAGCTGCACATTTATTATGTACAAAGGCGTACAAACAAGTGCGACAGTTTGTGGTTGAATTGAACATGGTGGGAGGGCTAACATTTAGACAACCCATCACTTTGTTTTCGTTCTGGCGGCGCTCCTAATTGTGTACAAACGAAAATCTCGCCTGCACATTTCTTTATAACTATATTCAAACGATTGCGACAATTTGTGATTCAATTGCACATGGTGGGAGGGCTACCATTTAGACAGCCCCCCCCCTTTGTTTTCGTTCTGAGGTCGCCAGTAATTGTGTACAAACGAAAATTTTGCCTGCATATTTCTGTACAAACGATGTACAAACGATTGCAACAATTTGTGATTGAATTGAACATGGTGATTGGGCTATCACTTAGAAAGCCCCCACTTTGTTTTCGCCCTGGCGGCGCCCCTAATTATGTACAAACAAAAATTTTCCATGCACATTTCTGTACAAACGATGTACAAACGATTGCGACAATTTGTGATTGAATTGGACATGGTGGGGGGCTATCACTTAAACAGCCCCCCACTTTGTTTTCGTTCTGGCGGCGCCCTTAATTATGTACAAACAATAATTTAGCCTGCACATTTCTGTACAAACGATATAGAAACGATTGTGACAATTTGTGATTGAATTGGAAATGGGAGGGGCTACCATTGAGACAGCTCTCACATTTTTTTCGTTCTGGCGGCGCCCCTAATAGTGTACAAAGGAAAATTTGGCCTGCACGTTTCTGTACAAACAATGTACAAACGATTGCGATACTTTGTGATTCAATTGGACATCCTGGGGGGAGCTACCACTCAGACAGCTCCCCACTTTGTTTTCGTTCTGGCGGCGCCCCTAAGTTTGTTCAAACAAACATTTCGCCTGCACATTTCTGTACAAACGATGCACAAACGAATGCGACAACTTGTGATTGAATTGGACATGGTGGGTGGGGCTACAACTTAGACAGCCCCCATTTTTTTCTGTTCTGGCGGCGCCCTTAATTATGTACAAACGAAAATTTCGCGTGCACATTTCTGTACAAACGAAGTACAAACGATTGCGACAATTTGTGATTGAATAGGACATGGTCGGGGGCTACCACTTAGACAGCCCCCAATTTTTTTCGTTCTGGCGGCGCCCCTAATTGCGTGCGAACATACATTTCGCCTGCACATTTCTGTACAAACGAAGTACAAACAATTGCGACAATTTTATTCAATTGGACATGGTGGGGGGCTACCACTTAGACAGCCCCCATTTAACTTCTATCACATATCAAATAACTTCTATCTTACTCATAATAACTTCTAATGCATTCTATCACTAAATCTGGTTACAAAAAATCAATAAATCAAATTACAAAAACAAAAAATCACTAAATCTAGTTACAAAATCTGGTTATAACCGGTTTTGACTTCAAAAATTACTAAATCTAGTTACAAAATCTGGTTATAACCGGTTTTGACTTCAAAAAATCACTAAATCTGGTTACAAAAATCTCGTTATAATCGGTTTTGACTACAGAAATCTTAAAAACTTATATCTAAAATATTACAATGGAATCCTACACAAAATATATTTATTGCATCTTAATCTCCAGTTTATAAGCTTTCATTTGACACTTGAATCATGAAAATCCGTTCATAATTAGCTTTAAAACTCAATGAGAAGGAATACATACAACTTCGGAACAGGTGATCTGTCACTGATTCATTTTAAACGATTCCAGTACCAGCATAGGACCATCTAATCCGATTCTCTTTCCTTATCCTAACACCAACAGAACTTTTTAGCTAGCACTCGTGAGATGGAGCTGTATACCGATGACGTTGTATAATAGCTGTTAGACTACGTCATATGACGGTTGCCAACTCAATATATTTTTTCGGAACGTTCCAGGATTTTAATTTTTCAAGATATCGCTTTAAAACATATCGGGATGAATACACCCCATTACTAATAAATATGATAATTGTTAAAAGTGAGTTGGCAACACTTACAGTCCCACCCCCAAATAACGTTATTATTTAATACCTCGGCCAATAATTAACCGATTTCAAAAATTCAAACAGCAAATGAATACTAATAACATAAACAATTTTTCTGAAATGCATAGATGGTTGCATAACCCACAGGATAATTTTCCCTTTTTCAATATCTCCACAAAGTTTCAACAAATCAAAAAAAAAAATACTATCATAAGTCAAATGAAATTCTAAGACTTTTTTAACGAATAACATTTTCCCGAAAACTCAAAAATAAACCCGTAAAAAATTCCCGAAATTTCGAGTTTGCTGTAACTTCAAATATTAACCGATTTTCAAAGTTCAAACGGTAAACAGTTTCTATTTTCTTATAATTATTTTCTAACACGTTACTGGTTGCCTATGTCTAAGGATAAAATTATAAAAACAATTTTATGACAAAAATATAAATTTTACTTAAAACTAAACTATACATAATTACTCACTAACACCTATCAACTACATCACACATAAAAGTTAATTAAATTTTACCTAAAACTAAACTCTACATAAAAGTTAATTAAATTTTACCTAAAACTAACCTATACATAAAAGTTAATTAAATTTTACCTAAAACTAAACTATACATAAAAGTTAATTAAATTTTACCTAAAACTAAACTATACATAAAAGTTAATTAAATTTTACCTAAAACTAAACTATACATAAAAGTTAATTAAATTTTACATAAAACTAAACTATACATAAAAGTTAATTAAATATGACCTAAAACTAAACTACACATAAATACATTTTAACTATATCTTATAATGCCCCCAAGCTAATGTACTTATACCGCCCTCTAGTATATATCTTTTGACGTCATTCGAATCTAATGCTAACTTATTTACAGCTATAGTATATACATCATGCTTACAACTTCGAATTAGATTTATATTTTTATACGTTTTCACATCATTGAATAGGGATTGCTTATAATCATCAAATTGTAACTCTTTTGCTACTACACATTTCGTTATTCCTTTTGCTTTTTTTCTTCTCTTTATTTTCAACTTTAAATGCATACATCTTTCATCTTAACCCAATAAATTCTGTCATTATTTTACCATTGTTTTCATCCTTCATCTTTCCTAATATTTTTTGTTTACTAATGGTATTCCATATTGATTATCCTTTCCATATTCACTTGTATCAAATAAATCAACCATTTCTTTTAAGTCTTTGTAGAAGTCATCTGTATTAATTTCATATATAAAACTATCAGTATCCATATAACATAACCCTATATCAATATCATATTTAGGTTTCATAATGTTGTAATGGAAGTCATACATTAATAGTTTTGACAAATCTAGCACACTCATACCAACATATATAGGTTTGTTGAAGGTCAATTTTTCTTTTCTCATATGTATCGCACACAAATCTTCAGTAAATATTGTTCTATAATCGAAGTTCGGTTTCGCTATTAACTTCTCCACCCTGGCGGGATCACATTCTAAGGTAATAGATGGCCTCTTTCTAATGTTTTCCATTGTTTTACCAAATACGCTATTGTTCATTAACTTGTAAAAATCTTTCTCGAAATCATTCTTAACTTTTGTTCTCATATTTGTATTTAGATCAATATATTCCTTTAACCAGTTTGATTGCTTGAACTCCAATATTCTATGAATTTTCTTTAATATCATCCCAAGTGACATATATAGTTTTAAGTTTCTGTAGTGAATAACATACCTTTCTTTATTGTAAAGCGTTGTTAATAATTTTGAATTTTTCGATCCTGGTGGACACATATTTTCTGGAGCTAATGGTAGATCTGTATGTTTATCATGTAAGTATTCTGGATATTCTAAATCAACTTCTAATATGTAGCCAGTTTCTGAATCATTTGGAATATTCATTATGTTTGTGTAAGGTTGAACCCATTTAAAGTCTTCCCAAGGCATGTATTGACTCATAGCCCATCCATATAAATTATTTGCATCTAGATAAGCTAAATACTTTGAAGGTTCGTCTTTGTTATAATTTTTCATATGCTTATTATTTGCTTTTACATATCTCTTACTACATTGTGAAATTCCACCTCTTATACCTTTTTCTATCATTAATATTTTGTCATAGTCAGTTAACATTTCTAGTTTGATCTTAGTCATCTTTAACATTGAATCCCACGATAAACCAGGAGCAGTGAAATACCAAGCAGGATCTAAACCATATGCTTTTAAACACACATCTCTAAAACTTTCAAATACATCAGCTAATATTAATACATCTGTCTTGTTATAAAGTTCTGTATATTCACCTAGATTTTTAATATTGAATAACTTCCAAACATTTTTCGCATGCTCATAAACTTCATCACTGATGCGGGTTTTAGTAAGTTTATTAAAGAACATTTCTTTTGAAGGCAGTTTTGTTTCTTCTAATCTTTCAATTGAGTCAATATAATCATATGGGTACACACCTTTTTTAATTACTAAATCTAACAAATCATTAGGGAAGTACTTTGACGTTTCTCTATATTGTTCTTTTGTAAGGTTATTTGCTAGTTCTGCTAAACTCTTTGACATAAACCTAAATGAATCTAGAAATCGTAAATTAATTCCATTCTTTTTATCAACCTTCACATATGTTGAGTATGTTATATATTTTTCCTCATTATTTGCAATTAGTTTTATTTCATTCTTATCATAAGCAAGTTCTTTAACAAACAGGTGAGTATCATAACCACTTAAGTTGTGAATAAATACTAGAATAAAATTAGGATTTCGATAGCTTAAGTTACAATAACTGTGAGCTGCGCCTCTAAACTTCCCAGTTAAATGATCATGATCTCTTACTTTTGCTTTATTTTTATTTATATCCTTTAAACATTTTCCTAATTAATGTTTCCATTCTTCTAACTTTTCAATCATGCTATCATTATCTTTAGCGAATTGTATTTTCTTATTTAACATATTTATTTGTTTTTCAATTGCTGGTGGTAAATCATTCAAGTTTCTCTCACATATATGACAACTATTGGAATTAATATATATCTCGTTCTCATCTTTAGTTAGGTTTTTCATTTCAACTTTTTTGTTATATATTTTCTTTATTTCTATTGCTTCTTGTTTTAACTTCTCCACAAACACCTTTGCAGCATCTAAACCAATATAACTAACAGGACTTTTATACACACCATTTGAGTATTTAATATAATAACAGAAACTCATTGGTAAATGCTTTTGATACTTCACAGTTTTAGAACAATTATGGTCTACTTCCATTTTACATAACAAACATTCAAAATCGGCATATATCGTAAATGGTACTCTAAATGATCTATTATAATTTTGGAACTGTATTTGATTGTCATATGATTTTGGAACTTCTATTCTAACAGATTCATGCTCCTTACAATATAGCTCATGTTCTTGTAATTGCATCTCATTTCTAAAACGTCTTGTTAAACACCTATCACAGAAGTATAATTTTTCAGTAAGTTTTGTTACTTGACTTCTTATTAATCTCGATAAATCCTTTATCCAACAAAAATGACTATTATTTTCATCTTTTACATATAATAAATTACCGTGTTTGTCCTGCTTATTTTTTGTAATTTGAAGTGGGTATATATTATATTCATCATCATAAATATACACGTTAATGGATATGCTACTTCTCTTTTCAAACTTTACTATATCTTTTAATTGTACAGGAAATTCAATACCATTAAAATATTTATTTTGTAATTCATCCACAATTTCTGTATAGTGTGAAGGTCGTTGAGGATCTTTTTCTGCTGGTTTTAAATAACTTGCAATAGAATATAAGAAACATTTATTATCTTTATTTTGAACATTAATTACTGCTTTCTTGTCTTTAATTGGTTTAGGAAGGTCAATGTAGGAAGAAGCTCGTAATGGTACATATTTATTTAGTCTGATTTCTAAATGTTTAATTTGATGTAATGTCCACCCTGGTCCCCTACTTTGAAATTCCTCCATCTCTCTACATAGTTTTTGCTTAGCATGGGTTATATATTCATCTAAGTCAGTTGATTGTAATATTCTTTCATTCATAGTTTTAAAATTGCGTTCTTGTACTTCTTTATCTTTAATATAATCACAAATGAATACAAGGTTGACTTTTAATGGGTGGTGCTTTAATTCTTCCTTGATTTTGTTAATAACTACTTTCCCACTTATATTTAAAAACTTTACCGGATCTTTATATCCTCCTATGTTTTCAATTGTGTTAGATTGTAATCGTTTCTGTATTGCTGATTCCTTTGTTTCTACTTTAATTGGTATTCGTTGTGGTTTCGATTCTTCAAAAACATTTTGTTTAAATGGAAATATGTTTCTAATTTGTGATCTGTTTTGTTCATCTTCATATTTTTTAATACGGTCAATAACTTCAGCCTTTCTTAATTTAGAATAACCTTTTATTCCTTTCCTTTTACAATTGTTTTTTAATTCATCAACTTTCATTGTGTATATAACTTTCAATTCATCTGGTTCATTTTGATATTGTTCGATTTTTCTGATTAATTCACTCTTATTTAAAGAACTATAGTTACGGATTTTTTTGACTTTACATATTAGTTTTAGTTTTGTAATCGACATCTCCTTCATCTCCTCACCAGTAAAATTAACATTATTTATAATCATCTTATATGAAAAAATACTGTATCGTTTATTTATATATTTACCAAATTTTTATGTTCATTTTCATAATATTTTTTTCATGTTATATATACCAACATTAGCATACTTATTTTTCCTAACACAACAGCTAATACTTGTACACTCCTGCCATTGTCTACATATATTAGTGTGTTGTGTTAGTATAGGGCTTTTATGGCATCACCCCATCAAAGTCATTATTAATATGATAAAAACTGAATCATTTTCATAAACTCACTCATCATCATAATTATCATTTACCTTCTTATCCTATTTACCTTTAATGAAATAACTATAAAATATAACATTTATAATATTATATTACTTCTATTTATTTAATTATTATGCAATTATTAAACCCTAACCATTTAATAAACAATTTATACCTTTTATAAAATAATCATAAAAGATAACATTTATAATATTATATTACTTTTATTTATTTAATTATTATGCAAATTATTAAAACCCTAACCATTTATTAAACCCTAACCATTTAATAAACAATTTATACCTTTAATGAAATAACATTTATAATATTACATTACTTTTATTTATTTAATTATTATGCTATTATTAAACCCTAACCATTTAATAAACCCTAACCAGTTAATAAACAATTTATACCTTTAATGAAATAACATTTATAATATTACATTACTTTTATTTATTTAATTATTATGCAATTATTAAACCCTAGCCATTTAATAAATCCTAACCATTTAATAAACAATTTATACCTTTAATGAAATAACATTTATAATATTACATTACTTTTATTTATTTAATTATTAAAACCCTAACCATTTAATAAACAATTTATACCTTTTATGAAATAACCATAAAATTTAACATTTATAATATTACATTACTCTTATCTATCCAACTATTATGTGAATCATCAAACCCTAACCATTTAACAAACACTTTATTACATTTCTTTCTCAATATTTTTTCAACCAAATACTCATCCTTATATTTAGTTTTCAATAATTCTGGTTCATAAAATCTTCCTCTAACTTCTTCATTGTTTAAATCTTTAATTTTATATGTTGGTGGATTAGATGGTATAACCTCATTAATAACAAACACTTCTGTTGACCAATTTGGTGTATAACCTTTTTCAAACAAACCTTTAATTTTACTTATACGAACATAATCACCAATCTTATACTTTAACTTAACAGACTTATATTCTTTCTTATACACTTTTTTCAATATTACATGCTCATTTTTCTTATTCACTTCTACAGGTTTCATGCCAATTGTTCTATGTACTTTGTTATTATATTCATCAACCAAACCTTGCAATATTTTTAACCACTTATAATAAACTTGAACAGTAAATTTCTTCCACATATTTTGTTTAAGTGTTTTGTTAAATCTTTCAACAACAGAAGCTTTTTACCACTATGTGTTGAGTAATGATTGATATTGTTTTCTCCCATCAAATCTTCAAATTCTTTATTGTAAAACTCTTTCCCTTGATCTGTTTGTAAATTATTAGGTTTTCTTACTTTTAACACTGATTCAAATGCTTCTGTAACATTCTTACCACTCTTATCTTTAACAGGAACAGCAAATGCATATTTTGGAAACACATCTATAACCATTAGCAAATACTTATACCCTTTATTTAATTTTGAAACACCTTTTAACACACCACTATCCATTTCCACAAGATCTGCTTGCCATAAATCATCTATACCTTTAACAATAACACTTAACCTAGGATATTTTTTTCTAGATGGTTTATGAATTTCTTCTATAATATCTTCTCTAATACCTTCACCTTCATAGAGTCAATCGAGCTTTTTAATGAATTGTGATTTATTAGTATCACATACAACACATATACCTTTCTTAACATATCTTCCATTCTTTGTCTGTTCTATTCTAATGGTATCTTTCGCTGTATCCGTTGATTTCTTACACTTAACACAATACATCCTATTTATTTTATAGAAAATCATTTAAGCTCTGTTTCTATATACATAATAACTTGCAATGGTTGCCCTTCTTCCATAGCTGAATTCTTATTTGCTTGAAACGTAATTATATCACCCTTTTTAATGTTTACAGGTAAATTTTCAATCAAAGTATCACCTAAATATATCTCTAAAAAGTATTTATCCAAACTTAATTCCATATGCATTGTTTTCCAATTATAGAGAAATTTGTAACCA
This sequence comes from Thermobia domestica, assembly GCF_964235325.1. NCBI lineage: Eukaryota > Metazoa > Arthropoda > Insecta > Zygentoma > Lepismatidae > Thermobia > Thermobia domestica. The sequence goes on along the minus strand of NC_137462.1, from coordinate 255,927,424 downwards.
TTAGGGAGATTAAATATTCTAAAGATTGGTTCCTTAACATTTTTAGCTCTCAATCGACATATTAAGAGTATAGTTTCCTTCTGCATAATGAATTTAGTAGTATCCATCCTTACCTTTTGAAAATCTTCTTTCTTTATATATGTGTCTTGTAATGTTTTTAATACATCTTCAAATTTGTTTCTATCACCTTCCAATTGACTATTAACATTACTATTTATTAAATCTAGCTGTTGTAAAGTTACTACATCATGTTGGTCAATTGCATCACTTACATTAACAAGTCTTTTGTTTTTGAAATCAACCCATGTTATATTTGATGTAAAAACTTCACTTACATGATTGAGGTTTGTAGTCCTCCTTTTAGTATTACCAAAGATGTCCACATTTATTATATAACAATTCAAATTATTTAACAGCAAGTAAAACAGTTATACGAGCCCCACCAAAATCAATCAAATCACCATTCTCATCTTTAATTGAAACTTTCAAATTATTAAATTTATTGTGATGTATTGGGAAAAATATCTTTTCTTTAGGTTCATATATAATTGGTTCTCTAAACTCTGCATTTGTTCTAATTGTTGCAATTAAGTTCGTTTCGTTGTCTGTTGTGTCATTGTGTTTTAAAATCATACCTTCTGCTAAATCACAATGAATATTTATAGTATCAAATGGGTGAGACTTTGGTGGCTTATCTCCAACATGTTCTATATTATTAGTTAACTTTTTCTCACTAAAACCTAATACAGTATTAATGGTATCTAAGGTTATATCACAAACCTCACTAAATATTTTAACTCTATTTCTTTTTCTGTCTTCTGTAATTTCAAAAGTATCTTTGAATTCATCAGTGTAGAATGGAAGGTTTGATTTAAAATATTCTTCTAATTCTTTTAAACTATATTGACCAGGTTGAACTATGGCTTGTCTTGTAACTTCAGGTTCTCCAGTGCAAAATGTTAATTTGTTGTTCTTTTCTGTAATGTTCGGAGTTAAGTATGTTGTGTAAAATCCTGCAACAGCTACTTCTAAATCGTTTTCAAATGGGTAATGCAATGACATGTTTAATACAGATGAATAACCATTTAAATTAAATATCTTCATTTATTATATAATAAATAACTAATATGGATAATTGGGATATTAAAGTAAGGTTAACAGAAGAAACGGCGAAGAGAAAGAGGAATGGTGAGTTGTTACCTGATGATATAAGATGTTTAATAGTTGGGCCTAGTGGTTGTGGTAAAACGACGTTAATGATTGATAATGTTTTGTTAGCACCTAAATGGTTAAAATATGCAAATGTTTATATATATTCTAAAAGTTTAAATCAACCTAAATACCAACACTTAATACAACTTTTTCGAGATATAGAACGTAATATTAAAGACACAATAGCAATAATAAAAGGAAACAATGAAGAGACTATTCCATTAGATGAATGTGAGGACTATTCTGTGGTAGTATTTGATGATTTCATATTAGAAGAACAAAATCACGTTAGAGAATATTTTACTCGAGGTCGTCATAAGGGTTTGAACTGTTTCTATCTTGGACAAACCTATTCTAAAGTACCAAAACAATTAATTAGGGACAACTTAAACTTTCTTTGTATATTTAGACAGGACAATGTAAATTTAAAACATATATATGATGAATTTGTTGCATCTGATATGTCGTTTGAAAAATTACAATCATTATGTAGCAAGTGTTGGAGTGAAGAACATAGTTTCTTAACAATAGATATGACTAGGAAGGTGAATAATGGTAAACATAGAAATAAAATTAAAGAATTTCTAAAAGCGTAAACAAAACGTATATGAATGCAGGTGAACGTATATGTTATGTTATGTTATGTTATGTTATGTTATGTTATGTTTTTATTTTTTTCTTTATATAATAAAAGGATGTTAATAAAGCTAAGAAGTATATTAAGTTAAAAGAAGAACTTATTAAAAGATTTAAGGAAATTAAACAAAGTAATCGAAGTAAGTATGAAAAATTTAAAGAACAAGATCAGCCTGTTATTGATGCAATTAAAGATTTAGGGTAAGATATATCAAAAGTAGCAGAAGAAAATAAAAATCTAATTCAAGAGTTAGTTCCAGTTGTACATAAAAGTGCGAGAGTGGATTCAAGCTTATTAGAAACACCGCCTATGTATGATAGTTCTATAAATGAAAGTGATACGCCTATAACAGAAGAAATAAAACACATGAAAAAACAAATTAAATATCAAGTAGAAGGAATAGAATCTTTAGCAACAACTCATTTTGGTAATATTGCTTGAAGATATTATGCAACTAGAGATGATAAAAGTTTTGGAATACAGCCATATGATGAAGATGGGAAAATTGTACATATGATAGGAAATGCGGAAGTTAAAATTCATGGTGATGATTTAGTTATTAATAATCGACATTATACAGGAACAGAAGGTTTATGGAATTATTGACAAAACATAATCCAACAAATTATAATGATGATGATCTAGAAAAATATAAACAAATAGTAATCGATTCTAGTGTTGCATTTCATAATAATGATCCAAGTACAAGAAAACAAAAATCTAGTAAAAGTAAAAAATATAAAGAAATTATCAAACCTATTTGGGATGAATATATAAAACCGGCAACACCTTCAAAAAAGACACCAAAATCTGGAGAAGGAATAAAGGTATATAACGAATTATCAAAAGAATACATATGGATGGATGATGTGAGAAAACTGATTGATCGCTTGATTGTTATTGATGGGGAAGAAAAATCTGGAAATGATAACTTTTATAATGAGAAAGTAGGCATAGTGGATATGATTAATTCTAAACTTGCACAATTTATACCTAATGATCCAAAAGGTATAGGTTATTTGATAAAGATATTGAATACGCTGCCACCAAAATTTTGGAATAGTGAAAAGTATGGAAAAGGATTAGTAAATGATTTGATTAATAAACTTCCATTTGAGTTCCAGGATTTCAATATTGTGGTCCGGGTACAAAACTTCAAGAAAGATTAGAAAGAGGTGATAAAGGTATTAATCCATTAGATGAGGCTTGTAAAGAACATGATATATACTATAGGGATAATAAAGATACAGAATCAAGACATATTGCAGATAAGGAATTAGAAAATAAAGCTTGGGAAAGAGTTTTTGATAAAGATGCTAATTTAATAACTGAAAAACTACCTGCTCTTGGAACTGCTTTAGTGATGAATACAAAAGTAAGATTTGGTTTAGGTTTATAAGTAACAAATGTAAGATTAGGTTTATAAGTATTTTTTAGATTTAGATTTATATGTACTTTTTATGGAAATTTTTCATAAAAAGCTTTTAATTATATAATAAATATGCAGTTAAAAGGTTTTACATTTACGATTCCTAATCAGGAACTTAAACAATTAAATATAGATCACATTTTAACTAACAAACAACTCAAACAAAAGGAAGCAAAACTAAGTAAAGGACAATGTATGTCTCTATCTCTTTCTATACCACAACTTAAGAAAATAAACAAAGAAATGAAGGCAAATGATAATAAAGTTCATTATGGAAGTTTTATATTTACTATTCCAACGATTTTAGCTTTAATAGGTGCTCTAGGTTCTGTTGCTGGAGGTGCGGCTGCTATTGCTAAGACTGTAGATGATGCAAAAAAGAATAAAATGGAATTAGGGGAACAAAAACAACATAACTTAGCAATGGAAGAGAAGCAAGCTGGTAAACTTCCAAAAAACGTAAACTCCAAAACAGTAAAGAAAAAGAAGAAATTATACCTTTAGGTAATTTAGACCTAATACAACTTGTTAAAAAACTTAAGATAAGAAACTTTAGAGGTGTATTTATGAGTGATGAATTGCCTAAACAACCAAGGAAGAATGAGTGTGGTATTGTTAATTTTGATACGTCTAAAAATATAGAAACGCATTGGATTTGTTATTGGAAAAAAGGAAATAGAAAGTATGTGTTTGATTCATTTGGAGGTAATCCACCAAAAACCCTCGTAAAATATCTTGGTCATAATATAGAGTACAATAGCAGCCGTATACAACATTTTAACGAGGTAATTTGTGGACATTTGTGCATTACAGTGTTTAAAATGTTTACAGATGGGTATAGTTTTTCAGAAATTATTAGTCAAGTGAATAGGAATAAGGATAATTGGATAAGTTATATTTAAGTTTTTATGGGTTTATTTTGTGGACTTAATTCATAAAACGATTACAAATATTTTTTATAATAAATATGGATAAGATAGAATCATATGAATTACAATCCTTTAAACCTAATCAAAAAACAATCGAGAATTTAAATAAGCCAAACGGGTCTATTGAATTTGATATTGACGTGGGTGCTGGCTTTATACATCCTTATTATGCTGATATTTATGTAACTTTTGAAATTAGAGGTAGAGATGCTGATGGAGAATATACTACTGGTCAAAATATTAGACTTATTAATAATTTCTTCCCACATTTGTTTTCTCAAATTCAAGTTAGTAAGCATGGACAGATATTAGATATTATAGATTATCCTGGTTTAACTTCAACAGCTGTAAACACATGTACGATTTCAAAACCAGAGGCAAATCACTATGATGAATGTGGATGGGAAGGAATTACGTGGGCAAGAACAGATGAAGAAATAGTGTTTTTGCTAAGACTTTTGCCAGGATTTTGTTCAGATTTTAAAGATATTATCTTTAAAGGAGGATTGAAATATACATTTAAAAGAAGTGGTTCTGATGATAACGCATTTGCTATTTGGAAAACAAAAAAGCAGGATGGAACATATGAGAATGATCAACCGCATCCAGGTAAAATTAAGATTACAAATATGGAGTTAAGAATGCCTATTCTTAATTATGAACCCAACTATGCCACCTTGTTAAGATCTAATATGTTAAAAGAAGGTAAGATTCCTATTTCATTCAACACATATCAATGCTTACAGAAATTAGTTAGTGGAAAGTATTTAGAATTCGATTTAACGACACAATTTAACTCAAGTGAATTTGATATGCCTAATTTCGTGATTGCCTTTTTTCAAACTGATAGAAATGATAATCAAGAAAGAGATTCAAGCTATTTTGATCATTGTAAAGTTCAGAATATCCATTTTCGTAATTCTAGAAATGAATCTTTCCCATTAGAATCTTTAAACTTAGATTTAGCAAAACATAAGTATTTGAAAGTTTATGAAATGTATACTGTATATAAGCAAGCTACAATTGGAAATACTGAGATGTTTTATTATCCTAAGGAATTTTTAGAAAATAGGCCGATGTTCGTAATTAACACAAGCAAGCATAAATCAGTAACTGTAAGTGATAGAACTAATTTGAAACTGACTGTTAATTTTGAAAGCGATGTACCAGATAAAACAATTTGCTATGTTGTTATGATTGGTAAGAAAAATTTAGAGTATGATGTTGAGAAAGAAAAAATAATTGAGAAGATATAAACCAATTATATGTTTATAAGATTTGTTTAGTTTGTAAGTGTTTTTATGATAATATCATAAAAACTTATTTAATAAAATGACTATTCCAGATAACATTCCACGTGAGAATTTAATTGTGTTAATTGAAGATACTATATTAAATCTTGAGAAGTTATTAATGAAAAACAAAAGGAAGTTTAAGAGAATAAAATGTGTTTATATTACTCTTATTACGTTATCAATTCTATTATCAGCTTCTACAGGGTTCATCAATGTATTTATTCCTGTTACAGTGTATTCAATTATTACAACTGCATTTGCTTCGGCTTCTGCTGTTATCACTGGCCTATCAACACGGTTTAATATAGCTTCAAAGAAAGAATATTATAAAAATATGGTGAATCGAATTCGGCTGTTTAAAGATGAGCTTAATGTAATTAAGCTCATGAATGGTGAATTAACAGATGAAAATGTAAGAGATATTGTTAACAGAATCAATGACATACTTAACGAAATTCGAGGCTATTAGAAACTGATTTTTAAAAAGTTTTAATATAATAAATACGATGGCGAGTCATATTGAACTTTTAAATAAACTTGGAAGTTTTGAACAAAAACAGGTTATTGGATTAAGAGAATTAGAATTAAATACAGAATATAAGATTGTGAAAATGGAAAAGAATAAAACTAAGTTTGGAAAGAGTGTTTTAGTTTAATGTGAAGAGTTTAAGGTATTTCTTCCACCTAGATTTACAAAACACTTAACAGATAAAATGATTGATGAAATCGTTAAAGATGGAATAAAAATCAAATACACTGGTTTAAAAGATAATTATCCAACTGTTGAGTTCTGTATGTGAATCCAAAAATAATAAAAATGATCAAAAATGTGTCGTCAGAAGTAAAAAAATGGAGTGAATAGAATGGATCCTCAAAAGAAATTTGTACTTACTAATAATTTCAATGTAATAGTAAAAAATGTGCAAACCGAAGTTCAAGTTGTTTTTGATATTAACGGTTGTCTATTCAGCTTGAATTATGATCAGTGGACAGAGTTTAAGAAGTCATTGTTTCCTATAGAGAACGAGGTTAGCAGAAGATTCCATTATCAATATCCAAACTTGTAACTATCAATATACTAATTTGTAACTATTATGTAATTTTGTAGAATTTAGTTAACTTTTATGGTAAAATCATAAAAGTGTTTTGTAATTTTATTTTACTAAATTTAGTGATTTTTATAACTAGATTTAGTGATTTTTTTGTTTTTGTAACCTTATTTAGTGATTTTGTAACTTAAATTAGTGATTTTTTGTAACTAGATTTAGTGATTTTTTGTAACTAGATTTAGTAATAGAATGCATTAGAAGTTATTATGAGTAAGATAGAAGTTATTTGAGATGTGATAGAAGTTATTTGGGGGATAAAAAGTGTTAAAAATTACTAGGGGGTAGATTAGAAGATATTTGGAAGCAGGGGTGTGCTATGTTATTGAGGGGTGGAGGTGAAAGTGCGCTAGAACATACATTTATCCCCTACTTGCATACGCTTGTATAGTATTTCGTTCTCCGTCGTATTTTATTCTCTATATATTAATTTCGTCGGTTGTTGGAACAAAAAACGAAGACGTTTATGACTGCTACGAAGTGACGACAGTAGAAGGGACCAGGGGAACGGGCGCCTTCCGATCACATCGTCCGCCTTCCGTCCTCGTGACAACCCCCGCTTCGCAGGCAAGCTGTATTATCACACAGCAATTTTTGGGTACACAAAAATATAACTGGGTTTCCAAAAATGTATCTGCCTATTCACACACACCCCTTCCACAAAGAAAGTAAAGCTGGTGTAGTCACTGCTCCCACGTTGCGTGTTTCGCAAAAAGTACAGATAGCTAATTATAAGATATCCGAACTTACCCTTAAGACCAATAGATCTCACACAACAGCTGAAACGTTGTTAATGCTACTTGTAAATAGATGGTGAAAATAGTCCTAGGCTTAGCTAATAGTAAAATTCCAAACTTTCTTTCTCAGCCGATAATCAGTCTCCGAGTTCGTTTTCACAAAAGATACAATTTTGTTATTTAACACTCAGTGAAATTAAGTTCGTAGAAGGAGGGACTATAACAGAGGTCAGTTGTTGCATTAATGTCATTCTCCGTTATGTTCGTTTGTTGTGTGGAGCTATCGGTGCAAAGTTTCGTTTTATGAATGTCAATTCTTGTCCGCATCGTACAGCTGCCGTGGCCGCCCTCCTTGAGGAAGAGGATATTCATTAAATCTGATGGCCAGCGTATTCCCTGGAGTTCAACCCATAGAGCATGCTTGGGATGCTCTAGGGAGACGTGTTGCCGAGCGTATACCTCAACCAAGTACTCTTCCAGTTTTTTTAAAAACTCTCACGGAAAAGTGACAGACCCCACAACAAGAACTGCTTGCCAAAATACGATTTTTTATTAAATGGTCTGTATTTTTTTTTAAAAAAATAGGAGTGACAATTACCATCTATGCCCTCCCAAAATGACGTTCCTGGTGGTGAGGATTTTTGTCTTCCAATCCGCGATTTTTTTACGAAGCTTAAATTTTAATAAAGTCACTTAAAAATTTGGCATTCTTAATAGATACCATTTATTATTATTTTGGTTTACATGTTATTAATGACCAGAGTAGCCTTAGTCTCCTCTTAAGAAATAGAACAGAGTAGAACGATAAATACTTAAAGAATACTGATGGAGAGATATAGAATATAGAGAGATATAGTGATATAGAATACTGATACGAAGCTAAATCTGCTGATACCTCAGTTGATTAAGTTATGATAAAAAGGCAACTGAAACTTTATCCAAACTGAAATGATCAACAAAACTTTTAAATACATTTTTCTTAGGTATTCTTGTGTTTGAAAATAATTGAATCCAATGCTTCATAATGGCCTAACATTTTATGATAAAGGGAAACATTCCTGTATACACTAAAATAAGGAAACGTGTGAGCGCGTCGTGACACGTGTACTGCTGAAGCTTTAGGCTACTCAATCGAGAAATATGAGAATGTACAAAGTAAAAGAATAGCTCCTCATAAAAGACAAAACGTTACCGGATGAGCACAGAAGAACTCCATATAAGCATGGGCGTCTCTTGAATCTGATGGGTACAATAAAAGCATTAAAATGCTTGTAGACTTAACTAAAGTTAGCATTATAATACTTGTAGACTTAACTAAAGTTAGCATTATAATACTTGTAGACTTAACTAAAGTTATGTTGAAATGGTAAGACAATTGGATGGATATTTGAATTAAAAGCTAATGAGTTTCAATTTTTAGTCTTCCAAACTATGTTATACATAAATTTCGGAAGTATTACATAACGGCTATACCCGTCCTTCCATTTGTCGACGGGGATTAGAGCAAAACTGGTGAGATATGTCGAGAAGTGGTTTTCGAAAATCGATTCAGTGTCCCAAGAATAGGCACCATCTTATCCTCCATTAATCCACTATTGAAGTCCTAAGTGGTAAAAGTCAACCTTATGCAGTGTCAGCATTGATCGCCTTAAAATTAACACAGTAATAACAGTAATATTCAAAAATCTTTTCAAGACTTTTCGCAATACTATGATTATTGTCAATGCCTGATAAGCTACCTGGAAACATCTCGTATCACTGGCTACCACTCATGTAACTTCTCACTCGAAAAGAGCTGCAGAACATGTTGTTTTCGGGAATCAATTCAATTTATGAAAGATTTTAGAATCTTCATCCATATGGTAGTAAAACCAAAAGCATTATAAATTTAATGTTACTTCCGGTTGAAGTATTGATATCCATAGAAAAAACGGTAAGATATATCGAAAACCAGTTTTTTAATCGATTAAGCGTCCCAAGATAGGTTTCTTTTTACTCCGTTAATATGCTGTTCAAAGAGAAATGGTAGAAATTAAGCATAACAAAAGCTATACTAGATATTGACAAATAGTTTCCAGAAATCGATTCAATTTCTAAAAAAAAAAAATAAAAAGAATCTGTATTTCTTTACTATAATTCGAAGTTGTATTATTTTACTACAGTTTCCGGTTTCAATATTAATCTACACAGAGGGATGGAGAGATAGAGAGCGAAAGTAAGATATAGAAAATGCGGTTTCTGGAATCTATTATGCTGCTGAAGAATAGATTCAATCGGCTCTGATAAGTCTCTATTCAAACTGGAAGTGGTAGAAGACAACCGTATCCGGTTTCAAGATTAATTGCCATAGAATAAAAGCTTTCAATATATAACGACAAGTTTTTTTTTGAATGGATTGAGCGTGTTAAGAAAATATATCTGCTGTCTGTCTGCTAAAACCAGAAATTGTTACTATTCCTTTTTTCACATGAAAACCTACTTGAGCGGTAGCCAATGATACGCGATATTTCTAGGTATAACCTGACCAGGATAGCTGTGCGGTTTTGGGAGGATGGCGCTGCTGTTGTGTTTACATCAGTTTCTTGGCACGCGCGGTGGGACAGGGGAGCGGAGAGTTTCACTTTGCAGTGTATCCAACGGTTTTGTAAAGTTGCAGTTTAGATGTTGTGCATAGTCTAATCTCTTTACGCTTAATAAAAAACGCCGTAACTTATGTATGTATTATAGTGAACCATCCCTGAAGTAATGCAGATGTATTGTGAATAGTGATTTATGAATGGAAATTACCAATTTAAGAACAACATAGCACAGTTGACAATTCAGTGAGCTTCTACCGTGTATTAAGCAGATTGTATAAAAATTGATTACGTTTTATTCGATTTCATTATAAAACAGGAGCAGCCTGTAAAACGCAGGAATGACAATGTCAGTGACTAAAAGATTAATTTTGGGTTGATAGCTTAGAGTTTTCCGCAATATCTTGTAACTGTAAGTTTAAATCAAGTTAAGGTTAAGGCTCATGATGCTGCTGTTTAAGTGTATGTTTATCGATTGACAAATAAATTATTTCTTCGAGTTTTAGCCAGGGAGGAATCTCGAAACGTTTCCTCTCGAGAACTGTGAAAGTCCTTTCCGCTGGTCTATTGGCCAGCGCATGTGCTTTTATTGTATGTGGTTCTGGGTTTGATTCCCATTGAGAGAACAAAATTTAATTTTACAATCCTTCACTTTAATTAATCATCTGTCTCCTCTAGCATAAACAACATAATCATGGAACGTTAAAACAAAGAAATTTCATTTTTTTGGTCGAGAAATGTGAACCCTTTGGGGGAAAAGGAGGTGAAGAAATTTTTCCTTAATTTTTTAAAGATTTATGGGATTGGATAGCTTGCCTTTAGGGATTGATTTGTACAATTTTTTTCAGTGCACCCTTCTTTTAGGATCATTATAGAAATCCAGCCCTTTGGTAGAGTTCGAATAAAAGTATTGATAAAACATCAGAGTATGGGTAGTGTAAGAGTAAGTATCATTGCTTCAGCACACAATAAATTTTATTTATGAGGAAAGAAATTACCTCTGGACTAACTCTGAATTTCTCTCAGGTTTTAGCTATCAGGTCACAAAGAATTAAATCTACTAACTGTTTTCACTCACAATATAATTTTGAAACTTGGGAGCCTAGTGTTATATTTGTGTCTGTAGTATATAATAATGCTGATACGTTATTCTGTTGAACATCTTAAAGGTATTTGTCGATTGACTTCAGAGGACTGAGTTTAGCCCGTAAACATAAGTTGCCTATAGTTCAAACATATCAGATGTACGGTCTTGTTTAATAAAACCTGCTCCTCCCTGTCCTCTATCTGAAAAGTCCTATATTGTTATTCACATATGAAATTCAAAGGCAAAGTCAATCGTCTTTATTCAGTTGTATTTTTATTTCAAGTGTAAGTATTAAAATGCGCTACGCATGGTTGCAAGAGGTTGGGTGGCTTTTTTTAAAATACTGAACTGACATATCTAACATTGGCACTCATCTTCTCTATAAATTGATGTAAGAAACGGCCGATTGATTTCCAGCCAATTACTTCATCACTGATATCTTTGAGCAATGAGATAACAATGGAAGACAAACTTCGTTCTTTTCAAACTTGATACTTTGAAAAACTTATGAAAGTGGTTTTGTTATTCAAATACATATTCGCTCTAATCAATTTCAGAAGTAACATTAATCTTAGAATAACGTAATGGCTATAAGAGTTACCCTGAAAATGTATTTTGTATGTTTTCTTTTTTACGTAATTCAGAGATTTTGTCTGAATTTTACTGGAGTTATAAGGAATCTTCAATTACCAGGCACCCCATTTTAATCGTTCCCCCTCCGCCGTCAATGCAACACTTCTAACCGTCTCCCCAGGGGTCCTGGGTCCACCCCTGATTGAGATGGTACATAAAAATAACTTTGTCTAATCTCTGTCATTATTTAGCATGGTTTACTATTAAAAAAAAAAAAACGATATTTCTGCCACGAAAACTTTATTTGAAAGTTTTCAAAATGTGGCAGAAATATCTTTTTTTTTTAAATTACTAAACCATGCTAAATAATGACAGAGATTAGACAAAATTATCTTTATGTACCATCTCAATCAGGGGGTGGACCCAGGATCCCTGGGGAGACGGTTAGGAGGGTGGCGGTGAAAGATTATCAGTTCTCTCTCTCACCTAATTTTTGAAGTACATCCGAATATGATGTCAATGCAAAAGAATTTTCTTACTCAAGACCCCGATCGCTCCGCCCCTGACTTGAGCGTATGCGTGAAGTGGTTTATTACGAACAAGACAGAAAGAACTGTGATAGATTGATTACAGAACTGTGATAGATTGATTACAAGTAGTCCGGTTAGAAACACTGCTGCTTGCATTTTAGTTCCAAAACCGGCCGCCCGCACTCATTCGCTGGTTGTGTTATACTGCGACAGATATTGACAAAAATCATAGTAGTACGAAATTCTGTGTGTCTATATACTGTCTGTCATCTGCCCCACAATGATGACAACGTCGCTTCACTGCTATTAAAGGAGCAGGAAATCTTCTCAAAGGTGTTTAACTTGACATTTGAAAAGAGCTATAGTCAGCGTTTCAATATCAATCTCCGTACAGGAAGAAAACCGTAAGGTATATCAACAAGCGGTTTTCTGGAATTGATTCGCCACTCCAAGAATATGTGCCATTTTCTCCGTTAACGTTTTTCTAAAACTGTAAGTAGTAGAAATCAACCTTTTATGGTTTCAACACTGATTACCATAGAAAGAACACAGTAACAGATAGCGCAAAACGGTTTTCTAGAATTAATTGAGCATCTAAAGAAAATATACCATCTTCACTCTCTCTCTCTATTAAAGCGGAAATGGTAAAGAAATTACTACTGCTGCTAGTGTCAGTATTGATCTGCATTGACATAAAACTGAAAGTTAAATATGAGAATCGGTTTTCTGTTATCTATTCAAGGTCCCAAAGATCCATTGAGTCTTTGACCAATTTAATTAAGAAGTGGTCAAAGTAGACAATTTCTGGTTTCAACGTTAATCTCCATACAGCAAAAATGGAAATAGATAGCTAAGATATGTTATTGTATTCGATTCATCGTCCCAAGAATATATTTTTTCACTCTTACCTCGGCACTAAAGGCGAAACTAGTTAAACCGAATACTACTCCGGTTTTATTGTTGATCTCCATAGAGCAAATACGATAATACATAGAACTTTTTTGTTGTGTAATCAGCGTCCGAAGAATATGTAATATCTAATCTGATTCCTCTATTGTAATCGAAAGCTATATATCTCCTGCAATCAGTTTTAATATTGAATGTTCATAGTTTCAAAGTGTACTGTGTTCATATTGCGACACGAAATACAGTTGTTGTCTCTACTACAGTATTATATAATTCATTATAGCTCTTTGCCATCACAAGTAGACCAATTGAAGCGAATTGTCATCGTTGCGATTCTCAGCAATTTTATCGTCCTGATATGCGAATTGTCAGCTTTAATACCATTTAAAATTGTAGTATTTATCCCTTTTCTTCTCCCATGTACTACCGCCTCTCCCACAATACAATTTGTTCAGCAGTGATGGCAAAACCTTTTTTTGTCTTCAGTTACGTTCATTTTTTCTCTATTATTCCCTATGGGTCCGTTGAGTGGGATCCCGGGTTTGATTACGCCAAATAAACTTTGTGCTGTACAAACACCGTGTGCGTGGGTTTTCTGGGGATTCCTCAGTTTCCCCCATTTTCTTCATTACACCATATCCTAACCATTACTGTCTCCTCTGGCCTAGCCGGCATAACTGTGGCACGTAAAAGTGAAAGATTTCGTTTCATTCCCAATGGGCTCTTTGGTTTTACGTTTTGCATAACTACGGTCGCATTTTTTCCAACACGAAAATTTTGGATAATTTTAGTTTCCTTCTTTAGTTCCCTTGTAGCTAAATCACTGTCGTTACAGTCTTCGATGCAGGAAACCTTGATTCGAAAAACATTACTCATATTACTGAATAAACTAAATTTACCAACGCTACTATTACGTATAGGCGCTACCTACAAATAGCTTTAGAGCACCACCATACGAAGACAATCAGACGGCAAGGCCATTCTACAAGAAATACTGTCACTCATGGCGCAAACATAGGTCTAATGCCTGCATGTCGCAGGTATGCTTATCGTTTGCATGAGCTTGTATAAGGCTACCCCTTCTTAAATTGTTATAAATAAAGAGTCCAGGGGAAAAGGGGATGTCCATTTTTACAATTTTTTTCAGGAAAGGATATTTAAAGTTCAAAACATTTTATTTCGGAAACTAGTCGTGGAAAATACTTCATATTTGGTATACAATTTCTTTATTACATTGGAAACTAGCTTACAAAATCTTATGTTCAATGTATATTATTGTAAGTAAAAGAATACAAGAAAACTGACATGAGGTTGGTATATACTGGGAATAAACGGGTCTATTGTAGGCAAAATAACGGAAAGAGAGGCAATTGTTTATCAAATTATAAATAATATTATTAAAAATATGACATCTTTGTTCTCCTTTACTCCGTTAATTACTTCTTTTGGAGTTTCGTATAGAAGGCTTAAGCGTATAGGCTGCATAAGACATTCAAAGCATACATATCCTAACATTTTTCTTTCTAGATAGGCAACTTCCCTTTAAGAAAGAGGAAACGATCTTGTAAATCCCACCAATAATTATGATGTTGGTCATAGCATCCTATTCAAACTGTTCTCAACCGATTTAACCCAGGTCCTTAATGCACAACGACAATCTTGGAAATGTACTTTTATCCAATAATTAACATCAAGTATGGGAGAGTGAGACAAGGACAACAAGTGGGGTACAAATTTTCATTGACTTTGTTGTCCTGGGAGTAACGCCTAAAAACGACTATTTGACATTGCTTACGGAAAGGTGCAGTTGCTTAAGCAAGTTTGACGACGTTAGAATTTTAAAAATCGGGCTCTGGAACAATAGTTATATACTTTAACTCATTTAATAATAATTCATTGGCTATATCTGTATTGCACGCATGCCCATGACAGATCAAAATTCCAGCTTTTACTTTCTCCTATGTCAATGCAGGAAATTTTTAGCAAATTTATTTGAAGCAATCAGCATCCTAATTCAAAGCGTTTACATACTGTCTCATTAATCTGAGCTTTGTGTGTAACACTTTCTTAGGGTCAACAAACAGTTCGTTCTTGATGTTTTTCTCTCAACCTTTAAAGTCTACTCTGGCAGACTTCTTACCCAGTGTTCATTCCTTGCACGGTTGTCCCATAAACAAATAATTTTAATGCAACACGATTTTGAATTACATATACTTTATTTAATATATTCTTTAATTCCTACATTTAAATGTTTTCCAATAACTCGTTAAAATAAAATTAAACATACCAGTGTATGTGCTGCCATCATGTGACATCATTTAGAACTACGTTACTTTTAATGGTTCTGAACCATACATGATATATTAGATAAAATTTCAATTTGTGAAAATACCTGACGTGATGAAGAAAAACGGATTTCATTTTTTGGATTTAGCACAGTCGAATAATTTGAGAACAGCTAGTAGCCTCCAATCAGCAAAATTGATGTAGAACAGTGTTATCAATGAAATATGAAACGACAAAGTTCAGGCAGACACTCGAAAATTCTTGGAACAACACAACGTTTTTGTGTATTTCTTAACACTAAATTGAATGTAATTCATTCCTTCTTCTCCTTCGAATACAGACAAGAGAAATGAGCTTTTTCCATTGAACAAACATACCTTCATTATTGTTTGATACATGTCTAGGTGAGTTCTTTGTTCGACCCCAATTCATATATTTTTATGATATATGATGTAACTAAGATTTTTCAATGCTTTAGGTTTAATCATGGGACGAACTACTTAGAACAATATGACTTTCGTTCACTTATAGTACATATTTTAATAAACAGACGCAGAAACAAATCCTCTTAAACGAGCAAACAAAAACACTTCATTAACTAACAACTAAGAATAATTTCATAGAAGATTCAATCATACGCACACTCACTCATCACGTGACTGAATACTTAAGAGAAAGTACTTATGAAACACACACAAATCAATTTAAAATGGGATACCAAGTCTAAATTTGACGGAGTCTCACACATCTCCTTCATATAGTCATCATATGTTATGTTACCTAACAAGTGCGAACCTAAGGCAAAATGAAACCCATGGAGTCTGCTAACAAATCTAGTTGCCATGGGAACGATTACGAGAGCCTACCAGTGTGTCATAACGTGTAACACTCAGCATCAAACGGTTTTACAGCCACTCTAAATTTAAAAGTTCAAATCGCCCAAAACGGGGTATCTACTGCTGTATGTAGTAGCGCTCTAAAATGAAGAAATGTACTTACGTGATAAAATGCCTGAAAACCGAAAAGAATACATTAAATATAATTATAAAAATTAATTTCTGACAAGCTTAAACATAATACTTTACATATTTCTGTTGGAAAGGAAATACAATTGTATTAATCAACACTTATGTATTATTATATCCCATTTAATAATAAATGCCAGCTATCCCGTATATGTAATTTCAAGAATTGAATTCACATTTGACTGCATGTTGAATTTGCACCCAGAAGTTGTTCACACTGAGATATACGTGTTGGAAGAAGTTGAAGGTATTAATAGAGTTTTCTAAATCATTTTTATGTTTTCGTTCTTCAGCAGTGAATTGACAGTTGATTTGAATTCACAAAGTTCAAGTAACTTCGTTTTAATCTCAAAGATGAAACATATTTCATAATATACAATTTATGATCAAGTCTTTAACCTGCTAAGGGTAGGTTTAACAAGAATCTTTGACGTAGTTCGTATTTTCATAAATGCATTATGCAGCAAGCATATCTGCTATGTGTTCAGTTTTACAGAATGAGTCCAATGCTTGCAGTGCATTTGCAAGAACATTCATCTGCAAAGATGAAACAGAAGGAAGAGAAAGAAAGAGACACAATTTCTGTACCATTAATTTTCAAAACAACTATGCTCAATTTACACGGCAGACTGAAGAAAAATAAAAATAGTGCAACTCTCCACTGTTATAAATATATAATTCACTAGCAAGCGTTTTTAGTTTTAGCAATCGCTTCTCGATATCTGCCAATCACATAGCCGGGTTAACACTACCTAGGAAAAGCTAACCGGTGTTGATTATTGGAAAAAAGGAAATAATAAAAATTAACATCGGAAAAAGAATGAAAATAAAAAACAAGGAAAGAAAATGTTAATATTTTTACCTCCGTGTGACTGACTAAATCAATATAATGCTAGAAAACTGCTGAACCTAACAGCGCTTGCGCGACATTCTCCTCTACTCTGTCAAGGTGACTTCTTGGGTTACCCGGAGAAATCCCATTCCAATGCATGAGACGGTATACACTATATAAGGCCAATCATGTCGTTCAAGGTGATTTGCAGCCCTTACTCCTCTGCAGGGCTCTGAATATAAAAAAAGTGAAATCAGGCGCCCTGCCACTACAAAACACCTCTAGATCTTAGTATCGTACAGATAAACTATTCTGAGTTAAAACTTGGAGTTAGTGGCACACTCCGACTAGTGTTGTAAAAAAACGTTTTTTGTGAAGTTTTTTTCAATAAAAAACATCGTTCTTTTTCACGTTTTTTTTCAAATGTCTGTTTTTTTCTGGCAATTATTATTTATTGATTTACGTTGCAGATTATTGAAATAATCAACAGAACTTGAGTCGAAGCCCTCGTAACTTACAAATCTTTTGTTGCTTGGTACCTATATACTAGCAAAATTGTGTGATTATTCCTTTCGGCCATAGGTCGTTTTTGGCGTTTTCCTCATTTCCAGTTAGTGACTTATTGCTCAAAATCCATTCACTCGATTGATATGGTTAAGGCCTTGTGTTTTAGAAAATTGATGTGGCTATTTTTTGGTGTACGTTGCATTGCAGTAGTGCCAATGTGTGGGGAATTATTGAGGGAAATGTGGGAATGAAAATTTACAAAAAAATTCCTTAACCGAATTTCAAAATTTTTTCTATCTAATACCACTGCTGCTATATGGGTTCAAGTCACCTAAAAAAATCTTTGGTGTGTTGACAAGGTACAGTGAAATCCTGAAGTCTGGCTTCCATTCAAAGAGGGAAAGAAAAATTCTGTCATACACATGAAATTTTGACACTTTTTACGCCTCAGAAGTAAAAATCAAATATGCCGGGGCTCCAGCGTCTCTAATTACCCTATTGAAACTTTTTATGGTGCGTTCTGTAGGGCAAAGAAGAAGCTTTCAGGTAGTGGTACGTTTGTTTAAATGTAGCCAGTAAGAAGATAATAATAGAGGGAAAAATGGAAATTTTCCGAATCTTTAACCTAAAAGCGGGAATTAATTGTTTTGGCTGGAAACTCTGCCATCAGCCAGACAAAAGCTATCCGAAAATAAACTTTAGTACTCCAAAAAATATATTCTACAAGTATCATGGCGATATATAACAAGATAAGCATGAAATTAGAAAAATCTCATTCTACCTCAGAAATTCAGCATTTTTTTTACCATTTGCAGAACATGGTTTATTATAAACCTTAACTGTACTTTCCCTAATTATTCTAGTGAAACTTTTTATGGTGCGCTGTGTAGGCTAAGGATGAGGCTGTTAGACACTGGTACGTTCGTTCGAATGTAGCCAACAAGAAGGAAGTGAAAAAGGGAATTTTTTCCAAAATTTGCCCCCAAAATCTGGAATTAAAGTTTTCTGTAGTTGCCAACACTACTATCAGATACACACAAACTATTTTAAAATAAGCTTTGGTATCACTCTAATATATCCTACAATTATTGTGATGATATGTAATAAAGTAAGCATGCCAATAAAAAATATCTCATTCTACCTTTTAAAAAATCACAGTTATCTTCCCAATTAGAGAACAAGATCTACTGTAAACCTCAACTGTACTTCTCCTAATTATCCTATTGAAACTTTCTATAGTGCGTTGTGTAGATCAAAGACAAGACTTCAAGATACTGGTACGTTTGGTCCGATATAGCCAACAAGAGGGAAATAATAGAGACAAAACTGATAATTTTTCCAAAATTTCCCCCTAAAATCTGGAATTAAAATTTTCTGTAGCTGGTAACACTTAACACTTAAATTAAACATTGGTACACTACTAATATATCCGACAAGTATTATGACAATATTTAAGGAACAAAACTTCTAATTACCAAAAATATATTACAGTAAAAAGAAAAGTACGGAAAAAGAAGAAAAATCAAGGGTTAGAACCTAAATACGAACTTTTCGTGCGTTCCCTAATTACCCCATTGTAACGATCTGTACTTGTGTTTGTTAAGTAAAGACAAATGTTCGATTGGCGTTAGTTGACTTGCACTCGGACGTATAGGTACTGATTTATAAACAATAATTTCTAATTTTTTGCCCCAATTTAGGAAAAATTTAATTTCCCTAATTCGCAACACTGCGCGCAAGCCCATCCAGTTGATGTCAACAGTTAGGTATCCATCCGAGGTATCTACCTGGCAAGTCTTAAGGAGGTCTTTCTACAACGAAGGAAGCTACAAGAAAAAAAGAAATAAAGGAAATTCGAAATTAGAAAATTCTCGAATTTTTGACTGGGGTGAAATTTGAGAAGGAAATTCGAGACCGGAAGAAAAATAATAATATGATAAACTACAGTCCAACCATATTTTGCAAGAATAATATCCCGATATCTTAATTGGTGTCCACACAGGAGCGGATTAAACAAATGACACACCAGTGTGTGCCACTTTGGCGACCTGGGCCACCGAGAATGCATTTGATTACATTTTTTTAAATACTAACCCGTGTTGTTGTAGTAGTTATAGTCTCGACTAATTATAATATCGTTGTTGTAAACAATAGCTTTAAAAGGAAAATTTTCTCTCCTTTTTACATCTTAGTTCCAACTAACACTGTTGGTGAGAAATGCAGGGTGTTTCAAAATGAATTTTGGGGTTTTAAGTCTTCGTAGTACTTATTACATTTTACGTACAATTATAAGCAATGCATCAAGTAAAAGAGCACCACAAACAGTCTTTGCTACAAGTGTTTAACGTGAGATTCATTCGTCACACGGCAAACATCTAGTCGCTAGGCGAGAAAGGCCCATAAACTTTCCGCCATATGGCACAAAACACATTCAATTTAGGGGAGTCTCGTTTCAAGTGTACCATCTCCTGAAGATTTTCTGACGGAAAGATACAAACATTATGAGTGTTCACATTAGCTCTTAGGTGAAATGTCGAATTATCACTGAAGACGACACGGTCCAGAAAATCTTCATTGTTATGCAGCAATATTTCACTTGCGAAATTGGCACGTAAACCGTAGTCTGTAGGCTTTAGACCTGTAGCAACTACAAACGATAAGGACGTAGTTGGAAGCTTCTCCTTAATATTCTTCACACAAACCGTTGCACTGTACAGATTCAGTCTTTATTAAAACACAAAAAACTTTGTGCTCTCTAGTCTCCATTTTTGCTGGTTGCTCTTTCTAACGGCAGACAGAAGAAAAAAATGCATGTACATGCGTGCATAAAAAACTGTTTGAGTTGCTCTTTTATTTGATATAATATTTATATTTGTAAGTTAGTTGTAATAGATGCTACAAAGTTTCAAAACCTTAATATTAATTTTGAAATACCCTGCATTACTTCAAATTGTGTCACCCTTTCCCCGGTCCTAGTCAATTTGTCGCCCCATGCAATGGCATAATTTGCCGCCTCCCCTTTCTCCAGAAAGAACAAATCTTAAAAGTGATGATTTTAAGTATGCTACTCCAGCATGAACAACAAAGGTGAGGGTAAGTGCAGTTGCACTCAGAAAGGCTTAAATACTTACTAAAAATGCAATCCCGTTGTGTCTATTTTTTTAAAAAAAATTAATGTATTATGTTAGTGAAAGATAAAGCAAACACACCTGCAGAGGAAATATGGTAATCCTTTTTATAGAATTCACTATCGAGCTTCAATCTCAATGTATCAGTTTGCAATTCCAGTGCAACTAGCTCTTATATCTTTATTTCTTGATTTCTCTTCTATATCTGTTAACATTTAAAAAAAAAACTTGTTTCTGTCTACAATGATAAGGAACTTGTTTCTGACAAAAACAAGACTAGTTATCATATCAAAACTGTGATAACTTACTAAATGGAACAGCTATTCACTACTATTTGAGAACTGAATTCTTGCATTTGGCAACAATCAAGGAATTTGTGCTCGGATTTATTCGACCATTTGCTTTAGCATTGTCCATGGGGCCTTAAACTAATGCAACCTAAACATAATTTATGAATGTAGTATTCAAATATAAGGTCAGCTTAATAAATGTAACTACCATCATCATGAAGTCTGTTTCCAACAATAAATATTTAATTTAAATAATATACTTTTGACAGATTTTGCCGGACCATCAAAATTTGCCGCTCCACGCAAATGCACGTATTGCATATATGGTAGAGCCAGCTCTGCATATCATATATATCTATTCGACTAATTATTTATATATGACATTTAGAAAAATACTATTAGGCAAATTAGTATTAGTTTTTACCTTTAGACAAGTTATTTGAATTTTATACTGTTCGTGACATTATTTTCGTACTTATTAAAGGCCTGCTTTCACGAAAAAAACAAAATTTCATTTCTACTTTTATTTCTTAGTTGATATTGATAAAAACTGCTGAAACCCGAATTGTTAATAGGTATGGTATTCATGTGAATTTTAAAATATTTGTAGCGTATCCGTATCTAGCGTTTAATTTATGTAGCATTTTACGGTGATTATACCAACATAAAAATATTTCATACTTAAATAGACGTAAGATGCATTACAAATGACTATTTGAGAAAAAAACGAAATTTAGAAAAAAACGAGAGGCAATGTTTTTTTTCTAAAAACGTACATTTCTGAAAAAAATACGAACGTTTTTTTATTTACAACACTAACTCCGACGGACTGAAGCAAAAGCGTACATAGGTGAGCAGTAAAGACCCAACCACAGAGGCTAGGTGTTAACGGTGAATGTTAGTTATTACTCACGGTGGCCTGAACATCTTCCATCCCTTGGTTCAACTTTTTCTAACTTCAAACTAAATGAAAGAGGCTTTCAAACTAAATTACATAATCTTGTTTCGCGAGAAGGATCTGGTTGTGCTCTAGGTAATAGTATATTTCATATATCTTTAGAATTTACCTTCTATAAATTCCTCGAATTTTTTCATTTTTTAATATAATATATATATTTTTCAAGAAAATGTATCTTCTCTTAACCTTTTGTCACTCGCGGTTTAGAAAAAAGAAATATAACAGGTGAATAAGCACTAATGCTTTTTATGAACGGTCGCATTAGCGTAGTCATCCCTATTGCAGTTCCTCAAGTGGTACCTCCCCATCTTCTACCTAAAAGCTCGCTGACTTATTGCAATTGTAGCAGCTTCCAGCACAGGTTGAGGAAATAGTTTCGTATGTGTTTGCTTTTTTTCACACGCGCGAGTAGTTCCGTGATAAAAGTAGCAACCATACAGTATATTTTTATTGTGTTTGAAAATTTTCAACGCACGATCGTTAATGTGATAATTACAGTTTATGAGTCAAGTTTTCTTTTTCTAAGCAATGTCTCGCTACTTGAAAACAAGTGAGCTACAGAAGTGGTTTGACAATATTAATAATGTTAACTATCGAAAATTAGTGGCTGCTGAAAGTTATTCGGATTTAAGTAATGAAGAAGTCACTGAAGATAATGTTGATCATGATAGTGTTAGTGAAGATGAATAAGTACGGTGTAGATGCAGCCTCAGATTAAACGATATGGGTGTGAGTTGCAGCTAGTGAAAATAGTGAAGATTGTTTCATTGGGAAAGACAGAAAAACAAAATGGAACAAGTAACTGGCAACATTTGGAAAGACAAAGTGTAAAAACAATGTTAAAGGACGACAGGGCCGAAACTTAAAGCTAAGAATACCAGTGAAAAAATTGATGTTTTTTTTTAGAAAAAACATTTTACCGATATTGCCCCGATTGATGAAATTGTAAAAGGTACTAACATCAATTTGAAGAAATTGCGAACAAGTTTCTACGTAGAACTCGGTTATACTGCAACATCAAGCTCTGAACGAATTGCGTTATTTGGACTTCTTTAGCTGACTGTCACAAAGAAGGGGGCACATAATGATGTAAGACCACTGTGGTTATGTGACGGAACTGGAATGCCAAGCGTAAGAGCAGGAATGAATTACACGAGGTTTTGCTGCTACTCAGGGACATTAGATTTCATGATTTCGAAACCCTACCTCAGAAAATTGAGATTGACAAGCTATAGATATACCACATTAACTTGACATCTTCTCTTCTGTTCCAAACGCTGCTCTAGACAAAGAAGTTCAAATCCCTTTCGACAAGGCTCTCTCGGTTAGCAACAGCTGACCCCTTATTGCTTCAACGCGTGTTTTTTTTCATGGTGTGAGCTTGAGTTCGCATTTTTGCCACGGATCAGGACAGTTTGGCAGCACTATAGCGGCAATGCAAAATATTCTAAGTAATTTAGTCAACAATTGCATGCATTAATTAAAATAACTGTTACCAAATATTTGTATCTGCAAATGTAAATATCGAAAAAATCAAATGCGCGAGCACTTATGTTATAGTACTATAGTACTTACCGTATATTATTGCTACGAACAATTGACGAAACGTTAAATAAATATAGAAAGCTAAGATCGTAATAACTCTATATGATATTTATGAGGATACGATTTGTGAGGACACGCTAATAAACGGTATTGATTTCTTTTGGATTACCTCGTCTGAGATTTACCGTAGCTGGTGAGACTCCTGCGTTCTCATAATTTCAAACTAATTTGTTGATAATTACGTCCGACTACCTAGGCTTAAATGAAAATTTCTAATTTCTAAAGTTGATGGCAGGTGGAAGAGGATCACAAGCTGTCACAAAAAGTAAGATACGGAAAGGCTAATTAAACATTCTTGTTCTAAGCGGAATATTATGGAGACACATAACTTAGCTTCATATTGTTTGGGTTCTATCACACTTCTGTGATAACACGCACATCACACGAACGCATGAACATACCCATAAAAAGAACTTACATTAACCCATACACATTACGCAGAAACACACAAGACGAATTACCCTTATAGATATTGGATGAGGTTAAGTCTTGTACAGTGGGCCACATTAAATTCTTGATGTACGAAGTCGGTGACTTAGGCATCCCAACTAACTCCTGCTCGAAGATTAATTACGCCTGGTAGAGTAGCTAGAACAGTAGCATGAAATTTCAACCTCTGTTAAAAGAACAAATCGTAAAGTGTGTTTTCGTGCAGGGGTGAAGGGAAACGCTAGCTGACGAAATGACAGAAGGGAGTTTTTTGGATACTTGTGCTCAAAGTAAAAAGCACAATACCAGAGAAAGATATACGGACACCACAGGCGTCGATAAGTAAAAAGCAGTCAGTGGACTTAAATAATCTTATAATTAACTCAAATGAGAGACTACAAAGCAGTTAACTTACTTTAAATGACTATAGATATATGCGTATCAAATAATACACAGATAGATTATGCGGTATATGTATTAGTTTATTTTTTATTTAAACACAAAGCCTTGCGCTGAGTTTTGAAACTATTAACAATAGCCCTACACGCAAATCAATTAAAATACGGAATGATCATTCGGGGGAAGACCCCAGCCTCCAATGAAATTTTGGGGGTCTAACAGGGCCTGAGCTTCTTGACTCAGGCTCCACTGATTGATACGCAATACTACCTTGAAAGAAGAAATTGTCCGATACGATTATTCGATAAATGACTGTTGAAAATGATAAATATTGGTACGCAGTAATTTACTTGGAAGTATTAAAAATGCACAATTCGATAACTCTCAAACGAGTTGGAGAAGTTATCCGTACTAAGCGTATTTCCCCTTAGGTTGCAAATATAACTGAAGGTTCCTGATTTGTATAATATTTGTGAAAGTTTACACATTGAGACACAAAGAGAAAAGGGAGAATATAGTGTTAATTAACAACAATTTAAAAATGCACGAAATTAACGGATAATATCAAATTAATGGATGATGTAGAACCATTAAGAGAATTAACTCTGTAATTCGTTTTCTTCATTCAGTTTTCTTCCTTATTTTCATGATTAAATCATCACTGAATTTATCCACTGGAGATTATCTTCGTTTAGCTGCATCCAACTGGAGTTCAGACTTGTAAATGAAACATTTTAAAAAAAGAAAAGGAAGCGAGCTGGAATCGAACCCTGGCCATGAAATTAGAAAATCACAATCCTAACAGTTCACCTAAAGCGTTAGTTATTGTGGCTCGCCTAAATAAAGAGTATTTTCTGTTCGCTCAAAACAGTAGCTTGTTTACACTCAAATTGATTTCCAAAACACAGGAATATGGAATATGTCGAGTCCCTACATTTTCTCACTATGGAAAAGTAAATGGAAATGTTCAATATGACAGGAATAATACAATCAAGTGGAATTATGCCTGTGGAAATTCTTTTATACTAAAATAGTATATGAAATGGATCAATATTTGAGTATATTCGGTTGACAATGTTGCCAACATGGTACAAAGTGTAATGTTTTCAAACAGTATTAGACGTCTACACTTTATCTATGATTGCTGACATCAAAACATTCCTAAATATGAGGCAATGTCTTCCGAAGTTTATGTGTGACACAAATGAAAGGTGCGTCAAAATCATCATCATTACCCGGCGGGAGTTTACGTGGTTCAGTTTTTACATTAATCAATACGTCCACGTCTTATATAGGGTTGCTGTTGAAAGGGAAATTAAACTCCAAATCAACTCATTAAGAACATATTTGTAATTTAAATACCAAATTGAATACAATTGAAAACAATATGTATATATAACTCTATGGCCTATGGAACCCGGAGGTTCAATGCCGCGTTCACAAAAGCTCTCCACTGACTTCTATCCTTAGCCAATTGGATCCAGTTTCTACTTTGTATTCCGATCTCTGCGAGATCCATCTTAATATTGTCCTCCCATCTGCGCCTAGGTCTTCCTAATGGTCGTTTACCGATTGGTCTTCCAGTCAAGACTTTGAAAGCGTTTCTACTTTCTTCCATTCTAGCTACATGACCCGCCCACCTAAGCCTTCTAGACTTGACGACCCTAACAATGTTGGGTAAACCATATAACTTATGTAGTTCCTCATTATGAAGTTTCCGCCATTCCCCATTCCCGTTCCTCTTCGGTCCGTATATTCGTCTCAGGATCTTGTTCTAAAAATACTTTCAGTCTATGTTCTTCCCCCAGAGTAAGTGACCATGTTTCGCAGCCATACAGAACAACAGGCTTATATATATATATATATATATATATATATATATATATATATATATATATATATATATATAGAGAGAGAGAGAGAGAGAGAGAGAGAGAGAGAGAGAGAGAGAAAGAGGGGAGCATAATAAATATGGTTGTATTTTTCGTAGCGCCGCGGTGGCTTAGTGGTAGAGCGTTCACCTCTAGTGCATGGGGTCCTTGGTTCGATGCCAGCTTGCGCAAAGTAAGATTTGAGGTGGAGAAACAACATGTGTGCATGGTTTTTATGAGGATTCCCCTGTTTCCTCCGACTTTCATCGTTCTAAATTTTCATTCATTCAACATCATCACCGCCTCCTATACCTAGCTGACATATGCATGGGACGTCTAACTTAAAAATTTGATTTCATTTCATTGAAAAAATTAATATAATTCATAATCTGCATCTTTATAAACCGACTTGAACAATCATGTGGATGTATAATGCTTAAAATTGAATTAATTTGCAAATTCACTAATCTGCAAAATCTTAGGTTACTCGTTTATTTACGTAAAATGTTTAGTTATTTTATTCTTTATAGAAAGAAACATAAAATTAAATCTTTAGTTTTACATCCCACGTTAATGCCCGTTAGGCTAAAGGTGACGGCTATGATGAGAAGTGAGTGAAATTGTAGAAGAAAGTAGTAAAAAGCCGGAGAACTCACGAGCGATAACGAGCTAGAATACCCACGAGTATGGTTTTTATCCAACACAAAGTCGATATTAGCTACTATATAAGACATAAATATCTATACCATTTGTGTGGGAGGGCCTGGATCGATTCCGACAAGAGCTCAAGTGGTACGGATTCAATGTTAAACAGTAATTTCCGTCTCATATAGCCACGCTGCTGAAACGGACGCTAAACTCAAATTCAACTCAACTAAACAACTATATATATATTGAATGTAATTAGGAAATCGGTATTGTTGTCATAAGAGCAAGTTTATGAAAATGAAATATATAATAATAGTTGTATATAAAATAGAGTTGGCGTAATGTTGTAATGCCCATCCGGGGTAGCAATAGCGGACAGTTCAAACCGTCGATCCCATCATTCTAATTATTTCACTTCAATGTTGATGTTCCAAAGTTGTGCCCGAAATGCATTGATATACCAGCAAAAGCAACCAAATAGTCGCTGCTCGGAAGGTGAAGTCATGGACTACTAGCTAAGCCATGGACTCCTTGTACAAATATCGCTGCGGTTATAATGAGTGGTCGAAGTGAGACGTGGTATAGTTAGTCATGGTGGGATTTCTTTTGTGCGTATTGTGATAAAGAAATACGCAACTGATTCCGGTATTTGCGAGAAATATATGTATTTTTTTAAATAAAAAATATGTTGTTTTCATTTTCAAAAAGTTTTTAGCGTCTTTCAAATAATTTTATAACACTGTGAATACGTGTGCAGTCACTATTTGTGCGCATGAGTGTATCAATAACATCTAGATTTTTGTGGTGTTTTCTTTCATTTCGATCTGATATTGTTAGTTAAAGGACGTTAAATGTTTTAATATGGAGAAGATTTTAGTTCCTTCCATTAATTCCCAATAAATTCATTTATCAGCAAGTTAATGCTCATGATACAAATTTTCATGAATTTCCTTATTATCTTACTAAAGCACAAAGTATGGTCAAATATAAAGATAATACATGGCTGAAATAAAATCTGAACATGTGAGCATGAGCGGAATTAGGGATTGTCTGCTGTGGAGGGAAGTGAACTTTCCGGAGGTCTAGAATATCCTTAGTTGAGTGGGGATCCGGGATTTGTCCCACAAAAGATTGTTTAAAAATTGTTAATACGAAAATTCGGGTTTTCAGGATTTTCATGTATAATTCTCTATAATACAACATAAGGGAATATTTTTAATTTTTTTTCAGGGAATTGGTGTCGGGGGACAAAGCCCCTTTATGCTCACTTTCGCCGTAACTACAGCTCTTTCATTGTTTTAAGTCATTATATAAATAGTAATGCAATCTTTTAGGCAACATACACTCACTGTATTTCAACATTTAGACAGGCGGTTTGGCGAGTAAAAATTGTAATAAAACTAACCGCCTCTGTTTTTTTCCACATTGAACACTGGGCATAATTGTTCATAGTCCGGATTCAAATGCTATGAACCATATTTTTACCTAGCTGAAGCATTTAAATATCTTCTATTTCTAGCACTAGCTTCTATTCCTATCAGTATGTGCAGTTGGTTGCCCCAACACCTCATAAAAAAGTATATTTTTCTGCTAACAGCCAGCATCAACTCCTTCTTTGGATATATGTTATTTGACTTACATCAGCAAATATATACTACGTATATGTCAGCATACAGCACTGCACGTTGTTTAGTATTCCGTTCCACTTTCCTTCAGGCAATTTTACAAGTTGCACAATATTGTACTGACCTTGTAAATTTCTTTAAGCATAAGACGAAATCAAATGTTAACACACTGTTCTGTGAGTATTAGCTCAGCAGAGATTTCGATTTATCATTACTTGCTATGTTTCTGCTCTCTTTAGAACCGTCAGCTATATGTTTCTGCTCTCTTTAGAACCGTCAACTATATGTTGTATAAAGAAATTAATTCGTTCCATTACTTTTTTAAACGTTCATCCAATAAAGCTAAGTGATCATCTGTTTTACAGAAAAATAAACAATATGGAAAGTTTTACTTTCCTGTTTAAATGTTAATTATTTTCCAGTGCTAAATGCTAACCGGAATATTATTTGTAGAGTGGAAGATTAATTTACATAATTACTGCTTCCCCAGGGTGGGAAGAGTAGATCCACACCTGTACAAACCTAACAATTCTGATAAGCATTATCACTTAGGCAATATTCCTTTTACAATATTGCAATTATAGTTTGCATCTCAAGTAATACGTAAAGTAATAATAATAATAATAATAATAATAATAATAATAATAATAATAATAATAATAATAATAATAATAATAATAATAATTCAATATCAGACTTGAAGCGATTTCTATATGATGCATGTATTCATGAACATAGTCACTACTTCTTACGTACTCTGTTGGTCTTCCATTCCCGCCGGAGATCAAGTGGTTCGGATTACACGTTAATCAGTAGGGTTTGTCTCATATAGCTTGGCTTCTGACAGGGACGTTATACTCTACAATGAAATGAAATTTTTGAGTTTTTCATCCCACGGATATGTCAGCTAGGCTAGCAGAGACGGTGAGGATGACAAATAAATGAAAAGGTAGAATGAAACACTGGGGAAACCCAGAGAAAACCCACTAACACACTGTTTGTCAACCACAAAGTTCTCTTGGCGCGAGGTGAGATCGAATGCATAAGAACTGAACGCTCTACCACTAAGCCACAGCAGCCTGGTATAAACTCTACATGCCTATCATGTAAATCTTCCCAAGTGTAACAGTCGGATTTTGATAAATCTTAGCAGGTAGATACTACACATAACGAATATGTGTTTTTTTTATTTTCCGCGGAAAAATATATTAGGGGGCAAATTCTCCCACCCAAAATTTTGAAAGTTGACGTCCGAAAGGCAAGTAGAAGTGAACCGAAAAAAATGAAACTGTGCGCAGATATTTGAACGTAAAATGAGGATATACGTGCTTCACATCTTCGTGAAGAAAACAGTTGGGTCAGGTATTGACACCTCCAAACCTTTGATCACGAAATATAAAAAGTGCTAATAACAAAATAAACAAATATGGGATTTGTATTTTCTCTGGAGAAACGGTTTTATGGGCAAAAGCACAAACTCAAAAATCTGATAATTACGCCCGAAAGGCAAGAGCGGACCAAAGTGAATGTAATTTTGTCCAGATATTGTAGATGTAAGATGAGGGAATACGTGATTCTAATTTTCTGAAATTATTATTCCTTTTTTTATTATTAATAATAATAATAATACTAATACTACTACTACTACTACTACTACTACTACTAATAATAATAATAATAATAATAATAATAATAATAACAAAACAGTCGGGTGGACTGAAGCTTTCGGTAGCGGAAACAGTAGACCGAAGCGAATGAAATTATATGTAGATACTATATATGTAAAATAAGGCCTTTCATGTTCAACATGTGTCCTCATCCGATTTTTTTTTAAAAATTGGTACATCAACAGTAAGCACAAACAGTATAGCGTATTTTATAGTATTTCGAGAGGCGCCCTTAACCCTTACAATGTTTTTCCGCATAAACAGAAAGACTTGTCGATTTATTTTCCATTTACTCTTGATGTGTCAAATTTGAAGCAAATCGAATGTGGACACTTGGGAACAGAAGAGACCTTATTTAACATATGAAATACCTACACCGAATTCCATTTGCATCGGTCTACTCATTCCTGCGATTCTAAGGTAAAATTTACTTTCTTCGGAGGCGGCCTTGGCCTAAAACAAAATTAGGGCCAGGGACCCTCCCTATTGCACTTTTGATATTTCGTAATCAACGGTTTTAGAAGGGCTGTGTCCCACCGAACTCTTTTTAAAGGAAAATTCGAAAAAAGTATTCCCTCATTTCACGTCTACAGTATATGTGTACAGTTTCTTTGACTTCGGTCCACTTCGTATTGCGTTTCGGACATCAAATTTCAAAATTTAGGGTTTGGGCTTTTGCCTCCTAAAACCGTTGTTCCGCAGAAAATAAAAATCCGAATTCGTTAAACTTTTTGCGTATTGTCACTACAACAAAATTTCCTTCCAGCTCTTTATACCCTTTAAGCACTTCTGACTTACTATTATTAGCAGTTCTGATATTTCATGATCAAATTTCTTGAGGGGTTCATGACCCACCGAACCGTTTCTTTCTAGAAGAATACGAAACACGTATTACCTCATTTTAAGTCTACAATATTTGTGCACAATTTCATTCATTTCCGTGCACTTCTTCTTGATTTTCGGCCGTCATCTTTCAAAATTTTGGGTGGACGCTTTTGCCCCTGAAACGGTTTTACTGCAGAAAGTAAAAAACACATATTCGTTTATTTTATGTGTAGTATCTACCTGGCAAATTTTATCAAAATCGGATTGTTACACTTGGGATGTATTACTTGTCGAACAAAACCAATTACCTGTTGTATTTTCTCCTCTCCTTTTCTATATTTGACACCGATCACTTCGTTCTAATCACCCTTGGATTTTGCCTTTCTAACACTTATTTTCATCCTATATTTTTCACAAACTCTTCTAAAGTTTGAACTTCATATTCACTGTCTGTTTATATTCAGCAACAACAGCCATATCATCCCCAAACCGTATACACGTAATCATTATACTTCCTAACGATACAAAATCTCCATTATGTGGACTCCTCTTCTATTCTTCTTTCCTCTTCTATCCATATGTACACCCTTATGTACACTCCTCTAGACTATCTCTTCTAGATGGATGTTAAATAATGTCGGCGACAAATATCATCCCTGTCGAACTCTCCTTGCAGTTGCATTATTTTTCAATTGTGCATCAAATAATGATATTCTATGACAAATCATGAATAATTCTTACACTTTATATAATATTTATGGACGAAAATGTAATGGAACCTATATCAACAACATACATCATTCTCCGAAGTAACAAATACGGTGAACATAAATATATGATCAATAGACATATTACGTCAGAGTGAAATAGGCTTAAACTTCAGACACTACAAAATACATTTCATTTGCTCATCGGCCTTCTACTGGCAAGCACGTGTGACTTTGGTGTACGTCGTGCCGGGATCGATTCCGGCTCGGAAAATTTTAAGTGTCTTTAATGGTTTTGTTTTTGTGTCCCTGTCGTTCATGGTTATTAGAAATGCCTGTAAAATGTGTACATATCAAGTAGAAAATAGAGACAACCTACTGATATGCGTTCGGTTAATCAGTTACAGTAACTAAAGGAAAAGAAAAAATGATCTAAAGCACTTGTTGGAAGATCACTCTAAAGGTTAGCTCGATTCCCATCAAAGTAAGATTTATGTTTTACCTGTTCCCGAAGTTTCCCTTTCTGTTTCTACCGGACTCGATTAAATACAACTCCGAAGGGACGTCGTGGAGTTCATTATTATTATTATTAGTTAAAGTAAGAAGTTTAAAATGCGGCAATTCATCATTTACCTAAACTAAATGATATTTATTTGATAATATTCACTAGTCCACCATACATTTGCGTGAGTTTTCTATGGGAAATGAAGTGTATACAATAATGAATAGTAAAAATATTACAATAAAATATATTATTAAAAATATTTATTAACTAATTGAGGTTAACATGCCTTTCAAGTAAGAACTATACATAGAGATGATTTGCTCTATAGTACAATCCACACGAATATTCGAGTTTTTATCCGAATAGAAATCAATAACTTACACGATAATATTTACTTCAATACTTCTATAATTATTTATTCTTGTACCTATTACAATTCTCTTTAAGTTACTATTTTGAAATTTCAAAATGTGGAACGAGAACTGAATGTAATATTCTATTTCTTAAGAAAACCTTTGAAACAGTGATGATTTCAACGGGGTGACCTGAGAGAGTATTTGAGACACTATCGACCTAAAATTTCCCCCTTCGAAGCCATATCTTCGTTCATGCTCAAAGTGGACTAATAGCTGTTTCAGCTGTTTTACGTCCTTCATATATTGGCAATCCCCCGGGAATAATCTTCTGAAATCACTGATTCTTATAAATAGTTTTTCATTAGAAATCAAAGGATAATAATTAAATATTAAACATACTTAGTATTTTGTTTTCAGTTATGGATTTTGGATTTGCAGTTCTAATAATGATCCATTCTAACCGAGTTCCAAATAAAAATAGTTGCCAAAGACTTAATATAAGAAATGTTCTCAGTACTCTGAAGAAAATAGGAAAACACTTTAAAAAAGACGAATTCTCCTTACAGGGCTTCAACACATAAACTTCTGATTCAGAAATTATTCACTTAAACCGCTCGATCATTTCACATCCCTTCACAGTGTCTTTTGTATAAAGTGGTTTTCTGCTCCACACTCGCTTTTGTTCAAGTAGGTGCAACTACAAGTTTCTGGTGTATATTACATATCTTGCAATGTATAATGGTCTTTTTCGTATAAACTACATTAGATTTTACGTCCTAATATCTTATATACAACAGGTTGAGTCTGCGAAATGATTGGGGTTGGAGTGAACATACATGTTTTCATAGTTATGAGTGTGGATATGCAAACACGCTTCACGTCGAAACTTACTTATATGCAATTTAGTACAAGTATTTGATTCAAGATAAACGAGTTATGTATTTTGTTTTTAAAAGATCTGTAATGTTGATAATTTAGTGAATCAGCTATGATTCCTCAATGGCATTTCAACTGATTTGCTTTATTGCTCTAAAAACAACTTCTGAGCTAGCTGATTATGCGGAACACTTCCTCTTGCTCAAGCGACGATTCTAAATAGCCGAAATTTACGATTAAATTCCGGTCTGCTACTCGTGCGCTTAAAACAAAGACCACCGTGTTCGTACGTCACCGGTCGTCATTTTTCCCTACCCCAAACGTTTCAGTATTCTTGCCAATTTGATGTCGAGAACACAACTTAACCAACCAGTGGGGGGCTTGTAACACGTTCCTGCTACTACTACTAATAATAATAATACTAATGCTAATAATAATACTAACATTGCTACTACTACTTTCACTACAACCACTACTATTTTTATTATTACTACTAGTAATACTAGTTTTGTTATGGATCTGTATTGTACACGGGCAACAAGAAAATTACATTTTAATAAAAGAACTTCAATGGAAATTTTAAAAATAATCGTTAAATTAAAACTTGAATATTATTTTTAATCATATTTTAACGACATAAGTGAGAAGTGAAATAACCTAATTTCTGGGCCAAAATTACAGGCCAACCCATTTTGGAAATATCTTTGATCAACATAGAATGAATAGTACTTTAACCAATATTATTTAACACAGAAGGTTAGGGCAATGTACATCACTACAATTCTAAAGTGAGATTGAGTAGGGTACCATGCGCGTAGTCTTTTATGACATTTAAAATCGTAAAAAAATTTATATCAAAAAATTTGTAACTATATTTACAGCTCTCCTACCTTATAATGTCCCCATGGTAGGGTAGTTATCCCATCCCTTTAAAACACATCTTTTATCATCAAAACAACTTAAATCTAGTTTGCTTACTTCTATACTGTACAAGTTATACTTATAACTTCTGATCAAATTCATCTTTTTTATAATATTCTTTTTGATTGACCAAACAGTCTTTATAATCGTTAAATGAAAGTTCTTTACTTATAACATTTTTCTCAACTCCTTTTGCTTTTTTACATTTATCTTTCTCGATCTTGATTGAAAATATTTTCGATCTTAAACCAACAAATTCTTCTACGATTGTCCCTTTAAGTTCATCTTTCATTTTACCCAGAATTTTCTTGTTTATTTGTGGTATCGTAGCTGTTATGTTTTGGGTAATCACTTGTATTGAAGTAATTAATAAAACTTTTAAAATCTTCGTGTGTGTATATATATGTAGTTTGAATTTGATAAATGTAACTATCTGTATATGTGTAACAAATTTCCATTTTGTCTTGATACTTAGGTTTCACCACATTATAGGGAAAACCATACATTAAATGTTTTGACAGATCTAAAATTGGCATACCCACATAAATCGGTATGTTAAACTGCACTTTTACTTTATTCATGTGAACAGCTACTAAATTTTCCATAAAAACTGTAGTGCTTTTATAGTTTGGTTTTGTTACAACCTTCTCAATTTTTTTCTCGTCACTTACCAATTTAAAGTTAACTCTCTTTCTAATATTTTCCACAGTCTTTCCAAAAACTGAATTGTTCATTAGCTTAAAAAGTCTTTCTCAAAATCATTTGTTGCTCTAGTTCTTATCTGTGTGTTTAAATCTATGTAATTCTTTTCAAATCTGTTTGTTCAAATTCTATTACACGATGAATTTTATTAAGTTTTAATCCCAGTGATAAACATTGTTTTAAGTTTCTTTAATGAATTACATATTTTTGTTTATCGTATAATGTTGTTAATAGTTTTGGTTGATTTGAACCAGGTGGACACATGTTTTGAGGTGCTAATTTTTAGTCTTTGTAATAGTCATGCAATTATTTCCGATACTCAAGATCAACTTCTAAAATGTAACATTTTTCACAAATATCAGGAACATTTGCAAAATCTGTTTCTTTTATTTCTTCTTCACTTAGCCAATTAGATCCCTTAAATTGTAAGTATAAGCTCCTTGCCCATCCACACAAGTTGTTAGCATCCAAGTACATTAAGTAGGAATCTTCTTTATTTTCATTATATTCCTCCATAAATTTGTTGTTTGCTTTTATATGTCTTCTACTACACTGTGAAATTCCACATCTTATGCCTTTCTCTATCATCAATATCAAATCATAATCCGTTAATAACTCTAATTCTATATTTGTCATTTTTAACATTGCATCCCAAGCTAAAAATGGTGCTGTCATATACCAAACTGGCCCTTAAGCCTTAAGACATGTTTCCCTTAAATTCTAGAAAATTTCTGCTAACAATAATACATGTGTTTTTAAATATAAAGCATTGTAGTGTCCTAGATTCTTCATGTAAAATGTTTTCCATACTTTCTTTGTATGCTCATAATCCTTATCACTTATATGTGTGTTCATAAGCTTGTTGGAGAATGATTCTTTCGCTGGAAGGTTTCTTTCTCTAAGCCTATTGCAATCGTTAACATAATCATATGGGTAAACACCTTTTCTTGTTGCAAGGTTAAATTGTTCCTCATTAGGGTAGAAGTGTTGTGTGTGAGTCATTTTTTATCTTGTTAGGTTTGATCATAATTTGTCTAAACTACATGCCATAAATCTAAAGGAATCTATGAATATTAATTTGACAGTTCCAACCTTTTTAATGAACGAAATGTAGCGTTCTGCTTTATTAGGTATTAAGTCAATTATTACTGCTGTTTCATTATTACGTCCAAGCTCTTTAATGAATAACTGTCAGTCGCGTCCTATTAAGTTATATATAATGTCTGGTACAAACTTTGGAACTTAACTTTTAAATTGAAATTATTACATAAAGGAGCTATAAACTCCCCTGTTGCATGATCATGACGTTTAACTTTATAATTCTTTTCAGTGTATTTTTCTTTACAATAATAACAAAATTCGGATTAATAGAGCTTTCTTCTCTGTTTCTTTGTTAAAGGCAATTCATTATTTTACTTATAAATATTTGATATCATTTTAGCTTCTTTAAGCAATTTTTAATGAACTTTTTAGCTGCTTTTTACCTCTAAACAAAGTAGGTTTGCTTTTAGTTCCATAACTTTTTACAATGTAATAATAAAATCCAGAAGGTATATTTTGTTGATATTTTTGTATGTTTTAATTTCTGGGTAACATTCTTCACATCCCATAACCTTATGTAATAATCATTCAAAATCAGCATAGGTTAAAAAGGGCATTCTCATTTTTTATTGGTAGTTCTTAAATTAACATATTTGTTTTCATCAGGTATTATTATGTTTACTGCTTCATTCGATGAACAATCTTGCTCATGTTTCTCTGATTCACCTTGTGAGTAAAAGTAAGATAATTATCGATGACCAAATATTTTCGAGCTTTCCATTTTGTCATTTGAGAAACAACTAATCTACTTAAGTCTTTAATCCAACAATAATTTGTCTTAATATTCTTTTCTTCAACAAGTTGTTTTATATTTAGTAAACTTACATGTTTTTCTCTTTTGTTCTATGTGTGATGTAATATATAGATTGAATAGTTTTCATCATACGCGGAGACATTTATAGAAATATATAGTAATTTTTCGACTTTTGGAATATCGCTTAGTTTTACAGGAAAATGAATATCCTTTTGTTCAAATTGTAAGTTTGACAATAGTTGATTATTTTTTGGTACTCGTTCAGGACGTGACTTTGTAGGATATAAGATTCTGTATAATGAGGATAAAAAGCTTTTTTATCTTCATTCTTTACATTAATTAGTGCCTTTTTGTTTATGATTCTGTTTAGATAATTCTATGTATGATGATCCTCTGTATAGTACATATTTAACGATTGCCAGTCATAAAAAATTAATATTTATAAAAGTCCAGTCAGAAATTCTAGCTTTGAACTCAGCCATTCTTAATACTTGTTTCATATTAGTTAGTGCTACATTTAAATTGGTTGAATGGTAGTATATTTCTCGGTTTTCAGTATTAAAATAAAAGTCTTGAATTTCTTTTCCTTTCGTATATTTAGAACTTAAACATAGATTAATTTTCAATGAGACAGGTTTTTGTAAGCTGAGTTGAATTTGTCTAATATAGCTTTAGATGTTGTTTTAATGTAATGTTCCAATGGATCTTCTGGTTTATTTTGTGTTGTGAATCTCCATGTTTCTAATCTTGATTTAAATGTAGTATTTTGACGTTTTACATCGACTGCTATTGATTCAACTTTGATTTTCTGTTCTTCAAATACTTCTTTAAATGGAAACAGTTTTAAAGCTCTCTTTCTACCTAATCCCTTAGATTTAGGTTTTACAACGATGTCTTCTTGAAACGGAAATGTTCTGCTGAGGTTTAATCTGTTTTGTTCATTTTAATGTTCTTTAATATGATCTATCAGTTCCGCTTTTCTTAATGGGTAATAACCTTTTATCCCCTTTCCTTTACATAAGGGTTTCAGTTCAAAACTTTATGTTTAATTAAGTTATTCATTATTATTCTCTCGTTTTATTATATATAAAAATAAATTAAGTCATTTTCGTTATCTAACACAACAGCTAATGCTCATGAGATGTAGGTAATCTTAACGTTTATTAGCATATTGTATTAGGACAGGGCTTTAATGGGAAAACCCCATCAAAATCACTATTGATATAATAAAACTAATTCATTTTAAAGGATCTATCTCATCATCATCACTCTCGCTATTACTATCCCAATTTGATTCTGGTGTATATCTTTCCAGTGCTGCATTCTGTTTTTCTTTTAATAACATTTCTTTTTCTTTTAACAATATTTGCTTTTCCAGTAGTGTTGTTATGAGTTTAAGATCTTCATGAATAATGTTAGTTTATTATGTATGAAATCACATTGCTTCTCCATATGTATTATATACAAAATTTAACAAAAAGGAATATTGCTTTTTATTATTATAATAAACAAGGTTTTGGAAACGAAAACTATTCCTCAACTTAAAAAATACTATAGAGGGAACGGAGTACATGGTTATTCAAATCTTAGGAAAGCAGAAATAATAACATCAATCAACGAGTACAAAAATAAGTCTTTAACAACAACCGGCTCAAATTCTCAATAATCATGTAAACAACATAAGAAACGATGAATAAAGATGAACTTATGAAAGATATGGTTCAAAAAAGTAAAACCTGAACATATTGTAAAGTATTTTCAAAATCCGGCTTGATGAAATATAGTTATAGATGCACTTAATATTCGAAAATTCAAAGAGTGGAAAGACATTTCAGAAATAAAGAACTTATCCGGTGATTTTCAACATACCTTCGAAAACAAGATACATTGGTGTTCAATTACTTCAAACCATAAACTGTCAATTTCTTTTATTGAACGTTATGAAGCACACATAGATTGGGTCAGATTCTCAAACAGAAAAGACTTACTTATGCAGGAAAACATTATTAATAAGTATGGTGATAAACTTTTCTGGGACAAACTGTGTGAACGAGGGTATGGTTCACGGTGTTATCGTTATTTGAAACCATAAAGAACACACAAGACAACATATTCATTTTGGAGACTACACGTATGAATACGCTTAACAAATAACTGAAGATTTGCTTAATGCGTTTCAAGAGGAAGTTGATTGGTCAGTGTTAGTGAAGAAAATAACAGGAGAAAGTATTCACAAAAACAAGTTTTTACACAATAAAAGAATATTTAGATTGGAGCATACCTTCTTATAAAACAAATTTAATCAAACTTACGTTTCTAAAAACCTCTAAAGACTAACTCTATTGGGATATAGTTTCTAATAGTTGTCGCATCGCAGGAAAGGAACTAACAGCCTTCTTGAGGGGATTTTATTCTCTTATCGATTGGCGAGCTATTACACCACTACTAGACGAAGAAACGTGAGAAAATATCAAAATAAAGTTTATTGAACAAAAGTTAGTTTACACGATAAAAGCGAAAAATTCATTCTCGAGTTCGAAAGCAAAGATTTAGAATTAAACAGAGTAATACACACTTGTTGCGATAGAAACTTCTCTGAAGACTTTCTATTAAAAATCAGGAGCAAGATCTATGTGTTTGAATTTATAAGAGGAAATAAGCATGTTCACGATTCCCTCAAGAACAAACAAATACTACTCTCAACAGGCTTACGCTTAATAGAAAACTCAAAGGAATGCCTAATATGTAAACAAGCAAAAACTTAATTGTGTAAAACGACGAGTAAGCTTGTGATCTGTGTTGTGTGTATGCTTACCTGGTTAAGAGATAATAACCCTTGTGCTTTGTGTAGAACAGTTATTATACTTAATAACAATAGCAACAATAACGGCAATAATGAATATCCTGAAGAATATCGTGATTTTGATAACCTGATATTTTTGATTACA
This sequence comes from Thermobia domestica, assembly GCF_964235325.1. Classification (NCBI taxonomy): domain Eukaryota; kingdom Metazoa; phylum Arthropoda; class Insecta; order Zygentoma; family Lepismatidae; genus Thermobia; species Thermobia domestica. The sequence goes on along the minus strand of NC_137462.1, from coordinate 255,887,442 downwards.
CTGAATAATAATAATAACAATAGAGTTAGGTCAGTACATTGGAACTAACAACAGTGAAGAATGAAGTTAAGTAACTTGTTTTAGTTTTAATTTCTTAAGCTTTTATGAAATAATAATCATAAAAGCTATATTAAAAGTTACTACGTGGGATTAGATACTATCCGATCATCTAAACAATCAATTTCTTTAAACAAATATGCTTCTGATAGGGATGTCCAAAACACATTACCCCTACCTTCTCGAATATCTAATACCTTTATGAATAACTTAATACTGTTAAAATCTCTAAACTTTTCGTATATTATCTCATGATGTGGATATTTTTCTTCTACCATAATGTGGATATTTTTCTTTATTTTCCAACCCCTATTTTAACATAGCCGAGACTACGAAACATAGCAGGGGTGTATTCATTCCCCTTTATGAGCATAGCAGACAATGAATATCTATGTAACACCACCTCGATATGTTGCTTCGTTTACGAGTGACTGGGATATTTTTACCGTTTTCGAGATATGGTCCATTTTATGAGGTTTGGTCAGTCAAATGAACTTAGAAAATATTTAGCTCATATCTTAGCCGTTTTGTTTGGAGACAATAGTAAATAGTTTTATTTTAGCCAATGAGATACTTGACTTGCAGATTTTTCTCCAATGAAAAAGATTTTTTTAGCCAATCAGAGGAAAGCGGAGCAACTATATAAGGGCTGAGGTTCGCAGCATTAATCAGTCAGTTATTCATCGGCTTGTAAAAACTGAACATCGTGTGCAGAGTGAGAGAACATTGAGTGAATTTCGAGTGTGAATTAAGCATAAGTATTATTTAAACTGTCAAAATTTTGGGAGGTGATTTTTTTGTGTTCCTCACAATCTCACACAAGACCGATTATTTTTTAAATATACGGTACGTTAAATATGTTCATGAAAACCAGAGCTCGCTGCGGCCAAAAATAACCGAAATATTGTTTTTTTAAAAATTTAAGTATTTCTGAACTTCGTCAAAATTCGAGGAGATTTTTAAGTGTTCCTCACAACCTCACCAAAGACCGATTATTTTTAAAATATACGTTGTGTTGAATACGTTCGTTGAATACGTTCGCTGAGGCCAAAAATAACTGAAATATTGATTTTTAAAAATTTAAGTATTTCTGAACTTTGTGAAAATTTTGGGAAGTGATTTTTAAGTGTTGTCTGTTTGATGAAATATACGGTTTTTGGTCATGCAGATTACGAATATTCTCCCCTTTTTTACCCAGAGTTAATAGTTTTTGCGGGATACGCCTAATATGCTATTTTTGGATGATTTTGCAATGTAAGATTCTTTTTTCTATTTACAGATTTAGAAAATATCACTAAAGCGTTGGAAAGAATACCTTTTTTGGGAAAAAACACTGTTTGGTGTTCTATAGTGGGAACAGCCCCAATTACAGTAAAAGCATCAACCAGCGGGAAAATCGCTAATAATACTACTTGCTACTTGATAGAATAATAAAGTCACTTTTTGTTACAAACAACTGATTTATATATACTATAGTACTCTAAGCAATAATAGTGTTTCTCCGAGAGGAGTTTTGCAGAAAATTTTCAATAATTAATTATTAGGAAAAAGACATTTTATTTGGTATAGTTAGAAATTCTATAAACATTGCTTTCAATATAGCGTAAACGTTATTACAGAAGACACTGTTTGGATTTCTACATTGAATGATTGTTGATCGTTCAGAGTAATAGGTTATTAGAAAAAACACTAATTGGCGTTCTATAGTTGGAAGACCACAATTAAGATAAAACAGCAAGCATTAACGATAATACAATATTACTTGGTAATCTATAGTTGGAAGAGACCCCATTATAGTAAAAAATTACTTGGTATTGTATAGTTAGAAAAAAGAACAGCAAATATTAACGCTTTTATAAAAAAATGGAGAGATTCAATATAGTATCTGAATCACGACAATATAATAGTCAATTTAAAGATAACGGAAATTTACTGACAATTGAATTAACTTCTCCCCCAGAAGGAGAAACCCCCCTTGAATGGGTAGAAAATGGCATTAGTGATTTGGTACAGTATGTAATGAGAGGTGTGCTCCCTCATCATCGTGTAGGGTTGATTTTTATAAGTCAAAATCATCCCGATAAACCATTCTATCAGTCTTTTCGAACTGCTAATAACATGACTGCTGAAAATGTGTGGGGTGCGTTAGAAAAAGTAATTAAATCAAATACATCATTCCTATATCAAGATCGCTTTATTCTTTATTTTCACCACGTCGAACTACCTGTTGGTATGGGACGGGTGAAACAGAATTTTTCTGATATAAATGAATATATAAAACGTAACAGAGGTATTACGGTAATTGAAAACAATGATTACTATTATCTGTGTCAAGCTCTGGTGGTTGCTATAGGTCTTATTGACCATAAAGATGATACAAAAGAAGGACATAGATATCGGAATCAATGCTCGACAAATATGTATCAAATGGTATTCGAATTAAGTGAAAAGGCTGGTGTTAGCCTAGAGAATGGCGGAGGGATACCGGAATTTAAAAAAATTCAGGCGTATTTATCGGCATATACAATCACGGTGTATGACGGGTTGTCGGACGAAAAAATATTTTTTGAGTGTCACGGTCATGGTAAACGAATTAATTTACTATATATTAACAATCATTATAACGTCTTCACTAACCTAAGAGCAGCATTTTCATGCGGATACTATTGCGAAGAATACCACATAAAATTCCAGGCTAAATAGAGGCATGCGGGGAAGTGTAAAGCTTTATGCAATAAATGCAGGAATAGACCACCATGCACCATTACAAAAAGTGTAATATATTGCCGGGAATGCAATAGATGCTTTTATGGGGCTCAGTGTCTCAAAAACCATAAGGCTTCATTGTGTGATATTCTGAAAGTGAGTCCTTAATGTCGTAAAGCATACGTGGTGAAAAAAGGGCAGAATCCACATGTCTGTGGGGAAGTATTCTGCACAGGGTGTAATAATATATATGCCGTCAGGGCATTTATGTTACATTCAACCGTGCCGAACGCGTACTCCACAGAAATAGCTATTAGTGTTTTATGACATTGACTGCCGCCAGGATAAATAAGTAGCAGTTGGTATTTTTGAGCATGAGCCCAACCTCTTAGTTAACCAACAGGTGTGCTATTGTTGTAGAAAGAGCGCGAGTGAACGGTGTGGTGTATGCGGCATTAGAGAACGTGTATTTTATGGGGACAAATGCATTGTAGATTTTTTAGATTATTTAGCACAAAGGCGTTCTGGAATAAACAAAATAGTCGCTTTAGCCCATAACGCAAAGGGTCACGACGGCCATTTTGTTTTACGCGCGATGATGATTGATAAAATGTGGACGCCGCGAATAATTATGCGAGGGTGCAAAATTATAGCGATGGAATATTTATATTTAAAATTTATTGACAGTCTAAATTTCTTACCAATGCCTTTGTCTAAGTTAAGCGACGCGTTCGATTTGCCCGCCTCGAAGGGTCATTTCCCTTATTTATTCAACACAAAGGCTAATGAGGAATATATTACTGCTTTACCCAGCATTGAGTATTAAAGTGTAGGGGGCTTAAAAAGAAACAGAAAGAGAAGTTTTTGCGTTGGTATAATAAGGAAAAAGAAATACTTGGAGAGACGGGCTTCATTTTAAAAGAACAGCTCATTAAATACTGTGTAAATGATGTGAACGTGCTGCGCGATGCGTCCATAAAATTTATGAACGAATTTGAAGTTATATCAGGTGTCAACCCGTTCCTAGAAAGTATAAGCATTGCCAGCGCGTGCAATTTGATGTATAGAAAAAAGTTCTTGCGAGCAGACACCATTGGCATTTTTCCACATAGTGGGTGAAGATGGCGTGATTACCAATCTGTCGGTGCCGTTCAGTGGCTCATGTACGGGGCCGACCCATTAAAAACACAAATCCAGCATTCTGGTAATGGACGAGAGTTTGTGGTGAGTGGTGGGTATAAAGTGGATGGTTATGCGCCCTATAATGACGCAGAACATGTTTGGGAGTATCAGGGTTGTTTATTCTACGGGTGCCAGGAGTGTTACCCCACAGAACGTGATAACACAATATATAACGATGCATACACTATTTTAATATGCGTTATGAGAATACTGTAAACAAAATTAATAGATTAAAAAAACTGGGGTTATAGTGCATGAAATGTGGGAATACCGCTGGCGCGAGTTTCTGAAAGAACACCCGACAGTGAATATATTTGTAAAATCCACAGCATGGCTAAGCAATGCCCAATTCATCCGCGGTATGCCCTGTATGGTGGCAGGGTCGACGCCATGAAACTTTACAAAAAGGTGAAAGAGGGAGAACGTAACATTTATACCGATATCCTTATTGTTGTAAGGTGAAAAATATCCTGTGGGTCATCCGAAAGTTTATGTGGGTGATGACGAGTGTCCTGATATTTTAGAATCTGAGGTAATAATAAAGTGTACGGTATTAGCCCCGGACAATCTCTACCACCCAGTGCTGCCCTATCGGAAAGTGAAAAGTTATTATTCCCAATTCGCCGAACATGCGCGGACACTCTTAATGAAGAAGAATGCACGCATTCGGTTGAGGAGAGAACTTATACTGGAGTATGGGTTGTAGACGAAGTGCGGGTAGCTGTTGAGAAAGGATACAGAGTGCTCGAAAAACACGAGGTTTGGAGCTCTGAGGTTGTAATGTATGACGCTGAAAAGAAAGAGGCCGGTCTTTTCACGGACTACATTAACACGTTTATGAAGATCAAGACTGAATGTAACGGTTGGCCTGCAGGATGCGTCACTGAACAACAAAAAGACCAGTTAATACACGAGGATTATTAGAAAGAGGGTATCCAATTAGACCGAGAAAAGATTATGCGCAACAAACCTAAGAAACGAATTTCAAACCTAGGGGTAAACAGCCTGTAGGGTAAATTCGCACAAAGAGAAAACATGGAGCAAATCGCTATCATTAAAACTCCCGAGGAGTATGTGGATAAATTAACAAATCCGAATATTGAAGTTAAATCATGTATTCCAATCGGCGACAAAATCCGTGTGCTCAACTGGAGTGTTAATGAGAGCGTTGTTGCTCCTGCTAAAAATATTAACATGATAATCGCCGCATACACCACGAAACACGGTCGCCTCGAGTTATTTCGTTATTTGGATTTACTTGGCGAGCGTGTGTTATATTATGATACCTACAGTATTATTTACACTCAATCGCCTGGTGAGCCGCAGTTAAAAATAGGAGTGTATTTAGGAGAATGGAAGAATGAGTTGGCAGAATATGGTCCGGATGCATATTACGAAGAATTTTGTGCTGGTGGTCCCAAATGTTACGGCTATTCCGTTGTTAACACTCTTAATGGTAAAACAAAGACAATATGTAAAATCAAGGGAATTACACTGAATAATAAGACATTAAAATATGTTAACTTTGAACAGATGAAAGATATGATTTTACATAATTCACCTTCTAATAGCGTTTCTCTCGGACGACAAATTTTACGTACTAAAGATTATAAATTGATTACTAAGACGGAGGTCAGGTTACTGCTAGTAAAAGAAAGCGAATAGAAAATTTTGACACACTTCCATACGGGTATAAAAGAAAACGAATAGGGTAAATACAGTATTAGTAGTTTAATTAAGTAGAAATAGAGAGAGAGTAAAAATGGATAATCAAATTTTAAATCATTATTATTATTTTAATGAAATCGAGGTATGTGTTGGTCTAGCATACGATGATGGGGGAGAATTTGATGTTATTATCACTTTACATAATTACTATGATCGTATTCGTCTTTCACCTGATGACTGCTATACTTTTCTATCATATTATTTATGTATTGAAAACTACTTTAATGCTGTTACAACTTCTTCATTGCCTACACAATTTTCCGTTAGTGAAAATTATGAAATATAATTGTCAGATATTCTTAAAGGCATTCGTCAGTGTTTTATTCTCTCGTCAGATGACGATAGTAATAGTCAGGTAAATTTTTGTGTTTATACATGGAGAAAACTCCAGCTTTATTTGCAATGCCTTCAGCAGGCCATAATTGCTTCTTCTCAATTCTGTAAAGATATCACAAAGTATGCTCAAACATGTCTGAAAGAGAGTACTAATACCATTCCGGAATTTACTACTACTACTACTACTACCAATCTACCGTCTATACGTATTGCACTAGAAGTGTTCACATTTTTGAATCGCAATAATAATAATATGTTATTATATTCAAATTATTTTGTGGTGTATCAGAATATGGAGTTACAACATCCATTTACTTGTATTATAGCTGGTCCCACTGAGTGTGGTAAATCATATTTTGTAAAAGAGTTTTTAAAACATTATGTCGAAAAATGGAAAAATATGGTATGGTGTTATGGTGAGTGGCAAACTTTATTCTCAGGTTGTACATTTAAAGAATGGCTCCCCAAAATAGATGATTTTTCAGCACAAGCTGATCCACATCTTGTAATTATTGATGATTTAATGCGAGAGTGTGATACACGAATTGTTGACCTTTTTACTAAAGGTAGCCACCACTAAAGGCTACTAAATAGAGCCGCCACCTTTTACTAAAGGTAAATATAAGAGTTATTTTTTAACGCAAAATATTTTTCACCAAGCTAAAGGTATGCGAGACATATCATTAAATTGTCATTATATAATATGTTTTAAAAACCCAGAGACATGACTCAAATTATTTATCTAGCACGCCAATTATATCCTGGTAACGCAATATATGTGCAGGAGGCCTATCAGGACGCAACTCGAGACCCTCATAGTTGTTTGGTTTTTGATTTAACACAGGGCACTCCCGACGAACAAAAATTTTCCCCTCAGATTCTTACAATTATGTTTACGTACCAGTAAAAAATAACTTTTATATTTTAATACTCAATTTTAGTATAATAACTACAAATAAATAAAAAACGATTAGCAAAGAGAGTGCGCATTTACTAAAACTTTAAGAAAGGCAAAACCTGAAGTACGCAAAGAAATTTTACAAAATGCTGATACCGAATTAATTCCCTCTATTTGTGAATGTTTCTACAACGTATTACAAGAAAATGTTCAGTTAAATAAAAAAGAGAAAAATAAATTGAAAAGATATAAAAAGGAATTGAGATATTTAGTGAAAAAGGTCCGTCATTAAAACAAAAGAAAAAACGAATAATTGCACAAAAGGTGGGTTTATTATTGCTTTGCATGCACCTATTATTGGAGGTATACTATCATATTTAATTAAATAATTATGCAGTATGCACAAAAACTTGTTTTAATTTCGCCGGAAAAGTTGCACCAATATCAAACTATATCTAATTTAGATGATGAGATGAAAATTTTTTAAATAATAAAAATATGAGTGTTGAAGAAAAATGGATACGATATAAAGAAGTGTTACAAAAATATTTACACATTGTGCAAAAACCTACTGCAACAACATCAACTAGTGTTGGTACTAAGGAGGAGGAGGACGAGGAGGAGGATGAGGATGAAATACTATCACCCCTCCCGAAAATTGTCTGCGTAAAGCAAGACCTTTATTCCGTAAATTAAAACAAAATTCCAACATTCATTGGGACGACTATAGTAATGTTAATATTTATAATAAATTAATTCCTGGTGCTAATATAGTGGATCTAATAGCAGATTTTTTCAGGTTTCGCAAGAAAAATATTCCCCCTACAGTTTGGGAACCCTTTGCTGTACTGTTAGCAAAATGCAACATACCTTTAGAGTATATAGGTAATCCACAGCGTATAGCATATATTCGTAAGCTGACATCATCATCTACTGCTGATCCAAAACAGGAAGAAGAAGAAGAAGAAGGGGAGCTCCACGTAAACGTAAAGTTATCAACAGATATTGTGATTATAAAATATGAAGAAGCTGGCCGATATTTATTATAACACTTCACACCCTGCCTCGTTTTCAACTGATACGACATTGTGGAGAGCTGTGAAAAAAATAATTCATTTACACAAGGTGCAACAGAGGGTAAAAGAACAGCCGACTTATACTCTGCATAAGCCAGTATGTACAAAGTTTCCACCTATTTAGTGTTCAATATTTACGATCAGTGGCAAGTTGATTTAAACGATATGCAGAGTCTGCAGAAATATAATGATGGTAACAGGTATATTTTAAAAGAGATTGATTTGTTTAGTCGTTATGCATGGGCTGTGCCTTTACGTACAAAACTGGTGAAAACATTATAAAATCATTTAAGCAAATTTTTCCATTCTCCAGTCGTAGACCCTTACATCTACAAATAAATAAAGGCACAGAGTTGTTTAATAAAATATTACAGTTATACTTAAAAAGCAAAATATTAAATTCTTCACAACACAAAACTCCGATATTAAGGCAAATGTAGTGGAACGTTTTAATCGAACTCTTACAGAACGAATGTGGAAATAATTTACAGCAAAGAAGTCTTACCGATACATAGATGTGCTATCGAAACTTGTTCAGGCATATAATTCTGGACCACATAGAGTTCATCAATTACCACCCGCCAGTGTGAACCAAGACACTTTTCAACAAGTTTGGAATAAATTAATAAAACCGATGCCTCATACTAACATTGCAAAATATAAAAAAGTTATACTGTACGCATTACTAAACCAAAACTGCATTTTGAAAAAGGGTAAAAAGAAAAGTGGACTGTAGAAATATTTAAAATAAAACAGGTGATACATAAGTAAAAAAAGTGGTTGATGTGTTGGAGGATTTAAATGGTGAAGTAATTGATGGTACATTTTACGAAGAGGAATTACAAGGAGTGCATCTGCCTAAAGTTTATGAAATGGACGAAATTTTTGAAGTTAGAAGTAAACGTGCACTTGTTCGTTGGTGGGGATACCCCCTTCCTTTAGTTCATGGATTCCTGTGTCACATTAAAAAATTTAGCCACAATACAATATTATAAATTAATGTTATTGTGTATATAGGAAAAAATGAATGATCCATACTTTAAATACTATACGCATCAAGCAGGAGGTGGTTATAACGTGTATAGAGGTGTGCAATATAAAGAAAGCTATGGTATTGGAAGTTTATAGGTGGTTTATTTCGAAGTGTATTTCCATTAATCAAACAAGGTGCAAAAACTGTTGGTAAAGAATTGTTACGTACAGGAATTAATGTAGCGAGAGATGTATTAGGTGATAATAGACCTATTGACAAAGCTTTAACATCACGTTGGCAACAAACTAAAATAAATTTAAAAACTAAATCTCAAAATAAAATAAATCAAGTATTGGAAGGATCTGGAAGAAAACGAAGAAAATTTCATTTTGCAAAGACTGGTGGTAAAAAGAAAAGGAAGAGGGAGAGTGACATTTTACTAGCTTTTCTCTTACATTACCGAGTAACAGTTCTATGGAGTATGACCAGAGCAGAATGAAATAAATTAAAAACTATACTTACAATGTGTAGTATAACATTGAAAGTATAGTTTTTAATATATTTTAGTCTGCTCTGGTCAGAACTGTCTTTTATTTGTTACTCTACTTATCCAGAGCCATGGAGTTTGTTCATTATGAGGTATTAAAGATTTGATTTAATATATTGTTCTAAATGTTTTAAATTATATTGATCAGGTTCAATTATGAGCTGTTCTGAAATTTCAGGAACGTTACTACAAAATGGTAATTTATTTTTTTGTTTCTGTAATGTTTGGAGTTAAGTATGTTGTGCAAAATCCTGCAAGAGCTACTCCTAAGCTATTTTCAAATGAATAATGCAAAGACATGTTAAATACAAATGAGTAACCATTTAAATTAAATAATTTTATTTATTATATAATTAATAATAAAATGGATAATTAGAATATTAAAGTAAGGGTAACAGAAAAAGTCACAAAGAAAAAGAGGAACGGGCCGGTGTTACCTGATGATATAAGATGTTTAATATTTGGACCTAGTGGGTCAGAAAAACAACGTTAGTGATTGATAATTTCTTATTAGCACCTGAATGGTTAAAATATTCTAATGTTTATATCTATTTTAAAAGCCTACATCAAACTAAATACAAACAGCTAATACAAATTTTTCGAGATATAGAATCTGATATTAAAACTACAATATCAGTAGTAATACGAAACAACGAAGAGATTATTCCATTAGGTAAATATGAGAATGATTCTGTGGTAGTGCTTGATTATTTCATTTCAGAAGAACAAAACCACGTTAGAGAATATTTTACTAGGTCTCCATCAGAGTTTAAACTATTTCTGTTTGGACAAACCTATTCTAAAATACCAAAACAATTTATTAGAGATAACGTAAACTTTCTTTGTATCTTTAAACAGGACAATGTGAATTTAAAGCATGTATATAATTAATTTGTTGGATCTCATATGTCGTTTGAAAAATTACAATCTTTATGCAATAAATGTTGGGGAGAAGAGCATAGTTTCATAACAATAAATATGTCTAGGAAAACGCATAATGGTAAATATGGAAAAAATTCAAGACTTTTTAAAAGTGTAAGATAAACATAGACAAACGTGGATAAACGTAGGTCAACGTGTATGTTGTGTTACGTTATGTTATGTTATGTTATGTAACGTTATGTTGTGTTGTGTTTTTAGTTTCTTTATGTAATGAATTGATGTTAATAAAGCTAAGAAAAATATAGTTAAAAAAATGAACCAGCTAAAAGATTTAAAGAAATTAAACAGGCTAATCGCAGTGAATATGAGAAATATAAAAACAAGATCAACTGATGCAATTAAAGATTTGAGACAAGATATATCAAAAGTAGGAGAAGAAAATAAAATATAAATCAAGAGTTAGTTAAAGTTGTACGTAAAAGCGCGAAAGTACATGCAAGCTTATTAGTGACCCCTCGTATGTATGAGAGTTCAATAAGCGAAAGTGACACCACTATAACACAAGAAATAAGACATATGAAAAAACTAATTAAGTATAAAGTAGAAGGAATAGAATCTTTAGCAACTATCCATTTTGGTAAGATTGCTCCGATATATTATGCAACTACAGATGATCAGTTCCGGAATTCAACCATATGATGGTGGAAAATTATACTTATGATAGGGGATGAAGAAGTTAAAATTCATGGTGATGATTTAGTTATTAATAATCGTCATTACACAGTAACAGAAGGATTATGGGAATTACTAACAAAACACAATCAAAGAAACTTTAATGAAAATGATGTAAAAATATACACAAATAGTCAATGATTCTAATGTAATATTTCATAGCAATGATCCAAAATACAAGAAAAGAACGATCTAGTAGAAGCGAAATATACAAAGAAATTATCAAACCTATGTGGGATAGACATATAAAACCAATGGCAACACCAACACCAACAAGAAAGAAAACAGGAGAGGGAATCAAAATATAATAGGATTTACCAAAAGAATATATATGGATGGATGATAAAGAAAGTTAATTGGTCGGAGATAATCATTGATATATTAATTATTATTGCCGGAGAGGAAAAATCTCGAATTGATAATTTTTATAATGAGAAAATAGGTATAATGAATATGATTAATTCTAAAGTCTGATAATTTATTCCTAACGATCGGAAGGTCATAGGTTATTTGATAAAGTTATTGAGTATATTGCCACCAAAATTTTGGAATAATGAGAAGTATGGAAAAGGGTTATTGAATAAGATTTTAAACATGAAGGTAATGTCAGAGTTACATATACCAGGTTAGGAATTTTGTGGCCCTTACACGAAGCTACAAGAAAGGTTAGAAAGAAAGAATCAAGGGATTAAACTCCAGGATGAAGCTTGTAGAAAACATGATATTTAATACAGAGATAATACAAATGGAGCTTCTAGACATATTGGAGACAAAGAATCAGAAAATGAAGCATGTGAAGGAGCTTTTGCTAAACATGCAAACTTGATAAGATTGCAAACGATTACCAGCCTTTGGAACTGCTTTGACTATGAATACAAAAGTAAGGTTTCGTTTAGGTTTATAAGTATTGTGTTTCATTTTTATGGATTTTTCATAAAATATTTTACGTTTAGAATACCTAATGAAGAAGTTCAGAAATTAAATATTGATCACATTTTTACAAAGAAACAGTTAAACGATAAAGCTATGAAGATAAAAGAAGGTAGTGAAATGCAGTTATCTCTTTCTATACCACAAGTTTAGAAAAGAAACAAACAAATTAAAACTAAAGACAATATTCATTGAGGCTGTTTTATATTTACTCTTCCAACAATTTTAGCTATAATAGGTGCTCTAGGTTCTGGTGCTACCGGAGCGGCTAATATAGTCAAAACGGTAGATGATGCAAAAAGGAATTAGAAGAACAAAAAAGACATAACTTAGCCATGGAAGAGAAGCAAGCTGGTAAACTTCCAAAAAACGTAAAAGCCCAAAAAAGTAAAAAAACGAAGAAATTATACCTTTAAGTAACTTGGATCTAATTCATCTTGTTAAACCAGCTTAAGATAAGAAACTTTAGAGGTGTATTTATGAGTGATGAATTGCCTAAAGAGAAACTTGCGGCATTGTTAATGTTGATACATCTAAAAATATAGAAACTCATTGGATTTGCTATTGGAAAGAAGGAAATAGAAACTATGTATTTGATTCATTCGGAGGTAATCCACCAAAACCACTCGTAAAATATGTTGGTCATATTATAGAGTACAGTAGCAATCGTATACAACATTTTAACGAGGTAATCTATCCGCATTTATGTATTGTACTATTGAAAATGTTTACAGATGGATATAGTTTTTTTGAGAAAATATTAGACTGGCGACTATGAATAAGGATATTTGCAGAAGTTATATTTAAGTTGTTTTATGGATTTAATTCATAAAACGATACAAAATTGTTTCTTTATAATAAATATGGATAAAATAGAGTCATATTAATACAATCCTTTAAACCCAATCAAAACACAATCGAAAATTTAAATAAATAAAACAGATCTATTGAGTTTGATATAGATGTTGGAAGAGGGTATGTTCATCCTTATTATGCTGATGTTTATTTAACTTTTGAAATTGGAGGTAGAGATGCTGATGGCGAATATACTTGTGGTCAAAATATTACACTTATTAATAACATCTTCCCACATCTGTTTTCTCAAATAGAAATTAGTATGTATGAACAGATATTGGATATTATAGATTATCCTGGTTTAACTTTGACAGCTGTAAATACATGTACGATTTCGAAACCAGAAGAAAATCATTATGATGAATGCGGATGGGAAGGAATTACATGGTGAAGAAAAGATGAAGAAATAGTATTTTTGCTAAGATTTTACTATGATTTCGTTCAGATTTTAAAGATATTATGTGGAAAGTTTGATTGAAATTTACATTTGAAAGAAGTTGTTCTGATGATGATGCATTTGCTATTTGGAAAACAAAAAAGGAGGATGGTACATATGACAATGATCAACCACACCCAGGTAAAGTTGAGATTACAAATATGGAGTTGAGAATACCTATTGTTAATTATGGAAATAACTATGCTACCTTGGTAAGATCTAACATGTTAAAAGAGGGTAAGATTCCTATTTCCTTCAACACATATAAATGTTGACAGATATCAGCTACAGGCAAATATTTGGAATTCGATCTAACCACACAATTTAACTCAAGTGAATTTGTTATTAATAAGATCGTGATAACGTTTTTCCAAAGTGATAGGAATGATAATCAAGAAAGAAATTCAAACTATTTTGATCATTGTAAAGCCCAGCATATATATTTTCGTAATTCTAGAAATGAGTCTTTTCCTCTAGAACTTGGATTGATCTATCTCTAGAACTCTAGGAGACTCTAGAACTAGATATCTTTGAACTTGGATTTTGAAAAACATAAATATCTCAAAGCTAACGAAGTTTATACGATGTATAAAAAAGTTACAATTGGAAACACTGAGATGTATTATTACCCTAAAAAGTTTTTTTTTTTTTAAAATAGACCCATGTTTGTAATTAACGCAAGCATGCACAAATCAGTATATGTAAGTGATGGAACTAATTTGATATTTACTGTTTATTTTGAAAGAGATGTACCAAATAAAACGATTTGTTATGTTCTGATTGTTGAAAAGAATTTTGAATATGAAAAAATGATTGGTGAATATTCCCGATTACATTTCACAAGAGAATCTAATTGCATTTATTAAGGATACTATATTAAATCTTTAGAAATTATTATCAAAAAACAAAGGGAAGTTCAAAAGAATAAAAATGCATACATCACTCTTATTACGTTATCAATTCTACTATCAGCTTCTACAGGGTTTATTAGTATATTTATATCTGTTGCAGTATATTATATTATTACAACAGCATTTGAATCAGCTTCTGCGGTAATCATAGGTCTATAACACGATTTAATATTTCTTGGAAGAAAGATTATTATAAAAATATGGTGAATCAAATTTAATTGTTTAAGAATGAGCTTATTGTTATTAAAGTAATGAATGCATAATAAACAGACGAGAATGCAAAATATATCGTTGATGGAACTACCAATATATTGAATGGGGTGAGATCATTACAAAAAGGAATATTTTAAAATTTTTGTACTATAAATAGGAAATTGCATCCCATTTAAACCACAAAAACAATATTAACGTTTTAAAATTTTTTACATTGCAAAATTTGAATTGATACTAACAAAATGGACTTGTGAAAAAGTATTAGTACATTTAAATGAAAAATACAAAACATTATTAGCACAAAGATATAATTGAGATACTGAGAGATGAAAATTAAGAAAGTTTTTATGAGATATGATGGAATGTAAGATATTTTTAATGGTAATTAAAAGCACCAACCGTATTTTAAAAATGAATATAAAAAGTAAAAATGAAAAAAGAATATTTTTAAATATTAAATAGAGTAGTTAGTATGGAACCGCAAAAGAAATTCATTCTTACTAATAGTTTCAATGTAATTGTGAAAATGTACAAAATTAAACAAGTAAGTACTATTCGAAAAGAATGGTTGTTTAATCATCTTGAACTATGATCAATGGACTGTGTATAATAAATCATTGTTTTCCATAGAGAACGACGTTAGCAGAAGATTTCTTTACCAGTATTCAAAGTTGTAATTTTAAGTATGTTTTAAGTATTTTATGGTTATAAATTCATAAAAATTGAGATTTAGATATACACAACGTATAAGGGAAAGCAGTATTTTAAATGCCATTGGAATGTTAAAGCTCCATATATAAATAAGACAGTTATTTGAACTTTTGTAATAATATCCCTTGTGTTATACAGCCTACAAAACATTCAGAAGATAGTAAATTTATTTATCTCTTGATTTTTGTTTGAATTTTCAAAGTCGATTAATATTTGGCGAAGTTTATAACAAAATCAAAATTTCGGAACTTTTTTACGGATTTATTTTTGAGTTATCGGGAAAATGTTATTCTTTAAAAACAAGTCTTAGAATTTTATGTACATTATGCTAGTATTTTTTATTTTTCAAGTATCTCAATTTTATGATTTAGTAGTCTTGCAAATTTAGAATCGAATTTGTTACTAGACTTAGTGATTTCTAATTAAATGGGTTGGCAACACTCATGGGCTAGCTAAGGACTAATTGTCAAACATTAAATATAAACAATCTATCTCTTATAGAAACCTAGATATCAATAATTTTAATATTTTTTGTTTTGAATTTGCCAGCTAGGTGAACATCTTGAAGCAGTTACTCACTTACACAATACATGACGTTACATATCATTTATTCATCACTTTCCTAACAGATGTCTTTGCTTGTAAAAGTATTTGTTCATATATAAGGACTGATTTTCTCTTAATTTCTTTGAGTATGTGTTAGCCGAGCGTGCTTGCTCATGGTCTGGCCAGCTGTGAGTAGTTATCGGCGTGGACGACTTGGCAGGTTCGAATTGCCTCCAAGCCAGAAAAAGAATTTTCTTTCTCTCCTCTACAAGCTAACAATTCAGAGGGTGTTGAAGTGTACGGAGACTAGCGCTAGGCGGGAAAGCAAAACGGAAGCACAACAGAAGCAGTAGAAGTAGTAACAGAAACAGAAACAGAAAAAGGAGCCTGTGAGGTTTTGCCTGCCAAAAGCAAAACCAAACAAATAAATAAGAGAAAGTCATAAGTCCTCTGAGGTCCAACTGTGCACAGGTTTTGCTGCTTTTTACTTTGAAAATGTTTTAGTTATAAGTTTTTAGATGTATTTTTTATGATTTTAAATGTCATAAAACACTATGCACAGAGCACCCTACTCAATCTCACTTTAAAATTGAGTTATGTAAATACTTTGCGCTAACCTTCTGCGTTAAAAATTTGGTTAAGGTACTATACCTTCTGTGCTGATCAAAGATATTTCCAAAATGAGTTTGCCTAGAATTATGGCCTAGAAATTATGTTATTACACTACTGAAGTGATATATATTTTTTTTAGAAATAATAAAGAAATCTTTCCTTAGAGAGTGTTTGAGCCCACGCCAAAGACTTCTTTTACAAGTACGTTGTGATAGCTCACTTAGCTACGAAGGTCGACAGCATCTGGCGTTTACTTTTTGCTCTATGTAGGTCATGACTCGTGATGTCATATCTGTATCGGACAATAGGATCAGATGATATCTGAAACGATTGGGATCCGCAAATATGCCACTGGTCGGTACAGTGGAAATGGTCTGCGCCACTCATTATGAAAACTTCTTAATGAAAGATATGATGCATGTTGTTCACATGTGTACGACGTTGCTAATAACACAAATAATAAGAAAAGTAACAGAATTTATGCTTTAATTAAAAGGCGAACTATTTATTTATTTATATATGTATTAAAAATTATCTGAATATACTTGAATATCTTAGAATAAATTTAAGTGTACTAATTTGCTATATTATTGACATTGTTTGCAGCCTGAAGTAAGAAAAGTAAGAAACTAATTAATATTCTCATGCAAGGGGTCGATTTCTCTCGAAATTTGGGGGACATTGAGATTCAAAAGATATATATATATATATATATATATATATATATATATATATATATATATATATATATATATATATATATATATATATATATATCTTTTGAATCTGAATGTCCCCCAAATATATATGAAGATTTTAAGACAAATTGCACTCAAATTATGTCAAATATTGTATATAGACATATGCAGTAGGGACGACATGATTCATGTGAGGCGGGCCCCTGGGCCCCCAGCATCAACGCACCCATCTTTCTATCACCGACCAACTTTAGGAAGCGAGTTTTACTCATTCTTCAGGAAACAATGCAAGTTCATCCTGGTTTCGATAGTTATACGTTCAGGGGGATGCCCAAGGAAATTAGTACAAAAAAAAACATTTCTATAAGTAAAAGTAAACTAAATTCTCTATTGAGTTCAACACAAAGACGCACAAAGTTTCGATGATAATTATGTACATGAGCACTCGGATAATTTACAAGTGCTATATCTAACTTATTTAAACATTAGCAATATTATTTGATCATAATATCTTCGTGCTAATTGTCGTTTTCTTTAGAAATGGAACATACTGGTAAATTGTTTATATTAGTCCGTGTGAAAGTTTTCAAATTTGCTGAAGTACTTCGAGCACATTAGTTTACATTTAAACCAATAAATGAATAGATGTGGTCTCTCAGTAATGATAACAAATTAGTTATAGTGGCTTAATACTGAATAAAATAAAATGATGTTCCATGAATATGTTCGGTAGGCAAAGGGAGAGGTATGATTAATGAGAGTGAATAATTGTAAAAGATTCGGTGGAATTGTCATGTGGGATGAAACGACTGAATCGCGAGAAAACCCACGGAAACAACGTTGTCCATCACAAAGACATATGGCTTGAATTCGAACCTTGTACAACTCGCAGTAGAGGTGAGCACTCTGCTATCGATCCACTGTGTCCTTCGATAATGAATGTTTGTGATTTATGTCATAACGATTAATGAACATAATATTCTTTTCCAGTGAGTGAAACAGTATAAGATAAGATAATCTACTGGACGAAACTTAACGAAGGCTGAACGCTTAATACGTTTGCTTTATGTATGTGTTTTTTTTTTTTTTTTTTTTTTTTTACTTGTGGACCTCAGAACACAAAGCACAATACTTTCATGATATAATCTTTTGTAGATCATCTCAGAGCTGAGGACACCTTGTAGCCACTCCAAAAATGTAGGGCGGCATGTATAAGTTAGGGGGGTTAATCCAACCATATTATAGTTCTTCACAATAATATGGTTTATTTCCAAGCCTACCTTGAAAAGGTTAGGAGCTGTACAAATTTAGGGGGCAGCCTCCCGGGAATACTAGTCTATCTCAAGGGAATAAGAATATAAATAAACTTATAATTGTATACTTAGATTGGGATAAACCCTCTCGGTAACCGTAATATAATTAATTGACAACATGTTAAGGCTTAAAGCAGAAAGTACATATTTCCCTCGTCTCTGTAACACTGCTGTATTCTTGGACAGCTCTACTTGGAATCCTGTTACCTTCTTCGTGTGTAAGTTTCCCCAATACACGTAGCTTAAGTGACCTTGGTTTGTATTAACTATTAGGCAGCTGTTCTCTAAGGTGTTGGTTAACTTAGCCGTCATCGAACGGATTGGAACCTTGTAAAACCGAGTGCCTTCCAAATGAAACTGGTCTCTTCCAATAAAATCAAACAATCTCGTACAGGATCCCAACTGTTAGAAATGTTACACTGTAGTTAAATATGGTCGCTTCCAATCTTGTGATACTGTTCTTTTTCTGTTATATTAGACTGGAACGTATGCTTTAGCGTTTTTTTCTGAACATTCCATGAAATGGATAGTGTGATTGCATAGTGTTTTAGAAACTACTAAGCTCCTGATCTACCAAACGAATTTATCTTAGCAAATCTTAACTGAAGAATTCCTTGTGTTCCATCTTAATAGATCTTAACCAAGAGTGTTTTCGTTTCTACATATACTCTTAGGAAACCTAATAGTATCTTTGTCGAAAGTGTTATGCGTGTCTGCTTCCCCTTCCATCTAAACGTTAAAATTCTTTTAAGTACTGTTCAATTTCCTTCTTTATAAACACACCTGTAAGATCTTGTGTAATATCCAGATTCAAAAGATAATTGTGCTCAACCTGTATTTGTTTTAAGATTATTGATAACGTCTTAAGTAAAATATCAGTGAACACATCTGGTATCGCTTAATAGTTAAAAATTGGTCCTTTGTACCTTTTTAAATTTCTTGATTGTCCTTTGCTTTTACCTGTTTTACGACTTGTGCTATGAGGATTGTTGAATCTATGAAGAGAGGCAACTTAGCTTTTACTACATACAGTGATAAATAAAATTCATTAAAGAGCCTCTTAGGGACGAGTTAAGGGAACTAAATATATATTTGTCCTCTGCATAGATAATATTTTCAATGTTTGTAAGCAAGTTTTTTTGTAAGTTTTCTAGCAGCAGCAATGGGTAAAACCTCTCCGCTGTTGTTTTTTCTTTACCAAGTAACTCCCAAATTGTAAACTATCTGGATTTGGTACTGGTTTTGGTAGCAGTAATAGCCGTGGAGGTAATCGTAACGATATTTTCGTCTACCATTTATATATAAAAAACTTCTTTCCACTAGTATTACATAGTTAAAGACTATGGAACAAAAATGTACACAGATGTGTTAAGACTACAATTATGGTCATAAAAAATTGTTAATTTTAAGAACTATTGTCTTATGTGAACGTATGTGAAAACTATAAGTACTTTTAATATTTAGATCAATGCACTGCTTACTCTTAAAATCTATTTATGTGCGTCAAAATCGTTTATTACTTTTAAAAGTTTTATGTGTGTCCACATTGTTTCACTCCTGAAGATTATGTACGTGTTTCGAAAGTGTTTGTTGCTATTAAAGTTTATGCATGTATGTTGATATTGTTTGGTACTCTTAACTACTATCTATGTATGTCGATATAGTTTGTTAGTCCTAGAGATCATGTGCGTATGTCAAAATTTTTTGGTACTCGAGGAAAGGAAGAAAAAATTTTGGTAGATGATTTTTACCTATATGAGTTTTATTCTTAAATTATTTTTTCTTTGTAATAAAACGGAATCATATGAATTAAAATCCCTTAATCCTAATAAGAGACCATTTTAAATTTAAATAAAACAAACAGATCTATTGAGTTTCAAATAGATGTTGGAGAAGGTTTTATTCATCCTTGTTATGCTGATATATATGTAACTTTTGAAATACGTGGAAAGGACGAAAACGCTGAGTGCAGCGGTAAGCTAAATATGAAACTCTTTGTTATCTTACTTCTGTATATATTTACTCAAATACAAGTTAGTAAGCATGGACAGATATTGGATATTATAGATTATCTTGGTTTACTTTCGACAGCTGTAACTTAATGTACGATTCAAAACCAAAAGCAAATCATTATGATCATAGTAGATGGGATGGAATCAAATGATTGAGAACACATGTGGAAATAGTATTTCTAATAAGACTTTTACCAGGATTTTTTCTGATTATGAAGGTATTATATGGAAAGTAGGATTAAAATAAATATTCAAAATAAGTAGATCCGCCAATAATGCATTTTTCACTTGGAAAACGAGGAAAAAGTATGGGAGCTGAGAGAATGATCAAACACATCCAGGTAAAGTTAAATTCCAAGTATGGACTTGAGAATTTCTATTATCAATTATGAACCTAATTATGCTAACTTGCTAAGCTCAAACATGTTAGAAGAGGGTAAGATTTCTATTTCCGTCAACACGTATCAAAGTCTACATAACACAGTTACATGCTACTATTTGGAATTTGGTTTAACCACACCATTAACCTCACAATCTAACTCGAGTGAATTTTATATTCCTACTTTGAAACTCATAGAAATGATAAATCAAAAGGAAAGACTCAAGCAAATTTCATCACTGTAAAGTCCAGAATTTCTATTTTTATAATTCTAGAAAATAATCTCTTCCTTAGATTCTTTGAACTTGGATCTCGGAAAACTTAAATATTTCAAAGCTTACGAAATGTATACCAAATATAAAAGAATTACAATTAGAAACACCAAGATATATTATTATTAAAACAGTTTACAGAAAATAGACCAATGTTTGTAATTAATACAAGCAAACATAAATGAGTAACTGTAAGCGATAGAACTAATATGGAATTGACTGTTAATTTTGAACGTGATGTTCAAATAAAACGATTTTATATTTTGTTATGATTGGAAAGAATGACTTTGAATACGAATAACAGAAAGAAAAGATGACAGAGAAGATGTAACCAATTGTATGTTTCTTAGATTTGTATAGTTTGTAAGTGTATTATATGATAATATCATAGAAATATTTAATAAAATGAATGATCCAGACACCATTCCGCGAGAAATTCTTATTGTGTTATTTGATAGTATTATGTTAACGCTTCAGAAACAATCAACGAAAACAAAAGAAAGTTCAAGATAATAACATGTATGCATACTATTCTTATTACGTTATCCATTCTATTATCCGCTTCTACCCAGTTTATTAGTGTTTATTCCTGTTACTGTGTATTCAATTATTATAAGTGTTTTGCTTCTAAATCTTCAGTAATTACTGGCCTCTCAAGACGATGTAATATAGCTACTAAGAAAGATTATTATTTTAAAATATGGCGACTCAAATTTAGTTGTTTAAAAATGAGCTTAATGTAATTAAGTTAATGAATGGTGAATTAACAGATTAAAATATGAGGGGTATTGTTAATATAGTCAATAATATACTTAACGTAATCCGAGACTAATAGAAACAAAACTAAACCTCATTAAAAAGTTGCTCGAGGGAAGTGAGGCGCTAGCATGGAATCTCAGAAGTTTTTCCTTACCAACATATTCACGTAATCATCAAGAACGTTCATGATCATACTGAAATCTTGTTTGAAGTAAATGGCAGCTATTTTCTTTAAAATATGACCAATGAAATGAGTTTTAGAAATCGTCGCTTATCATAGAGAACGAGATAAGATTTCATTATCAGTATTAAAACTTGTAATCATGTAAAGATACAATACATACTTAGAATTTACGAAGTAAATTTTTATGGTCATCATAAGAGCTATTTCAGTTTACTCCTTGAACAACGCTCATGTATATTCCGTCTTGTAATTCACTAGGGGAGCTTAGTTTAATTCATTGTTGAATAACAATCTTGAAAATATTTGGAGTGTATATGATAATTTTCGTCAAATGAGTTGGCAACGATGTAAGTTTTCGATTGAGTGAGAGAGAGAACTTAGATAGTAGAATACGTCATAACTATGAAGTACTCTATTTTGCTGAGAATTCATCATACCTGACGTCACTGACAGTGCCATGTCGTGGTTACTGCTTGTTGTTAACTGAGAGATGGCTTGTGTATCTGATACTCGTTTGATCAGAAAGCATCATCGAAAGCGTGGGCTGACTGAGACTGCTAATATATACAGGGTGCGGCACGTAAAACCGGCCCGTCGTAATATTCTGGTATATTGTGTTTTTGGCAACACTTAAATAATCTACCTTCCTACCAAGAGATGGCGTGTCGAGGTCGGGTCGACTTACGTGACCTGCAGCAGTCACGTGCAGCCGCAGCCAGTGAAACTTATCGAAACCAGTTGAGAAAAAGGCCTCGTTGTGTTAAGCCGGGTGAGTGTCAGTGTGTGATAATGCTGTATTCGATACCCGAGCGTGTTGCCATTGTTGAAGGGTTCATTCTCACTGGATCTTTTGTGAAAACAAAGAATTTGTTTCATGAGAAATTTCCAGGAAGTTCTGTTTCAGCAAAAAGCACCATTCAGGAATTGATTGAAAAATGGCGGCGTACAGGATCGATGCAAAATGCTCCCAGGAACAGACGACCATATGTCTGCACACCTGAATTAAAGATGCAGGTGGAGGAGATAATGACAAGAAGTCCTCGAAAGTCAACCAGGAGATTGAGTCAACAGGTTCATGCGAGTGAGAGAAGTTGCAGACGTGTTTTAAGGGGACTGAAGTTAAAACCGTACCGGATACGTGTTGTGCAAGAACTGAAGGAGCCTGACCTGCAGAAGAGGATGCATTTCTGCTCATGGCTGTTGATCAGTGTTGCCAGTGGATTCTTGGATCAACTAATGCTCATCATGAGTGACGAGGCGTGGTTCCACCTGTCTGGGTACTTAAATTCCCAAAACAACCGGTATTGGTCGACAGAAAATCCACACGCAATCCACCAGGTACCCTTACATGATGAGAAGATTGGTGTTTGGTGTGCCATTACCGCCACACGCGTTATTGGGCGTTGAAGTGGGCGGAGGACTCTTTCAGCACCTGCTGTGAAGGTGAATAGTCATATTCAATACATTACATTTCATGTATGTGTTGTACTTAATCATATTCAATACATTTCATTTCATTTTATGTGTTCACTTTACATGCCGCACCCTGTATATAGGTATATCCGTTTGAGAGACCGGATTCTGAAGAAATATATACCGGGTGAGGCATTTAAAACTGTTTTTTTTGAATATCTGGAAAACTACAAATCGGATTTTGAAAAAGTTGTAATAAAAGTTGTTCGTCTCGAAGGGGGACATCCAATGATACCACACTCGACTCCCTGCCTCCACCCCCCGGGGGCGGGAGGGGGCAACTTTGAAATCGTAAATAGGAATTCACATTTTTTTATTCCATATTCTGATTCCCCGTGAAAAAATACGTAACTTTTGTATTGAACATTTTTTTCGTTGCATGATAGATGGCGCTGTAATCGACAAAATCAAAATGACTCACAAACATTTGAAAAATGAGGCATTTAAAACTGTTTTTTTTGAATATCTGGAAAACTATAAATCGGATTTTGAAAAAGCTGTAATAAAAGTTGTTCGTCTCGAAGGGGGACATCCAATGATACCACACTCGACCCCTGCCCCAACCCCCCGGGGGGGAGGGGGCTACTTTGAAATCTTAAATAGGAACCCCCATTTTTTATTCCATATTCTGATTATCCGTGAAAAAATACGTAACTTTTGTATTGAACATTTTTTTCGTTGCGTGATAGATGGCGCTGTATTCTACAAAAATCAAAATGGCTCACAAACATTTGAAAAATGTGGCATTTAAAACTGTTTTTTTGAATATCTGGAAAACTACAAATCGGATTTTCAAAAAAAAGTCGTAATAAAAGTTGTTCGCCTCAAAGGGGGACATCCAATGATACCACACTCGAGCCCCTGCCCCCACCCCCGGGGGTGGAAGGAGGGCAACTTCGAAATCTTAAATACGAACCCCTTACTGCAATGGGTGAAGTTGGTACTGTTGCAAGAACATAACTTTTATTTTAACAGTTGTGGAATTTGAAGTGCCATTCATTTGGATTCTTCATATTTTCTTACGATACTTACTTCCAGTTGTACAAGGCAGTTTCGTCAAACATCTCGATTACTAATTATGATTACGGAACACTTTAGCATATCCTTTAGGCTATATAATTGTATCACGACCCTTAAGCTCAAGCTCAATCCTATTATAAAACACGATGAGAAGTGAGATAGGAGTGTCCTTGAGAAGTTAGATATAGTGCATTCATTCAGCCAATGGAACAAGATGCAAATCTTAGCAGAGTTCTTATTCTGCCCAGATAGCACGAATACTTGCGGCAAATTTTTGCTTCGTTTAGTGGAGCAAACAATCTGAAAGTGTGCGAAGGCAAAATTTCTTAATATTTATTAAAAGCTTTCAATATGATCTGCAAATTTTCGCTGATTATTAAACATAAATTCACCACTGCAATTAACTTGCATCTTTCTTTGCAAATACAGCGTTGAAAGTTTGCCGTCGCAAACAGTTTGCAACACTGTAAAAAACTTGTTTCGAAAAACTTGCTGAAAGCAAATATGTGATGATATTACCGAGTGCGCGCGCATCGTACCCGGGTTCACTGCGCTACATCAACTGTGACAAAACAAGCGGGAAGTGAGAATCGAGAAAAACCAATACACCAGAAAACTCCAGAATAAACTCACTGGTCCCTTATCAGATGTTTTTATTGACCCAGGCAGCCTGATGTTATTTTGTCAATGTGTGTGAGAGTAAGTACAGGGATATGATCGTTGAGTAAGTAAAAAAATTGCGATATCCTTTGTCTGTGCGTTTATCGTTCGTAAGTTTATCTTTGGCAAGTAGCTAAAGATGTTTAATGCTTACCACTAAGAAAAAACGGATCCACATTACAAAAATTTTGATGTTTCATAAAGTTAGGTTTCACCTTATAAATTTGCAGCAAACATTACCTGATACATTTGCAGCAAACATGATCTTGCGATCGTGAAAACACTTTCTGCAATGTTGCTGCAAACCTTTTAATATTTCACCAAATTTATCAGCTCATTTTCGGAAATTTTGTCAAAGAAAATTTGCACAACATATTTGCAGCAAAGTCCTGGCAAACTTTCTTATTGTGCAGTTGCAAACATTTCGTTTGTAATGGCAGATGTTTTCATTTTCTGAGGCAATTTTGCTGCAAACTCAGCCAGCGTCAACTTCGTTATTTGCATTGAACTTTCGGCAAATTTTCTCATTTGAAAAGGCAAGTTTTTTGCAAACTTTTTAGTTTGCCTTTGCAAATTTTTAAACATTTTAAAAATTTTTTCTGTGCTATCTGGGTGCATTGCACATCCATCTATAAAGTGTCGAATTTCTGATACGCCTTCACATGACGTGTTTTGCAGACGATGAAACACTACTGATGCAATTTCCGATGATCCTTTGGCTACGTGTGCTTCTGTCCAATAATATACTGTGTAAACAATTTGTTCTTTGTTGGCCTATCGGTTGACGTTCCTTCGTAAATCGTAAAATTAAACAACTAAAATTGTGCTGCTGTAATAGGCGGTTTGATCTGGAACTCGAGGAAGAACATGATTCTTTTGCGAGTCGAATAATAAAGTGATTGCATCATTGTTTCTACTTTTCAATAAGGAATGAAAGGATTCACCTTTCTCTTATGTATCAAAAATTCAGTTTCACAAGAGGTATTCCCTGATAGAAGTCTCAACTCAAACTGCATACATTTCGAACATTTATTTACAGCAGGACTTCCAAAACTTATATTGTATTCAGTTACAAATAAGAGTATGGAACCCGAAGATCGTTTTCCACATCGTTATTGTACAGTTGGTGAAGTTTTGCTACAGACAAATAACTTGGCAGCTAATGCTTCTTTCCATTTTCTCGTCTGCAATAATGTTTCTGTACAGGAATTAGTCTTTCACAGGCCCGTTTTTATAATATTGTGCGCCTATGTGCCCTTTTGCTGCCTCCCCGCACAATTTTGCCGCCCCCTCAAAAACGACCAATATTATTATAGTTGAATTCAGTTATTTGGGTGGGGGGTCGCTGAGATGTATAACGACAGCTTTAATACATTTCAACTTCATGGTCATATTCCACTCCCCAGGAAGGGGGCGAGATTTTAAAAGTAATCGAAAACGACAGATATTAGTGTTGAATTCATAGTTTTCGAGGTCGCTAAGTTTAACGGTATCATTTTTCATGCTGTTTTAAGTTCATCCTCACCGCTTGGAATGGGGTGGGAAAGGATGACTTTTTTAACATATTTTCTCGTCCTTGCGCGGGACTCTGCAGATTGCTAGTTTTAAATATTACTTTATTGTGAATCTTAGAGAAATTCCAAAATTTTGCCGCCCAATAAATTCTGCTGCCCTGTGCTCGAGCATAGAATAGCACTTACCTAAATACGGGCCTGGTCTTTCAATGAATGTTTTAACAGTTTTCTTCTTGGCTTCAAACATATGGGACTTATGGTCTCCTCCTCTGTTTTCTGATGCCAGCTATCCACTTTCAAAATTCCGTTTACATATTAGCTTAAACCTAACACTCCCTAATTCTCAGATACTCCTAACACACAACAAAAAAATTCTTACACACTATCAGCAGTGTTTTGATGTCACTATCACATTTCGGGTCGTAATATCGAATCCAAAGCTGTGTTGCTTCTTCCCTGTTGTTCTTTGGTCTTTTTCGTTGTGGTGTTGAAGGTTTCGTATGCTTTAATATGAAATTGTCTTGGATTATTTTATTTTTAACCAAATAGAAGCATTGGTGCAATTTGCAAATATCTTGCATACACATTTCTGTACATCTAAGTCTTTCCTCCTACATGGTTGCAGTTAAAGTGCTTCGTGCAAACATTTGGGTGAATAGGTTGACTCTTTTAATTTTTACGTTTTGCGTTTCCACTTGTCAGGATTACGCATTTTCTTCCTGCCGTTTCCAGGTGGACTTGGTGTAATAATAACATCCTCCTCTTTCAAATCTTTTAATCTTTCCATCTCCGTGGACATTTACGCCGGAAAGCTTCTTTTTAATAGGACAGAGTGATTTCATTACACTCTTCAAGCTACTTTTGCTACTCCAACAATGGCGTCGTAGTAAATAAAACCAACCTTATCGTTAAAACCTTATCAAATTTTCAGTTATAGCCGGTGATAACACAATATTCTTTCTTGAAGGAGAAATGAATGTAAATCCCGTGAAATTTAATTGTTTATCGCTGATATCTTGCTTGCTGATGCAATGTATAGCATTGGGACAAAATACAATTTGAACCGAAAATGGCAACTAGTCATTCAATGGTTATAGAAAAGAGCCGTTTTGGAATTAAAAAATCCTTTCCTTATCAGTGCGCCATGTTGTTGTGGACAATATCACTTATGAACAAAAACCTACTTTTCAAATTACTTTTTTTAAAATGTTTTAGACAGTTTTGGCAAGAAACCAATTCATAAACAGAAAGATACGACCTCAAAGATTTCAAATCTACTGATATCTCAATTTAAAAAAAATGGACAAGATCCGTTTTGAAAATAAATCAGGGGATCGTGCAGGCCAATTTTGAGGACCACCTCGTCCAACCCATCGATCAGGATATTTTCTATTCAAAACCTCACGAGATGTCCGTGAATAATGCGCTGGACATCCGTCTTGTTGAAACCAAATATTCATTCTTGTTTGAAGTGGAACATCTTCCAGTAGTGTTGGCAAAATATTATCTAAAAAATCGGCATACATTTGACCATTCAAATTCACGTCTATGAAGTATGGGCCAATTATTCGAGTACATAAAACACCGCACCAAACGTTCACACTCCATGGACGTTGACGCTCGGCTTGCCTTGACGAATGAGGATTATCTACTGACCAATAATGCATATTATGCCGATTCACTTGACCAGTATTCGTGAAAGTTGCCTCATCAGAAAACAGTATCTGTGAAATAAAATCATCATTAACTGCTAATTGCTGTTGTATCCAATTGCAAAATTTCAAGCGGTGTTGAAAGTCGTCCCCATGTAGTTCCTGATGCAACGAAACGTGATATGGATGGAATCTGTGTTCATGCAGTATGCGCAGAACACTTCTTTGCGACATTCCTGAACTTCGTGCGATTTGCCGAGAACTGATGTGAGGATTTGCAGCAACTGCAGCTAAAACATTCACTGCGGCATTTTCGTTCGTCACAGGCCGTGATCGGACTCGTTGTCTGGGTTGAATACTTCCAGTTTCAATAAATAATTGAATAATACTGCGAAAAGTCATTGCAGAAGGAACATTCCTATCAGGGAACAGGTTAGCACACCTTAAACGTGCTTCTTCTACATGTCTATTTGACTCAAAGTACGATGTAATAATATCTACTCTCTCTCTGCAATCGTTAACATCGTAGACCAATTAAGAACAGACGATTGCGTTCGAATGTGTGACTAGTTGTTATAACTAATTATAATAGACCTACGATATTCACAGACACGATCACAATACAGTTACCTTTATTCTTAAGGATAAACAGTAAGAGTAGCTTACTCAAAAGAGGTAACGTATTCTGTTACTAGTAAACAACTATTTTCATCATTACTGACCACAGACTCGAACTACATGGCAATGCCCAACTTCATTATCATATGATACCGACTATCGCCAAATTACCTATATTCCTTTCTTTCACTTAGCATATTATCAATATTTTCCCCTCTCTTCTTTTACATATCATCCGCGTCCACCTCTGACTTCTCTTCTCTCTCTTTGATTCGTTATCCACTCAGGGTTTTCAAGATCTCTTTCATATATTTCTTCCTTCTCTTCTCTCTCCTTGGTTTCTATTCAACCCTACTTCTCAAATTTCTTTCCCAGTTACCAGTTCCACATATTTCTGGTCTAACCATTTTCATTATCCTGGTTCTTTCCTTTTTCCTTTGTGGTTTTATCTTTACGTGTGAAATTATTGATCGTATTAACGTTAAAATCCTTTTACAACCAGCCACGGGCGTCAATCCCACGGGGACATGTACCCCCTAATATTTGTAAAACGGTTTTCGTCCCGCCAATATTTCAAATATCTTAGGTAAATTATTCCCCAAAAGGGATTCAACCATATAACAGTTTGTTACGTTCACAAAAACTATTAGATAAAGTGGATATGAAAAAGTAGCACAAAAGTTTGTTTCCAGTTGTAAAAATGGCAGGCAGTTTTTGGCCTTATGAATGCAAAGGTGGAGTAACATATTTTCGTTTAGATAGCGAGCAGCAAGGCGAGTTTAGTTTAGCCCAAATAACATAATTTTCAACTATTTTTTAAAACATACATTGTTGAGCTTCATTAACATTAGTTGTTGGATAGTAGGCCCAAAATCTGTAGTCGTTGTTTCTGAATATTGACTTCACACCATCTTTTATCATTATTTTGTTCTTGACATACACTTATAATTTAAATTTAACTGAAATTGTAAAACAAGGTTGAATTTTACTGTTTGAATAAACAAATTGTAAAGTGTGAGTATATTTAATACCACATTTTCCAAAGAAAAGAATAACTATCAAAAGTAAATTTTTAAATTTTCGTTTGCTTTTTTAAAAAAGTCAAAGTGCTTTAAAATGCAATGTACGAAGACTTTTTAAAAAGAAAGGCTTAAGTTTAGAGTTGCCCCTCCAGACTGAAGTTGCCCTTGGACTTTGTAACATAAAAAAAAGTGGTTAAAGTATTAAAAATTGTTACATTTCACTTAACTTCAGTACTCCGTGTGTTTCACAGAAATTTAAAAGGTTTTCTTCATTATTTTTGCGCATCCGTTAAACTTGTTCGCCATATTCGCCATATTTTACAACTACCATGCTGCTGAAACCTTTGCACCCGGCAAATAGTACTAACTTCCACATATCGTTTCTCGTATTAAACATAACTCTTCTGCCGAACTTACATTCCTAAACATCAAATAAAAACTTCAAATTATCATTTCTTACCTCATTTCTCCTGTAAATTTTCCTGATTTTTATAAAAAGCAGAGGGGTAACTCTAAACTTAACCCAAAAGAAATTTCCGAATGAGAGCCCCGCACTGCCCGATTTCCTGGAATATTCCATACACCCTAGTGTCTCCGGCAGTTTATGCCCCAAAAGTTTATCTACCGTACTGCTGACGGCAATGCATCCAGCGATTATATTATGAAAATATCTTTTTAATTCTTTTCGCTGTTCGGAGTATATTATGTCATCAAGTCTTGTTCTAAAATATTACCCTTTTTTTCGCTGTAATTGCAAATTATCGGCACTCCTTAACTTCGCCACCTAATGTTACTGATATCTTCAATTGATCCATAATAAGAATTTTTCTGTAACTAATGAACAACTATTTTCATTATTGATCACAGACTCTAACTACATACCAACGTCCAACTTCATCATACGATACGGACTATTGTCTTGTTGCCCATATTCTTTTCTTTCAGTTAACATCCCATTAAAAGTGAAATCCACAATCGAACTCCACTCAATAGAATTACATCAAGAAACTAATCCTTGAAACTACAAGTTATTCTCTCCAATACAAACAACGACATAACCCTGAATGACATGTGAACGTACTTTGTGAGTACGTTATGTAACATTGTCTTTCTTGGCGCTGTCTAATAGATGACGCTCTAATAGACAACAATCAAAATGAGTAAACACCGCTGACAAGTGATAAGAAAATGTTCAAAATTGTGACTATTTTTTGCGATATATTTTGCATTATTCAAACTACCGTCTACGAAGCAAGAACTGCCATCACGCGTAGCAGTCCATGGTTAGATTTCCTGTAGGTGTAACACTTGCAATTAGGGATGGGCACGATCGAGTTCGAGCAAGTTTTCTTTGAAACTCGACTCGACTCGACTCGAAAAACTTCCTCCAACTCTACTCGAAATTCTACTCGAATTCGGGTTAAGTTTCGAGTCGAGTCGAGCCAATTCGAGCTAAATCCTGTGTGTAGTTCCAAATACTCTTTTCAAATATCCTACGCAGATAATATAATTATCAATGATATTACTAGTAATATATTACCACTACTACAACTTCTTCTTCTTCTTCTTCTTCTTCTTCTTCTTCTTCTTATTATTATTATTATTATTATTATTATTATTATTATTATTATTATTATTATTACTATACGAAAGATAGGCGGTTTGTATCTGAATACTAAAAACTAGTTGACTGTCTATCTGCGTAGTCGACAAGTCTTTGGGAGGCAAGGACATCGGTCATGAGGTTCTGGGTTTGAGTTCCGGAGGAGCAAGCCAAAAATTGATAATAGTTATAGGGCGTCGGTCAAACATGTTCAAAACTGCTTGGTCCGGGTTTAGGGTTGTCATCGGCTCAAGCGGTCGGCTCACAGCTTATTCACTGTCAAGCCAAACAGAAAAGTGAGCCAACAGCTCACCCAAGCGAGCCGGCTCAGCCATAGGCTCAGTTAAGCTGAGTCGAACCGAGTCGATGGGCTGCTTTTAATGGAGCTGGCTCGAGCCGATGGCTCACATGAGTCGAGTTGGTGGCTGATCCGAATGGAACCGGCTCGAGCCATCGGTTCAATTGTGCCGAGTTGCTAGCTCGTCCCAACCAAGCCGGCTCAATTGAACCGAGCCGATGGCTTTCCATCCCAACCGAGCCGGCTTGAGCTGTTCCGTCAGTTGAACCAGCCGAGCCTATTGACATCACTGCACGGATTGGGCTTCTTCTGGGGCTCAAAAAGTCGACCGTGCATTTCTAAGCCTAGACGATAAGAACTACAGTATATACTTATATTGGTGCTCACGAAATTTGAAGCTGTCTCGTTATAAAAATCTATTGTTGTCTCGTTTTCGAGACAAGATGATATATACTAAACGTACCCCCACCAGATGTACCTCTGTCGTGAGAAATATTAAAAGTATTCGACATTACTGCTTACATTTCTCATGGCTTTCGCTTTCCAGTCTAAACAGGCCATAATTTAAAAACGAGTTAAAAAGAGCTGAATGTGCGAGCCATTTATCAAACTCGACTCGACGCGAAACTCGAGCTCAAAACAGTGACTCGGCTTGGAACTCGACTCGAGAAAATTACCTTTGACTCGACTCGAATTCAACTCGGTCGAGTTTAAGCTCGACTCGCGCCTATCCCTACTTGCAATGTGTAGTCTATTGCAGAAAAGGGGGACCATTTCGAACGTTTGTTCTTTTGTTCAGTAAACAATGAAGATGTGTGAGAGGCAAAGAGACAACCCCAAAACAAACACCCGAATGGTAGGATGCAAGAGGCTTAACTAAAACAAACACCTCGATGATGAGACTCAAGGGGACTTACCTGAAACAAGCACCTCCTTAGTGAGAGGCAAGGGGACTCACATTGAATCAGCAAAACCAAAGGCAACAAACTTATAGATACTACGTCCACGTAGTCCAATTGAAGTAAATTTCACCTACATCGGTAACAGAAATTACACCAAAAATTTGGGCAAAGTAATGAATTATGTTCTGGAGAATCAAGTGTTTTGCTTAAAACATTACAGTTTCTCATTAAAGATTTTAGAATAACCACCTTTCAGAATAACTGAGATAGCTTTACGGTAGTCAACTATGGTGTCATTTGATAGCATTTACAAAGATATCAAAACTATCTACTTTAATTTTCTTAATCTTATGCGTATTTCTTGGATATTTTTCAATTGTTCGTAACAAATTTTCGTCGATTACAGCGCCACCTATCACGAAACGAAAAAATGTTCAATACAAAAGTTACGTATTTGTTCCCGGAGAATCAGAATATGGAATAAAAAATAGGGGTTTTTATTCAAGATTTCAAAGCTGCCCCCCCAAGGAGTGGGGGCAGAGGGTCGAGTGTGGTATCATTGGATGTCCCCCTTCGAGACGAACAACTTTTATTACAACTTTCTTAAAATCCGATTTGTAGTTTTCCAGATATTCAAAAAAACAGTTTAAAATGCCTCATTTTTCTGTTTGAGCCATTTTGATTTTTGTCGATTACAGCGCCATCTATCACGCAACGAAAAAAAAATGTTCATTACAAAAGTTACGTATTTTTTCACGAGGAATCAGAATATGGAATAAAAAATGGGGGTTCCCATTTAAGATTTCAAATTTGCCCCCCCTCCCGCCCCCGGTGGGTGGGGACAGGGGGTCGAGTGTGGTATCATTGGATGTCCCCCTTCGAGACGAGCAACTTTTTCAAAATCCGATTTGTAGTTTTCCAGATATTCAAAAAAACAGTTTTAAATGCCTCATTTTTCAAATGTTTGTGAGCCATTTTGAATTTTGTCGATTACAGCGCCATCTATCACGCAACGAAAAAAATGTTCAATACAAAAGTTACGTATTTTTTCACGGGGAATCAGAATATAGAATAAAAAAATGGGGGTTCCTATTTAAGATTTCAAAGTTGCCCCCCTCCCGCCCTCGGGGGGTGGGGGCAGGGGTCGAGTGTGGTATCATTGGATGTCCCCCTTCGAGACGAACAACTTTTATTACAACTTTTTCAAAATCCGATTTGTAGTTTTCCAGATATTCAAAAAAACAGTTGTAAATGCCTCACCCGGTATATATATATATACACTTGTGTATATATATATATGCTCCCATGAACCAAATTCTCTAACAGATTCAGCTATAGAAAAGTGTATATATCTAGTTGAGAATAGCGCGAATAACCTTGCTAACACTAGTGTTTCCAAAGTCGTCCATTTGACGGCGCTAATGTATCTGCTATACAGGATGCCAGTCGTGTGTCAATTAATTTGTTGTATTTAGATCCCCAAATACTTTTCAGAAAATTTTGAGATGTGTAAAGTAGGGGAGAAGTAAACCTTATGGTTATAACAATGTAAAGTCCTATGTACAGAGTACCTCACTTAACGGAACTTAATTAATAAATTTTATCAATTGTATTTATGCAAGCTGTTAGATTTAAGTGATGATAAAAGATATAGACTGGAGGATGATGTAAATATTTTAGCTTGGGGTCATTATAAGTTAGAAAAGAAGTATTTATAAGTTATATATAGTTTATGGATTGTAACTTTAATGCACTGTTTATGCTGTATAACTTAACTAAATATGCACTAGTGGCTGGTCAGTCACGGATGTGCTAGAAGTTAGAGGCAGTCAACTTTGGTGGAGAAGGGGTGGCACAGAAGTTATATTTTGATACTACTTTAAATATTACTCTCCAAATTCATTTCAACACTGAGACGAACGTAAAAAACCAAAATGTTTGAATCATTTTCATATTGGAAGCACACACACACATATTCACAGATCAACCAGAACATTATGACCACCTATCTACCTTTTAATGCCGTAGCAGCATCACCTGACGAGGAATGAATGATAGTTAGACACACGTACAGTGCATGTACTATCAGTGAGCGTGCTGGCCTTGTGTAGAATGTGTGAAGACTCGCGATCTATCTGAGTATGACCGAGGGCCGATTGCATTGGCCCGGAGGCTCGGCAGGGAAGTTTAATAAACTGCAGGACTTGTCGGGTATTCGAGGAGTGTCTTACTGAGAATCTTCAACAAGTAGCAAAACTAAGTTAAAGCGTTGTCCAAACGTCGAGAGGTTGGGCGTCCCCCCTCATCACAGATGACAGTTTGGTAAAACAGGAAAGGCGGCAAAGCTAAGGAACATTAGACTTTAATGGTGGGCAGAGTTGAAGTGTGTCTGAACACATAGTTCACCCAAATCTCTTAAAGATGGGCCTCTGCTGCGGACGACTTATCCGTGTGTCAATTATAATATGAATACATCGGCAACTACAACTGAAATAAACACGTACCATCGGCACTGGACCTTGAGTGACAAAGCGTTGCGTGGAGTAGTGAATCTCGAAAACTTCTTCATCACATCGATGTGACGGTGCGAATCCGTTCCAGGGGAACAGCTCCTTGACACCTGCACTGTGAGACGGAGACAAGCTTTCGACGGCTCAGTTATCGTCTGGGAAATTCGCAGGGGTACACGTGGGTCCAGTGGAGCTTATGCAAGGCATTGTAGCGTCATGTTGTATCGTTCAAATGGTTCCAGACCACATACATCCGTTCGTGACATTCATCTTTCGCAAACGCACTAGCATTTTTCAACAAGATAATGCGCCATTTCACAAGGCCAGGAGTATGATGGAGTATTTCGAGGAACACAGTGTTGAGATCTAATTTATGCTCTACCCTCAATTTCACGGATATGAACCCAATTGAACACTCCTCCAATGGGACTTTACGTGCCGCCAGAGCGCGTCGTCCCTCGTAACTGATAGGAATTAGTTTATCTGCGTATGCAGATGTGGTGTCTAATCCTTTCAACGACATACCAACAGCACGGTGCTTCTACGCAAAGAAGCGTCGCCGCTTTTATCCATGCCAAAGATGGACATACCGACTATTAAGTAGGCGACCATAATGTTCTGGCAGATCAGTGTATATGCTCTTCGCAATGATTCACTTTAACGCTGGCTTTTCCGATATGTTGTTCCTTTTCAAATAAAACTGAAATGACAATAGAATTCCAGAAAAGGGCAAAATAGTAACAACGAGATGCATGTCTAGTTCAGAAATTAGTTCTTTTGCACCATAAATATCAGAAAGCGTTTTTGGCTAAAACATCCAGCTAACTTAAAAAAATTAAGATGACCTAATTTAAGATTATACTGTTATATAAGGCTGGAAATCAACATAAGATATATATATATATATATATATATATATATATATATATATATATATATATATATATATATATATATATATATAGTAGGGCGGTCATCAATATATACTAAACCTAGGTAATAAGAAGATTTATAAATAAAAAAAGCTAAGTAAATAAACATTGGATGCGATACTAAGACAATTACAAATTTTAATCCTAGGGAATATGTTTAAAAAATACTAATCGTAAAATACATTTGTATAGAAATGAGCTGGAAATTACTACCCCGGCCAGAAACATTGTAGTCATGTGGACGTGGTAAAATTCTGTGTAAATGGAAGAGCATTAAACCTCTGGCAATCGAACAAGAAAAATAATAAATATCCTGTTGGTAGCAGAGATTTCCATAAATCAGGATTTCCAGCCTATCAAAGTTTCCAGTACTGACAACTGATATTTTGATGTAAAACCAACGATATAATGACTACTCAGAGACTATATTGTTTTTACGTATTACTGACGGTCAGCGTGGCATTTCATGACGTCGCTTCTAGAAAGCCGAAAAATGGAATATGACTATTTAGTAGCATATATATATTTTATTGCTCCATAAAAATAAACATCCAGAAAAGTTTAAGTCGGCAATGAGAGGAGTCACGTCTCATTTGTTGGGGAGTTAAGGGACAAACTTCCCAAAAATCCAGAGAAGAAAATATTCTCATGCATCGATGTAGTGACTGGGATAAAGCTTCCTGGTATCTTATGGATTAAATGTCGTAAATTAGATCATGGTAACTGTTGGTTGGGATTAACGAGAAATTGTATTCCAGCATGTATCAAATAACTTATACTTTACCTTTTAATATTTTTTCAACATACTTTTTACCAATACGTAGGTCTTTGACGTACAGGGATTTCAATCCAGACGTGGCTGAAGTCAAATATGAAATCTTTGAAATGTAACGATATCTTTAAGTTTTATGTCCCACGCTTATGCCGGTTAGGCTAAAGGAGACGGTGATTATGAAAAATGAACGAAGTTGTGGAGTGAAGAAAGTGGAAGGAAACGGGAGAACCCCGAGAAAACGCACGAACACGGTGTTTGTCCACCACAAACTACACTTGAATATGGAGCAGGGTTTGAATCCGGGAACCCATGCATCAGAGTTGAACGCTCTACCACTGTCTGAAGTCAAATAGTCTAAGAACGCATCCACTAATGAGTTTTATTCTAAGAGGTTGTTTCTTTTACTGTCCAAATGAAAAACATTGCGACAGACAACGTCATGCAGCTAAGCCAACCAATTTATACTTTCTTATCCCATAATTGTATCTAATAAAGAGACCATCTCTCTCCCCTTCTTCGTCTGTGCCATAATAAAATGAGCAAACAACATAAGGTTAATTCTAATTTTAGTATCCACAAAATAAAAGAACAAAAGCGATACGAAACATGATACATAAATCGATGGAGAAATAAACAGGAACACAGCCGGAAATTGGAACCGATGGATGCCTGTTAGACAGAAGTACAAAAGTGATACAAAGGGAGAAAAAGCAACAGAAGAAGTGAAAAGGATCGGAGATAGAAATATGGAAATTAAAGAAAATTGTTCAGTTTGCAGAAAATTCAGAGAAATATAGACGTAACGTTTAGATTTTTGATTTTTCTTGGGCCACTCGAATATATAGTGGATGCTAGAAAAAATCATTAACTTAATTTCAAAGTCAATACCAAACTTGAGAATCAAGTTAAACACTCAATTTCTGGTAGAATTGTAGAATTTTATGACACATCTATCGCATATAACACCGAAAGTTTCAGCTACACAATTTATGTTATATTTACGAGTGGTTCGGTTTTAAATTCAGCTGTGCTCGTTGAATTCACTGGTCCATAATACGTTTTAATAAACCTAGTATCTGACATAAGTCTTATCTTCCATCCCAGAATACTAATCCAGGAAAAAACAACGACACAAATGAAACGAAATTCCAGGTGTGCTATGTTACTGCTACGTTTCTAACTGAGAGAGCGCATATTAAAAGTTCAAACTATCATAAAGAAACAAAATGAAATATTTTAGTTTTACGTCCTACATTATGCCGGTTGGGCTAAAGGGGACAGTGGTTCATGAGAAGTGAATGAAATGGTAGAATGAAGAAAGTGTGAGGAAACGGGAAAATCCCGAGAAGACCCACGCATACAACGTTTTTGTACCACAAAGTTTACTTGGCGGAAACTGGAATGGAACCAAGGACACCATGCTCTGTATCACAATGAATAGTTACAAATGTACAAAAAGGAAAAATGTATATATCTTATAGACTTAGCAGATCTTGTATGTTTGACATTTGCAAAGCAAATTAAACGCATTCAATTATATGATAGAAACGAATTTTATGTCAAATCTAAACAAAATCCCATCTTTAATTAACCAAAAAGGTAGCACTTTCTGGGACAAATACAAGAAAAAAATTCTGGTGTTTACTTTTTCCGAACATCCACTTTCGATTTCATTTATTTGTAATGTAACGTTTGAGTTGAAACAAATAGAATGAACACGCCAGAGACGAAACCGGTCATTCAGTTAGTAGGGTGATGTAGGTTATAATTAGAGACTCAACTGGGTCGAAGATTCACCCACGTGCTGTACTGTGTTTGAGCCTCAGTAACCAGGAGGACAAAGACAAGGTTTTACTAATTTCCTAGCGTATTTTGTTCACAACTGACAGGACTATAGGTGTGACCCCACTGCCCAAAAAAATCCAAAATTTCCAGTTAATTAGATTTTCGAGTGTGGATCAATTGGGTCCTTCGAGTCAAGTTTTCGACCTTGTTGTTCCGTTTGGTTAAGCTAGTCATCTGCCTATCAAAACAGAATTGGTTTAACCTGTAGAACACTTACACACACAATAGTAGAGTGAGTGTGTGTGTGAGAGAGAGAAAGAGACCAAGAGTGAGAGAGGTAGGAAGCAATAAATAAGACGTAAAGAGAAGGATGACTGGATAGACAAAGAAGAAGAGGAGGATGCAAAGACGTGTCAGGGAAACGTCAAGAATATAGAGAGAAATAGGGAGAGAGAAATAGAGAGAGAGAGAGAGAGAGAGAGAGAGAGAGAGAGAGAAAGACGAGTATAAAATGGAAACTACTTATAATTCACTGTGTGATAAAGAAAGTCGAAATACTGTTTAGTCGTATTTTGATAGTGATGTCTTCTAAGTTCAACAACCGTAGATGGATCTCTCTTTCCAGCCATTTTCTTGTGAAAAGTATACGACCTGATTATGAATATAACCGAAATTTTGCATTTGAAATTTATCACGATAGCGACACTCCACAGATTACTCTTACGGGAACCTGTTTTACAAATATTATAATGTCTCTTTCTAAGAACAATAACATGAAAAGTTACCACTTCAGAAAAATGTTGAGTTTTGAACTGTACTGGTAATCCCCATAGACATTAGTTGCCCTTTCCCAACCAATCTTTCTAAATGGTCTCTGTTATATTTCCGATGTTTGCTTCCACATTCTTAAGGGTTGACTCTTAGTATGAGAAGGCACTTCTCAATTCTTCACGATCGGTGTGTTAAAGAAAACTTTGTCCTGCACACGATTTGAACCTTCAATGACTAGCCATGACGTTACACAACGTTAGCCATGCACTTTCATGCAATTAAAACCATAAACCAAATATTACTAAGTTCAACTTTGGTCTTCGGAATTCACCGGTTTCTTATTAGAAGTTTATCTAGAATAAATTTCGTAACAATGTTTAGGTTGGTGAATGTATATCAGATTTAGTAAAGGTGACATATTCTATATGTTCAATTAAATAAACACTAGGGTTAATAGTAATAAATTTTGACATTTGTAATCTAGTAGTTAGTATAAGATATTATTTACAAAAGAACAACAGTAAACTTACTTTGTCCTGCGTCTGAAAACAGAAAAGGAACACATTAAAAGAAAATACTATTAAACATTAAACATGAACCCTCAACTAGTGTAGTGAATTTTTAGTACATAATTAATGACGTGAGGTCCATGGGATCCCAAATTAATTATTAAATATAAAAAAGAGCACAATTATTTTGGTAAGAGGAATTGTTTCAATTATAGATTGTAGCTATAGGATAACGCACCATACATACAATAAAGAAATATGGTAATATGCGTGAATATAAAGTGCTCAAATCAATGTGGTTTAGGTTTATACAGGGTTAGCTTTATACAGAGTGACACTGATATACAAATTATAATAAACGATTTCCTCAAAATTATTGTCAATGGAAGGCAAGACATTTTCAGATTTGTGAAATGTTTGAAGTATATATATATATATATATATATATATATATATATATATATATTAGTTTCGCCAAATTTGGTAAGGCATGTTCTACTTTACTTGTCACTGCATCAGCTTCTATTTCTGAAACATTATATAACATTTAATTAACTTTTTTCTGTAAATTCAAACTTACACACTTGCACAGTAGATGAACCAGGTTTGTTAGCCGTATTGTACGAAAAAACTTAATAAAAATTTTCAATATGTATATAATATGAATACTGCCGATCTCCTTCGTGGTTAAAGGATTAGCGTAGCCGTCTTTCGTGTGGGAGACCCGGGTTTGATTCATAGCGGGAGATCATATGATTCGGATGCCACGTTGATAAGTAGGTCCCGTCTTATATAGCCTCACTACTGAAAGGGACGTTAAAACCAAAAATCAACTCAACTCCTGAACACTGCCCTCGAACAAGATAGTTACTGACGTGCGGTCCCTCGGACTCCACTAACTGCAAGGAAACGTAACATAATTTAGTCAATATGAACATTAACCCGAAAAAAATCACAACAAGCTGAAATTTTCTACATGCATTTGGGAAGATGTATATAAGACATAATAAATGTCCGGAAATATCCGGTGACGGGTTTGCCGATATATTGGAAAAGGGCCGCGATATCGTGTTTTTTTTTAATAACTGGCCCTCACTATATTAGCTATAACTCACGTATTTCCACTATTGATTTATTTTTACTTTATTCGAATAACAAAGGATCACGCTTACAGACCATGCAACACACGTAATAGTTTACAATACATGCGGGAAATAATGGAGGGATTTATTTCAAAAGGTTTCAAAATTTCCCTTCTTCCAATATTTTTTTTATTCATTGATTCAGAAAAAATCATAACAAGCTAAAACATTTTGCATATAACAACATGCTAAAAATCCTGAAATATCCTATGACAGATTTGGGCGCCATATTGTAAAATAGACGAAAAAATGTAGTTTCTCAACGAGACGATGGGAAATGGCCGCCAATTAGTAGTTTTTACAGGTAATAACAGGTTCCCAGTTTAATAGCTGTAAC
Organism: Thermobia domestica; assembly: GCF_964235325.1. Lineage (NCBI taxonomy): Eukaryota > Metazoa > Arthropoda > Insecta > Zygentoma > Lepismatidae > Thermobia > Thermobia domestica. Next base: position 255,845,971 of record NC_137462.1, on the reverse strand, counting down.
CAGTCTTTCTTTAGAAAAATGTTCCGGAGGGCACACTTATTATTACTGGGGCACTGATGGTACGTTTCTATTTATTATTATATTGTATACGTATTATTATAGCCTCCTCCTCGGGGTTCACTCTCAGAACTCCTGGGGGTAGTGCTCCCGAAAAAACAGGTCTGGAAAACACTGGCTATAACTCACATTGTATTTGCACTATTGATGTTACTTTCAGTTCATTCGTATAATAAAGGGCTACGGTCACAGACACTTACCAGTCTACTAAATATATACGGGAAGTTACGGAAGATTTTTTTAAAAATACTTAAACTTTTCTTCTTCAGATTCCGTTTTCTTAATCAATTAACAATCTCGTCCTTTGAGAGTAGCAATTAACCTTATATTAAATACACCATAATACACAGAATATAACATCCAACTTTCATTCAAGTAGTAGCAATAGAAGGCAATAACAAATAAAACTTCGTTAAGTACTACTCCTTGACTACATAGAGCGAATAAGGCATTCTGTCAGACTATATTCCCCAACTGTTATGTTTACTTCTTCAACGCTAGTTGTCACATCTAAAGAGTAGTTCTTTGTGAATCTGAATAGCAAATCTAGATTGTTGCAATACTTTATAAACATCTTACGGCTGTTGGCACCAGTGTCCTTCAAGCCTCTGGAGATGCACATACCCAGATTTGTTTACAGCAATAGAACTCCTTCTCAAACAGCCGCATCCAGTATTAATTATTGACGAAGATATTGATCTGCTTGTACTTTAGGCTTCATTGGCAAGAGAGGAAATACAAAAGTAACCAAGAAAGGTCTGTTGCTTTTTGTGAAGGTCTGTGTTCAATTGACCCTCACATTGCGAGTTGAATGCGAATGGAGATATGGAGAAGGTCAGTTGATGGTGTGCTTATATCCAACATACTACCTGGTTATGGAAAAATATGCTAGGGCAAAGATATACTAGGACTTTCGTAAATGTGTCGTGAATATGCGAAGAGTGCAGCGGTGGTTTAACAAGTTTTGAGATGGTGACGAAAGAGTCAAAGACGCACCACGTGCAGGAATACCAACATATGTACAAAATGATTTTCATTCAGCAATTGAGGCGTGATATGCGAGAAAATGTGACTACAATCCAGTTTGAGTGGAGAAACCATTCCACACGACAGCCATCAACTTCAGATTCACTACAAGTTGAGTCTATGGGTCCCACATGATTTGATCCCTGTCCAGAAGGCAACGCTCGAAGACATCTGTGTTTCCTTGCTGTCTCGTCTGAGGAAGGAGCCACTTCTGTACAAGTGTCGCCTGTGATGAGAAGTGGGTCCTATACAGAGCTCCACGGCACCGTCGTCGTTAGTTTGCATCCATGAACGGGTTTCAAAATAGCCGAAGCCAACAATACACCAAAATCGGGAATCGTGCATCGGGAACTACTACTTAGAGCATGATTGAAACTACGTACTGTCATCAGTTGAGCAGTGTTAAAGAAAAACTCAAGACTCTGGAGCCAGCAGTTCTCAATCGCAAAGGGGTACTCCTTTTACACGACAATGAAAAGTCCCACGAAGCTAGGATGACGCGGGATACCATTCTACATTTTAGATGGGAAATGCTATTTCATCCACCATACTACCTGGATATTACACCGTCCGATTATCACTTGTTCCATTTCTTGGACAATCACCTTAGAGAACGTCAGTTTAAATCCGAAGTAAAAGTGCAAAATGCACTTGATACTTTCTACAGTACGACCCACCAAGTTCTATCCAAGTGATGGAAACTATGGCCTTCCATAACTTTGGCAGAAGGTCCTCAATGCTGATAGGGACAATTTTTTATCTTCAAGGTACATCTTAGAAGACATATTCATGTTCGAAGGTGGTGGATGAAAAAGCGACAGCAATTTCTTGGTTACCTTTATATTTCCTCACTTGTTAATGAGGCCTAAAGTTCAAGCAGATTAATATCTTTCCCAATAACAGATACTGGATGTGGTTGTTTGAGAGAGAGTTCTACTGCTTACGCAAACCTGGGTATATGCATCTCCAGAGACTTGAAGAACAATAGTGTCATCAGCCGTGAAATGATTAAAAGGAATTACAATAAATCTAGATTTGCTTTTCAGATTCACAAAGAACTTCTCTATAGATGTAACAACTAGCATTGAAGAAGTAAACATTATAGTTAGTAAATGTAGCTTGAGAGAATACCTTATTCGCTCTATATGTAGTCAAGGAGTAGTACTTAATGAAGTTTTATTTGTTATTCCGATTCTATCGCTACTACTTGAATGAAACTTGGATGTTATATTGTGTGTATTAATGTGTATTTAATGTAAGACAATTTGCTACTCTCACAGGACGAAATTGTTAACTGATTAAAAGAAAATAATCTGAAGAAGAAAAGTTAAAGGATTTTAAAGAAATCTTCCGTCATATATGCAGTATACTGGTAAGTGGTTGTAACCGTAGTCCTTTGTTATTCGAATAAACTAGAAGTAACGTGAATAGTACACATACAATGTGAGTTATAGCTATTAAAGTGGGAACCTGTTAATTATTTTAAAAAACAGTATACGGCGGCCAAATCCGTTAAAGGACATTGTAGGACTTTTAGCCTGTGGTTATATACACGTTCTGTAAGGCATGTACAAAACTTAAACTTGTTATAATCTTTACTGGGCTAATATGTAAGAAAACTATTCGGTTGAAGAGAAGTTTTGCGGATTTTCATAAGCAAATCCCTCCGTTACTAACCGCATATGTAGTAAACTGGTATGTGTAATACGTGTTATGTAAGAGTTGTTCATTGTTATTCGAATGAAGTAAAAATAACATCAATAGTGCAAATACAACTTGAGTAAAAGCTATTAAAATCAGAAACAGTCATTACGTTGAAAAAACACACTTTCTCGGACATTTTCCAATTTGGCACACAAACCCCTCAGTGGAATTTTCAGGACTTTCAGTATGTTGTTACAAACACCTTTTCCATAGTATGGACAAGAATTTAGCTTCTTTTGATTTTTTTCTGGGTTAACGTACAAGAACAGTAATAGGAAGAAAGGAAATTTTGGGGACATTTAAAAAGAAATCTCTCGGTTATTTCCCGCATGTTCAGTAATTTGGTAATTGTAATACAAGGTCTATAAGAGTAGTTCTTTTTGGTTATTCGAATCAAGTAAAAAAAAACATGAGTACTGCAAATATAACGCAAGTAAAAGATATTAAAGTGAGAATCAGTCATTACGTTTAGAAACCACACTTTGTCGATCATTTTCCAATATGGCATCCAAACCCGTTACCGGATATTTCCGGACTTTTTGTATGTTGTTATATACATCTTCCCAAAGGTATGTACGAAATTTCAGCTTATGATTTTTTCCGGGCTTAGATCTCCTTTTGTGTCTAATTTTACTAGATACATTTAGACATCTTAGAAAGGTACTAGGGTTGGCACGTATTCAAGGTCAATCGTCTTCTAGAGGGAGAAGAAAAATAGTGTACGGTGTCCGTGTGACCTCACGAAACACATTAAGGGTTGAAGCAGTGCTTCAAATGAATATATAAGCGTTCTTACAAAATGGTGGGATGGTACCATTATTACACCTGTGGTGTTGGCATGTAAAAACAATCGAAAACCTCTACAAAGTAATGGTCATATTTGTCAATGTGAAATTTGTTACAGTAAAACTGAGGAAACTAAATAAACTTATAAATTGAAACAGAAAAATAGAACTGAGGTTTTGTTAATCTAACTCATAAGATTCATAAAGTTTCCGTCTTCCGTGATGTGTCACATTTTCGTGAATCACTTAGCACTGCGTGGATTTTATCGACACCAGTAGTAAAATGAATTTTCATGTAATGCACTAATCTAACTGTGTAATATGCACTTATAAAGTTAAAAGGATTTGTAGTCGTTTAGAGTAATATGGAGAGATGGCTTCTACTTTAAACAGTAAGCAATTTATTTGTCAAGAAAATTGACTTCATAGTAATTTTGCGTCTACTTAGATGATTATATAGTTTCTGTTCGTAATGATACAACGACTTTTCTTTAGTTTTGACTTACTGTATATCTAAAATAACCAAAAGGTAAACCAATGTGCGTTTGGTTGTTTATGTATCGTAAATCTTTAAATATAAGTTATTTTAAATTTCATGTATTCGTTTCTTGCTATATAATTTTTATCGTTACTGTTTAGCTTATAATTACCTAATGGTTAGTTTATAATTACTTATGACAATGAACACTTAAAACAGTAATTTGACTAATTGAAATTTCAAATGATCCTTTTTAAATGTATATGTAGTTGCTTTTTCAAGTTTCATTTAAGTTCAATTGAATGGGCAAAGTCTATGCATTTTCGTTTAGTGTACGGCTAGTTAACTATAAATTAGGTATATTCTGAATCAAATTGTAAGTTAAATGTTATATTAACTATGAAAAACATAGAGAGAACCAACAAAAACGTGACATTCACTTTTTAAACAAAACAAGATAATGTATTACAAACTTAGCTTCTACTTATGTGCTTCGTTTAACATTAATTTCAGATGTGGTCAACGGGAGATACGATGTTTGTGGTTATAAATATTTAATATAATTTGTATGAATAACATGGCCGCGTAGCAATGTTCACACTCACGAAACAACCCACTATCCCTCTTCTTCGTTGAGTTACTATCTTCATCCCTTGCGAACGTAATTTCGCATAAGCCTTCAACAAATTTTGTTCTTAATATTATTAAACCTGCAAATTAGCATGCACAAAAGCGAAGATGTTTAATGTGTTAGGCAACGTGGATTAGTGCTTAAGTTAAATCTTAAAATGTCCGAATAAATATCTTTAGGATCTTATATTTACTTTTATTTGGCATAGCTTCTATTTTTTAAAATGGGTTGAATAACGACGGAAACTGTCCTTTCCATAAGAACGGAATTTTCCTCAACCACTTTTATTGGCTGAAGTTAATATTTCAGAATGTAAAGTATCTTAGTTTCAGGTGCAAGGACAAACGTTACCTAGTCTTCGCTACCGCACAATTTCACCTTAGAGCCTATCAAAAGATGAGTTGATCTATAGAGAAAAGTATACCCAAATTTAGTGTACATATGTAGATTTTCATTTTGTTTAGTAATGTCTATATGTTTAGTTATATTATATGGTATTTTACTAGTAATTGTGAACTGTGAGTGAGAATTTTTTGATAATTTATGTATTGACAATGTATTACGACATTTTACGTAAGCAATGATGTTCAGTATATTTATTTTGTAACATAACATACATAGCTTGTCTGAAAATAGTACACAGTAAATTTTCAATTACGAATTTTAATTCTCATTTGACAGCACAACCTAACGTGAGGCAACGATTACATTTCGCGGGTCATTTTTTAAGGATAGCAAAACGAGCTCAGTTACCTTGAAACTGGTATCTTTTTTATTTTTTTATATTCCTGTAATTATGACGATTTCAGTAAATAATTAAATTTGAAAAATGCATTATCAAATGTACACACCAGATGTGTCATCTGATTTTGTTGTCGAATATCCGAATCTAGCTATTAAAATGCTACAAAAGCAATTAAGAGCGACTGAGCTCCAACCTATAACTTTAGGTTTCAAACCTTTGATTTACGCTTATTTGTTATTTCACGTTTATAACAAAGACAACTATTTTTAAAAGATGTACTTTAAATAAGTTACTTAAAGAGATCTTTTTCACAAACCTTATCCTTTTAAATTATTGTGCAAAGCCTTTGCATTTTAATAAACCTTTTCCGAAATAATGCAAATGAATATTGCTGCCGTCTCTGGAGTTTTTAAACTATACGTTTGTGAACGTTTATATGTTTGTGGCAAATCCTTTCGACAGTGTGATCTCGGAAACTACAGGCTCCAGAAGGATGACGTTTTCACTGATCGATTGCAAATTTTGCGTAGATTGTCCAGTTCTAACTCAATAGTTAAAAAACATGACCATTATTTATTTATTACCTTTTTACGGGTACACTGGAAGTATTGAAATTAAAATAACTAAAGCATCATATTCTACCTATCATACATTTCAATACCATATAATTATAGGGGCTGCATATCTCTCAGGTGTTTGTTACAAGCCAAATTATAATGAAAAACAAAGGATAACCATTTCTCCAGTCTAATTTGAATCTTTATCATTTGGAGTGTTTCGCCCAATGAACACCATATATCACTGACATTATAATTGATTGTATGTGTAATGTATTAGCTTATTTTAAAATGTATAAAATGTCAATAATCGATGATGTTCTGTATGGTTGCAAAATATGGTCCCTTATTCGGAACGAAGAACATATATTGAAAGTATTTCAGAACAAGATCGTGACGAATATTCGGACCCAAGAGGAACGCGAATAGGGAATAGCGGAATCTTCATAACGAGGAACTGCATAATTTATACGGTCTATCTAACATTGTTAGAGTCATCAAATTTAGGAGGCTCAGGTGGGCAGGTCATGTAGCCAGGATGGAAGGAAGAACAAACGCTTTAAAAATCTTAACTGGAAGACCAGCCGGAAAACGACCATTAGGAAGACGTAGGCGCAGATGAGAGGACAATATTAAGATGAATCTCGCAGAAATGGGAATACAATGTAGAAACTGGATCAAATTGGCTAGGGATAGAAGTCAGTGGAGAGCTTTTGTGAACGCGACATTGAACCTCCGGGTTCCATAGGCTATAGAGTTAGTTTCTGTATTTGCTTATTACATACTACATACAAGAAGAAAGAAAACACAGATTATACGTGAATTACAATCTCCAACCGGAAGTAGGCTCAAATCTTCCAAACGGCACGATATATTGAAAAAGTAATCCAAAAAATCCGCTTTACCGTATCTTTTGCCGATTTTTACCAAGCCTTCCTTCATTTTTGTCGGGAAAAGGACATGTATAGATATGAGAAATAACAAGGGGATTTATTGCTCGCATGTGAATGATACGCTGTGTAGAGAGTGCAGGTTCAGCTAGCGGGAATGTAAAATAAACTTTACATCGTCGCTTAAGAGAAAACAGCTGTTTGTAAAGCAATATCCTATGGGATATGATTAGTGATGTTTCATACATTCTGTTATTTCATTCATTCTGAATAGTTATCTTCAGCTTATGTATACATGTCAGTGTGAGTGCAGTGTTAGTTTCTGGGGCAACATTTTCCAAACTTGGGGGACAAATTACTTTCACTCTAAGAAGAAAATATTGTGGTAGTATGAGGTTATGGAAGTTGGGAAGTGAGACATGTAAAAATAATGTAAAATGATTTTAGTGTCTTATCCATAATTTTCTCTGTCGTTGAGATTGATAGTAATGAATCGAGTTTACATCCAAATTCATCCCCATCTTTAAAGGACGATGGACTGGGAGAGCTAAAAATAGAATCTCAAAAATTTCTGAAATATTTGTCGAATTTCTAGTTTTCGAGGTTGAGAAAGCGTCTCTAATAACATTGGCAGGTAGTTTGTACCCACGTCCAGATGGGCTTTTTAATCATATCAATCTATCACCGTGAGAGAAAAAAGAAAATTTTAACTATTATATCAAGGCAACCTTCGCAATCGAAAAAGTTGTGTGGATCTGTATGTTTCGTCTTTTAAATAAAATAAGACATGTTAAAATCTAAGATGGAGTGGGTCAATGGGTCAGTTGGTAAGTGGCTGAAATGGGACAATATTTGTGATTGGGTCAATGGATCCTGGGTCAAAAGGACGTGACCTACTGTGAAACACATCTCTCCGTGACTCACACTCACATACCGACCCATTCTGTTCAGTGCATTGTAGACAACCTCTTCTGAACAATGTTAAGCTTTTCTACATTTTAGTTTCAATATCTTCATTTCTCTTCTTTTGTCATTTGTTTTTAATGAGAAAGCTCAGTTCCTATGAGACTTTCATATTTGCAAATGTAAGAGTGGCAATAGCAATAGCATTTGGATTTTGGGATGCAGCCTGTGAGCTTTTAGAGGAACTAACTGCATTAAAAATGTTTTTCAATCACCTGTAACATATTAATTGTTATATAAAAAATTGAAAGTAACTATGTTTGCGTAATCATCACGGCCAAATTGCAAAGACAAATGAAAAGATGTTTGGCATACATGATAAGATAAGATATAATCAGCCCCCAATCCCAACTGGGAAGTTATGATACGCGTATCACATTCATTATAATACATATCTTTAGGGGGGAGTAGTAGTAAAAATTTTTGTAAAAAATTCAGTTTCTCACAAGCCGTTCAACTGAGAGCTGAAATTCAAAATATAACTCTTTATTAAAAATAAACAGAATATGTCCTGACTTTTTAAAAATTGTCTTTTATGAGCGGGGGTCGCGGTGCATTTTCTATATATTGGACAGTGGTAGTGAGTTGATTTGTAAAAATAATCGGAAACGATTGATATTAGTTGAGAAAAAATTTAAGTAATGAAAACTACAGTTCTTCGAATTTTATAACTACTGCTTTCTGTTTATATTTGCAGAAGATGGTGTTTAATATATAAAACGTTCAGAGTATAAGGCAAATAAGCCATAAAGTTGATAGAAAAAATGGCCATACAATTTGCATTCTAAACTTAAATACATGGCATTTTAAATTAGTACGGCATGCTTGATTATATAGAAAATTAGTTTTTCTTTCCTTTTTGTCATTGGTCTATTTTTCCTTGATTTGAGACTTTCTAACTTCATCCTATTTTCTACTGAAATGTGTACGTAAGGCAAAAAAGAAATAATTATATATGATCAAATTAAATTCATTTTAATTCGGAAGATGAGAAACACTTTACCATTATATATCGTAAAGGTCAGATCCAGCAGTATTGTAGCAATGGCTTGAGCCATTGACGATAGAAATTCAAATTCTGTTAAATGATAATTTCACAGTCTTGTTTTATTACATCTCTTTAACCAATCGAGAGGAGGAAGTGGATCATGGGTCAGAGTTGATAATGATGTGTTTTGGTGGGTCGGAGTTGGTTGCAATGGTTAAGAGTGGCTCAAATTTGGTGGTGCGTTAGAGTGTATCACGATGAATGATGGGTCAGAGTTGTTCAATGGGTCGTTTGGTTGCTGGGTGATAGTGGGTCATGGTTGGTCGTGAATAAAATTTTCATTGACCCACATCATCTCTGGTTAAAATTGTACCAAAGAGAAGACGCGAAGAAGATGCATTTCGGCTTTTATGCTCAAACTTTGCACATAGAACCACACCAGAAAGCAACAAATCTGAGTCGGTTCACGGTACCACCACCTACAACTCGAGATGTAGGGGTTTGTCTTATTGGCTAAATTAAGACTTCAATGATTTACCCTTCAACAAGCAAGCTTTTTATGATAGTTTCCGTGGGGAACTCAGAAGAACATTTCCTAGTAATCGTAAAATTGATAGTTCGCGTCCATACGGGATATTAGTTTTCCTACCTACACATAAACACCTAGCTCACCTACATATAAACAAATCACACATATAGGCAATTTAACATATTTTGGGAGAGTAATTTTGTGGTTCGTTGGCGTTTCATTGCGTCTGTGCCGCTGGGAGTAAAAATTTTAAAATGGATCTGGATCCACTGCGGATCGTTGCTGCGAGACACCAATTTTTGGCGAGAGGTCAATAGTTACTTCACCGACGCTTACAGCTTTGGGTAACGAACGATGTCTTTTCCTTGTATACTTCATGACTACCGATGTCGGCACTCAACTAGCTTTTAGTATTCCTTTACTAACCGTCTATCGTTCATGTTTATACACGGTGTTGTCATAATAATAATTTGTAGTAATAGTAGTAACATTGATAATAGAATAATTATATTGTATATGTATTGTCTAGGAAGGACGACACACAGGATTTGGGTCGTTTTGGGTCGACTCGACTCTAATCCGAGTCAAGTTGAAGGAAATTTTTCGCGCCGAGTATTAGAATAGACCTCAAAAATGGCTGTTTCGAGTCGAGTCGAGTTTCGAAGAAAAGTTGCATGTGTCCATTCTTACCAGTGAGAGCTTAATCGGAGTGAGCGAAATCGGAAGTCACACTATTTATCTAAGCGACCAAGAGAACTATGAACTCGACACTAATATCGATCATTTTCTATCATTCTTTTATATGTATCCCCCTCCCATTCACCATAGCGAACCCGACAGCACTCTTTTTCGGAATAAATAAAATGTGGTTAAAATTACTTTAGGGCAGTGATTTTCACCTATTGCCTATCACGATCCCCTTTTATCACATCCCCTTGCCAGCGACCATTTTATAATTTGTGTTATATAATAAGCTTATGTGGTATTGTTAAGATACCTATTTCTATAATATTAGAATTCATTTCTTGTTTATAGTGAACACTGCCGTGGCATGGAAAATGGGGCGAGAGTATAGGACGATGTCTCCGTATATATGAGTGAGGTCGACAGACTAGCTGCGAAGCGCCACCATGGTTGGCACGAAGCTGATAAAATTTTCAAAAGTAAACCCCACCTTTCCTTGATTTTCAGCATATTTTATTACGATTTTCCTTCTGTTTTGTACATGTGCACATGCACTTTCCTTATATGAGTAACACACTTCCTCTGACATTTGTGCCCCCTTTTTCGGCGCCCTGCACTGACAGTGGATAGAGTAACTGTAACATTTACATTCCCAACGACGAAGGTACTGATAAAAGACAGATGTTAAACTCCTTCATTGAAGAAGCTATTAACGTAGCTGATCTAAACGCACAACTTCTTGACAAAGTAATAGAATGATCGTGCGACAAATATTTGCAACTGGTTTTCTGTAACGAAAACTTGGACAAGTTCGGTCTGATGAGGAGGTAAGAAAATTCTGGTCTGGTATCTGGTGCTTTAAAAGTAATAATTCCATTTACTATATCGCACCTGTGGGAAAGTGTTTTTTTTAATGAACATTAAAACAAAGAAAAGAAATCGCTTATCAGTTGAAAGTGGCTTGATAATTTTGTCACGAAGATTGAATCTGGCATTGCTGCACTAGCGAAATTTCACTATGCTTAGGTATCTCATTAGGTGTCAATTTTAATTGTATTTCAATGTGCAGGTTTTGTTGCATGTGTATTTTTCTGCTATTTCCATATACCTTTCTCATTAGTTTCGTATCATATCTCTTTCATTTACGTTAATTTTTAAATAACTTTGCAGCCTTTAAAAATGTTAAGTAGACTAATTTTTTATTGTTATTTGAGGCCTGTGTAAGAAAATAAAATTATGCCTATCAGAACAAAATTCAAAACAATATTTAAAAATAATTTCCGGTATTAGATTCTAACTATATTTCTCTCTTCCGCTTACTTTCACGACTCCAATTAAACCTTCTCGCGAACCCTAGAGGCCGTATCTCCCCGGTTGAGAATCCCCGCTCTAGGCATACATGACTTATGTTGGAACATGCATACACACACATACCTAAGACACTTTTATATATATAAATGCAGATACGAGAGGGTTGAGAGAGAGCGAGTAAGGTATTTTAGAGGATATCAGGCCTAGCGCCTACTTTGAATTCTCCCTGTATGTTATTATTCTACAAACAAGAAATTGCAATTATTAAATAAAAAAGAAGAGACTTCCCTATGTTGTCACCTCAACCCAATACAAATTCATGCTTACCATTCTCTTCCTAGTTTCCGTAACTTCACTAAAACAAACTCAGCCACGCCGTTTCAGCAATTAACAAACTTCTCTATTGACGAAGATAATTGTGATGAGCTAGTCACCCACGTGCAGAGCACCAGGAAGAAGCGATAGCAAGGAAGTAGAACCAAACCAGGGGTCACGGGACCCTCGAGGTGAGAAGTGTGACAGAAGCCGCCAGAAACACACTTTGGACCCCTATTCAGAAGAGTCGTCGTAGCAGCAATTGAGGCACGGTCGGCACGCCTGGGCCCTCACCAACCACTGCATGACAGAGATGTCATTCTGAAGAGGCCAGGACATCTGGGAGCTGTTTCCCTGAGGTCGAGATTTTCTTCACTCTCGAACGTGAGGTCTGGGATCGATACCAGACGGAAACACTCAACGGATTGGAGAATAAGGCTTCACCCGATATTTGAAGAGGCTCATCGTATCGAAATGGCTGAGGTACAGTAAAACCCTTTCCTTTCCTAACCTTTGCGTCTCTGTGTTCTCTTCTATTAGAAAACATGCATTTCATTTCATTCATCCCCAATTAACTACTTTAGCGCTGTACTGCTCAGATCCCCATGTACTTTCTCTCTTGCCATGCGAATAGCTATCCCCACATTCTTTTAGTAAAAACTGATAATTGAGACAAATAAGCGTGGCTGTAACCCGACAGTACAGTACAGCAAGATGGTGGAGATGTGGCCCTTCACTTTGTGAAGAGTTTTGAGGCCTCTGCCTAACATTTAGTATTTTTTTCTCCTAATGTACAAATGCAGCTTCTTTGAGACATTGTTATTATAAATTCAGAATCATAAGATATTTAAATTTATTTCAATCCGACTATTTTTATCGTATCATTTTTTGTTGCAATTCTGTTACATCAAACCATGTCTTTCTTATTATTTATTTTTTGAAGTGAGGCAAAGATTGAGTTTATTTTAACTTTAAGTATGTTGTGTTGCCACTGATTTTATGTGTATGCTTACTTAGCATTTTCTGCATGTTTCGATTATTAGCTGAACACTATCTATAGCCTTTTGATGATCTAAACGATATTTCCACTACGCAGTACTTTGAACCAATAATTTGTTCACCACCGATTGCCATTCTAGTTACTAGAAATTTTTATACCAATCTTAAAGACAATTTGCATTTATCTACCCCAGTTTCAAGTATTTCTTATTCTTTCACACCGGACAGTTTAAACATGGCCCAGAATAATAGTGAGAATGTAGAAGGTTCATTAACCTCGATTCATATCATAGTAAGCCCCGAATCATTTTATGCTAAATTAGGAGAAGACATCACGCGGTATTTGCAGAAATACGAGTCTATTGCCTCCATCAATAATTCGACAGACATAAGAAAAAATCTAATCCTATGTACATTGATGAAGGGTCCGGCTGAATTTTGGATGGACAATACTTCCAAAAAAAATACGAATTTGCAAATTGGACTCATGATGAGTTCAAAGCTAAATTAATAGAAGCTTTTGGGAGCAACACCATTAATCAATTCACAGAAAGTGAAATGCGTGCTCGAGAGCAAGAAGAAACTGAGAGCATACCTTATTATTTTTATTCTAAACTCAACCTCATTTTGAGGGTAGACCCTCAAGCCCCCCAGCGAAACAAACACAACTAATCATAGAAGGGCTGCAACCTGAGTATTTTAGGGTCGTTATTTGTAAGGAATATAATTCAGTTGAAAAATTGATATCAGACTTAATAACTGAGGAAAAAACAAAGATATTAGTGGAACGGAAAACCATCGAGAAATACATTAAGTGTAATTCATCCATATTGCAGTCTTCATTAGTTTCTAATAATACGAATGTTGACCCGATGAATACACATTCTTGCTCTCAGCCTACCACACAGTCAAGAACAGTTGAGAAAATTTCTGCTCAGAAGAATGCTGATGCGCATGTAAATTCTCAGGTCCCTCACTCCAATGCATTGCAGCAAATACAGGAACAGATAGAGAAACTTTCTTTAAATATTACGTCTTTCACTGCAAATCAAGGTCAATCGACAAACACAGAAAATGCATGCTCATCTTTTCCTGGTAATAACAGAGGAAGAAGAGGCCGAGGTAGAGGCGGAAACCAACCTCGCTACTACAACAGTTATGCTCAAAATCAAGGGAGTAATGGTGACAGGGGTAACGTAATTGACGATGACTCCGCTGAGGGTTCAAGCTCCGCTGAGGGGACTTCTAAACCACCACGTTCTCCTATTGTCTGTTGGCGCTGCCAAGGATTAAATCATATATACCGGGATTGTCGCGCATTTTTAAACGAAGAAATGGAATAGTCATTCTGTGTTACAAGTCCCTATATTCAAGGAATCAGAACTCCCGTACATTAATATTAGAGCATTAATATTAGTGTACACTCCATTGTCAATTGACTCATTATCACAAGTGTCTTGTCTCCCTGAACATTTAGTTCCAAAACGAGCAAAGAAAATAGCAATTACTACAAAATTAAAGGGAGTGACGGGCAACAAAATTGAAGTTTCTCATATTTTTTGTGTTTCTTCATAGGAAAAAAGAGCTTTACGCATCCGCTCAGAATAATTCCTCGGTTTCCATTTAAGCCTCTGCTTGGTCAGGATTTCTTAACATCCCATAATGTTTTTCTGGATTTTCAAAACAATATTTTTTTTCAGTTAATAGATTTGGGAAACCACCTCTAGACCATCTTCCACGTAATAACAATTAGGGTGTAATTTGTGAAACTTTAAAAGAGAAATTAGCGTCTTTTTCTAAAGCTTTTTAAACACTTTCTGAGCGAATAGTGCTTCCAGCGAAAACATACTCGAGTTTCTCTCACCAAACGTTACGACCTAGGAGGGAATAAGAATCTTTTAGTGCCAATATTTCTTTGCAGTATAAATTAGAAATTTTTATTCCTTTTTGTGTGTTGTCACCAACTCAGCCTTGTGTATGGATTACGAATCCTACTATTAAAGACATAACGTTAAACGAGGGTCAAGAAATAGGGTTAGCCGAAGAATTTGAAGAAATATCAGAGCCTCTGCTTATCTAGTAGGTCAAATTCAGGAGGAATTGTCACCCGAAATAAAAAAAAGGAAACTGTTTGCCAGGTCACAAATTCAGGTTACCCCCGACCTTTCTGAAAGTGATAAAGATAAATTTTATGATCTCATTATAGTGATATTTTCATGTGGCACGATCAAGGTTTTTCTTTTGCTAAGGATTATGAATATCAAATCCAGCTCAAAGACCACACACCTAATTGCAAACCAGCCCTGCCTATTCAGTATCATTTGCGCGCTGTAGTTAAAAACCAGTTGGACAATTTATTACAAAGAGGGATCATTTCGAGAACTATGATCCAATGGAACTCACCCATTTTCTTAGTTAAAAAACGAACAGGTGATTATCGTTTTGTTTCTGATTTTCGAGCTGTAAATGTTCAGTGTAGGGTGGATTCCTCTCCAATTCCTTGCATGGAGGACGTGTTAAATCGTGTTTCTGAAAATAAATTTATTACCACGAGTGATCAAAAGAACGCTTTCTTCCAAATCCGCATCACAGATGATAGCGAACCTATCAGAGCATTCTCTGTTCCGGGGGAGGGATCTTTTCATTATAATGCTCTCAATCTCTTCACTTTTCCTTTGCGATTCCTGAATTTCCTACGTGACAGTTTGGGGCTAGCTAGTTTTTTGTCTTGAACCACGATCCGATTTTCGATATGCTCTACCTAAATATTGTAAGGCGAATATTGAAAAGTTACCTGCGTACGAAAATAGCTGCAAATAAATACATTTCATAACTTATTTATTGCTACTGCACCATTTTCTTAATTTGTATTTAGTATTCACATATAACACACCGACGTTCTGTCAATACCACAGATGTTATATTTTAAATATGAAAAATACTTATCCCGTGAAATAATTATTATATTATCTAAAATAGTTACATTGAAATTCATCAGTTGTATATATATATATATATATATATATATATATATATATATATATACTGATGGATTTTAATGCAACTATTTTACATAATTTTCATGCATTGAGGAAAATACATCATAAAAGAATATCACCGGAATGTGTATCGAACCCACAATTTAAAAGCTCGGGGGTGTACCACTGAGCTAACATGACTGCTTTTGGAAAGCTGCTTCTGAAATATAACTGAGCTCATACGTATATGCTTTCTTCAGTATGGAAATCACAATGACGATCGAGAGTGTGAATACATAGTTTCAAAATATTGTATCATTAAATATTTCAATCAATGTTCCTTTTTCTACAGTTAAGACAATTTCAACATGTCTTATTATATTTAACAGAAGGAAAAACATATCTGCACATTATTACCCGATTTATAAAGTTGGCTTGGAGGTTCGAACCAGCATCTTTAGTTTACTGTTTTCCAAAGTTGGACTTCGAAAGTGTTCGTCTCAAAACAGCTTTCGTCATATCGCTTAATCTGTTTGGAATATTGTATATGTTTTTACACGTATAAAGTCAGGATAGGAATTTATTCCTTAACAGTTTTTCGTATGAATTAATATTGCTTTAAAAAACTGTTTTTATTATTATTATTACGGCGCACCATTTTTAGATTTCTTTCGCGAGTCGTTGACCAAGTCGTTCCTCACAATAAGCGTGTCGCGCAAGTAATCAATCACACGTCAGGTACTAGTTTTTACCTATTGCTTCCTCCTGAGAGCTCAGAACATTGGTAACTATGGATAGACGTACAGCAGTAATTACTTTAGGGGAGTTGGAAGTCTATTCTGGAAAAGCAGGTAGCAGGCGAGTAGGTGTCCCGGCCTCTACAGGAAGTTGATGGATTCGGAAATATGGTGCTACAGGTCATACTGGTAATTCACGATCTCCTGGTCATCTTCGTGTGTCAACCGAAGCCCAAGATGCCATATTAGTAAACGAAGCCCGGTTAGGCCCACTAAGGACGTCTAGACAGCTAATTGAAGCTCCTCTCTTTCCTGGTAGTAAGAATATAGCTGTGCGAAGGCTACATCATGCTGAGTTACATGGCCGTGTTGCTGCTATGAAGAAAAACTATCAGACCACAAAATATACCGACTCACGTAAGCACAAGCGAATGTGGGTCGCAATTGGGAAAACGTAGTTTTCTCGGATGAATCCATATTCAGAACATCAAATGAGCGATGCTGTTTTGTGTATCTTCCGAGAGGCACAAGATATGACACTGGATATGTGACTGCTTGGAATCGCAGTAGCCATGTATCTATTTCGTGTTGGGGTTGGATATCCAGTCGCGGAGCAGGATAGCTTCAGAGAATTGAAGGACACTTGGTCAGTGCTCAGTATTTAGACATTATGAGTAATGTCATAGTGCCATCTTTAGGAGTATTTCAGCCTGATGCTGTAATTCAGGTTCAGCCAGACCAGTCGCCAATACCTACCTCCCGTGTGGTTCAGAAATGGTTCGCGGGACAGCCTAAGATTGATTTAATTGACTGGTCACCTCGTGCAGCAGATCTTAATTCCGTGAAAAATATGTGGGCAGAAGTGAAGCGTACTCTAAAGGACAGTTGGCCTGAGACAGATCCACCAAGAACTCGGGACGACATGTGGCATGTTGTTTCCGAAGCATGGCTGGAGTTAGGTGAAGGATATAGATTTGTCACCCATTTAATAGATCCCATGCCCAGAAGAATCGAGCGTGTAATAAATTCAGAAGGAACTTGCACACAATATTAATGTCCTCGCCTTAACTTTCGAAAACAGCCCTTTTCAGGGCTAACTAACGCTTATGAAAATATTTCTAGAAGTAAAGCACTCCTTGTATCCGATTTCTGTGCAATTGTGCTAACAAAAAATGATAATTTGCTGCAGGCTTTCAACTCCAGACCACATCATTGCCAAGCACGTACTCTACCAGTGAGCTAACATGAATACATGAACCCAACCTGAAGAAATAAAACTCAATTTCTGGTATTCGATGACAATGATGTTCATATACGTTGCAAATTTTATATTCAACTTGGATATTCCGCAACCCACCCACACACATAAACAAAGCGAGAGAGAGAGAGAGAGAGAGAGAGAGAGATGAATATACAAAAGCATATTCAACGTATTAGAATGCGACTCTAAGTAACGACATTCCGTTCTAAAGATAATACGTGTTTCTTCTCGTGACGTTAAGCGGATCGGGAAAGTTATGTGTCTTGAAGCAGCATCCGACTTTGGCCAGTCTGTATATACACTTTCTATATCTGTAAGAATATACTATATTTCACGAATGTAAATAACATGCTGTAATGAGAGTACTGAGAAGTAACATCTGTATGACAAATAGCAGCAAATAAACTTAATAATTTAAATATAATAATTACTATGTTCTGTAACGATTATTTTATACACATAAAACATGTATTTTAATGTAATTATTTTATATATTTTTTCATGCATTGCGGAATATATAATTTCATAAAAACTGATTGACACAGATGGGAATCGAACTCCCAACCTTAAGATTTGAAATCCAACAGCTTACCAGGGAACTAAAACAAGGACTTCTGGAAACGTGCTTCTAGCGATGTATAACGGTTCTCAAGATAATTATGACATTCATATCCACTACAAACACAGCTTGTGTTCAACTTTCACTTTTATTTTAGTGCTTAGGCGATAATTATACTCTATGTCTTAACTTTGAGCATTCTTTTACATGTGGAAAGATTCGTTTACGTATCTAAATGTTCCATTACGTATGGAGAGCTAAATGGCAAACAAACATGTGCTAACAATAATACAAGGTTTCGAAATATTGTGTCATGAAGTATATCAATCAATGTTGCTTTTCTCTACACTTGGTAACAAGCCTTATTAAATTTAAACGAAGAAAATACATCTGCAAACTTTTTCCCGATTGCAAAGGCTGGTTTCGAGGTTCGAACCTGGTTTGCTTTTTTTCCGAAGATACCCGAAGTTGGACTTAGATAATATTTGCTCAAAACACCAATAAAGAATGCGCTGATCCTTTTTGAGACAAGGTGTGCATATTTCTGCTCTGCATAGCTGTGATCTTCCCTCCTCTTTCTCTATGTCTTAAGAAGAAAATATGCGCGGCCTACCGCCTAAAAATTGCATATTCAAACGCAAATATTGTAATTAATGGAAAACGAAGGTGTGAACCCAAATTTAGCTGCAGCTTTAGTGCAGAGTGAACATTTTGAGTTATTCTCTTGAATGGTGGATAAGGTGATAAATATGATGGTTTGTCAGACGACTCTAGCCCTCAGGCGTTAACAAGTATCTGTGATGTAGGAACCTGTTCATGATTACACAATTGGCTACCAACTGACAAAAATGAAATCGGAAATTTTCTAAGTGTAGTTGCATACGAGAGTAGTGAAAATTATTGGATCCTGGAAGACATGCTTAGAAACAGTTTCAGGAATTCTATCATGTCGAAGAAGAGATTCGAAATGTTGCTTTGTAAGATCCAATTTGCTGGCAACAACAATGTGTTTCTCCAGGTAACCAGGTTCGTAAAATTCAGGCCCTGATTGATTTGGTGATTGACAATTTTCAGAAAGCTTACACATTAGATGAAGCAGTTTGTATGGATAAAAAAACACTAAATAATATGTTATATTTTCTATGAATTTCATATGAAAATGATTTTTCCAATATAAGTTTTATATGAAACTTACAGAAAAAGCAACATGTATTGTTGAGTACCAAATTTTGCCTATCAAAATCTATTCAATCAAAAACCATCATCGAACGGCAATATAATGTAACACATGTTATCACATACAGGTCCATGTATACACGTGTTGCATCAATTTTATGTGAGCATTATGTAACACAATATTGCATCAAATATATCAATAAAATATCTAAAACGATATTCGTGTATTGAATAATGTATTTAAAATATAAATATCCCGTTCCGGAATTTATTGTCTAACTGAAAGCCAAAATAATAATTGGGGGAAAAGTTTAGTTATTGCATTTTTTCTACAATTCATGGTGTGTACTCAGAACTAAGTTTAAAGTTTGTGGAATAATTCAGTTCCACTCTTGAAATAAATTAAAAACCATTTTTCGTCGGTCACCTGTGACTGACGCGACGGAAGGGAATTTTTTAGAACCGGACACAGGTGTCCGATGCTGCAGTCAACGTGTTAACAGTACTAAATATTGCTCTTCCATGCTGTATAACAGGTTACAAAGTCTTAATATATGGTGTAGTATGTTCTAGTAAAAGTGAATTATGAATCGTTCGAACATTTCATCATATTGGCCAATGTTTGATAATCTTTTTATCTGAGTTTATAATCCGTATTCCATATCCGTATCCGGAGAACGCGGCATCTGAACAAATTTAGTTTGTTTGCGTCATTTATTTGGATACATAATCAAAGGTACGTTGACAATTTCGAAAGCTCAAAATTAATTTAATGTAATTTAGAGCAGAAAGAGTCTGATGACTATACAATGAGTTACGCCTTAGGTGGATTTGTCACAGTAAATATTTAAACTATTTTGAAAAACAATTACTCAATTTCGCTTCACACCGATGAAGCTCTCATTCGTAGGGATGAGCACGTGCGACTTTCTTCGAAACTCCGTCCTCACAGCGACGATCCGTGGTGGAACCAGATCCATTTTAAAATTTTTACTACAAGCAGCAGAGGCGCAATGAAACGCCAACGAACCACAAAATTACTCTCCAAAAATATGTTAAATTGCCTATATGTGTGATTTGTTTATAAATAGATGAGTCAAAAAGAAACCGGGCGGGATTCTCGTTCCCATCGAAAGGGGTTTGGCTAGGATGAAATCCAAGGACCAAGTTCCCCAATTCATTCAGGAACTTTCGTCGAGACAAAAACTGCCTCAACAGGCGGATGTAAACCACCAGCCTTTGCTGCTCATTTAAGACAACCGCTGTCGCGGAAGCCCAAGAACACACAGTTTCCATTCTCCGGACCCATGGTCACAAGAGGATATCAACAAGAAAGTCAAGCCTTGGGCGAGACCCCTTGCACATGGCCACAGCATCACTACCGAAGTAGCGAAAGGCCGTCAGGTCATCCGAAAACCTTCCACCTCCAGGATAAAGATACCGACTCTCATAGATGGGCAAAATAAATTTGACAAGAATTTTTACGTTATTGCTGGTGTTAATTCTACAGAATGCTTACTCGAAGAGTATCAACGTATAACTGACCTAAACTGTTTTTTGTTGGAAAACCAAATTTTACTGAAGGGTACTTAAGATACTATGAAAGATAAGAAATAATACTAATAGTTTTAATAATGCACTACATAACCCTATTTACTGGTAGTACCGTCACTTATGGCCCTACACCTGTCAAACTTAAATCTAGATTAATCCACTTAAATCTAAATATATTTGTGTCTCCTGCATATGGTTTGCTTATCTAAAGCGATCTAATCATTTGAATCCAAATTTCATAAAGTTGTTAGTAGTGTGAATTGGTAACTTTTGGGCCAAAACTTCAGGTCAAACCATTTCGGACATATCTTTGAGCAGCAGAGAAGAATAGCTCAAAGCATTTATAGAAAATCTTATAAAACTTCCGCCCAAAATTCCAGGCCACACCATTTCAGATATATCTTTGGTCAGCAAATACCGTCGTTTGTACGGGGTTTAACTTTTCAATAGATATATCAGAAGTTTTCGTGTGCATCTGAGTGTTTTGCAGATTATTTCACCCCATCCAGTGCCCTTGAACAAGATCACACATTATTAAAACTTGATGGCATAATAACCATAAAGAAGTTATAACTAACTAAACTAAACTTATACATATAGCTCTTCTAACTTAACATGCCCCCTATCGCTCAACATCTTTTTCAAGATTTGGGTCAAATTCGCCTCTGAAAAGTATTTTACAGTGATAATAACATACTTTACAGTTTATGGTCTATATATGGTCTCTATGGTCAGTTTGTGGAATCTACGCATAGGCTGCCTTCTATTAAATACGCCACTGGAAAATTATATAATACAATACAGTGAAACCTCTCTAAAGCGGACAGCCATCGGGAATCAAAAATTGTCCGCTATAGAGGGGTGTCCGCCTTACAGAGGTTTCAATATTTTCTTACGTAAAATAATAAACTAGGTAATATGCAATTAGAAAAAATATTTTTGTATGTATCACGTATTTATGAATATTACCAAAATGTTACTGTATCTGCATTATCTTGCGTCATCCAATTCCCTATGTTCGAGGCACAACATGGAAATAAGATGTTACAGTTCTCTGCACTTTACATTTATAGCTGCTTACTACGTTTTCGGTGTGTTGCTTTAATTTGTGAGTTAATTGCAAGTCCAATGATGCGTTTTTTAAAAAGACAATATGCGTACCCGTGGTCAAAAATACCAAACTTGTCTTCTTCTTGGTTAGACATTCCAGCTTGACAGTAGAATGATGTGTCATCCCAAACAGTGGGCAACTGTCAACCACTTTTGTTTCTGAAACAGGCAGAGTGAGAGTGGAATGTAAGCAAAGGATATAAGGGTGTTGTGAAACAGAGACCCCTCCTCTGGGTTGCTGAACAGACAGTTTAAGGGCAAAATGTTCTTCCTTGACACTCTCATGTTCTTCCTTGGTGACATAGTATGAATTACTAAAAGTGTATTTTTACTGTACTTTTCAACTTGTTTTTAGAAAAAGTGTCCGAAATAGGAGGTAAATAATACCTATAAAGCACAAGAAAGAGTGTCCGTGTCCGTACTAGAGAGTGTCCGCTTTAGAGATGTTTGCCAGTATGTTTTTCCCTATTAAGGTGTTTGGGGATTACAAAATATGTCCGTTATGGGAGGTGTCCGCTTTATAGAGGTGTCCGTTAGTAGATGGTTCACTGTATTATGATTTTAGGGTAAGTACAGCTCGACAAATGGTAGTACCATGTGGACGACAACCATTATATTGCATCCCCAATCCCCATTCAAAAAAATTATGAAAGTAACATTTATGTTAGATCCATATCTTCAGATACATTATCTGGTCTTATTTGCTATAAATTTGTAATTTGAATGCTTATATTATCATATTCTAGCTCATATACTCTAAGTTTTTCAGTTTGCTCTAGTATTATTTTTTGAATTTATCTAATATTATCTCTAACTCGTTGTTTCTTAAGTTCCAGTTATGCAATTTTCAATTCAATTTGTTCATTGTTATTTTGGTTCGTAAGATAAATTAAAGAAGAGCTAAGTCTTGTATCTCTTGCTGTATTCATTTAAACCTAGAATGGCAAGCATGTTAAGAGAAGCACTATTGGCAAGTATTTGTAAATATTACGACTATATTATAAAGTCAAATTTGGGTAAGATTATGAAAAACTAAATATTTTATACATATTCTGAAAGTATATTCAGTACTCAATAAGATACCGTTGCTATAAAAGAATACATTATACTAATATTGCAATATGAAAAAGTATTCCATAATGATAAAGAGAAATATTAATCAAAATATATTTAAACTAAATATATGTTTAACATGACAAATTATGCGTAAGTCTTAGACATAAAATTGTGATATAACTTGGTACGCAAAGTCTACATTTAAAATTTAACGTTCTTCCGTGCATGTGACACACACCGTACCAAAAACGGCTGCTCGGCGCAAAACGGCTGTCGGCATGAGTCACAATAGTTTGCAGTCGTGGGTCTTTTCTGATAAGGACAAATTTTGCATATTTTCCTTCTGTTTTCTTGCCAGGGAATGGCAGGCACCTCTTCTGGAAGGCGCAGAACGTGGTTATTATTGTCTTAATGGACCGTTGGATTGTTCCAAGTTCCACCTTCGCTCCAACCAGGAAGTTAGTAGCTGGCTGCAGAGCTCACGGAGAAATCTCTTTCTTGATACTGGTTTTTCCTTCTTTGTTCTCATTTCGAATAACCCAAGAATTTGTGCCAGCAAAGTTTCGCATGACAAAGAACACACGAAGCGGCCATCGCTTTGTCTTTCTTGAACATGATATTGTGCTGCACACCTGGTCGAGTACATCAACATCTCCTTTTTTTCCTTTTTGGCCAAGTGCCTTCAAACTCATCGTCAAATATCAGTTCATCTGAGGACGGTTCGTAATCATCTGACCCAAAATAAGACAAAATATTATCATGTAATTCACTGCCACTTTCCCCGGATTCATCACTAAATGTTATTGGAGACTCATCGCCTAATACCTTGGCTATTTCAGATGATAAAACGTCATTTCCTGCCTAAAAATATGGGATATTTAAACGTTTTCACCGCACAACCGCCAAAATAAAAAATAGTTAAGAAAAAGTAACACTACTGGCAAGCATTCGTAATTTTCACGACTACGCCCTCAGATCAGGGGTAAGAAACGGACTCCAGCGGAAGCCGCCAACACACTGACCTTAAGACAGCGCGGGGCGTGGATAGCCGAAACGTCATAGTTGCTAACGCAATAATTAATTAGTACCCGCCAAAAGTTCAACGCGCTTCGTAAAATTTACGAATGTTTGCCATTCTACGGTTAAAGACGTTGCCTTATATTCGTTCTTATATATATGCAAACACAGCTTAAAGCAAACACAACGAACATAAAAGTTATACATTAATTTCCTACATATATAGATATACCAGATATATTCAATGTTTCTTGTATATGCATATGATTCACATAAAGCCTAGCACCTTGCAGCAGCAACAACATGTTTCTTTCTTTTTTAGCAGCTCTTGGACTTCAGCCAAATATATCTCATGTTTCTCTTCCTGCTCAGCTTGAGAAAGACTTACCCTCGGCACATTTTTCGACGAAGTGTCTGTCTGTTTATTTTTGAATCGCAATCGTCAGTTAAGAAAGCTTCTGAAATGACAAGTTTAACTATGCAATTGTCAGTTTCAACTGCAAAGAGAAATTGGTTATAGAAACGTCCGCCAGATAACAGCGAAACTCAATCATTTAGAGTAGAAAGAAAATATGTAGGGTTACTGTAGGTTTCAAGGTTGGAAATTCATAAGATTATAATTATCGTTGTTCCATCCAATAGATAACCATTAATCTATGGTTTAAGAAAGTATATATATTACAACGGGGAAATTTATTTGAAGCTTATACTAGGGAAGCTTAATAAGTACAATTTTGAAATTTTTTAAGAATATATATTTGAACACCATTTCAGAGAATCTATATAGTTATGTATATAAGAGGGTAGAATAATAAAATTTTTGATAATTTCTACAAACTCAAAAATCTAGTAAACACAGATATAACAAATTATATGTATTTCAACATCTCTTCACAGGATCTATCTAGTTATGTATATACGAGGGTACGTCAATAAGTAAATGTTTGATAAATTTTAAAAACTCGAAAAACTAGTAATCAAGGATATAACACAATATATATATATATATATATATATATATATATATATATATATATATATATATATATATATATTTGAAAATCATTTAAGAGCAGCTATCTAACTATGTATAAAAGAGGGTATGTTAATAAATAAATTTTTGATAACTTCTAAAGACTCGAAAAACTAGTAATAACAGACATAACAAAGTATATATATTTGAACAGCATTTAACAGCATCTATTTACTTAGGTATATAAGAAGGTAGGTTAATAAAAAGTTGATATTCTTTAAAAACATCAAAAACCAGTAATCACAGACATAACGAAGTGTATATATTTGAATAGCATTTAACAGCATCTACCTAGTGATGTATATAAGTGGGTAGAATAATAAGTACATTTTTGATAATTCTTTAAAACTCAAAAAACTAACCACAGACATAACAAAGTATAAATCACTTAACCGCATCTATCTAGTTATCTATATAAGAGGGTGGGATAATAAGAAAATATTTGATAATTTCTAAAAAACTCGAAAATCTATTAAACACAGATGTAACAAAGTATATGTTTTTGAACATCATTTCACATGATCTATCTAGTTATGTTTGTACGAGGGTACGTTATTAAGTAAATTTTTGATAATAATGTGCTTATGTATATAAAGATAGATAGCTAGTTATAGGATATATGGAAGTGATATATGCTTCAACAGTACACAATTTTAAAATGTTGAAAAAAAATAAATGATTTATTAGAAAATGATGTTTTTTTAATAGTTTTCCTTCTATTATTCTTTTTTCTGAACACGAAATTGTTTCTGGATAGTCTGTTATTTTACAGTTGTACACTTTAATTAACATTTTTCCTTTCTTATTGAAATAATCTTGAGAATAGATTGAGCTATAGAGTTTCACCTATTCATGAAAATGGTGCAAGGAGAAAACTGTCTTACACGTGTATCTTGAACTCATTACACACCAACATTTTCGATGAGCATTTTCCGCATTCAAAATCTTTTGCATGATGAGCAGCATGCAGATGACATGTTGGTACATTGTGGAGCGACCTGGCAGTGCTTTCTTTTTGTAGAACCCTTAGTTTGCTATGGAAGATTTTGTTTATGCTGTAGATTCCTTTTCCTTTCATTTATGATTTCGTCAGCTAGATCCAAGAGTAACTTTCTTCTGCTTATTCGTCTTCCAGTGACTGTTTTTTAAACTATCCAAGAATTTATGCCTGTCAAGTCCAATATGTTATAAAGAACATGAATTAGCCATCGTCTACTACCAGCTCGAACAGAGTACTTGCGCGCGATTTGCTCCAGAACATCTACACCTACTTTCGTGTAATTGTAAAAGACAACTCTTTCAGTCTTCTTTTTAACTGTTGTTGGTACTTCTAAACCAGGATGCAGAGTGCTCAAAATTAGCACGTTCTTATTTTTTCTACAGAGGTAGTTTCTCATCGTGTGGCTATATAGGTTTTTATATATTTTTGTATCATATAGCTCTCGATTTGGTTCCACTTTCTTGACACAGGCTGGTAATTCCCTATGTTGTTTCCGTACTGTGCCAACAATGCTGATAGCATCTTTCTTCAACTTCCCATCTACCGATACAGAAGTAAAAAATTGTCGCGTGTAAGGTTCAAACCTGTTTTCTTATATCGTTCCATCAGACGTAAAACTACATATTCGAGAAGAGGCTGATCTGTAGGCTTATTTTCATCTTTTCCTATATAAGGAAACCCGTGAAGACAGTATTTGGTATTGACGTCAGCTAACAGCCTGTACTTTATTCCAAATTTATCCGTTTCCTTTGCAAAAATCTGCATCTACACTTTGTGGGATATAGTTGTTTGTCAAATGTAACATTTTCCCCAGAGTTGAAACAATTCAACGAATTTTTCACAAATATGTCCCATATTGAAGATGCAAGGGCACATTTGTCAGTTTGTAGCTTGATTCTTCTCTCTGCACGTATATCGAATCGAATGTACTTTATGACTTCAAGAAATCTGTTCCTCGGCATACGTTAAAAATAGATGGAATTTAACATGGGTCAAAATGAACCATTGCGGGCATTTTAGGTATAACTATAAAATTTGCCTTAGTTTGTGAACCCACAATGCTCTGAATTTTAGCATTGGTGCAGCAAAATAGCATTAACAAATTCATAAAATATTATTCACTTAGTATTTCACATACATTTAGAGTAGAATATTAAAATATGGTGGTGGGTCATATTGACCCGTCCTTCCCTTCTAGTGTTAGTAGGAAAATTTTTGATAAATTTTAAAAGCTTGAAAAACTAGTGACACATATATAACAAAGTATATATATTTGAACAACATTTACATAATATATCTAGTTATGTATAAGACAAGGTATTCTTGTTAATAGCTTTTATAATTTTTAGAAACTCAAAAACTATTAATCACATAAATATATATAAATATATTAAAATAAACATATTAATAATAAATATATTAATCACAGTAACATGATTTAAGAGCATACATCCAGTTATGTATATATGAGGATAGATTATTAAATAAATTATTGATAACATGTAAAAAATCGAAAAACTAGTAATCACAGACATAACTAAGTATAAATTTGAACAGTATTTTTAAAAAAATCCATCAAGTTACGTATATCAGAGGATAGGATAATAAGTAAATTTTTGATAATTTCTAAAGAGTCAAAGGTGTAGTAACAACAGACGTTACAAAGTATATATATATAAACATTTACTAGCATCTATCTAGATATCTATATAAGAGGGTACGATATGTAAATTTTTGATAATTTTTAAAAACTCAAAAAATTATTAGTGACAGACAAAAGGTATATGAATTTGAAAATCATTTAACAGCATCTATCTAGTTATATATATATATATATATATATATATATATATATATATATATATATTAGAGTGTAGGTTAATAAATAAATATTTGATATTTTTAAAAACCCGAAATACTAGTGATCACAGACATAACAAAGTGTATATATATATTTGAAACACATTAAGCATAATCTATCTAGTTATGTATATAAGAAGGTAGGCTAATTAGTATTTTGTGTTAATTTTTAAAAACTCGAAACCTATTAATCATAGGCATAACAAAGTTTATATATTTGAACATCATTTCACAGCAACTATCCAATTATTTATATAAGAGTAAGTTCCAATTATTTATATAAGTTAATGGGTAAGTTCTTGATAATTATTAAAAATTATAAAAATAATAATCACATACATAACTATATATATATATTTGAACAACTTTTAAGACCATATAACCAGTTATGTATATAAGAGGGCAGGATAATAATTAAATTTTCGATAATTATTAAAAGCTCGAAAAACTAGTAATGACAGCCATAACAGAGTGTATATATTTGAACATTTACTGCCATCTATCTATATATCTCTATAAGAGGGTATGATAATAAGTAGATTTTTGATAATTTTCAAACACGCGTAAAACTATTAATCACAGACATAAGGTATATATTTGAAAATTATTTAACAGCAACTATCTAGTTATGTATAAAAGAGGTAGGTTGATAATTAAATATTTGATATTTTTTTAAAAAAACGAAAAACTATTGATCACAGAAATAACAAAATATATATGTTTGAACAACTTTTAGCATAGCATATGTAGTTATGTTTATAAAAATATTCGCTAATTAGTATTTTTAAATAATTTTTAAAACCTCGAAAACTATTAACCACAGATATAACAAAGTATTGATATTTGAACATAATTTAACAGCATTTATCTACTTATATATACAAGAGGGTAGATTAAAAATATTTTTTTTTGATAAATTTAACCCTTAAGTACTATGGAAGAAAATAATCACTACTATCGAGCAGTGTGTCAGACCGCATTGCTGTTTCACATTTTCTGGAAAGTAGTTTTACTATATAGTTTTAAAACTGCTACCCTATAGATTTTAGTTGTTTAAATAAAAATAAAATAGTAATTGTATTATGCAGAAAATGTTTGATATTTTTAAAACAATGAGAAGGAAAACACAGCCAAAAGCTGCAGCAATCCTTTCACTGGTATTCTAAAATTTTAATTGCTGGAATATTCAGTTTACTTTTCTGTTTTTATATAATCACAATAACACTAATCCAAAATATATTGTTCTTGTAGATGCACTGTGAATAAAAATACAGTAAAAATGGAAAAAAGAACATGGAATAGTAGCTTTTTCAAATCTACAGGAAAGTATTTTTATATTTTTGTTTAGTGAAAAGATAATGAAAAAAACTAAGTTTTCATGATTATATAATGGCGAAAGTGAAGAAAATGCGTTTTACCGGTAAAGAAAGCACTGTACTAACTTATCTGACTTCATGCACTTTCTTCGGGTACGCACTTGGACCTTGTTTGTTCGTTGCATTGAAAGCTCATCTACACCCCACACCGCTGACATGAATATCTTTGCTTTCCGCTTCGGACGCAGTGGACAGAAGGCCACGATTTCCTCTTCTCAAATTCCTCATTCGTGCGGGATGGTGGAAAGCTCACTTTCAATATGCATATACTATTGATTGAAATATTGAGCCTTTGTGACAGATGTGCGATGAACAAACTACGTTTCATATGATGCTTAAGAAATCCTTTTGCCAACATTTTCATGAAATCGTCTTGTCATCACTGCGGACTTAGCATAGGCTTGATGCAAAACATACGCATTGACCCCGTATGCAACATCCAGCATACGCAGCATAAAGAAAGTTGTGAACGGCCATCGTCTTTTTCGACGGCTTGAGGTGTAATTTGCACATTTTTAGTATAGAGTATCCACTCCACTTTTAGTCATGTTATAATACATGTTTATTTCAGGTGTTCCTGTCTCTGGCAAAGGCTGCTAAACCGTAAAATACTCACGTAACTACCATAGTACGTCTGTGAGACCGCGCGATCCCTCCAGCACCGCGCACAGGATATGAACTATAACAATATTCACAATATGTAACTATTTACTAGTCAGGAAGGTAGACGAGAAGATCCACTTGTGGTGTTAGGGGTTTAGAAAATATAATAATAAAGAAGTCGCAGCGATCTGAGAGACGGTCCATAGTACTTACGGGTTCAAAAGTCAAAAAGGTAGTATCCACATACATAACAAATATATATATTTAACATCATTGAACGTCATCTATCTAATTATGTATATAACACTGTAGGTTAATAAGTAAATTTCTAATATGTTTTAAAGAGCTTTAAAAACTAGTAATCACACATATAATAAAGTATATATATATTTGAACGTAATTTAAAACATTTATCTAGTTATGTACGGTATATAAAAGGGTGGGTTAGTATGTAAATTTTTGATATATTTTAAAATCCCGAAAAACTAGTAACCACAGACATAACAAAGTATATATATTTTAACAGCATTTAACAGTATCTATCCAATTATGTATATAAGAAATAAGTTAATAAGTAAATTTTCATAAATTTTAAAACTTCGAAAAAAACTACTAATGGCAGATGTAAAAAATATATATATTTGAACAGTTACTGGCATCTTCCTAGGTATGAATATAAGAGGGTAGAATAATAAATAAATTTTTGATAATTTTTAAAAACAAAAAACTATTAATCACAGACATAAGGTATATATATTTGAAAATCATTTAACCAGATCTAACTAGTTATCTATATAAGAGGGTAGGTTATCAAATAAATATTTGATATTATTAATAACCCTAAAAAGGACTAACAATTCACAGTAAATGTATTTGAACATAATTTAACAGCATCTATCTAGTTATGTATATAAGAGAGTAGAGTAATTTTTGATGATTTTCAAAAACATTAAAAAATATTAATCACAGACAAGGTACATATACTTAAAATCATTTAAGAGCATGTATATAGCTATGTATATAAGAACTTAGGTTAATAAATAAATAACTAGAAAAACTACTATCGCAGATATAACTATACATATATATATATATATATATATATATATATATATATATAGGCCTATATATATTTGAACATTTAACAGCATTTATCTAGTTATATATATATATATATAAGAGGTAAGGGAAATAGGAAGATTTTTTATAATTTATAATAATTCGAAAAGCTAGCAATCACAGACATAGCAAAGTAAATACATTTCACCATTTACTACCATCTATCTAGTTATGTATGTAAGAGAGTAGGATAAGTACATTTTTGATAATTTTTAAGAAAACGAAAAAATAATCACAGACATAGGGTATATAAATTTAAAAGTCATTTAACAGCATCAATCTAGTTATGTGTATAAGATGGTAAGTTAATAAATAAATATTTTTTGTTATTGAAAACGCGAGAAATAAGTGTAGGCATAACAATATAAATATATCTTAATATAATTTAACAGCATCTATCTAGTTGTGTATATATGAGGGTTTGTGATAAGTACTTTTTTGATAATTTTATAAGATTTAAAATCTAGTAATCACAGACATAATAATATACATTTTAACAGCATTTAAAAGCATATATCTAGTGATGTACATAAGAGGGTAAATGAATAAATAAAAATGGAAAAACTATTAATGACTGACATAAAAAGTATATATATTTGAAGACTTATTAACAGCGTCTATCTAGTTATGTATATAAGAAGGTATGATAATAAAAAATGATAATTATTAAAATCTTGAAAATTATTGGTCACAGATATAACAGTGTATATATTTTATTTCATCAAAATATATTAATATCTGTTTAATTATGAATATAAGAAATAGGTTAGTAAATACATTTTTGGTAAATTTTAAAAACTCGAGAAACTAGTAATCACAGGCATAACATACTATATATATATTTGAACAGCGTTTATCAGCTTCTTTCTAGTTATCTATATAAGGGAGTAGGTTAAAAGGCAAATTTTTGATAATTACTAAAATTTCCAAAAAAATTAATCACAGCCATAACAACGTATATATATTTGAACAGTACTTATCAACATCTATCTATTTTAGTATATAAGAAGGTAGGATAATTAGTATTTTTTATAATTTCTGAAAACTCGAAATTAAAGATTTAAGAAAGTATATATATGCTAACATCCTTTAAAAGCGTCTATCTAATTATGCATATAACGGTGTACATTAATAATTAATTTTTTGATAATTATTAACCCTGGGAGTCCCAAACGGGTCCATTGGACCCATATGACTTTTCGTTTATTAATTACAGAGTAAGTTTACGTGAGTGGTCGCTAATATTCCGTGACTTTTTCTTTATGGTGCTCCTCTCCCATGTTATGTCAGAAATACTTTGCTCCTTTAAGTCAGGTGGTGTATATAAAATATTATAGCATTGTGTACCAGGTGGGTCCAGTGGACCCACTGTATACTTTAAATATAAATACTGGTTTAACTTTAGTTATGATTTACATTGTGCAGCATAGATGACAGAATTAACGTCAGCGTGTTCTTTATTCTTTGTTATCAGTATTATGTTTAAAAAGGTTTTATTTATAAAGGAGTTTAATGCAGTTTTAGTAAATTTTCCTAACTAACTAATTATTTCTTTTCTACGTAATGCCTACTGGTTTATGGTGTTTTCTTCCTGACACCACTTCTCAGGGGCATATTATAAAATTCTACCTATAATATATTCTAAACCAGCCAGTGCACGTTTCACTTTAGTCATTGGATTTAGTGTGTGAGGATAATGGCACGTGACGGACTTTCCGATAACGACATACGCCAATGTTTGTTGACAGAAGAGGAGGATTTTTCTGGTGATTCGACAGATGATGGAGAAGTGGACTGTGAATTATTAGAGTTATCTGCATGTGAGAGTGGTTTTTCCTAAGTTAGTGACAGCGACGTGCAAGATGAAGCAATATTCCGCTCTAGAAGTGGCATAGTGAGAGGTACTAAATTGTAATGTTCTACCAGTCGCGGGCGTGCTGGTGCTGCCAATGTAACTAGAAAGGACCGTGGTCCTACACGGTATGCTAAAAGGGAAGTTGATGAGAAATCTGCTTTTTGTCTATTTTTTCGTAGGAACATTCTGGAAACAATTTGAAAGTTGACTAACAAGGAAGGTAGGATAAAATTTTCTCGTGAGTGGAAACCTGGTAGTGTTGAGGAACTTCAGAAATATATCGGCATGTTAATACTTATTAGGGTATAAAAATCAAAGAATGAAGAAACTAGGCAGTTCTGGAGTAAGAAAAACGGTCGGCCTATCTTCAATTCCATTATGGGCAGGAATCGTTTTCAAGAAATCAATTCCGCTCCAGGTTTTGATGATGCAGAGCTCAGGCACCAGAGAATACCTGATGATAAACTATCTCCATTTCGTGCAGTGTTTGAAAACTGGGTTAAAACTCTACAGGACGCTTATATTCCGGGAGATAACATGACGGTGGACGAACAGTTTGTGACTTTTCGTGCCCTTTCGGCAATACATACCGAACAAATCGGGTAAACATGGAATAAAGTTCTGGGTTGTTTGTGATAGCACCACAAGCTATGTGTGGAAGATGCAAATATATAGCGGGAATGTCCAGAACAGGGAAGAGAAGTAAATCAAGGGGAAAGAGTCGTTCTTCAACTGACAGAAGAAATTGCTGGAAGTGGTAGAAATATTACTGGGAATAACTTCTTTACAAGTCTTTATCTTGCACGTAACTTGAAGGAACGAAAGCTCACCTACTTCGGAACTATACGGAAGAGTAAGCCAGAACTCCCAACTTCATTTACCAAAGCGGATAAAAGTAGGGCTGTAGGGAGCAGTTTGTTTGGATTGCAACA
Source organism: Thermobia domestica (assembly GCF_964235325.1). Classification (NCBI taxonomy): domain Eukaryota; kingdom Metazoa; phylum Arthropoda; class Insecta; order Zygentoma; family Lepismatidae; genus Thermobia; species Thermobia domestica. The sequence goes on along the minus strand of NC_137462.1, from coordinate 255,812,083 downwards.
GGATGCCATGATAGTTTCGTACTGTCCAAAGAAGTACAAAAGTTGACTATTTCAGGTATATTTCAGGTATTTCAAGTATAAAAGGTTGACTATTTCAATATGCCTAAAAATTAGAACTTCTATTTGAGCTCATATAAAGAAATAGTAATACTGATAAGTTACCATATTTCTAGTGTACGGAATAAATACAATAAGTACGAAGTGTATTTTATTATTTCGTCATAAATACATTGCTCAAATGACATTGTTCAGTATTTAGTTGTTCATTTTCTTCCAAAAATTTAATTATATGGTTAGAGGGTTTCAATATATTACTGTGGGTCCATTGGACCCGACTGGTACACAAAGGTATAAAAATATGTCTGGAGTTCCAGGGTTAAAACTCGAAAAACCTGTAATCACAAACATAATAAGGAATAAATATTTGAAAAGCATTTAAAATCATCTACCTTGTTATGTATATAAAAGGGTAGGTTAATCAGTAAATCTTTGGTACTTTTTAAAAAATCAAAAAGATAGTAATCATAGATAAAACAAAGTATATACATGTGAGCAACATTTAAAAACATCTATCTAGTTAGAAATATCAAAGTAAATACATTTCATATGCATAAGAGGATAGGATAGCAAGAATTTTTTTGATTTTTCAAAAGTCGAAAAAATAGTAATCACAGACATAACAAGTTTATAAATTAAACAGCAATAAACAGTATCTATTTAGTTACGTGTATAAGAAGGTAGGTTAATAACTAAAATTTTGATAATTCTTAAAAATTCGAAAGCTAGTAATCACACATATAAGAAAATATACATATTTGAACAGCATTTAAGAGCATCTGTCCAGTTATGTATTAAGAAATTATTTTAAAAATATGATTGAGATTGATTGCCAAAGGCAGGTAGTATAGAGCAAGTGGCTATACATTAAAGGCATGATATAAAGAAAACTAATTTATTTTAAGTGCATATAGATTTTAACCATCACCAAGGCGCCTATGAAATGAATAATAGTATCATGATTATGATGGGGTTCACATTATCGCTTTCATGTTAATACTCTCTTGTGAGAATTTCACTAGGGTAACCAACAGAGCTCTTGTGAGCGTACTTACAATATTATGGTGTCAATTGCAAACAGAATCTGCACAGCACTTTCCGAAGTCACTGATCTCCGCCTCGAGTAAGCACGAGTAGTCACTTAGAGGCGTATAGTTGATAGATATTTGAAGGATTTAACTAAATTGTGTAAGGTTTATATTGTAGTTTCCTTGCACTTTCATTTCTACTATTCGCTGAACTGAAAGTTGAAACTAGGATCGTTTATGAAATGATTTTCGATTTCACTTTCCTAAAACCTTCCGCGTTTACAAACAAAACATGTTGTCACTTCTATTTTAAAATGATATCACTCTCCTATATTGTCTTTCATACTTGGAGCTGATGTGTTTACTATATACTTTTAGTTTTTTAAAATCTTAAAATGAGAGATGTCTTAATCCTCGGCTCAGAAAAATGTCAGTCATCTGTTGTTATGAACCAGTGACTTTAGAAACTCAAAATAAAGCACTAATTGGTCTTGTCACATGGGAAAACACTGATATACGAAGAAAGTCCATGTAAAAGTTCAGAAGGCTGCAAGCTGGAATGCCGTGGAGTAGCGCTGGTTGCATAACAAACTGGAGCACTGGAAGCAGGACTAGCTGCATCTCTTTGGATTCTCTAGGAACTGGAAGTGCTGGAAGCATCGCAGACTGCATCTCTTTGTTTTCTCCAGGAACTGAAAGAGTTGGAGGCTGGGCTAGCTGCATCTCTTTGGATTCTTCAGGAACTAGAAGGCGCTGGAAGCATGGATGCATTAATTTCTCCGGATTCTACAGGAACTGGAAATCGCTGTCCAGGGCGAGTGAAGCAAGGATCCAGGAAGTATGATGTAAATGAAAGGAACGCAAAGAAACGTAAAAGTACGCTTGTGCATGAGTAACTCTGTCAGATTCTAGGCAAGGCTGTTCCTTATTTTCATATCGCATTATAGGAGGAGGAAAGAAAAAGAATATGGAGAGAGAAGTAAAAAAAAAAAGAAATAATGGAACATGTTTGATACCATGTATGCACCACAAAATTGCTGTTCAGAAAGTTCACGGGTGAAAAAAATGTAATCGATAGCAGAGAGAAAATAGTGCAATTTGTTTGTAACAGGCAATAATTACTGCAAGTAAAATTAAAGGAGAAAGCCGTGATTGAAATTAATCGGGAGTCGAAGGCAGGATCTCGTAGAACGAAGGACAACACAGTTAAAAGCAAGGAGGAAAAAGGGATGGAAGTAGGAGTGGGGAAGTAAATCACCTGTGCGCAGGTATATTCTCGGAGATTGTACCGTAACTGTGCACGAGTAGAAGGAAGGTTCAAGGGTGGAAGTTTAGTGTTTGAGTGAGTCGTGTGTGAACGAGATGTTATTATAAGAGTCCAGAAGAAAAAATTGGTAAGTATTACCTAAAAATTCTTTTTTGTTGTTGTTGGTGGTGGTGGTGTGGAAATAAAGTAAACACCTAAATTTAAAGATAAACAGTATGGTTACACTGAATTAGTGAGAAATTTTGAGGTATTGAAGGCAAAGGGGTCGTAGGAGAGAAAAGGACATAGTGCTGGAGTTATTATTTCATTGGTGTGGGTCACGACGTAACCGTATATTTGAATCGGAATTTTGTCACTTTGTATTAAGATGCTATGGCAAAGATGAAAATAGTAATGAGTGGGTATGTCTTTTCTTATGTAAACGATGTCTATTGAGCGTGAGTTATATGAAGTATTCAACAGATTTCGTTCATGTATCCTTAGAGCGCTCAAGTGTTTGAACAGAACCAATGTTCAAGATTAAGATACAGGAAGGAAATAAGTGAATGCGGATGAGAGGATGTTTTCGTGCATCTGTAAGAGAGGGTAGGTTGAGAAAATTCTGTGTCGCCATTATTAAGTGGAGTTTACGTACGTGAAGGAGGAAAGAGAGGGGAAAGGGACGGGAGGTTGAGGTGATATGTCGGGAAGTGAACCAGTGCCTCAATATGAAATCAGGATTCGGTTGGTGAGATGTGAACGCATTGTACGGGCAGAAAATTATTGCACGGGAGAAAGAGTGTTTGTGAAGTGTGGTGCCTACCTAACAGATGATTTTAAAATAAAGTTCCTTTAGAAATATGAATGCATGGCACAACGAGAGACAAAGTCGTTAGATTTGCCAGCTTAAAACCTTAATTAGACGATTTCAAAAAAAGCTTATATTTCATTTCGAACTCTCAATCAGGGGTTGTTGGTGGTACGTAATGCTTCAAAAGAGTTTTTTCTTATAAGTGTGGGTTTATGTTCTATGTCAACTAGGACTTCGTTTGCAGAAACGGTTGATATGAGAGTATAAGGTCCTTTATAAATTCTGGACAGTGGTTTTCAAGTACCAGGATGGGAGGATATGTCCAAAATCATAACTTGAGAGTCCGGTAGAAACTCTGTGAGCGGTTTGCTTGATTTGACTTATTTCTTGAAGTCAAGAAATTCTTGATGCTTCCTCTATTCAATTAAATCACACATTTCTTTTAGTGACAAAAGGCGGTTCTGTAAATCTAGATGTTTTTTCCTCAACATGCAGCAAGTTATCAATTGTTAGGCGAGGAGGTACTCCATATAACAACTCATGAGATGAGACACCTAAAGATGTTAATGGAGTCTTGTTCAGTGGGGAAGTGGCGTGATGCAAATATTTTGGAAAGAGTTTTTGGTTAGATTGACAGAGAAATTTAAGACTGGTTTGCAATGTGCCCAGACGTTGTTCAAATTTGCCCAAAGTGAAATGCTGATATGGTAGTCCATACTTAACTGTAATGTTTAGTGATTTGAGAAAGCTCAGGGATAAAGTGGAAGTGTGGCTTGACTGACGGTCATTATAAATACAAGAAGAAACGCCAAAGGGAATAATTATATGATTAGTCATGAAGGAGATAACATTTTCAGTTATTGGGGTAGTACTGGGTTATGTAATGGTAAAGCCTGTGCAATGTTCAGTTGCGCATATAAACATTCGTATTTCTCTGGGTCACTAGATATGAATTTCCCTGCTAAGTCCACGCTATCAACCGAAAATAGGGGAGCTTCGGGAAAACGTTGTATGTTGGGGTTTTGGGGCAAATAATTGCGTTCGAAAATTGCACACTGTTTACAAGATTTGAGTTCACTCGCTAACCAAGATTTCAAGCGTGGAAGGTAATACTTATAACGTATCATCCAGTAAAGTTTGTTAAAGCCTACATGAGTAAGTTCGCCATGATATTTCTGAAATAGAGCAGGTTTTAGAGCGTCAGGAATACAGACAAGCAAAACGAGTTTGAAAGGCACGATACATTTTTCTGTATAAGATGTTGTTCTTAAGAACGTACAGTTTTGTGAGACGTTGAAAGGCCGAATCTGATTCATTTTTAGTGTTTAAAGTCGTAACAATTTAGCCAAAAAACGGTCTTGAAGCTGGAGATTTGGTAGGTCAGTGTTGTCACCTATTGTAGTTAAAACAGCGGGAGGAGTGTCCTCCAAGGATAGGTGGGTCTGGCCAGTATCGGTCGTATTGGTAAAGAGGACGGCATCGGGAGTGTCATCTTGTTCTAAGGCAATGGCGTCTGGTGAGACGTCCAGAGGAAAATGGCTACGTAGATCAGCGACTGCGTTAGACTGACTTTTCACGTGTTTGATTGTAAAAGTGAAGGTGTTGATATAAGTGATACACCGGAGAACTTTTGCGTTAGGGACAACAGTTTTCCTAATAGCGAGGAGGGAAATGTTGTCAGTGATCAAAGTAAAATATTTTCCTAGAAGGTATTTTTCTAATTTCTTAAGCGAAGAGAAAATTGCATATAATTCCTGACAAAAAATCGGGAGTCGGTTGAGAAATTTTGGACGTCTGGAAGACAGATAACAGACGGGCTGAATGACATTAGAGCTAAGGTCTTGTTGTAACAATACGGCGCCAACGCCTAGGGCTGAGGAATCCCAAATTTAAATACATTCTGTGTTCTTTGTTGAGTACAAAGCAAGAACTGGTGGGGAAGTGAGGAGGTGCTTCGTCTGGTCAAAGGCTCGGTCCTGTTCATGTGTCCATATCAATTTGCGATTTCCATTGGATAGAGCTTCAAAAAGTGGGGCTAATATGACGGAAATATGATGGAAGAACTTCCTAAAGCAATTAGCCGAAGCTAACCTACTCTTTAACCCTTTTATGGTGGTTGGTTTTGGTGCATTGGCGAGGGCAGTTGTTTTCTCGGGATCAAGTTTGACTGTATGATTTCCCACATCATGACCTATGATTGACAGGGATTGATTGACAGGGATTTCCCACTATATGACCTAAGCATTTAATCCGTCTAGCGCCAAATACTGATTTGTTGAGAATTGAAGAGCAAGGAATGTTTTGCAGCTGTATGAGAAAATGGCGTAAAACTGTCATCATGTGGTCAAAAGAATCAGCATGGATATACATGTCATCTACGAACGAAGTGATGTTATTGGTATATAATTCCCGAAAGATAGTTTCAGTACCTGTTGTAAGAAAATAGATGAATTTTTGAAACCCTGTGGTATAGATGTGAGTTGCATATGATTGAAAGGCAAAGAGAGGCCCTTTAAAGTAAAGGCTGTTGCAGGGCGATCGGGCTGAAGGGAAAATTGATAAAAAGAGGAATGAAGATCAAAACTCGTAAAAAAGAGTGGTATCACCAAGCGAGTCTATCACGTCCTGTATGTCCTCTAATGGAGATGCTAAAGTCCGGCGTTTACTATTTAGAACCCGCAAATCAAACACGGCCCGAAGACATACCGACTTCGGTTTTAAAACAAAGAGGATGTTGTTTTTTAGGGAGAGACCAATTATTTAAATATCCCTTTGTACAAAAGTTGTATAACTAATTCTCTCGGTTTGGGTCTTAACTTGTGCTGAATGACAAAACAGTTGCACTAAAATTGAGTTTTGTCTTCTAAATCTCATGTTGCTACGAAAGAATCTATCTTGTTGAAATGGTCACTTGCCCACTGAAATAGAAAGGCGTATTCGGAAAGTAATTCCCGCATTTGAGTTTGTTGTCCCTCATTCATATCTGGAGACAGCTGATATTTATTATTATCTATGTGGTGACCAAATTCTTTAAGACGTTTTTCTTTTTTGCGTGTCGCATCTTCGTCTGTAGGAAAATATATTTGCATAACAGTCAGGATATTGTGGTCATTATCTTGTTGGGAAAAGAGAGAACCTATAACTACCGGATTATGTGCCTGAATCGTTTGTTTTTTTATTGTTAGATTAGCTAACGGTAGAAAAAGGTTTTGCGTGGAAACTACAGTATGTGCCATATAACATTTACTTAAATTCCGAGAAATCGGTGTATGTAGGCGAAACTGTGCATCAGGGAAGTAACCATTAGTAGCAAGTGATACGAGTCTAACAGAATGATGGTGAATTACAGTTGTGCGCCGCGCAAAAATATAACGTGAGGTTTGGAGTGTTTTTGAAAGAAATGCGAAATGTTAATACTAACTGGGTTTTTATTTTTACAGTATGTGGCATTTTTCCAAAATGTTTCAAGGACAAAGAACCTTGTGAATAATCCAAAACGGATTGCTGATCTTGCGTAAGTACCTTGTATATAGGGCGAATTGCCCTTAAACTGCAATCGAAGGGTATGGTAACCTAGGGTGGACATTGTGGGAGAGAAAGGGGAAGGAGGGGTGGAAGATTGGGTGGTGTACGCGCGGTTAGGTGAGTTCGCTAGTTTTGGCCGTTTTTTTTTTTTAGAATTATTTTGTGTTGTTCCTGAGACAGAAGGAGAGAACGGAGGTGGATGGTACTGGAGAAAAGGATGATAAAAGGGGTAGAGAGGAATAGGCATTGGGGTAGATTGGGTGGAAAAAACATTCTGTGATGGTGGTTGATGATTATGACTGGAGCGCCACTGTTTCTTAGGGTTCTTTCGGTTAGTACTGTTTGTAGATGGAGTGTTTGCAGGATTATGTGAAGGAGAGCAATAGGAAGTATTGTGGCAGCAATGATGTTGCTGTGGGTTACAGTTAGTAGAGGATGTTGTACTGAGGTTGGTGGAATGGGAATGTGGGAAGAAAGTAGAGTACAGAGAGCAGGGTGCATATGAAGTGAGGGCAGGAGAAGTGGAATGAAAATGAGGGGAAGGAGGGAAATGCAATGTTGATAGGAGGTTGTAAGAGATTTGGTGGGATGGGAATGTAGGAGGAAGGAAGAAAGTGATGGAGCCTGGTTCCGGGAACAGGTCGGGATGGTTTGAGGGAAGAGAAACGATTATGAAGGCTTGGGGAACGAGAACGGGAAGATACAAAATGGACAGATACAGGTTGGGAATTAGAAAGAGTATTGACGTGGAGACGGAGTTGAGAAACTTGATCGGATAAGTCAGAAATAGCCTGTACTGTAGGATCAGTGGCGGGAGTGTAGAGTGTTTTTGTCTCAGCTTCCCGTTTATTAATAAGGTGATTGGTTCGTTCAAGCAAGCTTACTTCATCTGGGAGGGTGGGATAATCTGAATTTGTGCGCTTTCCAAACCAACGAATATATTCTCGCAACATATTAGAAACACATTGTAACAAAAATTTCTGAAATCAAGTTTGGTATAAAACTAATCTGCCAAGCGCTTTTTGAAAAGACATAGTAAGATAGAGGTTCGCTGGGGAGCAGAACGCGTGAACGGTATTGGCGAATTCGGAAACGGTGTACCTGATGTTGACCAAACTGGCGTAAGAATTTGGACTGGATATTTGTCCAAGGTTGGGCTGAAGATTTCTGGGTGGAAAACAAGAAATGAGCGGGTCCAGCTAAGGATTTTTCAAAAATGTGCACACATTTCGAGTATGGCCAATTATTAACTAAGGCGATCTTGAGAAAATTCTTTAAAAATAAAACCGAAGGTGGGTGCGTACTTGGATCACATATGTCGGGAATGATAGAAACTGTACCAGAAGTAGTATTGTTGTCTGAAGCGGAATTGACTTTGAGAGTATCAACAAAGATGCTTGTCTACGAGTTGTAGACATATCATAACAGAAAATATAAGTATTATGAAATATGCAAATAAAAGTCTTGCCTCACGAGTATATGAAATGTACACAAGAAATGTTAACAACGAGAGTTTGAATTCCTCAGGGGGAGCCATAAGAAATTATTAAAATAATATTATTCAGATTGATTGCAATGGGCAGGTAGTATAGAGCTAGTGACTAGACATTAAAGGCATGATATAAAGAAAAAATAATTTACTGGGATTATGCACAACAAAGTGAATATAAATTTTAACCAGTGTAAACCATATAGTTATTGGCCACTTAAGCAAATTTTTTATTTTGCAATTATGTCAAAGTTTAACTATTTGGCATAAAAGAAAATAATATACCTTTCTGGAAACTGTTTTTAAACCTTAATGCATAAGGCTATAAACGCACTAGGAAGGTGCATTAATAGTGTACAAAAACTAAAATTAAATGAACATTTTCGAAAAGTTAGAGTTATTGGACACTCTTTAAAGTAATTGGTCACTATCAAGATAGTTATTGGTCACTTGCCAATTGGGACCTAAAATTAATTACTCCTTCTATATTCATAAAATACGTTAACTATAAGACTACTATGAAGTACAACTATAAGGACAATTGTTAGCACGTTGTTCTGAAGCAAAAATAATATTCGTAACTAGAACCTTTTCTATTTGACTTTATGTGTAACTACAATGTGTAGAAATATAATAAAATCATATAGTTCACTGATATTTAGAAAAGGCAGCCGACTTGTAGGCCTATCCTACATGCAATTATTCTTGTTTGAATTTGAAACAATGTTTACAAGATATTCCAAATCGGTAGAAGCTTCATCAGTCAATTCATGGGAACTACTTGTGTCGTCTGGATGGAAACAATTCTGACAAAGAAACCCGTCGTCATCACTTGGATCCGGAATGTGAGTTGTGTGAGCTTTCGGAATGCAAGTTACGTGGAACAAATTTCGAAACTGATCACACTTGATCACTTCTTTATCGTGTACACTACGTTTTCATATAAAGCAATTTTCTTCAACTTTACTCTTGCCACTACTTTGAAACATACCTTTCTTAACCTTTTTCTGTAGTATTTAATCAGTTTACAGTTTCCTTCGCTTCGTTGTGTTTTCTTTTCTTTTCATCTTTATCTTCTTTCTTCATTTTAGACAACCCCTTATTTTCAAGTATTTTCTGATATTGTTTTGATGTTATAGCGTAAGAAAACCGTTCTGTGTTTCTTTTGCCTTTTCTTTTGGGAGTTTCTGGTTATAGAAGGAAACTACCTAAACCAGAAGTTGATGTAGGCCTGTTAACAGAACCCGATGGAGCAGGAGACTGTCTTGGTTCACCACTTACTGTTATCATAATATCTTCATCCAAGTCGTGTGGGCTATTACGATTGCAAGTTTCATCCTGCCTAGGGCTCGTTTCATTCGAATCAGTTTGTGCTTCTTTCTGTACACATGTGCAAGGATGATGTGCATCCATGGTTTGATCTGTTTTGTTGAAATAAAGCCACAAACGAAACAAAGCAAACAATTCGGATCCATAATCACCTTGGTAACCATCTTTGTCCATTCTTTCAAATTCATTCATTCTGTCTTCTCCAACGATATCTGAGAACGATGAATAAGATAACGTGGGCTTATCTTCATCTTTCCAGCTTTGTGGTTGCACGAGCATTTTTTCGGTCGATTTACCAAGACATTTGGAGTAGTCTATAGCGTCTGGGTCGAAGGGATAAAGGCCACACTCTAAAGCCATTCTTTAAGTTCTCTGGTTTTAGCGAAGAATCGATTACATCTTGTAAGACAGATGCAAATGACGCTTTTGGTGAGTGCTTCATGGGGATGATTAGTTTTCCAGTTCCGTACTGACTTACGCCACGCTATCTTGATGGGCCGAAACACTCCTACATCAGCTGGTTTCAAAATTCTGGTGGCGTTCGGATACAGTGCTATGACCTCTATATGTAGTTGGTTGCATAATACGCTCAGTTGATAAGTTAGGTGAGCCTTGTGCCCACCCAGGAAAAGAATTACTGGAAATGTTACTTTGTGTTGGACGAGAAATGGATGGAGAACATTGCCTATATATTCATAGAACACTTGTGCTGTCATCCACCCGTTGTCACTTCGTCAATTTTGGGTGTTATTTATTTATTAACATTCCCTCTTATATACATAACTAGATATATGCTCTTAAATGATTTTCATATATATACACCTTATGTCTGATCAATAGTTTTTCTTGTTTTTGAAAAAATATCAAAGATTTACTTATTATCCTATCCCCTTACATACATATCTGGGTAGATGCTAGTAATTATTCAAATGTATATACTTTGTTATGTCTGTGACTTCTAGTTTTTCTATTTTTTAAAGGTTATAAAAAATTAGGTTGTAACCTACCTCCTTATATAGTAACACTTTCCTCATTTTGAGATTTAAAAAAAACTAAAAGTATATAGTAACCACATCCAACTCCGAATTTCAAAGACAATATAGGAGAGTGATATCATTTTAAAATAGAAGTGACAACATGTTTTGTTTGTAAACGCGGAAGGTTTTAGGAAAGTGAAATCGAAAATCATTTCATAAACAATCCTAGTTTCAACTTTCAGTTCAGCGAATAGTAGAAATGAAAGTGCAAGGAAACTACTATATAAACTTTACACAATTTAGTTAAATCGTTCAAATATCTATCAACTATACGCCTCTAAGTGACTACTCGTGCTTACTCGAGGCGGAGATCAGTGACTTCGGAAAGTGCTGTGCAGATCCTGTTAGCAATTGACACCATAATATTGTAAGTACTCTCACAAGAGCTCAGTTGATAATCCTAGTGAAATTCACACAAGAGAGTATTAACATGAAAGCGATAATGTGAACCTCATCAGAATCATGTTACTTTTATTAATTTTATAGGCGCGTTGGTGATGGGGTAAACCATACAGTTATTGGCCGGGTGACAGTTATTGGCCATTTCACGAACTAAATCCTGTATTAAGCACACCTGTTTTTTCTGCATCACCATTATAGCAAAGGAGGGAGCAATCCTTTTCTTCTCTGTTGGGTTTGTGTTGGTGAACTGAGTTGGTCACGTGAGAATATATGGCTAATTGCATGTAGACGTCTTGTTTTCGACAGGTAATTCTTATAGATTTTTTAAGGGAAAATATTTCTAGTTTCTTAAGATCCTAGCTTATGCATTGAGCCTAATAATGTATTAGTTTGGCATTTTTGAGATTGTAAACATATAACTTGAGAAAATTATTTAAAAATAGCTGACATTTTGATTGCCACAACGTCAACAATGGGGTGGCTAATTACTCGCCCATTAAATTTTCTTCTTTGACAGTAATTAGCCACCCTGGTCAATAACTACATTTTCTATGTATTGAATTCTAACTATAGTCGTTATATTTAAACTTTTCATCTGTAAAAATTTTACGTTCCTACGATGTTCGGTTTCAGTTAATAGCCGGGGTGGCTAATAACTATCTTTTGCATGGCTTATTACTATCGCCCTCCCTTTTTTGAATAACATATTGCATTTGAGCCAACTAACCGATAGTTTTATTTTATTTCGCAGATTACACAATGCCAAAACGACCATCATATTCACCACAAGCATTAAGTAATGCAATTAGAGTAGTTATGGATGGATTCAGTTCGATCAGAATTGCAGCAAAGAATTATGATGTGCCACGTGCTACATTACAATTTAAATAGACAAACCCTGGCAACGAAGAATCTTTTGTCCCATCGCCGATGCTTACTTCTGAAGAAGAAGCTATATTAGTGAAATAAGTAGGTCTATATTAACAGTTTTTGTTGGTATGCAGCCTCAGGTTTAGAATGTTTGTGTAATGATCGTGCAATATTTTACAAAAATTGCTTTGCGTATCTAATTATTTTAAAACGTTTGGCTAATTAAATAATTGAAATTAAGTAATTTATTTTATGTCCAACCGTTAAGTCTTTTTGGGTAAGAGAGATAAAACAAGAAGATTACTGAAAGGTAATAAAGATTTTGAAAACGTCCTATCATGCTGGTACTCGTATTTGGGACTGAAAAGATAGTTACTCCCATGACCAAATTTTAATATTTCTTTCAAGTAGGACCTCCAAGAGTAAAATGTTAGTAGGATACTACATAATATTTTTAGCATCAAAGATAAGAAATTCTAAAACGCAAAAAGCCTAACCTAACTTCATATAACGTAAAACACAAGAACCTAAATTCATCTAACGTTATTTGTTCCACTTACAATAACGAATATAGACTGCCCTTACTAAATTCAAATATAGGCTTATATAATTTATCAGCCATGATGCGGAAATGAAATTTGCGAATAGTTCTGTAACGTCTATCTTTGCTATCTATCTTTTATAGGTTGATACAGGAGCTGGCTCGGAAAGGCTTTCCGAGGAAGAAGGAAGATATTCAAGATACAGTCCAGCTTTATTTGGAAAAGAACCCAAGACCTAATTCCTTCACAAACTATCGCCCTGGCAGTGGATGTATGAAGGCAAGGACACTTGTATTGAGTTAAACAGTATTATTCATGGTTATTTATTCAGATGGGCTAAGATACTTAAATCTCAAGGCTAAAGGAATGGGCTAATGTGCAAATAAAATTGAAAATATCATATCAATCAGTTTTTATGAGCTTAGTATTTCTCTGTAATATCTATATTTACTACTGCAGCGAATATATGACAAAAAGTGCAGAATCCATTTTCGTAGGCCAGTCAGAAAAAAAATGTGCCTGTGCTGATTCGTACTTGCTATATTTCATTCAACCAGATGAGTCACTTGCATAATGGTTAAGGTGTCTTATTTATCAGTGTGGGATCACGTGTTAAAACTTCGTGTTCCTATCTTCCTGAAATAACGCTTTAATATATTAAAACTTTAATTGCATTATTTTTCCCATAGCATGGGAGAACCCTTTACTTTAAGCAGAACACTAAAACAGCAAGTGACTTCCTGTTAGGTCAATTTAGCGTAGATTACTCTGCTGTGCTATTGTTACAAGAACCTATTTATGATGCGAAAAAATATATAAATAACATATTGGCAACTGTACTTGACAACATACTGAAAGTATATTAATGTTACACATGTTGTGCCGCTTACAGAAAAGTTTTGAAGGAATAATACACTTTCGGGAGGCTTACTTTTGGGTCTAGGTCATCTTAAATTATGCCATACGATCACTGTAATTGTTGAAAACGCATAACTGTTTAGTAGTAAGAATATTAAGAGTTTTATTATTAAGAATACTTTTCTTATGATATATAAATTTCGTTGCAGAGTTTCCTAAAACCCCACACAGAAATAACAGAACAAACAAGCGAGGGAGTCACACTACCAAGTTTATGTGTAAGTGAAGATATTATAAGAGAGTGGTTCAAAGACATTTCCGAATATATCCATGAGAAAAATCTAGAAGATGTCCTGAAAGATCCCTCAAGAGTTTTAAATGGTGATGAAAGAAGTTTCCAAATATGTCCAAAAACAGGTAAAGTCCTTGCTGAGAAAGGTGCTAAATATGTATACAATGTAGAACAAGGCTCGCCAAAAGAACTAATCACTGTTCTTCACACGTTTGCTGCTGATGGATCTTCCTGTCCTCCTCTAGTTGTTTATCCTTACAAAAGAATTCCTGAAAAGATTACTACATCAGTTCCATCTATTTGGGGTGTAGGACGAAGTGACAACGGGTGGATGACAGCACAAGTGTTCTATGAATATATAGGCAATGTTCTCCATCCATTTCTCGTCCAACACAAAGTAACATTTCCAGTAATTCTTTTCCTGGGTGGGCACAAGGCTCACCTAACTTATCAACTGAGCGTATTATGCAACCAACTACATATAGAGGTCATAGCACTGTATCCGAACGCCACCAGAATTTTGAAACCAGCTGATGTAGGAGTGTTTCGGCCCATCAAGATAGCGTGGCGTAAGTCAGTACGGAACTGGAAAACTAATCATCCCCATGAAGCACTCACCAAAAGTGTCATTTGCATCTGTCTTACAAGATGTAATCGATTCTTCGCTAAAAGCAGAGAACTTAAAGAATGGCTTTAGAGTGTGGCCTTTATCCCTTCGACCCAGACGCTATAGACTACTCCAAACGTCTTGGTAAATCGACCGAAAAAATGCTCGTGCAACCACAAAGCTGGAAAGATGAAGATAAGCCCACGATATCTTATTCATCGTTCTCAGATATCGTTGGAGAAGACAGAATGAATGAATTTGAAAGAATGGACAAAGATGGTTACCAAGGTGATTATGGATCCGAATTGTTTGCTTTGTTTCGTTTGTGGCTTTATTTCAACAAAACAGATCAAACCATGGATGCACATCATCCTTGCACATGTGTACAGAAAGAAGCACAAACTGATTCGAATGAAACGAGCCCTAGGCATGATGAAACTTGCAATCGTAATAGCCCACACGACTTGGATGAAGATATTATGATAACAGTAAGTGGTGAACCAAGACAGTCTCCTGCTCCATCGGGTTCTGTTAACAGGCCTACATCAACTTCTGGTTTAGGTAGTTTCCTTCTATAACCAGAAACTCCCAAAAGAAAAGGCAAAAGAAACACAGAACGGTTTTCTTACGCTATAACATCAAAACAATATCAGAAAATACTTGAAAATAAGGGGTTGTCTAAAAAGAAGAAAGAAGATAAAGATGAAAAGAAAAGAAAACACAACGAAGCGAAGGAAACTGTAAACTGATTAAATACTACAGAAAAAGGTTAAGAAAGGTATGTTTCAAAGTAGTGGCAAGAGTAAAGTTGAAGAAAATTGCTTTATATGAAAACGTAGTGTACACGATAAAGAAGTGATCAAGTGTGATCAGTTTCGAAATTTGTTCCACGTAACTTGCATTCCGAAAGCTCACACAATTCACATTCCGGATCCAAGTGATGACGACGGGTTTCTTTGTCAGAATTGTTTCCATCCAGACGACACAAGTAGTTCCCATGAATTGACTGATGAAGCTTCTACCGATTTGGAATATCTTGTAAACATTGTTTCAAATTCAAACAAGAATAATTGCATGTAGGATAGGCCTACAAGTCGGCTGCCTTTTCTAAATATCAGTGAACTATATGATTTTATTATATTTCTACACATTGTAGTTACACATAAAGTCAAATAGAAAAGGTTCTAGTTACGAATATTATTTTTGCTTCAGAACATCGTGCTAACAATTGTCCTTATAGTTGTACTTCATAGTAGTCTTATAGTTAACGTATTTTATGAATATAGAAGGAGTAATTAATTTTAGGTCCCAATTGGCAAGTGACCAATAACTATCTTGATAGTGACCAATTACTTTAAAGAGTGTCCAATAACTGTAACTTTTCGTAAATGTTCATTTAATTTTAGTTTTTGTACACTATTAATGCACCTTCCTAGTGCGTTTATAGCCTTATGCATTAAGGTTTAAAAACAGTTTCCAGAAAGGTATATTATTTTCTTTTATGCCAAATAGTTAAACTTTGACATAATTGCAAAATAAAAAATTTGCTTAAGTGGCCAATAACTATATGGTTTACACTGGTTAAAATTTATATTCACTTTGTTGTGCATAATCCCAATAAATTATTTTTTCTTTTTATCATGCCTTTAATGTCTAGTCACTAGCTCTATACTACCTGCCCATTGCAATCAATCTGAATAATATTTTTTTAATAATTTCTTATGGCTCCCCCTGAGGAATTCAGACTCTCGTTGTTAACATTTCTTGTGTACATTTCATATACTCGTGAGGCAAGACTTTTATTTGCATATTTCATAATACTTATATTTTCTGTTATGATATGTCTACAACTCGTAGACAAGCATCTTTGTTGATACTCTCAAAGTCAATTCCGCTTCAGACAACAATACTACTTCTGGTACAGTTTCTATCATTCCCGACATATGTGATCCAAGTACACACCCACCTTCGGTTTTATTTTTAAAGAATTTTCTCAAGATCGCCTTAGTTAATAATTGGTCATACTCGAAATGTGTGCATATTTTTGAAAAATCCTTAGCTGGACCCGCTCATTTCTTGTTTTCCACCCAGAACCCTTCAGCCCAACCTTGGACAAATATCCAGTCCAAATTCTTACGCCAGTTTGGTCAACATCAGGTACACCGTTTCCGAATTCGCCAAAACCGTTCACGCGTTCTGCTCCCCAGCGAACCTCTCTTTACTATGTCTTTTCAAAAAGCGCTTGGCAGATTAGTTTTATACCAAACTTGATTTCAGAAATTTTTGTTACAATGTGTTTCTAATATGTTGCGAGAATATATTCGTTGGTTTGGAACGCGCACAATTTCAGATTATCCCACCCTCCCAGATGAAGTAAGCTTGCTTGAACGAAACAATCACCTTATTAATAAACGGGACGCTGAGACGAAAAGACTCTACACTCCCGCCACTGATTCTACAGTACAGGCTATTTCTGACTTATCCGATCAAGTTTCTCAACTCCGTCTCCACGTCAATACTCTTTCTAATTCCCAACCTGTATCTGTCCATTTTGTATCTTCCCGTTCTCGTTCCCCAAGCCTTCATAATCGTTTCTCTTCCCTCAAACCATCCCGACCTGTTCCCGGAACCAGGCTCCATCACTTTCTTCCTTCCTCCTACATTCCCATCCCACCAAATCTCTTACAACCTCCTATCAACATTGCATTTCCCTCCTTCCCCTCATTTTCATTCCACTTCTCCTGCCCTCACTTCATATGCACCCTGCTCTCTGTACTCTACTTTCTTCCCACATTCCCATTCCACCAACCTCAGTACAACATCCTCTACTAACTGTAACCCACAGCAACATCATTGCTGCCACAATACTTCCTATTGCTCTCCTTCACATAATCCTGCAAACACTCCATCTACAAACAGTACTAACCGAAAGAACCCTAAGAAACAGTGGCGCTCCAGTCATAATCATCAACCACCATCACAGAATGTTTTTTCCACCCAATCTACCCCAATGCCTATTCCTCTCTACCCCTTTTATCATCCTTTTCTCCAGTACCATCCACCTCCGTTCTCTCCTTCTGTCTCAGGAACAACACAAAATAATTCTAAAAAAAAAAAACGGCCAAAACTAGCGAACTCACCTAACCGCGCGTACACCACCCAATCTTCCACCCCTCCTTCCCCTTTCTCTCCCACAATGTCCACCCTAGGTTACCATACCCTTCGATTGCAGTTTAAGGGCAATTCGCCCTATATACAAGGTACTTACGCAAGATCAGCAATCCGTTTTGGATTATTCACAAGGTTCTTTGTCCTTGAAACATTTTGGAAAAATGCCACATACTGTAAAAATAAAAACCCAGTTAGTATTAACATTTCGCATTTCTTTCAAAAACACTCCAAACCTCACGTTATATTTTTGCGCGGCGCACAACTGTAATTCACCATCATTCTGTTAGACTCGTATCACTTGCTACTAATGGTTACTTCCCTGATGCACAGTTTCGCCTACATACACCGATTTCTCGGAATTTAAGTAAATGTTATATGGCACATACTGTAGTTTCCACGCAAAACCTTTTTCTACCGTTAGCTAATCTAACAATAAAAAAACAAACGATTCAGGCACATAATCCGGTAGTTATAGGTTCTCTCTTTTCCCAACAAGATAATGACCACAATATCCTGACTGTTATGCAAATATATTTTCCTACAGACGAAGATGCGACACGCAAAAAAGAAAAACGTCTTAAAGAATTTGGTCACCACATAGATAATAATAAATATCAGCTGTCTCCAGATATGAATGAGGGACAACAAACTCAAATGCGGGAATTACTTTCCGAATACGCCTTTCTATTTCAGTGGGCAAGTGACCATTTCAACAAGATAGATTCTTTCGCAGCAACATGAGATTTAGAAGACAAAACTCCATTTTAGTGCACTGTTTTGTCAGTCAGCACAAGTTAAGACCCAAAGCGAGATAATTAGTTATACAACTTTTGTACTAAGAGATATTTAAAAAATCGGTCTCTCCCTAAAAAACAACATCCTCTTTGTTTTAAAACCGAAGTCGGCGTCTCTTCGGGCCGTATTTGATTTGCGGGTTCTAAATAGTAAGCGCCGGATTTTATCATCTCCATTAGAGGACATACAGGACGTGATAGACTCGCTTGGTGATACCACTCTTTTGTACGAGTTTTGATCTTCATTCCTCTTTTTATCAATTTTCCCTTCAACCCGATGATCGCCCTGCAACAGCCTTTAGTTTAAAGGGCCTCTCTTTGCCTTTCAATCATATGCAACTCACATCTATACCAAGGGGTTTCAAAAATTCATCTATTTTCTTACAACTGGTACTGAAACTATCTTTCGGGAATTATATACCAATAACATCACTTCATTCGTAGGCGACATGTATATCCATGCTGATTCTTTTGACCACATGATGACAGTTTTACGCCATTTTCTCATACAGCTGCAAAACATTCCTTGCTCTTCAATTCTCAACAAATCAGTATTTGGCGCTAGACGGATTAAATGCTTAGGTCATATAGTGGAAAATCCTTGTCAATCAATACCTGTCAATCATAGGTCATGATGTGGAAGATCATACAGTCAAACCTGATCCCGAGAAAACCGCTGCCCTCGCCAATGCACCAAAACCAACCACCATAAAAGGGTTAAAGAGTAGGTTAGCTTCGGCTAATTGCTTTAGGAAGTTCTTCCATCATATTTCCGTCATATTAGCCCCACTTTTTGAAGCTCTATCCAATGGAAATCGCAAATTGATATGGACACATGAACAGGACCGAGCCTTTGACCAGACGAAGCACCTCCTCACTTCCCCACCAGTTCTTGCTTTGTACTCAACAAAGAACACAGAATGTATTTAAATTTGGGATTCCTCAGCCCTAGGCGTTGGCACCGTATTGTTACAACAAGACCTTAGCTCTAATGTCATTCAGCCCGTCTGTTATCTGTCTTCCAGACGTCCAAAAACTCTCAACCGACTCCCGATTTTTCGCCAGGAATTATATTCAATTTTCTCTTTGCTTAAGAAATTAGAAAAATACCTTCTAGGAAAACATTTTACTTTGATCACTGACAACATTTCCCTCCTCGCTATTAGGAAAACCGTTGTCCCTAACGCAAAAGTTCTCCGGTGTATCACTTATATCAACACTTTCACTTTTACAATCAAACACGTGAAAAGTCAGTCTAACGCAGTCGCTGATCTACTTAGCCATTTTCCTCTGGACGTCTCACCAGACTCCATTGCCTTAGAACAAGATGACACTTCCGATGCCGTCCTCTTTACCAATACAACTGATACTGGCCACACCCACCTATTCTTGGAAGACACTCCTCCCGCTGTTTTAACTACAATAGGTGACAACACTGACATACCAAATCTCCAGCTTCAAGACCGTTTTTTGGCTAAATTATTACGACTTTAAACACTAAAAATGAATCAGATTCGGCCTTTCAACGTCTCACAAAACTGTACGTTCTTAAGGACAACATCTTATACAGAAAAATGTATCGTTCCTCGCAAACTCGTTTTGCTTGTCTGTATTCCGGACGCTTTGAAACCTGCTCTATTTCAGAAATATCATGGCGAACTTACTCATGTAGGCTTTAACAAACTTTACTGGATGATACGTTATAAGTATTACCTTCCACGCTTGAAATCTTGGTTAGCGAGTGAACTCAAATCTTGTAAACAGTGTGCAATTATTTGCCCCAAAACCCCAACATACAACGTTTTCCCGAAGCTCTCCTATTTTCGGTTGATAGCTTGGACTTAGCAGGGAAATTCATATCTAGTGACCCAGAGAAATACGAATGTTTATATGCGCAACTGAACATTGCACAGGCTTTACCATTACATAACCCAGTACTAGACCAATAACTGAAAATGTTATCTCCTTCATGACTAACCATATAATTATTCCCTTTGGCGTTTCTTCTTGTATTTATAATGACCGTCAGTCAAGCCACACTTCCATTTTATCCCTGAGTTTTCTCAAATCACTAAACATTACAGTTAAGTATGGACTACCATATCAGCATTTCACTTTGGGCAAATTTGAACAACGTCTGGGCACATTGCAAACCAGTCTTAAATTTCTCTGTCAATCTAACCAAAAACTCTTTCCAAAATATTTGCATCACGCCACTTCCGCACTGAACAAGACTCCATTAACATCTTTAGGTGTCTCATCTCATGAGTTGTTATATGGAGTACCTCCTCGCCTAACAATTGATAACTTGCTGCATGTTGAGGAAAAAACATCTAGATTTACAGAACCGCCTTTTGTCACTAAAAGAAATGCGTGATTTAATTGAATAGAGGAAGCATCAAGCATTTCTTGACTTCAAGAAATAAATCAAATCAAGCAAACCGCTCACAGAGTTTCTACCGGACTCTCAAGTTATGATTTTGGACATATCCTCCCATCCTGGTACTTGAAAACCACTGTCCTGAATTTATAAAGGACCTTATAGGCTCATATCAACCGTTTCTCCAAACGAAGTCCTAGTTGACATAGAACATAAACCCACACTTATAAGAAAAACTCATTTGAAGCATTAACTTTACGTACCACTAACAACCCCTGATTCGGAGTTCGAAATGAAATATAAGCTTTTTTTGAAATCGTCTAATTAAGGTTTTAAGCTGGCAAATGTAACGACTTTGTCTCTCCTTCTGCCATGCATTCATATTTCTAAAGGATCTTTATTTTAAAATCATCTGTTAGGTAGGCACCACACTTCACAAACACTCTTTCTCCCGTGCAATAATTTTCTGCCCGTACAATGCGCTCACATCTCACCTACCAAATCCTGATTTCATATTAAGGCACTGGTTCACTTCCCGACATACCGCCTCAACTTCCCGTCCCTTTC
This sequence comes from Thermobia domestica, assembly GCF_964235325.1. Classification (NCBI taxonomy): domain Eukaryota; kingdom Metazoa; phylum Arthropoda; class Insecta; order Zygentoma; family Lepismatidae; genus Thermobia; species Thermobia domestica. Next base: position 255,791,078 of record NC_137462.1, on the reverse strand, counting down.
CCCTCTCTTTCCTCCTTCACGTACGTAAACTCCACTTAATAATGGCGACACAGAATTTTCTCAACCTACCCTCTCTTGCATATGCACGAAAACATCCTCTCATCCGCATTCACTTATTTCCTTCCTGTATCTTAATCTTGAACATCTGGTTCTGTTCAAACACTTGAGCGCTCTAAGGATACATGAACGAAATCTGTTGAATACTTCATATAACTCACTATCAATGGACGTCGTTTACATAAGAAGAGACATACCCACTCTTTACCATTTTCATCTTTGCCATAGCATCTTAATACAAAGTGACTAAATTCCGATTCAAATATACGGTTACGTCGTGACCCACCCCAATGAAATAATAACTCCATCACTATGTCCTTTTCCCTCCTACGACCCCCTTGTCTCTCGTTCTACGAGATCCTGCCTTCGACTTCCGATTAATTTCAATCACGGCTTTCTCCTTTAATTTTACTTGCAGTAATTATTGCCTGTTACAAACAAATTGCACTATTTTCTCTCTGCTATCGATTACATTTTTTCACCCGTGAACTTTCTGAACAGCAATTTTGTGATGCATACATGGTATCAAACATGTCCCATTATTTCCTTTTTTTACTTCTCTCTCCATATTCTTTTTCTTTCCTCCTCCTATAATACGATATGAAAATAAGGAACAACCTTGCCTAGAATCTGACAGAGTTACTCATGCACAAGCGTACTTTTACGTTTCTTTGCGTTCCTTTCATTTACGTCATACTTCCTGGACCCTTGGTTCACTCGCCCTGGACAGCGATTTCCAGTTCCTGTAGAATCCGGAGAAATTAATGCATCCATGCTTCCAGCGCCTTCCAGTTCCTGAAGAATCCAAAGAGATGCAGCTAGCCCTGCCTCCAACTCTTTCAGTTCCTTGAGAATCCAAAGAGATGCAGTCTGCGATGCTTCCAGCACTTCCAGTTCCTAGAGAATCCAAAGAGATGCAGCCAGTCCTGCTTCCAGTGCTCCAGTTTGTTATGCAACCAGCGCTACTCCACGGCATTCCAGCTTGCAGCCTTCTGAACTTTTACATGGACTTTCTTCGTATATCAGTGTTTTCCCATGTGACAAGACCAATTAGTGCTTTATTTTGAGTTTCTAAAGTCACTGGTTCATAACAACAGATGACTGACATTTTTCTGAGCCGAGGATTAATACATCCCTCATTTTAAGATTTTAAAAAACTAAAAGTATATAGTAAACAGATCAGCTCCAAGTATGAAAGAGATATAGGAGAGTGAAACCATTTTAAAATAGATGTGACATGTTTTGTTTCTAAAAGCGGAAGGTTTTAGGACAGTGAAATCGAAAATCATTTCATAAACGATCCTAGTTTCAACTTTCAGTTCAGCGAATAGTAGAAATGAAAGTGCAAGGAAACTACAATATAAACCTTACACAATTTAGTTAAATCCTTCAAATATCTATCAACTATACGCCTCTAAGTGACTACTCGTGCTTACTCGAGGCGGAGATCAGTGACTTCGGAAAGTGCTGTGCAGTTTCTGTTTGCAATTGACACCATATTATTGTAAGTACGCTCACAAGAGCTCTGTTGGTAAACCTAGTGAAATTCAAGATCCGAACAAAACCAAGGGACAGGAGGTCTTTGGAATAGAGAAGTCCTACGGCTTTGATAGAAGTTCCACGGCTTAGAGAGAAGTCCAGGCTTTTAGAGAGTGAAGTTCTACGTTTTCGTGGAAGTACTTTGAGTTCATCGCGATAAGGATCGAATGTGATTCAATGTAAGATTTCAATCGTAACATCGGAAGACCGATCTTATAACGACTAACAGCCAACGTTAGTTCGTCTGGAGCATTGATTGGAGAGGTTATTATCCAATGCAATTTGTCTACTGACCAGCGACGTCTGTCCGTAAGGGTGTCAACCTGCCGATACCGAAATCAACGTAGCAACCCCGAAGGTCAACAGAGAACGTCAACTGAAGACAACAGTAAAGGTATGTGTTACTCCAATTCAGGGTACAAATGCTCAATGCTCGATACGCACTACTCGTCTGGCAAAGTTTCTAAATATTCGTCATAATTCACAACACTTACACTAGCTACATTCTTTTAATAAGAAATACAGTTGTTGTTTTTAATAATCGAATTGATGTGTTATCATTACGACTTAATCCCCAGTAGTTATGTGCTTAATTTGAAACCTCTCGTTTATGAAATAGATACTTGCCCACTCATTCTAGGTGGTGAGTGGAGGGTGATCTGCTCAATTCAACTTTTGCATCCCCAAATTCAGGCACGAATTGAGCAGGTTCTCTCTCTCCCTCTCTCTCTCTCTCTCTCTCTCTCTCTCTCTCTCTCTCTCTCTATATATATATATATATATATATATATATATATATATATATATATATATATATATATATATATATAAGAAAGTATGTTAAGAAGTAACTTTTTGATAAATTTTAAGAACTTGAAAAATTAGTAATCACAGACACAAAGTTACATATTTGATCAGCATTTAACAGCATTGATCTACCTATGTGTATAAGAGAGTATATTAATGAAATTCCTGAAAAATTTCTAAAAACTCGAAAAACTAGTAATCACAAATATAACAAAGTATATATATTCTAACAGCATTTAACAGTATCTATGTAGTTATGTATATAAGAAACAGATTAATATGTAATTTTTGACAAATTTTAAAAATATGGAAAACTAATAATCACAGAAATAACAAAGTATATACTTTTGAACTGTATTAAACAGCATTTATCTTGTTATTGTATGTAAGAGTGTACGTTAATAAGTAAATTTTTGATAATTTTTAAACACTCGAAATATGTTAATCACAGACATAAGATATATATATTTGAAAAATCTTTTAACACCACCTATCTTCCTATGTATATAAGAGGGTAGGTTAATTAATAAGTATTTGATATTTTTAAAAACACTTAAAACAAGTACTGACATAACAAAGTATATATATTTGAACAGCATTTAACAGTATCAACCTAGTTATGTATATAAGAAGGTAGGACAATAAGTAAATTTGTGATAATTTTTAAAAACGCGAAAAACTAGTAATCACAGACAACAATGTATGTATATTTAAACATCATATTAGAGCGTGTATTTAGTTATGTATATAAGGAAGAAGGTTAGTCAGTAAATTTTTGGTAATTATTAAAATCTCGAAAACCAGGTTATCACAGTCATAACAAAGAATATATATTTCAACATTTACTAGCATCGATCTAGTTATGTATCTAAGAGGATGGGACAATATGAAAGTTTTTGATAATTTTTAAACACTCGAAAAACTATTAATCAATTAGATAAGGTATATATATGTTTGAAAATAATTGAAAAGCATCAATCTAGTTACGTATAAACGAGGCTGGACTAATAAAAATATTTGATATATATTGAAAACTCGAAAACGAAGTAAAGACATACCAAAAATATATTTGAACAGTATTGAACAGCATCTATCTAGTTACTATGTAATAGGGTTGGTTAATAAATAAATATTTGATATTTTTAAAATTCGAAAAACTGGTTATCACAGACATAACAAAGTATATATATTTGATCAACATTTTTCAGCATCTATCTAGTTATGTATATAAAAGATAGGATAATTAGGATTTTTTGTAATTTAAAAAAACTCAAAAATGTTACGCACAAACAAACCAAAGTATATATATTTTAGCATTATTTAACAACATCTATCCAGTTCTGTATATAAAAGGGTAGGTTAATGGGTAAATTTTGGATAATTTTTATAACTCGAAAACCTAGTAATCACAGACATTACAAAGTATATATATTTAACATTTACTAGCATCTTCCTAATTATGTATAAAAGAGGGTACTATAGTAATTAATTTTGATAATTTTTTAAAAATAGAAAAACTACTGATATCGGACATAAAGTATATATATATATATATTTGAAGATCTTTTAACAGCATCTATCTAGTTATTTACATAAGGGAAAACGTTAATAAGTAAATTTTTGATTATTTTTAAAAACTTTAAAAAGTAGTATCACAGATATAACAAAGAATATATATGCAAACAGCATTAAACAGCGTGTATCTTGTTATGTGTGTATTTAATAAGTACATTTATTAAGTATACTTAATAAGTGGGTAGGTTAATAAGTAATTTTTTTATATTTTTAAAGTCCCGAAGGACTAGTAATCATAGACATAACAAAGTATACATATTTGAACAACATTTAGCATAGTCTATATAGTTATGTGTATAAGAAGTTAGGCTAATTAGTATTTTTTTTTATAATTTTGAAAAACTTGAAATCTCTTCATCATTGACATAACAAAGTGTATACATTTGAACATCGTTTAACAGCCAGTTATGTATCCAGTTATGTATGGAAGAGGGTAGGTTAATAGATTAGTTTTTCATTATTCTTATAAATTCCAAAAATTATTAATCACTGACATAACAAAATATATATATTTGAACATTTACTAGCATCTATCCACTTATTTATATAAGATGGTATGATAATAAATATATTTTCCATAATTTTAAAAACGCGAAAATATATTAATCACTGATATAAAGAATATATATTTGAAAATCATTTAACAGCATGAATCTAGTTAAATATATAAGAAAGCAGGTTAACAATTAAATATTTGAGATTTTTTAAAAACCTGAAAAACTAGTGATCACAGACATAAAAAGCATATATATTTGAACAACATTTAGCATAATCTATCTAGTTATGTAGATAAGAAGGTAGGCTAATTAGTATCTTTTATAATTTTTAAAAACTCAAAAACTAATAATCACAGACATAACAAAGTACATATATTTGAACATCATTTAATAGCATCTATGTATTTATATATATAACAGTATGTTAATGAGTAATTTTTTTATAAATTTAAAAACTCGTATAAGCAGTAATCACATACACAACAAGTTAGATATATTTGAACCGCATCTATCTTATAATGTATATAACAGGGTAGATTCATAGGTACATTTTTGATAGTTTTTAAAAACTTGAAAAAGTAGTAATCACAGACATAATAGTTGCCTCTACAGGTGATCTTTTTCGAAGAGGAGTTCGTTAACTAGATTTTCGATATCAATGTTTTGCCTTTTTTGCTTTCATAGCTAAAAAAGCCAAAGGGCTCAAGTTCTGCACAACTGTGCAGTGCTTATATATTTTAGTGGTTTAATTTACTGAACTTTCGCTTAGATCTTGCTCTCGTCACAGGAAAAGAGAGATACAAATACAAAAGAAAAATGAAATGGAATATTTAAGTTTTACCTCTTACGTTTATAGTCGTTACACTAATCGAGACATTGATGCTGAGAAATGAATGAAATCGTGGAATGAAGAAGTTAGAGGAAACGAGAGAAATACGAAAAAACTCATGCCCACGGTCGTGGTCCGTAATAAAGATAATCCAGCGTGAGTAGGGAATGAACGAAGGACCCCATGCACCATAGGTAAAGTTATGAGAATAGTCGGCTAAAAAAATACGGAACACGATTATCAATGAGAGAGATACAAAATTTGACCTTTAATTATTTCATTCTATGTTAAATTTTCAATTAAACTTGTTCTGCAATTCTGATCGAAAACTTAAAGTTGTTGCTGCAAGGACGTCGTAATTCTTTTCGGTAGACTTCGCAGTCTATAGCTTCTTCACAAATTCTCTTGCATCTAAGGCAAAAGTAGTTGCATTTTAGACATTTAAAAAACGGTGCGAAATTAAATAAAACCCTCCAAAGTGGATTTACGATACTTCAGTGGGCCTTTTTCGCCGTAGGCCCCCTTACCACACTCCCGTTAGTGCATGATATAGTTTCGCCCGTTTAGGAATATATTCTAGGGCAGGACGATTTTTTTTGCTGTGTGAATACTCATACATAAATCATGTCTTTCAAAGCTCTAATGGAAAAAGAAACGAATAATGGTATACATGTTACGTTTTTGAAAAGAAAGAAGTAAAACATTGATTTCACAAACGTATAATGCTATCATTTGCATGCAAATGTATAACTTATAAAAAGTGTTGCCTTGATAGATGAGGGGTTAGTGAACGAGTTTTCTGTTGGTGGTCATATGTTCAGATCTCGTCCGTTCTTGTTGAGTTTTTCTTTTAGCTGCTCTGATTTTGTGCATTCCAGATCTTCAACCTTGAATTAAATCTAATACCGGTTAGTGATTTAAAAGTAGCTGACGTTATTTACAAATACGAAAAGTTATTACATGATTTTCATAAGCTAACAGTATCAACTTTAATATCAACTCTTCCACAATTCAGTTAAATCATTTCTTGACGTCTTTTTTTACAAATTTCTTGAATCGTAACGAAAAATTGATTTACCAGTTAATTTCGACTGCTTCGAAAGCAAGTGCAAAGTATTAGAATTAAATTTGTCATATCTGTAATTTCGTGTGGAGAAGAAACAAACTTGTGAACCAAAGGCTTAAAGACAACTCAATTTTGCCGAAGATTATTCACTTATATCATCATAAAAAAATACGAAAGACGTTCTGAAACGAATAAATATAACATACAACTTTGTAAGCTGAGGCAAAGAAACCTAACGTAACAAGACTGAAAGCGAGTCTTTTAAGGCGTAGTGATTCTGGTTGAGTGGCCAAGGAGACCCGCTAGTAATCTGGATGTTCGTGGTTTGAATCTGCGTCGGGGATTTTTCCTAATTAGTATTTTTGATGGCGATTGATCGACGATGACACACGTTTCATTATATTCAGCATACGCAAGTGAACTATAATGGACAAATTGGTGGTATGAGAAGGTGAGAGTGTCCCGAGAAAACCCTCGAGCACGATGTTGTCCGTCTTAAGCTTACTTGCCTTGGGATTGGACCTGGCACCCCACCCATCAAATAGTTCAGTAGGGTGGGTCTCATGTTCGATTCCCGTTGGGAGAGCTTTTGAAATAATAAGTGTCCTCGATGGATCTGTGTTCGTGTCCCTCTCGTTCATGGTTACGAGAAATAAATGTAAAACAAGAATAACCAAATATAACAGACATAAGTTACGGAGATAAGTTGATCTTTTTTAAATTTAAACTTGAATTCTCTGGACTGTAATATTTTATCATGACCGAAATCAGTGCTTTATCGTTAATAAAATATTCCAAACGTAAACGTTTGCAACTTGTTACATATACGAGTGTTTCTGGACTCTTACTTAGAAGAGCAGTCTTAGGGTAGTGGCTTTAATAGTCGTTTCGTGAGTCAGGGTCCCGCGGTTCGAGTCCCTCCAACGAAATTCAGAAATATTTTAAAATTTACAAAGTCGATATTACTGATATATAATAGCATTAAACATAGTCAATTTCTCTCGTTCTTACAAGTTAGAGTCAAAACGACTTCCTTCACAAGGGGAAACTAACATGACGTCACAGTCTACACTCTCGATTCCTACTGTCTAAAAACTTCGAGTGTTTCGCAAACAAATCTTGAACACAAAACGGTCATTATTAAGGTCTACTATGAGTCATAAAATTGAATGATGCGGCTTTGTGCAATTGTTTCTAAGTTCTTCCACTCTTAATAATATTTCCCTTATAAACTATTCCTTTTCAACTAAAATGTATATATATATATATATATATATATATATATATATATATATATATATATATATATATATATATTTAAATCCCTCTACCAATATGGGGACCGTCATAAAACGTATCCTTTTTGCAACCGGTAGAACGGCTGGAGTATAGAAATTTGTTTTTGAATATATCGTCTCTAGACATTGAGGATGACACCTTAGTCAACATTTTTTGTTCATAATTGATGTATTTCTGCCTGTTCCCAAACTGGCATTCTTCTGGAGACAATTCACTCAAGTACCTCTTCGGAGTCCAGTATAGATGCTTTTTTGCGTACAGTTTCAGGCAATTTCTGCGCCCATTCAAGCAGAAGTACCAACGTTTCTTTGGGTCGTCCAATTAGCCTTACAATGAAGCGGACTTCCGGCGAAGCTGTGTATAGATATTTTACGCACCTCTAGTTATGGTAACAGATATGTATGTATTTATCTGATGGAGCAACGAGCTCTTTATTCTGTTCCTTCAGCTTTTTACTATATACAAGGAGTATCAGACCACCCGTCCCAGGTACTTTTCTCGCCTCGTAGTGCACGTAGACACTTGAAACAAAAAATGAACTACCAAATCGTATGTGAAGAATCAAATAGTGGTGCCTCCGTATCCAGTGGCGTAGCGCGAATACTTCCACGGGGGATCAACTTCAAAAATTTTAAATGGAATACTTCGACCGGGATCAACTTCAAAAAAATTATATGGAAAGTGGTATGAGTTTCGATTTCTTTGGAAGTATTATTGAAAAACAAGCAATTTTGCAGGAAACACTTTTCTTTAAATTCTACGGTTTGGCATCTATGTGTGTTATTTGTTGTTGAATTGCTATCAGACCACCCGTTCCACGCATTTCTCTCAGTTCGTACTTCGTAGTGCACGTAGACACTTCATACAAACAAAAAAATGAATTACCAAATCGTATGTGAAGAATCAAACTGTGATTCTTTCATATTCAGTGGTGTAGCGAGAATACTTAGGCGGGGGATCAACTCCAAAATTTTAAATGGAGAGTGGTACCAATTTCGATTTATTTGGAAGTATTATTGAAAAGGAAACAACTTTTAAGGAACATTTTCGTTAAACTCTACGGTTTGGCATCTACTGTATATATTATTTGCTGTTGAATTGCAACTAAGGACAACAGCTTTAGTTGGTAATGACTCCAAAAGAACATCAGATAGCACATGTTCTATTAAATAGTTGTTGAAAACTCTTTACAGAATTCAGTATCAAACGTTAGGGCATATCTCGTCTACTTATCAATAAACGGAAACAATATTACAGGACAGTACTAGTTTAAATTTCGGAATCTGAACCAATTTAAAACAGAAAAACAGAGCAAAACACTCTGGTTTTAAACTACGTATGAAACAAATTTGGATGTAAAGTCCAACAACAACCCCCCTCCCCAAAAAAATCAAACTTACGAAATCACTGCCACTCTCTTAGTCTTCTTAACGTATGCAAACATTTTAATAAATCACTTTTCGGAACTCATTGCACAAACAATTGTTCAAGAATAGTACATATAAACAAACTGAAGATAATAAATAAAATAAATAACATGAACTGCAAGTTCTGAACATTCTCACAAAATATCGTACTCCCCCCCAAAAAATAAAACTCACAATAACTGTTCAAAGGATCGTCCAGCACGTGCGATGCACATTCGAATGCGCACCGGGACATTGTAGATTGCTCTTAACACTTCATTTCCTCTTAGTCCATGGCAGACATTATAGATCTTGTTCATAATGTCTTCCCTTGTAGTAGGACGCTCTTGCTAAACCAGCTCCTTCACACGTCCCCAAAACAAAAATCGAGAGGAGTCAGGTCCGGAGAACGAGCTGACGAGGAAACGGCCTCCTCTTCCGATCCACCTGTTTGGAAATAAATGAGCAACAGTTTGTCCGGCAACTCTTGCAAAATGAGCAGAGTAACCGTCTTGTAATCACATTGTTTTACGAGTTGCTAACGAGACCTCTTCCAGGAGCTCACAAAGAACATTTGACAAAAAATTAGCGTATTCTACTTCTGTGAAAGTACCTTCGAAGAAGTAAGGACCAATTTGGCCTCCCACTATACCACAGCAGACATTTAGACTCCAGATATGTTGATTGTCAACTTCACGTACCCAGTGAGCATTCTCGCTGGACTAGTGGTGAGCATTGTGTACGTTGACCTACATTAATCTTGAAAGTCGCCTCATCCGTACACAGAATGTTCTAGTGAAGCATGGGTTCCTGGCGCTCACCCATTGACAAAACCCCAGACGGTTATGGAAATCTTGTTCTCGGAGTTTTTGGTGCAGACGAACATGATAAGGATTTAACGCGTTATTGTGCAGAATCCTCCAAATCATTAAGTGGCTCATAGCAGCATCCCTAGCTAATCGTCCTGTTGAGATTTGGGGAACCATAAGGACTGCATCAAAGATGTCGGGAGACCGTTTATCCTGCACATGACGCCTGATCTGCAGACGCTGGTTGTGGTGAGGATGGACGTGCCCAATCCTTTGCACACAAAGTACCGATCAGATACTCGTGGACGTTTACGAACAGATAGTCAGTGTCTGTGAATATCTAGTGAATTCAAATCGGTTGAGGGCTACGTCCATGTGACATACCTTTTGGTATGCCTCTGAAACAAGATGCGCTACATCGTATTCGGATGTCTTTACTCCAGCATTTTTGCGCATCCACAGTGAACAAACATCATTGTATGCGTCTTGAAATGGTTTCATAAAACATTTATCAGTGAGTTGAGTCTTGTGAGTGATATGTGGAGAAGTACTGATCAGTGAATCCTGTGATTCCTCGCACACTTAATCACTTTCAGTTCTTTATGGCTGCCATGTCCACCAACAATTAGTAGAATTGGGATGTCAGGGGAAGAATGACAGAATTTCACAAAGTGTTGCAACAAGTTAAAAAAAGTATCACTCGTTATCCAATCAGTACATTGTGCTACAGCAATACTCTCAAGTGGAGCATCAACAAACAGTCCCTCACTCATTCTCTGGCGCGGAAATACGACTATGAAGAGGGGTAGTACAAACTGACCAGTAGCACTCACGCAGAATATCAATGTCATATTCCGACCTATTTCGCCCGGCGTAGGATTGCCAGATTTTGTAAGCGAAAAACCGGGACACCAATCTCACGCTATATAGCCATTAAGATCACGGTTCATACTCATTTGGCAAGAATCGATTATACCTGTCTTTTCCAGATTAGTAGCTACTTACAATTTTCAGGTGAGACATACTAGTTCTTGCGGGCTGATTTTTTTTTTTTTCAATCTGAAGAACGAAAACAGGCGTCCTGAAAGCCTTTCTCGGGACACTTAATTCTTTCATTGAAAACCGGGACGTCTGGCAACCCTAGCCCGACGTCAACTTGCCCAGAACTCGTATCCGTTTTTCACATATCACTTTGGGATTAACATGAACACACGATACGCCAATCTCATGAGCGTTCAGTATTCGTGCTGGTGGAAAAGAACATTTGTTCATCAGTGTGCACTAATTTGTATAGAACTTTGCGATTCGTTCCTTATTGAAAGTTGTTCACCGCCGGCCGCCGTGGCTCAGTGGTAGAGCGTTCACCTCTGCTGCATAGAGTTCTTGGTTCGATCCCAGCTCCGCCAAGTGACCTTTGTGGTGGACAAATACCGTGTGTGTGTGTTTTCTCCAGGTTTTTCCGTTTTCTCCCACTTTCTTCATTCCACCATTTCATTCATTTCTCATCATTGCCGTCTCCATTAGCCTAGCCGGCATAAGCGTGGGAAATAAAACTCAAAGATTTAAATATACTTGTAGACACAGGTGTTCTAACAAATAAATTGGGAAGTCACTTCTTAAACTCGTATAAAAACCTTTCACAACACCCTGTTTATCTTTGTTGAATCTGTCATTGATATTTAGTTCTTCAGCTAAGTCAAACTAGCTTCAGGTATTCTTACCGTGATAATGACATTAAACGATCAGCTAACTGTTTCACATGGCATTTCAGCTCTTCTCCATACATATAGGGGAAAGTATTTTCTCAATTCCTAACTTACGCGCAACAGGTAATTTCATTCCTTGCTTTCGCTGTGACAGTCTGTGTTGCAAAGAAGTATTTGGGACACCAAATCTATGTATGAAATGCCATGTGAAGCAGTTAGCTGATCGCTTAATGGCATTATCATAATAAGAATACCTGAAGCTAGTTTGACTTAATTGAAGAACCAAATATAAAAGCATCACCATTTGTTGTCTAAAGTGTATACGTGCACTACGAGTCGAAAAAAAAGCCTGGGACGCCTAATCTGATACACCCTGTATACTTTAAAATTTCTGCAAAATTCCTGAAATGGGTTAAGTGAAAGAACATCTGAGGTTTGAAACATTTCTTTCAGTTTCAAACAGTGTTCAGTTCTTTTAAAATAAAACGTTTACTTTCCTTTAAATGGGTGAATATGCAACTGAGGTAAACTGTATGGCGTTTTTTCTCTTCAAATGTAATTTTCTGTTATGTAAAAGTAAAGCGTTGACTTTCATTTATATATCTACAGAATACTTCAAAAGTGCTGTAATATACAATAAATAGGTGAAACTGAATTTGCGGTGAAAATGTATGAAAACAAAATTTCTACAATTTTAAACATTATGTTCACTTCTGTATATATTAAGTGTTTCCGAGGTTCCCAACGTAGTTTCGTTTGGGAGAAAATCCGTGGCCATAGGAAAAATTGTTGAATATGCATCTCAACTAAAAGTTCATAAGAATAAAAGTTTAGCAGTTTCAAGCGTAGGTTTCAAATAAAGCGGGTTGCAGGACATTTTAGATACCGTATTTACGTGAGTCTAAAACGCCCTCAAATGTGAGACAAAAAAAAGAAAAAAAAAACTACTCGGCATTGACTTTTAAGAATGAAAAAGATAAACATGTGAAAACACAATGAAAATGTTTCGTCTTCCATTTTCAGTTTCCAATGTCCGGATAGAACAATTTCCCATTTTTCGGAAAATGTGGGTATTCCTAGTACACATTTTTCACAGAATCATGACTAACGAGATTAGCTATCTCCGGCAAAACTCAATCGTTTTCTGCTGTGAATTGGGCCTTACTGACAGTGCAAAATGTAGGCCTAAACTTGCAATCTCGAATGTAAGACACACCTCGATTTTGGGGCTGAAAAATAATTTAAAATGTGCGTTTTAGGATTGCGTAAATAAGGTATTTGAAAATGAAGGGAGGATAGGGGGATAAGACAAGACGCTCAGCCATTCACGATATCCCAAAGGAAAACTACATCCATTTAAGCTGCGACTTTTCCTTCCCCACGATCGTGAATACAAACTAGTATTGTGTGGTCATTTCTTGAACATGGATAAGAATATTGCACTATGTTATTAGAACATATAAAGAAAGCAGATTCATGCAAGTTGGTGCCCTAGCACACTACGTCTTGCTCATACTAAACTACTTGAACACTAAATTTCAGGCAAACTGTATTGATCGTCAAGGAGCCCGAGGCTTACTTTGAGTTCGATGAACTACGTTTTCTGGGAGTATGGTTAATCTCTGTTGTAATGCAGCGTATAGATTCGCGACGGGGCTCATCTTTGCACGAAAACAAAGGATATATATAAGGGAAGCAATTTTCCCAAACTCCCCCCCCCCCGTATCCTTTATCATTCCGCTTCAAAACATGGGTAGAATTCAACAGAGGGCACATTGAACAAATGTGCTCCCATCTAGGATACGGGACTTTTTAGACACCCTGTAAACAAACTTCATATTTCTTTTCTTCTTGAAACTATTGTCATCCCCTTAAAAATTTTACTCTTATACGTATAGCTTTACTACGAACTTTTATATTTAACTATCATCCTCCGCAACAAAATCTACTTTTTTTTCTTGACACTCACCCTCTTTAAATCAAACCTCTTTCATAGGGATGGACGGGAGACGAGACGAGAAATGGAAAAGTCTCGTCTCGTCTTGCAGTCTCAAATGTTGGTCGCGTCTCGCGTCTCGTCTTGTTTCGCAAATGTGAAGTCTCGTCTCGCGTCTCGCACAAAATTTTGAATCTTATCTCGTGTCTCGCGCGGAACTTTCTCGCATGGTCTCGCATATATTCTGGGTCAAAATTTTGCAATGTGTTATTCTATGGCTGATAATGAATGATGGTGTGATATTCTGTCCGAAGGGAGGTATTTGACCTAAAAGTTCCTTGGCAAGGTGAATCCATGGTGGTTTGCCATTGCTTTCCATGGGATGAATGTTTATAACATCCTAAGGAAACGGAACCTAGAGTTCAACATGGTATTCGAACTTGTGTCCCCTCCGCTCCAAATTAAAAGAAAAGTTGTGCTGGAATTTGATTGCTGGACCATTAATTTTCGTCAAACTAATAGCATATTTTACAGCAAAACCAGCATAAATTGTTGCTGGATCCAACATTGTTTTCCAGCTTAGAGGTCTCCAGCAATATTTGGCTCTTCTAAAATATCGTCGCCAATATCAACATTTACACGTTTTGGTCGTTTCCTTGAAGGGTGATTTTCCATTATAAAGATGTTTTTATATCACCAAAAGCACTTGTAGGCAAAAAAAAAAAAAAAAAAAAAAAAACAAAAACTCCCCACAACACAATACGACCCAATTCTTTCGGTTCGTTCGCGCTTGTGGCAATGTAGCATTATCGCATTTTATCAACTTTCGCTTTTAACTTATATGGTATAGTGTTGCCAGATCTAGAAAATAAAATACTGACAGATATAGGGCCTTTCCTACCATCTCCCACCAAACCTATAGGGTCATCCTACCAAACCAGTGTTTGAATTAAACTTCCAAACTAGAGGAGGGTGTTTTTGATAAATATATAGAAAGAAAATACTTATTCCATGTAAAAAATATCATGTTATTTCTGCGAGCCGGGCCGGGGATAAACTTTGACGAGAGGGGATTTCTCCGCCATCCCCCAACATTAATCGCTAGTAGTAATGCGAAAAAGCAGAAACAACAGAAATATCACATTTCGCAGCAATAGGGAGTCTTATTCGCTTTCCAGACCAAAAACCGAAGTTCATGTATTCGTGCGCGCCCGCGTGTGTGTGTTTGTGTCGCAAAAGAAAGTCCTAAATCGATGCTGTAATAAATTTCCAATTTACAAAGCTTTTCTTTTTTAATGATGTTTAGAAACTAAAGAAGGCTTTAATTCTGAAAATCAACCTTGAATAATAATAAATCTCATAAAATGTCTATTGCCCCAATCACTTTTTTGTTCCTGGAGGCATTAACGCTCAACTTAGAAAACTCAATAAATGTAAACTCACTAAATATACAATTAAATGTAATTCATAAGTGTTGCGAGACTGCGAGAAGACTCGCGAGACTTCTCATGCGAAACTTAACAGAGTCTCGTCTAGCGTCTCGTTTCGCATGGATTAGTCTCGTCTCGCGTCTCGCATAAAATTTTCACTCTCGTCACGTGTCTCGTCTTGCAAATGCGAGACGAGGCGCGAGATAAGACGAGACTTCTCGCGTCTCGCGTGCATCCCTACTCTTTCAGGTGTTGCTTCGTAATGGACAATTTAATTGTCTCATTTTTCATCACAACCTTACGTGCTCATTGACGAGTGTCACATCAAGAGGCAAGTAAAAGTATTGAAGCCTTAAATACCAATTAACCTATAAAGAAATCCTACTTCCAGTAGTGACAGCAAAAGCAATAGTGTTGATTATCCGCATTAATTGAGACCGCGGTTACGCATCTAATTAAACATGCGTTTGTTTAGCAAAGAAAGGCACTACAGTGCATTGTTACTTTTCTTATAATACGTTAAGCTTGAAAAAGTGATGGCGAAAACTCAAGCAACCTTATAGCTTCAGTGCGTTGTGCTGAGAAGGCTCCATATGATAATCATAAGATTCAAAAATTATTATATTAGAAAGTAGTGGATATATGATACCACTGTTTTCTAATTATTACTGCTTTCTAATTAATTGAGACTGTATTTTTTGTGTCTCAATTAATAATTGTTTCTTAATTTTTTCTCAACTAATATCGATCATTTTTTATTAGTTTTACAAATCAACCCACTACCAATTTTCCATATATAGAAAGTCCCCCATAGAAGAGAAATTTAAAAACTGCTAGAACACGTTTTGTTTATTTTTAATAAAGAGTTAATATACTGAATTTCACTCCCTAAGTTGAACGACTTGTGAGATACTCAATTTTTCGTAAAAACTTGGACCTCCTCTCCCCCTTTAGTACATGTATTATAATAAAAGTGATATGATAACATCCCAGTTGGGATTAGGGTCTAACTATCTACCACAATTCATTTCATTTGGCTTTGCCATTTATCCGTGATCATCACTCACACATAGTTACATTCGCTTTTATGTAATAATTCATGTATTACAGGTGATTCAAAAATGTATTTTTTTTCAGTAGTTAGTTCCTCTAAAAACTCTCAGGCTGTATCTCAAAAGCCAGGTAGTAAGTCCTATTGTTGTTACAACAGTTACAAATATCAATATCCAAAATACCTGAAGTTCTTTTTTCACATAGATATACTCATCTCAGATAAGTAAACAAAAAAAATGAAAAATGAATAAAATGGAGGCCTTGAAAGTGAAACACAGGCACATTCATCTGTGTTCAGAAGATGCTGTCTACTATGGACTGAACAGAGTGAGTCAGTCGGTCTGAGTGTGTCGGTGAGTCAGAGTGGGTCACGGTGGGTGGTAGGTAGCAGTGGGTCACATCTTGCTGACCACGACCCACTGATCCACTCACAAATCTTGACCCACTGACCTATTCCATCTGTGGTGCAGACATAATATCCTTTGGGGACTTTCCTTGAAAAAAAAATTATCATAGTTCAAGTCTTCAAAAGTGTGAAGGCTGATTGAGATTCAGACATCACTTCAACAAATCAGAAAACAAGATACAGTAATCACAAGAATTTTCATTGAATTTGCGTAGTGAGAACAACATAATAAAAATTCCGTACTCATTAAAATTACTCGAGAAAAGTATAAATAAGTCATGAGATCCGTCAACGGAACAACTCTTCTTCTTCGGTCGGGGTAAAATAGGACTAGTTTATCTAATTGAATGTGAATGTTCAACTTTCTAAATTAAAACATTCTGATTTCCTTAGTGATGATATTAATGTATATTAAGTAAGAAAAGCTTGTAACATGTAAAATGTCACAAACATTATCACAAAGACATAATGAAAGTGAAAATACAAGTATTGATAAATTACTTTCTTATTGGAAAAAGTTTCTTCAATTTACACACAGTATGAAAGATTATTAGTTACTTTGAATAAAACCGTCAGTAATAGAACTTAATTACTTGACCAATAATTATGTAGTAATGTTTGCACTAAATTATTTTGAGAACCAACTTACATCATTTACTTCAATTATTTTAATCCCAGCCAAAAACAAAGAATAATTAAGGAGGAAAATGAGTGATTGAACAACGAAAAAGAGTTGTACCTAAACACATAAAATTACTCGTACTTTTAAAGAAGCTCGAAAGCAGTTGACTGTACCAGTAAATATATCAGCATAATCTTCCTGTCTTTACCCAACAATGAAAAATTAAAATTACCCTTACTAATTTCAACCTAGAGATTACAAATGTTCAGAAAAGGAAGTTCATATCTCATTTAAGGGCTTGATTGTGCCGCCGTTTTAAAGTTATTTGCCTTTCTCATTGTTAAAGCGTGCCATACACCATGAATGAGCTCGGTATTCCGTTTTGTAGGCACTTCGTTCGAACTTTTTACATGTCAACAGAGTTTTTTTTTTTTTTTTTTTTTTAAGTACCGTCAACCAGAGCCGTAAATAGAGATTTCGGCGCCCGGGGTGAAGTAGAATTCGGCACCCAGTACAGGCACCTTACCAAGCTTTCTTTTTTTTTACATAAGAAAAGCAGCTTTTGTTATTATACTACACTGAATTTTTATTAAGCTGCTTAAAAGAGCATTACAACAGCCAAAAGCGATCATTATGTATGATACAAGATCATAGGCGAAGACGAAAAGGTTAGCGGAGGACCGTGGAGCATGGAAGCTTCTCAGCTGCGGCAAGTGACCTGCCAATAAAGGCAGAATACCTATGATGATGATGATGTATTCTTTTACAAATAAGAGCTGCTTTCAAGAGGTTTATTTTGGAATTTTTGTTAAACTTGACAAAACTCCCTTTGGTTCTATACAAATCCACTTGGAGAACAGTTCTGGAATCTTACAGTACAACTATTTGCAATATTTCATACTATCGATAAGAAATGAAATTTCAGTACAGTAGAAACTATGTGCTTTTAAAATGTTCGAAATGAATTATAGCATTCATTTCCAGTAATAATTGTAAACTTTTGTAATTTTATTCTGTAAGTAAATAGTATTTTAATTTAAATTCTTTTACGGTAAAAATTATTTTGTGAAATGTAATGGACATTTAGCAGGAGCCTTCTTTACGAATTTCTCAATATTGATCTATGGAGCTAAAGAATATGTTTAGTACTGTATTTCATATCCGAAATATAGTTCGCTACAACATTTTGAAATAATAGTAATTACATAATCTCTTAATGAATAGTTCTGCATTTAAGGTTGCTTATTATTAATTAACATACTAAAAAATACACTAACACACATACACACATATATATTATATATGTGTATACGTTTGGTATTATGCTGATAGAAAAACCACAAAACTAGATACGTATGCACAAAAGAAAATATCCTGGCAATACAAGTGGTTGATGGAGAAATAATTCCAACAAATTCCTTCAAATTGGAAGCATTTCTTATAACCTATCAAAGGAATAAAAAAAAATACACTGATAGTGATCAATCTTTGAGAAAGAGGAAATTCGCTGACTCCTTTTTTACACCTGCTTAAAGTTCGAAAGTGTTATTATTCCTCTTGTTTACCTACACTTTTAATATTCCCGCGCAAACAGCAACTTGCATGTCCTCTCATGTCTCTTCACTCCTTTCATTTTTGTATCTTCATTCTCACAGAAATATTAATCCCATTGGGTAGAAAAGCATGATTAAGTAAGCAAACTCATCACCATCAACGTATTTCAGACTCAGACTTTGACTGTTTCTGATTTTGAAAACGCTCTTGAGTACATTATAAATCATTACTTTTACTTAGCACCTTATATATATCACATCGTCATTAAAAATGATATACAGCAATAACTTTCTTTAAGTACTAACATGTAACACTTCCCAAGTGTAACACTCCGATTTTGATAAAATTTGGCAGGTAGATGTTACACATGAAATAAATGAATACGTAATTTCTTCCTACGAAAAAAGTTTTAGGGTGCACAAGCCCGAACTCAAAATTTTGAAATTTGGCGTTCGAAAAGCAAGAAGAAGTGGACCAAAGTAAATGAAATTATGCATAGATACCGTATAATTAAACCGAAGGAATACGTATTTCGTATTTTCTTAAAAAGAAAAAAAAACAGGTAGATGGGGCACAGACCTTTCCAAACCTTTGATTACGAAATATCAAAAGTGCGAATAAGTATATATTAGAAGTGCCTAAAGGATAAGAAGAATTACTACAACAATTTGTGTAGAGACAATAGGCAAAAAAAAAAAAAAAAAGCGAACACGTGCTTTTAGTTTCTGTGGAAAAATAGTGTTGGGGCCAAGGCCCCTCCGAAGAAAGTAAATATTACAGCAGAAGCGCAAGAAGGAGTGGAGCGAAGCGAATGAAATTGTGTGTAGATATTGTATATGTAAAATAAAGCAATTCGTGTTTTCCAAGTGTCTCGTACTGATTTGCTTCAAATTTGCACATCAACAGTAAACAGCAAACAAATCGACACTTGTTTTTATTTATGTGAAAGAACACTGTAAGGGTTAAAGGCGCACCCCAAAATACTATAAAATACGCTATGGGTAGAAGAAACTAGTATGAAAATATGGAAATTTTACCAATAGATAGATGACCTAAAAGTAGGAATCAATACAGTGAATTTCTAGTGTTTCGTGTTTCTGCCCTCAAAAGTTCAAGTTCAAAGACTGAAGTTAGCGCCCCCTAGCTACTTGCGAAACACATATTGCCTTATTTTACATACACAAGATCTATGTATAATTTCATTCGCTTCGGTCCACTCCTTCCTGCGCTTCTGCTTTATTACGTACTTTTTTAGGAGAGGAACTTGGTACCCGCACAGTTTTTCTGCACAAACTACAAAACACGGGTTAGCTTATTTTTGTGTATTGTTTCTTAACACACTTTCGTTGCGATTCTCTATGTAATTTAGGCACTTCGAAAGTATACTAAGCACTTTTCATATTTCGTAATCAAATAAATGGAAGGGTCTTTGCTCCACTCATTTATTTCTTTGTTTCAGGAAAATACGAAACAAGTATTCCCTCATTTTACATCTACTAGGTACAATATCTGTGTACAATTTCATTCACTTCGGTCCACTTCATACTGCGTTCGGGCGTGAACTTTCGAAATATTGGGCAGGGGCTTTGATCCCCAATAATTGTTTCTCCGCAGAAAATTTTAAAAAAACACGTATTCGTGTATTTTATGTGTAGTATCTAACTGCCAAATTTTATCAAAATCGTAGTGTTACAGTTGTATCAAATTGAATCAAAACCGACAACAACATTGATTTAATAGGGCGTCAGTACTTTTTTTAATCATTTCTAGCACTTTTTCTTTCTTTTTGCTCGTTCGGCGCTTTCTAGCCATCAGCGCCCGGGACGACCACCCCGCGCGTCCCCTTCGAGCTACGGCTCTGCGGGAAACGGATCCGAGATTTAAGGAAACTAGTATAAAACGATTAACAATTTTCTTATAAATAGATATAAAACATTTTTAAACTTCTGCCAGTAACTTTCGGCTTTTATTATGTGAAAGTGGCCCAAAGACGCCCAACACTGCTTGTAAAAGTATTTGACATCCCACACGATTAATATGTATGATAATAGTTGAAACAACGTATTATAATAATTATTTGTAGATAGTCACATGTATTCTATGTACAAGCTAAAAATATTGTTACTTTTTCTTATCGTCTTGTATATTACTATATAAAATATTCTGTCAGTTTTTTTAGTTATTTTTTAATCATTGTTTGATTCCTTCATTCATGTTGTTTCTTCTAGCTTCCGAAACCGCGAGAAATCTCTCTATCTGCAAACAGAACAAAGTGCATGCACGAGCCAATGGTGAGCACAGCTGCCAACTGCGAAATGAGAACTTCCGGTGGTCCAACGCGCCTTGATGTAGATAGAACTATACGCTCGACAAGCTATACGCTCGCGACTGCCGCGCACCTGCCGATGAAACCCTGAACTGCAGTTATACAAAAAACAGTTATCTCAGCACCGTTGGGACCACCAACGTCAATTTTCAAAGTTGATTTCTACGCATTAGTGATGGTGAGAGGAGACCGTCTAACACGGTTTCCCACTGGACGACCATATAGTGTCGCCTGATCGACCAGGTCGCCTGATGGAATGCAAATCGCCAATGTATGGTCGTTCCATCGGTATCAGGATAAATATATATATATATATATATATATATATATATATATATATATATATATATATATATATATATATATATATATATAGTTAAAATATCAATATCACGCAAACATAATACATTGTATTTAACCCATATATAGGGCGTTACTTTGTATCGTGATGACAAATCCTACTTATTTTCTGTTAAGACATTTGAAGGTTCGATTTTCATATTGTCTAGTAGCTGACACCTTCTTTCCCCTTTTCGTTCCAAAGTTATCTCTTATAAGGCAATTCATCCTTCCAGACGGTCCAAAAAATTATTTTGTTTTCTTCTTAACTTCAGTATGTTTATTTTCATTGGAATAGGACCTAATATTTATGTCTCAAATATTAAGTAATAATAATAATAATGATATGGAAGACAAATTCCGCATGAGGACATATTATATTGAAATCTGTAAAATCGCCCCTAACGTTAGGCAAAAGTTATAAAATAGTCCGGATTGGAAACTATTGTCAGGACCATCAGGACATACTCTCTGCATACGTCACTACAACTAGCTAAATATTAAACGGAAAGTTTCCAGCCCAATTTCATGTGGAAATTAGGGATACTGAACTCACAAGAGCCATACGAAAATTTACTTTCAAGTACTGGTTATGCCGGCCAAGCTACAGAAGAAATCGATGATGAGAATGAAATAAATATTGAAATCAAGAAACTGGGAGGAAGCGGAATTCAAAGAAAACTAAACACATGGTGTTTACTCAGCACAATGCCCAGTAGGCGGAAGCTGGAGGAACAGGGTGAAACATTAATTAACAAAACTTCACTAATAATAATAATAATAATAATAATAATAATAATAATAATAATAATAATAATAATAATAATAATAATAATAATAATAATGGTATTAAAAGTTTTAAAGTTGCCCTATAATTTAGAGAAACTTACTTAAATGTAGGGATTTCGGAGAATGGGTTCCGTACCTTCAAGATACACCTCTGCAACTACCCACATTTTAAACAAAAGCTTTCCACTAATCTTCCATGTAGAAAGTGTTCTAATGTATGTTTTAAGAAAAATAACTGCAATAAAATAATTGAATTTCACTCAACAGTAAGGCATATAATAAAATAGGCTATGCAGAGATAATTATAAAATGTTTGCTTAAAAAAGATATACACAGACCATAATTCAATAAGCTGTAAAATACAAAGTAACATAAAGCCTATAAGATTCAATTTACAGAGCAATTGTTACTTAAAGAACGGACATCCACAATTTTGAGAATCGTTACAAGACGAGAAATGTTTACGATGCTTTTCGTCTCGTCTTGATTCTCATCCCATAAAGCGACATGATAATGTGAGTTACCCTTGTCCTGCCTCGAATGTAAAATGTTAATTCTCATGTTAGTTTGTTTGTTTTAGAAACAAGATGAGAAAGTTCTCTTCTCGTGGGCAACATTAAACAAAAGCGAAGCATTCTTGCCAAGTGTCACGTTTACGCTAGTAACGGTATGACCGGAGCGATAATTAGCTCGTAGCTTTTAATCTTTTACGAGATAATTATTATTATTATTATTCATATTGTTATTCCTGTAGATTTGATAGTTCAAGTATTAAAACATCCGCGTATTCAAATATCTAAATATAATAAAACGAATGTCACCGTCGATCAATCGCCATCAAAAATCCTAAATTAGGAAAAATGCACGACGCGGATTCGAGACACGAACCTCGAAATTACTGGTGGAGAGCCTTGACCACTCAACCACGATCACTACGCCGTAAATGATTCGTCTTTAGCCTTGTTACGTAAGGTTTCTTTGCCTCCGCTTACAAAGTTGTATGTTATATTTATTCGTTTCAGAACGTCTTTCGTATTTTTTGTGATGATATAAGTGAATAATCTTTGCAAAGTTTATATTAATAACTTAAGTTCTTCTTAAACCTTTGGTTGTCAAGTTTGTTTTCTCTCCACACGAAACTACAGGTATGACAAATTTAATTCTCATGCTTTGCACTTGCTTTCGAAGTATCGCCATTAACTGGTAAAGCATTTTTTTTCCGTCACGATTCATGAAACTTGTAACAAAACACGTCAAGAAATGAGTCAAATGAATTATGGAAGAGTTGATATCAACGTTGAGTAGTGTAAGCTAAAGAACAGCATGTAATAACTTTTCGTATTTGAAAATAATGTCAGCTACTTTTAATTCACTAACTGGTATTAGATTAGGTTCAAGGTTGAAGATCTGGAATGCCCATACTCAGAGGAGCTGAAAGAAAAACTCAACAAGAATGGACGAAATTCGAACGTATGTCCACTAACAGAAAACTCGTTCACTAACCCCTCATCTATCAAGCCAACACCTTTAATAAATTATACATTTGCATGCAAATGATAGCATTATACATGTGTGAAATCAATGTTTTGCTCGTTTCCTCTTCAAAAACGTAACATGTATACGACGATTCGTTTCGTTTTCCATTAAGGCTTTGAAAGACATAATTTGTATTTGAGTGTAGGATCTTTCGTCTCCTTTAAAATAATTTTTAGTACATACAACTCGTTTCACACAGCATACTATGTGCTGGATGTCCTCAAGGATAGATCTTAGGACCATTGTTGTGGGATTTGGAATTCCAACCGTGTTTAGAAAGACTAAACCAATTAGAGGAAATGAACGAGTAATTGCTTTTGCTGATGATTTGGCTGTAATAATCTCAGCAAACTCTAGAATAGAATTGGAAAGAAAATAAGCACGAATTATAAACGAATTACTTGATTGGGTGGAAAGTCTAAACTAAAAATCTCTGAGAGGAAAACGAAATACATGATTTTTGGAAGTAAATAATTAAGAGGCTCACTGCACACACATCACTTCACTAAACACACCACTTCCCTATAATGCACTTAAGTGTCATACCGACAAAGTTGGTTCTATGATTTTTTTTAAAATTATGATTTTGGGTGTATTTGTTAACGTAACTGTATTATTCATTGATCTCAGTTCATCCTGCACGTCAGAATGTGACCGTGAGTATCGACATGAGGTCCAGGTGAAAATCATTTAGGTGAGAAACCAAGATTAGGAAGAGAACAGCAGTAAGCAGACACCGAAATTATCTGACTGGAGATCAGAGCATAACAGGAAATTTTTTCGTGTTTTTTTAATGAAATCTAAAATCAATAAGACGAAACTAGAAATTGTAGGTTTTGGGAACATTAAAGAATTATCAATATAATGTACATGACGATTTAGACAGTAGCTAGATAGCAATCGAATTTTGTTAATTAATATGATAAAGAAATTAGGTAGGAATTAGGTAGGAATTAAATTCTTGTTAGTTAGCAGTATTGTTTAGATAGCTCAAGTCCTTTTTGTTTTTGAAAATTTGTTTTGTTTTGTTTATTGTTCATTGTTGTTTGATGTTGAGTGTTGTGGTCTCGTCCTTCCCACCCTTTTCCTTGTTCCCTTTCTTCCCTCCAATTATCGCAAATAAAGGATGATGAAAAAGGCTAAAGAAAAATAAAATGCGATGATGATAGCCAGTTTCGGTTAAAGTCTTCAACTGCCGAAACTGAAGAGGCGGATCTGAGCATTAAATAAAAAAAGTTTCCTCAATGTCTAAAATGCAACGCCTTTAGCCTTAGACGAAAGAGAAGTTATGAAGGAACTATAGGCTGTGAAGTCTACTGAAAAGAATTATCACGTCCTTGCAGCAACAACTTTAAGTTTTCGAACAGTAATGAACAACAAAATTGATTGAAAATTTAACTTAGAATGAAATAACTCTTAGATAATCTAATCTTATATAACTCTCATTTATAGTAGTGTTCCGTATTTGATTAAACGCCCATTCTTTTATAACTTTACCTATGGTACATGGGATCATTAGTTCCTTCCCCGCTCCTGCCGAATGAACTTTATTACGGACAAACACCGTTTGCATGGGTTTTTCAGGTTTCTCCCGTTTCCTCCCAATTCTTCATTCCACTATTTCATTCATTTTTCAGCATCAATGTCTCCATTAGCGTAATCGGTATAAACGTGGGACGTAAAACTTAAATATTTCATTTCATTTTCTTTTATAACTGTATCTCTCTTTTCCTGTGACGAGAGTAACATCTGAGGGAGCATTCAGTGAATTAAACCACTAAAATCTATATTCATGGCACAATTGTGCAGATAAAGTTGAGCCCTTTGGCAATTTTTAGCATGGAAAGCAAAACAAAAATGCAATACATTGATACCGAAAATGTAGCTAACGATTTCCTCTCCGAAAAAGAATTTTTGAAATGGTAATTTATAATTATACTTACGTTGGTTCAAATTTCTGCATAGTTAAGGGGGCGAGACACTCAAACCAGCCCTACTAAGAGGTGAAGATGACATGTAAGTAACGTCAAATACCAACGATATTAGTGTCGATTTCATGTGCAAAGATGAATAGTGACACTGTGAATGCTGCGTAAGTCCAAATTAAGACTTGGTTGGCATGCAGTTGACAATGGAAAAGTGACAGGCAAAATAATCAAAAATATCCTATATTTGTATCGAATGGATAGTTACCGGGATCACTGACATAAAAGGTGATATTTGAGATGTGGATATGTCCAAGGTTGACCCTATTGGCTTTAGCTCATAGGAGGAACCTGTGAAGACTTCGGAACAGTTCCTTTTTAGTGCGCTTCAGTACACTGCGGGTGAAAAGTCGGAGTTATCGGAGATGTATCTACTGGGGAAACATTATTAACAGCTCACTCTCTAAAATTTTCACTACTTTGCAGGGGCGTAGACAAGTCTTTTTGAGGGCATGTTTTAATAAATTCCTATCATCATCTCTAAAATTAGATATAATTTACAGAAAAGTAGTGATTTCGTGGAGCAGGATCTCTGGATTGCCTAGGCCTGCATTCTGTGTACCGTATGTCCCTGCTGCTCTGAATTGTTATTAGCTCCTATTCAAATGTAAGGCGTAAAATGTAAACAAGAAACGTATAACATAGAATACAATATATATATAGAAAATATGTTATTATAAATAAGTAATACAGTAGAAAATAATTATTAAACATAATGTTGAAGGACATTTTTTTTCAAACAATTAATACTTCCATATAAACCATACTTTTAAAACCACTTTCCATTTATGCAAGGCTACAAACGAGTGAGGAGTGCCATTTGGTAGCAACTATTCATCTCTTCGAACCAGAAAACTCTGAATTTGACAGCAATATTTTTCGTATTCTATTACTTTTTACTTGTGACCCCTTTTCCTACCTGGAATGGTTTTAGTGTCTTAATTCCTACAGTAGATTGTTGAGATGGTAATTTATACGTATAGTAGATTCGTTTGAAATTCCTCCAAGAGTCAATGTTGCTCTGTACGCTTTTTTCTGAGATATACTTTCTAAATATATATACATATATTACAGTAAG
Organism: Thermobia domestica; assembly: GCF_964235325.1. Lineage (NCBI taxonomy): Eukaryota > Metazoa > Arthropoda > Insecta > Zygentoma > Lepismatidae > Thermobia > Thermobia domestica. The sequence goes on along the minus strand of NC_137462.1, from coordinate 255,764,434 downwards.
AACTGAATTTTGTATTAACGCCTGACTGTCGTCGTTGTGCAAACATTCATGATGATATGCCGTAGGGAAATGAGTTACATCAAGTTTGAAACTTCGCAAGTTAAAGAAACGCATTTATCATATTTGAAAATAATTTCGAATTAAAGTAGTTGTGACTACATTACTTCAAACTTGAACTTGTGGAATCCATAGTATGAGCGTAGCTCAAAGAAAATAATCATTTAGAGTGGTCTTGATTCAAAGCTTGGACCATACACATAGGAGTAACATACATTAATCATTCAACTAACAGACAATGACGCACAGGTTTGGCACTACTTTATCAGATGGTTCTATCAACTGTCACCTAATCAACACAATAGTAACAAATTTTACTGTCCTGAAAGTGTTCTGAACAAGGAAACGTTCATTATGCACATTGTAACTAAGTTACAAGAGGTTTATATCCTAGCAGAACGGAGCATCCACCAAGTCAATTTTTGGAATATCCCATTAAGTTACTTTTCAACGTAGCTAAAGGGAATGTATATGAATAAGTACAGAGTTCTCCGTAGCAGAATGCAAAAAGTCATGGTTCGATAACTACAAAGTTCGTGGTTCGAAACCCGTCTCGGAAGCTGCATATTTTTTTTTTAATTTTAATTCCTCAGTTCTCAAGATCTTTCTTTCCATTCGTAATCATCTGATGCACCTTAATTCGACAAATTCCTAATGTGATAGTCGCAGTTCGAAACCTTCCCTTCTTCTGTTTCACAAAATCACAATTTTCGTCATAATACGAATGCTCTCCGATCATTTTCCCCAGTTGTAAATCTGTGTATATAAAACATTCCTCTCTGTCTCCATATTTCAATCTCTCTCTCTGTCTCTCTCAATGTCGCCCAGGAACTCATATGGCTTGATATCAAACCTTCGACTCTTGAAACCAAATGTAAGTTCTCTACCACTGTGCTATCATAACTCTTTAGGTTTGTTGCTAAAAGGAGGGTCGTTTTAGAATTTATCCGGGGGAGGTGGAGTCTCCGCCGACAAATAAAACACTTTTTTATTAGTGTATTACTATACATTTGATCAAACAATATGTATTTATGAAGCTCAAGAGAGGGAAACTACACCCTGCTGTCCTGCCCAAATAACGCTCTTGGAACATTTGCTTGCAATTAATGAAAAACAATGAAATGAATCATTGAATAACACTCATTTCTGTCAGTAGATATTCTCGAGCTCTGTGCGTGCATTACAGACTTTAGGAAAGTTACTGCCGTTATTGACAATTTCCATAGATTTCTTATGGAGCATCTTACTAGCTTGCAGTCTTTAAAGAAGGAAAAATATGAAGGTATTAATGAAGCTATGGGAAGATTGTATGATTTCTTTTAAATTTAGGCTGTTAAAAGATATTTCAGAACAAGCGAATGAAAAAGACTGTTTGAGTTATAACATGTAAACTTGATTCCTGTTCTTTTTCGTCTGAATGGAGAGAGTGTACTACGTCACACACACTGCTTTACATAAGGAGAGGTGGAGGAGACGAGGAGATAGAGTTGGATCGTACTAGAAGCAACGAATCGATTGTGACATGTATTTCTGCATGCATACGAAAACGGGAAAAGAGTTTGTTATTAATTTGGACTGAATTTCTGTACCAATTTCTATGCCGTGAATTGTACAAATATACGGAATCCTCTTCCTCATTACAAAAATCAATGTGGAGCATACGTTATCCGTATGCTACATAGGCACTTCCCTTAGATGTTACATGATGCTGTTGCAGGATGTCTGATATCTAACAGTCTTATTATAATGCATACATATACAGGTCAATCCATGCAAAGTGATCGAGATAAAAGAAAATTGCAGCTCGACTTTTTCAAAAAAAAATCTAATTTCTTCATGAACTTTTAACCTATATCAGGCTACTTCAAAACACAATTAATTACTATTTTCAACATCCCATGGCGACACAGCCTCTACTGACATTTTGTGTTTTTCTTTTTCGATTTTAGCATTTAGCATTGCATTTACATTGTTTTGAATATCTCAGCATGTATTCGTCGTACCAAGTTGAAAATTGCTCGACGTCTTCAATTCCTGATGAGCTAAAACTTTGATCTGTTAGCATTTTTGCCTGAAACCACTTGAAGGGGGTCAAATCAGGGCTTACATTACCAACATTTTTGGATTTTGAAGACATGCTTGGGAACATTAAACAACTGGCGTAGAGATCTTAATTTGCCTGTGCGTGTAATAGGAGTCATAAGTTAATACACAAACATTTACAGACCTATAGCTGCTCCCAAAGGCCTAGAAAAATCGTAAAGTTGGGGAACTATGAAAATTCGACATGTATTTCTCTGTCCAATATTTCCAATGGGGCTGTATGGTAAAATCTGAAATTTTGGGAATAGTTAGTCCTTTAGTATACCATAACACACAACAAAACGGGTTTTGTGTATTTAAGCAGAAAGGGTCAAAGTATTAAGGAATGACGTCATACACTAGAAAGCGATTTATTCATAAATTCAACTGGGAATTTGTTGTTGCGAAGTAAAATAAAGTAGGAATGATGGTTAGTCCAGTCAAGGCACTCAAGATCGTTTCTTTCCTCTAGTTGTAACACTGTCTTATCACACCTACAGCAGCACTGGTGAAAATGCCGCTATAAGCAGAAAGTGAGGAAAGTCAAAATGCATATTTGACAACTACAACAACAACAACGAAAAGAAAATAGTACTCCTTGCTCTTGCTGCTTGCTACCTCAATGATATTTATTCTTGTTTCAACTCATGGAAGATACTAATGTCCTATCGTTTAATGTACACCTTATCTCAAAAAGGTTGAGCGCATTCTTTATTGCTGTTTTGAGGCAAAAATTTTCAAAGTCCAACTTCGGGTATCTTCGGGAAATAGTAAACCAGGTTCGAACCTCCAAACCAGCCTTTGCAATCGAGGAAAAGTTCGCAGATGTGTTTTTCTTCTTTTAAATATAATAGAACTTGTTATCAAGTGTTCAAAAAAAGCAACATTGATTGAAATACTTAATGACACAATATTTCGAAACTTTGTATTAATGTCAGCGCATGCTTGTTTGTCATTTAGCTCTCCATATGTAATGGAACATTTAGATATGTAAACGAATCTTTCCATATGTAAAAGAATGCTCAAAGTTAAGACATAGAACATAATTATCGCCTGAGTACTAAAATAATAGTCAAATTAGAACAAAAATAGCGTTTCTAGTGGGTATGAATGTCATAATTTTCTTGAGAACCGTTATACATCGCTAAAAGTACCTTAGCAGAAGTCCTTGTGTTAGCTCACTGGTAAGCTGTCGGATTTCAAATCATAAGGTTGTGAGTTCGAATCCCATCTGGGTCTACGCTTTTTTAAAAATTACATTTTCCGCAATGCATGAAAAATTATATAAAATAATTACATTAAAATACATAAGTTGTATATATATATCATAATCATTACAGAACATAGTAATTATTATGTTTAAAATATAAAATCTGAGAATTTTCACAGTAGGTCGGTATTATATATGAGAATGTTAAATGCAAAAAAATGAAATCTTTGAGTTTTACGTCCCACGGTTATGTCGGTTAGGCTAAAGGAGAGGGTGATTATGAGAGATGAGTGAAATGGTGGAATGAAGAAAGTGGGAGGAAACGGGAGAACCCCGAGAAAACCCACGAGCACGGTGTTTGTCCACCACAAAGTTCACTTGTCGGGGGCTGGGATCGAACCCGGGACCCCAAGCACCAGAGGTGAACGCTCTACCACTGAGCCACCGCGCCCCCCGAATGTTAAATGCAAGTTAGGAAAATCGTTTAATAGCAATAAATAAATTATGTACTGTATTTATTTGCAGCTATTTGTCATACAGATGTAACTTCTCAATATTCTCAATACAGCATGTCATTTACATTCGTGAAATACAGTATATTCCTACGTATATAGAAAGTGTGTAAACAGAGTATCCAAAGTCGGATACTGCTTCAAGACACATAACTTTTGCCGATCCCCTTAACGTCACAGGAAGAAACACAAATTCTCTTTAGAACGGAAAATCTTTACTTAGAGTCTCATTCGAATACGTTGAATATGCTTTTGTATATTTATTTCTCTCTCTCTCTCTCTCTCTCTCTCTCTCTCTCTCTCTCCCTCTCTCGCTTTGTTTATGTGTTGCGGAATATCCCAAGTTGAATACAACATTTGCAAAGTATATGACCATTAGTGTCATGGAATACCGGAAATTGAAAGTCGTGTTTCTTCAGGTTGGATTTGCGTATTCATGTTAGCTCACTGTTAGAGTACGGGCCTGTTAATGAGGTCGTCTTGAGTTCAAAGCCTGCAGAGAATTATCTTTTTTTTGTTAATAGAATTGCAAAGAAATCGGATTCAAGGAGTGGTTTACTTCTAGAAATATTTTCAGAAGCGTTTAGGTAGCCCTGAAAAGGACTGTTTTCAGGAGTTAAGGCGGGTCATTAATATTGTGTCCAATACCCTTCTGAATTTATTACACGCCCCATTCTTCTGGGCATGGAATCTATTTAATGGGTGACAAATTTATCTCCTTCCCCTACCTCCAGCTATGCTTCGGAAACAAGATGCCACAGGTCATCCTGGGTTCTTGGTGGATCTGCCTCAGGCCAACTATTCCTTAGAGTACGCTTCACTTCTGCCCACATATTTTCCATGAGATTGAGGTCTGCTCCACGAGGCGGCCAGTCAATTAAATCAATCTCAGGCAGCCCTCCGAACCATTCCTGAACCATACGGGAAGTACGTATTGGCGACTGGTCTTGCTGGAACTGAATTACACCATCAGGCTGAAATACTCGTACAGATGGCACCATGATATTACTGATAATGTCTAAGTACTGAGCACTGACCAGGTGTCCTTCAATTCTGTGAAGCTGTTCTGCTCCGCGCCTGAAAATACAACCCCCAACATGAATTAGATACATGGCCACTACGATTTCAAGCAGCAACACATCCAGGGTCATATCGGGTGCCTCTCGGACGATACACAAAACGGCGTCCCTCTTTTGATGTTGTGAATATTGATTCATCTGAGAAAACTACCTTTTCCCAATTGCGACTCACATACGCCTGTGCAAACGCGAGACGGTTAATTTTGTGGTCGTCTGAGAGTTTTTCCTTCACGGCAGCAACACAGCCACGTAACCCAGCATGACGAAGCCTTCGCAGAGCTGTATGCTTACTACCAGGAAAAAGAGAAGTTTCCTTTAGCTGTTTAGACGTCCTTAGTGGGTCTAACCGGGCTTCGTTTACTAATCTCTCATCTTCGGCTTCCGTTGACACATGCGGACAACCAGAAGATCGTAAATTACCTGTTTGACGTGTAGGACCATATTTCCGAATCCATCGCCTTCCTGTAGAGGCCGGGACACCTACTCGCCTACTAGCTGCAGTTGTAGAATAGCCTTCCAACTCCCATAAAGTAATTACTGCTGTACGTCTATCCATAGTTACCAATGTTTTGAGCTGTGAGCAGGAAGCAATAGGTAAAAGCTAGTACCTGACGTGTGGTTGGTTAATTGCACGACACGCCTATTGTGGGGAACGACTTGGTTAACGACTCGCGAAAGAAGTCTGAAAATGGTGCGCCGTAATAATAATATTAAAAACAGTTTTTATAAAGGAGTAGTAATACATACGAAAAGCTGTTTAAAGAATGAATTGTTATACTGACATTACACGTATAAAAACATATACCATAAACCAAACAGATTGAGCGATATGATGATAGCTGTATTGAGACGAACACTTTCGAAGTCCAACTTCGGGTATCTTCTGAAAACAGTAAACTAAAGCTGCTGGTTCGAACCTCCAAGCCAACCTTAGCAATCGGTAAAAAATGTACAGATATGTTTTTCTTTCTGTTAAATATAATAAGACATGTTGAAATGGTATTAAGTGTAGAAAAAAAGTAAAGTTGATTGAAATAGTTAATGATACAATATTTCGAAACTATATATTCACACTCTCGTTTCGTCATTGTGATTTCCATACGAAAAAAATAATTTACATATGAGCTCAGTTATATTTCAGAAGCAGCTTCCGAAAAGCGGTCATGTTAGCTCAGTGGTACACTCCCGAGCGTTTAAATCGTGAGTTTGACACCCGTTCAGGTGAGATTCTTTTATGATATTCTACTTTCCTCAATGCATGAAAATTATGTAAAATAGTTACATTACAATTCATCAGTTGAATATATATATTCATATCATTTCACGACATAAGCAATTGTTGTCTTTAAAATATAACATTTGAGGTATTGACAGAACGTCGGTATATGTGAATATTAAATACAAATTAAGAAAATCGTGTAATAGCAATAAATAAGTTATGTAATGTATTTATTTGCAGCTATTTTCATACGCAGGTAACTTCTCAATATTTGCATTACAGCATTTAGGTAGAGCATATCGAAAATCGGATCGTGGTTCAAGACAAAAAACTAGCTAGCCCCAAACTATCACGTAGAAATTCACGAATCGCAAAGTAAAGTGATGAGATTGAGAGCGGCAATACCTTAATCGCTCTCTCTCACTCTCTCTTATCTGCATTTATACATATAAAAGTGTATGTATGTATGTTCCAACATAACTGATGTATGCCTACAGCAGGGTTTCTCAACCTGGGAGTCGTGGCTCCTAGGGAGTCGCGAAGTTAAGCGGAAGAAATAAATATAGTTAGAATCTAATACCGTAAATTATTTTGAATTTTGTTCTAATAGGCATACTTTTATTTTTTATACATACTGTAAAGAACAATAAAAAATAAGTCTACTGAACATTGTCAAAGGGTGCAGAGTTGTTTAAAAATGAATTTAAATGAAAGACGTATGATATGATACTAATGAGAACTGTATATAGAAATACTAGAAAAATACACATGGCACAAAACCTGCACATTGAAATACAATTAAAATTGAAACCTAATGAAATACCTAAGCATGGGGTAATTTCACTAGTGCAGCAATGCCCGGTTCAATCTTCGTGACGAACATTATGAAGCCATTTTCAACTGATAAACGATTTCTTGTCTTTCTTTTAATGTTTACCATGAAAAAAAAACTTTCGCACAAGTACGATGTAGCAAATGGAATTATTACTTTTAAAGCAGCAGATACCAGACCAGGATATTCTTCTCTCCTCATCAGGCAGAACTTGTCCAAGTCTTCGTTACAGAAAACCAGTTGCAAAGACTTGTAGCATGATCATTCTATTATTTGGTCAAGAAGTTGTGGGCTTAGATCAGATACGTTAATGGCCTCTTCAATGGAGGAGTTTAACATCCATCTTTTGTCCAGGAACTTTAGTCAAAAAATGGACGTTTCTTCGGAAAAATTAAGAGCCAAGGTTTTTCTTCACAAAAACGTTCAATAGCTCATTCTAAATGACATATCAAAAGTCCCCGACTTTCTGCTGTACGCTTCCCCTTTTTTCGGGGGGTGGAAGTGGGGGAGGAAAACGCAATTTAAAATACTATCAAATTCAGCTTATTTGCAGGTTGACCTAAATATTCCGAATAAAAAAACAAACTTTACCGGGAACGCTTAGCACATTTACTCATAAATGTTACACAGGAAATCCCAAAGAATATCGGGTCGGGTTTCGGAAATATGACGTCATCAAAATGGCCAACACCAGAATGTGTAGTGTTTTGTGGGAATGGTTATAACTTTCTGCAGAATAGTGGTAAAACCGTCGTTTTTTTCAGATTGAAGATAATTAATTACCAAATGTACGGAATGAAACGTGCTGTCTGTATCGTTAATTTCTTTCGAGATACAATAACAAGAAACTAGTTTTTGAGTACCTGCTTTTAAGTGTAAATGCAAATAACTCAGTAATCATAAAATATTTTAAAATATATCTTCAAATAAAGGTTGTAGAACATTATAAAGCCTTTCCAACGGTACATGTACCTGCATTTTTTGTAACTAAAACTAACTATGGTGTTAATCCTCAAAACGTTTATTAGGGCAGAGAGGATGGGTGACTGGACGGCATATTTGTCTGCAGTGAAGAGGATGATTTCGTATTTCCACGTCGCTAAAAGTGCCAACTTGTTTGTACAAGACATGGTAAAGTTGGAGAACATAATGGATGGAGACATCTATAGAAAATTTACTGCAGACTTTTTCACTGTTAAGCGATCAGAATTTTTTTAGTGGAACTCCAACAGATATGGTAATAGAACAGTCACTCATGAGTCTTCAAAGATACGAGGAGGCTTTGTGCATGGAAGAAGTACAAAAGAGAATGTTTTAACTAAGTTTGTTTTTGGTTTGTTAAGTGCGAGCAACATTTCTGAAGGACTAGAAAACTTTTGTGGGATTTCGTTTGCAAGTGAAGAACAGAGTGTAGATGCACGAGAATCCCGAATCAAACTGAACCAAGATTCCCGAATGTACAGGTTACCATGTCTATAGGAACAGGGGTTACAGGTAATGTGGAGAAGATAAACTGCTACGATGTACTGAACATTGGAGCAACCATAATAGAAAGGTAAGTTGGTGACAATTTTCATGACATAAAATATTCTCGTACTGATAGAGTTATTTCTCTTCAAACAGTGAACAGTCACCTTACGGTACATGATGTTACTGTGCCTGTCGATCTACTGCTGTTGTTTCAACGATTCAGCGTAATCAAAAGATTAGCTGATGACCTTCGAGCATGTTTAAATTTCGAACTTGCTCTTTACCCAACGGCTCTTTTTAATGCAACTGGAATAAGAAAAACGAAGAAATCATCCTTATTCAACATCTTCAACCCGACCAATATTCATCCTGATCTCGGAAACGTAAAATACGTCGTTGATGGAGGATTCCTTCATCGAGTGCTGTTGCGTCAAAACGATTCTTTCATGGATATTTGTGATAAATATGTGGCATATGTGGAAAAACACTTCGGTCAAAGACTGTCATCGTATTTGATGGATATGGTAATCCTCAGAGAAATGTAAAAGGTATGGAGCATCTTCGACGGTCCTCGAAAGTAGCATCAGCAACAAATATATTTGATGGAAACATGGTTGCGACTAGGAGCCAAGAAAACCTTCTCGCCAATGCAAACAACAAAAGTAGGTTGATTGGTTTGCTCACTGATAAATTCAAGGCTGCCAATATTGATGTCAAACAAGCAGAGAATGATGCTGATGTCCTCATTGTAGAAACCGCACTCACGATATCAAAAATTAATTCTAATTCTACAGTTATTGTTAGTGAGGATATTGATTTGTTAGTAATCATGACAGCTCGAACTACCCCGAATTTATATTTTTTTTCTTGAAGCCAGGAAAAGGAAAGACAGAGCCAAGGAGTTTAGAAGGTGTATGCAAAAGTCACATTTTATTTCTACATGCTTTTTCAGGCTGTGATGGAACATCTGCCATTTTTCAGAAGGGGAAATCAGCTTGTTTGAAATTATTACAAAAACGTCAAGATTTAGAACATGTCGTAGAAATTTTTAATCGAAGTAATGTTTCCCATGCAGAAATAACTGAAAATGGCATACAGTTTTTTTTTGGGGGGGAGTTATACGGTGTATCTGCAAATTACATTTTACTAAATGATTGCCGTTATCATTATTTCACCAAATCAGTGAAGAGAAGTAAGTCTGTCGATTTAAAAGACCTACCACCGACTTCAGCTGCAGCTCAACAACATTTGTTTCGAGTTTATTACCACGTACAAACATGTCTCGGAAACCAACTAAATCCTGAGGAGTGGGGTTGGGTTATGAAAGACATTTGTTAGTACCAATTCGATCAACGCAGCCAGCTGCTCCACCGTCCCTTTTAAAAGTGATTTTCTGTTTATGTTTTAAAGGATGCGGCAATGTGTGTGGATGTCAAAAGCTGGGTCTCTTCTGCTCTGTTGCTTGTGCAAATTGTCACGGACAATCCTGTTTGAATGTCATTCCAACGGAAGTATTCTCTGAATGTGAAATATTCATGAACGCCGAAGAAATAGAGGTAACAAAACAGGTCGACCTGCTATAATTACAATTATTATTTATCAATCAGCAAAGGAACTCAATAAGTAAACAATTTCAGGTAAGTTGAATAGTTTACATTTCTTAATATGACATTTCTCATTCTACAAACGATAAGAATCTATCGCCCAACGTTGTAAATCCTCATTTTTGTATCTGTGTCTGGGATATTGAATCTTATATCCATTTTTTTTTCAAAATAAAAAAAAATGCTTTTATTGTCTTTACAAGAGTCGGTCTATTAAATAAAACAACATACCTTCCTTACATTTCAAAATACAAAAAATGCAGGTACAGTTACCGTTGGAAAGGCTTTATAATGCTCTACAATCATTGTTTGAAGATATATTTTGAAATATTTTATGATTACTGAGTTATTTGCATTTACACTTAAAAGCAGGTACTCAAAAACTAGCTTTTTTGTTATTGTATCTCGAAAGAAATTAACGATACAGACAGCACGTTTCATTCCGTACATTTGGTAATTAATTATCTACAATCTGAAACAAAAACGACGGTTTTACCACTATTCTGCGGGAAGTTATAACCATTCCCACAAAATACTACAAATTCTGATGTCGGCCATTTTGATGACGTCATATTTCCGAAACTCGACCCGATTCTTTGGGACTTCCTGAAACATTTACGAGCGAATGTGCTAAGCGTTTCCGGTAAATTTTGTTTTTTATTCGGAATATTTAGGTTAACATGCAAATAAGCTGAATTTGATAGTATTTTAAATTGCGTTTTCCTCCCCCACTTCCACCCCCCGAAAAAAGGGGAAGCGTACAGCAGAAAGTCGGGGACTTTTGATATGTCATTTAGAATTAGATAATGAACGTTTTTGTGAAGAAAAAACTTGGCTTCTAATTTTTCCGAAGAAAAATGCTAAAATTCCTGGACTACTTGAACCAGCACCTTCGTCGATGGGAATATAGATAGTACAGTTACTGTATCCACTGTCAATGCCGGGCGCCGAAAAAAGGGGGCACAATTTTCGGAGGAAGTGTGCTACTCATGTTAGGAAAGTAGGGATGCACGCGAGACAAGACGAGACGAGAAATGGAAAAGTCTCGTCTCGTCTCGCAACCTCAAACGTTGGTATCGTCTCGCGTAAGGTCTCGTCTCGCAAATGTGAAGTCTCGTCTCGCGAATCGCATAAAATTTTGAGTGTCATCTCGCGTCTCGCGGGGGACTTTCTCGCATGGTCTCGCAGTCTCGCATATATTCTAGGTCAAAATTTTGCAATGTGTCATTCTATGGCTGTTAATGAATGATGATGTGATATTCTGTCCGAAGGCAGGTATTTGACCTAAAAGTCCCTTGGCAAGGTGAATGGTGGTTTGCCATTGCTTTCCATGGGATGAATGTTTATCACATCCTAAGGAGACGGAACCTAGAGTTCAACATGTTATCCGAATTTGTGTCCCCTCCGCTCCAAATTAAAAGAAAAGTTGTGCTGGAATTTGATCGCTGGACCATTAATTTTCGTCAAATTAATGGCATAATTTACAGCAAAACCAGCATAAATTGTTGCTGGATCCAACATTGTTTTCCAGCTTACAGGTGTCCAGCAATATTTGGCTCTTCTAAAATATCGTCGCCACTATCAACATTTACACGTTTTGGTCGTTTCCTTGAAGGGTGATTTTCCAGTATAAAGATGTTTTTATACCACCAAAAGCGCTTGTAGACAACAAAAGAACTCCTCACAACACAATACGACCAAATTGTTTTGGTTCGATCGCGCTTGTAGCAATGTTGGATTATCGCATTTTATCAACTTTCGCTTTCAACATATAGTGCCAGATCTAGAAAATAAAATTACTGACAGATATAGGGCCATTCCTACCATCTTCCACGAAACCTATAGAGACATCCTGCCAAACCAGTATTTGAATTAAACTTCCGAACTAGAGGGGGATGTTTTTGATAAATATATAGAAAGAAAATACTTATTCCATGTAAAAATATCATGTTATTTCTGCGAGCCGGGCCGGGGATAAACTTTAACGAGAGGGGATTTCCCCGCCATCCCCCAACATTAATGCTAGTAGTAATGCGAAAAAGACAGAAACAACAGAAATATCATATTTCACAGCAATAGGGAGTCTTATTTGCTTTTCAGACCAAAAATAGAAGTTCATGCATTCGTGCACGCCGGCGTGTATGTGTTTGTGTCGCAAAATAAAGCCCTAAAGCGATGCTGTAATAAATTTCAGATTTACAAAGCTTTTCTTTTTTAATGATGTTTAGAAACTAAAGAAGGTTTTTATTCTAAAAATCAACCTTGAATAATAATAAATCTCATAAAATGTATATTGCACCAATCACTTTTTTGTTCCTGGAGGCATTAACGCTCAACTTAGAAAACTCAATAAATGTAAAATTACTAAATATACAATTAAATGTAATTCATAAATGTTGCGAGACTGCGCGAACAGCTTGGTAATTTTGCGTCTCGCGTCTCGCATAAAATTTTCACTCTTGTCTCGTGTCTCGTATCGCAAATGCGAGACGAGACGAGACTTCTCGCGTCTCGCGTGCATCCCTACAGGAAAGTGCATGTGCACATGTATAAAATAGAAGGAAAAACGTAATAAAATGTGCTCAAAATCAAGGAAAGGCAGGGTTTACTTTTGAAAATTTTATTGAGCTTCGTGCCAACCATGGTGGCACTTCGCAGCTAGTCTGTCGACCTCACTCATATGTACGGAGACATCGTCCTATACTCTCGCCACGGCACTGTTCACTTTAAATAAGAATTGGATTCTACTATTATAGAAATAGGTATGTTAACAACCCACACAAGCTTATTATAAAACACAAATTATAAAAAGGTCGCTGGCAAGAGGATGTGATAAAAGGGGATCGTGATAGAAATTAGATTGAGAACCACTGGCCTAGAGTAATTTTAACCAAATTTCATATAGTCTGAAAAAGAGTGCTGTCGGGTTACCTATGGTAAATGGGAGGGGATTACATAAAAGATTGCTAGAAAATGATCGGTATTAGTGTCGAATTCGTAGTTTTCGGGGTCGCTTAGATAAATAGTGTGACTTTCGATTTCGCTTAACTCCGATTAAGGTCTCATTAGTAGGGATGGGCACGAGCGACTTTTCTATGAAACTCGACTCGACTCGAAACAGACATCTTTGAGGTCTACTCTAGGACTCGGAGCGAAAAATATCCTCCAACTCGACTCGGATTAGAGTCGAGTCAAACTAAAACGAGTCAAATCCTGTGTGTAGTCCTACCTAGACAATACATAGACAATATAATTATTCTATTATCAATTATACTACTATTACTACAAATAATAATAATAATAATAATAATAATAATAATAATAATAATTATTATTATTATTATTATTATTATTATTATTATTATTATTATTATTATTATTACACCGTGTATAAACATGAACGATAGATGGTTAGTAAAGGAATGCTAAAAGCTAGTTGACGGCCGACGTCGGTAGTCATGACGTCTACAAGGCAAAGACATCGTTCATTACCCTAAGCTGTAAGCGTCGGTGGACTACAGATGGTCAACTATTGACCTCTCGCCAAAAATTGGTGGCCCCCCAGCGACAATCCGCGGTGGCCCCAGTTCCATTTTGAAAACTTTACTACCAGCGGCAGAGACGCGATGAAACGACAACGAACCACAAAATTATTCTCCCAAAATATGTTAAAATGCCTATATGTGTGATTTGTTTATATTTAGATGAGTCAAAAAAAATACCCCGGGGTGGACGCGAACTATCAATATTACGATTACTAGGCACGTGTTCTTCTGATTTCCCCACGGCAACGATCATAAAAAGCTTGCTTGTTGATGGATAAATCATTGACGTCTTACTTTAGCTAATCAGACAAACCCCTACATCTCGAGTTCTAGGAGGTGGTACCGTGAACCGTTTTAGATTTATTGCTTTCTGGTGGGTACTATCTATGTGCAAAATTTGAGCATAATAGCCGACATGCATCTTCGGTGCCTCTTATCTTTAGTACAATTCTAACCAGAGATGGTGTGGGTCAATGAAAATTTGATCCACAACCCACCATGATCCAGTATCACCCACCACCCAAATGACCCATTGGCCCACTCTGACCCATCATCTATCGTGATCCACTCTGACCCACCACCAACTATGAACCACTCTGAACCATTGCGACCAACTCCGACCCACCAACACCCATCGACATCAACTCTGACCCATGATCCACGTCCTCTTCTCCGTTGACTAAAGAGGCTACACTTGTAATAAAACAAGACTGTGAAATTATCACTTATCGGAGTTTGAATTTCTACCGTCAATGGCTCAAGCACCTTTCTGTTACAATACTGGTGGATCTGACCTTTACGATATATAATGGCAAAGTGTTTCTCAACTTCCGAATTAAAATGAATTTAAATTTATCATATATAATTGTTTCTTTGTTGCCTTACAGACACATTTCAGTAGAAAATAGGATGAAATTTGAATGTCTCAAATCAAGGAAAAGTAGACCAACGTAAAAAAAAGAAAGAAAAACTAATTTTCTATATCATTAGCACCTGGAGTGCCACTCTCTATCGCCACAATCCACCTCGAAAATTATGGATTCGACACTAATGTCGGTCTTTATATATACTAGCAATATATATAATTTTGATGACAGCCCCTTTCATTTTTCCTAGGAGAGCAAACGGGTACTGCCACCGTTAGGACTAAATTTGGTCTTAAATGACATTAAAATTTCTACCAATTAATTTAGCGATCAGTGTTGCATTTAAAAGCTCGGCGCCCCTACGCACTTTTGCTCTCGGCGCCCCCAATAACTACATATTTCTCCGCCCCTTCATCCCTAACTTAAAAATAAAACTTAATTCGAATATGCTTAATTAGTGAATTTATTACATTTAAATACCACTCACTACATGCTACAGCTAGAACTACGTTACAAAAAATAGCAAATATGAAACGTGTTCTGAATTATTTTTAGATTTCTTACGCTATTATTATACATATTAGAACAGTAAAAGAGGATTGTTGATGAAATAGTATATTTGCTCTTGATTTTTAACTTTTTCATACGGAAAAAAATAAAATATTATTCAAGTTTTAAACTTTGAACTCTGCAAATATATTGCCCTCTAGGCAATGGGACAAATGTGAAATTTGGACTATTGGGAAATGCGGCACTGTTAGTGGCGCTGAAAACTTACGATTCGATTCTAATATCAGTTGATTTCGCTACGTAATCACCCTGGGTGCTAATGGGAGCTTAATTGGACTTGAATTGAAAGTAGAACTATTCACCTAAGCGACCACGAAGCTATGGATTCGATACTAATATCGACCCGTTTCTAGCATTTTTGATATGTATCCCGACAGTACTCTTTTCCAGACTGTAAGAAATATAGTTATAATTGCGCTAGATATATCAGAATTATTTTGAAACACACACATACATACACTTTTATATTCTGTATAAATAGAGAGTGAGCGAGCGAGCGAGAGAGAGCGACTAAAGGCATCACCACTTCCACATTGCAAAAGCATATATCAGGAATTGAATTGAAAATCTATGTAAATACTTTTCTGCTGTGGCGTGCTTCATAAGGACAATTCCAGTCTGCTCACGTGACCTTTGGGGTTCATGAATTTCTTGCGAGCGTTGCGACTTTGGATTCTCTGTTTAAACCCTCGGTTTATGCATCGAATAAGTTTTCAAGAACATAAATGACATGCTGTATTATGAATGCTGAGAATTACTCTCTATATGACAAATAGCTGCAAATAAATACACTACATGATTTATTTATTGCTAGTGAACGAGTTTCTTGTATTTAACATTCTCATATATATAATACAGACCTACTGTGAACACCTAGCTATTTCAGATGTTATATTTTAAACATAATAATTACTCCATTCTGGAATGATTTTGTTATATATATACAACTGATGTATTTAATGTCATTATTTTATATAATTTTTCATGCATTGCGGAAAATGTAATTTTTAAAAAAGCTTAGACCCAAAATGGGATTCGAACTCACAACCTTGTGATTTGAAATCCGACAGCTTACCAGTGAGCTAACACAAGGACTTCTGCTAAGGTACTTTTAGCGATGTATAACGGTTCTCAAGAAAATTATGACATTCATACCCACTAGAAACGCTACTTTTGTTCTACTTTGACTATTATTTTAGTACTCAGGCGATAATTATGTTCTATGTCTTAACTTTGAGCATTCTTTTACATATGGAAAGATTCGTTTACACATCTAAATGTTCCATTACGTATGGAGAGCTAAATGACAAACAAGGATGCGCTGACATTAATACAAAGTTTCGAAATATTGTGTCATTAAGTATATCAATCAATGTTGCTTTTTTTCAACACTTGATAACAAGTTTTATTATATTTAAAAGAAGAAAAACACATCTGCAAACTTTTTCTCGATTGCAAAGGCTGGCTTGAAGGTTCGAACCTGGTTTACTATTTCCCGAAGATACCCGAAGTTGGACTTTGAAAATTTTTGCCTCAAAACACCAATAAAGAATGCGCTCAGCCTTTTTGAGACAAGGTGTACATTTCCAAGTCAGTGAACACTTACGCGCTGTAAACAATGCCTGTGAGGGGAGGGGAGAGGGATTTATAAAAATCACTGAAAATGACCGATATCAATGAGCGCTTTAATAAAAACGGAACAAATTACTATTTTTTCTTAATTTAACCCAGCGAAATTTGGGTGTGTCTTAGATTCGAGGACGTCTTAAATCCGAGAAACTATCGAGAAATTCTAAATTAAAGATATTATTAACGTGTTAATAAAACTACTTTGCTAACCATAAATATTCAATGATCTTAAAAAAGTTCGTTACTGAATTCTGTATGTCTGTGTGTCAATCCGTCTGTCTGTTATTTGATACTTTTTAAATTTTGAACACTACATTCAATAGAGCATCAAAAACTATTGGTGAAAGTGATTATATTTTTCGCGCCACACTTACCGTTTCCGAAATATCGAAGAAAAATGGCCGAATCCAGATATTTAAGGAGCCATATCTCGGGAACCGTAAGTCATAGACAGATGATATTGGCGTTGATCAATATCTAAAATAATGGTAAATACCTTGGCACCAAATAGTAACCAGCGTCCACTGTCCAACTGGCCACTGGTTTGGCCAATGGCCAGTTAGCTACTGACCACGAATTAATATCGGTATCAAAATGTTTACTATACTCTAAGGTATTGATTAACACTAATATCATCTCTCCATGACTTACCGTTCTCGAGACATTGGAAAAAAAGTACCAATATCTAGATATTTAAGAAGCCATAGCTCGGGAACCGTAAGTTGTAGAGAGATTATATTGACGTTGATCAATATCTAAAATGATGGTAAATATCTTGCAATCAAATAGTAACCGGTAACCACTGTTCAACTGGCGACTAGTTTGGTCAGTGACCAGTTGGATAGTGGCCATCAACTAATATTGATATCTAAATGTTTAGCATTCTATTAGGGATTGATTAACATGAATATCATCTCTCTATGACTTACCGTTCCCGTGATATTGACCACAAGATAGTTCCAATTTCAGGAGATTTAATGAGCTAAATCTCGGGAACCGTAAGTCACACAGATGTCATATTAGTGTTGATCAATATCTAAGAGGATGTTGAACATTTTGGTACCAAATAGTAATCTCTGGCAACCGATTAACTGTCTACTGGCCAACTGGCCACCGTTCCCTCAAAATTTCGAAATTTTAGAAATTTTAGCATCCATGTCTCGAGAACTGTAAGTCATAGAGAGATGATATTTGGTAATTTTTGCGAAAAAAAAGTGCGGATAAAAATATTTACTTTTGATCTAGGAACGATCACAGTTATCCTTCCCGCTCCATCTCTCCATTCTTTAGCGATTTGATGCTGTTAGATAACATTGTTTTTTTAGTTTTTATCAATGATTTTTCTCCTCCCTCTAGCATAAAATTTTAATGACCCGTAATGGGGGCACGGTGCCTCAGTGAAAGAGCGCTTACCTCTGGTGCGCGAGATTCATTGTTCCTAGCTCCGTCGAGAAAGTTGGTTGTGAACAATATCGTGCCCGTGATATTTCTACAGATACTCCCGTTTTCTTCCACAATCTCATTCCACCAATTCTTCAATCAGTGTACACTTCCTTTAACCGTCCTCCCCCTTAGCCTAAATGGCATAATTGTGTTACTGTACATGTGGGCTATTTGCATCCAATTTTGCAGTAAATTCGTTCTTTCGGTCTGTATTCATCCAAGAAAACTTGAAAGTTAATGTCATAACTAATGTCCGGATTTATATATAATTAAATATTTTTCCTTCATATTAATCAAATCATTAAATGTATGTGATTCACAACTGTAGGATGCTTCAACTCAAGTTTCATATTACATATGTTTACATATTCTGACCAATATTACACATTTCTACGATTTCTACATTCTTTACATAAAACTGTCTTAAAATTTTGCGTTTACTGAAATGTTAATTTAAAATAAAAAAAATAACTCTCCAACTGTGCAAGGCGTGCATGTAGATTCCATTTTGTCATGTCTATCTTTTCGTTTCTTTACCAAAAGAGAAATCTCTCTTTTACATTTCTCAAACCATGTTTTGCAGATTTTTAACCCTTAACAAAAGAAATATAAGAAGAAAAAGTAAAAATTCCCCCTCCCGGGTACATTAGCAGCGCCCTTTATTCTCAACTCTGGAAGAAAACAGATCAGGTGCCTCAGAGGCGACTGGCCAGGAAATTCCTAAAATGAAGTCGTTTTGATTGTTATCGGAGGCCGGACGAGAAAAAAGATGAAAGCAAATCCTCGAGTTCAACTTAAAGCTGTATGCTAGTTTGCTGCCTGGAATTTACTGCAAGAGTTGGTACCAAGAACCTGGCGACAATGGCAATATCATAGAAGGCAACCTAACCTTTCAAAGAACTTCGCTATGTTAAAGCTATGTAAAGAATTCTCTGCTATGTTAAAATAGGGGTTGGAAAATAAGCCATAATCTTGTATTAGCTCTACTATGTTGCATAGTATTATGTAATATCTGCTATGTTCAAATAGCGGGTTGAAAAAGTGATCATAAAAAAGAACGAATATTATGTATCCTCTGCTATGTTAAAATAGAGGTTGGAAAATAAGCCATACTCTTGTATTAGCTCTGCTATGTTACAAAGTCTTTTGCTAAGGGTTGAAAAACTTGCTCATAAAAGGGAACGAGTTCACCCCTAAAAAATGGTCATAAAAGGGAACGAATACACCCCATAAAAGTGCTCATAAAAGGGAATGAATACACCCCTAAAATGGAGGTCGTAAAAGACCGTGGGTGAACGGTTCATGGTGCTCGATTTCTCGTATCGTCCTTGTGTCGTCCGGCATAGTGTGTCAGGCGGCACTGGGAAATTCGTTGTCTGCTTCACGCGGGACTGAGAAAGTGGGTAGTGGGTCAGTGGCGCAGAAGCCCCCTTTTTCTACTAGTATCGATGATGCTTTTCTACGGACGGTAAAGTGGTGTTGTGCCAAGTGTGTTATAAAAAAAATCGATGTTCAAAGAATTCTCAGTTAGAACAATATGTGCGAAGTGCACTCCATACAAGAAATAAAAATTTGCGAACTGCAAAAACAAGTACTCTTGACGCAAATGCATCAAGATACTTCAGTGAGTGAGATTTTTAAAGATTTGTGCCAAGCAATGGTAGCAACCAACATTTTTTGGAACAAAGTTCAAGTGCCAAAATTCCGTGCTTTTAAAGAGAAGTACCTCGGGCGTTTTATTTATGACGACTCCACTCTTCGAAAGAGTTATCTCCAAGTTAGTTACAAGGAAGCTATAAATTCCATTAGGGCAGAAATAGGTAGTTCACATATTTGGATTCCCGTGGACTTAACAACAGACGTTTTAGGACGTTTTGTAGCAAATTAAGTGATTGGAAATTTACGTGAAGATGTTCCATCTAAATCCTATCTTATTGAGGGTAAATTGCTGGAACGCACGAATCATTCCACGATTGCTCGCTCTGTAAACGATTGTCTTAAAGTGGTGTGGTAGGAGTTCAGGAAGAAAAAGTCCTTGTTCTCTATACAGATAGTGCAGCGTAATGTTAAAAGCTGCTAGAGCATTTATAGTTTTTTACCCTTACTTAATTCATTTCACCTGTATGTCCACGCTCTTCCAGATAAAAATATTTATTAAGGCGCCACAACGTGTTCATATCTACATATATCAACTGCCAGACGTGTCATTTCCTCTGGAGCCTGTGCTAACGAGATGAGGCACTTATATACAGGTAGTACATTTCTACAATGAACATTTTCAAAAAGTTAAACCTGTTGTTCATTCATTTCCATCGGAATTTGCAATTGTTTATTCATTTGCATTGGACTTTGCTGTGTCAGTTGGCATTGCTCAGAAACTATTTAATGACTCAAAAGTAGCATGTGATATCGCATACATAGACAGCAATTTTGGTTTGCTTCTTACAAGCATTAAAAAGCTAGAGACTGTATGGCGGCCTCTTCTGGAATCCATGGAAATCATAGAGGATGCAAAGAGACTGCTCCAAGGTGTGTGTGGAGATTTAGGAGAAAACGTTCGAGAGAACCTAAAAGCAATACTGGAAAGAAACCCGGGTTACGACCGCCTATTCGCAGTGTTTGAGACGCTCAGTGGTGAATCTAGAACCGGCCTGAAGATATTTCCTCCAACTACATCCCCATGTTGAAATGTCCTCCTGTTACCTCATGTGATGTGCAGAGATCATTCTCTGCATACAGGAATATTTTATCCGATCGCCGACAAAACTTTACTCCTGATCATTAGGAAAACTACCTTGTAACCCATTGTGAAACAATACACAGTTGAATTGCAGCCACATCTTTTGTAAGTACTTTATTTCAAATTAGAAATGTTCATTAGTGGAAGTATTCTTCAATTGTAGTTCAGGTGGTATTGTTTAAAACATGTAGGACTGCTTTTCCCTGCCTGAAATAAATATCTAAAACAATACATTTTGTCTTAAGTTACTTCTAGTATTTAAATTTGCATATTGTATATAATTCAGTCCAAGATTGGCCCGTGGTGACGGATGGGCATATCGTGTATATATATGTGTATATGTGTTTTTCTAATGTTAGAACTCAGTCCCATTATCACGTTAAATACACTTTATAACTTGTTCTCTCGAGTGCCTTTATATCTAAATGAAGACATAACATAATGTTTATTGCTTCAAAAATAGTCATGGACCTTACTATGTTTAGTAATATATTAATATTTTGCTTACCTATTTTAATAAAATAGTCCTATAATCACACTTATTCACAGCTATAGATAACCAGCGAAACAAGATAAAACAAATAGACTCACACTATTACAAACGAAATACGATGTACTGAACACAACTTCACTCTGCTAAATTTCACTTACAATTATTCTTTTTTCATATTACACACACACACCCAGGTGATTGCCTTCGACCAAACATGTCATAAAAAGATCAGATACCTCTTCAATAATTGGGGTCTCATACTAGTCATCGAATACATATATCATCACGGTTTTAATGCAGACATCACATAACACCTTTCACATGAAGACTTGGGAAAGTCGTATTTCATTTTGTTTATACAGGCATCTCTATAGGAGTGTGTTTCAATACTAAATTTCGATGATGCAGTTCTTCATGCTATGGGAATACTTTTCAAAGCAATATCTCATCATGTGCAACACAAGCACCTGGGGGGTTGAGTATACAAATTTTCATCCTTCGTTGTCAAAACTTTATGGGATGCTATGAGAAGCTTCCGTTATTAAATCATGCTCAATCAATGAAATCCAACATGTTTTATAACAATCATGAACTAAGATATTCATCTTAGCAAACCAGCGCCCTGGGAACGTTTCCAGGGTGATATTTTTCCCACGAGGGGTCATAACCTACAGGCGTTTCGTGGGAATAAGACCAGGGCTAAATCCTCACGCTCTTCGCAGAAGATTTGGGGGCTGTGGGGGTCCATATAGCTTCCCAATGTGATGAGAAGCTTCCGTTCTTAGCTTCACAGGATGCACAGGGAGTGGGGGTTCAAAATAGCTACCCAACACTATGAGAAGCTTCCGTTCTTAGCTTCGTAGGAAGAGCGGGGGTTCAAAATAGCTATAACATAATATATGAGAAGACGAGTAAGAGGAAAAGGCATGTCTCATATTGTTTCCATAGCTCTCCGTAGGCCTCCAACAGTATACGTCCTTATTCTAGGTTAGCAACATACTAGTTAGGCCGTTTTACGACCCCCTGGGAACTTTCCCACGTCAGGCCTAAAGGACAACGGGTCAAATCAATCCCAAGTACATTATTCACTACAGTGCTCACCTGCGGTTTTTGAAGAACAGTTACAATGCTTTTTATTCTAACTTTTTCAAAAATTCAATAGATTAGTTGTTATCAATCTAATGCATAGAAGGCTATCAAGGGGCACAAGCTTGCTTGACTAAGGACAATATTTCGCTCATAAAAATTCCTATATCACATGCCTCACATTCCAGACTTTCTCCATACTCAAGTCATTATAAGTTACCTTTATGCAGACTTTCACGTCTCTATCTCATTCGGAGGTACCTAATCAATTTGATGAGAGAGTTAATTAACCGATCTCTTCCTTAGCTAAGGACATTTCGGACTTTTTCCTAACATTTAGGACTTTATCTATACTCAAGTCACTATAAAATAACTTTATGCAAACTTTCAATTCTCTATCTCTTGGAAAGAATCTTATCAATTTGATGAATGAGTGAGTGAGCCAATTTCTTGCTTGGCTAAACACAATTTTTCGCCCTTAAAAAATACTAAACACATTCCTCACATAGAGGAATGTTCCCATACTCAAGTCATTATAAGGTACTTTTTGTAAAGATTCACGTATCTATCTCATTCGGAAGTACTTAATCAATTTGATGAGTGAGTGAATGAACAGTTTTCTCGCTTGGTTAAGGACACTTTTTCCCAATAGAATATTTCCCATAACACATTCCTCATATTTCTGTCCTTCTCCATACTGATATCGTTATGAGGTACTTTTATGCAGAGTTTCACTTCACTATCTCATTGAGAAGTACCTAATCAATGTGATTAGTGAGTGGATATACATATTTCTTCCCCAGCTAAGGACACTTTTTGCTTATACAAAATTTCGCAAAACTCATTCCTCACATTAAGGAATTTTCCCATTCTCAAGTCATTATATTGTAACTTTAGTAGAGTTCCACATCTCTTTCTTATTTGGAAGTACCTAATCAATGTGATAAATAAGTAAATGGATGTATTTCTTGTTTGGCTAAAGACACTTTTTCGCCCACAAGAAAATCTCACAACACATTCCTCACATTAACGAACTTTCTTCTTCTTTACTTCTTTTTCTTTACTTTTTTGGGCTTTTCGTTTATTTTGGAATCTCACCACTTTGTTTTTTCCTATTGCTAAGTTTTCTCTTTTATTCTTATAATTCCTTTTTATTCTTTTTTACATCAGCTACCGTTTTGGCAATAGCAGCAGCTTTGGTAGCAGAAGAACCAAGAGCATCTATTAAAGCTAAAATAGTTGGAATAATAATACAAAACCTCCATAATGAACATTTATTGATTTGTCTTCATGTGTTTGTTTATTTTCTTAACTTGTAATATACAAAGGGTTAAAGACATACATTGAACTTTACTTACTTTCGTTTCTTTCTGTTTGATTTGTTTTTTTGTTAAAATGTGACCAATATTTAATTCCTTAAGTTCGTCGTTAGGAATGGTAAAAGTAAAACTACCCAACATCATACTTATATTTATTGTAAAAGTAAAACAAAATATTTCCATAAAAATTAAACACAATACATACAAACTAAACCTTAACACGCTACATACTTATAAACCTAAAAAAGTTATTTTGTATTCATCGCTAATGCAGTACCCAAAGCTTGTAACCATTCTGTTATCAAATTGGATTCCTTTGCGAAAGCTCTTTACCTTGCTTTATTTTCTAATTCTTTGTGTGCAATATGTCTAGAAGCTGTATTTCTATTATCGCTATATCATGTTCTGTACAAGCTTCATCTAATGGGTTATTACCTTTATCTCATCTTTCTTACCTTTCTTGTAGCTTAGTACCCGGACCACAATAACTACATCCAGGAATATGTAATTCAAATGGAAGTGTATTAATGAAATGGATCAGTAATCCCTTACCATATTTTTCACTATTCCAAAACTTTTGTTTCAACGTACTCAATATCTTTATCAAGTAATCCACACCCATTGAATCATTAGAAATAAATTGTGAGAGTTTAGAATTAATACTATTCATAATACCTAATTTCTCATTTTAAGAATTATTATTTCCGGATTTTTCCTCTCCATCTATAAGAATCAATCGATCAAATGCTTTCTCACACCATCCATCCATATGTATTATTTTGGTAATTCGTTATATATCTTGATTCCCACTCCTATTTTCTTTCCGTTTGGTGTTGGAGCTAAAGTTGGTTTTATAAATTAATCCGAAATAGGTTTGATATTTCTTTATATTTCTCGCTTCTATTTGGATCATTATTACGAAATGCAACATTAGAATCAATTACTATTTGTGTATATTTTAGGTCAACATCATTATAGTTTGTTGGATTATCTTTTCTCAGTAGTTTTCATAAACCTTCTGATACTGGGTAATGAAGATTTTTAATGACTAAATCATCACTATCTATTTTAACTTCTGTATGCTCTATCACATATATGATTTTCCTATCTTTTTCATATGGTTGTATTCCAAAGCTTTTCTCATCCCCAGTTGCATAATATATTGAGGCACTTTTACCAAAATGAGTATTTGCTATATAATCTACTCCTTGTACCTTCTACTTAATTTGTTATTTAATTTGTTGTATTTCTTCTGTTATACGTGTATCACTTTTACTCGTAGGACTATCATACATATGAGGTGTCACTAATAAGCTTGAATCTACTCTTGCACTTTTATGTACAACTGGAACTAAGACTTGAGTTAGATTTTTATTTTCTTCTGCTACTTTTAATATATCTTATCCTAAACCTTTAATTACATTGGGAACAAGAAAATCTGGTTCTTTATATTTCTCATATTTCCTTCGATTAGACTGTAAAATATTCTTAAACCTTTTATCAAGTTCTTCTCTTAACTTTATATATTTGCTAGAATTATTAACATCAATTTATTATATAATGAAAAATATGGTATATACAATAAATATGGATATCTTTAGTAATATTAAAATAAGGCTCCAAATGTTACTGAAGGGTAATTAAAACTATTAAAAAATTTAAGTGATATAGATAAAGTTTTTACACCAAATAATACGACATGGGTTCATCTTAAAAACAAAAGACTTCTTAATGTAGATAATGCAGTCTATTGTTAAGATGTAGTAGCTTTAGAACAACTTGAACCAATAAAAGGTATAGATGATCTTTGGCAAGCTGATCTTGTACAAGTGGATAGTGCGGTATTAAAAGTTTGTTCCAAATTAAACAAAGCCTGTAAGTATTTGATAACGATTACTGGTGTGTTTTCGTAATATGCATTTGCTGTTCCTGTTAAAGATAAGAGCAGTAAGAATGTTACAAAAGTGATTGTATCAGTATTAAAAATTAGAAAACCTAGTAAGTTACAAACTGATGAAGATAAAGAATTTTATAACAAAGACTTTAGGGAGTTGATGAATGAATATAATATTAATCATTAATCAACTTGTAAAGGGCTTCCATCTTAGGACACTTGAACAGAACTCTCAAAGAAAACATGTGGAAGAAGTTTACTACACAAGGAAATTATAAATGGACAGGGATATTAAGTATATAGGGAAGAATATAAGCGTGATAAACCAAAATATTAAATTAATGATTACGTTCGCATAAGTAAATCTAAAGGTTTGTTTGATCAAGGATATACTCCTAACTGGTCAACAGATGTATTTGTTATTAATAAGTTTTCTCCATGTGATCCACCAACATACAGAAAGCGAGGATGTACGAGGAAGATTCTATGAGCAAGAATTACTAAGAACTAAATACAAAGATGAGTACCTTATAGAAAAAGTATTGCGTAAGAAATATAATAAAGTACATGCGAAATGGTTAGGGTTTGATTATTCCCATATAGGTTGGATATATAGAGATAATGTAGTAGTTTAAGTTTATTATATTTTGTCATTTTATGATTATCACTCATAAAATATTATAGGGTAGCATATATTTAAAGTATCGGAAATCGAGTGTGGAAATTGTGAGTCAAAAGAGCTAAATCATATTTCCAGAGGTGGAATTCCAGCCGATGAAACTATTTGAAATGTAATAGGCGGACAGATAAGGAAACAGGACGCTGCTCTGTTGTGTCAACATGGTGGTAAGAGAATAAAGAATCACAAGAGTTATTAGATACTATGGTAAAATATCCGGTGGCAAGAATTTCGTCCACCGCTCTAATGGCCGAAATTTCGGCAACTTCAACACATTTAGTAAAAGTAATTGTTTCGGATCCCCTTCTAAAAGGATGATGGGAGAGCAGTGGCCGGGATGATAGGGACCGCTCTATATACATAATAAAAGCAATTCCTCTAATTATAGAGACAGATCTAGTTTATACATAATAAAAGGAGGAGCAAGCACAATTATAACAGGAAAAATAGTGCATGTGCCATTATAATTGGTTTCAGAATAAAGAATCACAGGAGTTGTTAAAGTATTATGAAAAATATTTAGTTCCCTGTGATTCCAAGAGGTTGCAAAAAACAATCACCGTGAAACTACTCAGTTGTCAAACTCAAATGTGTCTGCGGAAATGAAAATATAAAATGGTACTCTCGAGACATGAAGTCAGTCGTCCTAAATAAGTGTGATATGCTTAGCTCCGACGATCCTACATCTTCCTAAACTTCGTGGCAAATACCCCTTTTGGCTCTGTCCTCCGTGGTTTTGTATAGTCGAAAAGCGATGAGTCCGACGTTCAGCGAACTTGGATAGGTTAAGCTAGGCGGAAAGGAACGCGGAAAGGTAAGAAGGAAACTAGTCGCTTTTATTGACAATTTCATGAACGAGAACTGAGAAATACATACTTATGCAAGTTTTCTGGAAATGTACAACGGTAATAAAAAGTTTATATTGCGCTGAATTTTATATAGTTCATGATTCTGTAGAAAATAATCGTAAAAATAGTAAAATAGAATTTAACAAATTAAATCAATAGTTCACATCTTATCACAGTCACATCACTGTTAGTACACAAATACTTCACAATATAATCCCTCAATCAACCATATCAGCAAACTCTGTTATGAAATCTTGTGATAAATCGTTGCATGTTATAGTCATCCAGTTAACTAAATCTGCAAACTCTATTATTAAATCTCAGGTAAGTCATTATATGTTAAGTCTTCCGTAGTGATCTTATCCTTGAATTTACGTATTAAATTTGCTGTAGCATTTTCACTTAAACGCATATCTGTTAGTGTACGTTACGTTTCATCTCACAAGTACATAATATACTTCTGAATATTATTTTGTATATGGTGTTCGTTATCTTCCTTAACAGCCTTTTTAAATAAATGATCTAACATACCAATAGCTACACAAAAATAAATCAAATCAGAATTAACTCTTCAATTGTCATCATCTAGATTATAATGTTCATCTCGGTTACAATAAATATCATCTACATAATGCTCCACATTAATTAAAAGATCATCATCTTCCTCATCTAAGTAATAACACATAAGATTTTATACAGGTGTTAGATATAATACTTCTTTAGCAACTGACGTATTCGATTACGATTTACTGTGCATAAATATGTGTAACTTCATTTTTGTAAACGTCTATAAAAATAAAATTACTTTTCGAGACTTTCTCGAAAACCATGAAAACTACTTCTCAATTTAAAATGTAAGAAAAGGTGACCTGATATAAAAAGAAATATGCTTAAAATATAAATCACGACAACTCAGTGAAGAAAACAAACCCTACAAATCTATGACAAATAAGCTATTTCGGATAGTTCCATTGCATGAGGTGATCAAAATTGTATGGAGATGATGATTTGAGACAAGATTAACTTGACGTTTGAATGTTAAGAAGGTGAAATGGAATAAAGTATGGAATTAAGAAAAGTTATCAGAATACTATATAAGAGAATTGAAAGATAGGGTGAATTCGAAGGAAATATCCTATAATCAAAAATTATCAGAAGACAGATTGTAAGAAGGGAGATGAGAGACTTTGAAAACAGAGTTGACTGGATGGAAATTTAATCTAGGCAGGAACAATCAGAAGACCTTATGAGAGAATTTAAGGACAGGGTACATTGGAGTTACAATTACAAGTGAACAAAAGTTATCACAAAAATTATAAGAGAATTTGAGTATAAGCTCCATGGTGATCTTTGTGTACAGTCGATGGTTTTTGAGAATATATCGGAAGGTTTCATTAGAGAATTTTGTGATAAATTTAAGACAATGATTGTTGGAACATCTTGGCAGTTAAATGTAAGTTGAGTGAACAGTTCATTAGAGATTTCAAAGATAACTTCTTGGTCCATCATATTACGTGACCAAGTGTTATCTGAAGCATTTATTCTATAATTTTGTTATCAAGTCTTTTGGTGTGGGATTGTAAGATTTTAAATTTTAACTTATCAGCGAATTATATGAAGAGATAGAGGAAGCTGATGACATGAGCTGTTCTATTTGTGTTCGGAATTATATTTACAAAGTTAAAATTATATGCAATCATACCTTTTGTTAGAGATGTTTGAGAAAGTGGTTGTGGTTAAATGTTAACTGTCCATTATGTAGAAGAGATCTTAGAATGTATCCTGAAATCATTGATCATAGTGATATACTTTATGATAATATACAGTTTTATGATGCAGTTAAACTTTTACGGTAATGTGTACCGTCACAGAAATGGAAGAATAAGATGAGAGTGAAAGTGAAAATGAGTCATTACAGAATCAGAATGCAAATACAAATAGACGGAAAAGAAGAAGACGAGGACAGAGAAGAATAACCAGAAGAATATGAAAAACTGAGATTGTGAAAAATAAGTCTTATAAGAGGTGTAGTATTCAGTTAAACATTTTGATCTACTACATAACTGAATAATATAAACACAAATAGCTGCAGCCTGTTAAACTTAAAGATCTAGATAAGTCTAAGTTCTATGAAATCACAGCTTAGTATCTTATCCAAACTAAAATGATTCAAAGTACATTAAGATGATACTCTTAAAACTATATTATCGGATAGAAACAATCAAGACTCTGAACGAGTAGAGAGTGATTTGAAGAAAATGGGAATATTTATTCAGAACGAAGGCTTAAAGAAATATAGTAATGGATCTACAAAATATATACTTATCTTCGAATCAAAACTAGAAACTAGAATAAGTATGTAGCGTATCAAACATTATTAGAGCCAGTTCAACTGAATAACAGTTTATCGCTCATCAACTGAATAATATTTCTAGTGATAGTAACACTTATATGATAATATCATCTATGTAATGTGAATTCCCGTCATCCACAACATGGCGCGTCCTCAGGTAGCGCATAGAGAAAAGGCTTCTAGATATAGGGGCTAGCTGCGAAAATACAGAATAAGCAGTTTCGGACAAATGACAAGGATGGATTTCAAAAATTAAATTTCAGAATAATTTCCTTATTCTAAGAAACATGATGAGTTATAATAGGCGCACTGTCGCTCAGCTGAAGCAGTTCTGCAGAGAAAGGTGTACTAGAGGTTACTTCCAAATTCGGAAAACTCAACTTATTTAATAACCATACGAAGAAAGTGTTGTACTACTTCTATTGAAGAAGTAATTGAAAAACCAAGAGTGAAACCCGAATCGGTACGAATTAATATAAATCTCCACAATTTAGCATTTAAATCATGATTAGAATAATGGATATTCAAAACAGATTATAAATATCATGATCCTCAAGAACAATATATTACTTCAAGATTAAAGACTTTAATAAATAGACTGAACCTAAGCTTAGAGAAACATGGTTCGTTGTTGGCTAATCTCTTGATAGATTGTCAATATAAGAAAGGGAAAGAAATTCAAACTTTTACTTCAACACCAAAAGCAAAGTGATATTAAAATCAAACAATCTAAAAGAGTTCATGAGTGGTGCTAAAGAAATATTAAGAATAAAAAAGGATGAGTTCCAAACTAGAGGTTCTGGATGGGTTCTAATTAATATAAATTACATAGAGTTAGCTCTTAACACACGAACTACCAAAGGGGTCATTTTGGCCCCTCACCGTTATTCACCATCCTCTAATTTGAACATTAATTACAATATGCAAAACATATTGCACCACTTTTCTTCTCTCTATTAAGTGTGAATATATCTTAAATAGCATATTTCAATTAGTGTTAGTTTTCTTTAAAAATGATGATTTACCTAGAACTACCACAGGGGTCATTTTGACACCTACGTGTTTACTTCGAAGATGAAAATGAAATCTTTGAGTTTTACGTCCAACTTTTATGCCGGCTAGGCTAAAGGAAACGGTGATGATGAAAAATGAATGTAATTGTTCAATGAACAAAGTGGGAGGAAATTGACGAACCTCGAGAAAACCCACGCAGACGGTGTTTGTCCACCACAAAGTCCACCTCCTATTTATCTTACTCTGGATAAAAAATGCCTTTTTCGATTCTTGTTTATACTTTTTATCAAGGTGTATTATTGATGCCTCCGAAACAATTGTGAACAATCATTGGTTTGAGGAGGTTGTTTTGAAGAACGTGTTTTACTGTTTGCGAATAATAGAGTCTTCAGGTAGTAAATGACATCCTGCAGCAGAGTTTCTAGCAAAGTTACAGGATATTGACGATAGTGGTGAGGATAGTAACACCTGAATTGAAATGGAAGATGTTACAGACCTTAAAAAATAAGATTTGTCCAGCAGTTATGACAAAGAAGTCAAATATACTGATTCTGATTCTAGTAATAATGATTCAAGTGAAGAATCTGAGCATGGGAATTTTACTGAAATTAGTGGTAGGCCAAGTGAATTCGGATCAAACTGTGTGGATGACAGTGGATGTAAACAACAAGACATGCGGAAGAGTACAAAAACATAATATAGTTCGTATCAAACTAGAATCCACATCACTCGTTACGTATAATATGGATGATGCTTGTGCAAGTGCATTCAGACTGATTGTAACCAATACTCCACTGCAAAATATAAAGAAGTGTACAGAAGTTGAGGACCGTCGAGTTTTAGATGATCCTATCTGGTCAGTTTCTCTCGATGAGTTTGATGCAATTATTGCATTGTTGTATTTCCGTGGAGCAATGAGGATGAATAGCGAAAGTGTAGTGTTTCTGGTCTGTAAAGCTTGGGTTGTAGCTTCTTTCGGAATGTCATGCCTAGAAACAGGTTTGAAGAAATAATGAAATTTATAAGGTTTATCTCAAATCTATGAGGAGAGAAAGACGTAAAACTGACAGGTTTTTCTTATTTTCTTATACTTGGTATCAGTTGATTGAAAATTTCCGAAGATTCCACAATCCCCGTACCTATTGCACTATTGATGGGCGGCTCTTTCCAATGAAATCTCGCGGTCCATTTATTCAGTTCACGGGTAGCAAGCCAGATAAATATGGTGACTAATTTTGCATGCTTTGAAGTGAAGAACAAATATATAATAAGTAGTTTTCCATATTTAGGAAAAGATAAAAAGAGGCGAATGAACATCCCTATTGCTGAATATGTAGTTTTACATCTTTTGAAACTCGGGACTGCATGTGACTTGAGACAACATTTTTACGTCTCTACATCTTGAAAGGGAACTAAAAATCAACGGAATAATTTGCTTGGTACTGTTGAAGCGACAGGAGAAAAGTTCTAGCTTCCGTACGTTTCCATAATAAAGATTTCTATAAAGATAGACTACTTAAAACCGTGGACAATATCACACTCACCACATATCAATGCAAGAAAAACAAAAGTGTACTGATATTGAGCACCCTTCACACTAACGTACATGTAATGAGTGGTCACGAAAATTAGAAAACTAAAAGCTTTGTTTTACAATCAGAAGAAAATTGGTGTAGACATTGTAGACCAGATGGATAGTAAATATTCTGTGAAGGCTGTTAAAAAAATGGCCGGTATAGCTCTTTTATAACCTACTTGGTTTGGCCGTCGTAAACCCTCATATGTTACACAAGTGTATTACAAATAGGCATATTAGTAGACAGAAAATTGTAGAAGTTCTGTCTTTTCAACTTGTCAAAGGAACATTTTGAGAAAGTGAGACAAAAACGTGTTTCGAAAGATTTGCTAGCAGTATCAACAACTTCTACCGGAAAAAGGAAGAAGTGCAAAATCGGGACATGCAGCGGAATCAGTGCATTGAAATTTATACCTAAAATTGTCACAAGTATCTAATACAAATATCAAATTTTGATTTACTCTTGAAACTTGTACTCGTTTATATGCTCACATCTTATATTTTTAAATAATTGCGTATCCTATTGGTACAATAAATGTCCCTGAGTTTATCTTTGGGAAGATTCCAAGTGTACATTTATTCACATACTGTCCACTATTTTGGACGTGGGAGACCATGGTTAGATACCTGGTTAAAGCTAGTGTGGATTCGAAAGCATATTAATTTTTATATCAAGTCACATCAAATCTTGGTTGCCAAAATAACGCTAAATTTCAACCTAAAAAACCTCTAAAACACAAGGGGTCAAAATGACCCCTTTGGTAGTTCTTGTATAATTAATTTCCTGATAGTTCTAGTGTTAATAAATATGCACCGTATATAGGATATCATACATAGAAATACCAAATGAAATTAAAGGAAACAGTCTGTTATTAATGTATAATGTTTCTTGTATTCAATTACTTCTGCATTGCATCCTGTTGATAGAACATCCATAACGACCATCAAAGTACAAGCATGTTGTTAAAGACTTATAAAAAAATAAAAGGTATTGATTTTCCTGTAAAACTAAGACATATCTCAAAAATTAAAAGAAGACTCATTATATAATTTAATGTTTATGCATACAACGAAAAATATATGGCGTTCGTTTTATATCTTACTAAAAACAAAAAAGACACCCATATGAAACTATTCTATGTAACTAAGACACTTTAATGTTTGATTAAAGACTTAAAATATTACTTACTACTCAAATAACTAAATGGAGAGTTCGGAAATATTTATGTGATAGATACTTGTGACAATTTTACTCACAAGGTGCATTAGGTAAACATGAGAGTGATTGTTCTACTCAGGGAGCTGTTAAAATAGAAATGGCCCCAGAAGATATATACTTTGAATTTCAGAATTACCAATATAGGATGAAGATGTCGTTTGTGATTTATGCTGATTTCGAGTGTTTTCTGCATAAGGTTTTCTGCATGTGAAGAATGTTATGAAGAAGGCGAATCATATACGAAAAAAATTTCAACAGCATAAGCCATCTGGGATATATTACTTTATTATAAGAAGTAACGGAAGTAAAATAAAACCTGATGTGTACAGAGGTAAAGTTGCAACTAAGAAGTTCATAAGAATGTTAAAGAAAGAATCCAAACCAATTTCAAACATATATAGAGAAAATAACGAGATACTTTTAACACGTAAGCAAATAGATCCGATGCTTTGATGAATATAAATCGTGCTCTTACTGTAAAGTAGAATATACATTAGAGAACCATACAATTATACATCACGATCATAAAACAGGAGAGTTTGTAGCTGCATTATGTAACAACTGTAATCTAAAAGTTAGAGTACCTAAGTTTGTACCAGTAATTATATATAATTTATAGATATGAATTCTTTTTGGTTATAAAGAGTTAGGGTGTAATATTCAGCAAATAGAACTAATGTCTAAAAGGAACAACGATATCACCCAGGGAAGGATTGGAATTATCAAATTAAAATTCATACATTCATTTAGATTTTTGCAATGTAGTTTACACAAATTATCATCAAACCTAACGAAAAAATAAATCACAATCAAACAACACTTCTATCCTGATAAAGAACAATTCAAATTTGTAATTAGTAAAGGCGTATACCGGTATGATTATGTTACTGAATGGAATAGGGTTAGACAGAGAGAATTACCACCAAAGTTTCAACATGCTTACCAACACAAGTATTATGACTATGCAAAGAAAGTATGGGAAATATTTGGAATTAATAATCTCGGGGAACACCATGACCTATATCTAAAAACTAATGTATTGTTATTAGCAGATGAGTTTGAGAACTTTAGAGAAACATGTGTTAAAATTTATGGTCTTGATAAAGCTTGGTATATGACGGCACCAGGTTCAGCTTGGAACACAACATTAAAGATGACAGATATAAAACTACAGTTGCCAACATATTACAATATTGTCTTGACTATAAAGAAAGGTGTAAGAGTTGGTATCTAAAATGTAATAAAAGATATGTAAAAGCAAACAATAAGAATATAGAAGATTACGATTAGACTCTTACATTATGTACGTTGATGCTAATAGTCTCTACGGCTGGGCTATGTATCTATATCTACAGTATAAACGATTTAGATGGTTAAACGAAGACGAGATAACACAAATAGATTTCACAAATATATCTGATAACTCCGATACAGGTCATATAATTAGAAGTATATCTTGAGTATCTAAAAGAAATACATGACTATCACAAAGATTATCCATTAGCTCCAGAAAACATATGTCCAACTTAATCAAAAAGCTCAAAGCTATTAAAAACTCTGTATGATTAAGAAAAAAATGTGATCGTCTACGGGAACCTAAAACAATGTCTATCACTCGGATTGAAACTTAAGATAATGCATACGGTAATAGAGTTCGAACAAGGAGATTGGTTAAAGAGTTATATCCATTTCAACACAGAGATGAGAACTAAAGCAGCAAATGATTTTGAGAAAGACTTCTATGAGCTCACGAACAACTCAGCAATAACAGAAGACAATACAAAATATTAAGAACAGATATAAACCTATAAAAAGAGAATTTGATTCAGCAGGAGTAGTAAAACTATTCGGTAAACCAAATTATAGAGATAGAATTATTTATACAGAGAATCTATGTGTCATAATAATAAATAGAACCAATTTGACTTTTGAATAAACCGATATATGTTGGAAAGAGTATCTTAGATCTGTCAAACTATTTAATGTACGACTTCCGTTATAATGTGATGAAGCCAAAGTAAAAAGACAAAATAGAAGTATGTTTTTTACAAACACTGTTAGCTATATATACCATATTCAAACAGGAGATGTGTACAAGGATATGAGAAACTATATTGATTACTTCGAAACCAGTGATTAACCTAAAGATAACACATAAAAGATAACCGAGACCAATAAGAAAATACTTGGTGAGATGGAGGATAAGGTTAAAGGTATCATTATAGAGGAGCTAGTAGGTTTAATATCTAAGATGTACTCAAAAAAAGCACCTCAAAGGGATCTCACACACAAAGCCTTTAAAGGGAAGTTCGTTTTGGTAAACTGTTGTAAGAAAGCCAAAGGTGTAAAAAGAGTGTTGTATACAAAGAAAGTACATTTGACGAGTACAAAGTCTGTTTGTTCAATCAAAGGGACTACCAAACGGTGATGGGTTTGATTAGGTGTTATAGGCACGATATATAATGAACACAATTAAATAAATTAGCTTTAAGTTCTGTAAATGATAAAAGATGTGATTTAAATGATGGAATAAATACCTTACCATGGGTTCATTATAAAATTGAAGAGTTGTAGATATAAGTTAGGTATAAGTTAGTTGTAAGATATAAGTATACTTTATGGATTCTAATTATAAACTTTGCGGTAAATAATATTGATCAGTATACACATGAATAGATCGACGTTGTTGAATGCAGTTCAAATGCTGTTTGTGATAGTTTTGGACTTTTTGAGAATTATATCAACAGTTTATATATCACCAAACCCTCGTGTATAGAAATTTAGATACATCTCGTTAATGCTGTTCAAGTATATATACACTTTGTTATGATTGTGATGTATAGTTTACGAAGTTTTAAGAATTATATCAAAAATTTACTTATTAACCTAATCTCGTATATACTTAGGAAGGTCACATTTATTGAGTACTTTCAAAAAACATATACATATATAGGAAAAATAATATGTATTAAGGCTCTTTTAAAATTTGACTCCTAAAGTTGCAATCCAACAATATAAATATAGAACTTTGATTTTCGAGTTAGACAATCATCAATACATGCCCCTTAAGATATGCAACCTACAATAAATATGCGGGTTATCCAAATATGAAGTTAGATTGAGAAAATATTCAATAAGAACTGAGATACTGCGTTTCTTATCATGTAATGTTTTTGAATTTACCGGATAATCGAGCAGTTGTTTTTGCCCTTTCGGCATTCGATGGTATAATATGTACCATACGGGTGTTTCATTGTACGTTGCGTTATAAATCTCCTAATTCAGCTTTTTCGTTCGTTTATTTTTTGTTTTTCAAGTCCAGAGGCATTGTAGAAGATCTTACGTATGGTTTCACACCTTCCTGCGTCGAGATAGGAGGTGACGAGGTCATAATTCTAAAATATATATTTTCTTTTATTAAGCCTATGTTCATTATTTTTTGCGGACTTATTTTTGCACGTAGAAGACTGAAATTTTGCAACAACATTCAGTTCACCAAGCAGTATTCACCAGATTTTTCTGATTTCTGCGTTACAACACGGGGATCCAGAGGGGCAAAAAGTAGAAAAAAAGGGATACTTTTATCAAAAAATCCCTTTCTTCGGGATTTTCCGCCTTAGATACATTACGGAGACATGAGAATGAATCCGCCTAAAACGCAGTTCTATTCTGAAGAGAATAATGTGCAAACCATGATCCTAGGTTTATTAGGGATGTCTCAAGGAATTTTTACAAAATATCCTTCTGTATACGGGAATATGTGGCATTGTCGGTATATATATTTTGGGCGGGCTTACTTTTGCACCTAAAAGATTGAAATTGTGCATAAACATTCAGCCCACCTAGTAGTATTTATCATTTTTTTCATATATCTGCGTTAAAACAGAGGGAGTGCAGAGAAGCTAAAATTTGAAAAAAAGGGATATTTAGACCAAAAAATCCTTTTTTAGGTGATTTTCCGCCTTAGATACATGATGGAGACACGTGAGTCATGTCCTCTGAAAGGCAGTTCTGAGAAAAATGATGGGCGAAACGTGACTCTAGGGTAATTAGGGATATGTCAGGGAATTTTTGTGAAAATATACTTCTGTATAGGGGAATATTGGATATTTTTGTTTTTTTTGCGGGCTTATTTTGGCAAATAGAAGATTAAAATTGCACACAAACATTTAGCCCATCGAGTAGTATTGAACATTTTTTTTTTCAGATTTTTGCGTTAAAACAGGAGGTCCAGAGGGGCTAAATTTGAAAAAAGATATATTCGGGATATTCGGCATATCCTTTTTCGGGATTTTCCCTCTGTAGATACATGATGGAGACATGAGAGTGCTACCTACTGAAAGGCAGTTCTATTCTGAAGAGAATGATTGGCGGATTTTAGTCGTAGGGTAAATAGAGATGTCTCAGAATTTTTTTACCTGTCATCATGGTGTTTCACGCTAATTTGGGGCATTGTGGGGATACTTGATAAAATTTCTCCCGCCCTTAGTATTCAAGATAATCTTGGAATTCGGCACACACATTCAGTCTAACAAGTACTATTTATCAGATTTTTTGAGATATCTACGTTTACACAGGGCTGTTCCAGAGGTGCCCAAAGCGTGAAAATATTTTCCCCAAAAATTTTCCCTTTGACATCACTTTTACCACTCGTGGTATATGGTATGAACATGCAAGTGGTACCAATTGAAAGCCAGCTTGATTCTGCAGAGAATAAGGTATGAACCGTAATCCTAGGATAAACAGTGACGATTCAGTTGCTGCTTGACTGAAAGTCTAAAAATTACCCCAAAAACCCCGGATGCCGAAAGGGCTAATCAAAGTTTTTGTTTACTCACAAGATTGTTCTGGCTGCGTTTTTTAATTGAACATTTTGCCGGTAGATTTTGTTATGTATGCTACTTGATCTAGATGTGTTGGTTCATATATAAGACCCAATTTCCTCTTGTTTCCCTTGAGCGTAGTGTTGACCGCTCGTATCAACTTCAAATAAATTCACCCATTAAAACTAATCCAACGTATATTTTTTGTTATGATAAATATTCAGTTTTCGACTGAGGTGGAAAGAGGCTCGTAAGAACGTAAATTATATTGACATGAATATACTAACAATAGTCTAACTTACCTTTTCCGAATATTTTATCAAGGTTCTCTAGATATGTTGTAACTGCATGAAGCTATTGTTATCTTCTATGTGTATGTGTGTGTTGCGTAAATGTGTGTTTTTGTTTCATCTGTATTTGTTGCGTTTCTGACTTAGACGTGTGATAGAAACCACACAGTGTGAAGCCGAGTTATAGGATTTAATACTATTCCACTTACAAGAAATATATTTAAATAACCTTCTCCTATAAGGATCCCACCTTTTAGCGACAGCTAGCCCATCCTTCCACCTAGCAAATCAAGTTTAAAAATTTTTGAATTTACCGGATAATCGAGCAGTTGTTTTTACCCTTTCGGCATACGATGGTACAATTTGTACCATACGGGTGTTTCATTGTACGTTGCGATATAACTCTCCTAATTCAGCCTTTTCGTCTGTTTATTTTTTGTTTTTTCAAGTCCAGAGGCATTGTAGAAGATCTTACGTATGGTTTCACACTTTCCTGCGTCGAGATAGGAGGTGATGAGGTCATAATTTTAAAATATATTTTTTCTTTTATTAAGCCTATGTTAATTATTTTTTGGCGGACTTATTTTTGCACGTAGAAGACTGAAATTTTGCAACAACATTCAGTCCACTAAGCAGTATTCACCAGAATTTTTCTGATTTCTGCGTTAAAACAGGGGGATCCAGAGGGGCAAAAAGTAGAAAAAAGGGATATTTTTGTCAAAAATTAAATTTCTTCCGGATTTTTGGCCTTAGATACATTAGGAGACATGTGTATGAATCCGCCTAAAACGCAGTTCTATTCTGAAGAGAATAATGTGCAAACCATGATCCTAGGTTTATTAGGGATGTCTCAAGGAATTTTACAAAAATCCTTCTGTATACCGGAATATGTGGCATTGTCGGTATATATATATTTGGGCGGGCTTACTTTTGCACCTAAAAGATTGAAATTGTGCATAAACATTCAGCCCACCTAGTAGTATTTATCAATTTTTTTCGTATCTCTGCATTAAAACAGAGGGGGTCCAGAGGAGCTAAAATTTGAAAAAAGGGATATTTAGACCAAAAAATCCTTTTTTCTTGATTTTCCGCCTTAGATACATGATCGAGACACGTGAGTCATGCCGTCTGAATGGCAATTCTGAGAAAAATGATGGGCGAAACGTGACTCTAGGGTAATTAGGGATATGTCAAGGAATTATTGTGAAAATATACTTCTGTATAGGGGAATATTGGATATTTTCGTTTTTTTGCGGACTTATTTTCGCAACTAGAAGATTAAAATTGTACACAAACATTCAGCCTATCGAGTAGTATCGAACAGATTTTTTTTCAGATTTTTGCGTTAAAACAGGAGGTCCAGAGGGGCTAAATTCGAAAAAAGAGATATTCGGGATATGCGGGATATCTTTTTTCGGCATTTTCCCTCTGTAGATACATGATGGAGACATGAGAGTGCTACCTACTGAAAGGCAGTTCTATTCTGAAGAGAATGATTGGTGGATTTTAGTCGTAGGGTAAATAGAGATGTCTCAGAAAATTTTTTACCTGACATCATGGTGTTTCGCGCTAATTTGGGGCATTGTGGGGTACTTGATAAAATTTCTCCCGCCCTTAGTATTCAAGATAATCTTGAAATTTGACACACACATTCAGTCTAACAAGTACTATTTATCAGATTTTTTGAGATATCTACGTTCACACAGGGCTGTTCCAGAAGGGCCCAAAGCGTGAAAATATTTTCCCCCAAAATTTTCCCTTTGACATCACTTTTACCACTCGTGGTATATGGTATGAACATGCAAGTGGTACCAATTGAAAGCCAGCTTGATTCTGCAGAGAATAAGGTATGAACCGTAATCCTAGGATAAACAGTGACGATTCAGTTGCTGCTTGACTGAAAGTCTAAAAATTACCCCAAAAACCCCGGATGCCGAAAGGGCTAATCAAAGTTTTTGTTTACTCACAAGATTGTTCTGGCTGCGTTTTTTAATTGAACATTTTGCCGGTAGATTTTGTTATGTATGCTACTTGATCTAGATGTGTTGGTTCATATATAAGACCCAATTTCCTCTTGTTTCCCTTGAGCGTAGTGTTGACCGCTCGTATCAACTTCAAATAAATTCACCCATTAAAACTAATCCAACGTATATTTTTTGTTATGATAAATATTCAGTTTTCGATTGAGGTGAAAAGAGGCTCGTAAGAACGTAAATTATATTGACATGAATATACTAACAATAGTCTAACTTACCTTTTCTGAATATTTTATCAAGGTTCCCTAGATATGTTGTAACTGCATGAAGCTATTGTTATCTTCCATGTGTATGTGTGTGTTGCGTAAATGTGTGTTCGTGTTTCATTTGTATTTGTTGCGTTTCTGACTTAGACGTGTGACAGAAACCACACAGTGTGAAGCCGAGTTATAGGATTTAATACTATTCCACTTATAAGAAATGTATTTAGATAACCTTCTCCTATAAGTATCCCACCTTTTAGCGACAGCGTGCCCATCCTTCCAACTAGCAAATCAAGTTTAAAAATTAAAAACTTTCACTTAACCCTAGGATCTCAGGCTCCATTTGTGGAACGCTAGTTCGGAAATATGAGATGGCAATATTCTCTGACGACGAGTCTCAGACGTGAGAACATACCAAGAATGTGGTACCAAGTTGTTATAACATTAGATGATCTTGTCTAGAGTTATTGGTGGTATGCTAGTTGAAGCAAGCAGGAAGATTGAGATTATATCTTCTGGTTTTATTAGCCAAATAGAAAAGTAGAAGTAAATTAAAGAAGGATTACTTAAAGTGAATTACATACTGTATGTGAAATCAACCCCAACTTAATTGACTGAATGCTATGGTATGACCTGCTATAAGGCAAAATTTGTACCCTGAAGCCAAATGCGCAAGTTGTTTAGAACAATCATCTGTTAATCGCGATGTTAGGAAAAGTGTAAGCAAAACTAAAAAACAAAGATTTAAGCTATTTTAAGACATGATAATTCTGACTGTGTCCTAGAAGCTCGTTACAGTAGTTTATAGACCTAAGCTCTAAGGTTAAAATGGGAAACTGTATCTGTTGAAAGCTACTTAACCGCTTAACTGTCGAAGTTATTTTAGAGAAACGTCCCCAAAAGGTCATAGTTTTTATTTCGTGCCAACACGATGTATTTTGTCATTCAGAACCAACTTTCTAAAGTTATAGCCCCTCAAAATACTACTTCTGGATTATCCCGAGTTTTTTCGGGCACAGTTGAAAATAAAATAATTGTAAGATTAAATGAATTTGCGTGCCGAAAAAGTATGTTTTGTTTAAACAAAAGCTTTATCTGCTTAGTCCTGAACAGAATCATGGCAAAATTTCTATCGTCTTATAAGTTGAGGCTATTTAAAACGTGAAAACATTTAATCGGGACTATCCCGAAATATTTCGGGCACTGAAAAATATAAAACAAACTAAGAATAAAGTAAAATATGCGCGGGATACCCTCGTACAAATATGAACTCACTCATACAAAATGTTTATTCTGAACGCTAAATGAAAAAAAAACTGAGAGTAATATAAAACACCGTGAGGAATGAAAAATAATCAAAAAGATTTGCTTTTTCTTTTTAAAATAGTCTCCACTTTAGTTCAGTGCTTTCCACTTTATCAATCACTTTGTTTGAAGGTCTGTCACTGTGTGATACACACGAAAGCATGGAACCACACAAAGTGCCACATCGCAATCTGGAAATTAAAAGCGCGATTCACGGCGAATCTTTTTGCCTTTCATCTTGGCTTCATGTCATTATCATGGAACTTTTCCATGATTTTCTCAATTACGGCCAGGCGGTACATAAGTGGGCTTTTTTATCACCTGACATAGCATATATGATGAATGAATTCCACAAAGCAAGGTCAAGGTGGTGGAAAAAGATCTTCTTGTAATACTTCTTCCATTTTTTCCTTGGCGTAGAATAGTCTGAAAAATGCTGGTCAACTCGATCTACACTGCCCATTGTATCATTCTACGCTATCACACATTCTGGCCTCTTCTATTTCTCATCTCTTTTTTCTACTTCCCAGACTTAAATTTCAAGTCCCCATATAAAATGCCACACCCAACACCCCTATTAATTAATATGAAGAAGTATTTATCTAAAATAGATATGTAACTCCTCTTCAGTAGTTCTGCATGAAAGGCTAAACAAAAGCAAGAGTAAAATTATAAAAAAAATGCCAAGAATCCTGACACTCCACTACACCTTCATTACGCTTCCTGCACCGAAGGAGTCTCAATTCCCTTCGATAACGGTTACATATCAACCGAATATAGCATTAACGTGTGAAAATCAAATTGATGTAATTAAGGTTTGACCGACCTTCCGTTATATAACACACTGCTTTTTCTCCTCAACTAAAGCTAGTCCTTGAATATGTATAACCAAGGAAACCGAGTACTTTTGCTTTCCAATCTACAGAAACAAATAGTAATAACCATAAGTAACATTCCAGTTCGAGAAACTAAAAAAAGTTAATACACCTAAAGAAATGTGCTTCACTTTTATGTATAGGCTAACCAATACAAACCGCAAATTTATCCCCGGGAGTACAAAAAACTCAGCCTTCCTCATATGTGTAAACGTGTTCTAAATTTATGAGACAACGATTTCTTTTCATATCAGAGTTCAGGAAGTGGAACTGGATATAGCTACGTTCTCCTTCCACGTTGTCATTCCTCGCAAGGAAAGACAAAGCAAGCTGCGGCTTAGATAACATGAGTACAATTTTGTTACCTTAACTTTCTCTTCTTTGCACTTTATAAAGAAAATAAACTCATTCGATTTGTACCAATCAGTATGGTCTGTGCTCAGTAAACAGTCGTATTAACAGTAAAATCTACCCAGCGAAAGCGTGAAAACGATGCATGGTCTGCTTACACCAATACCAATACTAGTATGTGAGTACAATTCACCCTTTCTTAGCTCATGTATGGTCAGCACATATTACACAAAGTGACAGATAGCAATCGGAGCAAATTTTGGTATGTCAATCATATGAACCATTAGGCCAAACATTTAACTATGGATTATTACGGAGCAGTTATTCATGAATTTGTCGGTACTACTACAGATAATCTGTAAATTGATATTAATCATCTGTATACACGTGTCATACCAGTGTAGCAGTGATGACCAAACTTGTTATGGTTTCTCCAGTAGAAGCTTGTTCTAATATCTTTATTTCAATCTCACCTTTCAATTGTTCAATACTGAGGTTAGAGACTTCTCAAACTAGGGTCATATCCTCCAGAGCTGCAACTGTTAATGATCACTGCTCATTTGGCATCATCCGATGCCGGGAGATACCATCCATAAAATTAATCATTTGTAAGTAACAAGAAGAAGAGAAACTGCTAAGAGTACCAGTAACGATGCTACATCGACCTAAAGCACATCTTCCTAAACCAATTTCGTAGCCAGTAGTTACTGTCATATCGGTGGCGATAATACTATAACACGATGAACTTCATTTGAATATTAGGCAACAAATATCTTCTGATACTACGAACCTTATGGGTATCAACATGGTAAAACAACTATGGCTCTACTTTTCCCCGTTGTCATACGGCCTGCCAAACCGAAAATTGACCCATCCATTTTGATCTGTGAAAATTAAAACCCCAATTCGTCGTAAGGGACAGTTTTAAGCTATAAAGAGAAAGCGAATAATCCGCGTACCTCATTCCACCCGCCTCATGAACAGTAAGTCAAAAGCACATTATGTTCGGCTGTACTAGATTGCATTGAAACTTGTTCCATACTGGAAAGTACTGTCACCCACACTGTATATTATACTGATTTTCTCTAATATAACTTATGTTCTCATCCATCAGCGCTTATTCGCAACTTATCTGCCGAATTTGTGTGTTTTAACCAATTACCGAATATCTGAATTGCATTGCTTAGTAATAATCATGTACAACTCCTTTTGCACAGATGCTTTTTATTCCCACTCCCAGCAGAGGTTATTTCACTCTCATTGAACACTGTAGGTATGGGAAATATTTTTTCTAAAATGAGACCTCAGCGAATTTGACTCTTTTCAGGTGAGATTTCTCAATCATTCACGTAGCAAATATTCAAAATAGCTGTTCTCTTAGCAATTACAAACTTATAATTGCCGTATTGTTGTTTCAACAAATGTTAACCATTGCATAACCCTGATATAATTTTAAACAATATATGTGATTGTAGGGTTAAAACGGCATCTAAAATGTAATTTTTAATAGATGTACTCGCAAACCATCATAGTTCAACTGGGGATTAAAATATTGAATCGAATTTTTTGAAGGGGAAAA
Source organism: Thermobia domestica (assembly GCF_964235325.1). NCBI lineage: Eukaryota > Metazoa > Arthropoda > Insecta > Zygentoma > Lepismatidae > Thermobia > Thermobia domestica. Next base: position 255,719,633 of record NC_137462.1, on the reverse strand, counting down.
ATTTGAGGTGAACCTGATATTTTTTTTAGACAAAGCCCTTGTATATACCTATACATACACCGAAGTTTGAACAAAATCAATCGAACCATTCTTGAGAAACTAATGAATCCCACTTCTCAAAATTTGCGCCATTCCTCATGAATCAATCAGATATACAGTAACTTGGGAACACCTACGTACCACCCACTTATCGTCCAAACATTCATCTGGGGCAATTCATGTATATCTATCTACCCATGCATTTTGCTAGTTGATTTCTTTAGATTGCAATTTGTTGTAATAAAGAAATTGTGATTAGAAGACATTATTGCAAAATTAAGTTTTATTTCTTCATCTATTGCACGTCTTAAAGGCCCCTGTACTTCGCACCGAAAGATCGATATCGAAAATTTAGAATCTTGATAAATTGATGTGATATGTTTGAAATATCGAATGTTTATAAATATGTATGTCTACATGGACGATATCTGTGTATCGACATATCTGCGAGGGCTAAATTAGAGAAAGACGCAATAACAACAATAATAATAATAATAATAATAATAATAATAATAATAATAATAATAATAATAATAATAATAATAATAATAATAATAATAATAATAAATGAATAAAACACATTTACTTGCAAGTAAACTTTGCGACAAACTAGAATAAGTAAACGAAATGTTGTCTTGAAATAAAAAAGCATTTTGTAGTCATCTCAAATTTTTCTGTTTCGAATATCCAGTGTCGATTTCATCTGTTGCGGGTATAACTTTGTAATTCGCACAGATAGATTGAACACGCTAGAACACAAACGGATCATCGCTTCAGTCAGGTAATGTGAGTCACCATATAGACCAACCCCTTGTCGAGAATTCGAACCCGTAGTGACCCATTGACTCTTTAAGAGGTGAGCATGACTGAAGATGTTATGCCCAAAGCACGGACAACACAACACCGACGTTCGCAGTTAGTTAGATTTTGCAGACCCATCGATCTTTTTTCTACTTTTTAAATCATAACAGTTGCATGTTTTTCAGATTATTCAATAGAGTTAATCAAGTATTCAATGTAATTTCTAGGTCAAAAATATTTAAAAAATGGAACTTTACAATAGCATTAACCGCTTAACGGTTTTACCCGAATTATTACGTTCAAGGGTAATATGTAAATCTTGATTATCCCGAGTTATTACGTTGCAACTATATTTTTCCGTTCCAATCTGTATTTAAGCGAAATGTTCCGTTGTGAGAAGAAACATTGCAAGCAGCAAATCTTAACAACCAAATTAACCGTCTTTTGTTCTGGTTTATTGACTTTTACTTCAAGTGGCAGTGTATTACTCCTTCAGTGTTCCAGTTTTTATTTCTCAGTATTATCGTGGCCAGGAGGCTGTTCGTAAGTTGTGTTTCTTTCCTTGAAGAAAATTTGTGATTCAGACAGCATTGTTGTGAACGATGTCAAGAATGAGCAGCGAAGAAGGAAGTTTCAGTGCAGTTAGTATAGATTTAAGTGGGACGAGTGACAGTGAATTACTGTTTCAGACAGCGATTCTAAAAATTCTGGTCATAGAATTGCAGATCTTTCTGCTGCTCGCCAATGGACTGAGATTGACCCGGATAATATTTGCACACACTCCAATCTCCTACTTCAATCTTGTTGCTGAGGTCAGACAGTTTCGGAATGAACATTCTCCAGGTCACTGGATTGGTGGAAGGGAGTCCTATAGAACGACCACCACGGTCCCCTGATTTGAAGCATCTTGACTTATCAAATTCATTGCGTATGAGGTAAAAATTAACAATGTAACCCAACTTTCCCGGTGTATATAGGAAACGTGTGCCTTTGTTAACCCATAGACCCTTGGATGTATGCAACATGACTGGCTAAAAAGACTGCGATTGTGTATCTAGGGCAATGGAGGTGATATTGATCATATGCTGTAATGCAAACTATGGTAATTTTCCCAAATTTTAACATGCCATAACTCCTACTGAAATAAAGATATCGCAAATTATATTGCACAGGTGTTTTTCGGGGCGTAAAATGATACGCAACATAACCCCCTTTCTGTTAGAAAAACCAAACCCGAATCAAAGATGCCGGATCTTAGGATTCCAGTGCTGTCTCCATAGCTCCTGTAAGTTACGCCTCCACTTATAGACAACAATGTTAAACGACATTAAGATTCCTCACACTCTTCGACTTTTGAAGGTGTGGATTGTTTCTTTTAGATGCATCTCATTCTGAAGAAAATATTAAATATGGGACAAAAAAGTTTAAAGACTATTGGGAAAATTAAAAAAGTGGAAATCTGAAAGGTGAAATAATATAACAAGTTCTAAATGAATAATGTTTTCAATTAAAGCGCTATAGACTGAAATAAAATATAAAGGCTATCAAGGCATATTTTTTAAATGAAAATGTAGTAAAAGTGCAAAACGAATTAAGTTATATATTTATAAATAAGAATTACTTCTTAAGAACTCTGAAGATTGTGTCTTTGCAGGTATGGAAATATAAAAAATATATCACACATTTCGAAGTAAAAAGCATAATCTACTTTAACAAAAAAAAACGCTAAGTTCTTACGATGACAAAATGTATATTGTAAAAGATGCAGTACGCATCCTAAGGGTCGATTTTCATATTCTCCATGAGCACACTTTCTTTTATATCCGGACAATAATCCGTCCAAACATTCTCTTAAACATGGTCCAAATCAATTCCTTTTCGTTTCTCCTATCTACTTTACTATGATTATTTGCATTGGAATGGGACGTAATATTGAGGTCTCAAATCTTCAGTAATATTAATAATAATATAGAATACAAATTCTGTATGAGGACAGATTGTATTAAAAATTTTTAAATTCGACAATAGCGTTCGACAAGAGCTACAAAATAGTCCGGATTCGAAAGAAGTGTCCTCACAATCAGGACATATCCTCCGGATATTAAGCTAAATATTAAGCGCAAAGTTTCCAGGCAAGACTCATGTAGAAAGTGGGGCTACTAAACTCACAAGAGCACTAAGAAAATGTTTTTCTAGTAATGGTTATGACTGCTAAGCAAAGGAAGACGTCAATGATGAGAATGAAAGATATATTGGAATAAGGAAAGTGGGAAGAAGCGGAACTCGGAGAAAACCTATACACCCGGCGTGTGTCTAGCACAATGGCCACTAGGCCGGAACTAGGTGGAACAGTGTGAACCACTACTGAATGTTTTCAGCAAAATCACTGCAAAAAAATAACTGAATATCATTGAACATTAAGGCATATAATAAACTAACTTTTAGGATATACAGATGTAGTTATAAAAGCTTTGCTATAAAACTACCTGCAAAGGAAATAATTCAATGAGCTCTGATATACAAAGTAAAAAAATAGCGTATAAGATTCTGTCTACAAAGCCATTGTTACTTATGAATGGAAATACACTAGTGTGAAAATCCAAATGAGAAGAGAAATATTTACGTTACTTTTCTCCTCGACTAGGTTCTCAACTGCAAAGCGAGGCGACAATTTGAGATAGCCTTGTCCCGTCTCGAATGTAAAATGTTAATTCTCGTCTCGATTTTGTTTGTTTTGTTTTAGAAACGAGATGAGAAATTTCACTTTTCGTGTGCAACATTAAACAAAACCGAAAAATTCTTGAAATATGCCACAGTTCTAATGGTATTACCTAAACGACAATGAGTTCCTGGTTTTAATCTTCTACGAGATAATTATTATTATTATTAGTTTATTATTATTACTATTAATATTTCTGAAGATTTGATAATTCAAGTATTGAAATATCCGGGTATTCAAATATCTGAATATAATAAAACAGGTGTCAAGGTCGATCAATTGCCATCAAAAATGCTAAACTATAAAAAAATACTTGCCCGACATGAATTCGACCTGAGAACCTGCGGATTACTAGTCGAGCGTCTTAACCACTGAACCAAGAGCACTTCGTAACTGATTTGTCTTTAGTCTGGTTACGTTAGGTTTCTTTGCCTCCGCTTGCAAAGTTTACGTTATTTCTCTTCGTTTCAAAACAACTTTCATACTCTTTTATGATGATATAAGTCAATAATTTTCGGCATAGTTTGTATTAATAACTTGACTAGTTCTTAATCCTTTGATTTATTAGACATTTGTTTCTTCTCCACACAAAACAACAGACATGACGATTTAATTCTCACACTTTGCATTTGTTTCAAAACACTCGCTATTACCTGATGAATGCATTCTGTCTGAACGATACAAAGATCTTTGTTTCTCCTTATTTTTTTGATAATATCTTTACGTCGTCAATTTTATTAGTGGAAATTTCAAAATCATGTTTCTGTAAAACAGGAACTGTAAAAGAAAATAGCGTTGGAATATGCCCTTTACCTGCAGCAAAAGCTTAAGGAAAGAAAGATGTGGAATGTATGTTGCGAAAGTTGATTCTACAATGTTATCGTAGTTAGGTGGAAGGGCAGTAATGCTGTGACGTTCATCAACTTCACATTCAGTGCTCAATTGAATTTGACGTTCATCCTGTGCACAGTACCGAAAGTTATTCCTCTTCAGATAAGACAGACGAATGTAACCATTCCTCAGTCAAATGTCATCAAAATATACTATTAATATATGGGCGAGATGGATAGATGGACCAAAATATAGAAGCTTACCATGTTAGTTTCAAAGGAAACAATCCATACACCCATTGCGCTTTATATGTTCGATGTTGCGAGAATAATTCTTAGCTTTTGGCAACAAGAAGAGACCTAACCAGTGAAAATTTAGTATTTCGAAGACACGTAGCGCGGACTCTTCTGCCAAAGTTATGAACTGCTCCAAGTGTACCTGGATCAAGTACACCAAGAAATCATTATATCGCTCGTAGCTCGTCGTCACGCTAAAGAACATGGTTGGTATGAAATTTGTTGGTTTGTTCGCAATATTTAGAGCAAAACCAAATATACAAAAACATTCATTTACAAGATTAGCGAGCAGCACCAAAAAACGTGTAAATCATTTCAGTGCATCAACCTGCGCAAACTTTGTTGATTTATCTCAATTTTCCAAGAAATAGCATATTTATATATTACTCATTTTTCAAGCTGGTAGCAACATTGGATTATAGATTATACTCTTTGATATTTTCTGGATATCTGCTATTAACGGAAAAAGTAAATACCACATTTCGTTTCTGCAATACCACTGGTGTGAAACGGACATATTTTAGACACATAGTGCGACATTTTGAAATCAAGATATCGCGTTTTTGAACATTTCGCATCCTTTCGTCTCCTACTGATCAATATTCATGCCGAATTTGGTTTTCCTATCTTCAGCAGTTTTGTATGCCTATCCTTTCGAAGTAGGTTTTAAGCAGCCATCTTCTACTCAAGGTGATACCAGATTTTCAAGTAAACCTTTGTTTACATTTTGACCCGCCGACATCTTGCACAAGGTTGTCGTACAATGTCGAGACTTGCTGCATCTTCTTTCACTCAACAACTGCTTTCATATAATGTGCTACTTAACCCTTCTTGCCATTTAAAACTCTTTAGTTGGACCTCACCTGGAAACCTTGGGGACGGTGGGACAAGATATTTTAAAATAATCATTGTATTAAAAAAAAACGCCACATTTCCTATCCTGTTTTCAGAATTGTCTCACCGTTTCCGAGTTATCGGGGTGCCCATGGACTTTTCAATTAAGTTTTTGTTTATATTTTTCACCTTCCCTCGTTTTGCAGAGGTTGTCGTAGAGTCGAGATTTGCTCAATTTTCTTTCATTTTACAAAAGTTTTCAAACTATGTGCTACTTAACTTTCCTTGCCACTTGAATATTTTTAGTTTGTACCCATCTGGCACCCTGCGTGTGACCCTGGGGCAAAGTTTCTTTTGACTCCGAAAAGTGTGTCCTTGAAAATGATGGTATAGTGTAAAGCGAATTTTCCATTTACCCAACCGTTTTCGAACAAGGATTCGGTTGAAACTATCCTGCCAGGTATTTTTTTTCTAGCTTAAGCATTAGAAAATATGTTGTACCTCACGATATTTTGCTGGGTAGCATGTATAACTTTGGGATTCATCTAGTTACAACATATCAAATGCACACACTATTATCATGTTCGCATCTCAGTGGAGCAACTTCGCGACCCTCCCTTATGAGCATGTAAGGGTTAATTAAAAGTATTGTTTGAAATGTTGAATTTAGATATTTTACAAATCTTAGAACGAGTGCAAACATAGCAGAATCACTTTTGAAAATTGTTAATATTTGCATACCATACATCTGTACTGGGTTTGTGCCAATTTGTACCGTACAAATTTTCGCCTCTACCGGTTTCAAATTCAAATATATCGAAAAATTAAGCCTTCCTAATAAGCTCACGTGACGAATCTAAAGATTTTTGTATACGAATCGTTAGGATTTAGGGAATTAGGGTTTAGATTTCTGAGCTTTCGGCATCTAAGGCCATTTAGCCCTTCACGTTTTGAGGGACGACATCCGACGGCGAGCACATAATCCGGGAAAAGGGAAGGAAGAAATGTTTGGGGAAGTAAGGAAGCGGCCATGGAACTATAAGTTAGGTACTACCCCGGCATGTGGTGGTGTGAATGAGGAAAACCCACAAAAACCTCATTCAGGGTGGCAGGTCTGAAGAGGGGTTTTACAATTTTTCAACCGAATGCTCCCACCGGGAATTGAACCCATGACTGCTCACACCAAAGGCGAGGGCGTTAGCGACTATGCTACGAGGGGTCACTGAATTGTTTGAACTGAGTTTGTAACGTATTATAACTTAAAAAGTTTTGTGTGTACCGTTCTCAAATTCGAGAAGTTGAAACATAAAGTGGTACTGCTTAGCTGACGTCAACTTAGTAGGACCAGAATAAAAATTTCTACAAACGCTAACATATTTCAGCACGAATTGTTTCTACTGCAATTTTCCCGGATTGTACGGTAAAACTGTTCGTTGGTACCGGTCTCAATTCGAAAAAAAAAACTCGAAAAATAATGTGTTCCTGCTACGTTTACGTGAACATAGCAGCACCACTGATAAATTTGTACAAATTAGAATTTTTGTCACAATTGTTTGTACTGCATTGGTACGAGATTGTACTGTAAATCTTTACGTTTGTACCCGTCTCAAATTCGTAAAAATGTAAAAGTAAAGTGGTACTGCTAAGTTGACGTGAACCTAACAGGACCAGAATACAAACATATACAAATATGAAGATTTTTCTGTACGAATCGTTTCTAATGTCTTTGTACCGGTTTTTACCGTAAGAAATTTCGTTTGTACCAGTCTTATATTGGAAAAAATCGAAAAGTAAAGCAGTTCTGGTATGTTCATTTGAACTCAGCAGAACCAAATAAAACTTCTACGAATCTGAAGATGTCCCTTGAGGAATCGTTTGTATTGCGTTTTTACCAGTTTGTACAATAAAAATTTTTGTTTGTACCTGTCTTAAATTCGAAAATATCGAAAAATAAAGTGTTCCTGCTAAGTTTAAGTGGGCATAGGACAATTGAATACTTTCTTACTTTTGGTGAATATGTGAATTTAATAATAATTGTACAAAAATTTAACGAACACAGAACTCGGACAATAGTTTATTTACGATTACATTGGAAATATATGTTTTACATTGACTATTTAAAATGCTTAAATGGTGTGTCTTTCTTAATGTGCAAATAATACATAACTATAAAATACAACGGAAGACTTATATACAACAATAAAAAGAAACAAATTTACATCTAAAAATTTTCAGTTACGTTAACTATTTTCTCAACTTTTTACTATTTTGAAAAAAGGATATATATATATATATATATATATATATATATATATATATATATATATATATATATATATATATATATAGAGAGAGAGAGAGAGAGAGAGAGAGAGAGAGAGAACGGAGTTCAGCAAACCTTAGGAAAAAGAATTTTCATACTTTCAGAAACTACTTTCAAATTCAAATTCATCCAAAGCGTAATAGAATGTATATAAAACATAATTCACACAAGATTATTCTATAATCTTTCTTACAATAGAAACATTAGTTATTCGTTACACACGTATTTTAACGTAAGAATTTATGTCATGTTTATCGTTTATTAAATGTCCAGTCATACTCTAAAATCAAAATTCTAATTCATCTTAGCTCTCCTACTTTTTAACGAAAGTAAAAACTATTTAATTTGGTATTCAAAATGATTTTAAATTCCGATGAGTATATTACACACTAATGTTAGTTGTCAACTTGGAGAAAACAAATTATATAATCCAATAATTTTCATCAGACTCCATTTTTGTGTTAAAGGTATATACAAACTAAACCTTAAATGGAAAAGAATTGGCAGGGTTATTTTTGTAAATGCAAATATCAAACACTTACAACTTCCACTTTGACACAGCAAATACACTACTAATTCTAAAGAAACGCTTTAATTAATATTTCCATATACACACAATCTGATAACATTCATCTGTAAATTAGCTGTATACAAACTGTTCGGATGTAGAAGTGAGAGATATTTTACTCGTTTCTCGAGTAAGACTAACCAGTTTATGAATTCTTTGTAACGCAGACTTTTAAAAGATGATTCAATCACTCGTAGTTTTACTGTTTAAAACTTTTCATTTGTAATGTTTAATAGGTATTATTGTATTTGTTTGAAGTTATATAGTCCCTTTATGCCAACACAGTGAATGTAAAGAATTCCATATTAAAAAGCGATTTAAGAAAACAAAAATTATTGAACATTAGTGAATATAATAGTGAAATGATTTATCAGGAAACAGACAAAAGACTGATCCTTAAAGGAACTTGATACATATATCCAATCATAAAATCCTAAAAAAATTGCAAAAAGGAAGTTCACGAATTTAGGATTAGAGATCAGATGTATCCTAAATTTCGATAACCATGCTTAAATTGCTTGTAAAGTTCAACGATATTTTTCTTCACTAAATATTCTTCTTCTTTCATTTGAAGAAACACATTTGGAAGTCTTTTTGTTTAAGTAGGATTATATTGATTCTTCAAATATGTACAACAGTAAATTAACAATTGAGCACGAACACTTGTAACAAATGAAACAGTTTTCATACCTTGTAATCCCTTGTATTCCCAACGACTACGAACTATGTAATTATAATATACACTATGGGATCAAAAGTATCCGGACACCTCGGTGGAAATGACATACAAGTTCGTGGTGTCCTCCATCTGCACTGCTGGAATTCAATATGGTTTTGGCCCACACTTATCCTTAATGACAGTCTCCACTCTCGCAGGCATACTTTCGGTCACTTGCTGGAAAGTTTCTTGGGGAATGGCAGTCCATTCTACGTTTAGTGCTGAACTGAGGAGAGGTATCGATGCAGGTCGGTGAGGCCTAGCATGGCGGCAGCGTTCCAAAACACCCCAAAGTTGTTCTATAAGAATCAACTCAGGACTCTGTGCATGCCAGTCCATTACAAGAATGTTATGGTCGTGTAATCACTCCGCCACAGGTCGTTCAGTATGAACAGGTGCTCGATCGTGTTCAAAGATGCAATCGCCATCCCCGAATTGCTCGTCAATAGTGGGAAGGAAGAAGATGATTAAAATATCAATGTATGCCTGCGCTGTGAGAGTGCCATGCAAAACAACAAGGGATGCAAGCCCCCTCCAAGAAAAACACTACCACACCATAACACCACCCCCTCCGAATTTTACTTTTGGCACTACACACGCTGACATATGACGTTCACAGCCTGCTATCGGATCACCATATTGTGTACCATGATTCGTCACTCCACACAACGTTTTTCCACTGTTCAATCGTCATATGTTTACGCTCCTCCCACCAATCAAGGCGTCGTTTGGAATTTACGTGCGTGATGTGTGGCTTATGGGCAGCCGCTCGAACATTAAATCAAGTTTCTCACCTCATGCCTAACTGCCATAGTATTTGGAGTGGATCCTGATGCAGTATGGAATTCCTGTGTGATGGTCTGGATAGTTGTCTGCCTTTTAAGGTTTACGACCTTTAAGAGGTCGGTCTGTACGCTTTTGTTGTGCGCGTGTCCCTTCACGTTTTCACTTCAATATCACATCAGACACAGTGGACCTAGGGGTGTTTAGGAGTGTGTAAATCTCGCGTGCAGACTTCTGACACAAGTGACACCCAATCACCAGACCACGTTCGAAGTCTGTGAGTCCCGCGGAGCGATTAATTCTGCTTTATCACGATGTATAATGAATACTGAGGTCGCTGATAATAAGTACCTGGCAGCAGGTGGAAGTACAATGCGCCTAATATGAAAAATGTATGTCTTGGGCGTGTCCGGAAACTTTTGAACGCATAGTGTACATAATATCCTATGTTTATCCAGATAATGTACACACTGTTCTACTCTCTGTATTTCTAAATGATTTTACCCTCGCACAGGCTTGGTATTTTTGGTAATGCGAACTACCAAGATGGTCGATATTTTGTGCCGACATGACAAGAATAAATATATCTCGCAAAACAAACGAATTAGAAATCTCTCAAAAATCTACAGGGACTAAAGGGAATAAAGTTATCAGTACACAGGATAAGACTAGCAGCTGTTTATTTCGTTGCCATCTAGAAGTGACATTTCTTAAATGTCTGTCACATCTCTTATCAACGGGAGGAGGGGGGTTTCTTCGTGCCCAACAACTCAAAATAGTACATTTATGAGATATACTAACGTGAAACTATAAAACTTAACAGTACACGATACAACATTAACTGCGAAATTCAGAAAAATCAGGATACTGCTATTTATTACACTGCCATCGAGGAGTACCACTACTAAAGTCAGTCCCATCTCCTACCAGCATTGTGTCCACCAACTTAAAATAGCTTAAAATAGGAAATTTTATGAGGCACACTAACGTTCAATTTGAACCATCGTAAGGGACACACTTTGCCTAAACATGTTGAGCAATAACATAGTTTCTTACAATTTTAAACAAGTGATCCGAAAAGTAACTACTATATATATATATATATATATATATATATATATATATATATATATATGGAATATTTATATTTTTAAAATTTGATAAAATTAGTCAATAGTCCTGCTATCCTCAAGTGAACTTAGCAGGACCACGTTATTTCTCGATTTTCTCGAATTTGAAACCGGTAAAAACGAAAATTTCTACGGCACAATCCGGTACAAAAGAGTAGAAACGATTCGTACAGAGAAATCTTCAGTTTTGTAGAAATTTATTACTGGTCGTAGTATGTTCACGTAAACTTAGAAGGACCACTTCATTTTTCTTTTTTTTTCGAATTTAAGATCGGTGCAAACGAAACTTTTTACGGCACAATCCGGTACAAACACAGTAAAAACTATTCGTAAAGTAACATCTTCAGAATTGTATTAATTTGTGTTCTGGTCCTGCTTGGTTCACGTGAACTTAGCAGGACTACTTTCTTTTTAGGTTTCCTCGAATTTGAGATAGGTACAAACGAAAAGTTTTACGGTACAAACTGGTGCAAACGCAGTACAAACGCATGGTTTGGAAATATTTATATTTTTCTAACGTGGTCCTGCTAAGTTCCCACTCGAAATCTTAGCTTAATATAAGCTGTTAGTAATGAAATGCGAGAATAAACTTACCATTGATCTTATCTGTGAAAACAAAGGAACGTATTAATAAAGGTATTGTTTAATCTCATAAATATAATTACTCAATTTGTTAGCTACTTCTATCTGATATAGAAAGAAGAACATCGCGTAGTCAAATCAATTCCCAACTAACGTTTCTCTTTGCACTTCGTGTTGTATAAAATATAAACAATGTTATACTCTGATTCATAAATAAAATTATAAATGGTAGGAAGCAATATAAACACATTTTTAATTGTGAAATTCTATTGTTCAGGAGAAAATAAACCAATGAAGTCAGTTTAATGTAAGGAATAAATCTTGCTAAAACATATCGTTAAAACTAGTGCACTAGTTTCAAACTACCATCATTGTTTATGATCTAAGTATATAGAAGAGAAAAGGAGGAAATGGATCAAAGCTGGATAACATGAAGAAATTATTTTGTGAAGTCTTGTACAATGTTAGCAAAATATATCATAACAGGGACATGCTTTACTCTATTACTAGAAAAGATATATCACAGTAATCTGTCAGTATATCCATGGTAAATGAAGTTAACTCAACTTCCATCATCTAGTGGAAGGAAAAGACAATCAAGATTCAATTGTTATCAGTTTACTGTTGGAAAAATGATTTACATTAGAAATTTTGAACAAACTATGATATCCAAATGTGTTTCAGTCCGAGTTACTTGGATTATTAATAAACGAAATTTCGTAATCCGTAATTGGGTCAGAGAAGATCCCGACATAATTCGGCAATCGAAAAAAGGCCACACAGTTATACATTTTCGACACTTCTTATGACACGTGAACCACAGCGATGCGTAATTTTACGATGAAGTTGAGTATGTCCGTGCCAGCCAATAGTTTCAAATTGCGCATATTGTGCTTTGAACTTCCGAGTCTTTAAGTTATTCTCACAGAAGAAACAATAAATGTTTTGTAAATTTCTGATATTTGTACGGTTTCATGCATTGAAAGTACTCTCAAATATAAGAGGTTCAGTGGTATTGAACGCGAAGCGCCTTTTCAGTCGAAATATTAATTGAAATTAGTTGAAACTGGGCCTAAAATTTTTATACCGGTATTTTACGTTACAAAGGTACATTCAGATTGTAAGCGAAGCTTCTTTGGCAAGTGTCATTGCATCCCATTTCCTGGGAATTGTTTCTTTACCAGTTTACATGAAACTTTGAGAATGTACCAAGAGCCGCTCATAATGAAAGTAGGAAAACAAGTTTTAACCATTTTTAGCTCTACGGAAAAGTAAATTTCGAACTTAGTAATCAAACAAACCAACCCACTCCATAATAAATCATTGATTGCATACATCATTCTTAGGATATGACACCAACTCCTTAAATCGTAATTATTTGTTATTATTATACTTTGAATTATTTTCATAATGTGCAGTTTAAATAGTAGCATTTGCCGTAAGTCTCGTACACGAAGTTCCGTAAAGTACATTTTCTTTATCATTTATGGTTTATGACACGACTTCAGCCACACACACACACACACCAAATACATGTATTTGTGTACTTGTTACTTCCGTGTTGGGAAACCGATTTGTTGGAACCCAACGTGCACAAAAACCTAAAAGAGATACAAAAAACTATGATAAGATCAAAATGCATGAATTTTATTGATACTTGCAGTGGGAAAACACTGATGTCACAATTTCTGGTTGTTTCTTCGGAAACACATGAGTGGAGTAGAATACTTATTGGGTTCTGGTGCCAACATCACCTGCAATATGAGAACGGAACCGGTAATATCAGCATCTAAGAAGATAGCAAGGCTAAGAAATTCGGTCATCTACTTCCGGCTGTGAAGAGGTTTTACAGGGTAGAATAGTGATGGGTAAATTCCCGGGAAGATTTCCAAAATGAGAATTTTCCGGGAATGTATGTACGATCACAAAGAAAATTGCATTCTATTACTATATTATGATTTCAAAGTTATATTCGTTTTTATATCACAGTATATTATTACTCTTGTCCTCAGAGGAGGCTTTATAATATATATTCTGAAAGATGTTATGTTATTTCTTAATACTTTATTATATTTAAAGAATACGCAAAATGGTTATTTATTTACAATATGTTCTATGTAAGTAAATATATTTCAAAAATGGTATAGTAAGTCCACATACTTTTAAACCGCTAAAGAGTTTAAATTGACATGTTAGTGAATTTCTAAACTTCTACTACTGATATTATAAACATCTTAAATTTTTAAATGCTATAAACAAATTAGGTTGAGTAACTGCCAGAACACACATGTCTCAATATTTTGTGACCATTTGCTAATGTATATTTATGTTCATAATATTTGCCAGATACTTTCCTGTCTTCATAATTTTGCATGTAACATTTCCGCACATGACTTTTCCTCCTGCCCATTTCTTGAAATTCCATGCGTTGATTCACATGTAAAAGAAGTTCGAGTACCTCTTCAGAAATTCGAAACAGAGAGAGGAAGACAGACAGAAGTCTATTACTAACGGTGGTTCAGAGTTTATTAATAGTACTTCAGTAGGGGATAAATGAATTTTCTGGCGCACTTTCACCCCCAGCCCTCAATAACATAGCGCACCCCTGCATTTAAATATCTTCTAATCTACCCCCTAATAATTTTTAACACTTCCTATTACCCCAAATAACTTCTATGACATTTCAAATAACTTCTATCTTACTCATAATAACTTCTAATGCATTCTATCACTAAATCTAGTTACAAAAAATCACTAAATCTGTTACAAAAAGTCACTAAATCTGGTTATAACCGGTTTTGACTTCAAAAATCATTAAATCTGGTTATAACCGGTTTTGACTTCAAAAATCATTAAATCTGGTTACAAAAAATTACTAAATCTAGTTACAAAAAAAACAAAAAATCACTAAATCTGGTTATAATCGGTTTTGACTTCAAAATCACTAAATCTGGTTACAAAAATACTAAATCTAGTTACAAAAACAAAAAAATCAATAAATCTGGTTATAACCGGTTTTGACTTCAAAAAACACTAAATTTGGTTACAAAAAGTCACTAAATCTAGTTACAAAAATAAAAAATCACTAAATCTGGTTATTAAAATCTGGTTATAACCGGTTTTGACTTTAAAAATCACTAAATCTGGTTATATCCGGTTTTAACTTCAAAAATCACTAAATCTGGTTACAAAAACAAAAAATAACAAAATCTAGTTACAAAAAATCACTAAATCTGGTTATAACCGGTTTCGACTTCAAAAATCACTAAATCTGGTTATAACCGGTTTCGACTTCAAAAATCACTAAATCTAGTTACAAAAGGGGATTTACATAAGAATCAAATAGAACTTTATAACACTTATCTATAAAGGACTTACATCTAAAAACTTACAATCTAAAAATCATACATATAAAACTACAACTCTTCTAACTTATAATGACCCCATGGTAGAGTATTTATTCCATTTTCTGACAGAGATTTCTTAATCCTACACAAAATATATTTACTGCATCTTAATCTCCAGTTTTTAAGCTTTCATTTGAAACTTGAATCATTAAAATCCGTTAAAAATTAACTTTAAAAAGTTGATGAGAAGGAATGTATAATATAATAGCATTTACTGGAATAGGTGATCTGTCACTGATTCATTTGAACGATTCTAGTACCAGCACAGGACCGTCCAATCCGATTCTCTTTCCTTCTGTTCACGCAAATATACATATATACATTAGCAACTCTCTTCCTTCAACACAGCTTCTAGGTAGCAATCGTAAGAGGGCGCTATATACCAATGACGTAGTCTCCTCCAGGGAGACGACGCAATACATGACGTCATTGAATCCGTGACGAAATATCTCTCAAGTCTCTTTTTCTCTTTCCTTCCCATCAGCAATCAATGATAAACTAAATGATATGCAACACCATATATTGAATAAGTGAAAAACTGTTTGATTATGGTCACCTAACCGGCAAATTTAGTTCAAACATCAATGTTCAAAAAAGAAAAGTCAGTGTTTCCAACTCAATATTTTTTCGGAACGTTCCCGGATTTTAATTTTTCAAGATATCGCTTTAAAACATAAGGGGATTAATTCACCCCATCACTAATAAATATGATAATTTTTAAAAGTCAGTTGGCAACACTGGAACCTCACCCCCAAATAACGTTAAAATTCAATAGCTCGGTCCCTAATTAACCGATTTCAAAAATTCAAACGACAAATGAATACTAATGACACAACCAATTTTATAAAATGCATAAGTGGTTCCATAACCCACAGGATAATTCTCATTTTTTCAATATCTTTACAAAATTTCATTAAATCGAAAAACAAAAAATACTAGCATAATTCGCATAAAATTCTAAGACTTTTTTAAAGAATAATATTTTCCCGAAAACTCAAAAATAAACCCTTAAAAAATTCACGAACTTTGATTTCGTTATAACTTTACCAAAAATTACAAAAAAACAACTTTTATGACTGGAAAATATAAATTTTACCTAAAACTAAACTACATCACACATAAAAGTTATTTAAATTTTACTTAAAACTAAACTATACATAATTACTCACTAACACCTATCAACTACAGTACACATAAAAGTTAATTAAATATGACCTAAAACTAAACTACACATAAATACATTTTAACTATATCCTATAATGCCCCCAAGCTAATGTACTTACACCACTCTCTAGTATATATCTTTTATCATCATTTGAAATTAATGCTAATTTATTTACAGCTATGGTATACACATCATGCTTACAACTTCGAATTAGATTTATATTTTTGTATGTTTTCACATCATTGAATAGGGTTTGCTTATAATCATCAAATTGTAACTCTTTTGCTACTACACATTTTGTTATTCCTTTTGCTTTTTTTCCCTCTTTATTTTCAACTTTAAAGGCATACATCTTTGATCTTAACCCAATAAACTGTGTCATTATTTTACCGTTGTTTTCATCCTTCATCTTTCGTAATATTTTTTTGTTTACTAATGATATTCCATATTGATTGTACTTTCCATATTCACTTGTATCAAATAAATCAACCATTTCTTTTAAGTCTTTGTAGAAGTCATCTGTCTCAATTTCATATATAAAACTATCAGTATCCATATAACATAAGACTATATTAATATTATATTTAGGTTTCATAATGTTGTAATGGAAGTCATACATTAATAGTTTTGACAAATCTAGCACACTCATACCAACATATATTGGTTTGTTGAAGGTCATTTTTTCTTTTTTCATATGTATAGTACACAAATCCTCAGTAAATATTGTTCTGTAATCAAAGTTCGGTTTCGCTATTAACTTTTCCACCCTCATTGGATCACATTCTAAGGTAATAAATGGCCTCTTTCTATTGTTTTCCATTGTTTTACCAAATGTTTTGTTCATTAACTTGTAAAAATCTTTCTCAAAATCATTCTTAGCTTTTGTTTTCATATTTGTATTTAGATCAATATATTCCTTTAACCAGTATGATTACTTGAACTCCAATATTCTATGAATTTTCTTTAGTATCATCCCAAGTGACATTTATAGTTAAGTTTCTATAGTGAATAACATATCTTTCTCTATTGTAAAGCGTTGTTAATAAATAAGAATGATTCGATCCTGGTGGACACATATTTTGTGGAGCTAATGGTAGATCTGTATGTTTATTATGTAAGTATTCTGGATATCCTAAATCAACTTCTAATATGTAGCCAGTTTCTGAATCATCTGGAATATTCATTATATTTATGTAAGGTTGAACACATTTAAAGTCTTAGTAAGGCATGTACTGACTCATAGCCCATCCATTAAAATTATTTGCATCTAGATAAGCTAAATACTTTGAAGGATCGTCTTTGTTATAATTTTTCATATACTTATTATTTGCTTTTACATATCTCTTACTACATTGTGAAATTCCACCTTTTATACCTTTTTCTATCATTAACATTTTGTCATAGTCAGTTAACATTTCTAGCTTAATCTTACTCATCTTTAACATTGAATCCCACGATAAACCAGGAGCAGTGAAATACCAAGCAGGATCTAAACCATATGCTTTTAAACACACATCTCTAAAACTTTCAAATACATCAGCTAATATTAATAAATCTGTCTTGTTATAAAGTTCTGTATATTCTCCTAAATTTTTAATATTGAATGACTTCCAAACATTTTCCGCGTGCTCATAATCTTCATTACTGATGTGGGTTTTAGTAAGTTTATTAAAGAAAATTTCTTTTGAAGGTAGTTTTGTTTCTTCTAATCTTTCAATTGAGTCAATATAATCATATGGGTACACACCTTTTTTAATTACAAAATCTAATAAATCATTAGGAATATACTTTGACGTTTCTCTATATTGTTCTTTTGTAAGGTTATTTGCTAGTTCTGCTAAACTCCTTGACATAAACCTAAATGAATCTAGAAATCGTAAATTAATCCCATTCTTTTTATCAACTTTCACATATTTCGAGTATGTTATATATTTTTCCTCATTATTTGCAATTAGTTTTACTTCATTCTTGTCATAAGCAAGTTCTTTAACGAACAGGTGAGTATCGTAACCACTTAAGTTGTGAATAAATACTAGAATAAAATTAGGATTTCGATAGCTTAAGTTACAATAGCTCTGAGCTGCACCTCTAAACTTTCCAGTTAAATGATCATGATCTCTTACTTTTGCTTTATTTTTATTTATATCCTTTAAACGTTTTCCTAATGCATGTTTCCAGTCTTCTAACTTTTCAATCATGCTATCATTATCTTTAGCGAATTGTATTTTCTTATTTAACATATTTATTTGTTTTTCAATTGCTGGTGGTAAATCATTCAAGTTTCTCTCACATATATGACAATTATTGGAATTACTATATACCTCATTCTCATCTTTAGTTAGGACATTCATTTCAACTTTTTTGTTATGTTTTCTTTATTTCTATTGCTTCTTGTTTTAACTTCTTCACAAACACCTTTGCAGCATCTAAACCAATATAACTAACAGGATTTTTATACACACCATTTGAGTATTTGATGTAATAACAGAAACTCATTGGTAAATGCTTTTGATACTTCACAGTTTTAGATTAATTATGCTCTACTTCCATTTTACATAACAAACATTCAAAATTGGCATATATCGTAAATGGCACTCTCAATGATCTATTATAATTTTGGAACTGTATTTGATTGTTATATGGTTATGGAAGTTCTATTCTAACAGATTCATGCTCCTTGCAATATAGCTCATGTTCTTGTAATTGTATCTCATTTTTAAAACGTCTTGTTAAACACCTATCACAGAAGTATAATTTTTCAGTATGTTTTGTTACTTGACTTCTTATTAATCTCGATAAATCCTTTATCCAACAAAAATGATCGTTATTTTCATCCTTTACATATAATAAACTAACGTGTCTGTTAATGGATATGCTACTTTTCTTTTCAAACTTTAGTCTATCTTTTAATTATACAGGAAATTCAATACCATTACAATATTTATTTTGTAATTCATCCACAATTTCTGTATAGTGTGAAGGTCGTTGAGGATCTTTTTCTGCTGGTTTTAAATAACTTGCAATAGAAAATAAGAAACATTTATTATCTTTATTTTGAACATTAATTACTGCTTTCTTATCTTTAATTGGTTTAGGAAGATCAATATAGGAAGAAGCTCTCAATGGTACACATTTATTTAATCTCATTTCTAAATATTTAGTTTGGTGCAATGTCAATCCTGATCCTCTACCTTGAAATTCCTCCATCTCTCTACATAATTTTTGTTTAGCATGGGTTATATATTCATCTAGGTCACTTGATTTTAATATTTTTTCATTCATAGTTTTAAAATTATGTTCTTGTACTTCTTTATCTTTAATAAACTCTCAAATGAATACAAGGTTGACTTTTAATGGGTGGTGTTTTAATTCTTTTTTGATTTTGTTAATAACAACCTTTCCACTTATATTTAAAAACTTCACCGGATCTTTATATCCTCCTATGTTTACAATTGTGATAGTTTGGAATCGTTTCTGTATTGCTGTTTCCTTTGTTTCTACTTTAATTGGTATTCGTTGTGGTTTCGATTCTTCAAAAACATCTTGTTTAACTGGAAATATGTTTCTAATTTTTGATCTGTTTTGTTCATCTTCATATTTTTTAATACGGTCAATAAGTTCAGCCTTTTTAAATTTAGAATAACCTTTTATTCTTTTCCTTTTACAATGGTTTTTTACTTCATCAGCTTTCATTGTGTATATAACTTTCAATTCATCTGGTTCATTTTGATATTGTTCGGTTTTTTTATTAATTCACTCTTATTTAAAGAGCTATAGTTACGGATTTTCTTCACTTTACATGTTAGTTTTAGTTTTGTAATCGACATCTCCTTCATCTCCTCACCAGTAAAATTAACATTATTTATACTCATCTTATATGAAAAAATACTCTATCGTTTTTTTATATTCACCAAAGTTTTTAGTTCATTTTCTTAATATTTTTTTATGTTATATATACCAACATTAGCATACTCAATTTTCCTAACACAACTGCTAATACTTGTACACTACTGTCATTGTCTACATATATTAGTGTGTTGTGTTAGTATAGGGCTTTTATGGGATCACCCCATCAAGGTCATTATTAATATGATAAAAACTGAATCATTTTCATAAACTCACTCATCATCATAATTATCATTCACCTTCTTATCCTATTTACCTTTAATGAAATAACCATAAAAGATAACATTTATAATATTATATTACTTTTATTTATTTAATTATTATGCAAATTATTAAACCCTAATTATTTAATAAACCCTAGTTATTTAACAAACACTTTATTTCCTTTTATGAAATAACATTTATAATATTATATTACTTTTATTTATTTAATTATTATGCAAATTATTAAACTCCAACCATTTAATAAACACTTTATTAACTTTAATGAAATAACCATAAAGGTAACATTTATAATATTATATTACTTCTATTTAAGTAATTATTAATCAAATTATTAAACCCTAACCATTTAATAAACACTTTATTACCTTTAATGAAATAACCAAAAAACAACATTTATAATATTATGTTACTTTTATTTATTTATTTAATTATGCAAATTATTAAACCCTAACCATTTAATAAACACTTTATACCTTTTATGAAATAATCCAAAAATATAAAATTTACAATACTACATTATTTTTGTCTATCCAACTATTATGTGAATCATCAAACCCTAACCATTTAACAAACACTTTATTACCTTTCTTTCTCAATATTTTTTCAACCAAATACTCATCCTTATATTTAGTTTTCAATAATTCTGGTTCATAAAATCTTCCTCTAACTTCTTCATTGTATAAATCTTTAATTTTATATGTTCGTGGATTAGATGGTATAACCTCATTAATAACAAACACTTCTGCTGACCAATTTGGTGTATAACCTTTTTCAAACAAACCTTTAAATTTACTTATACGAACATAATCACCAATCTTATACATTAACAAAACAGACTTATATTCTTTCCTATACACTTTTTTCAATATCACATGCTCATTATTCTTATTCCCTTCTACAGGTTTCACACCAATTGTTCTACGTACTTTGTTATTATATTCATCAACCAAACCTTGCAATATATTTTAACCACTTATAATTACCTTGAACAGTAAATTTCTTCCACATATTTTGTTTACGTGTTTTGTTAAATCTTTCAACAACAGAAGCTTTTCTACCACTATAGGTTGCATAATGATTAATCCTATTTTCCTCCATCAACTTCTTAAATTCTTTATTGTAAAACTCTTTACCTTGATCAGTTTGTAAGTTACTAGGTTTTCTTGCTTTTAACACTGATTCAAATGATTCTGTAACATTCTTACCACTCTTATCTTTAACAGGAACAGCAAACGCATATTTTGAGAACACATCTATAATCGTTACCAGATACTTATAGCCTTTATTTAATTTTGAAGCACCTTTTAATACTCCACTATCCATTTCCACAAGATCTCCTTGCCATAAATCATCTATACCTTTAACAATAACACTTAACCTAGGATAATTCTTTCTAGATGGTTTATGAATTTCTTCTGTAATGTGTTCTCTAATACCTTCACCTTCATATAGTCAATCGGGCTTTTTAATGAATTGGAATTTATTAGTACCACATAAAACACATATACCTTTCTTAACATATCTCCCATTCTTTGTTTGTTCTACTCTAATGGTACCTTTCATTGCACCTGTTGATTTCTTACACTTAACAAAATACATCATTATTTATTAAAAGAAAATCATTAAGGTTCTCTTTCTATATACATAATAACTTGCAAAAATTGTCCTTCTTCCATAGCAGAACTTTTTTGTGCTTGAAACATAATTATATCTCCCTTTTTAATGTTTAAAGGAAAATTTACCACTAAAGTATTGTTCAAAAATATATCTAAAAAGGATCTATCCAAACTTAATTCCATATGCATTATTTTTTCATTGTAGAGAAACTCATAACCACTAGATAAATTAAATATTCTGAAGATTTGATTTGGAACATTTCTAGTTCTCAATCGACATATTAAATTTATAGTTTATTTTTGCATAATTAGATTAAAAGCTTCCTTCTTCATCATTTGGAAATCTTCTTTTGTTGCAAGTGTATTTAATAAGTATGATATTTCTGACTTCCATTCATTAAATTCTAAAACAGGAACTTTTGCTTTAAATAGAATAGTAACATTATTATTGGTCTTTTTAAATTCTTCCATATATTCACCTTTTAAAACCTCAATATCATCTTTCTTTACATGTGTGTCTTGTAATGATTTTAATACATCTTCCAATTTGTTTCTATCACTTTCTAATTGGTTGTTAATATCGCTTTTCACTGACTCGAGCTGGTTTAACGTAATAGCATCTTGTTGATCAATGCCATTAGTTATATTAACTATTCTTTTTGTATAAAATCAATCCACGATCTATAATTTGTTGTGAAAATTTTATTTAGTTCAGATTTAAAATTTGTACGACTCATTAAATTTTGATGTGTGTAATAATTTTGTCTTTTATATTTTTCAAATTATTCATTCTTAACAACATTATCTAAATTCCTTAACTGTTTTAGCTGCTCTTCACTAATATCACTTACCTTACTTTTAACATTACCAAAAATATCCATATTTATTATATAATAATTTGAATTATTTAACAGCAAGGAAAACAGTTATACGAGCTCCACCAAAATCAATCAAATCACCATTCTCATCTTTAATAGAAACTTTGAAATTTTAAATTTATTGTGATGTATTGGGAAAAATATATTTTCTTTAGATTCATATATAATTGGTTCTCTAAACTCTGCATTTGTTCTAAATGTTGCAATTAAGTCTGTTTCGTTGTGTGTTGTGTCATCGTGTTTTAAAATCATACCTTCTGCTAAATCACAGTGAATATTTATAGTTTCAAACAGATGAAACCTTGGTGGCTTATCTCCAACATGTTCTATCTTTTCAACCAAGTTCTTTTCTCTAAAACCTAATACAGTATTAATGGTATCTGAGGTTATATCACATTGCTGGCTAAATATTTTAACTCTATTTTTCCTTCTATCCTCAGTAAATTGAATATTTTTAAAAGGATCGTTGGTATATGGAAGGTTTGATTTAATATATTCTTCTAATTCTTGTAAACTATATTGACCAGGCTGAACTATGAGTTGTTTTATAAATTTTGAGTTACTATTACATAATGTTAATTTGTTGTTCTTTTGTGTAATGTTTTGGAGTTAAGTATGTTGTGTAAAATCCTGCAACAGCTACTTCTAAATCGTTTTCAAATGGGTAGTGCAAAGACATGTTTAATACAGATAAATAACCATTTAAATTAAATACTTTCATTTATTATATAATAAATAATTAAAATGGATAATTCGGATAATAAAGTAATGTTAACAGAAGAAACGGCGAAGAGAAAGAGGAATGGTGAGTTGTTACCTGATGATATAAGATGTTTAATAGTTGGGCCTAGTGGTTGTGGTAAAACGACGTTAATGATTGATAATTTTTTGTTGGCACCTAAATGGTTAAAATATGCAAATATTTATATTTATTCTAAAAGTTTAAATCAACCTAAATACCAACAATTAATACAACTTTTTCGAGATATAAAACGTAATATTAAAGATACAATAGCAATAATAAAAGGAAACAATGAAGAGATTATTCCATTAGATGAATGCGAGGACTATTCTGTGGTAGTATTTGATGATTTCATATTAGAAGAACAAAATCACGTTAGAGAATATTTTACTCGAGGTCGTCATAAGGGTTTGAACTGTTTAAATCTTGGACAAACATATTCAAAAGTACCAAAACAATTAATTACGGACAACTTAAACTTTCTTTGTATATTTAGACAGGACAATGTAAATTTAAAACATATATATGATGAATTTACTGCATCTGATATGTCGTTTGAAAAATTACAATCATTATGTAATAAGTGTTGGAGTGAAGAACATGGTTTCTTAACAATAGATATGACTAGGAAGGTGAATAATGGTAAATATAGAAATAAAATTAAAGAATTTCTAAAAGTGTAAAATAACGTATATGAATGCAGGTGAACGTATATGTTATGTTATGTTATGCTATGTTATGTTATGTTATGCTATGTTATTAACTAGCATAATAACATTATTAATTAGAACTAGCATAATAGCATTATTAATTAGAACTTATTAAAAGATTTAAGGAAATTAAACAAAGTAATCGAAATAAGTATGAGAAATTTATAGAACAAGATCAGCCTGTTATTGATGCAATTAAAGATTTAGGGCAAGATATATCAAAAGTAGCAGAAGAAAATAAAAATCTAATTCAAGAGTTAGTTCCAGTTGTGCATAAAAGTGCGAGAGTGGATTCAAGCTTATTAGAAACACCACTTATGTATGATAGTCCTATAAATGAAAGTGATACGCCTATAACAGAAGAAATAAAACACATGAAAAAACAAATTAAATATTAACTAGAAGCAATAGAATCTTCAGCAACAACTCATTTTGGTAAGATTGCCTCAAGATACTATGCAACTAGAGATGATAAAAGTTTTGGAATACAACCATATGATGAAGATGGGAAAATTATACATATGATAGGAAATGCAGAAGTTAAAATTCATGGTGATGATTTAGTTATTAGTAATCGACATTGTACAGGAACAGAGGGTTTATGGGAATTATTGACAAAACATAATCCGACAAATTATAATGATGATGATCTAGAAAAATATAAACAAATAGTAATTGATTCTAGTGTTGCATTTCATAATAATGATCCGAATACAAGAAAACAAAAATCTAGTAAAAGTAAAAAAATATAAAGAAATTATCAAACCTAGTTGGGATGAATATATAAAACCATCAACACCTTCAAAAAAGACACCAAAATCTGGAGAAGGAATAAATGTATATAACGAATTATCAAAAGAATACATATGGATGGATGATGTGAGAAAACTGATTGATCGCTTGATTGTTATTGATGGGGAAGAAAAATCTGGAAATGATAACTTTTATAATGAGAAAGTAGGTATTATGGATATGATTAATTCTAAACTCATACAATTTATTCCTAATGATCCAAAAGGTATAGGTTATTTGATAAAGATATTGAATACGCTGCCACCAAAATTTTAAAATAGTGAAAAGAATGGAAAAGGATTACTAAATGATTTGATTAATAAACTTCCATTTGAGTTTCATATTCCAGGATTTCAATATTGTGGTCCGGGTACAAAACTCCAAGAAAGATTTGAAAGAGGTGATAAAGGTATTAATCCATTAGATGAGGCTTGTAAAGAACATGATATATACTATAGGGATAATAAAGATACAGAATCAAGATTTATTGTAGATAAGGAATTAGAAAATAGAGCTTGGGAAAGAGTTTTTTCTAAAGATGCTAATTTAATAACTGAAAAACTACCTGCTCTTGGAACTGCTTTAGTGATGAATACAAAAGTAAGATTTGGTTTAGGTTTATAAGTAACAAAAGTAGGATTTGGTTTAGGTTTATAAGAATTTTTTTTAGATTTAGGTTTATATGTACTTTTTATGGAAATTTTTGAAAAAAGCTTTTAATTATATAACAAATATGCAGTTAAAAGGTTTTACATTTACGATTCCTAATCAGGAACTTTAACAGTTAAATATAGATCACATTTTAACTAACAAATAACTCAAAGAAAAGGAAGCAAAACTAAGTAAATGACAATTTATGTCTCTATCTCTTTCTATACCACAACTTAAGAAAATAAACAAAGAAATGAAGACAAATGATAATAAAGTTCATTATGGTGGTTTTATATTTACTATTCCAAGGATTTTAGCTTTAATAGGTGCTCTAGGTTCTGTTGCTGGAGGTGCGGCTGCTATTGCTAGGACTGTAGATGATGCAAAAAAGAACAAAATGGAATTAGAGGAACAAAAGCAACATAACTTAGCAATGGAAGAAAAACAAGGTGGTAAGCTTTCAAAAAACGTAAACTCCAAAACAATAAAGAAAAAGAAGAAATTAAATCTTTAAGTAATTTAAACCTAATACAAGTTGTTAAAAAAACTTAAGATAAGAAACTTTAGAGGTGTATTTATGAGTGATGAATTGCCTAAACAACCAAGGAAAAATGAGTGTGGTATTGTTAATTTTGATACGCCTAAAAATATAGGAACGCATTGGATTTGTTATTGGAAAAAGGAAATTGAAAGTATGTGTTTGATTCATTTGGAGGTAATCTGCCAAAACACTCGTAAAATATCTTGGTCATAATATAGAGTACAATAGCAGCCGTATACAACATTCTAACGAGGTAATTTGTGGGCATTTATGCATTACAGTTTTAAAAGTGTTTACAGACGGGTATAGTTTTTCAGAAATTATTAGTCAGGTGAATAGGAATAATGATATTTGGAGAAGTTATATTTAAGTTTTATGGGTTTATTTTATGGGCCTAATTCATAAAGCGATTACAAATATTTTTTATAATAAATATGGATAAGATAGAATCATATGAATTACATTCTTTAAACCTAATCAAAGAACAATCGAGAATTTAAATAAGCCAAACAGGTCTATTGAATTTGATATTGACGTGGGTGCTGGCTTTATACATCCTTATTATGCTGATATTTATGTAACTTTTGAAATTAGAGGTAGAGATGCTGATGGAGAATATACTACTGGTCAAAATATTAGACTTATTAATAATTTCTTCCCACATTTGTTTTCTCAAATTCAAGTTAGTAAGCATGGACAGATATTGGATATTATAGATTATCCTGGTTTAACTTGAACAGCTGTAAACACATGTACGATTTCAAAACCAGAGGCAAATCACTATCATGAATGTGGATGGGAAGGAATTACGTGGGCAAGAACAGATGAAGAAATAGTGTTTTTGCTAAGACTTTTGCCAGGATTTTGTTCAGATTTTAAAGATATTATGTGGAAAGGAGTTTTAAAATATACATTTAAAAGAAGTGGTTCTGATGATAATGCATTTGTTATTTGGAAAACAAAAAAGCTGGCTGGAACATATGAAGACAATCAACCGCATCCAGGTAAAGTTAAGATTACAAATATGGAGTTGAGAATGCCTATTCTTAATTACGAACCTAACTATGCCACCTTGTTAAGATCTAATATGTTAAAAGAAGGTAAGATTCCTATTTTATTCAACACGTATCAATGTTTGCAGAAGACTGTTATTGGGAAGTATTTAGAATTCGATTTAACCACACAATTTAACTCAAGTGAATTTGATATGCCTAATTTCGTGATTGCCTTTTTCCAAACTGATAGAAACGATAATCAAGAAAAAGATTCAAGCTATTTTGATCATTATAAAGTTCAGAATATCCATTTTCGTACTTTTAGAAATGAATCTTTCCCATTAGAACCTTTAAACTTAGATTTTGCAAAACATAAGTATTTGAAAGTTTATGAAATGTATACGGTATATAAGCGAGCTACAATTGGAAACACTGAGATGTATTATTACCTGAAAGAGTTTTTAAAATATAGACAGATGTTTGTAATTAATACAAGCAAACATAAATCAGTAAATGTAAGTGATAGAACTAATTTGAAACTGACTGCTAATTTTGAAAGGCATGTACCAGATAAAACAATTTGCTATGTTGTTATGATTGGTAAAAAAATTTAGAGTATGATGTTGAGAAAGAAAAAATAATTGAGAAGATATAAATCAATAATATGTTTATTAGGTCTGTTTAGTTTGTAAGTGTTTTATGACAATATCATAAAAACTTATTTAATAAAATGACTATTCCAGATAACATTCCACGTGAGAATTTAATTGCGTTAATTGAAGATGCTATATTAAATCTTGAGAACTTATTAATGAAAAACAAAAGAAAGTTTAAGCGAATAAAATGTGTTTATACTACTCTTATTACGTTATCAATTCTATTATCAGCTTCTACAGGGTTTATCGATGTGTTTATTCCTGTTACAGTATATTCAATTATTACAATTGCATTTGCTTCGGCTTCTGCTGTTATCACTGGTCTATCAACACGATTTAATATAGCTTCAAAGAAAGAGTATTATAAAAATATGGTGAATCGAATTGGGCTGTTTAAGGATGAGCTTAATGTAATTAAGCTCATGAATGGTGAATTAACAGATGAAAATGTAAGAGATATTGTTAACAATATCAATGACATACTTAATGAAATTCGTGACTATTAGAAAAAATTCTATATAATAAATATGGCAAAACATGTTGATTTTTAAACAAGCTTGGAAGTATTGAACAAAAACAAGTTATTGGATTAAAAGAATTAGAATTAGATACAAAATATAAGATTGAGAAAATGGAAAAAATAAAAACTAAGTTTGGTAAGAGTATTTTAGTTGAATGTGAAGAGTTTAAGTTCTTTCTTCCACCTAGATTTATAAAACATTTAACAGATAAGATGATTGATGAAATTGTTAAAGATGCGTTAAAAATAAAATATACTGGTTTAAAAGATAATTATCCAACTGTTGAGTTCTGTATGTAACAAAATTGATGCAAATAAAAACAATCTTATAAAAAGTGAGCTGTTAGTATTTAGCCTCAGAAGAAATTTATTCTTACTAATTCATTCAATGTGATTGTGAAAGATGTACAAAATCAAACGCAAGTAATATTTGAAATCAATGAATGTTTATTCAGTTTGAACTATGATTAGTGGACCGAGTTTAAGAAATCTTTATTTTCAATAGAGAATGAAGTTTGCAGAAGATTTCACTATCAATATACTAATTTGTAACTATCAATATACTAATTTGTAATTATTATGTAATTTTGTAGAATTTAGTTAACTTTTATGGTAAAACCATAAAAGTGTTTTTGTAATTTTATTTTACTAGATTTAGTGATTTTTTTTATTTTTCAACTAGATTTAGTGACTTTTTTATAACCAGATTTAGTGATTTTTTTGTTTTTGTAACTAGATTTAGTAATTTTTTGTAACCAGATATAATGATTTTTGAAGTCAAAACCGGTTATAACAAGGTTTAATGATTTTTGAAGTCAAAACCGGTTATAACCAGATTTAGTGACTTTTTTGTAACAGATTTAGTGCTTTTTTGTAACTAGATTTAGTTATAGAATGCATTACAAGTTATTATGAGTAAGATGGAAGTTATTTGAGATGTGATAGAAGTTATTTGGGGGGTTAGGAAGTGTTAAAAATTATTAGGGGTAGATTAGAAAATATTTGGTAGCAGGTGTGCGCTATGTTATTGAGGGGTGGGAGTGAAAGTGCGCCAGAACATACATTTATCCCCTACTTACTTCATTTCTAATTCTACATAATTCTACAATACTTTACAAAATGGCTTCTTTCCATCATTTCTAAATTAGTACTTTGCTACTTTTGGCGATTGTTTAGGTTTGGCGGGACAGATTTTGCTCCTTTTTATGCGGTATTCTATTCCGATGTTGTTGTTCCGATGTCATTTTTTCATACCTTATATTACGTTACCAACAATAACATTAGACAGCATTGCCGAGCGAGCGTTAGCGAGTGAAGGCGCGTTAGAGCCCCACAGGGCATGTTGCTATCTATCTTCGCTAACAACAATTCACTTTCTTTTCCCACATAAATCACTTCGATTTACCTTTACGGTGTGAACAAATCCCATACTGCCCTAAAGAATGTCTTCGATAGTTTCTTGACTACCAGAACACTACTTTCAACTTATTTCTTCCGTATACCATCCTACTCTTTGGTAGTTTTGGGCCCGCAATACCAAACAATTACTCTACTTTTTTGTGCAAATGGAAATGGAACTTAAAAAATCATATTAGTTATATAAAGTATTGTCAAAGAACTTTACATTTTTTTAACCTCCAAATTCTTTAAAACCTAGAAGTAAGTCATAATATATTAAAATCAAGGAATTAGTCACATAGTTCTTATAATTTGGAAGATAAATTACAGAAATGAAAATAAATGCCTTCCCGGGAATATATAGGCCAGGGAATATTCCCATTTGTTAAATTCCTTGCCACCGGAATCGGCCCTTGATTCCAGATCATCAAGCACAAACTTCAGTTTCTGACGAGAAGTATGTAACAGCTGTTGAGAAGATAAAGGGGTACTCGGATCACTTTCTTACTGCGGGGTCTTCAGAGTATCAGCAAAACACTTGCTATACTCCTGAGTACACAGCAATCTAAAGTTAATAAAGAGCACACTTTGGGAATGCGGTTTTTACAATTTCTGGTTTAACAAGATCATCCCGAACTTTCTTCAACAGATATGCCAAATTTAACTTACCGATGCTCCGACACTCAGTATTCTATCGTGATAAGGAGGATTCTCCCATACTCGTTTCAAGGGTGAAAATACGCCCACGTCTGTTGGCTGCAGAACATGAGTAACGTTGGAGAAAATAAAATACTACCGTATAACATGATCGTGATAGTATTCACTGACTTGAAGCTACAGGTGACTCCTGTGACCCTCACGAAAGCTAGTAACAGGAAGTCTAATTATATCAGTTTCTAGCTACAACATAAACTATTGGTCACAACTTGAAAATTATGTAGCCTTTAACCAGCGAGTTTCTGTTCTTTTAAGTCCATGTGTAATGTGCCATTACAGTTGATGTAATGAATTTTTTGTTTGGAGGAGTCCAAGATTTTTTAAACATACTGTACTATGCGATTTTTCAGAATATATTTTTCGATCCATGTACTATATTCATTCGTTCTCTATTTAAGTCAAAATTAACGTGGAAGCTTTGGATAACCTAGTACGAATTATATTTCGAAAAATAATATCTTTATTTACACATTATTTTAACGTAAATCCTATATATGGGCATTACAGTTCTGAACTAGACATATATCAATCTTTTGCCATATATCATTTGAACATAACAGCTGAGATGTATCGATGCATGATTCGTAGAGGTATTCGTAGGTGTGGAAGGTCAAGAGAACGTTTTCCATCATATTTTAACCCACTGCGGTAGTGACCAGTGGTTCAGAACCCGATAAAATTCTACTTTCCTTCTTCCATTATCCGTTCGGAATTCTCCGCTAGATTATCAGTTAGTTTCTACTTTTGCTTCATTGATAATCACAAATGTAAATGTTATTGTAGTTGTATTGGGCCAAAAATGGTGTTAACGTTGTAGACCCATATACTTATACATATTATGTGTTTACGTGTCTACCATGCTCGTTTAACACATGGTATGCTAGTTTTACATGTTTCCCAGTTTAACTAAACTATTTGAGAATACTGGCTTTATCATTGTTCGCGGGTAATTAGTTGAGTTTGTATATGTCCGGCGGGTCGGATCTTTTATGTAAAGAATTGCAATCTTAAAACTCAATTTGTCGGCGTTAATAATTTTAAAGATTAAATAATTATTGAATTATAGGGTGGAGTGAAAAGAGGCCAAAATATTGTTTTCCGAAATTCGATTTTGGATAAGGGACAAAAGTTGCATCATATGGTAGAACTTTAGTATGCAAAATTTCAATTCTCTAATATAATTTTAGCCGGGGCGCAGTGGGCCTTAAGTTTGATAGATTTTATAAATTAGTGAAAATAGTCCAAATTTTTATTTTTAAAAAAAAAATTCGAATTCGGATATAAGGTAAAAGTTGCATCATATTGTAGCACTTTAGCACCGGAAATGTGAATTCCCTAAAATATTCTTTAGCGGGAGTGCATGGGCCTTAAGTTTGATAGGTTTTGTAAATAAATACATGTTTATTGTTCATTTGTATAATTATTAGGCAGCTCTTCGCTTGAAGGAGACTGTAATTTGAAGGTATTAACATTTATTGTCGTGTCCAAGTTGATTTCTAAAGCTATATAAGTTCATATTGTATGTTACAGGCTACAACAACCGAGAACTCACCACATGGAGGTGGCTACCGTCGAGTTCCATCCCACTTACCAACCAGTCTTAGATTGAATGTTTCATAAATTTCATTCACGTCTTCAGGCAAAATACTACGACTTTATCTGAAAAGTAGTCATGTATTTTCCTAAGTCAAATTTGGAACGAATAAAGAAATGTCTCCTGATTCATATACTGACGAAGAACCTTCACTAAGTATTTTCACTAATCTTTCCACTGCTTGCGTATAAAATGGAAGCTCAGAGACATCAATACTTGTACATTCTCAAGAACAAATTCTCACAATCTGTTGCTACACCCATTTTAGTTTATTATTTCTCTGTAATTGCTAGTCTCAAAGTTTAACACTGGCAGTTGGATGGAACAAGTTTCACTTTTACATTGTTTTCTGGGTTCGAGGACTTTATCGGTAAGGATTCGCGTAGCTGATCTGTAGGCTAGTCACCAATCATGATAATAAGAATATTTTTAGAACTCGCATATAATGTATTTGTGAAAATTACTTTATTGACAAAAGTCTTGTATGGTTCTTGCAAACATCTCGAAAGTCTTATGGTCAAGAATAAATGTTTAACTCCGTATTTTGCAAGAGGTTTCAGTTTTATGCTGAACCACACTGGTACATATACTTTTACTATGAACTTTACGAGACTTTAGAGCTCCTCTGAAGAATTTGGAATTGATATATATAGACGCGAAAGTCTGCAAGCCATTGTTAACCATCGAGTTTGCGCAAGTTTCCTAGGTTTCTTATCTGCTAGGTTTTTATCACAGCCTCCTCTTACGAGAGATTGACATATTTCATACAAATATCTTTCATCATAACTGAGATGACACACGTTTAGGTATGTAGGGAGTTCTGAAGAAATCTTTCCGAAGCTGCACACTGGATTCGTCTCACAATTCACCAATGATATACCAATAGGACCAGACCAAGTAGCAGTAGTTACATCATCGATTTCTTTCAGTAAATGATGGAGTAGTAGTTAAATGATGTGCAATAAACGTATGCATCACTGCAAGTGCCTCTCGAAATGGTTTTCGAGCACTCTAATCATCATCATTGTGACCCGAACATTAGTATTAGTAGCATCGCAGCCGTTACCTACCATATCTCATAGGTCCACATTATTTTCTTGTAATTCACGGCAGATGGAAATAGCAGTATTCTTTACTATTGCTGAAAAGGTCAAAGAAGCATGGCTGAGAAATTTATTATCCGGTTCTTCAAGGACACAACAATGATCTTTCCTCTTCATATCTCTATGACTTCGGGAGCCGGGCATTGCGAGTGTTTGGTCTTTCTTCCCATCAAAATAGATGCAACAAGGTTTATCTTTATCAACAGTCACTTCAGTTCTTACACTTTTACGATTTTTCGCAATCTCTCTTTGTATTTTACTTCTATCAATTATGTTTTGCAGCTGCTCTGAACGCACAATATTAAAATCTTCCAAAACTTGAGTATCAATAGCTGCAATTTTTCTTCCAGTCATGTCGGTTTTTCCTTCACTTTTGCTAATGTTGGGAGGGATTTTCTCATTTCTATGCATCTAATCTCTGATTTCTTTCTTGTATTTAAAGGATACTTACAAGTAAAATCAGGATCTCTTCCAGTTTTAGCGAGTTCTTTATTGCCTTCGTTTTTTGTTTCCAAAGATGACGAGAAGTCTAAATATTTAATAATGTAACTGGTACTGTTTTAGTTAAACGTTTGACCGATAGTTGCTTTTGGCTTTCCTCTAATCTCTTTTAATTGTCCAAGTAACATCAATACCATCGATTACCATTTTTCTGCTTATCCTTTGGTCTGATAAAACTCTCTCTCCGATTCAGGCATTTTGAGTGTCCTGTGCAACGATACACCGTGATATCTAAACACTTGCAAGCTGATATATCAAATGGTATATTGCAGTGCTTCTTCAATTTTTGTAATTTATTTCTTCTTTCATGCTCCCTCTTATTGCCAATTTTAAAAATGTTTTGAGTTTCCTGTGGTAACTGTTCATCACTATTGATACACAGCCGAGCAAAACAACAGGAAAATTGAAACACGATACCAAATGTTTCCCCCCTTTTCTGTTACTTTCGTGGAAACCAAATTCTCTGCTGGTTCTTTACTTCCGACCTCTTCAGCTGCTGACGCGTAAATAAATAATATGCCGTAAAGTCTTCGTAAGTTGGAAGCGTTCTCCAGTCGCGACCTTTGGTACTACGAAACATCTCTTCTTCTCTTGACATTTTCCACCTGGTTGATTTTGCCATGTTTCTTCTTGCAACTCTTCCCGCCTATCCAAATTCGCATTTCGAAAAAAAAAATTCGCTCAAATCCATACATGTAGATAGATAGATAGAGATAAATAGATAGATAGATAGATAGATATGAATATGTGTGGAAAATGAATATAATATTGAAGTAAAATATACAACGATGAAGCGACTAGATAAATATGTGTAAGTTGTCTTAATACCTATCCCAGACGGTTCTTGATTGCCGTAGTTGCAAAATACCGATATATATATATATATATATATATATATATATATATATATATATATATATAATTAAAATTTGTAAGGTTAGATATTCTTGTCAAACGTTGTAATGTAATTAAGTAATATATGTAACAACTAACATCGTATGTAATATTATGTGATATATTAATTCATCTAGCATGGGATCTAGGCAGTTAATCGTAATCTTCATGTCTCCTTAAATCAACTATCAAATTAGTAAACTAAAATCCTTCTCCAGAACTACACTTGAAATTTCCATTACGCCCATACGAATCCTCGAATTTTATCAGTGTTTCCTTCTTAATAGTTGTGTTTACAAAGTCCTCCTGATCTCGAAAATTCTCGTATATATATATATATATATATATATATATATATATATATATATATATATATATATATATATATATATATATATATATATATATATATCGGGTGTTGCAAAATAAATGTAACAACTCTTGGGAGGTGACTCCTACCACTGAGACAAGAAAAAAGTTCTCTTGAACTTTCGGCTATCGGGCATAGTTTCAGATCTACAAGGTGCCGAAAGCGTGAGAAAATGACTTTCGGACGCCAATAGTTTGGAAACTATCCAACGTAAAGGGGGAGGGTAAAAAATTCACTGAAGAAGTCATACCTGCTCTATTGAATTTTGCATGTTTCACAATCTTACCATGCACGCGCAAGGGATTCCCCAAAGGAACATAGGGAGTCCCGGATAATCTGTCAAATGAAAATTGGTCTAAATGGATATGAATTGATAGGGTTTCTACCAGGTAACAATAATCCGTTTGTATTAAGTCGATATCTGGAACAAATACAAAATGGCGGACACCTTCATGCTTGTTGTGTGTGGTTGCATAATCGCCAGGTACGGATGCTGGCCAACAGTGACGTTCTGAGTATTGAGAGTACCGAATTTGTACTCAAATGCTTTAGAAAGGCATCTGAAGTGTCAGTAGAGCACAACAGATGAAGCAGGGTGATCTACAAGTGTGGAAACGTAACAAAAAATGCCCAGAAAAATACACTCATATTAAATAAACGTGAGTTCAAACCGTCGGAAATGTAAGTAATAGCATGAAGAACATGAAAGCCATTGCCAATTTACCAATAATATTCCATCAATCCAATGCAATATGATGTGCATCGTTGCATACTAATAAGGATGTAACAACTGAGGCTAAGTTGAAATTGTGCAAGGGAACTCACTAAGAAACTGGGTAAACTGAATGTCACTAGTAGGATCGCATGATCGATATTGAAATGTGTCCAATGTGTGTGTTGATATCAACATGTAGCTAATGGACAAATGTCAACATGTCCCACTACTGTTGGGACACCGTCTCACGTACGAAAACAAGGAAACTGAAGTTGTACATTCTGCTATTAAAACTGGTGCACTTTTTGGTAGAACGTAACTAGAACACGATTGTATCAATGTCCCTCTGTTTGGGACAATGTCCCACAGTCGATACATATGAAAATAAATCTTTTAATCCATGGTTCAAATTCAGGTAGAGCGTTAAAATAACAAACTTGTATCATGTCCTACGTCTTTTGGGACAAATGTCGTACTCGAAATATAGGAAAATACCTCCAGAAATTCGTATCTTACACACAGTGCACATGACAAGACAAAGACGAAAATGAACCAACACTACAGTTGGAAAACCATACATATGGAAAATAAAACGACATGAGAAATAGGAAGACACGTCTTAAAGCTCTGATTGTTTACAAGTGTGCAGTAGGAGTAACAAAATAAAACACACAAGCATATCGGGAGGCTGTACAAGAGCGCTTGCCAAACAAAGTGGGTACTCCTCAAAGAAATGAATACAGAGAAAGCGAGGCTCCCTCGAGCCTCAGGGCTAGAACGCTCGCTTTCGCTCGCGTGGTCGCAGTTTCCAATCCTATTGGGACTCCAAGGCCTCAGATTCAAGACCCGAGTAGTTATTTTCCTATTTTTTCAAAGTAGGACTAACGGTGTCCCAGGAGCAGTAGTGTCAGATGTTGACATTTGTCCATTAGCTACATGTCGATATCAACAAACACGTGGCCACATTTCAATATCGATCATGCAATCCCACTAGTGACATTCAGTTAGTTTACCCAGTTTCAACTAGGCCTCAGTTGTTGTATCCTTATTGGTATGCAACTGTGCACATCATATTGCATTGGATTGATGGAATATTATTGGTGAATTGCCAATGGTTTTCATGTTCTTGACGTTAATCCTTACATTTCCGGCGCTATGAACTCACGTTTACAGAGCATGAGTGCATCTCTGGGCCTTTTTTTGTTACGTGTTTAGACACATGTGAATCACCCTGCTTCATCTGTTGTGCTCTACCGACACTCCAGATGTCTTTCTAGAGCATTTGAGTACAAATTCGGTACTCTCAATACTCAAAACATCACTGTTGGCCAGCATCCGTACCTGGTGATTATGCAACCACACACAACAGGCATGAAGGTGTCCGCCATTTTGTATTTGTTCCAGATATTAACTTAATACAAACGGATTATTGTTACCTGGTAGAAACCCTATCAATTCATATCCATTTAGACCAATTTTCATTTGGCAGATTATCCGGGACTCCCTACGTTCCTTTGGGGAATCCCTTGCGCCTGCATGGTAGGATTGTGAAACATGCAAAATTCAATAGAGCAGGTATGACTTCTTCAGTGAATTTTTTACCCGCCCTCTTTACGTTGGATAGTTTCCGAACTATTGGCGTCCGAAAGTCATTTTCTCACGCTTTCCCTCGTAGATCTGAAACTATGTTCGATAGCCGAAAGTTCAAGAGAACTTTTTTTCTTGTCTCAGTGGTAGGAGTCACCTCCCAAGAGTTGTAACACTTATTTTGCAACACCCGATATATATATATATATATATATATATATATATATACATATATATATTGTTACATAAGGCGCGTACGCCTGATGGCCGGCTTTCGACTCCTGGATTGTGAACTCCGCGCTCCTTGTGGGGAACGTGGAGGCATTGATGGGACGGAGGAGGTTCGGGATTGCTGTATCGGGGAATGCGTTATTTACTTCTGTTAATCTGGTCGCATAGGCCTCCAGCCGGCTGAAGCCGATGGATGAGGCTTCAGGGCTGAGGAAATTATGCATAAATAATTAATATAAATCTACTGTACCTTGTGTAATACAATGGTTACACACAAGGAAGTGAAAAAAATAAATAACAAAAAAAAGGTGTAATATCAAAAATATCCTTAGCGAAGCATTTCTGTAGCAAATACAGCCGGTTGGATTAGCCATTTCTCCACCAGGTTGAAACATGGCGCTAGTGTAGCTCCCTCGAAGCATAACCCCACCTCCCTTCTTCCACTCTCTTTTGTAGTTCCCCACTCCACCTCCTCCCACCGTTTTCTGTCCAAGGTCGACCTTGAGCAGTTATTATATAAGGAGGCAGAAACGGTTAATCAGTTCCGGTCTTCATTTCTTCTTCGACTTCCTAGACGATCGGACTTGCTCCGGTTGTCTCCAATACCAATGATGTATGTATGGACTTAGCCGTTGCGATGAGTTTTCCTGTAAGATGTAGTTTTCGAACTTAGAATTGGCGACCGGCCTCACCCTGTACATAGCCTGGATCAAGCAGACTTCTATGTCCCTTCGGGATAACTTGAATCACTTTAGCGTGCCTTTACTCGTTTCTTCGTTTTCTTTTCCTTTTTATGATTTTTATTCTTTTCCGCGTCTTCAAACAGAACTTAAGAGAATAATGGAATCACAGACGTACATGAGAACTTAGTCGTTTGGGATAGCCAATAAACAACATTGACTTGAATATGGTTCAACTAAGCGATTGTGAACTTAGTATTTATTGAGAATTTAGTATGAATTGAGAACGTAATACTTATTTCATTCGGTCTTCTCGTTTGTACTCGTTCTATATGCTATCCTATCATTGTAATAAACTCTACTATTCTGAGATTTCTCTCTTCATTGAACTTCTCCTAGAGTAGAATAGAACCTGGGTAGTTTCAGGTACCGACCAAGAATTCACTGAGCTACGACTTCGATGCGTTTTCTCTTTCAGCCTTACTTCATACCAGCGAATCTATGAGGATAGGATTATCTGAGATTAAGTACGGAATGTTATTTATTCACAGCCCCGTCTGGCTCGGCGAAGAGAGAGAGAGAGAAGCGATTCTTAACTCCGTATAAGGCAAGGTTCCTGATGATTCTTGTCTTAAGCGGAATAGTGTGTGCTCACGCTCGTCACGAACACATACTGTGTGGTTTCTATCACACGTCTTAGTTATGGTGGAGCCCCCGAGATCTTAGTATTTGGCCACCGGTTCCCAATCGGCGGCCTGCGCTAACCACTAACCGCAACTGCTCGTAACAGTTGGTATAGTTTTGCCCGACATAAACGTTGAGTTCAACCACTACACACCCCATACTCGTAACACTCGGTGGTGTCTCGCCGGGTGTGAACGGTGCACTCTGCCGCTAAGCCCCCATATACCGTAACAGTTGGTGGAGTTGCGCCGGGTAAGAACTGTGCAGCTTTACCACTACACCCCCGTAATAGTAACAATGTATATATATATATTTATATATATATATATATATATATATATATATATATATAGTGCAAAACTAACCATACATGTGTGTAATTGAAAGTACAAAGCGATATTCATTGAAAATTAGTGAATGTGAAAGATAGTTAATCATTTAATTATTAACATAGTCATCATGATACGAGTGACGAGACTTTGATCTCTTAGCACCAGAAATGGGAGATGTGTATTGATGAACACTTTTATAAACCGAACATGTGTTGATTATGATTAACGTATATACATTTTCATGTGTGGATATAAGAGATGCAAAAATGTGAAAAATGTGGACACCAAAAATGGTGCATCGACGATATGCATATTATAGCTAATATGAAAGTACGAGAAAAGGCTTCGGTTTAATTACTTTCAAAATGCTCATAAATGAGATAAAGACGCATTACTAATCTTTATTTTAATATTTTTTCCATTCATCACATAGTAACATCTACATATTCAAGAATCTAAATCAATTGTTACGAAATGTTAAATAAAATATATTTTTTCTTTATTTTAAGCTGTTTCTTAATATATATATATATATATACCACTAAATTGTTATTATGCAACATCGTATGTGAATTGACCCACGTAAATGTACATTGTATGTTTATAAAATTCTGTGTCATAAATTCACGCTAAATGTAATAAATATTCGCCAAATTGTAGTTACACTGTTTCCTTTGAAATTATTTTTACCCAATTCAGTACGCTGTCCTGTAGGTGTGTGAGTATGTGAGGGTGAATTGTAAATTTTGTTTTGAAGTGGTAGCATTTAATATTGACTTACTGTGATAATATTCATAATAAGTGTGTGATAGCATCTCATATGTATTAGTGAAAATTCACTATTCTAGAGTAATTTCAATCTGCTCTAGGACAAACCCAAAATAACCAGAATAACCAGATGAGCCAGATTAAGGAGTCTTTTCAGAAATCTCCAAACATCTATTTGTGGAAAATAAACACATTGACTTGTTTTTATTTTGCTTTCGCTGATTCAAATGTGTCTTCATTCTATATTATAGAAGTTCAAATACAGGATACAGATTATTAAACGTTTTGAAATAAAATTGACAAAGAATTAAATTAAAACTTATCGTCACTTGGGCTGGGTTAGGGCAACTCTCACTTGTGCAGTTGCCAGGATCCAGGTCAGGGTAGTATGAACGAACATGTGTCTTTCCGGGATCTCTTCAGATAGATCTTCAAGCATTTAAGACTTTCCAATATTATTCACCTTTTAAGAACTATAGAAGTTCCTTTACCACGTTTCCATAATTATCCAGTAATCATTTATCCCTAGGTTTTCCTTTCTCTTTCCCCCCTTTCCTCTTTCCCCTTTTCCTCTTTCCCCCATTTCTCAACCTTTTTCTCTTCTTTCTCCCTCTTTCTTTTCCTCTTTCTAATAAAACTGAAGAGGGGTCGTGACTGGGAGTTGTCGCTATTGACACGGTCATAAAATTCCTTTGATGTTTTTCTTCGGAAATCCGATAAGAATTTGTAAACCCTAGAACGTACATAAGTATTTACAACAGACTATTGATTTATTTTTCAATTTCAGATTTTGGTAAATTATTAAAATTATAACAAGAAATTTCAATTTAGAAATAGCGACTACGCTTCCTCATTCAGGACGTTTGTCTTCACATGACTCAGATATACTATTCTTGATAATTTGCTGAAGTCCTATGTTGCTCTAGATGATCATGGTTGCGGCGTGACGTCCGTCAGCACATAAAATACTGCTATGCTTTCTTTTAATTTAGATACTGCTCTAGTTTGAAATTGATCTCCCCTCACCCCAAGGCACTTTCCTGAATCTTTGTGGAAGTTTGCTGTGTCTGCGTTGGATACTATTCTTCAATATTGCATAATTGCACTTTATCACTCAGTTAGCTCAAAAGTTCAGGAAACCAGCCGTGATTTCTACCTTCCGAAACCGCAGCTCTGCATTTCTTAATAGTTGCAGCCTTCATCTGAAACAGATAAAGATGTAATTCCAAAAAAACACCTCAACCAGACTTCCTCTGATCGTCCATGCTGGAACTGTGTGTTTCATCCTAAATACGTATTTTACAATTTGCTGAGCAGTGTCAAATTTATTACCTTCTCTCAACGGAAATCCTCAGTTTGCCATGTTCATCACAAATTCGAAAA
The DNA here is from genome assembly GCF_964235325.1 of Thermobia domestica. Taxonomy (NCBI): domain Eukaryota; kingdom Metazoa; phylum Arthropoda; class Insecta; order Zygentoma; family Lepismatidae; genus Thermobia; species Thermobia domestica. The sequence goes on along the minus strand of NC_137462.1, from coordinate 255,678,248 downwards.
TTCCTTCCTCTTGTGGTTTCAGGAACGCCTTATGGCCAAGAGCAATTTCAATCTTCTGACATCCAGATACCTTATCATTTAAAGTCGTTATAGGAACTTGGAATGTTTTCGATGACTGCCTGTGGAACACCATACAGACTCAACCTCCTGAATAGTTTAATTCAAGGCATATAACGAGTACTTTCAATTTTTTGACTGGTTTTGTTCAGATTTTGTTGATACCTTCCTTGTTGGAATCCTTAATTTTGTCCATTATCAAACTCTGAGTAGAAGTCAGGGAAACTCAACAAAAGATGAAGAAATTATTTTTATGATTAACTTCTACTGTGTTCACTACCCTATACGTTGAGCGGAAGAACAGCCAGGTGACAAAACTCTGAAATAACGTGATCAGAAATACGTAAGACTTTGATTAGGTTGTCTCTCTATGACGAAACATTAGGAAAAAGGTAAAACTAAATATTTTTAAAGACGTTTGAACACATTAACTGTCAGATAAAATTTGGATGCCTTAAAATACAGTGTAAAACTCGATATTCAGTGCAAAATAAATCAAGAACTTAGTTAAATTAATACTTTAATCAGCAACAGCTTTTTGAATTATAATATTGTTTAATACAAAAGAAAACTTACCCTTAAATTAATCTCTTTCATCGAACGGCATTCCGATATTATGAAATGGGTCTCGAAAATCGAACACTATTTTCTTTCCGTGTCAAACAAGACGATTGCTAAAAGTAACATTATAACAAATGAATATGCATATATGATGTTAACACATCGTTCGTTAAAAGGATACTTCATGATGACGTTATCACACAAGGGAGACACGATTACTACTGCGGTGCTGCACCTTACAAAAAATGTAGTGACTTCTCGAATCTCCCGTCAAAACCATAGACTAGAAACTTTCCCACGTTCGCTAATATTCAAATGCTTTTCCTTACTGATTTTCTTAATTCGAGGTTTGGGAGGATGTGTTCACAAATTTCAAATAGTGTGTCACCTTTTCGGTATCCTTATTTTTAAAACGAAATAACAAGGTCTCCGATATTTTAGGGCATTCGATATTTACTGTCATTATCCCATGTAATTTATATTTACTTAATTACTAATTCATGTCAAAATCCTAACGTAATTACTAGTTCATGTTGATTACATCTAATCCTTCGTGGTCCAGGTCTCGGTGGATAGTAAGTAAACATTATAGATGAAGCGTTCGTCATTTTTCAATATGTTTCGTTAACAGAAAATTTGCCGCTACTGTGAATATTGAAATTAAATTTTCTTTCTGGTGTTACTTCTTTTGCAATTAACACCCGCAAGGATGACAACATATTTCAACGTAGGACATAAATTTGATTTTAATGAGGGAATTTCCCTGCAACTCTGAAATAATATGACACACATCCTTAACTATGGAGTATTAAGGTTTCTTACACTGTAAATTCTGAACTTGCTATGTGTATGTACTCCGTACAGAAACAGTAACAACGAATCAACGTATATCTAGCCTTACTTGTATTACTTCTTCTCTCAACAGAAACAGTTACACATCCTGGAACGTACTAGCAGGATTTACTGACACAAAATTAAAGGTCCAAGAACAAATTATATCATACACGTGCTAAATACCCATTCCCTATATCTCGTAAGTACTTGCGACATTTTTGGGACAGTAGTCGTTTTGAGACATTTTAAAATAATTTTTCGTCATACTTGTAGCTACCAAGAGGAAAATTACCCTTTTGATGGTCTGTGAACATCCTGCGCGAGTACGTACCGTATAAAAAATTACATTAAAAAACTCATTAACATATTTCCAGAACTAACGATATTTCAATACTTACTAATTGCAAGTTCCATCACTATCTGATCTTATTAAACGTTCCAATTTGATTTTACTGAATTGGCGCCAATGGGGAAGTTTACTTATCTGCATCATTCATTTGCAGGTGCACATATGGATAGACGGGGATAGAAAAATTGTCCCTGCTCCTTCAGGAATATAAAGGTAAAAATGTACTGTGGCAAGTTCAAAAGTAATCAGAATTGAGCTTTCAGACTAATTTCCTTAGTGTGAATACTCTCAAAATGTTTTCGTGTAGATGGCTCTTTTGGTAATTCACTACTGTTTCACTCTATATCTAATATCACCGCCGTATTATTCACATTAGATATACCAGGGTACCTCACTTGGCGGTTTGATAATTAAAACAAACTACTTTTTCCCCTTTGTCGTTTAACTTAATGTTCTGGGAGTTCCACCGTTTATACGTTACAACATTCATACATATATTCATAACAACATTTCTGCATTTATACATTATACATTCATTTTTATATTCTCATTATATTTACATTATATTCTTTATTGTATTTGTTTCTGTAAATATGGTAGTAACTATTACATACTAGAGACCCATCCAATATAAATATATACTGCTACTACTACTACTACTACTTCTACTACTACTACTACTACTACTACTACTACTATTACTACTACTACTACTACTACTAATAATAATAATAATAATAATAATAATAATAATAATAATAATAATAATAGTAATAATAGATAAAACGTCTAATTTATGCAGTTGAACTGTTTTCAATATTGATAAAGTTATTAGTATTTTGTATTGAGCAATTCAAGTTCAATCCAAATTTTAAATTCCATCAGTATGTTTTCGTGTTTGTTTCTTTTTTAAGTGTGTTAAAGATTTGTAAGAAAATTAAATGAAAACTGCACTTCTTGCTATTCTAGTAAAAAATTTGCCTTTGTTAGAAGCATTTCCTACCAACAATAAGTCACTATTCATTCAGTGAATGCCAAACAAACCAGATAATATCGTATTAATTCTAAATACTGGGTTTTGGTGAATTAAGTGAACACAATATTTTCTTAAGTGATGCTACACCCTTACTAATAAAAGTGACGAACCACTCAGTCATGAAGGTTATTGAACCCGCTGTAGACATAAAACTTTATATTACAGAGAAAAACGTTTATGTAGTGGCGTAAGTTGTAGATAATTTAAACAAACGAAGTATTGAGCATTGCTAGAAGGGTTTGAGAACGAACAAAATTTAACTGTAAATTTGTCAGAAATATTTGTTATCCTCTTTATTCAGAGAACTATCATTTCACTCTTATTTCATTTCATGTAATGGCTCTCACTACCCTCTTTAAATTGATGAAAGTTATAAGAATTTTAAAGGAATACTTTGTGCAATCTCTGAAAAGCTGCTCTTGTTACTGATGAAACTACCAGATTCTACCCTTTTGGCTAGGAAATATAAAGATGAGGTTTCTGCATTAACCCTTAATACCGCAAGGTATTTCAGTTACACAAAACCTCAAGGTGTGTCCAACGGACACATTGCGATTTTTCACCTCATTTCGTTTCCGAAACTTTAATGTTTTATTTTTCCTTAACTATAATTTTGTAGAAATATGTATTTTAAAATCAATACATTCTAACATAAACCAAATATATAATAATCATTGTTTCCATCCCCTTGTATTACGAAAGATAAACAACAAATTTGTAAAAGTAAAATCAAATGTACTGTTCATAGATATATTTCTGTATTTTATTCACATAACATTTATTAAATTATACATTGAACATCAAAATACTCTAATATAAGGAAAAATACATAATATTCAGTGTCTCCATCTCTTTGTACTACCAAAGATAACCAACTACTTAGAAAAACAGAACACTAATGTTTCATTCATAGACTTGTTTGGCATTCTTGACAAAAAATTGAACATTTCACACCACTTGATTCTACATTCTAATGTAAGACACTACCTCCTTCCTTCCTCAAATATCTAATGTAAGATAAAAGACTCATTTGAAAAACTGAGCTCAAATATTTTCTTAATACATATGTTTTGATATATTATTGACATTACACTTTGTATATTTCCCCTTAAGAGTTACCCATGGAGCATTTCAGACACTTTCTGTTAACGCTTGAGTGCTCAGAGCAGACATTCCTCTTGCAAATCACACACACTTGTCTCTGTATTCTGCATTTTTTGGGGTTACGCATGTAACATCTCTTGAGCGTAGATTTATGTGTGCTAACATCTTTGGATGATTCACTTGATTGATCTGTCGAAGCATCACGTGTTACGTTGATTGCAGTAAGAACAGGTCTCTGAGGTCCTAATTTTCTTTTTCGATGGATTTGAAGGAGAACCAAGGATTCCGCCAACTCCACAAGAAATATATGTCGTCGTCATTTCGCTTTTCTTATGTTACATTGAGGATTAATATTCAACCACACTACATAAGCGGAAACAGCAGATACGTTCAGAAGATTCATGAAGAATGCTAGAGGTCATCGATTGGTTTTCCTTTTGCAGGAGTAGCAGTGTATTAATTGATCTAAAAGTGTCAACCCCCTTTTGTTTTATTATAATACAGTATTATTTCTGGCTTCTTTTCTTTATCAACAACTATATCGTTAGAGTTGCACATGTTTGACAAAAGAATAACACGCTTTTTCGGTTTCGGACAATAGGAAAGAAATGTGAAATCACATTTGAAACCAAAGATAGATGATTGCTCAATCCTGTTCTTGCTTGGTTTGAATTCTTCAAAAACAACTGGTTTGTTTCTTCTCACAGGGCTTACTATATTTATGCCGTTTTTAGTAAGGTTTTTCGGAGTTCCATGTCTGTAAAAAAATTGCCAGAAGTTATATTTTTGTTACTTCGATAATATGGTTCGGCTAAGGATAAAACAACTTCTGTAGCTAAGTTATTTGCTCTTTTTCTTCATTCTATGCCTAAGTGGGGTTAAGCTTTCAAAGGATAATGCGTTTTGGAGTCACATATTCACCAAATTTTCATACCGTACTTATCCGGCTTTGATGGCATGTATTGTTTGAAAGGACAACGACCTCTAAAGGGAACAAGCTGTTCACTGACTATTAGATAACTAGCAGGAAGATAGTGTTTTGTTAAGTTTTTGCAAATCTTTTCCCAAATGTCTCGAATCGGAGCAAGTTTGTTCTTCTTTCTGACCTAGTTTTATCACCAAACCAGATGAAAGACAGTAGATCAATAAATCTATTATAACTCAGAATGGCGCGAAATAAAAGTGGACCGTACTTCTTATTCCATAGGGACTTCATGTTTATGTTTTTTTCCATTTCAGATGACCAGCAGTAATAAGAAGTCCAATAAATCCTAAAACTTCTTCAGAATCACACATCTTCCACACCTTTTTTCTCTTTTCTTCTCTATAGATCCGATTAGCTTCCTCATTTGATTTTGTAACAATATCACTTATAATATCATCCCCAAGAATAAGGCACATCTTCAGGTGCCTTTATTTCACAGTTAGCAGGAAGAACTACTTTATTGCAACTGCCTCTAACAACATTTCGTGATTTTATTTTGCTAGAAGTTGGAACGTCCTTATTCCAACGGGTCCCATTTTTACTTACATATCCACTTACAATTGAACTAGAAGGTACTTGAATGTCTTTATCACTATCCGAAGCACTTTCTTGATCTTCATGTTCGCTTACATTACTCACGTGATTCGCCTCACTCGAATCACTTTCAAGTGTTTCATCGAAAAGCAATTCTTCATCTGAGTTTATACTGTAATCTGAACACGATTTATCATCAGCAAGCATTTGTCCGATTTAGTATCATTCAGTTTTCCTTTTGCCATATTTACACAAAGTATTCTCACAAACGCTAAGGAAAATGTTTCAAAACATAAATAATCTGGAACAACATCCACCAACACAAAAGCGAGGGAAAACAAATGAATTACTAAAGGCGCATAACAATATTGCTAGCTACATCTGTCAAGAAAGCAAGTACCTACAGCAGATAATTTACTAAATTTATCAACATAAATATCGAAACAGAGACAAACAAAGTAAGAAAACACGAAAGAGGAACGAAAGTAATAAAGGGAGGATGATAAAACGGCTGATAATTGATTCAAAAATTTTGAAAATACAATTATTCAATACATTTTAAATGTGTCCATTGGACACATCTTGCGGCGTTGACGAACTAAAAGTTTTAATCCCGCCATATACAACACAAATCAGCACCAAGAACGAACTTACTTTGGTAGTATAATGCTATTGAGTAGCTAGAAGCATACCTAGAAGGAAAAGAAAATTTTAAAAATAATAAAGCTACAGCTTCCAAAAATTCAAAGCTATGTGTCCATTGGACACACCTTGCGGTATTAAGGGTTAATAATCATATTCTCTTATAAGTAACATCGTCTATATACCCTTTTTCATATCGTTGAACTTTATCAGCTAACTTAAGTGAGCTACAGCTGACTCAGCAAATTGGTGTTGCTTCAATGTTGTTTCCTAATCACAATTACCGAGGATAAATCAGAACAGAAGGGGGTGATTGTGAACTCTTGTTCCGATCAGTACAACATATCAGTGATTTCAAGTGCAATAATCTTCATGTGTTCTAAAATGTATTCCACTGAAAAACAACAAACCTATATTATCATCTGTGAATCTGTGTTTACTTTTAATCACCGAGTCTTGCAAATTTTGTTGTAAAAGTTTATCAAAGTCTTACCTTACAATGAGAAACAATATTAAGTATGGGCCAGGTTATGTAACAAATAGTATCTCTTTCCTCAAGGAGAGTTGTTACACTGTACGGCTCAACATGACAACATTGGAGGATCAACAAGACAGTAGGACATGCACAAAACATGACATGTCTGGATATTCCTCCATTTGAGAAAGAAATAATTAGTAGTTCAGTGTAACATACAGAAAAAAGCATGAGTTAAATAGGCAGAAATTGCATTTGTGTTAAATTCTAACAGGTAGAAATTAATACAAAGAAACGGAAAATAACAATATGCATCACCAATAAACAAAGAAAACATGGAAGGGAAACCTAAAGATAAAGAACGAAATAATGTAAAGAGGGGGGAAATGATCAAGAACATGGAAATACTAGAAATTTTAACACTTAACAATAAACAATTTGAATATCCCTCTTCCTCCTATTACTTTGAGTTTTTTTCATGTGGAATAAAAATCTTTTAGTAGCAGTTGTGATTATCATTTACAATGCTTAATTCCATGAAAATATAACTGTCAATCCAGACCATGAATCAAAGTAAGAACCTTTAGAATGAAAGTCTCACGGGCTGTCCACATAGCGAGACAGGCAATATCACGCCTGTCTATAAATCAGCTATTAAACTCGAAACTGTCTTCGAGTAACACTCTGTTCTATTTGAAGTTTGGATTTTATTTGCGGCGTTTAGGTTTCTATGGCTCAACCTCTCCTGGTTAGATAAAAAATTATTTGATCGGTAGATCAAGACCAAGCAAAAATAAATCCACGACCGTGAGAAGTTACTGTTGCACCAACATATATTTCATATCAATCGAGGATTGAGAGAGTGATTTCGTAAAACTACGGAACGATTTATAATTGTAGAAGGAAGTAGTCACACGAGAAAATGATATCTTGTAGCGTTATTAGTTAACACACTGGTAGTATAAATAAAGCTTGGAAAAAGTTTCAGTCAAACGTTCACGTGTAAGGGTCTAGAACATTTTACTTGGTTCCATCTCAGGACTCACCTTCCTAAGTTTATCCACATATGGCTGAGAAGGAACAAGCAGGGAAGAATATTTTAAACGAACGAGGTTTTATTCTCAAAATTAAAGCAATTGTGATTTTTAGCCTAAGCTCATATACAAGCGGGGAAACAAAAAATCTAAAACCACTTTTTACAGTACAAGTAAGTTTGGCCCTCTACTGTACAAAACGTGTTGCGTTTGACGATCGATTTTCCTTTTCAATGTGGCATGTGGACCTTCCTGTTCCGTCACCAGTAACAAGTAACCAGTCAGCAGTAACCAGTGAGTGTCGTGGTGTAAAAGTGGTGCGGTAAAAAGTGCGACCTGACAGACTTCAAAAGAGGCATGATAGTTGGTGCCCGTCTGGTTGGAGGTTCAATGGCAACAGTGGCGAATATTGTGGGTGTATCGAAAGGCACTGTGTCCAATGTCACGAAAGCATACACAATTCATGGGTAAACGGCGCCTGCAAAGAACAACAGTGGCCGAAAGAAAATCCTGTCAGATAGGGAACAGAGGGCATTAAAACGGATAGCTCAAAGAAGACCACTGCAATGAAAATTGCTTATGAACTCAAATTCGGCCTAGAGAACCAGGTTTCATCGAGAACAGTGCGACGGGAACTTCATAAAATAAAAATTCATGGCAGGGCCGCTATAACCAAACCCCTGGTCACAGCAGTAAATGCGAATAGTCGTATCCAGTTGGCCAAGGACTACGAGGCGTGGACTCATGAGTAGTGGAAAGACTTAATGTGGTCCGATGAATCGACTTTCACCTTGTTTCTAACAACCGGTCATGTTTACGTATAGAGAGGACCGTCGCAGACCTATGATACAGAGTGTCTGCTCCCAACTGTAGAGCATGGGGGTGGTTCTGTTACAGTATGGATAGTGATATCGTGGTTTTCAGCAGGTCCCATCACAGCCCTGCATGGGAGCATATCACCCATATCCCAAACTAAGGATAGGGGCGCTACAGGCCATTAAGTGGGCCTCCCTAAGTTTGGTTCTTTTCAAGTGTGATTTCTCATCCATTCACGTAGCAAATATGCAAAATCTACATCAATAAATGTTATTTCTGCAATTGCTCCCTTATAGATGTGATATGGTTGGTTTTTGCCCATTTTGACCATTGCGTACCATTGAAACAATTTTGGAAAAAAACATATGTGATTCTAGGGCTAAAGCGACATCTAAACTTTATTTTTTGATAATTGTGCTCTCAGAACATCAGAGGTCAAAACGGGCTCAATATCTGGACTCGAATTTTTCAGCTTTCAAAAATGGTCGGGGGAGCTGTTATTTTTTTTAGGCAAAGCCCTTGCGTATACCTATACATACATCCAAGTTTGAACAACATCGATCAAGCCATTCTTGAGGAGTAAATTAATCTCACTTTAACTATTTTGCACCATTTCTCATGAACAAGTGAGAGTTGAGGTTTGACACGTGAGGGATTAATATATGACAATACTACCCTCTTGTCGTCCCAAGATTCATCTGGAGCCACTTCACTATGCTTATCCACCTATGCCCTTTAGAGACCAACTTCACACTTACCCATAAATTATGACTTCATATCTTGCTCATTTAATAAATTCAAAAGCTCAAAGTGGTTACCCCAACTAGCTCAAGTTCACGTCACGCCTACCACAAAAAATAGAACTGCACTTAAACTGGTCCATAAATCTCAGAGAACCATATCTCGCTTATTTAGGTCGACCAAAAGCTGACGTTTGGACTAACTCACAAGCAACGTACAGAACGAGGCAGGAAGAGATCCGACTCAAACTTCGCCCAGAGGACACATAATGAAAAAGAAGAAAAATGCCAAATTTTTAGCTGCCCATATCCAGAAACACCGGAGATATCCTCCGCAACATAACGCACCACGCGACAATATGGTATAAGGTAAACGTCGCAAGATACCCATTTATGTCGAAAGCGGAAAGTATGGGCCGCACCAAAATGAAATCAAGATATTTGATATGCTATAACACTGACTTGGCAGCCATCTTGAATACCTCGATCTTGGATATGGCGTAATGTATTCAAATGAGAAGCGGGATAAGTGATATATCAATGTAAGGTAAATGCAAAAAGAAAACCATTGATGTAACCGCGATAAACATATGTGTAATTGTGTGGACAGGACGAAGTGTGGCAGACTCGGGTAAAACAAACGTGTTATCGAAGGACAGAATAATAGGGCAAGACCCCCACGACAATGATACGCGACAAATAACTGCAAGTGTTTGTGCATAAAATTGTATCTGCCTTGACAGATTATGTCTTTCGAGGATATTGGGATTCGGTTTGGGACAGTGAAAACCTCAGTTACAACCGGCTATGCGAGCGCTTGTTTGGAGACAACATAAACTACAAAGTACTATCTTTTATGGAACAGTAATTTGGCAGCTCCCTCCAGAGTGTAGAAGATATCATCTTGGAATGGTGATCAAAAGCACGACCTATCTGGGATTGAAGTCCACTCCTAGACAACATTTTGTACGTTTCTTGTTCGATTTTCTTGCTGTTTCGTGTAAACAAAGGATATTTCGGCCCACATATGTTTAAACAATACTATGTGAAGCAAACTGTGTACGAATGAGAAAGCCCAGCCATGTTCTAGCTTACATTTCTTTACGAGTATTTCTTTTTCCTTTGCGTAGTTTGCTACACTATTTCGCGACAGTCCAAAACAGTCACAATATCAGGGAAAGGCAGCATTCTGCATTGACTCAATGAATTCCGTGAGTTGTTGCAGTCTCCCACTAGAAGGCTAGTTTACCACACAATGAGACGACTCGAATTGTGTCTACTGGTTTCGCTTCCACATATGGAACGAAGTGAACGTGACAGCAGGGGCCGGTCAGTGAGAAGTGATAGTGTGTGTGCCATACGCAAGCATAAATGCGCAATATTCTTTGTACTGAATGTGTCCGCAGTATGGTTCATCTACAAACACCAATGTAGAGCTGCAATGGCGAACCTTCTCAAACTGGTGTTACTGATGCAAAGTGTACTTCCAAAACAAGTGTACGTCCAATCGACAGAACCGACGGTGGACGGATGAAAAGAAACTCAACACATGCTGGAGATTTTGAACAACCACGATGTAACAAATGTGAATGTGGATGAGACTCTCGAAACCAGCTGACACAATTCGAGTTCTTTGATTTTGTGGTAAACTAACCTTCTAGTGGGATACTGCAACAACTCATGGAACTCATCGAGTCAATGTAGAACGCTGCCTTTCCCGGATATTGTGACAGTTTGGAACCGTCGCGAAATAGTGTAGCAAACTGCGCAAAGGAAAACAAACATTCGTAAAGAAATGCAAGCTAGAACACGGCTGGGCTTTCCCATTCGTACACACTTTGGTTCACATAGTATTGTTTAAACATATGTGGGCCGAAATGTCCTTTGTTTACACGAAACAGCAAGAAACTTGAACAAAAACATACAAAACGTTGTCTAGGAGTGGGCTTTAATCCCAGGTAGGTCGTGCTTTCGATCACCCATACAAGATGATATTTTCTACACTCCGGAGCGAGCTGCCGAACTGCTGTCACATAAGAGATAATCCTTTGTAGTTTAGGTAGTCGCCAAACGAGCGCTCGTATCGCGGGTTGCAATTGTAGTTTCCACTGTTCCAAACCAAATTCCAATATCCTCGAAAAGCATAATCTGTCAAGGCGGATGCACTTTCATACACAGACACTTGCAGTTACTTGTTGCGTATAATTGTCGTGGGGTCTTGCCCTATTATTCTGTCCTTTGATAACACGTTTGTTTTACCCGCGTTTTTCATACTTCGTCCCGTACGCACCATTATACAGATGTTTTTCGCGGGTACATCATTGGTTTCCTTTTGCATTTTACATTGATATATCACACATCCAGTTTCTCATTTCAATATTTTATGCTATATCCAAGATAGCGGTATTCAAGATCGCTGCCAAGTCAGTGTTACTGCATATCAAATATCTTGATTTCATGTGCTGCCCATCCTTTCCGTTTTCGACATAAATGGGTATCTTGCAACCTTTACCTTATATCATATTGTCGCGTGGTGCGTTATGTTGCGGAGTTTATCTCCGGTGTTTCTGAATATATGCAGCTAAAATTTGGCATTTCTTCTTCTTTTCTATTATGTGTTCTCTGGGCGAACTTTGAGTCGGATCTGATACTGCCTTGTTCTGTACGTGGCTTGTCAGCACAATAAAAGTAATACCCCGTCCGAGATATTACTCTTAAAAAATCTTGCCTGACCTAAACATTTTGGAGGCTAGCTTGAAGTTGTCCCTAAAAATGTTTACATCCTTTTCTCTTTCATTTAACTAACTCATAAGTGTAAACGTGGTATGCTAACCAGCACAGTCTTAGCTGCAGCCAGCCATGTTGAAGTGTAAAAAACATTCACTGATAATCATGATAATATTGTATTTCGAAACTTCAGTGTGTATATAGATGAACATATGTTTTGTTTGTTACCTAGATTTCCATAGGTAAAAGATGATTTTCAATAAAAATGAATACTGTTAACACCTTAAGTGATTCATTTGTAGTAGAATCAGAAAGTTAGAGTAGAAAACACAATATATTTGCAACGGATATAAATTTAATTTCCCTGGAAATTATGTTGTGCTTCATCAGAAGAATTTTAGCCAAAGTGATCATGTTAAATCAACGGAAAGCACCGAAAATCTAATAATAGCTTTCTGAGTTCGATTCCCGTCTCAGCCTAAGTTTTGGTTATTTAATTCTTTTTCCATAAATACAGGAATAATTGTATTAAAATAAATCAGTTGTATTTATATGTATATAATCATATCAGGACGTAAAATATAATATCTGATATGTATTAAATGGGAAGGTTAAATACAAATAAAGAAAATCGTGTAATAGTAACTACAAGTTTTAGAGTGTATTTATTTGCACAAATTTGTCATACAGAGTTTATTTCAATATTCTCCTTATAGCACAAGATTTACTTTGGTAAAATATAGTGAGAGTCATAGAAAACAAGCGGCTATAAGGAGAAAACATCAAAAATCGATTCTTGATTACAGACAACCTCAATAGCCTTCATCCCTTAAGATTCCCACATGCCATTTTACGAAATTAATTGTGCTTTAGTAAGGAAGTAACAACATATATCTTTAGTTCAATACTCTGAAATGCTTTTGTCGGATTAAGGTTTCAGTGAGGCTAAGATAATTGATAGCAGACTTGATGCTGCTTCAGTCTAGGTTCAGCCGCAGTGTTTATAATACCGTTTGAGAGCCCCTAGGGGAAGTGGGTGGGGAAGACATAAAAATAATGAAAAGTGATCGATATAAGAGTCTAATGCATAATTTTGGGGATCGCTTACATTGAGTGACACTCCAGATCCTTTTCAAGTGCAGCCCCAATTAGCAACCTGAACGGGTGTTTAAAGTCACTACATGTTAAAATAATTTTAACGGACTGACATTGGTGTTCAGTCCATATTTTATGTGATTCATAAGTTAAATGAAATAGTGAAAGTAACAGTTTTTTATTGCTTTCAGTAGCAGGAAAATCTGGTAGAACAAGTTGGAAGAGCGGAAGTGTGACGTATTGATTTTTTTATCTGGTATTTTATTCAATATGTTTATGGTATATGCTAATCATTCATTTGCTAGAAGGTCATATTTTGTTGTGTTAAAAGGGTTCGCTACCCATGGCTTGACATCTTTGCAGTCTAGAAACAGTTGTTATATAACAGTGAATATTACTGCCATATACAGGGTGGTCGTGCATCAATGACGGAAAATTCGGGAGATGATTCTACATGTAAAAACAAGCAAAAAATGTCATATGAACATTGGGGGAATGCGGCTTCGTTTGGACGCTAGAGGCGTCTGAAATGTCACCTTATGAAGCGGCAATTTGCAGTATCGCAAGAACGGAGAGAAATACGAATGTCGGGTCAAAAGATATCAAAGGAAACCCCATCCGAAGAATCCAATTATGCATAATTGATGACAAAACAGTGGCGGCGCTAGAAGGGGGCACAAAGAAAGTGAATGAAATATGGAGAAAAGTGAACAATTTACACTGAAAAATTGTAGGACGGGATGTTACTTGGAACATGCAGCAACAAATGTTAATGAAAAAGGCAACAATGGTTACACTGTAGGGACACTATGGAAGGCGGAATGTAGGAATACAGTATCTTTGTAACGGAAAGAAATAAGAATGTCGGGGCAAAAGATATCAAAGGAAACCCCACCCAAAGAATTCAGTTATGCATAAGTGATGGCGAAACAGTGGCGGCGCCAGGGGGCACAAACGAAGTGAATGCAACGCGGAGAAAAGTGAACAATTTACACTGACAAACTGTAGGAGGGGATGTTACGTGGAACATCAGCAACAAATGTTAATGAACAAAGGCAACAATGGGAGGCGCCAGGGGGCACAAACGAAGTGAATGCAACGCGGAGAAAAGTGAACAATTTACACTGACGAACTGTAGGAGGGGATGTTACGTGGAACATCAGCAACAAATGTTAATGAACAAAGGCAACAATGGGAGGCGGACACTATGGGAGGCGGAATGTAGGAATACAGTATCTGTGTAACGGAGAGAAATAGGAATGTCGGGTAAGAAGATTTCAAAGGAACACCCATCCGAAGAGTCCAATTATGCATAAGTGATGGCAAAGCAATGGCGGCCCAAGAAGCACAAAGAAAGTGAACGAAACGCAGAGAAAAGCTCTAGCACAGATGTTCTCGGATGAAGCATTCGTACGGGATGGCAACACAAATATCCGCAATGACCATCGATGGACACCCAACAACCCGCATGAAATTGCAGAGACGAAGCATGCAGTGTATGTTGTTTATAATTGATTCCGTCCCTTCCCCCCACCCGGGTTCGATTCCCGGTGGGAGTTCATGTGGTTCGGATTCCACGTTAATCAGTAGGTCTACGTCTCATATAGTCTCGCTGCTGAACGGGACGCTAAACTAAAATCAACTCAACCCATTCATGTTTCACTATTCGTGCATATCTGAACGAAAAATTTCCACGCAGGTAGATACATAGTGGAAGCAAATTAATATGGGCCCCACGTTCACCCGATCTGAATACCTTAGACTTTTTCCTGTAGGGTTATGTGAAGAGTCTCGTGTATACACGGCCCGTGCATGGCATTCAAGATCTTCGCTAGCGTGTATAAGCTGGATTTGCCACACTATGGCGAACTCCAGCGTTATTGCCAAAAGTCAGAGAATCTTTACGCCAACGTGTAACTGTCTGTCTAGGAAGAACAAGAAGGACATATTGAACACCTTCTTTAAGACAGCATTATGTTGACCACTGTAAGTACAATACCTCTTGTTTTCACAGTACACTGGGCTCATCTTCTGCACGTGTTTTGTACGATTTGCACGTATCATCACTAAGAGTGTTTAACAGTTTCTTTGTAGCTCCCATGCGCCGCCACTGTTCCGCAGTACGTGCGCATAATTGGATTCTTTGGATGGGGTTTCCTTTGATATCTTTTGACCTGACATTCCTATTCCTCTCCGTTACAAAGATACTTTATTCCTACATTCCGCTTCCCATAGTGCCCCTACAGCGTAGACATTGTTGCCTTTGTTCATTAACATTTGTTGCTGATGTTCCATGTAACATCCCCTCCTACAGTTTGTCAGTGTAAATTGTTCAGTTTTCTCCGCGTTGCATTCACTTCGTTTGTGCCCCCTGGTGCCGCCACTATTTCGCCATCATTTATGCATAACTGAATTCTTTGGATGGGGTTTCTTTGACATCTTTTGATCCGACACTGCTATTTCTTTCCGTTACAAAGATACTGTATTCCTACATTCCGCCTCCCATAGTGTCCCTACAGTGTAGCCATTGTTGCCTTTGTTCATTAACATTTGTTGCTGCATGCTTTAAGTAACATCCCCTCCTACAATTTTTCAGTGCAAATTGTTCACTTTTTTCCATGTTTCATTCACATTCTTTGTGCCCCCTCTAGCGCCGCCACTGTTTTGCCATCAATTATGCATAATTGGATTTTTCGGATGGGGTTTCCTTTGATATCTTTTGACCCGACATTCGTATTTCTCTCCGTTCTTGCGATATTGCAAATTGCCGCTTCATAAGGTGACATTTCAGACGCCTCTAGCGTCCAAACGAAGCCGCATTCCCCCAATGTTCATATGACATTTTTTGCTTGTTTTTACATGTAGAATCATCTCCCGAATTTTTCGTCATTGATGCACGACCACCCTGTATAGATTTCTCGGGTAACAATCTCCATCTTTAAAGTTTGTTTTGTATCCGGAAATGTACTGAGAAATTTTCCTTTGACGGCGTCGCGTCGTTTTATGCTGCTTAATGGGAATTTAAACCACCGTATGTGTCTGTTAAGTGCCTACTGGGAAGTCATCAGGAAAATATTATGTATTTTGTCTGTCATATACTTGGAAGTGGTATATATATATATATATATATATATATATATATATATATATATATATATATATAATTGTTGTCTTTTCCTATGATTCATATGTGTGAGCCGCATTTCCCCTTTTCGTTAATCTCAGAAGTTCCTCTACGGAACAGTTGATAAAGCAGCATTGAAGTAATTATAGATTCCTTCCTAATTTTTTCAACAGTGAATTTTTAGTATTTCTGTTTAAAATCATTCTGAACACGGTCTACAGAAGGAATTGTTAATAGCCATTTATGGCTTGAGATTTTTTGCTAATTCTAATTACAATTTATGCAGTATTGCAATGCTGCAGTATTGACTAAACCGGAACCAAAGGGATCCGGATTGTGAGGGTAAAAGAAGGATGTTGCAAGTCAGAAGTTTTGACCAGAGATGGTCATCCTCCCTAATTTTGCCCTCATGAGGGCCGTCCTCACCCTTATTTTAGTAGTTGAGGTTGAGGGCGATAAAGTAATTGAGGGTGAGTGTGAGGGAGACTGAGTGTGAGGGAGGGTGAGTGTGGCGGCGTCAATGGAGGGTAAGTTTGAGGGAGGGTGAGTGTGTGGTCATCAATGGAGGGTGAGTATAAGGTAGGGTGAGGGTTTCAGTTGAGGGTGAGTTGAGGGAGGTGAGGGTAAGGGCGTCAATTGAGGGTGAGGGTAAGGGTTCATAAAATTAATTTCCTTGCAATTCTTCATTTCTGGAAATATGCTCGAAAAATGTAATATAGTTTTTTTTTTTCTTAGAATTAATCGTCGTTCACAGAAAATCGTCATATCAATATTCCATCAGTTTCATACGCTTTTCATGCGCGAAGACAAGATGTTTCACTTAGCTTTACTACTTTTCTATATTTATTTATTTTCACTTTATAGAAATAATAATTACGAAATATATAAAAATATCTACTGCAAGTTTTTGGCTACCGAAAATTTCAAAGTTTAAGGAAAGTAACCCATTAAAAGAAAGTACTAGAAGTTCTCCGGATATAATGTTTTTTTCACATAATTGTTCACAAGAGAAACTAATAAATATTCATATATTCATTCATTCTGAAATTGTAACTAAGAAAAAGCTTTATTTCTTCTTCTAAGTAAGAGAAAAATGTACATAAGAAAAGTACAAAGCTGCAAGCCGCAATAAATAATTTTATATTTAACTATCAAATAAAAAGATATTTCCTGCTTTTGGCTATATACATACTTTTAGACTTCTAAACTACGCTATGCATATGAAAGGGAAGTCTTATTGAACGTCTGTTTGTCTGTCTGTCTGTTTGTTCGTCTGTTTGTCTGTCTGTCAAGAGGTATTACATCAAAATCTTTAAGATCTATTGACAAGTGGTTTTCGGGAATCGATCCAGCATCCAAAGAATTGATTCCGTCTCTTTCACCAATTTTCGAGTTAAACCAGAAGCTATGTTGAACCAATTCTGGTTTCAACAATATTGGTCATAACTCAAAACCGATAAGAGCTATTGAGAAATGGTTTTTGGGAAACGATTCGTCGTTCCAATAATAGGTCCCATCTCATTCGACAACCTAATATTTAAACCGTAAGTGGTAGAAATCAACTACTTCCGGCTTCTACTATTTCCAGTTTTACTATTGAATTTGTATAGTTTGGAAGTTTACCGTACTTTCATACTGTAGAACGATATTCGTTTGTTCTATCATATAATTCTTGCGTTATCAAATACTAGGTTTATTACCAGGTACTCATTAATATTTATATATTTTCCCATTATAGGACCTAGAGAGTTGCAAGATTGTAATTTGCTGTAATGTCCTATTTCCATTCATAGATTCAATCAATATCATGGCTTAATGTGGAGTTAATACTTGATAGTGAATATTTGTTTAGAATGGAAAATTTTCAGAAATGGGAAGTTTTAAGCGGAAAATATTCCACTTCGCATCACTAGTTGCAGGGATGGTTTCAGTAGAGCAATTGTTAATATGTACATTTAATGGATGGAACAATTTAAAGGAGATTCTTTCTTCTAGGGTAGAAAATGTTTTATTTGTAGCTGTACTTTATTCTAAGGAGCGCCAAGTGAACTTTGTGGTGGAAAAACACCACATGCGGTGGTTTTCTCGGGGTTCTTCCGTCACCTTCCACTTTCTTCATTCCACAATTTGATACATTTTTCATCATCATCGTGTCTATTAGCCTCGGAGCATTATCCTGGGACGTTAAACTGAATATTTCATTTCAATTTATTTGAAGGAGAACATTTCTAACCAGCGATTATCTGAAGCAGAGATCCTTGGGTTATCCGGGTTCGATTCCGTGCCGGACATAAGTTACGCGATAGGGAGAAAAGCTCAATTAAATATAAAACATAATTGTATTTATAATGATTTTCATATACAACTATAGTCCTAAATTTACACAGTTCAACTTTTTCATTATTATTAAATTAAATTAATCCCTTGGTCTTTCGGGACTGGTGGCTTGTTGGCAGTGGCGTCACTACGTATAATTTGGTGTTTCCAAGCCCATTAAACTTGCCGTCCTGGGCGGTGGCACGATTCGAACCCCCCAAGCACCGGCCCTGCTACATGGTAAAATATTAAATGTTAACTACACGTTAAAAAAGAAAGATTTAATTAAGATAAAATGACTAGCACCTGGTGTTACAACACAAAGCCAGTTAGCTCTGTTCTTCGCTTTAAAATAAATCAATCGAATTCAATGAGGCTTTTTCCTCGCCTATTATTTTCATTCTTTTTATTTGTGTTAGCATCCCGTTCAGCGTAACGTGGGATCCGAGCCACATGAGGTCCCGGCGGAAATCGAACCCGTGTCTCTCGATCCGAAGGCGCGTACGCTATTCGTATAGATACGAGAGTTCTCTCCTGTTAACCGGCAATCACTTTTGAAATAAATAATCTTATCACATTTATCCTAGGGCCCAGTGGTTCCCATTGTTTTACCTGGCGCTCCCCCTTCATTTTACCTGGCGCTCCCCTACATACTTTCCACCCTCCTTCATCTCCGCTTGTTTGCCACATGTACTTTTTGTCTGGCCTTTTCTGGGATTTAAGATGCAATATTTTATTTTTAAATCTTCAGTAATAACAACAATACTATGCTATTATATAGAACAGTAGAAGTGAGTGACTCATTATCAGCCAGACCATATTTCTATAGGGAGCAATGTGCAATTTACATAAAATGCCTCTTTTGTCACAAAAACAAGGGATAAGGAAGGATTTTCGGAAACGTGTATCCTAAAAGAGTAAATGGTAGATTTTTTCAAGGAACTGTATTCCCCAGATTTCTGAAGTAGGAACATAAAACTTGGAACACCAATTTACCATAAAAAGTAACTTTTGTTTAGATTTTTTGAAAATTCCAAACCTTAGAGGTTTCAGGATAATAGAAAATATAATAAGTTGAGTAGAAACTTCGACGCAATATTGATGTTCAAACTTAAACTCCTAAAAGAGCTATTTTGAAGGCTAAATAAACTTTTTTCAAAATATTTATTTGCAGTAACCGTGTTTAATATTTTGTGCAATTCTACTGACAAAAAACTCTCTTTGCTTCATCTTGTACAATCATATTTTGTCCCATACTACGAATGTGCCTAATGTATTATCAATTGTTTGCTAAACAAGATACATTCACAGTGAGTACGAAACAAGGTTAATACAGCCTGACTCATTTCTAGATCGGTTGTTTGTATTTCGGTTGTAAAGAACGTCATGTCTACTTAAACGTCGAGGGAAACATATTTCTTGTTGTTATACGTCGAAAGCATTAAGGTTGAAAATTATAAACATTTTCTTGACAAACTTAGCGATATAATCTATCCCAGAAAGCCCAACTTGTGAAACTGTTATTTAAGCAGACTCAACGTGAACCATATTTAGCAAACTGTATACTTTGACGATGTCAATGTTAAACTAATGACAAACCGCTATGATATATTACTTACTAATTATGTAGTAATAATGCTCCACAGAATTAAAATTTAAACTGTAAAATAAAAGAACATAAGGAAAGGACATGAAAGAGAAAATGTTTTTCACATGGATTCGTACCCTTAACTACCACTCTTCTTGACGGAAATTTCGCGTTTCAGACCACTGGAATGGCCATGCATAGGGAACAATGGAACCTAATAAAATATACGTAATTAACAGGTCATTCAATAAGGCCGTAGGATAAGTAAGAAAAAAACTAAATTTTGACAAAACTCGATTTCATTATTCAACATATTTGCCTTCGAGGGCCATACAACGAGTATAGCGATATTTCAACTTGTCGATACCACTTTTATAGTAGGGGTAGGAGTTGTACCTATGAACACTTTTAGAGTCTTCGAAATTTTGGTGCTAATATTCAGCACTTTTCCCACAATTTTTGTCGTATATTTGAAGTGCCATCTCTTTGCTATCAGATAGGATGACTTTTAAACGTGTTACGTAATTACAGTAGCTTTTATAGAATACAACAAGAGCATATCCGTTGTTTTACAGGTACATTATGGTCGTGTACCATTGAACAGACACTCTTGTTCCTTTGAACAAAGTCATAATTACAACGTTTCTGAGGCAATAATATAAAACAAGCCGTAAATATTAACAGTTATAAATTGCACGAAAAGGTTTAGCTATAAAATGTTCCCCAGAATTGAAATTTTATTATTTGGTCTAGGAATTAATTCGTGCGGTTGGTACGCACACATTGAAGCTGTAGTACAAACACAAAATACATAAATACCTTAAGAAAAATATTGTCCATCGCTAGCCACCACTTTCGCCCATCTGTCAGGCAATGTACGGATTCCGTGGCGAAAGAAGTCCTCATCCTTGGAAGCGATCCAGTCAGAGACCCATGTTTCGATATCTTCTGAAGAAGTAAACCGCTGTCCAATCAAATCGTTGTTCATGCAATCAAGCAAGTAGTAGTCCGAAGGAGCAACGTCTGGTGAATACGGCGGGTGGGGTAAAACTTCCCATCCGACATTTTCTAAATAGGTTTTGACCGGTTTTGCGACATGTGGGCGAGCGTTATCATGTTGAACAATAAGTTTATCATGTCTGTTCTCCCATTCTGGTCGTGTTCTGGCCAGAGCTTGCTTCAAACGCATTAATTGTCGTCGATAACGTTCTCCATTCATAGTTTCACCCGGTTGCAACAGCTCATAGTACACCACACCTTTCATATCCCACCATATGCACAGCATAACCTTTGCACAGTGAATATCTCGTTTTGGTTGTGATGGACCTGGTTCACCTGGTTTCACCCAGGCCTTTTTTCGTTTAGGGTTCTCGTAATGGATCCACTTCTCATCACCCGTAATAATTCGATGCAGAAACCCCTTTCTGCTCTGTCGTTGAAGCAGCAATTCGCAAATGGTTTTTCGTCTTTCAACGTCTCTGTCTTTCAATTCATGTGGAACCCAATGTGACATCTTTTGAATCATTCCCATGGCTTTCAAGCGTTTGGAGACTGTTGTTTGATCAACGCCTAATGCTGCTGCAAGTTGTTCCTGCGTTTGACACGAATCCTGCTCGAGCAATGCTGTCAATTCTTCGTCTTGAATTTTTTTGGCTGTCCAGCTCGCTCTTGGTCTGCCAAGCCGAAATCACCACTTCTAAACCGTGCAAACCACTTCTGACACGTTCGCTCAGCTAGAGCATGGTCACCATACACTTCCACCAAAATACGATGACTTTCAGTCGCACTTTTCTGCATGTTAAAGTAATGCAGCAGGACACCCCGCAAAAACACTTTATCAGGCACAAATTGCGCCATGTTCACTTAACTACAAACTGGTGTTGTTGACGCTTTAATCCACTGCCCTATACTATGAACGATACGCGATGACAGGGGTTTGCAACACATGTGTGGATACACGGAACTGTGGGACGCTCCGTTCGTTGCGCCATCTCTTGTCCACCCGCACGAATTAATTCCTAGACCAAATAATTAAATTAAAAATTGAAGAGAAGTTTTAGCAAAAACTTATGAACAATAAAGTTGATCATATACAACTCTTAACATTATGTTATACAATAAGCGAATATATAGAAACTACTTAAAATTATAATTAATAACTTTATATCCTAACCTAACCTATATGAAATATATAAATTGTTTTAACTACTTACATTGTGTAGCTTTAAACAGTATTATTTATCGTTCAAAGGTACACGATGCATTAATGTTCATAGGTACAAGAGGGTCACCATTACGAAGAAAAGTCCTCCATTATCTTAAATATTAAACAGATATTAAAACTAAAAATATTACTGTATTCACCAATGTGTCTACCCCATGTTTCGAAAAATAAATATTACAAGTTGCGAAAACCAAAGAGCACAAAACTCAAAGGGTAACTACAAAAAATCTTCGTTTTGGGGGGTGAAAAAATTAAACGGAACATTAGTCGGCACAAGACTCAGTAAATAACAGCCAAACGCGCTTGTAGTGCATTTTTCATTTAATCTTTCAAACAAATTTTAATCACTGCACCTTGATAGCTCTGAATTCGAGAAAAGCACAGGTGTTCAAAGGTATATTGTTTCAAAGGTACAACGAATACCCCTACGATTTCTCTTTCTTGTCAAAATAGGCCTCCGTTTCAGCTATGACTTCATCATTGGACTTAAATTTCTTTCCAGCAAGCATTCTCTTGAGATCTGAAAACAGGAAAAAGTCGCTGGGGGCTAAATCTGGAGAATATGGTGGGCGGGTAAGCAATTCAAAGCCCAATTCATTCAATTTTGCCATAGTTTTCATCGATCTGTGACACGGTGCTATGTTTTGGTGAAACAACATTTTTCTCTTTTACAAATGTGGCCGTTACTTTGCGATTTCAGTCAATCGATCCAAAGTGCACGGTAATAGTCGCTGTTGATTGTGGTTCCTTTTTGGAGATAGTCGATGAATATTATTCCGTTCCCATCCCAAAATACAGACGCCATTACCTTACTGCCGACTGTTGAGTCATTGCTCGCTTTACATTCGGTTCGTCGATTGATGTCCACTTAGTTGACTGTCTTTTGGATTCTGGTGTGTAATAGTGAAGCCATGTTTCTTCCATTGTCACATATCGACGATAGAATTCCCTTTTATTGCTGTTTAACACCGCCAAACACTCCTCTGAAACATCGATTCGTTGCTGTTTTTGGTCGACTGTGAGCTCACGCGGCACCCACTTTCGACAGAACTTTCGCATACCCAAATGTTCGTGTAAAATGGTAAAAACACTATCATCTGATATCTTTACAATATCCGCTGGCTCGTGCACCTTCAATTTGCGATCGTTAATAACCAATTTGTGGATTTTTTGATGTTTTCTGGAATAACAGCCTCATTTGGGCGTCCTAACAGCCTCATTGTTTTTGTACTAACAAAAGTTGCTTCACACAAAAAGCAATAACTCACGAATCAATAGTTAGATTTCTGTCAAATGTATGCACGTATCGTTTGAAGGTTAGTACTAAATAAAAATCATATGGAAAAATGTCTAGTAATACCATCTCTGTGTCATCCTGTGGACTTTTTGATTAGACTGTTACTAATACGAAAATGTTAGTTCCATATTATTATTATTATTATTATTAGTAGTAGTAGTAGTAGTAGTAGTGGTAGTAGCAGTAGTAACATTAGTAGTAGGAGTAGTAGTAGTAGTAGTAGTAGAAGTAGTAGTCGTTTAGCAAGATGTCGTTGTTTATGTTCAGTACTTATGGTTTCACTATTATTAGTATGTTGTTGCAGCATTTCGACAATAGGAATTTAACTTCCTGCTTCACCATCTAGGCTACATGCTATGTGAAATCAGTTTGAAAATATGCTTTGGCATTTTTTCTGATTATAATCTTTCACGAGACATTAACTCGCATTGCAGATTGAAGTCCTTGGTGTTTTAGCAAATAAACAACTATTAAAGCAAATGAACAATCACGAAAAAATTGGTGGGATGATAAAGGGAGAGAAAAAGGGAGTATGTTGAGAAAACTCATGAGCACGGTGTTTTCCATAAAAAATGTACTTGCACGGAGATCGAACCAGTTCCCGTGTGCCAGGAGTAACTGATGAGCCATTGAGCAAAATCCTATTTAAATTTGAATTATATGGACAATTGTATCTACATACAACTTTTGTAATTTATCGTGACCAAAATCAGAGTGTTTGATTGTTATTGAAATATTGAAATCGTAATAAGTGTGCTGTTTGCTATATACACTTTAGATCAAATTGTCTTCCTCTTAATTTACAGTGATGTATTAGGATACTAGCTTAAGCGTCTGCCTCACTAGTTGGAGATCTTGGAATTGATTTTCGGTGAGTTAATGATAAATGTTTTTATCATTTACAATATTCATACTTCTGATTACAATAACGTGAAAAATGTTCAATTTCTCTTGGTCTTAGGGTTGAGAAAAGTTGCTTCACTCCACGTGCTCTAGAAAAATGAAATACCAACAAGTATACAAAATGACTCGAGAATTATTCACCTTGATTCGTAATGTCTGGTAACATAACGTGTTTAGCAAACTTTAGTATCGTAGACACTTGACTGATCAATAACAAAGTAGATACAGTTTTTTTATTAGTAGAATTGCACAAAATACGATAAAACTAATATTTACTCTTGGAAATACTTTGAGAAAAGTATATGTAGCAATCAAAAGAACTGATGGAAGTTAAAGTGAAAACACTAGTACTGTGTCCAGAACTCTACTTAATTTATTACCCTTTTCATCCTTCTGAAACTTTACTGCTATCGGGATCCTAATTATTAACCCCTGTGACAACGAACTATGCATTCGACAGTAATATCGATCTTTTTATATTTTTTACGTATCAACTGCTCCTCATCAATGGGAACTAAATGTAAAGACTTAAATGGTATAAAGAGTGTTCACAATAAAGTTAGGGGTACAAAAAACTATGGGCTCGATACTAATATCGTTCGTTTTGATTATTTGTTTTATACCATCATTATGCCCAACACAAATTGTCCAAACAGGGTTGACTTGAACTTAAATGTCATCTGCAGTGTTGGGTTTTATCACAGTGATATTGAAAACTATGGACTCTACTCCAATAAGAGTCATTTTGAGTCATGTTTGTGGCCCTCCATTCCAGTCTTCATAGCAGTTATTGGGGATTTTAATCCTACTGGAAACTCGGCTTAAACTGAAATGTTATTAGGTCTCCTCTCAATGAGCTTAGGCACCCCAGTAAATTTTGTTTCGACATTAACATCAAGCATATTTAATTATATTTACATGTTCCAATTACAAACAACTCTTTAGGGTGGCAATGCGGGCTGAATTTGAACTTAAATGGTTTTTTGAGTGTCGCTCCTTATCGAAGCCAGCCCTAAAATTATGGATTCAACACTAATATCGATTTCTTTATTTTTTTTGTCTGCACCTCCTATTCCAACTAGGAGGGCTCAAACGGTCTTGCCAATACAGAGGATCAACTTAGACTTCAATGGCTTCAAACCTGCTAAAATTTAACTTAGTTACGCTGAACATTTACAACTCTACAATAACATTCGTCCATGTTGATGTTTTTACATCACTACGTAACCCTAACCCCTGGGGGCACATAAGAGCTAAATCGAAGTAAACCGGAATTGAATGTGGCATAATTCTAAACTCTAAGTGACACCGAAAACGTTGAACTTGAGATCAATAGTGATTGTTTTCTATCATTTGTACACGTATAACCTTCTACACTTCGTAAGTATGAGAGACAGCTTACCCGGACAGTGCTCGTTTCCACTCAGTAAATAGTATGTGCAGGTAATTTAAGATTACTACAGGCATACCAGAAATACGCTGGAACACACATACAGAAAAACACGCATACAAACGTAAACCAATTTTATTTATATAAATACAAACAAGAAACATACATAGACACACAGAGAGAGGGAGAGACCAAAGCGTCACCGCTTATATGTAGAAAAGTATTTCGAATTATTAAACTGAAAACCTCCGCGAAGAACTTCTGTTCTTCCTTGCTTACTAAAAAATAATTAATCTTGTGCATTACAAGTACGTGAAGTGTTCCTTTATGAAACAATGTTTCGGAGGCACAGTTAATATTCCGTTGGACACTGCTGGCAGTATTCGAATTTATTATTGTATTATACGCGTAGATGTGTTATTTTCTCTTTTTTCGGGGGGACTCTCAGAGCTCTGGGAGCTGTCCGTCCCCAAGCACATGTCTGGAAGAAACACTGGTACGTAAATCATATATGTTCTAATAAGAATATTGAAAAATGACCTCTATATGACAAATAGCTGCATATAAATACACTTCGCAACTTTTTTTTTACTATAGCACGATTTTTTTTATTTTTATTGACATTCAAGTTTAACATATTGATGTTCTCGGAACACCTACAACATTGCAGATGTTATATTTAAACGTAATACGGTAATTACTTATTTTCTGAAATTATTATATGAGTATAAATACAAGTGATTTGTTTTAATATAATTGTTTCATGCAATCATCATGTATTGAGAAAATATTGCATAGCAAATGCTTTGACAAAGACGGGAATCAAACTCACTAACTTTTAACAGAGCTAGTATAACTACTGTGACTTCACTCTGGCTAAAATCCAGCTTTTAAATTATAACTTAATTTCCAACACAGTAGCATTTATATTTATAGAAATGTATATTGTTTTTCATCATTTCTTCTTCATTTTACTACAGATTAATCACTTTGTATGTTATCTGCCTGTATTCCCTGTGAAAACATTCTCTCGGGAATGGAAATATAGGCGACAAACAAACCATCTGTTCGCCTGAAACATACCGAAGTTTCAAAACATTATTATTAGGTATTCCAATAAATGCGGACAAACGCACCTGCTGCGACAACAACCTCAACATAAAATGGCTTTAGAAAATTTGGATAAGCTAAAAGAATATCAGCACAAATGTCATTTTAATTTGCTTAAATGCTTGGTCCCACTATTCACTGCGTTGCTATTTTCGATCATTGAATAAAATGTTATATAACGGAGCAGCTTTAGTAGCGTAATTGAGTATGAAATTCTGAAAACAACCAAACAAACTCAACGCAGATTGCAATTTTTTTATGTTAGTTGGGCGTGGAAATTCCTTAACCGCCTTATTAATCTTTTCATCTTTCATCGTCCCATTAAGACTAACAATGTCTTTTAAAAAGGTTTAAGGTACACAAGACATGCATTTGCCAATGTTCAGAGTGCTGTTGTGTTCTCGGTATTTTTCATGGATGGGCGAAAGAGAATTTTTAATTCTCCTTCGAAATTGAACGCTGTGCACGGTTGAAGTATTGGTTTAATAAACACTGATGGGACGAGGAATGCATATTGAGCACTGTTTATCCTGCAGTTTGGCTACCAAATTTTCTGTTCGATCTGGTTTAATTTGCTTAACACTGAGTGGTTATTAATTGATCTGACATCAATACAAAGTCGTGACTTGTTATTCTTTTAGGTAGAACCAAAATTGGATTGATGTGAATAGATTGGCTACTAGTGATAATTATAAGCTGCAATAACTTTTTAATCGCACCTCATAAAACAGGCTAATGTTTGTAAGCTTTCGGATGTAATTCTTGAATAAATGATTCAGTGGTATCAAGTTCCATTTCGTACTGAAACCGTTTACAACTACTAGATTTATTGGTAATATTTACTTATATTGAAAATATAAGTCTAACAATTGATTTTGTTGTTTGCGATTAACTGCTGCTTCCAATTGCTCTCCTGACGGATCTATTTTAATGAACGTATTTCCATGATGCAACTGATATTGCTCACATGTTTCTGTTCTGTACCAACATTTTCCTCACCAACTAATTTAACAGACGTATGACCGGTTTCATCGCGAGTCTGATGTTTGATGTAGATGAGAGAAACAACTACTCTAATATTATTATAGTCTAATCAAATATTGCCTTAACTAACTGGTTAGCTCTATCGAATTCAATCCATTATAAATTATTCGTTAAGATCGACAACAACAAAAATCTTCAACGTGAATGCAAGTGAGTCCATTTGCACAAACATGACAGTCCTACCAATACATTTCTCTTAAACCTTCCACTATAGTCTAGGACAAGAATATCTTCCGCTGATCGTAACTCAGAGAATGAAATGTCCTTGGTAATTTCATTCAAGAGATCATAGGACGCTAAACTTGTCTCTGCACCGGTATTACACAAAGTTTTTACTTCGATACAGTTCAGAACAGTATTAATATACGCAGAGTATTGTCACCCATAAGCTGTAACAACAGTTTCTTTAAAGTTTGACACTACCAATGTCACTTCCTTCTTCTTGATCTAAGTCCGAATCTGATTCAAACGTTAAGTTTCGAATGCGAAATTCGTTATTGATGATTACACTATTTTCTGTTTCCACGGACGTGCCATATGTAACCCGTCCTTATTTAGTATTTTCTGACTTTCTCCTGCTAGTCGTCGTTTTGATCCTTATTCGATACTTCGTCATTTTGATTTCTCATTCTTTGACAGTTATTTCGTTGTTCCCTGAGAAATATGCAAACCGCTGTATACAATTATGCGGTGTTGGAATGTATAACATGTAGAATAAGATGCTTAAATTTTATAATTTCAATACTTCCAGTGTACCCGTAAAAATGTAATAAAGAAATAATAACCATGTTTTTTTAATATTCAATTTGAACTTGACGATTTACTCAAAATTTGCAATCGATTAGTTTAAACGACATTTTTCTAGAGCCTATAATTCCCGAGATCTTATTGTAGAAAGGATTGCCCACAAACATATTAGAAAGGATTGCCATACTTCGAGGAACATATAGTTTAAAAGAAAACCAAAGATGGCAGAACAGTCCATTTGCATTCATTTAGGACAAGGCTTAATAAAATACAAAGGCTTTGAACAATAATTATAAAAATAAAGTTTATGAAAAATATCTACTTAAATAATTTATTTAAACTACACAATAATTTATTTAAAATATTTGTCTTTGTTAAAAATAAATCACAAATAACCATAAATGAAAGGTTAGAAATCAAAACTTAAAGGCTGGAGCTCAAGCGTTTGAATTCTCTTCGATTTGGAAAAACCTTTTGACAAAGTGTGGCATCTCGGACTAATTCACAAACTCATTAGACTCAGCTACCTAGCGAATACGAACGTCTCATCTTTAACTTTCTCTCAGGCCGCCATACATATGTTGCCATTCGCAATAGCCTGTCTTATCCGATTTTCTTATTATCAGGAGCTCCGCAAGGCTCCGCCCTTTCCCCTCTCCTATACATTCTATTTGTAGCTTACATGCAACGCCTCGCAGATCACGTCCACGCCTTTCAGTACGCAGACGACACTGTTCCTCTTGCTCTCGGCACATCTATTCAACATATCAACCGTATCTTGCAACTCGTTATAGACGACTTCTGCCGCTGGTGTAGACACTGGAAACTTACAATAAATGCTACCAAGACACAGGCCATCATCTTTCTCCCGAAGCGGAGAACATCTAAATTAGGCAGAAATAGACGTTGTCTTTCTCTCCATGTGGATCAGGTTCCGTTGCAAGCTACCAGGACAGTAACTTACTTAGGCATCACTTTTGATACTCATTCTACGTGGATGCAACATATTAATGCAATTACGACAAAAGCTTATAATAGACTACTTAATTTACTTAAACGTCTCGCCGGTACAACTTCGGTTCTATCACCGCACACTATTCTAAACACTTACAAGGTATTTCTTCGCCCTACTTTAACGTATGGGTTTACAGCTTGGATAGCCGCTTCCGACAAATTCTACCATAAGCTACTTGTCCTTGAACGCCACACTTTCCGCATAGCCTTTCGTATAAAATTGCTTAGCCCAACACGTAAAATTTATAGCATTATTTCTTTTCTGACGTTGCTACATCACCTCGAAGCCCTCCGACTCTCCTACAACCGTAGCCGTTTTCAAGCGCACCATCCTCTTCTGTTTGACACAATGCATTATTTAGCACTACATCCTACGCCTTCACGACATGTACACACTCCATTATCCCTTCTCTTCACGTTATATCATTGCACACATCCTCCCGATGATCCCATGTTTATCCTTCTAGATGATTACACCATTCATACTCATCTTCCTCTCATTTTTCCATCATTTCACGCACAGTGATTTCCTTTGTATACTAACTTGGGTTCCCACCGTCTTACATCATAGCCTAGAGTCCTCCGAGGCAAGAAGATAACCTCATACGTCTGTTAAAAACTAACCGTTGTGTTGTTTTGTGCATTGCTGCTTCATCTCCATCATCAACTAACTACAGAATCGTGTCTTAAACTACATATCGTTTATATATTTGCCTATTTCACAATAAGCCTCTTTTCATACATGTTATATTTCTCTCTTATTATGTATGCTATTTCCATCACTTTCTCAATATTGACAATCTCACTTTTCCATTTCGTTATTATTATTTTTATTATTGTTATTTTGTAGTTCCCAACAAATAACGAATGCATGTATGTCTTTCATTCATGGAATGTATTCATCACTCTATGAATATATGTAAACTGTGAACGTTCTCTCTCCAAGCCAAATGTTAAGGAACGCAAAGTTCCTTAATTCCAGCAATTAAACGAATAAAGATGAAATAAAGCACTTAGATCACCTCCCGACCTTTAAACCTCAGTCTCCTGAAAACAGGACGTAACTCTGTAAAAGGTACCTAGCGTTGGCTAGCACTGTAAAAACCAAGGGTTTGAATTCACTTACATCATCAAGAAACGTAGTCTGTTTTGTGTTGGTTAGTGTGTCAGCGAGGATAATGTATTGCAATAAGTACCTGAGAGCATAACACACATACTACACTTACAGAGTTGACAAAAAATACCGCTCTCGAAGGGTTCCTTGTCTTTTGAACTTCATCACACTCATTCTATTTTTTTCATTTCACATCTCATTGTTACTTGTCTGTCATTTCGACCAGTGGGCCTGGGGCCCAACACTGGTTGACCACATATGGTGACTGGGGGACAAGATGTCGGACTTCCTACGGTATAAGCTTGTCCTACCGTCTCCTCTGCAGACTCGGATATCAGACGTAGCCACCGTGACTCACACCGTACCGACAATAGCCCGGAAGGATAACAATTTTCAGTTACAGATCACCATCAAACAAAATCTCGGAAACGTCATCGCCGAGATAGCATCTCAGACTCTGACATTGAGCGACACGGAGTTTCTATCGCTATCTGATAATAGAAAACAACCAATCTATACGTTTTACTTACAAATTTCGACACGAAATTTCAGAACGAAAAGCTCAACTATCTTCAGCTCACCAAATATTTTCTCCGAGATCAGATCTCACAAATTGTTGCCCCCAGAAATGGGATGATCATCAAATCTCCAGATCAGCATTTGGCTACTACAATTCGTAACAAGTTCAGTTATGAAATTTTTGGCAAGAATATAGAGCTTATTAAACTGACTGACGGGATAATCAAACAGCCGCCTCCACCATCTTGCACGCCGGCTTTTTTCGTGGTCATACGAGGTGTAAATCAGGACCTTATGGATGATGAGATTTTACAAGAACTCACAGAGGAAGGGCACAACTTTCGAAGTGTATCCGCAATCGAATTGACCTCGGTCCCACTTACCTGATCCGAGTATTATCTCAAATGCAGGACACCATAATTCAGCTACTTAGTAACGGAGCTTATATATATCGCAAAATAAATTGTATCGAGCCATCACGCACTGCACGACCAGTACCAATCCGTTGTGAGGGTTGTCAAGAGTATAACACGCACACCACCGCCAACTGCAGGATTGGATTGTGGATACTGTACTGGAATCCATTCCGCACGTACGTGTCCGCACCTGCAGTCCACCGCAGTTTCCGCATGTCCTGAACAACACCCGACTTACTGCTTTAAGTGTCAAGCTCGACGCGCACCTTCATAGGATAAACCCCCACTTGGAGGCTCCCCCTCTCACTCAAAGTGAACCAATGACCGACTGCATACCTTCCTCGAATGTACCAAATCATTCCCAGCCTGTTATAGTATCTCAACTTCTTCAGTTCATCACGTTAACGCTGCAAAATGTGCATCTTTTTCTACTGCCGGATGTACAACAACAAGTACAGTATGCTGCAAGCTGCATGGTCCACGTTACCTTCAATGCCACCTACACAGGACAACAAGTTCAATTTCACACCACCAGCTTGGAGACATCTGTTTAAGATTATCAATTTCTATCGGGTATCGTTATTATCTTTTTCACCATCAGTTCCCTCTATCAACATAAACTTCTCTTCGAACAACTTCTTCTGAAAGAACACACATGAGCGTTACTACCAAACGAAATGCATCTCACACCTCGCATGTCATGTAACTTCTCAGGATACCAGATCTTTCAAGCCAACAGTCAAACAACGGCCACTCCGCGCGTACTACTTGGATTTGCCTCTCAGTTACCTTATCGTACTTTCCATGCTCCTATCTCCAACCTTCCAGAATATCTTATTACAACTCTGTTTCAAGGGTTTATACATCACCTTGGCGACCATCTACCTTCACCCCGGTCATGCAATACCATATTCCTTTCTTCTGTATATCGCTAATAATTTTCGCCACTTTTATCGTGGCCGATATCAACATTCATAGTAGACCCGCATGCCAGAAAGTTCAATTCCAGGACTTCGTTACAACACGCATACCTTGCATTCTGCATAAACTTCCAAAAGCAAACGCCCTCTCTCAGATACCACACCGGACGTTGTCATCACCTTAACTACCCTTGCCGGCCAATGCCATATCGAAGCCTTAGACCCCCTTGGCAGTGACCACCTCCCAGTGAAGATAACTATCAAACATTGCTTTCACCACCACTGTTCTGTAAACATTGAACCTATTTAGGTCCCTAGATTTGACAAACCTAATTGGGATAACTACAGACTTAATCTCCCTTCTAAGTATGAACATCTCAAGCCACCAAATACTGAGGATGAACTATACTCGGCGCTGGATGTTATCACCTCTTCTATCCACACAGCATCTGCCGAGAATATACCTACCACCCAAGTATATCCATGACGTCCTCGATTACCACCTCAGTATCTTAACATGATCTGACGTTCACGACAACTTTACCGAGATTACGTACTTACAAGGAACGAAGAGGATCTACGCTATCACCGACAACTCCAACGTACGTTTCGTAACTACATTGTAGCATATAAACTTCAAAACTGGCTCAAAATTTGCAATACCCTGGACGCAACTTCACATCTTAACAAATATTGGAAGGAGATTAATGCATTAACTGGGAAACTCACTCGATCACCTTATCGTCTCATCGACGGGATCATAAACTCACATCGCATAATGTCAAAGCTGATGCCTTTACGAATCATCTCTAAACCATCTTTATGCCATTTCCTCCTCAAAGATCTGAAAGATACCACCCTGCATATACATTTAATGTTGATTCTCCTCGTCTGCAACCCAGTACAGAGCATACTCTTCCACCTCATCACGAACTACCACACCTATAACAGTTCCAGAAATTCTTGAAGTCACAGTTCACAATGGTAACACTCCTCCAGGCATGGACCTTATCAGCTGCCGTCAAATTAAAGAGAGTCTTTTCTTTTTATTGCTCCTGTTAGCCCATATTTGCAATTTATCCGGTATCATTCCAACCGATTGGAAAACCTCCAAGACTTTAATGTTTCTGAAACCTAACAAGCCAGCTACCTCTGTATCATAATACCGTCCAATCCAATTAACAACTGTTTTCTGCAAAATTCTCGAACGCATTCTTGTAAACAGATTTCCTCCACATTTCTCTTGCCATCGTATTATTCCATTCCATCAAACAGGTTTCCGACCTCGCATTGGTGTTCACGACCAGCTCTTACGCCTCCCCAATCTCAATCCGAATCACTTCAACAGCTCACAGCCTTCATGCTTTGTTCTATTCGACCTTGAGAAAGCTTTCGATAAGGTATGGTATCTTGCGCTCTTCTTTAAATTTCTGTCCTGTAAATTACCCATGTGCTACATGCGATTCATTTTCAACTTTCTATCATGTCGCATTACATATACATTTATAAACAATTTCTTATTACATCCTATATTTATTTATTCCGGCGTTCCACAAGGCTCAGCATTATCTCCAGTTCTGTATCTACTCTTCGTTGCTGATCTTCCACCACTTCCTCCAAATGTACATCTCCTCCAGTTTACAGACGGCGCAGCCTTTCTTACTCTCGGCAAAATGATTCATTAATTGAACACAACTCTCCAATCAGCCATCGATATCATTGTTAGTTGGTGCTCGAAGTGGCGATTACGCCTAAATTCTGAGAAGACTCAAGAAATAGTTGTTATTGTTCTTAAGAGACGGTCTCGCGTCCATAAAAAGCCAATACGCTTGAACCTTTCTGTTCTTGATACTCCAATCCAACCTACTAAGCTTGTTAAGTACCTAGTGGTTAAATTTGATACTCATCTCACATGGCGAACTCACTTATCTCAGATTATCACAAAAGCCTACAATAGACTGAATATTCTTCACTGAATCACAGGCACAATCTGGGGCCTCCAAACACATACCACTCTCAACATATAAGGTGTTCCTACGGTCCTCCTTCAACTATGGGTTTACAGCATGGGTCGCTGCACGTTCAACCTTTTACAACAAGCTCAAGATTCTAAAACGACACGCCCTCCGTATTGCATACCGTATCAAGCTACCCAGCACTACACAAGATCTCTATGATCTCATTTCCTTTCTTCACATCCTTTATCATATCGAAAAACTTCGATTTTCCTACATTACCAATAGACTGGCTCAGAAGCATCCACTTTTCCTTGATATTCTACAAAGTGATATCGATTATGCTCCACAACATCCTGTCCTCCACTCTGCCTCCTCTTTACTTTATACCGTTATTCACCAAATCATCCAAATAAAGAGATCGCACTACATCTTACCATCATGCGCACAGTAATCAATCTCTTCTAACAGGATTGTGTCTCAATCCTGATCATCCCCATGATCATTTGTCTAACTAACCCTTCCCTTTACTGTGTCGCGGCGTTCAGTGCACCTCAACCTCATCTCCATATCATCACCCATCCTAATGAATATGGCTTAAGGCCATAATGTCTGCTATGGTACTTCAGTGCTATATAAATTATGATCAATAAAGTTAATATAAATTATTAAATCACTTAGACCATCCCTGCTGTCTCTTTTCCATATTACTATTCCTTCTCTTCCCGAGAGAACGGCTTAACCCTTGTAAGAGACTAACATGCCTTTAAAATGCATTGTAAAAAGCGTTTTTATTGATATTGTAGAATCTTGTATAGATAGATTGACCATGAATGTTATTTCTCGCAGTTTTCACCTAACGCTGGAGCAGAAACATTACGTTTTGAGGTGCTTGACCAGATATTGCCATGGAAAATATAATTTCAGTGCGTGTTGCTGGGCTAAATTTAGCTAATAAGTCATGGTCTGACAAACACTATGCAAGGTAATAGACCCACAGAACGTCTTTATTCTCGTGTTGGGTCCACTTTCCGTTCGACGATAACTGTTTCAGGCTGGTTCCTCCATCACATTCGGATACTCTATGTGTGTCTGTGTTTGGCTGGAAAATGTCAGTAAGTAAGATGTCAGTTTTTTTAAAGCTAGCCAACGGCTAGCACCCTGTTAGAGGGTTACACCCTCTTTTAGGTAAGGGAAAGCGGAACAACTATTGGATCAAGGATAATGGTTGGTCTAAGGGATGTTATGAAGTAGAAAATCTTTATTTATTTAAACATATCAACAAAAACAGAGGACTTAAGGCCATTTGCGGCCTTAACATATTCGATGGAACAGGAAAGGAAACAAAACAAAAAACAAAAAATAAATAAATAAATACAATATATGTTGTAATAGATACTCAGAATCAGGAAATTACATGATATACATATTGGGAAAGAATCAAAGTATTATTCATATTATTAAGCAAGGGTGATCGATGAAAGAAAAGTAATGATGATGTGAAATGATGCTAACGGCATATGTTTATATATAAGATAAAGGCTTCGATATAGGAATAAGTCTTGTGATTATGGAGATGAGGAATGAGATGAGGTGCAAATCACGCCACAACACGCAGGTTATGCAAGAACACAAATGAAACCATCTTCTTGCCTAGGGGCTACTCTAGGCCATAATGGAGACAGAGGGAAGCCCATGTTAGTTAAAAGGGAATGTCACTGTGCACTATATGATGGGAAGATGAGAGGGTGATGAAGGTGAGTATGAAAATCGTCCAGTAGAGGAATATCAGGATGATTCGGTGGAACTGTGTAGCAGTACAGTGTGAATAAGAGTGACAGGGGTGTGTGCATAAAGCAAGAAGTTGCGGGGTGTACTGCTGAATAAT
The DNA here is from genome assembly GCF_964235325.1 of Thermobia domestica. NCBI lineage: Eukaryota > Metazoa > Arthropoda > Insecta > Zygentoma > Lepismatidae > Thermobia > Thermobia domestica. The sequence continues at coordinate 255,641,690 of NC_137462.1, read as the reverse complement.
GCATCGTATCCAACAAAAGAGGATGATGCTCTTGGTAACGTCGAGTGATATAATTTATCCTGAGTTTCTCGATGTGGTACTGTAGGGTAGGAAATGTAATGAGACTGTATAGGTATTGTGTGGGACTGGGTAATTTAATGCGGTAAGCAATTCGGAAGGTATGTCTTTCAAGTATGAGTTGTTTCTGGTAAAAGCTGTCTGGAGCAGATACCCAAGCTGTATGGCCATATGTAAGGGTCGGACACAAGAAGGCTTTGTAAGTATTGAGTACAGTGGCAGGTTTTAAGCCCCAGGTTGTGCCAGTTAAACGCTTCAGAAGATTTAGGCGATTGTAGGCTTTACTAGTAATCGTAGTAAGGTGTTTCCTCTACGTAAGATGCCGATCGAATGTTACACCTAGGTATGTTGCTATCTTACTGGCTTGTATTGGAACGTCGTCTACCTGAAGCGTTTAGTGGTTTGGATTACGGCGTACTTTGGTTGACTTTTGCGGCGGTAGGAAGACGATGGCCTGAGTTTTAGAAGAGTTAATTAATAAATGCCATTTTTTGCACCACTGATAGAAATTATCTATGGCTGTTTGTAAAAGTGTGTTGATTTTCTGGACTGTATTACAAAGGGCAAGGAATGCAGTGTCATCAGCGTACTGAAACATGTGCAGCTTCTCTGGAAGTTGAGGCATATCCGTAACAAAGAGGAGATATAAAAGAGGCGATAACGCAGAACCTTGAGGGACACTAGAAAGTATAAAGATTGGATGTGATAGATGATCGTTTATGGAAACGTATGCAAGACGGCCAGTCAGAAAATTGAAAATAAATCTGATATAAGGGATTGGAATATGAAGGCGAATAAGTTTGTGAATGAGAGAGAGATGCCAGACTTTGTCAAATGCTTTTTCTAAATCGAATAGTACCAGACAAGAGGGTTTGACGCTATTATAATGTGTGGTGATCAGATTCGTAAGTCGAAGAAGTTGGTCGTTGATGGAGAAAGCAGGTCTGAAGCCGGCTTGATATATCGGAAGAATGTGATGATGAGAAAGGTATGTATGGAGTCGTTTGACCAGTATCCGTTCGAGGATTTTGCTAAATGTGGAGGTAAGCTGAATTGGGCGATATGATGAAACATCATCTAAAGGTTTGTTCGGTTTAGGAAACATAAGTGTTTTCGAAGTTTTCCATGTGGTTGGGAAATATCCAGTGCGGAGAATGAAAGTATAAATAGTTGCTAAAAGAGTCAATAATGATAAAGAGCTTTCTTTTATATGGCGGTAAGTTACCTGATCGAAACCTGGGGCGGAATTACGTTTTCGGTTGACAACAGCTCTGAGTTCATCGACTGTAATTGGTGAAGTTAACGGTGTCTCAGGTAGAAGGGAATGGCGGGTATTCGGTTGTAAGGAGTAAAAATTCACATTAACTTTTTCGGCTGGATGTGAAGAATCGTCGAAAGGTAGAGGTGTGAAGATGTGTTGTAGATTGTTTGCAAAAGCATTTGCTTTGTCTATGTCGTCCTGTGTTGGTGAGTTATCGATTAAAATAGGATATGGAGTCCTTGTATATTTGCCACATAGAGCATTAAACCGCTTCCAATACTTTGAAGGATGACTTGTATCTGAGAGTTTATTACATGTTTGAATCCAACATCGAAGTTTATAAGCGCGAATGTAATTGCGTACTGTGCGTTGTAACTGTTTATGATGGCGAAGGGCATCTGGATTATGCGTGCGAGTATATTCACGATACAGCTGTCGAGAACGTGTTACCATGGTGAGATAGTTTGGCGGCAGAGTAGGCTGATATGGGCGGGACGTAGTTGTGGGTATGAAACGTGTACTAGCTTCTTGGATTGCGATAGTTATAGTGTGTATTGCAGCGTAAAGCTCGTCTTCCGTTGTAGGTTCTGTGAGGTGACCTGTGCTGGTAGTAAGATGTGATCTGTAGTTATGCCAGTTTGCTTTATCAAAACGAAGGCTGGTGCAGAGAATTGGTTGCGCTTGAGTTGTGTTAGAGCTATGAGTGTTATTGGTAAGTTTTACTGGCACATGATCACTACCAAGTGGGTCTAAAATTTCGACAAGACTATGGGAGACTAGAGTTGTTGATAAAATGACTATGTCCGACGTTGTATTGTAAATGGGCCTAGTATGTTTCGGTAGATCTTGTATGATACCAGTCGTGTGGGTGGTAAGAAAATTTTTGAAGTTAGTTCTTTCGTGATCGGGCCGGCTATGCATATTAAAATCGGCCATAATGATGTAGTGATTGAATGAGTTCGATATAAATTGAACAAACGCTGTTGGTAATGGGTGACCAGGACGAATGTAAATAGTTGCGACGGTGATGGTGATGTTTCGAAAATATAGAGAAGTAAGGACGTATTCCGGTAGATGAAGAGTATTGCAAATATGTCGTCGATGCGGAATTTTATGGAGGAAGCCAACGGCCGTACCACCATGAGCGCGTTGGGCAAGTAATTTGCAATCTTCACGTATCCAGGTACCCGAAAACCCATAGATGGCGTTAAGAACGTTTCGTTCAACAGAAAGGCTGTAACGTGTTCTTCAAGGAGCAACGTTTCAAAGAGAACTTTGTTTTGACGGAATGAACGGATATTAAGAAACATTAACACTAGAGCCTTGAGAATGAGAGTCTGGCAATGAGGTGTGAAAATGGACGGTGTTCCCAGAATAAGTAGCAGTAAAGTTAACATGGAATGTGGACTTTGCGGCTTGAATGATTTGCTGGAGAATATGAGGTCGTTGGAATGGTTGGATGTTCTGCATTGCCAAAGTGAAGAAGGTCAGAAGTTGGTCAAGGGTTATCGGAGGGTCTGTAGAGTGATGATGTGTGATAGGTTGTTCTGATGTACGAAGAGGTACTACCAATTCAGGATGGTCCCGTTGTGGACCTTGTTTGCCCTTGCATTTATAGCTATAAGCAGGATGTTGCTCCTGACAAGTGGGACAAGTCGGAGGAGACTTTAGGTTTGTACAAGCACGGGTAGAGTGTCGACCGGAACAATAACCACACTTGTGCGCGTTTCGACATTCGGAAGTTGAATGTGTGTTATATTGCTGGCATTTTTCGCAGCGCACGGGCAAGGGTGGTGGTGAGCGTGATGGTTCCACTCGATGCTTATGTTGATAGATTACAGCACCATTTGCTAGCAAATCGTCGATGGTTGCTTGGTGTGATGTCAACACCCGAACCATGTAGGTGGGACCGCGATCATTCTTGATCCTAATGGCCTTTGTGATGGTGTGCCCTTCGTATTTTAGTTCTTCTAGCACCTCTTCATCGGTGTATGAGGGATCTACCCCTCTAATAACAACGGAAAGTAATGGTGTGCGTCTAGGAGGTGGCATCTGCTTACGGCGAGTGTCTTGAAGTGAGGTTAATTGCTCGTTTTTACCAAAATATCAATAGGCACTTTGTTTCTGATAGTTTGGAATAGTGCTTGATCTGTCGTCTTCAGTATGATACCATTGCGGGTATGGACAATCTCGGAGATGGCTGCGCGTGGTAAGTACTTTCGAAGTTGAAGTGCAACAAATTTGAAATTTGAAAACTTGCTGTCAAAATTGGTTAGAAGCATAGAATGAATAGTTTGCTGTGGAGTACGTTTGGAGTTCTCTTCTGGAGTATCGGCAATGACCATTGCATCCGAGTCTGAACCGGAGTGCAGATGTTGTTTTTCGATGGAGGCGAATTGCTGAGGCGGGCGGCATAGCTTTCTTTCACTGGAGGTGACCGAGAACGAACAGAGCCAGTAGAGACAATAGAGGCGACAGATGTCTGTGAACTTCGCCGCTGGCGTCTATGTGTAGCACCAGAGTCCTTCCGCGGTTCTGCCTTTCCGGCACGAACGGATGGTCCGGCTACGACGCGCGGAAGACTAGAATGACGACCTTTGCTCTTCAAGCCAGATGTCTTGCCTGAGTCCGCCATCGTAATAGCCAAATCGGTGGGCAAAAGCCCAGAAGCTATGTAGCAGAGAGTTCCAGATGTAGATGATAATGGTGTAATGTGTGATAAAGGTCTGACTACCTGTTCGGATAGTAGTCAAGGTGGAGTAGAATCCCCTACCAAATCTGTAGCACTGCACACCCTTGGCTTGATCAGTCTGGACTACAGTGCTCGAAGAAATGGCGTGGAGAAGCACCCAGGATGAGGAACGGGAAGGAATTCAAAAAGCAGCTGTTCTGACGTCTGGTACGTCACAGCTGGTAGTAATCGATTGATTGAACAATCGATCGGAAGTATGTGGATGTCAGTACAAATTTACAAACTTAGAGAAGCTTCTCTCCAAAATGTCCTACAGGAGCTTGTAAAAATTACTCGTTTTGAAAGAATCAACTATTCTTCAAGCAGAATATTTTTGAATTTTTTTCATTAACCGGCGCCGATTGCTGTATGCGAGAATATTGCGGCTAAGTAGAGGTAGCTCGTTACTTTCCAATAAAGGTAATATAATAAATAAAATACGAAAGTGCTGCTCCCATTTTGTTTCAGAATTTTAATTGTAACTCATTTTATGAGCCCCAAATTGGCTGGTGATATATTTTCTCAAAGCACTCTGTTTTCTCATATATTGAATTTTATGTTTTTTTTTTCATTAATTAGATGTTTGATTTGATGATAGAAGTGAGTAGTCGTTATGGCGAATTCACAAACAGCAATAATCCTAATATTTCAAAACAGGAATTCTAGTGTTACTTAGAAATTACTGTGGTGCCTACGTATAATCCACTTCCTGGATTTCACTTTCACTGTAAATCAGGCTTATATACGCGAAATGAACTTGTACATCATTCTGTAAGGCTCAACAAGTACGGCACATAATTTTGTCTGCATTTTGCATGTAACAGGAAGGTTGACCCTGCAGACAAAATGTATAAACGACAAATAACTTTATGTAACACATTGTTCCTGTTTAGCATTGAGTTATATGAATAAACGAAAGCCTATTATGGTAGCTAATTGTCTAAAATCATATGAAAAACCTGCTTAAGCAGGAGGAAAGCAAGCAATCAAAATGAAATCTACAGATGCTCTCAAATGTCCACGTTTTGATGGGAAAGACCATGAAGTTATCAAAAAAATTGACAAGAGAAAACATATGATGATGTTCGCCGTAGCACGGTGCGCACAGGTTGTATAACTTTGGTGTTGGAGTCTGTATTTCTTTCTTGCTACCCTAACATTAAAAATAGAAGAGTTGTATATGGTTTTCTTATTTCCTTTTGGGACAAGCCTTTCATATTTTTTTAATATTTTGCTATTTTAGCAAATCCAAGATTGCATTTGAAATAACATGAAGAGAACGATTAAATTGTGCGTTTTCTATTTTCTATTATATTTCTGGGTGGCAATGATATGTTTTTTTCGGTGCAGAGATCCTTGTCACAATATGAAAATTATGCGCCACTACGGTACAAGGACAGCAGTTGTTAATTTATGTACCAGTAAATACTATGAATGTAATTTATATCAAATTAATTTGATACCTATGTCGTATCATTAAATGACAGATTGGATATAATTGCAGGCCATCTGATTACAGGTTGAAGAGATGTAAATTTTAAGTGCAGACAAGTAGGCTATGCCTCCAGATAATTTCCGAAAGTCAATTCGTGCATACAAAATTACAATGCCGCTGTTATGATAAAAAAAAAGTCAAAACCTTAGTTAGGATTAATAATATTAGCTACCATCGTCTCTAAAAGATATGTGGAATGTACATTCTTCATTGTCTATTGTGTTTATAGTTTCCGAAAAATTAGAAGAAAATGAACTGCTGTCAATGAACAACCCACTGAATGTCTACACACTAAAAGCTATACCGGTCGTCGCAAACGCATTAAGTGTAAATTTAGGTTAGGAATCATAATAAATTTGATATTATTACTTAAATAAACATGGTGATAGAACATACATATTCCAAAACCACAAAAACAAAAAAGACACAATAATGCCAATCGAACGTTGTACTTACTCCCCAAAGCTTCTGGAAAACAGAAAGTATTCAATTTAAGCAAAATTTTACTTAAACACCTGCAAATGTAAATATGGAAAAAAACATATGAATATTACTAGAAACAAACACTTCAACATTGTGAATCAAATATAATATCTAGCTTGTTGTATATATGTAGTACCGAGTAGATCAATAAATATCACTTCCCGCTTTAATCACGTCATTAAAATTATGGTATATAATTTTAACGTCTCCGTCCGCTTCCCCAAAAGAAACGTACATCAAGAGAACAAAGAAAATAAATCATCTGCCGATTTGAATTCGTTCAGAAAAAGAAATCTGGCAGGAGAAACTTGATAGAACAATTATTTTTGTTACCTTCACTGTTCCCTATTGTGACGATTTCCTCTAGACTCCGCTTGTCTAAACTGTCTTTACAAATAACTGAATCTGAACAAGTTGGTGGAATGGGTACAACTTTTTAGTACCATTTTAGACTAAAAGCGTAGTTTCTACTCTTTGAAAATGTAGAGATAATCCCAAAGAATAATAAGCATATCGCGCTAAAAAAAACTATAAACTGGAGTATACAGTCACTTTTTTTACCCGGTCACAGTTTGTCCATCACACAACTCTGACATCAGAGAATTAAGCATCATCTTAAAACTCGTATTAATCACCAAATCACTAAGCACAGCATTAATCCATTCACAAATGAATACGAACAAGATAGAATAAATACACTGAGTATGAAAAATCGTCATAAGAAGTGGGCTTTAAAAAATACCCGATTTGCCCACCATAACGCGATGCCTTGCTCTTTTTAGAGCACTTAATTTCACTAATATTTCCAAGAATTCGTAAAATAAACATCATAGAGGGAGAAATATAATATACAATGCACAATACTTCCTTATAATTCATTCCACTGGCACAATCTTCCAACTTTATTTGCCCAATGCAGCCTACTACGTACCATTCCAAATGGACATTCACACTTAGCAAACAAACACAAGCACAGTGCGGGAAGTGGAACTACACCATACTCGAAAAAGGAAATAAGTCATTGACAACAGGTGCTAAGCTGACTAGTAAACAACACGAGAACAAGTCAAGCCCTCTCTCACGCAATCGTACTCGTTTGAGTTTCTTACTATCCTTATATGCCTTTCTTTCTTTCCTCCTTTTATTAAAAAGAACAATTCCGTAACAGCAAATCGATTCTTTTCAAACCTTAAGTTTCTTAAATACTGATCAATAAGGCTATCTTTTAGAACATAGAGAGTACATACGTCTATTCGCTTTTACCTATACGTATGTATATAATCATTATTTTTCATTTCTTAATCTGCCCTGGTCGAATCGATGTTTCAGCGGGTAACCGCGAAACATGAATGTACGACTGGTTAAATAATGCGTAGTTTATTTTGCCATTTTCTCACTTTTGGCAACTGTCGACTATTTAGACATATATTATCTATATAATGAAGGAAGTTGATTATTGCCTTAAAAATGCCGTTTAACAGTATATATATATATATATATATATATATATATATCCCCGAGATAATGAAATTAAATATTATTTCATAAGACTGAAATTAGATTGAGTAAACGGATTGAGTACTATGGACGTGTCTTTGTAGACATCAACTGTACGTCCAAGAGTGGACCCAGAGTGAAGGTCCCTCATGGACCTTCTTTGGAGTTAGTAAGTTCAGGTACTGGTCTGAAAGTTTCCTGAACATCCACTGTTGGACGTGGAATGGATATCCGTAAAAACATGTCCACAGTGCACCTTTGACATATTTACATATTTGTTAATAAACGGATCAGTTCCAACATCCACTGGACGTACACCAGTGGTCGTACATTGTATATCCGCAAGAGAATATCAATAGTATGTCCCTCATGGGACTACTTATGCATTCCAAAATAATTAATCAAATTTTAACGTCCACTGTAAGAGAATAATAATAATCCGTCCGTCATGGACTTATTTACAGATTCGTCAATAAAGGGACCAATCCTAACGTCCACAGGACGTACACAAGTGGTCTCACATTCTACATCCGTAAGAGGATATATATATTACGTCCGCCATGGACCTACTTACTCTTCAATAATCGAACGAATTTGAACGTCCAACGGACCTACATAAATGGTTGTACACTTTACATCAGTAAGAGGATATTAATAAATCGTCCGTCATGGACTTAGTTACACATTCGTTAATGATCTGACTAATTCAAAAGTCCACAGGACGTACTCAGGTGGTAGTACTCTGTACATCTGTAAGAGATATCATGATCATAGTACCCAGAACTAAGTTACTTCAAATATGCTTTGCCAGGTCCATCTCATTTGCGCAATTACTATTGTAGAGTTCTCCAAAACGTGGATGTTTATGGTAATATAGCAACGCGGAATAATAACTGTGATATTTTAACTTTTCGTTTGACATATATATTTGAAATATATAATAATCTAATATAGTGTGCCAAAATTTTCGCTATCAACTTTACTACAAACATAATTCGCAATAAAGCAAAAAAGAATTTCTTTGGTTGGATTATTTAAAGTGCGAGTGACTTCACCCAAAGCAGTACCTCTCAGCTGCACCTGAAAACCCCACAAAAATAAACTTTTCCACCTCTTCCAATTAACATTACCCGCGTCTTTCAAACACTGATTGAATTATTCAGGTAGAAATAAAATTTAAATTTCAATTCAAGACTTTTAATAATTGTGACTTCTATATACAAAATATCCAATCAAAATTTTTCGTTCAAAATTAACTAAATATGTCTCTTGAATTTACTAATTTAAGGTAATGAGCACAAATTTAGAAAAAAATAAAAAAATGGTAAGAACTCTGAATTAAAGCAAATTTAATCTCGCCAAATCTCCAATTATAATAACTCATTGAGAAACAATACAAACTGCTCCAGAATGAATAAAGTATAATTTTTTGTAAGTTTAATTTTAATTCTTCCGTAATCTATAATTCAAATCACCCGAAATAAGTTTGATAATTTGGCTTTAATTGATTTATTTTATTTTAATTTATTTTTTATTACTTGTGAAAATCAGACAGCAATCTACTACATTTAATTTTACGAATACTATTAATACAATTGAGCAATGAGTGAGATGAAATTCTACCAAAACTTATTCTACCACTACTCAACTCAACGGTAACCACTAAGATTGAATACTCTGTAATACTCACAAGATTAAAATATCTACTATAGTAACATTCTTACGTTTTTATACAGAGACTCCACATCACCACCATGGATTGGAATTTGACTTTCTCTACTCAAATACCAATTGCCATACGAAATGAATAAGTCCCAATTTTCCCCAACAGAATATAAATTGCAAAATTTCACGACTTAATTACAAGCTCATTCTAGAGTCAGAAAGTTAACTGGATTTAAAAATATATATATTTGAAACTTTAAGCAGGAAGTATAGCTACAGTTCAGAACTCTCCCTTTATAATTTACTTCAAACTTCCGGATTTTAATTACCGAAATTTACTGCAATAGAATATTATACACTTTATAAATAGGATTTAATTCTAACAATTTTATGACGATCAACTAATTCTTGAAATTGTAAGTTTTATATCCTTCATTAAATTTTAAAAAACATTTGAACAATTAGATTGGTTATTACTAAAATGATTCAACACAATAACTTATCGATTCTAAAGAAAATTACCACAGTTTTAGGTTGAATTTTTGATAGTCAAACATGTTACCTACTGTAGTTATTTAAATGACAAAGCGACGTGAATATCTGCTTTAACCGAATTTTACAAACTTGCTTTAGTTTGATCAAAGGGTCTGGACTGCCCTTCCGAGAGTACTCCAATTAGGCACAATTCTCCTATTAAAATTAACATACCCAGCTAATTTTAGTGTATTTAACTCACGTATTAAACGGATATTCACTACTAAATTTTTATTCCTATTCTTTGTTGTTTTAAACCCGACTAATGTAGTAAGTACATTGAATCACAGTTTTTATTTAAAAAGTTATTACTTCCAGTCACGAATTATTTAACCTAAAGAAACTAACCCATTTGATTTAAACATATTAATGAAAAAACAACCTCCCATTTACTCTCAAAATTATCATTATAGGTTCCGTAATTTAAACTTTTTAACACGTAAAGTGAAATCCATTTAAACTCCTTAGCACACAATTCACACCAGAGGCACAAAATCCAGCTGAGATCAGCTCCACTGCTACGTTTATCCAAGCGTAATGACTCAGCCGTTGGCTTGAACAAAGCCTGGTAGAGCGGGAACACTCCGCCCACCCACCAAGGCAAGATCAGCGCAACCCACAACCAAGTCATCACTCATACACCTCATTGACTCCAGAGCAATTGCTTATAACACAACTTACTTCCAAGAAACAACTCAGCAAAAGAAGCTATTTTCACAATCTTAAAAAGTAAAAGAGAGTAACATTTTTGAAAATTTCATTTAAACGACCATTACAATGTAACTTGAATGTTCTTAAATTTTTCATTATTTTACATTCCCGTTTCTTTTTATTATCTTAAGTCCATAATTTCTTGCATTTCATTTGCTTTTTCCTTTCCTATTTTAACTTGGAACGTGCGCACGTTACAGATCACACAGCCTCAGAAAATTAATATAAAAATTCACAAAAATTTTAATATTCTCTATTCCATTCTTTAAGTCCTTTTCAGGAGAGATTTCCACATCACAGATGTAATTCGCTGCAGCATTATTGTCCTGGAAATCTTCGCCAAATCTTCACCATAACAAACATGGATCATGCCTCAATACCAGCTTCTTACATTTTACCCAATTTGGACAACCTTTACAGTGATAAACCCTCTAGTGAAACCTAAAATATACAAAAGCTATCACATCTTATATAAAACAGCAATTCTTCCTGAAATTTAGAGTTCAATTTAGATATTTCATTTACATAATTGAATTGGAAGAGTCCTTACATTAGAAACGATAATGTTACAATGACAATGAATATCAACATGATAATGTAAACTTAACCTAATATTTAACCTAACTTAACCTATCGCTAAACTAATTCTAATTCTACCTTACAACTAATTCTTGATAATTCAACTATTCTTTAATGATATGGTTTTGAAGTGTCCAAGTTCATTTTCATATTGCAAGACACATTAATTTTAAGCAAATTATACATTCCTATGCTCCCAATATTTCTTAATATCTGTTACATGTGCTCTCATTTGCTCACATGTGTTCACATTTTGCTCATTTCCTACTTCTAATAACACTGAGTTATAAGTTAAAAATTTAACTATAGTAATCCACGTATAACATAAACCTTTAGCTATTTCATCCTTTAGTGATGATTTTTTCATGATTTTTTCCTAATTATAAATTTATTTCCCTTCTTTGATTTTCAATTTTTTTTCTTTTTTCCTAATAAGTTTTCCCAATAAGCATTGCTCTTTTCCATAACTTTTCAGACTTTTCTCCTTGCAAATCAGCATTACAAATTTGGCAGTTTTTTCCAACGGACTATTTAAAGATCTACCTAAATACAACTCTGAAGGGACTGATCTCATTCCCTCGTGCTGAGATAGATTCAAATTAAATTGCAACTCTTTTATAGCCGAACTCCACTTATTTTGCTGTTCTGCAAAGTAGGATTTAAGCCCGTATTTAAACGTTTTGATATATCTTTCAGCTACGTTTGCTTCAGGATGGTATGGGCTTAATTTTATATATTTAGCTCCAACACTAAACAAAAATTTCCTAAAGTAATCAGAGGAGAATACAGAAGCGTTATCACTTGACAAACTTTCGACAAATCCAAATTTAGTAAAAAGATCATATAATTTATCACAAATATTCTTAGAAGATAAACGTCTCAGCTTCTCAAGCATACAAAATCGAGTTTCATTATCTACAACTATTAGTACATATGAAAAACCATCACTCACCGGCAAGGGCCCTATGACATCCACCATCCAATTAGCATTAGATCTCTCGACTACCTGCGATCCTAATCTACCCAGTTTTCCGTTTGACACTCACGGCAACGTTTGACATACACCTTCACGTAGTCAACTAGCTTTTCCCAAGTAAAGCTTTTCATTATTTTATGCAAAGTTCTATAAATTCCTGAATGTCCACCTGTTAGATATTCAAAGTGATAATACTCCACTATATTTTCCTTAGATCTTTAGAGACAACAATTTTCAACTCATTTACCTGGCCTTAGTTCTTTTTAACAAAAATCCCTTCTTTAATTCAAAATCAGAAATTTCTCTCCCTTCTTCAATTTGATCTATTATATTCTTAAGTTGAGGATCCTTTCTTTGCAATTCAACCAATGGTTTACCAATAAAAGGCAATTTCCATAAATTCACCATAACAAGATGTTCCTTATTTTCCCTATCACTAAGATCGTATTTAATTTCATAATTCATAACATCATAGGTCCTAGAAAGGAAATCAGCTATTTTGTTATCAGTAGTTTTAATATGAAGGATTTCCAAGCTAAACTGGGATAACTGTTCTATCAATGAGTCATATTTAAGAAGCACTCTAGAATTATTAATAACCCAAGTAAGCACTCTGTTATCAGTGTATATATCAAATTCCTTAAACAAATAATGTTTAAACTTAACGATGGTTTTGACTAAGCTCAAAAACTCGATTTCATAAATAGATCTGTGACGATCTGCTTCACTTAATTTCCGGGAATAAAACCCAACAGGTCTGATCTCTCCTGTCTCATCAAGTTGTGACACTACCCCTCCAAGACCGACACCCATCTACATGGACTAAGAACCGCTTATTTAGGTATGTTTTTTTAATATCACATGTTCACTAAACATTTTCTTAATTTCCTCAAAGGCCTTATTTTGCTCATCACCCAATTTAAATTTTTGGTGTAGATCTCAGTTCACAAATCAGAGCAATTAATTCTTGAAAACCCGGTATGAAACGAGCATAAAAATTTAACATTCCACAATATTTTTGATAGGCCTTACTAGTTTTAGGAGGTGGAAGTTTTTTAATAGCCTCAACTCTTTTAGTATCCATACAGACATTATCCTTATCAGCTATAAACCCCAGATACTTAATTCTCTTTTTAAAAAAGAAAGACTTATCTGGGGATATAGTAAGACCATTTTCCCTAAGTCTCTCCAACACCATTTTTATATCTCTCTGATGCTCCTTACGAGTTTTATTTGCTATTAATATGTAATCGAAGTAACAAAATACCCCATACTGTTCAAGATCTCGTAGCGCCTCCTTCATGCATTTAGCTAAAATGCTTGAATCTATCTTAATACCAGCTGGTAATTTTTTATATTGATAAATTCTATAGGTGTCACTATTGTTTTTAATTCTCTACTTTTTTTCATCCACCTGCAACTGGAAATAAGCTTTCTTTAAATCTAAGGAGCTTATAAAAGGGCATCCAGATAAATTACCTATGTACTCTTCCATATGGGGAGTCGGAAAAACAAAGTCAGCCAACAAACTATTTAACTTTACATAATTCGCTACAAGTCTATATGAACCATCCTTTTTCTTAACTATAAAACAAGAACTTCCATAACTGGAATGATCACATTCAACTAAAACATCTTGTTCAACGAAATCCTTAATAACTTCTTCAAAACTTTTTCTCTTTTCTCTGGTATTCTGTTTCTCTAAGATACAAGTGACATTTATAATTCTTTAAGCATCCAACCCGATTATTAATCACATCTTTAAACTCCTCATTTATCGATCTAACAAAAGACTCCGAGTCAGGATCCAACCAATAATCATCATTTTCCATAACTTCCAAATTTTCTTCCTTTTTCTTCATTTCCTTGTTTTCAATACCTTCAGATTGAATTTCTTCACCTTGGATGACTATATCACTCAAACTATCCATCCCTAACTGTCTTTTCAAATTCTGAAAGCTTCGTCCAAACTCTTCTTGAAATGACTCAGTCCAATTATTATTGGTTTCATTACACGGATCTTCACGCTTGATCTCATCTTGGCTATTACGGTCCGCCGTCCTACCACAAACTTCCGAAAGATCATTGGAATTTAAATTTGAATTAAGTCCGCCACACTGATTAATAGAATTAAAAGTTTGTTCTTTTAAAATATATTCATTAAATCCCGATGAGTATTGTTCTTCCTCTTCCCAAAAAATATCGCACTGCAAACCAACCTCCCTGGTTTCAGCTAAAAAAATACACTGTACTGCTGCATCGGTTCAGGACTGCGGTGAACATAAACTGCCTGTTTAAATGGTGAGTTTTTAAAGTCTGACAATAGCGGCGATGTTTCAGATATTCCTTCACATCCAGTACCTTTATTTGATGACGATATATCTTGATTATCAATCAAACAAATCCACACCGGGTTAACAACCTGTTCATTGCCTGATGACAACTCAACCTTAGATTTATTATTAATAATTTCCCGGACCACCTCATTACTCCGCAAGGGAACATACCTCTTCAATTCAAGAAATCTCAGCATATGGTTACTAATGTCCAAGACAGACTTCGAACGTTGTAAAAATGGAGTTCCTAAAAGAATGTCACATGGTAGACCACTAACGTCCACCAGATCAACTTCGAATTTAAGACCTCCCATTCGTAACGGCATAGTAACTTCCATAGGTTGGGATACACTTTGACCCATCATAGAATTAAATTTGACTGGATCAATGTCCTTTCGCTTAATTATAAAGTTTCCTAATTTATTAACCAAGTCTGAGGACACCAAACACAAACTTGCTCCACTGTCGACACAAACAGCAACTAAATTATGTCCAATATCACCCAATATAGAAGCTGCTGAGGCATTCGAATCACTTGACGGAATTTTCAAAGTCCGACCACTGATTGAACCACTGACCGGATCTTTCAAAGATCGATAATTATTTCCACCACTACTAACACGCTTTCCGTTACCTTTATTATGTTTATCAAATATATTATTCACATACTTGAATTCTTTATTTCCCCTTTCAGAAAAATATTTTTTCCAACTGTATCTTGTTTTCCAAAATTCTTACCGACATTGCTAAAACACAAATTATTCTTTCCCTCATGCTTAACAGCATAAATATTATTACAATTGCTGGAATTATATTGAGATCTACCCTTATATGTAGCCTTAGAATTTCTGGACATAGTGGGTTGAAAATTAATAGCAGCAAAAGGTCTAACATTTTTATTTTTAATAGCACTAAGCTCAGCAAATTCCTTTTAAGATGCCATATACCGATCAAAATTATCAACTAAATGTCTCATTTCTTCAATTGATCTCGGAATCATGTATCCAAAACACTTAAACCTACACTCCGGGTTTATACCATCACATAAAATTTGAATAATTTCCGTTTCGGAATGCCCTACTTCTAAAACCTTAGCAGCATTAAACACTCTATCAATATAATCCAATATTCCTTCATTTGCTTGCATTATCTTATAAAGTCTGTTGTTAACCAAATGACTACGTAATATCATAGAAATAAACTTGAAAACCAGACGATGTCTTAATTCAATCCAAGACAGTTTACTACCAATACCATGCATAATTTTTTTTATATAAGCGACCAGTAGTTTTAACTGAAACAGCATATAGCAGCATTCTCAGCGGAAAATTATAATGAAAAATGAGATCATTAATCGTTAATAAAAGTTCAAAAACTTGATAACCATTTGAGCCATTAATGACGCTGAAAAGAGCCAGTCTTTTATCAACAATTTTACTTATTTGATTAAAAATGTACTTATCTATATACATATTCATTGATTCAGAAGAGTTTCCAACCCTAATATTATTTTGATAATCATTTACTTGATTATAATTTAAGCATCTTAACTGAGATGTTTTCTTAATTTCACCTAAATTTCAATATTTACCTATAATGTCATATTTTTTCTTCAAATTATTTTCCATCATAGAATCAATTTCGTTCTGATGACCCAAAAGATTAGAATGTTATAGGGCTACCTCCTATATTTCGAACACCTTCTTTATTACATGCCAAACAAGGACAAGTTTCGGGTTTTCCCCTTTTATTTTCAAAGTTTCAGTTTTATTCAAGTTTCCGTACCAAAATTCTAAGTACGGATTAACTGACCCCATATTATTCATATTTGGCATTCGATTCAAAACGTCCCTAGAACTATCACGTTGTTCCAGGTTACTAGCTTCGGTTTTCTCAAGTTTTAGCTTATCACACACAAAGGAATCTGGCATCCTATTTCCTGACTTAGCAGCACTTACCATTCTACTAGACTCATTCAAGTCTATTCTAGTTCTTAATTCTGTATCGCTAATTTTGGAATTAGACAAAGCAACCGATATTTCTTGAACATCTCTAGGTTCAATTTTATTTGGTCTTTGCTTAAGTTTTTCTAAGAAGTTAGGTTGAACTAAATATTTCCGATCCTCAGACGTATTATGACGAATTGTATTTAATTTTCCTAAAAGAGCTTCATTATTATCCTCATGAATCCTTAACTCCATACTTCTGAAATTTCATACTTCTGAATTCATGTATATCAGTTGGTCTATTACTAGTTACGCCAGAATTCGATCCGCTCGTTTGACCTAGTACAGTACTCGGATATATCAATTCATACGAAGTTTCCGCCATATTTTGCAAAAACACTTCGCTTTCATTAAATTCTAAAGGATTTAATGCGCTACTACTAGAACTTGATTATGATTCTACCCTATAAGCAATAATTCGTCCTATCACTTCTTCGTTATGTAATTGCCTTAAACGTGGATCATTAATATGTTTTATTTCAACCACCGAATATTCAGGAATATCTTCTAGACTCATATGAGCCGTACCTTTCGATAAATCTGAGTATGACATATTGATCACAAAAGGCAAATATAACAAACAAATATAGAAAATATACAAAATAAATTTCATTGAATCTATACCAGAATCACTACTATATGATCTACTCTCAATAGTAAAAAACCCACTACACATCCAAATTCTTATAATTCATATAAACAATGAATAAATACACAAATTACAAATCATAAATTTCCAAAAGGTTTGTGAAAATTCTTTATTATACACAATTTATTCATTCGATGTTGGATAGCATTAGCTGAATGGTGTCACTCAACAACAACCTTTAAATAATCAAATTGTATCTTAATACGATTACAATATTATGAAATCTGTATTTGGGCAATTTTTAAGAAGACACGTACGCTCACTCAGGCTCGTACGCTAATACTCCAAAACAATTCATTAAAGTTTTCCGCAAATGAAATCTGATTCTTCATATTCAGGATTTAAGTCAATTTCAAACTGACTACTCAAATTATTGCAGCTGTTCTGTGTAGCTAAATAGCATTTCTATTAACCTATTAGAATACTCGAATAATCAAAGTTGCATTTAATTAGCTTTGATATCAACACCTCATACTCAAGTTCGAATAACATTCACCTGAACGTGTATTTTAAATGCAACGTACAAACTATTTCAATCCTCATTTATAACCGTCGAAACCAAACATTATTATTTTTTTCTAATAACATCCAACATTACGGAACTAACAAAATTAATTATTTTACTTACGTTACTCGAGAAATTTAAATTTACTAAATTCTTGAAAACAAATATAATAAATCCAAGTGCATCTAATTCTCTAAACCTTTGTCCAATTAATTACTTCAAAAAATATTTTAAGGGAGTTATTACGCTTGGATAAACTTTTTGTCACAATTATCGCTATCACACTTTACTACAACCATAATTCGCAATAAAGCAAAAAAGAATTTCTTTGGTTGGATTATTTAAAGTGCGAGTGACTTCAGCCAAAGCAGTACCTCTCAGCTGCACCTGAAAACCCCACAAAAATAAACTTTTCCACCTCTTCCAATTAACATTACCCGCGTCTTTCAAACACTGATTGAATTATTCAGGTAGAATTAAAATTTAAATTTCAATTCAAGACTTTTAATAATTGTGACTTCTATATACAAAATATCCAATCAAAATGTTTCGTTCAAAATTAACTAAATATGTCTCTTGAATTTCCTAATTTAAGGTAATGAGCACAAATTTTAAAAAAAATTAAAAATGAAAAATGGCCAGAACTCTGAATTAAAGCAAACTTAATCTCACCAAATCTCCAATTATAATAACTCCTTGAGAAACAATACAAACTGCTCTAGAAGGAATAAAGTATAATTTTTTGTAAGTTTAATTTTAATTCTTCCGTAATCTATAATTCAAATCACCCGAAGTAAGTTTCATAATTTGACTTTAATCGGTTTTATTTTATTTTAATTTATTTTTTACTTGTTAAAATCAGACAGCAATCTATTATATTCAATTTTACGAATACTATTAATTCAATTGAGTAATGAGTGAGATGAAATTCTACCAAAACTCACTCTGCCACTACTCTACTCAACGGTAACCACTAAGATTAAATACTCTGTAATACTCACAAGAATAAAGTATTTACTATAGTAACATTCTTACGTTTTTATCCAAAGACTCCACATCACCACCATGGATTGGAATTTGACTTTCTCTTCTTAAATACCAATTGCCATACAAAAATGAATAAGTCCCAATTTTCCCCAACCAGATATTAATTGCAAAATTTCACGATTTAATTACAAGCTCATTCTAGAGTCAGAAAGTTAATTGTATTTAAAAATATATTTGAAACTTTAAGCAGGGATGTATAGCTACAGTTCAGAGCTCTCCCTTTATAATTTACTTCAAACTTCCGGATTTTAATTACCGAAATTTACTGCAATAGAATATTATATACTTTATAATTAGAATTTAATTCTAACAATTTTATGACGATCAACTAATTCTTGAAATTGTAAGTTTTATATCCTGCATTAAATTTTAAAAAACATTTGAACAATTAGATTGGTTATTCCTACAATTATTCAAGACAATAACCTTATCGATTCTAAAGAAAATCACCACAGTTTTAAGTTAAATTTACGATAGTTAAACATGTTACGTACTGTAGTTATTTAAATGACAAAGCGACGTGACTATCTGCTTTAACCGAATTTTACAAACTTGCTTTAGTTTGATCAAAGGGTCTGGACTGCCCTTCCGAGAGTACTCCAATTAGGCACAATTCTCCTATTAAAATTAACATACCCAGCTAATTTTAGTGTATTTAACTCACGTATTAAACGGATATTCACTACTAAATTTTTATTCCTATTCTTTGTTGTTTTAAACCCGACTAATGTAGTAAGTACATTGAATCACAGTTTTTATTTAAAAAGTTATTACTTCCAATCACGAATTATTTAACCTACGAAACTAACCCATTTGATTTAAACATATTAAGGAAAAAACAACCTCCCATTTACTCTCAAAATTAACATTATAGGGTCCGTAATTTAAACTTTTTAACTCGTAAAGTCATATCCATTTAAACTTCTTAGCAAACAATTCACACCAGAGGCACAAAATCCAGCCGAGAACACCTTCACTGCTACGTTTATCCAAGCGTAATGACTCAGCCGTCGCTCGCTCGCTTGAACGAAGCCTGGTAGAGCGGGAACACTCCGTCCACCCACCAAGGCCAGATCAGCGCAACCCACAACCAAGTCATCACGCATACACCTCATTGACTCCAGAGCAATTGTTTACAACACAACTTACTTCGAAGAAACAACTCAGCGAAAGAAGCTATTTTCACAATCTTAAAAAGTAAAAAAGAATAACATTTTTGAAATTTTCATTTAAAGGAGCATTACAATGTAACTTGAAAGTCCTTAGATTTTTCATTATTTTCCATTTCGGTTTCTTTTTATTATTTTAAGTCCATAAATTGTTGGATTTCGTTTTCTTTTTCCTTTCCTTTTTAAACTTGCAACGTGCACACGGTAAAAGTGCCATTTGAAAAGAATGATTTTATCTTTGTGCGGCAACACTGGTAGTCTGGTAGGATTGCAGTGGATGTCAAACTACTTTTGCTTTTTGATATTTGCCTGTTATAAAATTTCAGCTTTTTCTGTCAATGAGTTTAGAATTTACAATTAGAAGTAACTTCAAGTGGTTCATCCTATAATAGTAAACATGTATTAAGTACTTATTTTTAAGTAAGTTACGCATTTGTGTATCTAAATTTTCTTCAATCTATATACGAATATGAAGTAAGTCAAAAGTCAACAGCAATGGTTTCCACTTTAAAATACATGAGAAGTAATTTTGGTCAGGATTTTGAAAAAAAAATTTACGGTGCTGGAAAAAAGAGTTGTAACACTTCTATTTAGAGGTGTTACTTTAGTAAAGAGACGTGAACTTTTGCAGGATTGGTGCCTTTTCCTCTAGATGGGAGGGGAAAGGAAAGGAAATTATCTTTTCCGCCACCATTAGCTCCCCTCTGCATTATGAGCTGGCAGCAGTGATTCGATGACAGTTGCAAGTTGTTTGTGCAAGTGTTATAATGGTGTATTCTATTTTAGTATATATATACTAAATATTATACATATATATTAACGAAACAACTGTAATGAAATGTAAGTAGAAAGTTTTAATGAATAAAATACATAAACTATTTAGTTAAAATAGCTACTTATGCCGAATAAGAGTGTGGTAGCTGTTTAATACGAGTTTTTTGTACTTTTCATTGCGTAGTGCTTCTATAGTTCGGAATTACTAGAGCAATTGTAACTAAAACCTAGCTGAACATGCGTTTCTAATAGGCAGCTGTACAGAAGAGGAAGAAGAAATACAGAAGACCGTTGTCTATTGTAGGCTACACGCAATTCAATTTTGCGCAAACTTTAAATCCAATATCATCTTCTTCTGAGCATACCGAGAGAAGTGCACCTACGACAACGCATGGCAGTGAGAGCAGTGAAGTGATTGATTCTAAGTGTTGTAATTGGCATAAAATAGCTGTTACATTCGGTAAAACTGTAAGTATATCTGAAGGGCACAAACTAATCCGTATGTATCAGACGAAAATGACGATACTGTTCGTTGTGTTTCTGCTAGTTGTTTAAAGTTTGAAGTCGGTTTTAAATCTGAAAGTGCGAAATTTCAACAGAAGATAGCAGAATGAGAATATATTGCAATATAAAAATAGAGGCTATAAATAAATTATGACTGTGCTGAGATCACATCAATGCCATGCCGCTTTGCCGAAGGATGGACGAACGCTTGTAAAAACACCACAAATAATTGAAATACAGAACATGCCTCCTGTAAAATTTTGTTATTTTGGATTGTTAAATAGCATTCAAGACACTTTAGGTCATATCAAAAGTACACCATCTACATTGAAACTTTTAATACATGTGGATGGATTGCCCATTTCAAGGAGCTCTACAAGTCAAGTTTGGCCAATTAGTGCTATTGCTCTGGGTGATGAGGAAGAACAATTTGGTCCTTTTCTTGTAGCTATTTATCATGGAAATGAAAAACCGATTTCTGTTGAACAATACTTAAGGCAACTCGTAGATGAGATTAATGCTCTCATGAGGGACGGAGTTCATTTCCAAAATCAACACATTAACATGAAACTGCATGGAAGATTTGTGATACTCCTGCAAGATCATTTGTAACAAACACTAAGGGACATACAGGCTAATATGGTTGCAATAAATGCGTTCAAGAAGAGGAATATATAGACAGACGTATCTGTTAAACTGCACGAGGAGAACAGATGCCAGTTTCAGCGAACAATATCAAGTTGAGCATCACTTCGGGAGATCTCCATTGGAAGAAATTGTAAATTTTGGAATTGTGAGCCCTATCTCACTGGATTACATGCACCTCATTCGTATTGTATTGTATTTATTTCTTTTGTATGAAATTACAAGTACGAGGAATGTCCTCAAGTAAATGTAACATGCGTCATATTTACAAAAAAATTACATGAGTAAAATAACGTAATATTACCTTGTCATGATATTTACGTATTCTTCAATCTTATAACAAGAATTTTCTAATACAAATAATTTTATCTTTTGTCTGAACCTTTTCATATTTTCTTCATACTTTATATCAATAAGCAACATGTCGTACAACTCAACACTACCATAACTTACATTTTTTATACATTGCTGACCGGTGATTACACAAATGAAAATCATTCTTATTTCGCGTATTATGATTATGTACATCCTTATTTGTTACGAATGCCGATGAGTGTTCTTTCAAATACAAAAGAAGACGATACAAATATAAACTATCTAGAGGAAGTATATTGACCTGATTAAACAAATGTCTACAAGAAAAATTCGGCTTCTTATCACAAAGTATTCTTATAGCTTTCTTCTGAATTTTGAAAACATTAAATCTCTGACTTGAAGTTCCCAGAACATGATACCATATGGCAAGATAGATTTAAAACACGAATGGTAAAAGGTTTTAGCTAATTTTAAATTTACCTTCCTTCTAATAATCCTTAGTGCACAACATATTCTATTTAATTTATTAATAACTCACTCTATATGAAATTCCCATGTCACATTATGATTTGTAGTAAGACCTAAAAACGAACAGAGTGTTGTAAACTTAATTTTATTTTGGTTCACATATATGTTAGGGTATATTGGTTACTACACTTGTTATAAAAACTTATAGCAATGGGTTTTTCAACATTAACAAAAAGATTATTGTTCTTCATCCAAAGAGATACTTCATTTTGTGTTTGCCTAGCATTCTGTTCCGATAATTTTTCATTTTTTCCACTCACTAGCAAAGTGGTATCGTCAGCGAAAAGGGTAACATCTGCTGAAGATATGCTTTTTTCAAAATCTTTAATATATAAAAGGAAGAGCAATGGCTCTAGAATATATCCTTGTGGAATTCCGTGTTTTCTATATAATTCATCTGATAAATACCTTTCTACAATGTTATTGTTCTTATGCATTATTTCTACGACCTGCCTACGATTTTTTAAATACGAACTAAACCAGTCGCTTGCTTTACCACGTATTTCACAGTTCTCCAGTTTGTTCAAAAGTAAACTGTGTTGTACTGTATCGAAAGCTTTAGACAAACCAAGAAAGAAACCTATACAGATTTCTTTCTTATCTATGATATTTCTTACTTTCTGAATGAAATTGAATATTGCCGTGTTTGCAGATCGACCTTTAAGGAAGCCATGTTTTTTTGTTAAGATAACATTTTCTTTCAATAAAAAATTTAACTACCCTGTTATACATAATTTTTTTTTGAACTTTTCCAACGACAGGTAAGAGAGATATTGGTCTGTAGTTATTTATGTTTTGCTTTTCACCTTTTTTAAACAATGGCTTAACTTTTGCAGTTTTTAACTTTTCTGGATACTCGCCATTTGTAAGTGATATATTTGCTAAATGACAAAGTGGCTTTGTCACCTGATTGAATCATCTTTTCAATAAATTATCTGAGACTTCATCAATTCCAGCTGTATTTTTGTTTTTGAGAGATTTTATTATATTTGTAATTCATCTTCTGATACTGGCTGTAGAAAGATTGTTTTTTCACATTTATTTGAACTTTGTTTAAAATTATTTACAGTAACTACTTTGCAGCAATTTTGTTTACATTTATTTACTTTATCATCATCCATAAATTTTGCGACAACGTTTATAGAAATTATTAAATATTTCTGCTTTTCCCCTTGGGTTTGTTACACTGTTCTATTCATGTATTATTGTATCCACATATGGTGTCTCATTGCCACTATTTAGTTCTTCATTTATAAAGTTCCACATGGTTTTAGTTTTATTCGATGAATAAGCAAGTTTAAGTTGATAGTAGTTCTTTTTAGTCGTTCTAATTAGTTCCTTGTACCTTTTTTTATATTGTAGGACTTTGCACAACCTGTTTTAAAAACCTTACTAAGTTTATGTAAATTTATGTTTGTAGCACTTGCTTTTAATAATTGAGGAGTAACCCATTGTCCCTTCTTCTGGGATTTTAACACGAGTTTCATTTTAGGAAGAGCTATATCAAAATAGTAAGGAAAATGTTTTACTAATTCATTATATATATATCATTTGCGTTGTTTAATGAATGCCATGTTTCATGACTAAATAAATAATTGAAATAATTGATATTCTGATTAATGAATACCCTTGTAACTTTGAAAGTTCTTAGACTATATTTCTTACACTTTTGAGTTACAGAGAAGCGTTTATCACATATTTCAGCAATCTGAGCTTCATGATCAGAAAATTCGGTATTAATCACCTGCGCTCTTGAGCTCAAGTAGTCAGAGTTTAGAATTATCTGATCTAGTGCTGATATACTGGTTGCAGTTATCCTAGTAGGTTTATTTATTAAATGTTTTAAATTAAACGTATCCAATAATGTTTTTATCTTTATCGATCTATATTTAGTCTCCTACTACTACTGGGCTGTATTTAGTACAACTATAATGTGAGAGTATTACTTCTAAGTTACGCACAAAAATTTCAACTTCACTATCCGGTGTCCTATATATACAGATTATTACAACTTTTTCCACTAGGAGCTCCAAAATACAACATTCAAAATTTTTTCATCGTTTATATGTTTAAACTTAGTGTATTCTTTAAATTTTAAACCGTGTTTTACAAAAATGCTTGAACCACCCCATGTTTTCTTTTCTCGACAGAAACTACTTGCTAGCTTGAAATTTGGTAAATTTATAGTTGCTATATTGTTTTGTGCACACCAGTGATCGGTTATACAAATAATATCTACATCTTTCAGAATTTCCGTCAACACAATTTCCATCGTTAATTGTTTCCCAATGGAAAACCCTTGTACATTTTAATGAAAGATACGTAAGCCTACTCGCTGTGTTAAATTTACCCTTGAACTAAAAAAGAAGTTCCCTCATCCACATTCTTCTTATTTTGAGATACCTCCCAAGGTATTGGCAACGCTGCTTGAGACCTGAAGACTATCCGGAAATTGTTGAACTTGTGGATGCGTGGTGAAGTATTCGTTCGTTTAGAAACCAGGAAAATAAGAGACATGACTACTATCATGTTAAATCTTCGCAAGTTTGTACCAAATGAATTTGCGAGGAAACCTTGAAGTTTGTATTAAAAAGATAGATGGAAAGCTACAGAATTCCGTCAGATTCTGCTGTCCTTTGGTATTCAGAGATAAACTCTCTTGCGAAAAATATGTGCACTTCCTTGTTCTTCAAGTAGCAATATCGATTTTAATATTTCATAAACACTTTGAAACGTTAGGTAGATATGCAGATTCACTTCTTCATTACTTCACAGACATATTCAGGGTAATATATGGCCGCAAATATGTGTCTTTCAATGTTCGGTCGGTCAGTGGAAAACCCATCACTGTAACTAACTTCACATTTTCTCATACTCACAACTGTGTGGTAGCAATTGGAAAAGAGGTCTTCCACAAGGATGATTTCTACATCGTACCATACAGATCTTCACTTATTGACAGTTTGTTATGTGACAGTTTGTCAACCTTAAGAAGTTAGCCTGTTTCGCAGATATTAAAAAAAATTACATCATGCTGTCATATAAGTCCACGTTTGTAGTGGTTCCACTGGTACATTTAGAATAAATGAAGCCAATGAAGGCCTTCATTCTTACCCACATTCAGTAATGGCTTGCGTAGACGCAGTGCAAAATTTGCGTTTTAGTTTGCAATAATAGCATATATACCGCGAATTTCAGTTCAAATACAAACTTTCTAGATCCCGGGATATAACGAATTTTTAGTTGAAATTTACCGTTAATTAAAACACACTTTTTCTCAGGGTCGACGTAAATTGTTACGGAATCATGGTTATAATCGACGATAATCAACATAGCATTTAAGCTTACTACATTTTTGTGTGTCATATTGCAATCAACAAATGTTGCGAATACCATTATGGAATGATGCCTTAAGTGTGTAGGCTCTTACAGAATAATGTGCAGTGAAGAAAGTGAAACAAAAGATTATAATATTTGATAAAATGTGCACGTAAAATGAAATATATCTAATTGAAGAAAATGTTTCTTCAATTCTCTAGTTTTTTACTTGTTTCAATTTCAACAAACAGTTTGTGATTTAATTAAGCTTGCAGTATTTACATTACTTTTTCAGCTGGCAACTGTGATGTAGTGACAGAAGTGATTTGTATGCGGATTCTACAACGTGGTTTATATAAAAATTTCATCTTAAAATGCAAGTTCGTTGTGATGTTTTGTGTTTTGTGTCATATTAGAAAAGTAAATATTGTGGCATAAAATTTTAATTATAGAGTGAATGCAGCATTCAGTGTAGTGCATTACTATTCCTGTGTAGCTTCGTGTTTTGTGTCATATTACAAAAGTAAAACACTGTGGAAAAAAATTGTAATTAGAAAATAGCTTCAGTATTTAGTGCCATTTTGTTTATTGAAACCAATGAAGTGGAAGTTAACCCTACGATAAGCATTAAAGATGATGATGTGTGTGGTACAAATGGAGAAACATTGATAGAATTTTGCGAGCCGTTCATCACCATACACCGCTAAATGAAGAATGGGATAACTACGCTATGCGCATGCGCAATAGTAAGTGCTACATGCCCTTAGATTTTATTCGTTAAATATATCCTCATATTCAAAGCATTAAATCAGTTATAATATTCGGACATTGCAAACAGCTCGCTCATTCCTTTCACAATGTTATGCGTATCCCAAAAGCCCTTGCTCTTTTTCTGAAATATAGGCCCTGAGTGCTCAGTGATAGATACTTTGGGATATGCATAAACTCAGATAATTGACGCGGAATAGTATTTTACCAAAAGAAACATTTGGTTACATTACTTTCAGCTATAGTATATTCAACGTTGTTTGATTTCTGCAAAGTTATATAAAACGTAATTTTAATACATATTGAATAGGTGCTGTTGAGAGAAGTTATGCCGGTAAAGTTATTTTCTAATTTTCTAATTGTTGTGTAGGATAATTAGTACAGCAGGAGAGATTTTCTCCTTTCTGTTTGAAACGTAGTTCATTTCTTGGGAAGGTTCTCGAACGCAGGTCCCCCCATATAGGTTAGTAGCAGGTTGATTCCTTACTGTATCAAGATTTAAAATTTAATTCACATAGCATTGCCGAACAAGCGTTAGCGAATGAAGGCGGGTTAAAGCCCCGTAGGTCACTTTGTTTTCCGTCTTTATTACAGTTAAATGGGAAGCGAGTAGAGCCGAATTTCTGTTTACTTTTATTGGTATTTGAGTTTCCTCATAAGCCGCCTCTGCTATTTTACCATATTTCAGGTTCTAAATAAATATAAGGTTCTTTTTTGGGGGGGGGGGCATTATGGCGGAAAGTGTTGTGCCACATGCAGCTAAAGCTGGAGAAGATGTATCTAATAATGATGAAATAACTTGTGGTAGGTGTAATGGAAATCAAGAAATGGAATTCAGTGTTCAATCTGTAAGAAACATTTTTAATTTGGTAAAAACATCGGTGTAAGTAATTAAAAACAGTCTCAAATTTGGAGTTCCGTTTTGTGTATAAATGAAACAAAAGACAATCAGCGTAACACACGAATTGTTAATTCGATGTGTGTGGAGATTTCTAAACTACATGAAGAAATTGACACACTGCGTGAAATTGTGATGTTATTAAGGGAAGATATGTGTACACTAATGAACAAAGACCAGAAGTGCCTGAAATCAACAGTGTGTGAAAAGCAACATCAAACTACTTGGAGTGACGTTGCCAGAAAGTGCACGAACACAAACAGTATTAAAAATAATCCACCGCCGCTAGTCAAATCATCGCCTCAAGATAATCAGGAGAGACAGAGTAAACAAGCTTGTGTAGAGAAACCGTCCGGAAACGAGAATGTTAATCCAGTGTGCGACAGAACAAATATTTCTACTCAACAAGAATGTTGTACAGTAGTGCAAGGTTTAAACAATAAGTGGTCTACAGTCAGATCAAAAAACTCAACTAATAAATCTGTTAATACCTCTGAACAGAAAATTGCTTATCAACAGCATCAAGTAAGTACCCAAAACAGATTTAGTGTATTGAATTCTGATTAGTTGAATGCATCAGTTAAGCATTCGGATACTACATTAACCAAATCTCAGTGCAAGGTGCAGAGGAACAGTTTAGTTAGGTACAAGGGAACTCAAAAGAAGAACTTTAGGTTAAAATCCTGTACGCCTGGTAAAACTATTATTGTAGCTGACAGTTATGTTCGTGGTGTAGCTGGTGGTCGTGGTGTATATTTAAATGAAGAGTTAACCAATGTAACTGGGTTTGTGAAACCAAATTCCAAGCTGAATGATGTAGCAGCCTCCTATGTTGAAAGTAGCATAGAAATGACGTACAAGGATACAATGGTAGTGATTGGTGGTACTAATGATGTGGCAAGAAATGAAGCGGAGGATGTAACTAGAACATTGCGTGAAATCCCCCCGATCTTATTACATACAAATGTTATTGTAGTCACAATACCCTTTCGCCATGATCTGAACAATCTGTCTTATGTAAATTTAGCAGTAAGTGATAATAATAGTAAGATATTTAACTTATGTAAACATTTCCATAATGTAAAAGTTTTGGATATTCAGAATATTCCTAGAAGTTATCATACAAAACATGGGCTACATTTAAATGGTACAGGGAAAGAGTATTTGTGTAGTAACTTAAAGAAAATGATAACTTCAAATGTAGCTTATAGTATAAATTCCAATGCAATTCCGCTTTCAAATAAAATAGATGATCTAACCAGTGTGCAAAGTGATGTTGACAATGTAGTGTACATAGGTGCCGAAGGTAATGTAAACCGTTATAATGAAAGACTCAACTATGTGGACAGAATTGGTAGATCACAAAGCTGAAGATTCTAATAATGACGTTTTAGTGCAAGGGCAGATTAGCAGTAACGTTACTAATATGTATTATCCGATAATAGAACTAACTGAAAAAAACGAAGGTTGATACATATAAGAAACGTACTGTAAATAATAGCGAAATACCATGTCCAATACGACAATCAAACAGAATTAGAAATCCTTCTAAACTCAGTAATGGTGATTTTTTTGTGTGTGACATTGCGCCAATTGAAGGTAAATATCAGGATCAAGGTACGAATTCGAACAAATTAAAACTTAATTTGGAAACTAAAAATCAATAAAACACGTCAATATGTGAAAATATGGATCAGCCTCCAAAGAAATACGATAATAAAATTCCTACTAATAAAAATAACCCACTTACATTCTTCCATCAAAATACACAAGGTTTTAATACAGATAAACAACTCCAATTAACAGTACAGTTACATGATTTTTACAGAAATGTTGATATTATATGTATAACAGAACATTGGCAAAGAGATGATGAGATTGACTATATTGCAATTCCAAACTTTACCTGTGCAGCAATGACTATATTGCAATTCCAAACTTTACCTGTGCAGCAAGATGTTGTAGAACTAATTTATCAAGAGGTGGATCATGTATTATTGTTAAGAATGAAATGAAAGTAAAGAAGTGTATTATGTTTGAAAAACTTAATGAAGAAAAACAGTTTGAATGTTGTATAATAGAGATACCTTTGCAAAAAATATGTATTATTTGTGTGCATAAAACGCCCGACACTAACATTGAAATATATATCAATAAGATGGATAAAATTTTGACGTATTTTCATGTTAAAAAGTACTTTCCAATTATTATAGGTAATTTGAATGTAAATTTTCTAAGTGAAAAACTCTATGAAAGCTTTGAATCTTTACTTCAAATATACAACGTAAATCCCACAATTAAATTACCTACAAGAATAAAAAACTCAGTATCTGACATTGACCAGATTTTAGTAAATCCATTAGTCATGAATTATGATTCAGAAGTTATAAATACATGTTTTTCAGATCATGAAGCACAAATTGTAAAAGTAAACATTTTAAAACCAACTCCTGCAACTATAGAGAAACCCAATGAAAGACCTTTAATGACGAGATGTTTTAGTTCAAATAATATTAGTTATTTTGTTTATTTGCTTAGCTTGGAGACGTGGGATGATATTTATGAACTAACCGACGTGAATGAAGTATATAAGAAAATATATGATACTGTAAAACATAGATTTGAAGTAGCATTTCCAATAAAAAATAATTTTAGTAAAATAAAGAAGAAGAAAATAAAATGGGTTGCACCTAAAATCTTTAAAGTAAATAAGGTAAATATACAACTAAATAAAACTAGGAAGCGTTACCCTACCGGGATGAATGGATTAATTTACAGACAACGCAAAACTAGTTATAAAAATTGTTGAAGATAGCGAAACAAAATTATAACAGTAGGAAAATTCTTCAGTCACACAATAAAACAAAGGCAATGTTTAAAATAATTAAAGAAGAGGTCAACATGCAAATACGTAATACCCATATAAATAGCATAATTTATGAGGGCGTGAACATGATAAATCCAAAGGACATAGCAACGTGTTTTAATAAATATTTCACAAATATAGGGCAAATTCTTATTAAAAACAAAGGAACTAGTAAAACTAACTTCTCGGAAATTAAAATTTTAAAAATGTGAAAAATCTATATTCTTGAAACGAGTAACAGAGAGTGAAGTAATCATCATAATAAACAAATGTAAAATTCGAATTCGGCTCGGTCGGACGAATTATCTAACAATTTAGTAAAAAGTTGTTACAAATATTTAGTTAAATCATTATGGTAGCTCTCAAACATTTCAATCGCTACAGGAACCTTTCCTGATAAACTAAAGATTGCTAAAGTTAAACCTTTGCACAAGAAAGGTAAACCCAATGAAGTAGAAAACTATAAACCGATATCATTTCTACCCATTATAGGTATAATTCAGGAAAAAATGATGTTCAATCTGGTTATGGATTTCAGTAATAAATATTCTATTATATCCAACACACAACATGGTTTCTTGAAAGGTAAAACTACTGAGACAGCAATTTTTGATTTTCTAGAAAACTGCAGAAAGTAACTGGATGAGAAAAAAATCTATCTATAGGAATATTTTTAGATCTAACCAAAGCCTTCGATTTAGTAAATCATCATATATTGCTAGAAAAACTTAGTTGCTATGGTATTAGAGGCTTAGCAAAAAATGGTTTGAATCATATCTTAAAGATCGGAAACAAGTAAACGAAATCGCAGGAATAGTTAAAAATAAAATCCAAAAATGGGTGTCAAGTGAAGAAATTATTAATCGTGGAGTAGCACAAGGGTCAATTCTAGGACCACTTCTCTTTCTTCTTTATATAAATGATCTTTCTGAAAGTATTATTAGTTCATGTGTGACTTTATATGCAGATGATACAAACATAATAGTTAGTGGGAAAGATGAATGGGAATTAGCTTCAAACTGCCAAACGGCAATGAACCAACTTTCAAGTTGCATGAATAGAAATGACCTAATCATTAATGTAATTAAAACATGTGCCTTAAATTTTAACAATGGTAAAAGTAATCAAGCCAATGCAATAATAAAAATAAATAATAAAACAGTTATGTATGTAGAAACTGCTACCTTTCTTGTAGTTAAAATATCTAATAAATTCAACTGGGAACCACATATAGAACATGTAAGAAGTAAGCTAAGCAAACTATGCTATGCAATTAGATGTGTAAGAGATAAGATTAATGGAAAAACTGCTAAGTGTATATATTACTCAAATTTTCATTCTACAATAAAATATGGCTTGATGTTCTGGGGATATGCACCTAAAAGTATTGCTATCTTTAGGCTACAGAAGAAAGTAGTAAGAATACTTGCAGGAGTAAAATGGAACTTTTCTTGCAGAAATATTTTTAAGGAACTTGGAGTCTTCCCTCGATGTATTTGTTCGAAATATTAATGTATTTGTAAAAACATAGTAGTGAATTTATTGTTAACAAATACATTCACACTTATAACACAAGAAGTAAAGACGACATTCACTTGCATGCACATAGGACAAATATATACAATAAATCAGTTATACACAAAGGTACTCTATTATACAATCTACTTCCATCATGTATAAAAAATCAGGTCTCTGTCAATAGCTTTAGATCCAAACTTAAAGGGTACTTGATAGAACATTGCTTTTACTCGGTTGAAGAATATGTAGAAAATAATTCGTATACGTAAAATTAAATGTATAGTAAGTAAATTAGTGAAACCATAAGAATCTATATGTAACAATAGTCAGTTTGTTCATGTATACTGGTATATATATAAATGTCATGTCTAATTTCGTTGTATGATGATGAACGGATGCAATAAATTATGATTAAATATGGGAGAAAGTTCAAAGGTTGGTCATCCTTTCTAGCAAGATTTCGGAAATTTACCGGGAAGAAATTGATAATTTGTTCCTTGGTCCTCTTAACGGAGAGTGAAACTTGTATTTAATTTTTTTACATATAAGCGAATATATTCATGGATTGTGGTATAGGCGGATTGTGGAAAAATAACGGGCATTTGTATTCTGAACATGGCTGCAGGTGTACAGGTCCATCCAGTTGGTATCCTTACGCAGGGCGAGAATTTATATTCGGTCAATTTTAAGCAAAATGGGTCCAGACTTCCTGAACCCTAAACTAACCGGAACCTACCAAACCTTACTTTAGTCTATACATACCTTACTCTACTGTACCCTACACTACTCTGTAACACCTTTTTAAAGTAGTCCTAAAAATTGATTTTTAAATGTTCGTAGCTGTTATTACGCCTTTTGTTAACAACTTATCGGACGACCAACTTCGGAATTTTATTTTTAAAAAAAATAATGATAAATGTATCTGAAAATGATGTTCACTTTCCTTCGTACCATGGACTGCGTAAATGTATCAGTGACTGGTGGTCGCGATACCTACCGGGCTTGGTGTAGGTATGCCACCAACAATCACCGATCCATTCACCAAAATCGGAAAACGGAACTCATATTCACCCAAAGAAGATAATTCCCGAGCCTCTTCAATCACAACTCACAGCTGGGCATCCGTCCGTCCGTCTGCAGTCCGTCATTCGTATCCCCTCGTGGAAAAGGTTGCAAACCACAAAGTACCGACACAGGATGTCAACCTCTAATTTATACTGACAATGAGGACTGCGGAAAACCTGATGTTTGTGTTTGAATACCCTACCAAGAAAAGAAAAAATCGCATTGTCCAAAACAGAATTTCTTTTAGCGCAACGGGAAGAAAAAAATATCCAAACTGAGAATTTTGGATAAAAAGAAAAATGAAGATAAGAAAAGTCATATTGTTAGGTCGTCTCTTATATCGGTCGCACCAAGAACTCTTTTACTCGAAACTTGTAAAATCTCATCTTCCACTGGACGTTTAAAATACCTCTAATACTGCTCATGCATTTAATACCTTGACTACATATCTAGATTTTACTATAAATGTTATCCGAGATTGCTGCATTCTTCAAATTCTTAATTCTACTCGAAAGAAAACGTTCAGATTACAATTTCTACATTTTATTAAAGAAAACCTATTGTTTTGTTTACACACATGCTACAGCTCCATCTTGAGCAATATGAAGATTTTAAAAAGATCATTTCTTTCAATGGTTCTACAAAATTCAATTTTTCAGTTAAACAGGGAAAAATCTGACAACATAGATACAATGTTTCATTTCATACTGAATGTCTTACTGAATGAATTTTCCATTAATGGTACTAAGGGTAAAACTAATGAAATCTGTTGACATCTAAAAGTCTTATGATTCTTGGTATCTCGACTTCAAGTTGACATCAATACAGTTAATTAATTCAATTTATACTAAAGTTTTGTACAGTGGTTAGTGTGCTAGAACTTCTCATATTTAATGTTTCTTAATTTGTTGCTTTTGTGCCTCTGAAAAACAAACAGTGACTCCTCCGACAGGATTTATATGCACTTGGTCACTTGCCCTCTGTACACGGAAACATTGTCATTTCTGTGTCCTTTCTGCCTAAAATTTTCTTTTACAGACATACAGGAACACAGAATCAAAATATCGGCACATACAGTAACCTATGCCTATCCTAACCTACACTAATCTAACCTAAATTACCTAAACCTAAAACATGAAAATATATCACTCTTAAAACATTTACATTTGATTCATAGCCCACATCACATCTGAAATACAAAGACGTAGAAGGATGTCAAACTTTACTCATCCAACCAAACAGAATATTTTTTTTTATTTCAGACCAAATAAAATAAAGATAAATAAAACAAAATGTTAAATATTTAAGTTGTATTCCTATTCGTAGGATAGCATAACATTCACGAGTTTTCGAAAGAAAATCTGTTGTCAAAAGTTACCATGATGCACGTTCAAAGTATATCTGTACCAGATTATCGAAGTAAAAAATAATACATAACTGAGAATCGTACATGTTTTCTTCGAATTTCTAATTACCAAGTGAAGAGAGGTTTTAGAATTTATACTTTATGAGCAGTATTTTTGTTCCCAAAATCAATTGTAATTTCGAGTAAACTATTTTCTTTTATAGAATTACATTACTGAAAAGTTAATACATAAGATTGGGATGAGACTTGCACTCACAAGAAGCGCAAACCTATCTATTGCGAAAATCAAGTCATTGTGTTTGTGATTATTTTCCCAAATAATCCGTGTAATATCCGGGCTCACATGACAAAATAAATGTGATTGAAGTTTCTGGGGAAACTTTAGTTTAAAACAGCATTTTAATATTACACACGATAATTAAGCACACAAAACCCATCACTTTCGAGGTTTCGAAACCAAAATTTCGAGGTTTAAAGAAAATACTAATCTACCAATTTCGTTTCCATGTGGAGAGGGACAGTACAACAGTCTAAAGTTTCCATGCAATAGTTAACTTTACTGCTAACTTCTCCCTATATCTTTGAACTAGGTAGAAAACAGGAAAAGAATTACCTCAAATTTATTTTTGCACAGGCCATTCTACGGAATTCCTATATTTTTGCACCAAAAATTGATTTCAAAAAGGCGTCTAAATGTCCTGGCTGATTTTGGACTATCACTCCGCAGCAGAGATGGTCATCCTCCCTCATTTTGCCCTCATGAGGGCAGATCTTATCCTCACCTCACCATCATTTTAGGAGTTGAGGGTGAGGGCGATGAAGTAATTGAGGGTGAGGGCGAGTGAGTGTGAGGAAGGGCGAGTGTGAGGACGTCAATGGAAGGTGAGGGTGAGGTTAAGGTTTCATAAAATTAATTATCTTGCAATTCTTCATTTCTGGTAAATATGTTAGAAAATGTAATGTAGTTTTTTAATTAGAATTAATCGTCGTTCATAGAAATTCGTCATATCGATATTCCATCAGTTTCATGCGCGAAGACAATATATTTCTCATAGCTTTATTACTTTTATATATTTATTTATTTTCACTTTATAGAAATAATAATTACGAAATATATAAAAATATCTACTGCAAGTTTTGGCTATCGAAAATTTCAAAGTTTAACGAAAGTAACCCATTAAAATACTAGAAGTTCTCAGGAAATAATGTTTTTTATATATATTTGTTCACAAGAGAAACTAATAAATATTCATATATTCATTCATTCTGAAATTGTAACTAAGAATAAGCTTTTTCTTCTAAGTAAGAGAAAAATATACGTAACAAAAGTACAAAGCTGCAAGACGCAGTAAATAACTTTATATTTAATTATCAAATAAGAAGGTATTTCCTGATTGTGGCTATATACCTACTTTTAGACTTCCAAGCTACGCTATACATATGAAAAAGAAGTCTTATAGAACGGCTGTGTCCGTCTGTTTGTCTTCTGTCAACAGGTATTATATCAAAATCGGTAAGAGCTATTGATAAGCGGTTTTCGGGAATCGATCCAGCATCCCAATAATAAGTTGCATCTCCCTCAACAACCTCCTACTTAACAGGTACCCTCAAATCACCTTGGCAGTGAATCTGTTAAACCGGAAGTGGTAGAAATCGGAAAATTCCGATTTCAAATTAGAATACCACGAGTTAAAAACGGTAATAGCGATCGCCACATGGTTTTCGAAAATAAGTGTATATGAAAGGAACCATCTTAACTCCTGCATTTCTACTAAAACTGGAAGTGGTAGCACCCACTAGTACTTCAGGTTTCAATATTTATTTTCATAAGCTTAAAAGGATAAGAGCTATGAACAAACGGTTTTCGGAAATCAATTCTGCATTGCCAGAATAGGTTCCATCTCTTTCAACAATCTTACTTAAACGAGAAGTGTAGAAGTCGACCATATCTGGTTTCAACAAACGTGTTCATAACTCATAAACGAATATAAAACATAGCTAGCGATAAAGAATTTTCAGAAATCGATTTTATTACCCATCCGTATCTAATGGTGATGTGAACTACATCACACCAACTAAGTAAGACTGAAACTTTGCATCATTTCTGCTCCTCTGAAAGTACTCAGATATATTTTCAAGAAACGTGACTGCATTCAACACATGAGAATAAATGCTTTGAAGATTTTTGATTACTACGTTTATGTGGAGTAAATGTAATGCCAGATAATGAGTGAGCAAAGAAAAGTAAAGTCACGCAGCTGGTTTGCTATACACAGTACACCATGGGCGACCATTCTATCTGTTCTAAGTAAGACACCAAAAAGATCACCTATTTGATATCTAAGTGGAGTCAAAGCATAAATTTGGCTCTCCCATATTGTGGTGCTTTATGATTTTAAAGTGAGACTGCTAACATGTTTTTTTTTATTATGGCCAAACGCTGAACTGACGCAGAAAAAAAGTCATAAACTTTTTTTAAATATACAAAAGGATGAAACTGCGTACTGAGATGCTGCGGCTGCATGGTTAACGACACTGCAAGGAACATAGAAGGCTCGGGAATTTACTTCTAAAATTCTCTTTTGAAAACCTGAATGTTCTGCCTTCCATATTTGAACCATTATCATATCCTTGGCCCCTCATATCTTCGATAGGAAAATTCATTTCCTTTACCAGTTTAGTTATTACTTCTGTCAGTCCCAGAAGGTGTTCGCAAATTTCTACAAGGCACATCTATTACTGTATAATTTTTGTACAAAACGAAAGATTATTGTCATTTGCTCTATACCAGTAATATTTGGCGTACAGTTTAGTATTATACTATAATATTTTAAAGCTCTAAACAAAGACAGTATTTTACTTTTTATTTGTTCACTATGCATTTGAATAACTTCACTTTGGACATATTTTCCTAAGCAATGATGGCATTTTTTGTCCTACCATGGTTCTTTTAATGTGTTCAGCCATGACGCTGTCAAACTTTGCAAAGAGTTCTACCAGTTTCAGAAAATTACTATTATTACTTGTGTAAACTTTATCTGATGTCCCGTGTAACGCAAGACATTGTTCACCAAAAAAACTGTATTACTACTACTAGTCATTCTATTTCGTTATTTCAATGTAGTGCTTCGGCGTTTAACATTTTCTTGTGTTCTGCGTCAATTGTAAGACAACTCTTCGTCATATCGAATGCTCCATGCACATTCTTTGCGACCACATAACTATCTTAACCACGTGTCGAGGGTCAATAAAATGTGGAGCCTTGCTGTAGGCTGTAGGCTGTAGGTCTGTCTCAAGAGGGAGTGTACCTTTTGCATACTTGGAGTGGAGTATTAAAGATCGTTGAATAGAAAAAAATAAATGACACCTTGATAAAATTGTCCACCCTAGCTAAAAATTATGTCTTGGCTGCTGCAACGGAAATATTGATCAAAATACACTATGTGATCAAAAGTATCCGTCCTCCTGGCTGAAAATGACTTACAAGTTCGTGGCGCCCTCCATCGGTACTGCTGGAATTCAATATGGTCTTGGTCCACCCTTAGCCTTCATGACAGCTTCCGCTCTCGCAGGCATACGTTCTATCAGATACTGGAAGGTTTCTTGGGGAATGGCAGCCGATTCTTCACGGAGTGCTGCAATGACGAGAGGTATTGATGTAGGTCGGTGAGGCCTGGCACGATGTCGGCGTTCCAAAACATCCTAAAGGTGTTCTATAGGATTCAAGTCAGGACTCTGTGCAGGCTAGTCCATTACAGGGATGTTATTGTCGTGTAACCACTCCGACACAGGCCGTGCATTATGAACAGGTGCTCGATTGTATTGAAAGATGCAATCGCCATCCCCGAATGCTCTTCAACAGTGGGAAGCAAGAAGGTGCTTAAAATCAATGTAGACCTGTGCTGTGATAGTGCCACGAGAACAATAAGGGTGCAAGCCCCGTCCATGAAAAACAGGACCACACCATAACACCACCGCCTCCGAATTTTACTGTTGGCAGTATACACGCTGGCAGATGACGTTCACCCGGCATTCGCCATACCCACATCCTGCCATCGGATTGCCACTTTGTTTACCATGATTCGTCACTCCACACAAAGTTTTTCCACTGTTCAATCGTCCAATGTTTACGCTCCTTACACCTAGCAAGGCGTCGTTTGGCATTTACCTGCGTGATGTGTGGCTTTTGGGCACCCGCTCAACCATGAAATGCAAGGTTCCTCAACTCCCGCCTGTCATAGTACTTGGAGTGGACTCTGATGTAGTTTGGAATTTCTGTGTTCTCATCTGGATAAATGTCTACCTATTACCCATTTCGACCTTCTTCAATTGTCGGCGGTGTCTGTCAGTCAACAGACGAGGTCGGCCTGCATGCTTTTGTGCTGTACGTGTCCCTTCAAGTTTCCACTTTACTATCACATCAGAAACAGTGGACCTAGGGATGTTTAGGAATGTAGAAATCTCGCCTAGAGATTTCTGACACAAGTGACACACAATCACCTGACCACGTTCGAAGTCTGTGAGTTCCGCTGAGGGCTCCAATCTGCTCTCTCACGATGTCTAATGACTACTGAGGTCGCTGATATGGAGTACTTGGCAATAGGGGGAAGCACAATGCATGTAATATGAAAACGTATGTTTTTGGTGGGTGGGGGGAATAGAATACTTTTGATCACATAGTGTACTTGTGGATAGTAGTTTGATAACTAAAAATAAGGGGAAATGCTCTGAATTTACTGAGTGAGTATTTTCCTGAATGTGAGTGAAATAAGTTCAATCACATTTTCAAGTAAACACAATTTTATTTTACCATGTGGGCATATTACGAAGTATATTTTGATAGTTGTCATTTCTTTTTTTCAAATGTTGCCGCCCATTAAACTTGCCGCCCATGGTACGGTTCGACCCTTCCCCCTCGCACCGGCCCTGCTACGTGGTAAAAAGTGAAAGGTTAACTACACGTTAAAGAAAAGATTTAATTAAGATAAAATGACTAGCACCTGGTGTTACAACACAGAGCCAGTTAGCTCTGTTCTTCACTTTGAAATAAATCAATCGAATTCAATGTGGCTTTCTCCTCGCCTATTATTTTCATTCTTTTTATTTGAATTAGCATCCCGTTCAGCGTAACATAGGATCCGAACCACATGAGGTTCCTTCGGAAATCTAACCCGTGTCAAAGGCGCGTACGCTATTCGTATTAATACGAGAGATCTCTCCTGTTAACCGCCCATCACTTTTAAAATAAATAATCTTATCAGATTTTTCCTAGGGCCCAGTGGTTCCCATCGTGTTACCTGGCGTTCCCCCTTCGTAATTCCTACATACTTTCCGCCCTCCTTCATCCCCGCTTGTTTGTCATACGTACTTTTTGTCTGGCCTTTTCTGGGATTTAAGATGCAATATTTTATTTTTAAATCTTCAGTAATAACAACAATACTATGCTATTATATAGAACAGTAGACGTGAGTGACTCATTATCAGCCAGACCATATTTCTATAGGGAGGAATGTGCAATTTACATAAAATGCTCCTTTTACACAAAAAAAAAACAATGGATAAGGAAGGATTTTCGGAAACGTGTGACCTAAAAGAATAAACGGTAGTTTTTTTTTTTTTTCAAGGAACTGTATCTCCCAGGTTTCTTAACTTGGGAAGATAAAACTTGGAACACCAATTTACCATAAAAAGTAACTTTTTTTAGCTTTTTTGAAAATTCCACACCTTAGAGGGGAATTACACGTGCGTACTATTTTACACGTACTATACTGGGCACATTTAAGTTTGTCATGTTCTGATTAATTTAGTTGCTTGAGGGTAAGTGTGAGGACGTTATTTGAGTGTGGGTGTAAGAAAGGGCAAGGGTGAGGGCGTTAATGGAGGGTGAGTGTGAGGGAGGGTGAGGGCGTCAGTGGAGTTGAGGGCGTCAATGGAGGGTGAGTGTGGAAGCGGGTTAGGGAGTGAGGGAGGGTTAGGAAGCGAGTATAGCTTGTTTAATAATTCTTCATTTCACCTTCCATTGAACAATGCATCAGCGACAAAATTTCCTTTTTTGTCACCTTGGAGACCATTTAACCACAGTCACAATGATATCACATATTCTGACGAAAACCTTTCAAAATTTTCTGCACAA
Source organism: Thermobia domestica (assembly GCF_964235325.1). Classification (NCBI taxonomy): domain Eukaryota; kingdom Metazoa; phylum Arthropoda; class Insecta; order Zygentoma; family Lepismatidae; genus Thermobia; species Thermobia domestica. The sequence goes on along the minus strand of NC_137462.1, from coordinate 255,601,291 downwards.
TTTCAACGAAAAATTGAATTGTGTATCATATCTCCAATATGGCTTTTTGTAAAAGACAAAGAATGACAAGAAGAAGAGCTCTAATTGGCTTTCTGATGACGCAACAAAAGGATAACACCTTAAAATCTCGACACATCAATAGAAATGGAAACAATGATGAGATCTGGAATGAGCCTCAAACGAAGCTGAGATTTCTCTGCTCCAATGAGATAATAATTACTACCTAAACAAAGGGATGTGCCCAAAAACATCATGGCTGAATTTTTAAATGATAATTGTTGAAGAAATTACAAAATTAAAATGTTGAGTTTCCTTGCGAAGATTCCCTACAATACAATTTCCTTGAAAATAATACAGAGCCTATGAGAACTTACAGAATATACACCTTTGAACCCACATAACATGATAATAAGAACAAAATATAGAATATTACTAAAATATCCTATTATATGTAATTTTATAGACGCTACTTAAGTATGGTATTATTTTGACCGAATGTCACAATTAAAAGTAAACCTTAAATATAATGATTAATCAAATAATTCTCAATTGTATTCTCGAAGCTAAACGTGAACTAAAATATATATAGGGAGTTACAAAATTTTGCGGACATACATTATACTTGAGTATAATGTGACAGGAATAAATGCCCTAAATTTAACTATTTTAATAGAACAAGGCCATGCCATTTACTATTAAAGTGTTATGTTAGGTTTGATTATTGAAGTTTAGCTCGCGTTTCAGTGTTGAAACTGTATGAAACATTGACCTACAGTGAAGATAGAATCCCAACCACTGTAATCGTTCAAATTTTGTCAGGTGCTTTCACTTGGAATCGAACTCTACAACTCTGTATACCAAAATGTGCGCGTGCTAGCCATAGACCTGCAGGTAGTTCTCTATTAGTATTATTGGGTGGCTTTAAAAAATGCTTATAGTGAGCCTCTTACACTGACTGTTGAGTTGCGTTATCAATGTCATTACCAGAAGTAAGTGAAGTTAATGACGTTCAGCTACCAGGATAAGTCACAATACAATAGGTGTTAGGAGTTATAGTATTCAGGATCAAGGTACTTGTGTTGGTGTCTGTGATAGCGAGAACTTTTCACAATGGTGTGTACAAGGAATTAAGCTTACCAAATCTCTCACTGTTCTATGATATTTTCACGTGCTAATCTAATGGGGATCTAATGGTATTAACAAGTAAGTTCCGTTTCAAGATACGAAACTAGAGAAGACTTTCAAACTATACGGAATCAATATTAAAACGAAAAGAGTACACATACAAAGTTCACTACTATAAAGGGATTGGATCTATACTTCCGGCTCTGAATTCATACGAAAAACATTAAAGAATTTACTCTTTGTCAGTTACAATTATGAAGATTCAAAACTGAAACCGTAATAAGTACTAGTTTCGATATCTTCCTGTTTCAGTGGAAATAAAAGGATTTTGATACTGTATGGATACCTCTACTAAAATTGGAAGTTACAGTATAACTTTATGATTTTATGTTTTTGTAAAAAGATATGGATCAGTGTGTTTCTTTTCCTTGAGTCACTGAATCGGATTTCGAAAACCGCCTCCTGGCCTCTATTACTGTTTTTCATTTATGGCAATTTCTGTTGAAAAAAGTAAACGGGTGTTTATAAAACTTCCGGTTTGAGTAAATGCTTATCAGAGGAAAGTGACCTATTCTTCTAATAAGGGTGATAATTAGAAGTTTAGTTTAATTACTAATAATGGTAAGGAATAGCGAAACACTATTTTTCATGTGAACTCACAGCACGAAGAACAGGTTCCATCTCTGACCTTATTGGAACATAAAGTTATATGTCTACTACTTCTAGTGCTGCATAAATTGGGAGTCTACCTGTAGTTTTACACTATGACATGAAACTCAGTTATTTACGTCTACTTATTAACATTTCTTCACATGGTACCTACAAAAAGTGTTATCAATGTAAGGATTTATTTTATACTGATACTTATGACAAAGCTCGACGAAACCTAAAGAGAACTGAGGAAACATCAGTTCTAAATACAGTCGCCACAAGTCACGTTGCTAAAAGAGACTCTGGCCTCAACAGCAACTGTAGTTAAGAGTTGTAGTAGTGAAACAACACCAGAATCTTTAAATAAGGCAACTTCAGATTGTAGTGACGTAGGTTCGTATCGATATATGTTTACTGTTACAAAATATCGGTTAAGTAGTAGGACAGAAAGAATATGCAAGCTGGATGATATTCTTTTCTCAGATTTGAATTCTTTTTTACATTTAAATGTCGCCAACACCTGAATTTTTTAAAATTTTATTGTTGTATGATGGACCATCTATATATTAATGTTCATGATGGTTTGTTAGGTAGGCTTTGCAAATTTTAATTAAAATTTAAATGTTTGTGCTATTAAATATTTAATAGCGAGTCCCAAGATTAATAAAGCAAGTATGTATTATGTTTTCTTTTTCTGTAGCGTACATCGTAGATCCTAATTTTATATTAGTAGCAGTGTGACTGTACTGCCATTTTTTCTGCTCGTTTTCTTTAATCAGAATCATAATTAGTCGAGAAAAATATGAGTGAAAGAAATAGTGGAATCACTGTATATTTAGCATTCACATCCACATACGTACCTGGACTAGGATCGCTCCTGATTTGTTGTTTAAGAAACATATGTTTGACTGAAATCATTTTTTTCGTTTAATAAAACACTGAATTTAAATTGCGATTTAAATCGAACAACTCTGACAATGTTATTCTTGTTCTACAGGGAGAACTATAACTAAATGAACTGAACTGAGCCTAATCTAACCCACCCAGCACACGACGCTCAGTGGACGTCTAAAGAAACTACACGACTTTCTGTTAGGACACTTAGCATTTGATTTCTTTGTGCTTAGTTTTATACATGTGTTTCTTCACTTCTGTTACGATACTTGGCCACTTTTTCTTATGTCCATTTTTGCTTTACTCGTACTTTTCGGAGTTCAAGAAGTAAGTATTGCGTCAATAGACAATTATAAAAGCTACTGTAAATAGTAATAGGAACATTCTTGACATTCTACTAAGAAATCGAGTTAATTATGATAATGAAGTGGAAATGACAGAGAATCAATGCCAGGATGAAACAGTGATGAGCATTTTAATGGAACTTCCTATACGAATCATGGAAGAGTTTGACGAACTAGAAGACCAATTGGAAAACGCAAAACTGCAGAAAGAAATGGTACAGTATAAAGTTTTTGAATTGTATGCATTTATGTAATCTTTATGTTCGGGTTTTGATACTTGTTTCTTGAAATGAATAATATTCTCTTGCTTATAAATAGAGTTAGAAAAAACATATTTATTTTTGGTTTTAAAAAGTTATTTTTTGATAGTTAAGGATAAAGCTATAATATGCAACAGGGAGCCCGGGCCCAATTCGGACCACTAGACCCTTTCTGCAGTCTGCCTGACCCTGAAACTAAAATGAGAAATTCCTCAACCTTTGATCGTGCACTATCTCAACTTGATCCACATCCGAACTAAACGTAATGGATTTGAAGAAGAAAGTAGTTGGCCTTTAGCCTCAAGGCGAACCGGATTACTGTCATTTCTCGCAGTGGAGAACGAGTTCTATCAAATCAGCACTCTCAAATTTCCTTTCCCCATTAAAATTATGTAGGAGCCACGATGACTTCACTTTAGCTTAAAGTAAATATTTACAAAATAAAATTGTTTTAAATTTTAAAAATATGTTTTTGACAAGTCTGGGTATAACCAGAATTCGAATTATTTGATTGGTCTAGTAGAAAGCACGTTTGCTTTCACCGCTCTTGATCCCGGCTTCATTTCAAGGTGGGAGTACTCTTGAACGAGCTAAGTTAGTCCAGGCTCCTTGAACGTACCGGACATAAGATATAAAGCCCAAAACTTTCAAGTCACTTGACTTCTCTCTGGCTTTTAACGATTTATATTATTTTTTTCAGTAAGCAAAGTTAAAAAAACGCCTGGTTTAAACAACCGAACCTAGCTGATAGTATAAAATCTTATTTGGCCTATATGTAACATCACCATGGCATGACTACTGTGAGGAAGACCAAGGTGATAGATGTGAGCAACATTTCAACCTTCTCTTAATAATATTCCGGGGACTGCTTGAAAGCTCATTCTATTGAAATCTGAGATTGTGTATGCAATACTTCATGTCGGAGGGAGAAGTGTAAAATAAGTGTACAAATATGTGAAACAGTTTTCGGCATTGCGCGTGAAAATCAGTGATAGACATTCTAATGAAAACTACAATTTTTCAGCTGTTAAAATAAACAGTCAAGTATTTTTTGGTTGGAATTGTATGTTATTTGGCATTTTTGGGCACACGTACCTGCTTTTGGTTATAACCTTCCAATTTTACTTTAATGATTTACTATTCATGCCTTACCAATTCCACATATAGTTTACTTACTTCCTATTACAAATTCATACTTCTTTCTGTTAAGTTCATATTTTTTAATCCCTTCAGCGTGGATTTCTCTTTTGCAAATCAACTTCGAGAAGGGAATATTTTTTTCATAAAATTTCTTTGCGAATTTATTTAAAATAAAAATAAAGAATAGAAAATGGAGAATTGTTTCATTCTATCCATTGAAACAATACTTCCACAACATTCTGTATCAAAAGTAAGAAGAAAAATTACTTGGAAGCCTAATTACGGTATCCATACTTAAAAGGAGTAGAACCAAATTCACACTATATATAAAGGGTATTATGGAACTATACCGACAAACTCTAACAGGTGGTTCCTCATATCAAAATTAGAGGAAAAGTTCGTATGGACCTGTGGGGAAAAGTGCATAGTTTCAGAACTACGACTGTCCAAAACCGAAAAAAATCCAAATTTCAAGAAGCCCTATTTTGAATTCGAGAAACTGTGGCTGGTGGTCCTTATCAGCGTAAAGAACGTCATGCTAATACAGTCTAAAACTGTACATTTCATTAATGTTCAATGGATGTACAGAGTAATCCTTGCAGGGTGAAATTTTGAGATATACTCTGACCTTTATAATTGGTCCAGAGTAAGCAAATGATAAGTTGATAGCAGTGTACACGGTATCCTTTGTCACGATATCGGAAATGATAAGAATCATCAGCAGCACGGTTTCTCGAACTCGGGAAAACGCATGTGACAATGTTTTCCTGCAAGCTTATAAGTGAAGAAAACGTGAAATATACTGTGACGAAATACTTCGCATCACAAATTATTCTGAACATGAAGAAAACGTGAAGCTGCCTGTTCCTAATACTTCCGACTTCCCTACGAACCATTAGATGACCATTGGTGCTATTGCTGCCTACTTTGGACCCTCCTTGAAATTAGGGTATATCTGGAAACTGTATTGACAGCACATCTGACAATTCATCGTATACGGAATATCCTGTATACCAATTGAAAATTGAAGAATTACGCAATTTGGATTGTGTATGCGTGGCTTTCTTTACGCTGATAAGGACCACCATCCACAGCTTCTAGAAATCGAAATAAGGCCCTTTGAAATTTAGCGTTTTCGAGATTTTGGACACTCCTAGCTCTGAAACTTTGCACTGTTCACCATAGGTCCATATGAACTTTTTATCTTGTTTTTAAGTGTGTCATTACCTTTTACAAGTTTTCAGCATAGTTCATTATCACACTGCATATATATATATATATATATATATATATATATATATATACGTCTTCTGCCATTACGACTCCATTTGTGTATTTTTTAAAAATATAATTCCTGTTTCTCACCATGTAACATAAACTTTTAGATTTCAGGTTTGTCACTTTGCTAAAATTAGTGGTAAGAACGTTGCTGACACAGTGAACAGAGTTGTAAATAAATGACGAAGTTGCTATAGGGTACAGATGGCTTATACTGCGAATCAAACGATTTTTCTCTTCAACGCTGACCTAAGTAACCATTCGTGGTAAGTAATGTTTTTCACTCCTTCAATTTTTTCCACTTCAACTACACAGTTGTGCTTTTACATAATTCTAAAAACATGATGCTCAGCAATAGCACCAACTACTAAACGAAATCAATGTATCACAACATAAATAATTTTACAAGATAGTAAATTAGTACTTTTCAAGTTTTTGTTGTTAGTTTCAATGTTTTTGATTTACGGAAGATTGTTTTATCTTGGATTAACATTTTTTTAATGTTACTGTCTCAAGAAGTTAATATCACAGTATGTTACTCGCATCGCTTACCATATGATATTTAATATAAAAATTAAAATATATATTAAAAAAGAGGATTTTTCATTTCCTTCTTTTCTGATTAAGGTACACTCCACATCAAAAAATGCGACAGCTAAAGCAGTGTGTTAGGCCACCCAATATACACCTTCTTATCCTATAATCGTGCCAGGTAAAGAGACCCCCTCTCCTTCCTCCTTTCTTCTCTCCTATACTAAAATTAGCTAACAACATGAGCGCAATTCTTATTTCAAACTACCGTGTTATTCGACAAAATGTAATAACAATTCCGAGACAAAACAAGATTTATAAGTTGATGTAGAGAAAACAGAAACACACAATCAAAAATTTAAACCAATGGACGCCATTTGCACAGAGATTCAGAAATGAGGCAGAGAGAAACAAGAAGAGAGAAGAGGAAATAGAAAAGGAAGAACAGATAAAACTTTGGAATTCAAACGTAGTAAGAAAAGAACCTAACATAATAAGTTCCGTTTCAAGAAATCCAACAGTAATATAGAAAAAAAGTTTGTTTTCTGATATTTTTTTCAGATCTATTGGAATATATAGAGGAAACATTCGTTATGTCATTTTCATAATTGATTTGTCATTTTTACTCAATTTGAAGTAGAGCTGTAGAACTCAGAGATACATCTAGGACAATGTCAAAAGTTTAACAAACATGCTTGTTTTCCTGTGGATCGATTGCAATTCCGGTAGAATTCATTGGACGTACTGTTGCAAAATACAGTGTAATAAATCCAGTAGATAGCGTTGTTCATTTCCTCCATTTCAGACTACTAATCTAAACTGAACAAGAAAGCAAACAAAAAAACAGAAAAGAACTAAAAAGAAAAAGAAAGAAAGAGAAAATAGAAGAGTTCTATTTTACTGCTAAATTTCTATCAGAAAAACCCTATATTAAAAGTCCAATGTGTATCGTAATGAAAAGTTACAAATTTTGGACAGGGAAAGTTTATGTTCCTCATAGATGTAGCATGTTTCAAATTTCACTCATGAAAAAAACACATTGAATTATAGGATGGAACAAATTTTGTATCGAACTAGAATAAATAAAATTTCGTTATCAAATAACCAAACAGGTTACCATTTTCTAGTCTTTTCCAAAGATTTATCTGTTCCGAACATCCATCATTGATTTCATCTCTTCCGGATATAACGTAATTTGCACGGATAAAATGAACACGCTAAGAGCGCAAACGGATCATCGTGTCAGGCGGAAGATGTAGAGCACGAGTGGGTCGAGGACTCAAATCCGTAGTGACCCGGCAATTCGACTGAGATTCGGTAACCCAGAGGATAAAACAATTACTTATTCCCTTGAGTTTAAACATTATTTTTGTCAGAGATGATCAGGACAGGAGATGTTATTACCAGAGCACGAAAAAGAAGACGCCGAAGTTAACAGTTAATTAGATTCTCCAGAGCAGGTATATCGGACTCTTGCTCCGTTTTAACTTTGGAACATGAAGTGCGTGTGTGTGAGAGAGGGAGAGAGGGGAGAAGAGAAAGATGCAAAGAAAGGATAGGGAAACATCAAGAAAGCGGAAAAGGGGGATAAATATAAATATGGAACATACTTATCATTACAGTGTATGATATAGAACGCACACAATGCTTATTTGAATTATCGCCAGTGATGCCTTGTAAGTTCACCATCAGAAGATAAATCTCTGCAGCCATTATTTTACGCGATAAAATCATACTATCTGATGGGCAATCGAATCAAGATTTCCAATTCGGAAGTGTGGCACGTTACCACTACACCAGCGATTGCTTTAGCCAAGCTTTGTTTAACAAATGGTGTAGTGTTTCTTTCTGAGGACGATAACATGAAAAGTGTATACAACAGATCAATGGTGTCTTTGGAATGTCCTTGCACTTTCCCAACCATCATTCGTATATCGTCTCTCTCATGATACAGGTGTTTCCTTCGACATTCTTATGTATTGCTTGCCCAGTATGATAAGTCAATTCTTCACAATCACTTTGTAAAAAAATAACTTTTGCGTGAACAAAATTTGCACCTACGTTCAATAGTTGTATTATTCATAAGAACATTACGTTATCCCTACACTATCATGCCATCTGAAATTACAAGCCAAATATTACTTACTTTAGCCCTTATTTTTGGAACGAACCAAAGTACACAACGAAATTGATTTATTCGACGGCTTAGAGAGAAATTCGTAACTGATAATAAAGGAAAAATGTGCATTGCAGGAAAAGTACAGGAATAAAACATATTTTCCAGTAATTTCGTCATGCAAGTTCAAAAGTTCCTGAGTAATAATAATAATAATAATAATAATAATAATAATAATAATAATAATAATAATAGTAATAGTAATAATAAATGTTCATATTTACAGTACTGTAGTATATTATTATTATTATTATTATTATTATTATTATTATTATTATTATTATTATTATTATTATTATTAACATCAATTACCCACTTGTTTGGGTTAAATTGAGAAAAAATATTAATATGTTCCGTTACTCAGTAGCTGTTTAGGATTACTAAAGAACTCGTTGATATCGGTCATTTTCGATGTATCTTATATATATATCCCCTCTCCACCCAATGTTGTGAGGCACAACACCAGTGGGGCACGACACTTGTTGATATCAGCAAGCCGGAAAGCTATAAATTCGACACTGATATTTGTTATTTAAATCCTTTTTATATGTCTCCCTTATTTCTACCCTTATTTCTAGTGTTTTTCTGCAATATCTTGAAAACAAATAAAAATATTCGAAAAGCAAAAACGTAATGAACTAGACAATAAAAATTTTTATGTGATACCACTATCACAGCTCAAGTATCTGCTTTCGATTTGCAACTGTAGATAGATTTATCATTTTTTGCGGGTTTTCTAAGTAGCGGCATAACAAAAGCAGATAGGTAAATTGTGGTAAAGGTATTACATGCAAAATCGTATTGCCTGGTTCACTACGTTTCTGCTTCTGGCATATTTTTATTTGTTTTAATTTATTACAGAAAAATTCTTAAATTAGCGGTAGTCTAATTTCGCTGTAGTGAAGAACCTCAATCTCAGCGATTCCAAAAATTATAGGTTCGCCATTTACACCGGTAATTTTTTTTACTTTTTAAGTGTTCCTTCCCCTTCCCATCTCTTAAGTTACACCGCCAAAGTGTTATGACAGAAACCATCTCAGTTTCGAACTTCATCTAGGCCTAAAATTCGATTGGTTTGGTGGTCATTAAGTTTTATTTAGTTTTATATATCTTCCTCTCCCATTCCCCTCACCAAGTTCTCACGTGAAATTAAAACGACAAAAATCATCTCAGGCCCGAACCTCACCTATGTTAAAATTTGATCATGATTGATCCTTTGTTTCACGAGCTATCAAATTTATTTATGCATTTTAACCTCTTCCTCCCTTCAAACCTAAGTTATATCGTCAAAGTAAATGGCGGAATTTCATCTATGTTGAAAATTTAATTGAGATCGGTTGGGTGGTTCAAGAGTAATGAAGTCACAATCACAGCCCCTTCATTTACATTTTTACGTATGTCTTCCTCTCTCCAGCCACTACGTTGAACCGCCAAACTCAAATGATAAAAGTCGTCCTAGATTCGAACATAATCTATGTTGAAAGTTTGACAGAATTTGGTCAGGTCGTTCAAGAGATTAGGAGTCACAAACATAGTTACTTTCAATATTATAAATTATTATTATTATTATTATTATTATTATTATTATTATTATTATTATTATTATTATTATTTGCTTACTTTTGAACTTGCATGGCGAAATTACTGTAAAATATGTTTTATTTATCTATCTTTTCCTCGATTATATGTTTTTCCTTTATCAGTGGACACTAATATCTCTCTAGGCAGTCGAATAAATCAATTTCGTTGTGTACTTTGGTGCGAATAACGTTACAGGTAGAAGCTAAAGCAAGCTCCAAAGATCAGGGCTAACGTAAGTAAAATTAGCTTGTAATTTCAGATGGCATGAAAGTGTAGGGGTAACGTAATTCCCTTATGAATAATACAACTATCGAACGTAGGTTCAAATCCTGTTCACGCAAACCTCAGATTTTTTTACAAAATGATTGTGAAGAAACGACTTAACATACTAGACCAGTAACACATAAGAATGTGGAAGCAACACATGTATCGTGATAGAGACGATATACGAATGCTGGTTTGAAAGTTCAAGGGCATTCCAAAGACACCACCGATCTGTTGTATACACTTTTCATGTTATCGTCCTCAGAAAGAAACACTACACCATTTGTTAAACAAAGCTTGGCTAAAGCAATCGCTGGCGTAGTGGTAACGTGCCACACTTCCGAATTGGAAATCTTGGTTCGATTTCCAATCAGGTACTATGATTTTTTCGCATAAAATAACGGCTGCAGAGATTTATTTTCTGATGGAAAACTTACAAGGCATCACTGGCGATAATACAAATAAACATTGTTTGCGTTCTATATCATACACTGTAATGATATGTATGTTTCATATTTATATTCGTTTCTCTTTCTCTCTTTCTTGACGTTTCCCTATCCTGTTCTTGCATCTTTCAATTACCCCCTCTCTCCCTTTCTCTCACACACACTTCATGTTCCAAAGGTAAAACGGAGCAAGAGTTCGATATACCTGCTTTGGAGAATCTAATTAAGTGCATACTTCGGCGGCATGTTTTTTGTGCTCTGGGGATAATATCTCCAGTCCTATTCATCTCTGACAGAAATACTGTTTAAACGCAAAGGAATAAGTAAAATCTTTTTTATCTTCTGGGTTACCGAGCCTCAGTTGAATTACCGGGTTACTACGGATTTGAATCCTCGGCCCATTGGTGGTCTACATCATCCGTTCGCTAACACGATTATCCGTTTGAGCTCTTAGCGTGTTCTTTTTATCTGTGCAAATAACGTTATATCCGGAAGAGATGAAATCAATGCTCGGGAAAATCTAGAAAACGGTAACCTCTTTGGTTATTCGAAATCAAAATTTTACTTATACTAGTTCGACACAAAATTTGGTCCCATCCTATAATTCAATGTGTTTTTTCACGTCGAAATTTGAAACATTCTACATCTATGAAGAACATAAACTTTTCCTTTCCATAATTTGTATCTTTTCATTATGATACACTTTGGACTTTTAATATCGGATATTTCTGATATAAATCGGGCAGTAAGATATAACTCTTCTGTTTTCTCTTTCTTTCTTTCTCTTTTCATTACTTTTCGGTTCTTTTTTTGCTTTTTTGTTCAGTTTAGATTAGTAGTCTGAAATGGAGGAAATGACCAACGCTATCTACTGGGTTTATTACAAGTATTTTGGAACAGAACGTCCAATTAAAATATACCGAATTTGCAATCTATCCACAGGGAAACAAAACATGTTTGTTAAACTTTTGACATCATCCTAGATGTATCTCTGAAATCTACAGCTCTAATTCAAATTGAGTATTCTAATTCAAATTGAGTATGAAAATAACATAATGAATGTTTAAAGCATCCTCTATATATTCCCATAGATCTGAAAAAATATAAAAAATCAAACGTTATTTCTATATTACTGTTGGATTTCTTGAAACGGAACTATATAATATTAGGTTCTTTTTTTACTACGTTTGAATTCCAAAGTTTTATCTGTTCTTCCTTTTCTTTTTCTTCTTCCTCGTCTTGTTTCTCTCTGCCTCATTTCTGAATCTCTGTGTAAAGGGCATTCATTGGTTTTAATTTTTGATTGTGTGTTTCAGTTTTTCCCTAAATCAACTTATAAATCTTGTTTCGTCTTCGGTTTTGTTATTTCATTTTTCGAAAGTTATACATGTGTAGTTCGAAATAAGAATTGCGCTCATGCTGTTATGTAATTTTAGTATAGGAGAGAAGAAAATAGGAGAGAAAGGGGGTCTCTTTACTTTACATGAATATGTGATAAGAAAGTGGTTAGCTGTTGCAAGTTTTGTTATGCGGAGTGTACAAGATTCACATGTTTCAGTGATCACAACATTCTGTATCATCTTGGATCGCTCATTTTGTGTACGCAGAATTATGGAAAAGAAACAGTAAACAGACTTTTTGTAAACTTACATTACACCCCTTGTTGCAAATTTTAAGTGAAAATTGGAATTTATAATTTAAAAACGTGCGTAACGAAAAGTTCTGATTTTCTTATATAGTATTTAGGGACTGCAGTGGCTCAGTAGTAGAATGATCCCTTTGGTGACTGGGGTCACTGGTTCGATACCCGCTTCCGCTTTCTTCATTTTACTTTTATCATTCATCTCATTATCATCTCTCCCTTAGGCTTGGTGCATACATTTGAATCTTCAACTTTAAAAATGCTCAAATGTCATATTTTGTCCTTGTCATATTTTATTCCGTTCTTGTCATATTTTTCAGTACAGAAGAGCCAAGATTATCCGAGCGTCCATTAACTGAAAGTGAGCCTTATGAAAATGGAAGATATACAAAATAGGTAAAGGTATAAATTAAGAAAAATAAGGAAACATTAAAAGAATTTGCAAAGATTCGAATGAACGCCCCTTCTATTATTAGCTTAAATCGGTAACGGACATGGATATTGAACAGCTTCTTACTTCCTGTTATATTCGGAAAAAGGTAATAACTGCTTCTCTACAGCTTTTATCCTTCTAAATTTTTATTTCTATCTCTTTTTCGTTTAACTTACACTATAATAATTAAAGGTGTTGTACAGTAATTGACATAAGTCTAAGTTGCTATATACTACACCTCACCGTTACTATTGTACCAACAATACTTAAATCCATTTTTCACAAATTTTACATTATCCGGCGTCTATCTTAGCTGGAATAGTCAATGCCCTACTGCACAAGATTCTTGGAGTCTGTTTCCTCCTTTAAAACAGGCGAGTGGCCATTTTCCAGACCAGCTACCATTATGAGGTTGGTTTGTTTTCTACTGAAGTTCTTATACTGAAGCTCTTCTTTCGTTCCGTCCTGGATCTTTGCTTACTCTTACCCAATTCTTTATGGCATACGAGCCCATACACACTGTAGGGAAGTGGGATACACCCGCTGCAAAAAAAAAAAAAAAAAAAAAAACGAATCCATACCCTCTTCCAGTAACATGCTCGTGTAGGTGTCTGCGTAGCAAGTAGGACGCTTACCATACTATTTGGTGTTCCCATGTTATAATGCAAACTAATCTTTTGCCCAGTGCGAAACCCACGGTATCACATTAAAAGAATCCTACCCCAAATCGGGAAATACACTGAGCACAACGGAAAAAGGACTCTAGTACTTCATATCATTCAAAGTCGTGCCGAAGTACTACGAACATAATGTTGTACCCTGTATTTCCTCCCGTATCCAATGAGATGTGTTAGTCACCACTTAAAGGAAGGGCTGTGTCGGTGCTGTCCCAGTAACATCCATTCTAATGTACAGGATTACCTTTAGTTATACATATTGTCTGTCTATCCGTCATTATGTTAATTGGTTTTGAATAAACAAGCTACAATGCTGGGGTTATCTTTTAGACGAAGTAAAATGAAGAAAATGGAATGGAGGGAAAATGATATAGAGAAATATATAAGCAGTTGGTTGAAGAGAGCTCGAGAACGTATTGAAGAACGTCAAAAACGGTAGCGTACTTTCCATAATTTTAGAAATTTTAATTTACTATCGACATAATATTATTTTAAAATTGTTACTGGCATTGGAGATATACATGACACTGTTCTCGCTAATTGTGGCCTAGCGTGGCATAGTCGCTAACGCACTCGTCTTTGGTGCGAGCGATTCAGAGTTTGATTCTCCCTGGGGTTACTCCGTTGAAATAATTTAACAGCTATTTCATGTTAGCCATCTTGAGTGAGGTTTCTCCTAGATTTTCCTCTTCACACCATTCAAATGCCGGGATCGTACCTAACATACAAGTCTTCCTTGCCCCTCCCCTGGATAGTGTGATCGCCGAGGAACGTCATCATACATGATGAGATCGAGGCCGTAAATGCCGGTAATGAGCATAAATCTGTAAAACTAAATAAATGTTCATGCAAATATTGAACACACATTAGTATAATCAGTACTAACCTTAAATACTCCTGTAGGATGAAATTTGAAATTTACTAAACTATACTCCACTTCACCCGAATTGGTGTATGGCATCAACCAAGAAGCTCGCAGTGAAATGTTCCCAAACCTTCAGTGAGGAATATAATTGTCCATAAATATGAACAAAATCAATTATGAATAATTAGATTCCTCACTCAAGGATTGTAATAGCACATTGTACGCTTATTGGATGATGCCATACGCAAATTCAGGTGACGCGGAGTATATGACATGTAATTGACGTTAGTTGAACATACATATTCTTTGACAACTCCAATGTTGTATTTGTTTGCCAAGTGATCTATATAAATGTAGCCAAAAGTAAAATGAAAAAAGAAATCTTTGAGTTTACCTCCAAGGTTATGCCCGGAAGACCAAAAGAATCGGTGCACATGAAAGTAACGGTGGGACAGTGTTGGGTAAGTTACTTGTAAAAATGTAACGCGTTACAAGTTACTTTACTTTTTCTTAAAATGTAACGCGTTACTAACGCGTTACTTGCCCCAAAAAGTAACTGTTACTTTACTTCGAAAGTAACGCGTTACTAACGCGTTACTTTTAGGTCCGAAACTTTGAATATGTGAAAAAATCTTATTACTTCAATTTTCCGTACTACTATTACTACCGCTATTATTATTATTATTATTATTATTATTATTATTATTATTATTATTATTATTATTATTATTATTATTATTATTATTATTATTGCACGTTCTGAATTGCTTTATGTAAATTTTTACTTGACAGCTATATGAATATTTTCAGATAATGTAACATTGACTAAAATACCATACTGCCTTACTCATAGGGATGGGCTACGATGATCAGACGTACTGATTTTCGCAGTACAGTACTGTTTTTCAAAGAGCTGTCCTGCGTGTTGCGAAGACGCCTAGAAAATTGAGAAATATTATTCTTTTAAATGTTCTGCGAAATGTCCAGAGTTAATTTATTTGCAATATCCTAATGTTTCATTCTTTATTCACAACATTTTGAATCAACCGCTGTGTTTTTAACACTCTTCAAAAGACTAGGGATGGAGAACAATCAACAAACCATTTTTTTACGATACATTGCTTTTACTGAGAAGGGCTTGTTGAGATATCGGTAAGGTAGGAAAAGTTCATTTTTCAACTTATGTTAGTGATGATCAAGTTAATTAAGTACCTGTAGAAGCTCCTTTGTGCCAGTCTAAATTTTCTCTAATTTCTTAAAATAATACCACGCTTCGATTTTTTTTAAGCCCAACACGAACTTTCGCTGTATGTTCATAAAAATAAACCATTTTGTCAATCGTCAAAGCATTTGAAGTTGTGTTGAATTCCTGGAATACTTTAGTTCAGTGCTTCTTTTTAATAAAATGTTGATTAGCTTAAGGTTAACATTAAATGAAATAAGTATATGCGTATTGCCGACGCAGTAAACTACCATATACTATTATACTTGTGTCCTACTTTTCGTTTGTTACAATCTAGTCACTCTAGGATGGGCGAGTTTTCTTTGAAACTCGATTCGACTAGAAACAGACACCTTTGAGCTCGACTCGAGAACTCGGCTAAAAAATTTCCTGCAACTGACTCGAATTCGGGTCGAGTTTCAAGTGGAATCGAGCCAAATCTGGTGTGTAGTTTCGAGTACTCTCTTCAAGTATCTTGCATAGACAATATAGAATATCAATCATACTACTACTACAACTTTTATTATTATTATTATTATTATTATTATTATTATTATTATTATTATTATTATTAATAATAATAATAATAATAATAATAATAACAACAATACTGTGTTTAAACATGAAAGGTAGGCGGTTTGTATTTGAATACTAAAAAGCTATTTGATTGCCAACTTCGGTAGTCGTGAAGTCTAGGAGTCAAGGACATTGTTCACGAGCTTCTTAATTTGGGTTGAGGGTCTAGATTGAGTATTCGGGCTCGAGCCAAACATTGTTAAAAGTTATAGGGCACTGGCCAAATATCTTCAAAAATTCTCGGCCTAGGTTTAGAATTGTCAACGACTTGAGCAGTTCGGCTCAAAGCTCATTCACTATCGACCCAAACCGAGAAGTGAGCCGAGTCGACAGCTCACCCAACCGAGTCGGCTAGAGCCTTCGGCCCAGATGAGCCGAACCAGCAAATGGCTCATCCCAACCAAGCCAGCTCGAGCCGATGGTTCACCCCAAGAAAGCCGGCTCGAGCCATCGGCTCAGTTGAGCCGAGCCGAGCTGAGCTTGTTATAAAATGATTTCTTGTGGTCTCGATATTGAGACGAGAAGAGATGCGAGCAGTGTCCCCCCTCGTGAGCAACACTAAAAGTATTCAATATTACTGCTCAGCTTACATTTCTCATGGCTTTCGCTTTCCAGTGTAATCAGGCCATGATTTCAAAACGAGTTAAAACGAGCGAACCATTTATCAAACTCAACTCGACTCGAAACTAGACGCCAAAAACAGTGAGTCGGCTCGGAACTAGACTCGACAATATTACCTTCGACTCAACTCAAAACTCGACTTGAATCTGAGTCTAGTTTTAGCTCGACTCTTGCCCATCAATATGCCTTAGAAAAAATGATTGCTTATTATTCCTTTGCTAAACTAATTATATAATAATAACAATGTTGTTATGTAATATTGAAAATACAGAATATTGAGAAACATTACACTACAACTAATAAAATGAGAACACATTAACTGAAGGTGAATCAAAACTTGCCAGTAATTCTAAAATCGATACATGCTTTCTAAAGCTAGTTGTTCCAAACTCTATAATCCACGGGACTCTAGGATCCGCAAACTGATCTGAAAGAACTTCAATATTACAAACCATCAACGAACTATTTTCTGGTAATAAAATACTCCTACTCATCAGAACACAGTTTATTCATATTAACCCCTTACTCTATATCGTTAAATTATGGCACCCTAGTTGACAAAATTTCCCGCAGGGGCACCACTTTACTTTTAAATTCTGTCCACCATCATCTTGAGGTTTTAAGAAGTATCTTTCAAATGTTCGAACGGTAAAATATTTTCGTTCTCCATCTTTATTAAAACAACACCAATCAAAGAAAAATAGACCATCGGTACAATTGCACTCGTAGTTCACTCAGTGAATGGATTGGAGCTGTCAAAATCTATGACAAAACTTTCCAGGTGCTTGCAATCAGTACACGTGATTTCCCTGAGGCTGTCCTCATCTTCCAAAAACAGCAAGTAGTACTATGATCTTATCTGATTCTTTGAGCGCCGGTGACTGACTGTCGGTCAGTGACATCGTTCATGCTCCATTGCTCCATTTCGAGAAATTCACTTACAGGAAAGAAACGTTTGTTTCCGAAAAATAATATGCATATATTGTAGTTACTCATCCGAAATGTAACGCGAAAAAAGTAACGCAAACTAGGTACGTTACCGTTACAGTTACCTTGGAAGAAATGTAACGCGTTACTAGGAAACGTTACTTAAAAAGTAACGCGTTACAAGTAACGCGTTACTTGCGTTACGTTACTTCCCAACACTGCGGTGGGATGAAGAAAGTCAGAGGAAACTATGGAATGCCGAGAAAACCCATGCACGCTCTATTCATAAGTACGGATCAGGTAACATAAAGTACTCGCGATATACTTCGTGATTTTCCATCTTCCTTCTGAATATTGCTCTTTGTGTGAGAGATTATTATTTGTTAATTTCCTTCTCATTTTTAGTTTCCAATTTGGATATACACACTGCATAGTAATTATATTACCTCGTGTTAAATCAATAAGCAAACATTCCGAAGCTAGTCATTCACATTTGTGTGAAATAAATGCACATAACGTGAATGCTTCTAATGAACCGACTAACAATCGCTATACTACATCTATCAATTACCTGCACATTTTCCCTATAACAATTATGAGTATTTATTTATTTATTTATGTATTAGAATCACATAGTGAGGTTTATAGTACTGTACTCTTTGTACAACCGTCCATCACTCCGCAAGATAAGTTTCGAATGGATACGCTGAATGACCGCCTCGCCTCATTCCTAATGATAACAAATATATATCTGAGCTGAAATGGAACTCGTCTATAATATGATCAGAAGTCAGCTTTTATATCACTAGCCTAAATATGACCTCAAATTAACTGTTGTTTAAATATGCATATATATGACGATTGAAAACGACATTTTTTTAATCACAAGGGTAACAAATTTGTTTAATCATACAAAATCTAACAGGGTAAAAAAATATGGCATGTTGTAGATATCCAAGCCTTAATGAAATCTTTATTTGTAATTTGCATTAACTCCGACATTGTGACTACTTTTACAACACAATGTTCAGCTGACGTTTGTCTCTGGCGAGCAGACTGAAAAAGTATTGTACGTTGGTTACACTGCCACTGTTCATCGACAAGTGTCATAGTATGTCCTCTATGTCCTTTGTCATAGACAACCGATGATATGATTTAATTATCTTCGTAAAGTACTTGATACCCGATAAATTTCCCGCAATAATTTAATAACTTTTTTTTTTTTTTTTGCAAACATGGAGCCAAGCACTAGGTTCGTACATATAATTATAGGACCATTTCACACTATCTACAGCTCACTCAAAATAAAAGTTTCATTTAAGTATTTTTAAGGTTGAAGAATACGGAGGATAGGAAAGTATTTTATTAATATCTAATAAAACAGGTACTATTTCTGAAATTTTAATGTATGATTGTTTCGAAAAACTAATTAATCTCTTGAAAAAATGCTGCTGTATCCAGTAAAAAATATAGCGACAGATGTAAGTGGGGCACGTTCCTGGGTGTCCCCTCCACTTTGGCTACAGAAACTATATACATACCTTGAACGTTTACAAAACATACTTTGGGCGTATGAATGCAGTGTGTGTTGTGTCAGCTTATTCATATCAACTACCTGTTTAATTTTAAATATAATAACTATATTGACATAATTTAATGTATAGAGATTAATGACATTACTGATGTCCTAATGTGTGAACTTTTGTTTCAGGTCTGTTGGTGAGGAATTCAAAACACGCAGTTGAAAATTCCAAAAAAAAAAAAAAATATTTTCAAGGACACTTGTGATGTTGAAATAGGCCTATGTTCACTTCATTGCAAACTATACTAATTTGAAAGATTTTTTAAAACATAAAAAAGGAGTTCATTTGTAAGGCAAAAAGTTATATTGTGAAGAAAGTGAACTGAAATGGTATAAATAAGCATTTGTGTTATAAGATCAAAGCACGGGTACGAATAACCTGAAGTTGGATTGAAATTTTTATTAATAGTTTAATAAATAAGTTAGTCTTACTTCATCTATCTTCATTATTATACGAGGGTCACTACGAAAGTTTTGAGATGTGAAATAACTTACATACTTAAAATTAATTTAACACTTACATTTTCTCTTACACTATACATACTTTTGCATTCTCGAAAACAACTTTTGGAAGCAGTGTTGCCAGTCTTCTTTTTCAAGTGTTGAAAGTTCATTCTCGTAAGCCACTACAGCTTCTTCAGGGCTGCAAAATCTCTTCCCACGTATGCGATCTTTGATCCTGGGGAACAGAAAAATCACACGGAGCCAGGTCAGGGCCATACGCTGGATGCGTCATAAGTTCTAAAAACTGAATTGTGATGTTGGCCGTATGTGCGGATGCGTTGTCATGATGAAGCAGGATCCCAAGCAATCCAGTTCTTGGACGCCGTCCCCGAAGCTTCTGGAACACTTTTGTTATGCAAACAATGGTGTACCACTGAGCAGTAACAGTCCTTTGTTCTTCAAGTGGAACAGTTGCAACATGGCTAGATTTGGAGAAGAAAGTTGCGACCATCTTCTTTCCCACACTTTGCGGTCGCTTCACTTTCGTGGGTGGATTTTCGTCTGGAAAGATCCAGTCTCTAGATTGGTGTTTATTCTCAGGGTCAAATTGATAGATCCATATCTCATCACCAGTAACAATGTCAGAGACGCGTCGAGAATTGCCTCCATCAAATCTTGCAAGCATTTCTTCACGCCATTCCACACGCATGCGCTTCTGCTGTTCAGTCAAAGTGTGAGGCACCCAACGAAATGAAACCTTCCTGAGCCGAAGATGATCATGAAGAATTTTCGTTACTGCTGGGATCCAATTTTCACTGTATATTTAATATCCTTGAAAGTTGTTCGAAAATTTTCTCGAATCATTTGTTCCACAGCGCAATGTTTTTATCTAACACAGCTGTTGCCGGACGTCCAGCTCTCTCTTCATCTTTAAGCGATGTCCGGCCTCTTCTGAATTCACTAAACCACCGAAAAATTGTAGCACGGGAAGGAGCAAGGTCCCCAAATGCCCCCTGCAAACGGTCAACGCTTTGTGTCTCGCTCAAACCACTTTTGAAATCGTAAAGGATCATTGCCCGAAAATGTTCCCTTTCGAACTCCATTCTAGACAGCCGAATACTGCTCACATGAACAAACAAGTGAAGGCGATACGGCCACGCCGGTAAGCGAGGCGATTTGAAACTTGCTTCGCTTCTTCGCTCTGGATACCACTATCGAACGCAATTGTTGGAATTCAAATATTGAGCCACAACAATGCGTATCTCAAAACTTTCGTAGTAAACCTGGTATGTATTGCACATTAATTCCCATAACCAAAATGAAATTCAATTTTGTACAGCCACCCACGTAAGTACCTGGACCCTGGTCCGTCATTATTACGTTATATGAAATGTAGGTATTTATGTAGACAACTGTAGAATCATCTTTTGTCTTCGCTACGTGTGGAGATATTACACATATGATTTTTTCGTGCAATTAGTGTTCAATTCTTTGTTTGTAAGATATTTTTTGTTGAAGAGTAAAGCTACAACAAGGGTGTATGTCCTTTTTTTGTGGAGAGACTTCTAAAATGTAGTTGAGTAGTTCTTCACAGTCCTTTGGAGTTTTTTTTTTTTTTTACGACTTAATGTATTTCAAATGTAATATCGGCGTACAAATGAAAGATCTTATTTCTCAAGTACATTTTACAATGTTTCTACAAGTACTGTTGGATTACTATCCAATTTTTATATAGCCTTTATTGTAGACTTCAATGTTTTTTCAATATCATTTTTGCTTCCGTAGCTACATTAGTCAGACGGTCTGTGTGTGTACCATTATGGACGTCAAATGTAGTCCAAATTAGAGGTGGCTCGTAAGAGAAATCACATAGGTAATAACTATAGTTTTCTTCGCACGAACTAAGGGGAGAACGCTACCTCATCCACTAACTGGTGCATATTGTTGAAGTATAACAAGGTACAATGTGTATTTAGTGGATAAGGTAGCGTTCTTCCCTTAGTTCGAGGCGATGAAACTTTACCTTTTACCGATGGGATTTCTCCTTGAGCCACCTCTAATTTGGACTACATTCGACGTCCATAATGGTACACACAAAGATCGTCTGACTAACGTGCACTGGGGGTCCCTGTACATACTTATGAAACACCCAGTGGACGTCCCTCTACAAATTTATGAAACGTCCAGTGGACGTCCCTCGACGTACTTATGAAACGTCCAGTGGACGTCCAATGATGTACAGTGAACATTCGTTGTACGTCTGTTTTGCCCATATGGACGAATACTGGACGTCGGTGTACTTCATTCAACTCCGTATCTGCAATCCACTATACATACATTGTACTTTCACACATGTCCATATCGGATGTCCATTGGAAGTAGACTGCACTTCCATATGATCTAATTTAAGTTTTCTGGACAAAAGATTTACGTCTATGGAAGTTTACTTCGACGACCACTGAATGTAAATAAACGTCCACATCTCTTTACATACATAAACGTATTTCGGACGTCGGCAATGTCCCTCACTCACCCAATGTCATACATTTCTCACCACATGTCAACACACATTGCCAAAATGGTTCTTTCTTCCGCAAAGAAACATAGGTGTCTGCTCGCATTTCCTTCCGAGCCTAAGCAAAAACATTTGAGACCCATAGACAAAACTTGAAGTTCGTGTTGAGTTGATGGAGGTGCTGCCGGATAGCTTCTAAACTCACACTGAATTTTAGTCCCAGTTCGTCGTAATTCTGGCTAGTGTTCGCCACAATTGCTGCCTAAAATTTTCAGTTTGTACACGTCTAGTCTTCCGGCACTTGGTGCTTCTTTGAGTGTTTTGTCACCGTCCTTAACATTGTTAATCCAAAGGCCTGCATGTATTCTCTCGTAACTACGGGGACCTCACCAAAGGCCTGGCGTATCATCCGCCCTATTGCGGCGGCGTTTCACTGTAGTTATACAGAATACACGTCGTTATTACCCTCTGTGGAGGTCTCCTGTTCACTCTGTCCTTGCGGAAGTTCAAGGTGTAGCTGAACTGCCACAACCAGGTACTATGTTGGATATATCTACTCCAACAACTTCCCTTTGCCTTCTCTCGATAGGTATTCAACACCATATGCGAAGGCCAATTATCACAGAACTGCACAAAAGCGACCGAACCTTCTTAGCTACCTCTATGCATCAATTAAAAATACCCCTTAGATTCCGTTTTGCCATTTCTGAAGTCAAAGTGACCATTTCCCCTTACCCACAGAGCCCGAAGTATTTTGATATGGCATAAAAATATATGACAAATCTGTCTGTAGTAGGGCACAAATATATATCGTGCCCTATTACGAGAATATCAAACTGACGAATCCGTTATGTAAAAATGATGCTTAATATGCCATTTTGACATACGAAAGTATGTCAACTATTTTGTCCGTATTATGAGTTATCATAAGTCAAAGTGACACATCTGAGTGTTCATAGATTATTTGATATATTATAACGCTATCTAGACGTACAAAGTGGAAATTCAAGATAACTTTTATTCATGTCATTCTGACATTTGAGGTATAGTCAAATGAAAAGCGAAAAACCACTTCTTAATCACATTCTTCTCAAAACTTACCAATAAGTTCTTAATAATCAAAACTGCCATCTGCCGGGGAGGACGAAAATGTAGTGACAATTCACAGGTAC
Source organism: Thermobia domestica (assembly GCF_964235325.1). Lineage (NCBI taxonomy): Eukaryota > Metazoa > Arthropoda > Insecta > Zygentoma > Lepismatidae > Thermobia > Thermobia domestica. Next base: position 255,577,925 of record NC_137462.1, on the reverse strand, counting down.
AGGCAGTTTGTTAATTGCTCTGTAGGTGTGCATGATGAAAAGTGTGTTTGGCTATCATTAAATATGGATGCAAGCAAAAAGAACGAAGAGAAGTGGTTCGTTTGTTGGTAGTTGAAAAATCTTTGAGTTTTACGTCTCACGTTTTTGCCGGTTAGGCTAAAGAAGACGGTGATGATGAGAGATGAATGAAATGGTGGAATGAAGAAAGTCGGAGGAAACGCGAGAACCGCGAGAAAAAACACGCAAACGGTGTTTGTCGATCACAAAGTTTACTTGGCGGAAGCAGGGTTTGAACTCGAGACAGCAAACACCAGATATGAACGCTCTACCACTGAGCCGCCGTGGCCTCTTGTTGGTAGTTGAGTGTATGCAAAGTTCATCGTCGCAAGATTTCTATGTATGGCGAATACTACATGTCACTGACAAGTGTGAAGGAGGATAATATACTGGGAGCGTATCGACTTGCAGTGATGTGCGTCCTTCACGAAATCTCTTATGCCTTCGCCATACACATATCAACCATGCGACGATAAGTCTTACGTAGTAAAATATGCACAGCCATCAAGAAACGAACCACACCTTCCTGCTCTTCTTTGCTTTAATTTTTAAAGCTGACGAACACACTTTTCACTACGCTTGCTTAAAGAGCAAAAACAAACTCTGCGCACAGCATAAGCACCTGGATGCCCCTGTCCACCTCGTTTCATCTACTCCCACAAAAACTAAAGAAATCAAATAATAATAATAATAATAATAATAATAATAATAATAATAATAATAATAATAATAATAATAATAATAATAATAATATAAATAATAATTCCACTCAGGAAGAAGCTTCATCTAGCAGAAAGAGCTTCCCGAAAAAGTTATTCTGCCACCGTCAAAAGAAAGCGCGTCTCAGTATTCGTTTGGTCCAATATTTTACAAATTATAAATAACACGGTAACAAAAAATTAATAACTCAAATACCAAATATAAAATTTAACAATATTTTATTAAACAAAACTATGGTGGCGAAAATGTACTATGACGTTAGCGTAACACATATACACCTTTGCTTACCGACTGAGCTAACAATAATACGACGAGCTTGAAAAGTAGCCTATATGAATATTTTGTATATATTTCAGCAAAAAATTTCGATATATTTATAATTCTGAAAGTCTCAATTAACCAGAATAAGTCTCAATTTAAATGTTAAAATCTCTATTGAAATTACTGTAATGGAAGAAATAGTAAGTATTAAATAATTCTAACTTCACAGAATTTACTTTCTTCCCAAAATATTTCCTCCAAATATATCAAGCCAGACAACTGAATTTTAATAGAAGCCAAATATAAGTTAAATGCACAATTTTTCTAACGATATTTCCTTTTCATTTAACAATCAACAAATTCATCAAGAAAGGTAATTAACTCAGAATCAATTCAAATTAAAACCTTAGATAAACTTCAAACTTTAAGCTAGAGGAGAGAATTTAATAATCACGTCTTATTTAGAGCAATCCGTAAAGGTATCGAGAACGTTCCGAACCATATATCCAAAAATATACTACAGGAAAGGAAGATACAAGAAAAATATTGCACCAAAATGCGAGATGCCATATTTTACACGGAAAAACCTAAAAGGTCCACGATAGTTCAAAAAATTTAGCTTTCACTAAATTGTAATAAAGTATGAATTCTGCGTAAATTGGAATAAGACGACCAAGTGGATTTCAAAATCACAACCTATACAAAAAACATCCAAACGAAACCACAACAACTATATACTAAAGTTGGTTTCACTCAACTCAGTAACTTTCTCAATCAGGTCACCTTAAATTTTCCGTTCTGGAACGAGTGAATCTCCTTGTCCACACTTCGGTTTCATGGAGCAATACTGAAATCACATTTCACTTTTATCTACAATTAATCCTTAATTATTTTAATAACTTGGAAAGTGGAAAACCAACTGGGAACTCCAGTATTCAACCAATAACTCAATAGTCAAGCAGGGTTCCAATCCTGCATTATGTATTTCGCCACTTCCTTCACACAAAAGAATTCACTAAACTTTCATCCGTTTACTATATCTGAAATGCCAATTCTCTGAAGAATTAATAGAACTTCAAACTGAAATAGAGACACTAAAATATCGATAATTATAACAAATGTGTCCACTGAATGTCCCTTCGTCGACCATGAAACATCACTCACAAAATTTAACCCCCCCCCCAAAAAAAAAGTAAATAAAAATTTCGTAATTCTCGCCAAAAAAATTCCTTATTAGAATCAACAAGAATAAGCGAATACTATACTCAAATATTAAATAATATATAATGTTTCAATCAACTCAGCTGATTTCTGTGTTGTTCCATAAGTGCCACTTAGACCACACACAAAGCCACCAGTACACAGAGAACGAAAGAGCCACTTCAATCACTGAGACAGACACCAAACAAGGAACGGCAGACAGAACACCTTCTCGGTTAGGTGGATACACGATAAGTCAGCAAGGCGACGCTGGCTATCGAAAAAGATAAGTAGGAAGCGAGAAAACCACGCCCCCTTACTTCGCGAAGTTATGACGATTCATCTCATCTTGCACAAGTTTAACTTAAAACCTCGCAAAATTAATTCGTATAAACATCAATCTTTAACTCTTTCTTTTCAGACTATTAGCCTATTACAAAAGTTTTCTTTCTTCTCAGAAAAATATATATTCTTCGCCGAATCCAGAGTTTTCCACTCCAAGTGGAAGTCCAGTAAAAGTTGGATAGGTACACTGGCTTTTATAATTCCATTACATGGGTTAAAGGTCATTTGCAATTGTGATAAATGCAGCAGATAGAGATGCAACCCAACTTACACGTAACTTTTCTCGGTCATGGCAGCGCTTGTTAACACTGAATCAAGTCTTTATCCAAGTAAAATTGTAAGTATATCACGCACGAAACATTTTTCCAGTCTGAGATCAAATTATAGAAAATTTCTGTATATGGACACCTCAGATGATTGATTAGTAGAATTAACATCTTATTACAATATAAAAACATAGACCAACAATTGGACAAAAATTTCTGAAAGTGTACACCAATCTGATATTTGTTGGAATAATTTAGACCCCAGTACGGTTGCGACATTTGGTGGTGCTTTTGTAACCAGATACTCGACCTTTTTGTAAGCAGATTTAGGAACTTTTGTAGTTATTATGACCCCTTTTTGAATGGTGAAAAGAGAGTATGGGGGTGTACACGTTCTCTTTTATGACTCCTATTTTAAAAACCCATATCACATTGCTGTGCATATAACTACTTTTAGCAAACCCTATATAAAATAGCAAAGACTACTAACATAACAGAGAATAAACCGGAGTACTCGTTCTCTTTTATGACCATTTTCTTTAACCCTTATTTTAACATAGTTGAAGTTACATAAGACTATATAATACAGTAGAGTTAATGAAAGACTATTAACACATTTTCCATACCTTATGTAACGTAGCAGAAATTACATGAAACTACGAACAATCAGAGCTAATAAGAGTGTCGCTTACTTTAAACCACTATTTGAAATCGCACATATTACGTAAGACTATGATCGTTCTCCTTTATGACCACTTCTTAAGGTTGTACTTGTTCTCTTTTATGGCCATTTTTTCAATCGTAAACGGAACATCATATTCTCGTGCAGTTTCCACATTTAGTAACATGTCATGAACTACTAATGTCCCATAAGTAGTGATCATTGAGGTCAAAGGCCAAATATTTGAACACGAATACCTCGTAAACGGGGCTACATATTGAAGTGTTGTTTCCAAATTTAGCAACAGGTCATCAACTACTACATGTCTCAATAGTACTGACCATCGAGTCGATATTTAAAGCTTAGTAACTTCGAAACGGAGCTACGCATGAATGTGCTGTTTCCACAGTTAGTAAGGGGTCATCAACTGCTGCATGTCTCGAATGTACTGACCATCGAGAACTATTGGTCAAATATTTAGATCAGAATAACTCGTAAACGGAGTCACATATTGGCGTGCTGTTTCCACTATTAGTAATAGGTCATCAAGTGATACATATCTCGAAAATCCTGATCATCGATGTCAAAGGTCAAATATTTAAACCAAAATAACTCGTAAACGATGTCACATATTGAGGTACTGTTTCCACATTTAGTAATAGACCACCAACTACAAAACGGCTCAAAAATTATGACCATCGAGGTCAAAGGTCATATATTTAAATCAGAATAACTCGTAAACGGAAACAGATATTGAGGTGCTGTTTCCACACTTAGAAATAGGACATCAACTACTGCATGTATCAAAAATACTGATCATTGAGGTCAAACGTCAAATATTTAAGCCTTAATAACTTGTAAACAGAGTGTCGGATAAATTTGTGTGTCCTATTCAGTTTGTGCGAAGAAGAAAAAAAGTGTAGAAATGTCATTTCAGCTTTTTCATTGTTTTATAAAGTTTTGGTCTATTCACATAAACCGAAGAATAAATTTGAGTGGTTATTTAGTTTTGTACCAACAAGGAAGAACGAAAAGGACCATTTCAACTGGCTTAGAATGTTATACTTTTTGTACTCTTAAAATAAAGGAAAGAATAACCTTAGGTGCCCTATAGCTTATACCAACGAGAAATGCCATTTTAACTAGCTCAGAATTTCTGTACGATTTTGTACTACTCGAAAGAACTAAAGAATAAATTGAGGCGTCCTAGTTTTTTATAACAACGAGGAGAAGCAAAGAAGGACCATTTTAACTAGTTCAGTATTTTATACTTGTTTTTGGCTATTCAAATAAACTAAGAATTATATTTGACTGGCTTAAGCGAAAAAGGACGATCTTAACTAGCTCAGAATTTCCGTACCTTTCGTGTTACTCATATAAACGAAGGAATACATTTGTATGACCTATTCAATTTTGTACCAATCAGACAAAAGTGAAGAATGAATAAAACCTGGGTGTCCTATTTAGTTTTTTACCAAACAGAAATAAAGCAAATATATGCCATATTAACTAACTGAGAATTTTATAAGTATTTCTGCTATTCAAATAAAAGAAGTACTAAATTTGTACTTAAGAGCAAAGCTAAGAGGGACCTTTTTAACTAGCTCGGTATTTCCGTACCACTTTGAACTACCAAAGTAAACGAACGAAATAAATTTATGTGTCCTGTATTTTATATCAACGAGAAAAATCAGAGAAAGACCTTTTTTATCTAGTTCATCGTTTTATACCGTTTTCGACTATTCAAAGAAAAGAAAGATTAATGTTGAGTGGCGAGAAAAAAGAGAAGAAATTCAATTTTTTACTAGCTCAGAATTTTATATCTTTTGTACTATTTGAACAAAGGAAGCGATTCATTTTTTCAATTTTGTACCTACGAGCGAAAATAGCAAAGAAATGCCGTTTTAACTAACTTCGAATTTCTATACTGTTTTATACTATAGAAATAAACAAAGAAATAAATTTGTATGGTGTGTTAGTTTTGTATCATCCTAGAAAAGGCGAAGAAGTTCCACTTTAACTAATTCATTAATTCTCTACCATTTTCTACTACTTAAATTAAACAATTGAATAAATTTGAGTGAGCTATTCTATTTTGCACCAAGCAGAAGAAACAGGCGATGAAGGTCCATTGAAACTAGCTCAGGTTCTTTCTAACATTTTGGGATATTCAAGTCAACGAAGGAATAATTTTGAAGGGGTATTTAATTTCATAGTACCGAGAAAAAATGAAGAAGAGTCATTTTAACTAGCTCAGAATTTTATACCTTTTGTACAATTTAAACAAGCGAAGGGATAAATTTTAGGGCCTATTTTAGGGTTTATCTGTGGGATTCAAATAAACGAAGGAATAACATTGAGCGCCCTATTTAGTTGTGGTGCTATATTTTGTACTATTTTGTATATTTTTGTGTCACCCATAGAAAGGACCATTTTTGTACAAGGAGAGCCACACTACTATGTTTGTACACTTTTGTATATAATCCGAAATAAGATATTCCGTTTAAATGAACAACATATTCTTGTGATACTTCATGTGAGGTAAACTTGCATTGCTAAATAAATTTTAATTGCCTCTCCCTCATGTAGAAGAAATAAACTATATAAGCAGATTTTGCTTAATGAAATACACTATAAAACAATGCTAATAGTCGTTTGCCTTCCACACTAGTAAAGTGCCCTATGTTATTCAAAAAACGAATTTGCGCTCAATATCCTGTACCCTAGGACTCTCACTATACTAAGAATACAAATGTTAGGTAAGGCATTCGTAATGATCCTTTTCATTATTTTATATAAAGTGAATTAAGATTGAGAAGCTTAAATATCTGAAGCAAAAGAGAGAATAATAGTTTTGTAATTTGAATAAAACTGATGGTGGGCATCATGGAACTTTGAAAATTTTCTCTTCTTTGGTAGGCTGATTTTTAATTTGATCGTATCTCTTCTTCGCCTGTTTTTTCTATCAGCACAGTGATCCATAATGTTCAAGCATGCTGTTTCTTCTTTTTCTTTAGTATGTCTTCACCCCTTAGTAACGTTTAATGCTATGGAGTCTGTTCTACTGATTTAACTTAAAATTGAATGTATGACGTACTAACTTCTGCTTGAATATTTTTCGTCCGTGACGAATGGGAGCTCATGGTCGTTAAATCTTAGTTCAAATATTTAGTTAGTGGCCGGGAAAGTTTGGACTTTATTCGCTAAACGCACGTTCATTAACCATATAACTATGAACCAGGCGGGGACGGGAATGACAAATAAAATGTATTTAGCAAAGTAAGTTTACCCCACACGAAATATCACAAAAATGACATTACTTAAACAGAATATTTTATTTTGAATGGTATAGAAAAGTACACAAACATAGTAATATGGCTGTCCTTGTACAAAAATGGCCCTTTCTCCGGGTGACACAAAAATATACAAAATAATAGAAAATATAGCGCTAACACTAAATAAACCACTAAAATGTATTCCTTCTTTTATTTGAATCCTCCAGATTGGTATCAAATGCTGAATTAGTTAAAATGGCACTTTTCCTTGGCATAAAAGTTAGGACCATTGAATTTATTTCATTAATTTCATTAAGTACGAAAGCTACATAAATTATGAGTTAGTTAAAATTAACTTTCATCGCTTTTTAACCGTTAATACAAAAGTAAAAATGCCAACAAAATTTTTCGTTCTTCGTTTTTTTCTGCTAGGCACCAAATTAAATAGTTTACTCAAATTTAATCCTTAGATTATTTGAATAGCAAAAAAGGTATAAAACATTGAACTAGTTGAAACGTTACTTCTTTGCTTTTCCTCTTTTATAAAAAGTAGGAAACCAAATTTATTGTTTCGTTTATTTGAGTAGTACAAAATGGTATAGAAATTGTGTTAATTAAAATGGAATTTCTTTGCTTTTCTCTGCCTGGTGTAAAATTGAATAGTCAGCCTGAATTTATTCCTACGTTTATTTGTGCAGGAGAAAAGACATAAAATTCTAAGACAGATAACAATGGTCTTTCTTTGCGTTTTCCTCGTTGGTACAAATCTACATAAGTAATTCAAATTTATTACTTAGTTTATTTCAATGGCACAAAATTGTATTTTAATTCTGAGTTAGTAAAAATGAACCAACTTCTGGCTGACACAAAAATAGATCACTCACATTTATTCCGTTTATTTTATCGTTTATTTTATTAGTACAAAAAAATTCTGAATTAGTTAAAATGGCATTTCTCTTTGGGATAAAAAGTAGGACATCTAAGCTTATTCTTTGATTTATTTAAAAAGTACAAATGGAATAAATCTCTAAGCCAGCTAAATAGGTACTTCTCGTTTTTCCTCTTTGGTACACAACTAGATAACCACTCAAATGTATTCCTTCGTCTATTTGAAGATCCCAATATCCTCTAAAATCTTAAGCAATTTCAAATGACGATTCTTCACTTTTTCTGTAAATATTTGACCTTTAGTTCATGATGGTAAGTATATTCGAGACATGTAGCAGTAGATGACCTGTTACTAAAAGTGGAAACAGAACCTCAATTTGTTGCTCCGATTAGAAGTTATTAAAGCTTAAATATTTGACCTTTGACCTCGAAAGCCAGTACTTTTGCGACATGTAGAAGTTGATGACCAATTATAAAATGTGGAAACAACACCTTAATGCGTTGCTCCGTTTTGAAGTTATTAATTCTTTAATATTTCACCTTTGTCTGCGATGGCAAATACTTTTGAGACGTGTAGTAGTTGATGACTTATTACCAAATATGGAAACAGCACAGCAATATGTTGCTGCCTTTAGAAGTTATTTCTGTTTAAACATTACACCTTTGACCACAATAATCAGTAATTTAGGGACTTGTAGTAGTTGTTGATCTGTTTGTTGTAGTTGTTGATCTTAAATATTTGACCTCGATGGTAAGTATTTTTGAGACATGTAGTAGTTGATGACCTGAGTAGTAATTGCGTGACCTGGTCGCTTTTCGGACTTTTACCCCGACATTTGTGAGGTCATGGGTCTAAGGTAAATGACGTTGGCCCGGGGTCAATGACCTAGGGGTACTCAGGACCACCCGCTGTAGATTTTGGTAGGGGTACGGTAGCCCACCCCGAAATTTTGGCTGGGGTACCTAGGACAACCCCCTTAAATTGTGAAAATTGCCAAATCTAAAAATTTGGCGGTAGTCCAGGACCATGGTATGTACTTCTAGTAGTATTGGGGTCTATCTCTTTCCCTTTTGTGGGTAAAAAAAATTGCCAAAACGACAAATTTCGGAGGTTTTTCACTTAATTTATCCCCTTTGACGATGTCTTATTACTCTATATGATTATATGGGCATATATATAGGTCCATTCACTTTCATAAGTCATGAGTACATTAATGCTTCCTTTAAAACTTTGGGAGGGATACCTTCGCTCATCTCTTAAATTTTTGAATTTGCCAAATCTAAAAATTTGATATGTATGTCTAGAACCATATAATGTACCTCTGTTAGTATCGGGTTTCTACCTCGTTGCTTTTCATGGGTAAAAAATTGCCAAAAATTTAAATTTCCGAGGGTTACGATCTAATTTATCATCTATCATGATTTGTTACTACCTTTTATGGTTATATGGGAGTGTACAGGGTGTCAATTTTCTTTCACAAGATGTGGGCACATTAATGCACTCCCTTAAATTTTGGGAGGGGTACCTTGGCCCAACCCTTAAATTATAGACATTGCCACATTTGACATCGTAGTATTAGACCCTAATAAATATCACTATAAATTTGGGTGGTCCACCTCGTTCCCTTTTAGGGGTACAAAATTGCCAAATTTTAGTAGAACCACGTGTTTGCTTTTTGGTCAATTTTATCCCTTTTATGAGGTCCTCTTACCTTCTATGGTTATATGGTAATGTCTAAGGGTCCATTACTATCTTGTAGTACGATTACTACAAGATTCGTTGATTACTATCTTTCGTGCAATCTGATTGGCTGATGATTTACAAATCTTTGCTTCATTCAGTTTTAAGTTTTTCTTAACATTATGACAGGGTTTGAACACGTTTATTCAACATTTTGTAGTCACTGATAAATATGATCAAAACCGTACATTTGTTAATCGAATAGTTAAAAACTGCATTATGTTTGACGGTTGACCGTGAAACGTGAAATTATTTGAGTTGAGATTTTGGTTGGATTTTTTAAAACTTTTTGTTTTTTTTTTCAAAATTTTTGTTTGAATTCTTTGCAACAGTTTTTGAATTTTTTGTTTGAATTTTTTTGAATTTTTTTGTAATTTTTTTTTTCAAATTTTTTTTTTCAAATTTTTAATTTAAAATTCTTGTTTCAATATTTTGTCTGAAATTGTTTCGTTTGAAATTTGTGTGAAATATTTTTTGTTTTAATTTTTTTCAAAACAATTTTTTGTTTGAATTTTTAGTTTGGAAATTTTTGTTTGAAATTTTTCGTTTGAAAGATTTTGTTTGGAAACATTTGCTTCCAATAATTGTTTGAAGTTTTTTAGTCTTTGATTCAAAATTTTTAAATTTGTACAAAACTTGATAAAGAACTGGAATTTTTTAGAACAAAGACATCTAGCAACACTTTTTATGTACACGTCAGAACATATGATTGTGCTTGAAATGAAAAATACAAATCATTGAAGTGAATCATTTTATTACACTGCACATATATCCATTAAATAAAGGATCTGGATATTGTGGATAGAATATATTTAGAACTTCTTACACTAGTTTGTGTTTAGCGTATAATATTCCAACTGAAGTCTTTTAAGGTATATTGCAATGTCAATTGGTGGAAACTCAATGTCCATTTGATCATAAAGAAACGGTTTATCAATACAGGTATGCACCCACAAAGGATGGTGACAACCATCACAACATCTACATGCATGTTGTACAATATGCATGACACATTTCTGAAAATAGTACTTTATCAGGAATATACTTGTTTTGTTGCACACTTCCACTGCATATTTTACACACTGGAATACACTGATGAATTTGATCCATTCCGTTCGCGTTAGATACACAATGTTGCCTTCTTCATGCAAAGTACTCTTTTTACGTAACAGCACCATCTTCTTCTCAAGGACTGTATGTAGCACAACTTCATGATTTCAGCCTAATGATTTGAGTATTGTCACATTTAGCTCACCATGAAAATAATCATTCATTGGTCGATACGTGAACATAGTATTTGCCATTCTTCACAGATCAATTGTACACCAAATTGTTCTGCTTTGCCCAATCGAATCAGAGGTTCAAACGTTGTACTTCAGATATCAATCATGACATGTTTTGTTTTAAATAAATGGGTTGGATAATAGCTTACAAAGAGGAATTCTTTATCGTTAGACTTCCAAATTTTCGGAACAAATTTCCAACAAAAAAATTTCAAACAAAGTTTTGAAGCGAAAATAAAATTACAACAAAAATAATTTACACAAATATCAAACGAAAAAATTTCAAAAATCTTTTGAAACAAAAAATTTCAATCAAAATTTTGAGACTAATTTTAAACCAAAAAATTAAAAAAAATGGAATAACATTCAAACATTATCCAGTTTTTAACTATTCGATTAACCAGTAAGCGGTTTTGGTCATATTTATCAGTGAGTACAATATGTTGAACAAAAGTGTTCAATCCGAGAGTTTTAAATGTTAAAAAAAAACTTATAACTGAAGCAGCAAAGATTTGAAAATCATCATCCAATCAGATTTCACGAAGGATAGTGATCAACGAATCAGATTGCATGAAAGATATTGATCAGCCAATCAAATTGCATCAAAAATAACTTTGCCAGTGTCATATTACATCACCTTGTGATTACATTTCAAAGTGTTGTAGTATATATTCCCTTTCGTCTATGAGTCATAAGATTCAATAAGGTTACCTATCAGTTTTCTGAAAACTCAAGGTAAAATAACCACCACCAATGATCTTAGGCTATCAAAGATCAAAGTATTGTTTCAACTTTCGCGCCTCATACTAAACTTTTATCACAATTCCCAAATTTAAAGAATGGTCCTATGTACATCTATCGATATACTTAAATCTTAGAACTAATCATATAATTACATGTTGTAGTTAGGTCTCAATTGGGTCAATTGTTTATCTTAACAAAACCAACTGTTGTAGAAACGTGTTATTTGAGTACTTCCACGAAGTTTGAAAAGGAAATGAATCCCAGTACGCTACCTCATCAAGGTCAATCACATGGTACATCGTGTTATTTTCGTTTATATTTGGCCCATATGCAGGAATAATCAAAACCAATGACGTAATTTCATCTTGACAATTCCCAAGTTATCCTACAAAGTTTAAATGTACCAATGTCGTGGACACCTAATCCTATTATAATTCAATAACAGATCACGTGACCATACTCATATTTGACAATGATTTACCCCCCCAAAAAATACCACACAATTCTAACAAAATTACCAATTATTAATTAACAATATGAAATGTCACCCTCCCAAAATTTAAAATTGGAACACAAATACACCTGTCTTATGAAAAAGTAATAAACCCTGTACTCATTCAATAATAAAGCCTTATCAAAAAAGATAAAATAGGTCAGTAACCTTTAAAATTTGAATAGTTGGCCATAAGAGGGACACCAACATTTACAATGGGTAATAGAAAACGTTTGCCGAATTTAGTTATTTAATAATTGACAAATTTAAAAGGGAACATGAAGAAATAAAGGTAATAAACCTCTGTACATACCCATATAACGTGGAAAATCCTTATCAAGGGGGTCAATAACCTCCGAAATTTGATATTTGGTAGTTCTTTACCCATGAAAGGGAAGGAAGTAGAACATCCAAATACATTGTGGTACATATTCAAGTCCTCTTCTATGATACAAAATGCTTATATTAAACAATTTCTAAAACTGAGTGGATGAGCCAAGATACGTCTCCCAAATTTTTAAAGGGGTGCATCAATGTACCCATGTCTTATGATAGGAAATGAGCCTCTATAATGACCATATAAACATATAAGATAATAAGACATCATCAAAGGGGATCTATTGGGCCAAAAACCAAACACGTGTTACAACAAATTGCTTATGTTTATATCTTGGCAATTTTTCACCTATAAAAGGGAAGAAGATGGAACACCCAAATTTATCATGATATATATTGAAGTTATGTACTATGACACCGAATGCTTAAATTGGAAAATTTCCAAAATTTAAGGGGTGGGCCAAGGTAACCCTCCCAAAAATTTAGAGGAATGCATCAAAGTACCTATGTTTTATGATAGAGTATGGACCCCTATACATGATCATATAACCATATAAGGTAATAGGACCTCATCCAAGGGAATAAAATGGGCCAAAAACCAAAAATGTGGTTCTACTAAAATTTGGCAATTTTGTACCCCTAAAACGAAACGAGGTTGGCCACCCAAATTTATAGTGATATTTATTAGGGTCAAATACTACGATACCAAATGTTTAAATTTGGCAATTTTGAAAATTGAAGGGGTTGTACTCCTGCCAAATTTTAAGAAGGGTGCATCAATATACCCATGTCTTATGGTAGGAAATGTGCCGCTGTACATGACCATATAACCATATCAAGTGATAGGACCTCATTAAAGGGGATAAAATGGGCCAAAACTAAACAAGTGGTTGTATTAAAATTTTCAGCACAAGTGCATGTATGTCTTACGATAGGGAATGGGCCCCTATACATGACCATGTAACCATATAAGGTAACAGGACCTCATCCAAGGGGATAAAATTGGCCAAAAACCAAACACACGGTTGTACTAAAATTCGGCAAGTTTGTATTCTTAAAAGGAATTGAGGTGCACCACACAAATTAATACTGATTTTTCTTAGGGTCAAATACTATGATACCAGATGTTTAAATTTGGCAATTTCCAAAATTGATGGGGTGGTCCTATGTCCCCTTGCCAAATTTTAAGAAGGGTGCATCACTATACCCATGTCTTATGATAGGAAATGGATCCCTATACATGACCATATAACCATATAGGGTAATAGGACCTTATCAAAGAGGATAACTTAGGTCAAAACCGAAGATGTGGTACTACGTATTGCTTACGTTTGTGTTTTGGCAATTTTGTACCCCTAAAATGGAACGAAATTGACCACCCAAATTTATAGTGATATATATTAAAGTCCAGTACTATGATAGCAAATGTTTAAATTTTTTCAATTTCTAAAATTTAAGGGGTGGGCCAAGGTACCCCTTCCAAAAATTTAAAGGGGTGCAGAATTATACCCATGTCTTATGAAAGGTTGTGGACCCATATATATGACCGTTTAACCATATATTGTAATAAGACCTCGTCAAAGGGAATAAATTAAATCAAAAACCGCCGAAATTTGATTTTTTGGCAAATTTTTATCCATAAAAGAGAACGAGATAGATCCCAACAGATACTAGAGGTACATACAATTGTCCCAGGCCACCACAACAAATTTTTAGATTTGGCAATTTCCAAAATTTAAGGGGGGTGTCCCTAGGTGCCCATGCCAAAATTTCGGAGTGGGCCAAGGTAACCCTACCAATATCTGCGGGGGTCCTAAGTACCCCTAGGTCATTGACTTAGGGCCAAGGTCATTGACCTTTGACCTACTACGTCACAAATGTTGGGGTCAAAGTTCAAAACGCGATCAGGTCACGCCATTACTACTATCTGTTACTAAATGTGGAAACAGCACTTCAGTACTTATCTCAGTTTACAAGTTATTAGTCTTTAAATATTTGAGCTTTGTTCTCGATGGTCAGCAATTTTCAGATATGTAACAATTGATTACTTGTTACTAAATGTGGAAACAGCACGTCAAAATGTGCCTCCATTTACGAGTTATTCGAGTTTAAATATTTTACCTTTGATCTCGATGTTCACTACTTTATGGACATGTGGTAGTTGATGACCTGTTACTAAATGTGTAAACAGCATCTTTATATGTGGCTCCGTTTACGAGTTATTTTAGTTTAAGTATTTGACTTTTGTTCACGATGGTCAATACTTATGGAACATGTAGTACTGGATGAATATTTGTATAATTTCTGCGATGTTACATAGTGGTTGATAAAACTGAACAACTACATCCCTATTATGTTAGTAGCCTTTGATATATTAGACAATGTTAAAAGGTTGTCATACTCTTAGTTCTTTCTTTTTGTTAGTAGTCTTAAGTAATTTTTAATGTTAAATTGATTTTGAAAAAGAGAACGAGCACACCTCTGCTATTGATTCTGTATTTCTGCTGTGTAAAAATATGGTTTGAAATATATGTTCATAGTGTTATGTAATCTCTGCTACTTTAATTTGGGGTTGGAAAATATACCCTACTACGTTATTAGCTCAGCTATGTTACATAATCTTCAGTAATTGCTGCTATGTTAATTAGGTGGTTTGAAAATGTGTTCATTGTGGTTTACTAGCTCTGGTATGTTGTATTGGTTGTAAAAATGGGCATAAAAGAGAACAAGTACACCTTTAAAAAGTCGTAATAAGAGAGAACGATCATAGTCTTATGTAATATGTGCTATTTTAAATAGTGGTTGAAAGTAAGTTGTATTCTTTTTAGCTCTCCTACGTGTTCGTAGTCTTATGCGATTTCCGCTATGTTACATAAGGTTTGGAAAATGTGTTCATAGTCTTTCATTAGCTCTGCTGTGATATACAGTCTTATGTAATTTCTGTTAAAATAAGGGTTGAAGAAAGTGGTCATAAAAGAGAACGAGTACTCCGGTTCATTCTCTGTTATATTAGTAGCCTTTGCTATGTTACATAGGGTTTGCGAAATATAGTTATATGCTCTGCAATATTATATAGGGGTTGAAAATAGGGGTCACAAAAGAGAACGAGTACTTAACTGTACTCTTTTTCCACATTCAAAAAAAGGGTCATAAAAGTTCCTAAATCTGTTTACAAGAAAATCGGGAATATGCTTACAAATACGACACCAAGAGTCCCCACCCTACTGAATCCGTTCGTTCCTCTGAGATGCCGCTATCCTCCTAAAATCCGATTCAGTTTTTACTATTTTTCATTCGCTTTGTATTTTTTGTCATGAAAATTCCTTGCTCTGATTGGCGGACTATTTTGCACCACAGTATTATAGCACACTTTCACCTTATTTATCGGGTGCAGTATTCAGGCAAGTTTGCTCCCAATAGAGAGGATTTCAGCCAGGGAAAAGGTGTAAATCCTGATAATGGTAAGAAATACGGTTAAATAAATCAGTTTGAAGCACTCAGCGTCCCAAGAATATTGAAATTTCACTTGAAAACAGACTAAAAGCAGCAAAATATGGATATCCAATTCAAGTATCAGGATCGTCATGTTTGACTTCAATGACATGTTTACAATGCTAGTGTTCTAACTGCTGAATTGTGTGATCTCCTTAAACGAATATCTGGTGATTTTAAAACGTTTAGGATATTCCTCTTCGACCTTCCAAATTCTTTTAGAGTATCATAGCCTGTCCAAGTGTTGTTCTGTATGTGTGGTATATGTGATTTTTTAACTTAGCGGCGTATGTAATTTTTTTGTAGTTGACTTAAAAATCATTATGTCATTATGTGTGACCATAAGGAAACGTGGATTTGCTGCACGACCACGAGTTTGTTCTATCGGTGTGTTAGATACTTCGTTTCACTTTTGCATAGTGCATTTAAAGGAGACTACATTGTATAATTATCAGTAACGAATATATCTGGAAAGTATAAAAAAGAGTGAATAGATACATTCTCGTTAATGTCGGAAAGTGGGACAGGAAAGTGGAGTCGTTAAAAAGCAAGGGATTTATTTTAATCCCCAATGCAAATATTCGATTCTGGTACTAAAGAAGAAACTATTGAAAGTGAATTATTTTGGTTAACTACGCCAATTACCACATCGCTGGTTGGCAGAAAGATCGATGAAAAATCGATCATTCCACTTTGTTTCGTCTTATCTGGCTACGTTATTATTCTTTTGAGAGGAGATTGTCTTCTGTCTATCCTTTCGTTATTTGTGATGAATGGAGTGGTTTTAGTAAGAGTCAAATAGAAGGTAGATTTCGCCCAAAGGAGAAGGACGACGAGATACCGTTGGTATGGAAAGGTATTTGACCACAATTGCAAGGTAAGAACCAGTTTAATTTTTGTACTTCCCTGTGACCCTTGTTAATGTTAGGGATATGTTATTCCCAGTTGTGTTGGTTGTCTCGTAGAGTGCTTCCTTTGATCAGAATATTTTCGTCGTTCGTTAAATACAAAGTTGTGTAGACCGTTTTTGAATTCCTCTGCCGTTTTTGACTAAAATCTCAGGTCGATCCTTATTAATTAATTTTGCAGCAGTGGAAGGAAGAGAAGATCATTTTGTTGTCTGGAAATACTATATTATTTATTAGAAAAAGAATATTTGATAATTGAAATTAATGTTGAAGCTTTGACGGGATTAATCCCAGTGCTTCTTTGATGTAAGTACGTGGCGTGACCAGTTGTAAATTTTGTTTATAAATTGATACAAATCTAATCCAGTTTGAATTTTTAAAAAGAGAAAGCAATTAAAGAAAAATAATTGCATAAAAATTAAGATTAGGTGGATATTCCCCCTATAACTTTTGAATCAGTAACTTTTGAGAGTTATATGAATTACTGTGTCCCTATATAGCTTTGATACTATAGAAGATTCGATACATACGTAAGTATAGAAAAATAAAATATATTTATAATTGGAATTCTTGAGGGTTCACGTCACATACAAATACGACATTATATTTATATAGTTTTTATTCGTTGCAAAAGAATATTTGTTGTTATCCACTTTTTGGAATTCAATAAAGTTAAAAAAACAAGGATTTTGGGTAATTATGGGATTTGTCCAGAATATATGTGTGTATGTTTTTTTATTTTATTTCTGGTAATTTATTTGCACATCATATTCAACTGAATGTTGGTGGAAAGACACTGATTGAACCAATAAAAGGTAAGGGTTGTTGGGGGATTGAGTTGAGATATCACATACAAGAATCTTCAGATGACCCGCACAAAAAGCGCCCGATTGATGAAGGTTGGTTTATTTTTTTAACTGACCGGATTCTTTACGGGAGCGTTATAATATGTAAATAATATCAAGCCGTGAATTGCAAATATGTTGAGATTTCTTTAGAAAGAATTGAGTGTTAGTTCATGCGGATTTCCACGCATTGATATATATGTAGAAGAGTGTTTTGCACAGTCTTGGGCATAATTGTAGAGGAGGGTGTCTATAAAGTAATATACTTTATAAACGTGATAAATATAAATGAATAACAATAGTAATGATATATATATATATATATATATATATATATATATATATATATATATATATATTATAGTAAGTGTTATTAAATGGGAGGACACCTGTAAATTTATGTACCCAGTACTATATGTTTCCACGAGATATAGATAATTTATATGTTATGATTACTTTTTTCTGCACTGACCATTACGTCAGAATTTTCGTGTGAGGAAGTATATTTTGTGGAAATGACGAACTATATTTGCACTTCGTGGCTTAACCTTCAATCATAATAGTCCATACTAACTGATTTATCTGGTCTGACGATGTGAATGGTTTTCATGTAACAAATTGTTCAAGATAGTTTCCAAATAATTACAGAACCAATACCTGTTTTCCTAATTGGCACAGTTTAGATATACAAGTCCAGATTTGTATTTGCGATAGTACTCTGCAACTTTGAAGTTTTTTCCTCGTTACCTGACTAAGGTGAACTCATCAATGTTAGCACGAGCGATGAGTTGAATACGAGTGAATAGCCTAGTAAATTTATTACAGTAGAATCTTCTTATCCCGTACCACACTACGGTTCCCCATTATATTTGTATTTATGAACTATTTCGAACCAGAACTCCAAGAATAGTGACCTTGCGGGATTTTTGAGCTCTAGCTCTAATTTTGGCAAATTCAAGTTAGGATTTTCTCCATTTTATCGACTTTACTCTAGATTTCCGTACTTTAGTTGGAACTCTTCTCCGTTTCTGAGAGGTCAGATATTTTTTTATTTAGAAATCTTATATGAAGAAAACACACTGACCTTCCGGGAGTTCCCCGGAACTTCAATGGCGCTGACCCATGCAGCGTGTAATAAGATTTCCATAAAGCCCCCGTCTTTGTGAAAAATCATATTGTGGGCTTTGGCTTGTAACGCACTTGGAGATATATATTTATGATACGCTACGTATTTTAGTTAACCACCTCTTTGATCTTTTGAAGTATGCTTTTTGCTCTGAAGTTGACGATTGTCATATGTAAAAATTCGACCACTGGTTTTTGTAGTTTTAGTGCCATAGTTTATTTCCTTGGATGTTTCTCTTCTCTAACTATCTTTCCATTATCTTCTCTAAGATTTTTTAAAATCTCAATCTTTCCCGCCCCCCTCAAGTTTTTAACTCGACAAATGTTACCATTTAACATACATCATTTGAACCCGAATTACCAATTGAGATGTTGCGAGACACAATTTGTAGAGGTATTCATTTTTGTAAAATATCTAGGGGCCGTTTGCGTCAGAATTTGACCCACAGCAATAACCAGCGATAGTTCCTTATACAATCCACCTTATGCTTTCGATTTTTTTTAAATTTTCTGTTTGAAATTTTCTAGTTCTATTAAATACAACAGAGATGAATTCTCTGTAAAGGTTTGGGCCCATAAGTATTGTTAATCTTTTAAAGTTTCATCACCCTGATGACAAATTGCAAAATAAAATTGCTGTATTGTACTTCAGTCTACGTTCCTGCCTTCCACTTTAAAAGTCTACTGTGTTGAAATTATTTCAGAATCTAAATGTTTACCATTATGAGCACGGTTAATCAGTTGCTCTATAGTTGATTTTTTTGTGTGTGAGGTGTTGCAACCTGATAATTTTATTAAGCGAAGTCATTTTATTAAACTTGAAAGATTAAATGACAAATGAATATATGTATGTTGAAATATGAATAAGAATGGAATGTAAATGTGATACTGAAGTAATCTGTGTAATGTTAAATTACGTAGATAATTATGTGTAAAGGGTCTTGGTACCTACTCCCAACGGTTGTTGGTTGCCATAGTTAGATAATATATTTAATTTTTGTAGTGTGCTTAACTAATATATGTAAATATTAACATCTCCTGTTGTTATATTAAGTATTTTCTATCAGGAAAGTAAATGTACACCTATTTTTCGAATCTGGCATTCCTGCGCTCCATCCGTGGAGAGTATGAGAATTAAATCAATCAAATGTTTACTGAGGGGCAAAAAGAAAAGTTTAATCTGAATAAGACATTGTAGAGGAGCACAAGCTGTGAATACGAATAGTGCATAGTGTAAATAAAGGATAAAACCGAAAGAGAAAGCCAGAAACAGCTGTTAAACTTAGAAAAAAGAGTAAAAATTGTCGAAGTGGAAACATAAAACTCAAACACAACAAATACGCCAACAACTAAACGTTCACCACGCCATGATCTTGGTGTAGTGTTTAAGGTGCTGGCTTACAAATGAAAAGAACGCGAGTTCGAATCCCAGTGAGAGACGTTTTTTAAAAATGTTGTTAATAATACATACAGCTCAAGAGAGATGGTAAAAGAGGTCGTATTTAGTCTTTCGTAGCAATTATTATTGGTAATGTTTAGTACTGATAATACTTTTTGTCTTTAAGTATTGCTTTTATTCTCTTCTTAATTTTGAAAGAGAAGAATATCCGAACAAATGCCACCAAAATTCTTCATATTTTGAATGTAAACGCCATTTGCAATTAGCAAAGAATAAAAATTGAACGTTCCGATGTAGCTGCAAAAAGTAAAAAGAAAAACATGGACGTGGAGTGTTCGAATCCATACTCATGGTTATTAAAAATACAATTTCTACATGCTTTACACCTCCCGACCACGTTTCTACGTTAACAATTAAGAGGTTTGTGTTTAGGGCCCGGGTTAGTTCTAACGCACCACAGGTGAGAGCAGGGAGGAAAACACCTTTTCTCTCTCCCTCTGTGTGTCTATTTATCTAACTATCTGAAATAAATAGGTATTCAGAAAGTTTGAATAACTTTTCCTCTTTTACTGAGATATTTGTGTGCAGGGACTTTTTGAAATATTGGACCCGATTAATCGCATAAAGAAGGTTCACGCTCTTTAGCTACGGTCAGGCTTTTTTTTTTTTTTTTTTTGCAGGAGGGAGTTATCTTCGTATCGGAACAAGATGATTGTTAGTGATGATATGAAATTACACATTGAAAGGGAAGTAAATGGTGAAACGTGTTGTTTGAAAGAATGATATAATAAACGTCCTTTCCCCTAACACAGAGAACTGTAAATCATGTATTTCGAGTTTCGAGTTCGGGAGCGTGAATGGCGAGGAGTGTTATTTGATTTGCTTTTTAGTAACACATTGCATTGCAAATAAAGGTAGGCAACATTAGTGGTAAGTAAATTATTATTATTATTATTATTATTATTAATAATAATAATAATAATAATAATAATAATAATAATAATAATAATAATAATAATAATAATAATAATAATAATAATAATAATAATAGGTGTTATTTCTGGCAAGACAATATCTTCCTCAATTCTTCTTTAAACGTAATAATTGTAACGCCATATCTCCCTTACAAACAAAATATCAGCAATTTATATCGAGAGAACGGGAAATTGTAGAGTGATGGGAGCAACGTTGGACAGTATGCACTCATAGTAATCAGAAAAATAAGCGATTTCAATGCAAAATGAACGACGACTCATTGTCATGGGTAGTCATGGAGCCACGGCAGAGCCCTCTTTAGGCAAAATGTCGATAACTTATATCGAGAGAACAGGAGGTGATAGTGAGATGGGACCAACGTTCTGCCGTGTCATGACAAAACGCTGTAACTTTGCCGGAGCAGTTTTGCGAAAATGAGCCGTAAAGTTTTCATCCGAAAATGTGATCTGTATCGTGTAGAACAAGTGTAACTGGGCAATAATGGTCAACCAATCAATTTTCACCAAATTTAATCACACAACATGCATTTATGTAACATTACATGTAATCACGTGTTTCCAAAGTCAAGATACACTGGTTCTACACGATACAGATCATATTTTCAGATTAAAACTTTACAGCTCTTTTTCGCAAAACTGCTAAGCCAAAGTTACAGCATTTTGTCACAACACGGCAGCGTTGGACACTGTGGACCCATAAGGCGCATCGAAATTAGTGGGGGGGGGCGCCAGCCAGCCTTACTTATTTCCACATAATAATATAAAATTATATTGTCGAAATACACACACGAGTTAGCTAGTAATATTTGATATTATTATTATTATTATTATTATTATTATTATTATTATTATTATTATTATTATTATTATTATTATTATTATCGACAGCGTCTTTTCATTACGTGTGCATGTTTGAAATGAAGCCAAAAAGAAAATCCATCATTCGTAGAAAGAATAAAAATAGTCAGTTACTTTAACTGTGAACGACAGCGAAAAATACGAAAAGAGTGATTAGCTGTAGCGAAAAGAAAATACTTTCTCTCAAATAGATAGAAAACGAAGCCGAGATAGATTCAAACTCGCATGGACGGCGTGAAAAGTCAGTGCTTTGTCCACTTTTTCTAACTGACTCACCGAACGTGTTTCAGTAACTTACTTATTGCTAATTTTACTTGCTTCAGTCGTTTAACTTGCTTTTTCTAATAACTTATAACGACAGAGACACGAACACAGAAACATAAGGAACAGTTAAAAATCATAGATGCTCTCCCGCCGGGAATCGAACCCGGGACACCAGACACCAAAGTCGCACCTGCTAGCCACTAGACCAGAGGGGAGGGCACTGCTCACTCTCTGTGTCGTTAGGGATTACGACCACTGTATTGCCAGCTATCACTTCAGTGGGTTGTATACTATGATCACATGTTTCTTCCCTGCTGGAAGAGTTAAATCTACATTATATGTATTATATTCCCAAAAACATTAAACAATGAAAAGTTTCAAAAATTATTAGACGTGCATAGAATCAGTGACGTCTCCTTTATGAAGAAAAAAACAATTTAATCTATCTATAGAAAATCAAAACAGCACTTTCAAGGTGACTATTTTCTAAGAAAGTTAAAACACATATTTTCTCATTATCAAAAAATCACACAAACTGCCTTTCTAAATTACAAAACAGTTTTGTGGCAATATAAAAACTAGTGTTTTAAGCAAAAAGATCATTCTACCTACGTCCGACAATTGTGAGTTAGGTGTACCGAATTCACGTCGCGCAGGAACTGAGAACGCAGAAAATTCCAAGATGTGGCTACCAGGACTGGCATCCATTACAGGACGTTTGTGAGTATGCTTTGTGTTATCGAATATTACATGACTTAATTTGAGTGAAGGAAGGACCACAAAACATTAAAGGACACACACGAGAGAACCAAGGACTTCCCCTTGTTGCTTTTCTTTCCACTATATTACTTTGTTATATATTATTATCCTGTATATATCATTTGTTTTTATATCAATAGCTTCTTAGGTGATGGTTCTAAGAAATATTACAAAATGGAAGACATTTTCCTTCTAATTGCCCTTTTAATATAACTAGTAGCATAGCGTGACAATTTACAAGCATCTTTAAGCTCTTGAAGCTTCAGGCATCATATTATGGCTCCCCCAGAGGAATCTCTCTCGTGTGATTCTTAGTGTTTGTGTTCCTCTTTTCACACATATAAGGCACTTTTTTGCTTTGTTAACTCCATTGTGGTCATTTCATTTCTCACATTCTCTTGTCATGCCCACGACTCGCAGTCAGGCTTCTTTCATTCCCTTAAACACACCTCAAGTTCAAAATTCCAACAATATGGCAGGCATTTCTTCCATCATTCCCGATATATACAGTGCGTCCAAGGAACAAAGCGCGGATTTATTTTTACAAAATTTCTTGAAGATCGTACTGGTCAATAACTGGGATGACTCAAAATGCATAAAGATTTTCGAAAAGTCCCTTTCTGGACCCGCTCAACATTGGTTCTCCACCCAAAATCTCTCTAGCCTTCCCTGGTCAACCGTCCAACAAAAATTCCTAAAACAATTTGGCGACGAGCAGGTTCCACGATCTCGCATATCCACAACTCCGCAATGAACCACTTTCTCATTACGTTTTCGCAAAGAAATTTCTGGCAAATCATGCATACACGCAATTAGATTTTCAGGAGTTTCTTTTAGAATGCGTGTCGAGTATGACACCCGAGAACATATGTTGGTTTGGCACTCGCACCATATCTGACTATCCCACATTTATTGATGAGATTACAACCTTAGAACGCACTCAGCTCATGGCCCAAAAGCAAGAAACGGACTCTTCCTTTTAACGCAAACTTCAGATGTCCCAACTTCTAGCGCCATTCAAGAATTAACTCATCAAGTTTCACAGTTACA
This sequence comes from Thermobia domestica, assembly GCF_964235325.1. NCBI lineage: Eukaryota > Metazoa > Arthropoda > Insecta > Zygentoma > Lepismatidae > Thermobia > Thermobia domestica. The sequence continues at coordinate 255,553,960 of NC_137462.1, read as the reverse complement.
GCTTCATCTCAACACCCTTTCAATTCTCAACCTACCTCTGTTCATTTCGCTCCTACCCGTTCTCGTTCTCCTAGTCCTCACAATCACAACACCCTCTCTCCTAACCATAAATCCCTTCCCTTTCTACGGTCCCTCTCACCCCATCCGCCGTCCTCCTGTCTCCAACATTCTCATTCCACCAATCCCACCTCTTCTTCTTCTAACTCGTGTACTCATTGCTCCACACACCCATCTCATTGTTGTCAATGTACCTCCTCCTCTCATTGTCAAACTGTCCCTCAGTTTCCCCCAACCCGTAACACTCCACGAAATGATCATAATAACGGCTCTCGTGAAGGCAAGAACAATAAGCGTTTTAATACTAAGCATTCTTCCCAACCCCAAAACGTCTATACTACACAACAGCCAACCATACCCATTCCTCCATATCCATTCTATCATCCCTTTTTTCAATATCCTACCCCTACCAACCTACCCTCCCTCCCCTCCCCTTCCCCTGTCTCCACAAACTCTCGTACCAATAAACCAAAAAAACGCCCAAAATTAGCGCGAGAGCGCACCAGTCTCCTCGCGCTTAATTCTTCCTCATCCCCTTCTTCCCCTCCCTCTTCCTCAGATTACCTCCAATTACCGTTGCACTTCAAAGGCAAATTACCTTACGTAAAAGCCCGTTGCATGACCAAGGATGTTTTCTTTTGCCTCGACTCTGGTGCTGAAGTCAGTCTCTTTCCAGCCGACCAGCTCGACCCTTCGGTTCGTACTTTTAAGCTTCACACGGTTCTAAATGGTCTTTCATCATCTCCGGTACATCTTTCCCGTGCTACCATTCTTAACTTGAATTTTAATGGTCATCAATACTCTGTACTTTTTCGTTTGGTTCCTTTCAAAAACTTTCCTGCTATCCTTTCCAGTAAATTTCTTCAAGACCATCAAGCAACCCTTGATTTTGAGAAAGGCATCCTATCATTACGTCATCTAGGTCGCATGCCTCCAGCCGATAATGCAATACACAGCGTTAATACAAACACATTTCACTTCTTCAAAAAACATTACACTCCTCACATTGTTTTTCAACCACGTAGGAGACTTGTCATACCACCCCGTTCAGCTAAGGCAGTTCCTCTCAAGGTTAACGGTCACTTTCCAAATACATCCTTCCGGCTACATACTCCTATCTTACGAAACTTAAGTAACTGCTACATGACGCATGCTGTTGTTTCCATAGATAACCTTGTTTTGCCACTTGCAAACGTCTCGTCTCGTCCCCAGATTATAAAGGCCAATGCTCCCATTGTTATTGGTTCCATATTTTCACCACCGGAACAAAACACTAACGCTTACACCATCAGAAAGGTTCATTTTCCCGCGGACGAGGACGCTTCACGACACAAAGCACAACGCCTTAAAGAAATCGGTCATCTCATTGACATTAAAAAATTTCACTTTTCTCCTGACATGGACGAACATTAAACTGCTCAAATGAAGGCGCTACTTTCTGAATATGCTTTTCTTTTTCAATGGCACGACAATGATTTTACAAAAATACCCACCTTTTCGGCCACGTTAGACTTAGAATCAGACGTTCCCTTCCAGTCCCCCCAATTCGTCAATCCACACAGTCTTAGACCGCGAGCAAGAGAACTCGTCCTGCGCCTCATTAATCAAGGAGTGTTTGAACAATCAGATTCTCACAAGTAAACCTTACGTTTGGGTGAATCGAGTTGCTGGCTGAGACACATATGAGAAGGTAGTACTAAGTGTGGTCAGTATTTCAGTGAAGTTATAGCTGCGAAGCTCCAGGGGTTTAGGAGATACAGCTACCAGAACATCACATGGAAGTACAGAATAGTCTTCATACAGTTAGAGGTAAAAGCTCTGTAAGACTTCTTGTAATGACAAAAGGTGAATAACAAATATATGGGTACATATTAGGACTAGGGAGAAGTCATATAGTAAGGGTATACCTGACGGCGGCCATCTTGAAATCCGCCATTTTGAATTAAGGTTAAGTTTTTAAAATAGGAATAGGGCCATGTGATACATGATTTAAGGCGCAAATTTAATCAGAAGAACTATTGTGACGTTAATTTTGATTTACGCGCAATTGGTAAAAAGTTACAGGGAAATTAAATATTGTTGCAGCATATGTATTAGTCCTTTACCTCACCTTGTAAATTTTGTATTAATGATAATAATTAAATAAAAAGCAGGTGGATAAATATTAAGTCTATGGTAAGAGTTGCCTTGATGGCGGCCATGTTCAAATCCGCCATTTTGAATCAGACAAAAGTTTTAAACAAAACGCATAACATTGACACCTTATTAATAGCAAATTTTACCATAACTCCAACGGTATAACCATTTTTGCTTTATCATTAACCAGCACAAAATTAAATGGATCGCTCCTTACGACTACTGCTTTGACGGAATTGTTAACGACAAATGTGTCAAGTGTAACTCGATTGCCTTTGTCAGGTGTGCTCACTGTGAGCAGAGCATTTGTGCAAGTCATGCACTCTTTTCTGAACTACATATTGATTGTACTAATTGAGGACTGTTCTGAAAGAAAGACCCAAGTTCAATTATGACAATTCCACTTTGATCATTTTTCCTTAAATTAGAAACTTGTTAATGCGATAACAAATGCTGGTTAATGATAAAGCAAAAATGGTTATACCGCTGAATTTATGGTAAAATTTGCTAATTATAAGGTGTCAGTGCGTTTTGTTTAAAGCTTTTGCTGATTCAAAATGCCAAATTTGAACATGGCCGCCATCAAGGCAACTTTACCATAGACCTAATATTTATCCACCTGCTTTTTTTTTCATTATTATCATTAACACAAAATTTACAAAGTGAGCTAAAGGACTAATACATATGCTGCAACAATATTTAATTTTCCTGTAACTTTCTACCAATTGGGCGTAAATCAAAATTAACGTCACCATTGTTCTTCTGATTAAATTTGCAACTTAAATCATGTATCACATGACCCTATTCCTATTTTAAAAACTTAACCTTAATTCAAAATGGCGGATTTCAAGATGGCCGCCGTCAGGTATACCCTTACTATATGACTTCTCCCTAGTCCTAATATGTACCCATATATTTGTTATTCACCTTTTGTCATTACAAGAGGTCTTACAGAGCTTTTACCTCTAACTGTATGAAGACTATTCTGTACTTCCATGTGATGTTCTGGTAGATGTATCTCCTAAACCCCTGGAGCTTCGCAGCTATAACTTGACTGAAATACTGACCTCATTTAGTACTACTTTCTCATATGTGTCTCAGTCAGCAACTCGATTCACCTAAACGTAAGGTTTACTTGTCAGTATAGAAATAACATATTATTTGTTTTAAAACCAAATTCCAAAACTGAGCTAAGGGCCGTTTTTGATCTCAGAGGCCTTAATTCCCGTTCCAGAACAATAGCTTCTCCTTTGGAAGATATACAGGACGTTCTAGAGTCTCTTTCTGACTCAGTTTGGTTCAACTCCTTTGATTTACACTCCAGTTTCTATCAATTAGACTTAGATCCCAAGGACAGACCGGCCACTGCGTTCTCCATTAAGGGTCTTTCTCTCCCTTTCAATCATCTTCAATTGACATCTGTTCCTCAGCGTTTCAAAAATGCCTCCATTTTACTTCAACAAGCTCTTTAAACCATTTATAGGGACATCTTCCCCAACAATATTACATCATTCGTTGACGACATGTATGTCCACGCAGATTCATTCGATCAGATGATGATTGTGCTTCGTGCCTTCTTTCAGCAAGCCGCCAAACATTCTCTGCTCTTTAACATTAAAAAATCAGTTTTCGGATCAAAAAGAATTAAATGTTTAGGCCATATTATTGACAATCACACTCTACAACCTGACCCTGATAAGATTTCAGTTTTAGCTCAGGCACCCAGACCGGCCAATCTCAAAAGCCTCAAAAGCTGGTTAGCCAGTGCAAATTTTTTCCGACGTTTTTTTCAAAAATTTTTCCATCATTCTTGCACCCCTTTATCAGGCTCTGTCAAACAATCCTAAAAAGTTCATCTGGACTCCTGAGCGAATTCAAGCGTTTGAAACAATGCAGAAACTTCTAACCTCACCCCCCGTACTTGCTCTATATTCCACCCGCAATACACACCACATTCTCATGACAGACGCCGCATCAGTAGGCTTCGGGGCGGTGTTATTACAGAAAGATCTCACTACTAACATTGTGCAACCTGTTTGCTATGTTTCTTCCAGACATCCCAAAACCGTTTCCCCCCTTCCAATCTTCCATCAAGAATTATATGCAGTGTACTTTTCTCTCCGGAAATTAGAAAAATATTTGTTAGGCCACCATTTCACCCTAGTTACTGACAATATTTCTCTTCTTGCTGTTCGGAAAACAAATGTTCCATCCTCAAAAATTTTGAGATGGTTAAACTACATTAATACATTTGACTTTACAATCAAACATGCAAAAAGCCATCAGAACCCCATAGCTGATTATCTTAGTAGGCATCCTGCTCCTCTTACGCAAGACACGATAGACATGGACAATGAAGTTGTGCCTGATTCTGTACTTCTAACTATCGATAACAACTTGGATCTATCTCGCCTACAGGGTGAAGATAAATTCTTCTCCAAAATTATCGAGACTCTTAAGAAACGAGACGAGACAGATCCTTCATTCCAACGTCTCAACAAACAATACGTTATTCAGAAAGGCATACTTTACAAAAAACTGTATCGAGTAACTAACTCTCGATTACTGCTCTGCGTACCCGACAGTCTTAAACCAGCTTTATTCGATGAGTATCATGACTCAATGACTCACATAGGTTTTACCAAGATGTATTGGATGTTGCGATACAAGTATTTCTTTCCGCGCCTAAAATCGCTAGCTCAGAAACTTAAATCATGTAAAGGCTGCGCCATCTTTAAACGCAATTACATGCCTAATAACCCCACAATTGAGCGTTTTCCTCAGTCAGGCCTATTTGAAACCTTTTCTTTGGACCTAGCGGGAAAGCTAATACCCAGCGATCCCGAAGGTTTCCAATACTTTTATGCAGCTACGGACCACTGTACTGGATTCACCATTACTCATCCCATAACAACTCCAAACAGCGACAACTTCATCAATTTCATCACAAACCATATCATTCTTCCATATAATACTCCTCGCACAATCTACTTAGATCTTCAGAGTTCACACCGGTCTACAGTATCGTTAAACTTCCCCAAGTCTATTAACATAACAGTTAAGTACGGCCAACCCTATCAACATCCTTCTCTAGGCACAGTGGAACAAAGATTAGGCTCCTTGCAAACGAGTCTCAAATTTCTGTGCCAAGACAACCAGAAATTTTGGCCTCGCTTCCTTGCGCATGCCACTGCGGCTCTGAATAAATCGTCATTGGTCTATCTCCTCATTTTCTGCTCTATGGCGTTCATCCCACTTTACCATTAGACAATTTGCTTACATGTTCAACAAGAAACTTTGAATACTAATGATCGCCTACTTGCACTCAAAGAAATGAGGGACCTCGTTGAATTTCGAAAACACCAAGTTTTCACTGATCTGAAGAAGCGCATTGAGAAGGTCAAAAATCCAACACAGTTCTTCCCTGACAGTTTAGTTATGGTCTTAGATACCTCAACAAAACCTAACACTTGTAAGCCATTATCCCGTCTTTATAAGGGACCCTACAAAGTGATTTCGAATGTCTCGGCTGATGAGTATCTTCTAGATATTGATGGGAAGCCAACGGTCATTGCTAAGACCCGTTTGAAACTGTACATCCCACCTACAAACCCAGACCCCGAATTTGAGTATAAGTACAAGCGCTCTCTCAGTACCTCTAAATAAGATCCGACCACACATTACTTCAAAACCCAACTACCAATTACATTTCACATTATGTTTTGATTATCTACTTTAACGTTCCTAGTGAAACATGATCCCTTTCTGTAGTACCACACTGGCAAAACTTCCGACTTTGTCTCTCGTTATGCCATAATTACAGATACAGGTAGGCAACACACATTACAGGCAATATTTCTCCCGTGCGGCATTTTTTCTTCCGGTAGTTCATTATTATTGCATATGCTTCGTCTCCTGTTTTAGGCAACCCGCTGTGCATGCACTATTTCTCCCGTGCAACGGCTCCTAGTTACGCTCATAACAAACTCTGCGCTTTTCCTTCTCCCCATAAGCAATATACCGGCATCATTCATTATTCACGTCATTTTTCTTTCCTAGACGCGTAAGGAAAGACTCTCCATCTCATTTCCTTCTTGCGTCCTTTTTTTGGGAACGGCTGGTCCTACCCCACTTGATATCACTAAGGTCGCTAGGACGAAATGCTTTCTCTCATCCCACACCCATACATTACAGTCAATATATCACCATTTTTGTGACATTTTTTTTCTCTTTCTTCTTTCAGGTTTATTCTCTCCATCCTATTTGTATCACCTTCAGGCACGTTCATGCCCCAAGGCGTACAGTTTGTTAATGGCATTGACTATATTCCCCTTCCCAAAGCGATCCCCTATTCCCAAACCTTTCCTTTAATCTATAACATTTCAACACCTACCTTTCAGTCCATCAATTCAACCATAGAATGCAAAGCTAATACTTCCCGGTTGTGTACCCATTTTCAAGATTTTCTATCCTCAATAAATTCTCTGTCTAATGACATTCAAACTTCTACATACTTGGTTAAGTTTCTTTCTAACGAAACCTCTTCTTCAAGGACTCCGAGACCCCAAAGAGGTCTTTTTAACTTCATCGGATCAGCATTAAACTTTCTCACAGGAGTTGCTACTGAAGACCAAATACATTCAACTAAAATTAATTCCGAACAACTAAAGACACACGTACAAGAGCTTGAAAACCATGAATCTGTTCTCAGTTCTAAATTTTCTGATATTTCTCATCAGGTTGCAACACTTGCTGAACAAACATCTTCTTCCTTCAAATATGTGCAAACAACGGTTTCTGCTCTCACTGCCGATGAGACACGCCTACTTGGAGCCATGCGCACGGATCACTCCTCTTTTGTTACTATCTCTAAAATGTATTTAAAATTTGACAACGCGATCCTCCTTATGCTTCGTCAGTTACTTTACTTAATTAATTTTAACGACATTTTTGACCAATGTAAAGAAAACCGGTTATCTCCTCAAATCATACCAGTTCATCAGTTACATTCTGACTTACATGATTTTTATCTCAAATTGGTTTCAAAAAATTTACGCGTCAATCCCGTTTTGACAGCACCAATCATTTACACCCTACCCCTTACCACTTGCTATTTCTTTCCCGATCATATCATTTTACACGTAAAACTCCCTGCTATTCCCCTCCATACGCTACCACGTTTATTTAAATTAGTTCCCTATCCGGTTGCGTCAGCTCAACAAAATTGCTATTTACAGCTTCCTTCGAATTTTGTTGTCTTCATGGATAAGCAAGCTATCCCTTTTTCTCCGGCTGATCTTACATCTTGTTCCTTCTCATCTAAACATTTCTTGTGCAAAATTCCTACTATTTATAATCATACAATAGCTTCTTGTTTACACACTTTGAAATATCAACATATATCGGGCTTACTAAAAACGCCTGTTCTTATAGCTGCACCCTCACACAACAGTTTACCATCACCCAAGTATACGATCATCAATTTATTTTAACCCGACCACCCAACAACCTTCATTATCTTTTCCTTAATGGCACTGCCACGCCATTATACATTAATAATTCTTTAAATCTCCGTGTTACTTTACCCTGTGACACAAGCCTCCATTCAGGAACTATCGAACTCATACCCCGCTCTCATTTCTGTCTTATGACCACAATCATTCCTGTCCATTTAGTCCTTCATCATATCCATATCATTGATTCCGATTTACTCCTCTTACCCGCTGATAGGATTCTCCCTTATAACTCCCTTCAAAATCTTCCCCTTAATTTTAGCCACCGCATAACACCAATCACAGCTACCAATTCTTCCTTTCAACCGCCAACTTGGCTTTCCTGGCTTCCCACGGACGACTATCCCACCATCTCTATCTCCTTCTCTCTCATCCTGTTTTCCCTCTCTATGATGAATATCCTCTTCATCTATATTTTACATCGTCGTACACACCAGTTACCTTTAACACGTACCACAACTCAGCCACCCGAACTAATTCCCCTTAACTCACGTTATCTCTCCTTCCGCATCTCTTCCTAAAAAAAAGACAATCTAATTACTAAATCAAACAATTTTTTGGTACTTACCTCGTACCCTGTCCTCCGCCATTTTCATTCCTCGTTCTACATATCTTAACAAATCCTCTCATTATGATGTTAATAAAACACAAACCCACCACCACACATTCGCGGACGGTACACATTAATTGCCATTACTACTCGCGTCTCCATTTTTTTTCTTAACACCCGTATACAAGCTCCTTTTGCTCAGGACTGGCAACCTCATGCAGTTTCTCCCGAATCATTTGTCTTCCAGGTCAACTTACGGTACCTTGGCCAGGAATAAACTACGTCTCACTAATATATATATATATATATTTTCTTTCTGTCCTACTTAATGGCAAATTCACTCTTCATTTCTATACTTCTTCTACTATAACGGAATCTTTCGCTATCCACGACCATACTTCCGTACACACCACATACAGTAACTTCGTTAAATCCAAGTTGTAGTACTCACAGTTACATCCATTTGTGTCTATATGATCGTGTTTAACCAAGTTGTTGTGTTACTAAACATCTGCTTCCGCCTCTGTCAACTCCGGTCGATCTCGTTGACGAGACATATTTGCTTTTTTATACCCCTTTCTTCGTTTACTGAACTAAACAGTAACTATTCTGAATTATGTTTCTGCGCATGCCTCGTAGATAAATATTTCTGATGCCAATAGTTTCCGTTTTGTCCATGGAATGTTCTTTTTCTTATTCCCAGCATGACCCTTTTATTACATTATATGAAGAGCATGTACGTCTAAATACCTCATGTATTACATAGAATGTAGGTTTAACTCTTCCAGCAAAGAAGAAACATGTGATCATAGTATACAACCCACAGAAGTGATAGTTGGCAATACAGTGGTCGTAATCCCTAACGACACAGAGAGTAAGCATTGCCCTCCCCTCTGGTCTAGGGGCTAGCAGGTGCGACTTTGGTGTCTGGTGTCCCGGGTTCGATTCCCGGCGGGAGAGCATCTATGATTTTTAACTGTTCCTTATGTTTCTGTGTTCGTGTCTCTGTCGTTATAAGTTATTAGAAAAAGCAAGTTAAACGACTGAAGCAAGTAAAATTAGCAATAAGTAAGTTACTGAAACACGTTCGGTGAGTCAGTTAAAAAAAGGGGACAAAGCACTGACTTTTCACGCCGTCCATGCGAGTTCGAATCTATCTCGGCTTCGTTTTTTATCCATTTGAGAGAAAGTATTGTTTCTTTTCGCTACAACTAATCACTCTTTTCGTATTTTTCGCTGTCGTTCACAGTTAAAGTAACTGACTATTTTTATTCTTTCTACGAATGATGGATTTTCCCTTTGGCTTCATGTCAAACATGCACACGTAATGAAAAGACGCTGTCGATAATAATAATAATAATAATAATAATAATAATAATAATAATAATAATAATAATAATAATAATAATATCAAATATTACTAGCTAACTCGTGTGTGTATTTCGACAATATAATTTTATATTATTATGCGGAAATAAGTAAGGCTGGCTGGCGCCCCTCCCCCACTAATTTCGATGCGCCTTATGGGTTCACAGTGCCCAACGCTGCCGTGTTGTGACAAAATGCTGTAACTTTGGCGGAGCAGTTTTGCGAAAAAGAGCCGTAAAGTTTTAATCTGAAAATGTGATCTGTATCGTGTAGAACCAGTGTATCTTGACTTTGGAAACACGTGATTACATGTAATGTTACGTAAATGCATGTTGTGTGATTAAATTTGGTGAAAATTGATTGGTTGACCATTATTGCCCAGTTACACTTGTTCTACACGATACAGATCACATTTTCGGATGAAAACTTTACGGCTCATTTTCGCAAAACTGCTCCGGCAAAGTTACAGCGTTTTGTCATGACACGGCAGAACGTTGGTCCCATCTCACTATCACCTCCTGTTCTCTCGATATAAGTTATCGACATTTTGCCTAAAGAGGGCTCTGCTGTGGCTCCATGACTACCCATGACAATGAGTCGTCGTTCATTTTGCATTGAAATCGCTTATATTTCTGATTACTATGAGTGCATACTGTCCAACGTTGCTCCCATCACTCTACAATTTCCCGTTCTCTCGATATAAATTGCTAATATTTTGTTTGTAAGGGAGATATGGCGTTACAATTATTACGTTTGAAGAAGAATTGAGGAAGATATTGTCTTGCCACAAACAACACCTATTATTATTATTATTATTATTATTGTTATTATTATTATTAATAATAATAATAATAATAATAATAATAATAATAATAATAATAATAATAATAATATTTTACTTACCACTAATGTTGCCTACCTTTATTTGCAATGCAATGTGTTACTAAAAAGCAAATCAAATAACACTCCTCGCCATTCACGCTCCCGAACTCGAAACTCGAAATACATGATTTACACTTCTCTGTGTTAGGGGAAAGCACGTTTATTATATTATTCTTTCAAATAACACGTTTCACCATTTACTTCCCTTTCAATGTGTAATTTCATATCATCACTAACAATCATCTTGTTCCGATACGAAGATAACTCGCTCCTGCAAAAAAAAAAAAAAAAAAAAGCCTGACCGTAGCAAAAGAGCGTGAACCTTCTTTATGCGATTAATCGGGTCCAATATTTCAATAAGTCCCTGCACACAAATATCTCAGTAAAAGAGGAAAAGTTATTCAAACTTTCTGAATACCTATTTATGGGCGAAATTTGGTTCCCTTGGAAGTTTCTAAGAGTTTGAAGGGCCGCCATTTTGAACATTTTCATCTGATTATTCTGGTTAACGAACTCATCAAGATATTTCAACAATTAATGTTTGTGCCAAGTTTCGTCTCAATCCGCTGAAAATTAGGGTGGTTATGGCATTCACAAATAGCGTTATATATATATATATATATATATATATATATATATATATATATATATATATATATTCAGATAGATTGATAAATAGACACTTAGAGGGAGAGGGAAAAAGTGTTTTGCTCCCTGCTCGCAACCTGTGGTGCGTCAGAACTAACCCGGGCCCTAAACACAAACCTCTTAATTGTTAACGTAGAAACGTGGTCGGGAGGTGTAAAGCATGTAGAAATTGTATTTTTAATAACCATGAGTATGGATTTGAACACTCCATGTCCATGTTTTTCTTTTTCCTTTTTGCAGCTACGTCGGAATATTCAATTTTTATTCTTTACTAATTGCAAATGGCGTTTACATTCAAAATATGAGGAATTTTGGTGGCATTTGTTCGGATATTCTTCTCTTTCAAAATTAAGAAGATAATAAAAGCAATACTTAAAGACAAAAAGTATTATCAGTACTAAACATTACCAATAATAATTGCTACGAAAGACTAAATACGACCTCTTTTACCATCTCTCTTGAGCTGTATGTATTATTAACAACATTTTTAAAAAACGTCTCTCACTGGGATTCGAACTCGCGTTCTTTTAATTTGTAAGCCAGCACCTTAACCACAACACCAAGATCATGGCGTGGTGAACGTTTAGTTGTCGGCGTATTTGGTGTATTTGAGTTTTATGTTCCCACTTCAACAATTTTTACTCTTTTTTTGTAACTTTAACAGCTGTTTCTGGCTTTCTCTTTTGGTTTCATCCTTTATTTACACTATGCACTATTCGTATTCACAGCTTGTGCTCCTCTACAATGTCTTATTCAGATTAAACTTTTCTTTTTGCCCCTCAGTAAACGTTTGATTGATTTAATTCTCATACTCTCCACGGTTGGAGCGCAGGAATGCCAGACTCGAAAAATAGGTGTACATTTACTTTCCTGACAGATAATACATGTGACATGTAATTAAGGCAGGTCGTCGTAACCCTAATTTACCATCAAATTTACCCTCAAGTCCATAACCTTAAATCTTCCTGTGCAGTTACACTTCCATTTCATTTATCATATACGAATCCTCGAACCTGAATAGTGTTTTCCGTTTCAGTAATTGTGATCTTGATATGAAATCAAAATCTCCCTGAACCAGGAAATGCTCGTTTTCTCTTTATTCTGCTAATATAACTATAGATGTGTGCACTTAATATGATATAAGATGATGAGTGACATAATGAGTGACGTAGTCACTTTGAGATTCGTGACAAAAGTTTGTTTTCTTAATCTCGGAATTTGGGAAAATGTACAATTGAATAAGTCTTCAAACTGAATAGAATGTAACTAGACTTTTAAATTTACGCTTTACTTTATCAAAATTTAAATTATGATATTTTGTTTGTTTCTCTTGCTTTCATCCTCCTTTAATATCAAATCTATATTGATGTAATACAAGTTTTATGTGTAATGATATATTTACATGTGTCCTTTCTTACATGTTCTTACCATTTTATGTTTAATTTCTTAATAGATGTAATAAATATTAGCCAAGTTTAGTTAGATGACAGTTTCCTTTAATCTGTTTTGCCTATATCAATACATTCTCCTGTATGTATGCCTGTGTATGTGAATGAATGACAATTTTAGCTTTAAGTGGTATCCATTAATCTTGATGTACACTATATGTGTGTAGTACTACGATATTTGGGTAAACTATATGTGTGTATATTATACTATGTGTGTATTTGTTCATGGCCGAGGTCATGAAAAATAAGTAACTCTTACTAAACAAAATCTGCTCTGAGATGACAGCCAAAACAATAGAACGAGCTGATATAATGACAGCCTTTTCAAGAATTTCAGAAACTCCGATTAGTGGAAAATATATAAATCATTTTTAATGTTTTGATTGGCTTCCTTAACTGTGTGTTCGATCTCTACTATGTAAATTCAGTTACATAATGAAGGTAATTACCACTTGTGCATTTACCTGGATCCAGATCAGGGTAGTATGAGGGAATATATTTCTCTTCAGAATCAATTCAGGATTAATTCTCAAGTAATAACATTCAGATATGAATCATCGTTTAGTATATATTTGAGCGCCTTAACTATATTTCTATAACTATCCAGTACCTCTTTATTTCTAGTTTCTTCTTTCTTCTTTCCTTCTATCTTTCCTCCTTTCTTACTTTTAATAAAACTGAAGAAAGGTCGTGACTTGGAGTTGTCGCTATAGACACGGTCAATAAATTCATTTGATGTTTCTCTTCCGAAGTTCGATATTAATTAACCAATACGAGACATACATATAAACAAAAAGCGAAATAAATTATAATTTATTTACTAAATTATCCGATTGAAGTTTAAAAACTGAGTGACATCACTTCCCAACCATCACCATCTTCAATCTCCTTACAACTTGAAGTGGTGATTTCACCGTTGAGCAGCAGATGGTATTAGTACAGGGGATGGTGTACTGAATGTGGTATTCCAGTTGTATAAAGCTATTTTGTTTTCTAGAAACATGTTACAATCTGAAGTATTGTGGTTGCAGTCATAAGCAGTTACGACATTCAAAGCGTTCAACCGTTCGAATCGGCCAGTTTAAAGTGATCTTGACGTGTTTTCTTTATGGATCTTTTATTCTATGAAGTCCTGTAATCGCGGCATAATTTGAAAAGCCTGAGACCTTTCCTCGCATAGAGTGGAAGTTACCAAAACACTTTTGGCGGAAGCAAGATATACACAACGACAAATTGCCATTAGAGTTGGGGTTGGGCAGAAATATATGAGTAAAATCTCCCTTGCGATGAGCAGGATGCAAATGTATGAGTAAAATAGACTTGGGAAGTATGGGGGAAATCCAAAGCTATCCCTAAGAGGTATAAAAAAAACTAGAAAGATTGGCTGTGGGAAACAAAACCGCAAGTTATAGAGACTTAAGGATCAAAATGGCTGAGTATGGTGCAGACATTTCGCCTGTAAACTTTCGAAGGATTCTTTGTGCTGAGGGAATAAAATCAATCAGACGAATAATGAAAGCAAAATTTACTCCAATCATTGCGAGGAAGGGAATCGAATTTGCACGAGAACTAGAAAATCGGAATGCTGATGATTGGAGAATAGGAGTTTCAGTGGTGAATCATGTGTCTTCTTGTCTAATGAGTGTTCACAATATTTGCGACGTCGACCTCTGGAAGAATTGAAGTTGCAATGCCTCAAACAAACAGTGAATCATCCTACTTCAGTCATAGTGTGCGGTGTGATGTTTGTCACCGGGCCTGGGAAATTGTATATAATAGGGTACACAATGAAGCACCACCAATATCTACAAGGTCTTGAAGAAGAACTGCTTCCCTACATTGTAATCTGGTTTGATGACGACAACTTCATCTTTATGCATGAAGAATCCTCATGCCAACGGGGCAAAACTGTGACAAAATTCTTCGAGAACAACGAAATTAGTATTTTTCCGTGGCCGGGTAGTAGTCCTGATATGAACCCAAGGAGCATATTGCAACAAAGCTTCAATTGACCGAGGAGATGAACAATTTGTGGTATCATGATGCTGAATTGAAGTCAAAATGTGCTAAACTCGCATATAGCACACCGCAAAGGATAAAAGACTTAATAAAGAATAACAGATTTCATACGAAATAAGAGGGTCACTACGAAAGTTTTGAGATATGAAATAACTTACATGCTTAAAATTATTTTAACACTTACAATTTCTCAAAGTATTCACCATTACACTGTACACACTTTTACATCCTCGAAAACCACTTTTGGAAGCATTGTTGCAGTCTTTTTCTTCAAGTGTTGAAAGTTCATTCTCATAAGCCACTATAGCTTATTTAGGGCTGCAAAATATCTTTCTACGCATGCGATCTTTGATCCTGGACAGTATATGCACCTTGCACGCTTGATAAGAACTTGCTTCGGGTTTTATCACTAACTTCAGATTCACCACTTAGTTATGCTCTGGTTACAATCCTTCGAGACTCGTTACTTCTCAGCATATATTGTCTAGATTTTACCTCAGGTAAAATGAAAGAGTTTCCAAGTTCTTCCAAGTACAATCTGCTTTTGATGAGTTTTCCTACTTGTCAGCTTGGATTGTTTGAAGTGCAGAAAATAAATCCATTGTAAGCTGATACTTCGATCATATTATACAACACCATGTGCCATCTCTTGGTTTTGCGTTTACATGTGTGTGCTCACAAGTTGATATAAAGTGTCTACAGCTCTTTTAGTTGAATTACAATCCAATTATATGTTGGGTTTCTTGACAACTCTGTTGCTGATTTATTCTGTGTGAAGAGTACTCATGAGCACAACGTTTCCAATTTTCTTAGGGATATAATGTACAACGGTTGTATTGTTTGCAAAATAAAACGACGGTAAATACAGTTCTTTTATTTGACAAAATTTTCGAAAGTTCAGGTTTGTTTTTCCTAATTGACCCAAGCATAGTTATTTTCTTTCCAAGAAGATTCTGTCCTAAAATGAACAAGAGGAAAAATTTACAAAATTTACATTATGGCTAATTAGTTAGGAAACAAGATCACTTACAACACGCATACTTTGGTTCATCTCAGACTATGCACCGGGTTCTTTACATATATATGCATGTTGCTTGAGTACGTAAGATGTTTTTTTGTCATATACAGTCCAGATTTTTATACTGTATTTGGCCGGTTTACTGGGTATTTATTGCTTGAAAGGGCAACGCCTTCTAAATTCTAATAATTGTTCAACAGTAACGTTTGGATCAGGATAATATAGCTTAGGAAGAACTTCCATCCACTTTTCCCACACATCGTGAAAGTAGATACATAAGTTCTGCGACAAATATAAGACAACAGTTGAAAATTCACTTACACACAAAAGAAAAACTTCTTCGGGTCATATTGACTCGAACAGTATATTTGTAATATATAGGAAAATGTCGAAAGCCGTTAATAATAAAAGTTTTAGATTTTCAGAAACTATAATTTGGATTGAATAAAACAGTCAAAAACTTGATCCACACTACGAAAATTATCATAAATTTCATTAGAAATCAAAATCCATTTCGGGTCAAATAGACCCGAACAGAACAGCAGGATTAACGTGATTATATTCAACAATCAGCAAGCTAAGTAGGATTAGTTATCTCCCACTTTGTGTACCTGCTATACTGTTTTCATAAACACCTAGGCTGATGGGTGGAATTATATATATCACGAGGAGTTGCAGTTCATGAATTAATCTATACCCTATATTAGATAAGTTCTTGATTTACTTTGTTATATTGTACATCATTTTCTCAATAACAGAAATTCTAAATTAATATTTTGTCACAATATTGAGTGTATGCTACAGAGGAAGGAAATCTTTGTATTTTTGTAAGTTCACCTTGAAATCAGGAGACCTAACGTAAGAACAATAGCCGATGTACAGTTTCACTTTTCATAATATTAAATGTTTGTTTTTTAAATATTATTATTGGATAATATTGTATATTGTTTGTATTCATTTGCGAAGATTCTTCCTTATAAAGATGATTTCTTTTAAATATATACATTTTCATTTATGCCTGCCGTATATACCCCAAGATTATTTATATAGATTGAGAAATATTAGCTATAGGAAACAATTCGTATTCCTTACTAATATGGAAGTCTTTGATTTAACATAAAATTTACACGTATGTAAAGTAAAATATTGTACTAGGATTTCTCTCACCATCTCATTTCACTTTTATTGGAATTAGTTAACGCCTGAGATTATTAACTAACAATTGTGTAATGTGCAATTGGGTGTTTGTTATCCTTTGCTCATTTGGCCCGGATCAGAATTCGTCTCGTGATGAATTTTGTTACACACGAGACTTCTTTTAAAAATATTTTTTGATGTCCCCTTTCCGGGACATTAAGACTGAGGAGTATATATGTATATGTAGTTACTTTGATTGATTTTTATAGTTTTTCTTATCTAGAATACTGAAATAATTCTACGATTAGAATTTTCTCACTCATGTGGACTATCGAACAATTGTTGCGAGATGCCATGGTCTTACAAATAATCTTTTATTATTTAATTACTAAGCCAATTTGTACTCGATTTTAGAAATTATAGAACTTACGAGCCCAAAAACCGTAAATGAACTTGCGCTTTCCTTTACACAAAAGCAGATAGAGCTGAATTGTAATAACAGAACTTACTTTATTTTGGCACTAAATAGATTTTTGGATATACTACATTAGATACTTGGTTTATTAAGTCATCAACCCGTGTACAACAAAATACAGTCAACTATTCGTCGCTGACCTCCGAAACTTATTTTAAAAAAATTGTTTTACTCATTTTCGACAAATTTGGACTACGCACTTCATGCTCTCAGGTACAGAAATTCTTGACGAGATGATAAAAGCTGGTTTAATAGAATCTAGTATTAGCGAGTAAGCTTTTCCTTGTTTCTCGGTCAAAAACAACGACGGATCACCTCGTATGGTCGTCAACTACTCTGAGCTCATTCGACACCTTAGTTTGAATACCCACTTTACGCCTATGATTCGGTATATTTTGGCTGAGTTATTTGATGGTACAATATTCAGTCACATTGATACTACAAACTCATACTTGACGCTGATAATAAAGGAAATTATTCATTTTAATAAGCAGATTAATTTTCGAAAACTGTCAGGTGACTGAATACGAATTTGGATTTATATAACACAGTGGCCTTGATTGACCTGATGTTTACTAATATTAAATTGTCTTTAGTAGCTTTGGTGAATTTACTAATTACGTTAAGAGACAGACAAATTTCTTATTTAATTCCTTATTAGGTATGGATGCCGTTTGGAGCTCGCGAACCTGAAGATCCTTCTGTTAGAAAATATTGTGATAATGATGATCTTGAAATTGTTATGTTATCGTTTATTATATAGATATTGCATTGTGACATTTGTGTTTTCGTGTAAGCTCCTTCAGCGGCTAAATTGGACCAGCGCTTTTTCCGACTTGTCCAGTTACCTGCGGACGTGGGTCTTACAGTTTACTATTAGTCTCTTTAAACCTGCGTTACAAACAGTATCTCATACGAGAAAGGTGACAATACGTAAAGGTATCGGCTATTGGATACGTTGAAGGTGCATCCCGGCAATTGCCTTGTGTGACTGAGGAAAAACTTTGAGAAAACGGTCAGAATGGTCAGCCGCCGAGACCGAACCTAGGACTTCCCGAATGCTATACTACTGAACTACGGCCGTTCGGTCCAATGTTTCCTGAAACTACCAACAAAACATGGGGGTACCCATGGAAAATAAATCATCTCTCACATCTGACGGACTCAAGCAAATACTGTTTGCTCAGTCCATTAATTCAACTCAGCCCAGGTACGTATGCAAAAGTTGAATTTGGAGGGCTCCGAGATATTCTGGGTGTGAAATGTACGTACAATGTACAGAATTGTGTCCGAAAGTAAACTAATTTCCAAAAAGACTTCATTTTTTGGAGCTCTGGACCCAAATAAGCCTTTCTCCGCTTATATCCATGGATTAGCCTATTCACAAGATACCTATAGCAAGTAGTTCTGAAGTTTGAACTTAGTGAACATTCATTTAATTCCATTTGAGTGTTTTTCTAGAAAACAAGAAGTTTACCAGAAGTTTTACAAGAAGTCTAGCGACCACACATATCTTCGAGACTGTAGTTTTATTGAAAAAGCGCTTCAATCTTTATTACGTGCTTTGTACAAGGTGACAAAAATTAAAATGAATCCATGGAAACATTTCAACTTTGTCATGAAATATATGTAATAAATAAATAGTTATCACTCACTATTCCTCGAAGACGATGTCAATGTATGACGAACCCGCCATCAAGTGTTCAGGTTTCAAACAACTTGTATGTTAGTTCTACGGAGGAAGGTTTGTTTAGCGATCAAGGGTTTCCAATTACTATAAAAATTGATTCTAAGGTGGCAGCTGTGAGAAAAAACATGGTCGCTTGAGCGACCACAAATCATGGCCAGGTCTGAGGAGGGTAATTTATATAAAGTGAACCAAAAAATCTGGAATATTGCTTTTCCTTACATGATAAGAAACTAGTCACGTTTCACATTTTCAATGACCATTTCTTAAAACAAAAAGAAAATATAAAAAGAATGTGATAGAATAATTATTGCAATTCCATCCCTGGTAGGATCCTGCACTCCTTTCATGATTTTCGTAGCGTCGATTTCCTGAATTCGGTTTTAGTTACTACTGCATGATCCCCATTATTACTACTGCGTGTTATTATTATTATTATTATTATTATTATTATACACAGTTTACTATTGTTATATTTTTTACTGGTTGCAGGAAATTAGTTTGTTCTAACAGTGAGGCTAAAATATGTTATCGCGAATATGTTAAAACGAATCTGAATATTTTTGTCTTTTACTTTGAAAATTTTCTAGTTAAATGTTTAATAAATGTTTAAAAAAATCACTTTTTGCTTCCACTCTTTTAGAGATAGATGTATGAATCTGGAGGAAATATATCATATCTATAAAGAGTCAGCTCTTTAACAGGACTTCGGCGCCGAGACTTATCACAGTGAATGAAATCATGCAATGTGAAGTTCATCTTTCGGAATTACATGTATGAGAATTTACATATTAACCCTGGAATACACAGACAAAAAAAGCTTACGTGAATACACAGGTAGGGTGCCAGCGCACCCCATATAATTAAACGCTACTAAAATTATAATACACGAACTTAAATATATTTATTTACTTTATCAGTTACAAGAATACACAATAGGAGTTTGTATGTATTTTTGAACAGACACAGCTATTCCTTACTGCACGAAATGCAGACTTCCTTTCTGTGCTCGGCACAAACAGCCTCTTTGCATCTGAAACAAAAAGATTTAGTTTTTCTGTCCTTATTCCTAGGGCATATTTGACACCGTGCTTGCTCTGGAAGACTAGATGTTGAATCAATTACAGGTGACAGCTCTTTTTGAATTCGAAGCATATTGCTGATACCAACAGACAAATTAGTCAGAAGATTCTTCTTGAGGCGCTCCAGCATGTAGGGTCTAGCTAACTGCAACCCAAGTTTTTTTAGGAAGTCCGAAAGGATGGTTGATAATTCCATTTATGGCCGTTTCTTCCTAATATAGAGGCTCCCCTTACAGCTGGATCATTTTCGATGTTACCCTCAGTGTCACTCGTGTCACTTCCACTAATTTCATAATTGATTTCCGATTATACTTCAATATTGCCATCGGAATCTCTAAAATTACCTTCAGAATCATAATCTTCTTCTAATGTGTGCAGTATAAAGTCTGTAAACTTGCTTGAACCTGCACACACTTTCGCCATCATGCAATTAAACAAATATGAACGCAAAGTACCTAAAACGAATTCCGTCAAAATTTGAATTTCACATACGTAAATACACAGGTGGGGTGCTGGAGAACCCATTCCTTGAATATATTCTCTTCTGAAACGAGACAATTTGCTTCACACCCAGCACCGTGAATGTCATGCTCCAAAATGAGAATATACGGAAGCACAAACCAATGTGCCTGAGAACAGAGCCACAATGCCGATAAGTATAACGTCTGGGGTGCTCCAGCACCCCTCTGTGTATTCCAGGGTTAATACAGACGTGATGGTTTACGTGGCCAAATGATGATATGCTGTGATGCTTTAGTGTTTTCTCTAGTTCAACGTTTCTTGGCTAAGCGCTTCAGTTTTAATTTTTATTTTCGTTTCAACAGAGAACATTTTTATGCGATAGTGGGTAATGATTTGTCTACTATTGCCTAACTATGGGGTGTTAAATTTTAACACTGCAGTGAGTGAAGAACAGTGTTCGTTCTGTGAATGATGTTTAAATGAAAAAAACATATCTCTTCAGAAATTTCAGTTTTGCTACAAGCTCGCCAGACTGCTGTTACTACCGGCCGAAACATTCACATTGAGAAAAAATGTATGTGATGTCCTTAAAATCGCATGTTACATTTGCAAATCCTGTAGTTCTTTACTACACGTACAGCAGACAATAACTGGAAACTCACGTTTTATATTAATTTATATATAAATGTTCCATCTGTACGTACTTTCCGTATGAAATAATATAGGTGTTCAGAATCTCACATAAAATGAACGTATATAACTTATAGCTGACGAATGCAACATACGTATTGGTATGTAATATAAGGAAGACTGTTAGATATCACAGATCCTGCAAGGGCATGATGTAACACCTAAGGGCAATGCCTATGTAATATACGCATAACGTATGTTCGGTACTGATTTTTGTAGTAAGCAGGATTATTCCATATATTTGTACAATATACCGTTGTCCGGAGAACGAATTTTTCTCAGTGCAGTTGTATTATTCTTTTTCATTAATATTTTGGAAGTTGACAATTAATAACTTAATATGTCTTACTCTAAAATTGCGTTATAATGTTCACGCGAGCTAGATAATAGTTGTGCTGTTAGTTCAATGCAGTAGACAAAACTCGAACTGTGTACTGCAAGGATAAAGAAGCATGTGTGTTTGTATTTACTCTTCGCAAAGAAGAATTAATTAATAGAAGTGACTAAGTAATGGCGATTTATAAAATGTCACTAACGTTAGAAGTGTGCTTATAATTGCAGATTTATATCGGCGTGACTAGATAGGGTAGGTTACTTCTAGCGCACTTTTCCCCCTACCAGTACTTTGATCAGCACAGAAGGACTAGTACCTTGACCAATATTATTTAACACAGAAGGATAGCGCAAAGTATTTACATGACTACAATTCTAAAGTGAGATTGAGTAGGGTGCTTTGCGCATAGGCTTTTATGACACAAACAACTATAAAATACTTACATCTAAAAACTTATAACTAAAACTACATTTTTCAAAGTAATAAGCAGCAATACCCGTACTATCTTTTCAATACCGTCATTTGTACGGAGTTTAACTTTTCAATACCGTCGTCTGTACGGGGTTTAACTTTTCAATAATTTCATTTGTACGGGTTTAACTTTTCAGTACCATCATTTCTACGGGGTTTAAATTTTTAACACCAGCCCAGAAGGATAGCGCAAAGTATTTACAGAAGGAACTTTAGTATCTCCCCCTTTACACATACAAGACGAGCAGTGCTCTTCGCATAAACTTTTATGACAAATACAACCATAATATACTTTCATCTAAAACCTTATAACCAAAACTACATTTTTCAAAGTAAAAAGCAGCAAAACTTGTGCGCAAGTGGACCTGAGATTCTTTACGCCTATCTCTTATTTGTTTGTTTGGTTTTGCTTTTAGCCTGTCCCTCAGGCTCCCTTTTTTCCGTTTGTTTCTGATTTTGTTGCTTCTGCTGCTATTGTCTGTTGTGCCTCTGTTGTGCCTCTGTTTTGCTTTCCCAAAAGATAAGATAAGGATGAAACAAATCAAGTGATGATGATAATATTATGTTTGTAAGATTAGGTAATGATGAATTTTAAATTTCTATGTAATAAATATGATATATTGTGTTAAGTGTAAGAAATCAACAGATTCCAGACAATCAAAGAAAGGTACCATTAGAATAGAACGTACAAAGAGTGGAAGATATCTAAAGAAAGGAATATGTAGCATATGTGAGGTTACTAAATCTCAATTCATTAAAAAGAAAGATTGACTAGAAGAAGTTAAAGGTATTACAGAAGATGTTATAGAAGAAATTCACAAACCTTCCAAAAAGAACTATCCCAGGTTAAATGTTAGTGTTAAAGGTATAGATGATTTATGGCAAGCAGATATTGTGGAATTGAATAGTGGTATTTTAAAAGTTGTTTCCAAGTTAAATAAAGGATACAAGTATTTGTTAAGATTATAGATGTATTTTCGAAATATGCGTTTGTAATTCGAGTTAAAGATAAGAGCGGTGAGAATGTTAGAGAAGCATTTGAATCAATATTAAAAATTAGAAAACCTAGTAATTAACAAACTGATCAAGGCAATGAGTTTTACAATAAAGAATTTAAGAAGTTGACGGATGAAAATAAGATTAACCATTACTCAACCTATAGTGATATGAAAGTTTCTGCTGCTGAGATATTAAATGGAACTCTTAAACAAAGCATGTGGAAGAAATGTTCAACAGAAGGAAATTATAAATGGATAGAGATATTACCAAACCTAGTTAACGAGTATAATAATCGAGGGGGCATAGAATAATTGGTTTAAAGCCTGCAAAGCCTGCCTATAAAAAGAATGAGGAAACAATATTGAATAAAGTGTATAAGAAAGAATATAAGCAATTAATGCCGAAATATAAGATTGATGACTATGCTCGTATAAGTAAAACAAAGATTTGTTTGAGAAAGGATATACTTCAAATTGGTCAACAGAAGTATTTGTTATTAAAGAGGTTATTCCATCTAATGCACCAACATATAGAATTAAAGATTTAAACAGTGAGGATGTTGAAGTCAGATTTTACAAACCCGAATTATTAAAGACGAAACATAAAGATGAATACTTAGTGGAAAAGGTGTTGAGAAGGAAAGGTTACAAAGTATACGTTAAATGGTTAGGATCCGATGATTCACATAATGGCTGGATAGGTAAAAGTAATGTTGTAAGATAAATATAAGTTATCTTTTTGGAATAATAGCCATAAAAGGTTAGGAAAATAGTTAATTGACTTTTTGATTAACAAATGTGGTTAGTATGGATCAAAGTTTGAATGAGACATGTTACGAACAGATTAAAGATAATTATTGGTATGGAAAATTTGGAGATTTCAAATTGATTATATATAAGAATACAGGATACTTTAACGCTACTAAGTTATATCAAGATCTATGGGAAAAAAATAAACTTTGGATGGAATATAAACAATGCAAAGAACTCATAGCGTATATTTCCAGGCCGGGAATTCCGGCCGATGAAATTATCAATAAAGTAAGAGATGGCAAAGAATAAATAAGAAATGAAGTTAGAAGAACATATGTAACAAAAAAGTTAATTCTCGATATATCTCGATGGATTTCACCAGAGTTTCACCTTTATTATCAACTACTTCATTAAAAATTTTAGATAATACCATGATGATACGGAAGAATTACAAACAATTTAGAAAAAGTTAGACAGTCAATGGAAAGATTAAGGATTCGAAACGGGGGTTTAAAAAATAGAAACATCATATGCAGACAATGACTCAAATGATAATTATCTAATCATATACAAGAAGAACAAACTAAATAAGCGTTTCCCTTATTATGCCATCAGATGCCAAAAGAGAAGTTTATATAAACCTCTAAAGGAAGCAGAAGAAAAATATCCAGACCATGAGATAATATACGAAAAGTTTTGAGATCCTAATAGTATTAAATTATTCAATTTGATGCAACAGGTACTAGATATTCGTAAAGGAAAAGGTAATGAGTTTTCGACATCCCTATCAGAACAAGATTTGGTTAAAAAACTGATTCTTTATGTGATCGGTTAACATCTAATCTGATATAGAAACTTTTAATATAACTTCTATGATTATTATTTCATAAAAGCTTGACAAATTTAAAACTAGAACAAGTTACTTAATATTCAGTCTTTATTGTTGCTAGTTCTAATGTATCTAACTCCTAACTCCATTCTATTCTAACCTAATTCTATCCTTATCTATCCTAACTCCATTTTTGTTCTTCTTCTTGAATGTAATCATAATTAAATGGATTATCAAAATCAGGATATGCATTATTGTTGTTATTGTTGTTAAGTTTTATAACTCTTCTACACAAAGGACAAGTGTTATTATTTCTTAACCAGGTAAGTATACACTATACACAGAACACATTCTTACACGCCATTTTACACAATTGAGTTTTTATTTCTTTACATATTCGGCATTCTTCTGAGTACTCTATTAAGCGTAAACCTGTTGAGAGTAGCGTTAGTTTGTTTTTTGACTGAATCATGTAAACGTTTATTTTCTCTTAAGAATTCAACCATATTGATCTTGTCCCTGATTTGTATTAGAAAGTTTTCTGGGAACTTCCTGTTACAACAAGTGTGTATTATAATGTTTAATTCTAAACCTTTGTTTTCAGACTCGAGAATAAATTTTTCACTTTATCTTCTTAACTGACTCTTGACCAATAAACTTTATTGTGATATTTTCTCACGTGTGTTTCATCTAGCAGTGGTGTAAAAGCTTCTCACTCGATAAGAGAATCAAATTCGCTCAAGAAGGCTGTTAGTTATTTTCCTGAGATGCGACAGCTTTTAGAACCTATATCCCAACAGAGTTTGTCATTAAAGGTTTTTAGAAACGTAAATTTGAGTAAATATGTTTATAAGAGAATGTGTCCCAATGTAAATTTTCTTTTAATTCTGTACAAACTTCAATAGCTTATTTCTGTGAATACTTTCTCGAGCTATTATCTTCAATAAGCACGAGACAATCAACATCTTCTTTAAACTCATTAAGAAAATCTTCAGTCATTTCTTGAGCGTATTCGTACGTGTAGTCTTCCCAATGAATATGTTTTCTTGTATGTTCTTTATGCTTTAGAACGAATTGTGGTTTTAAATGATGATAACACCGTAAACCATACCTTGGTTCACACAATTTGTCCTGGAAAACTTTATCACTATACTTATTAATAATGTTTTCGTGTTTACGTAAGTTTTTCTGTTTGATAATGTGACCCATTCGATTTGTTCTTCATAGCGTTCAATGAAAGAAATTGATAGTTTATGGTTTGATGTAACTGAACTCCAATGTATCATGTTTTCAATGGTATGTAGAAAGTCATCGGATAAGTTCTTTCTTTCTGAAATGTGTTTCTATTCTTTGAGTTTTCGACTATTAAGTACATCTATAACTAGTTTTCTACAAATAGAAATTTGAAAGTATTTTACAACATGTTAAGGATTTAATTTTTGGATCATGTCTTTTATAAGTTCATCTTTATTTATCAATGCTTTATCTTGTTTACTTGGTTGTTGTGAATTTGTGGCAGTTGCTGTTGAAGACTTATTTTTGTACTCGTTGATTGAGGTTATTATTTCTGCTTTCCTAAGGTTTGAATAACCATGTATTCAGTTCGTTCTACAGTATTGTTTAAGTTGAGGAACAGTTTTCGTTTCCATAACCTCGTTTATTATAATTATAAAAAAATAATATTTCTTTTTGTTAAATTTTGTACATAATAAATATGTTGAAGCAATGTAATTTGATACATAATAAATTTAACCTTATTCATGAAGATCTTAAACTCATAACAGCACTACTGAAAAAGCAAATATTGTTAAAAGAAAATGAGATGTTATTAAAAGAACAAGAAGAATAAAGATATACGCCAGAATCAAATTGGGATAGGGGCAGAGAGTTTGAGTCTACAAAAGAAAGTGATGATTATGACGAGGTAGATTTGTGAAAAGAATAGTAAAAACGAATTAGTTGTTATTATATTATTAGTGACTTTGATGGGTTATTCCCATTAAAACACTGTCCTAATACAATATACTAATGAACATTAAGATTTCCTACATCACATGAGTATTAACTGTTGTATTAGATAACGAAAATGATTTGATTTATTTTTATATAATGAAAAAGAGAGACTAATAATGAATAATTTAATTTAACACACAGTAGTTGAACTGACAATCTTATGTAACGAAAAGGTGATAAAAGGTTATTACCGATTAAGAAAAGCAGAACTCCGTATAAAGAAATAACAATGACAGTAAAGTGGATTTTTCTGTTTCTACTGTGCATAATCGGCATCATTATATCAGACGTATTCCACCATCACCAGCGGGGCACTTACCGCGACTGAGAAACTGTCATGATCCACGATCTTCTATTAACCTTTCCATCTTCACATACGATTTTTTTGCTTTGATATCGCCAATAGCCTAATTCTGTTTCTATATAGTCTAATTAATCCCCTCCCTTTCTTTCCTGACACCATACCCTCTAGCACATCCCTCATGATACAGTTCCTTCTTAACCAATATTCCAACCAGTTTCTCTTCCTCTTCTTATTAATATATTTCTCCTTCCATTTCTAACACCCTCTCATTCGTTTTCCTCTCGACCCAGCTATTTCTCTCCATTCTTCTCCACGCACATATTTCGAATGCCTTCAATTGTTTATCATCATTTTTGCATAATGTCCATGATTCTGACTTATAAATACAGTAAAATACAGTACACGAAGCATTTTATGAGGCTTTTTTCAACCCTATTCAAGGTCCCACAAAATAGTATTAACTTCATCCTAAAGTCTTCTTTAGCCATTTCTATCCTTGCTTTTATTTCACGTTCGCATAACATATCATCACTAATAACACTACTCAGATATCGAAAACTAGTCATTTGTTCTTTTCTCCCGCTCCTACTTCTATATTTGACACCGATCGCTTCGTTTCAATCGCCATGGATTTTGTCTTTGTAACATTTATTTTCATTCCATGTCCTTGAGAAGCCTCTCTCAAGTTTTCAACATTTTATTAATTTTCTTTTTAGATTCTGCAACAACAACTATATCAACCCCAAACCGTATACACCTCATCAATTCATCTCCTACTGAAATTCCATCTCCATTAGGTAGACTCGTTTTCGCTATCTCTTCTATATAGCTATTAAATAATGTCGGCGAAATACATAATCTCTGTTGAACTCACCTTCCAATTACACTGTCCGTCTACTGTGCATGCACCAGCGAATTTCTATGAAAGATCATGAATAATTCTGATAATTTATATAGTATTTATGGACGAATACGTAATAGAACCTATATGAATAACATACATCGTTCCTCAAAGTAACGAATACGGCAAACATAAAAACATCAATAGACATATTACATCAGGGCGAAATAGGCAAAGATTTCAGACACTTCAAAACAGATTTCATTCGTTCTTACCGCTGGTCCAGTGGCTAGCACGTGTGCATTTAGTGTACGGGGTCCCGGCTGGGGAATTTTAATTGACCTAAATGTTTTTGCATTCGTGTTCCTGTCGTGCAAGCTTAAAGGAAATGATTGTAAAACGTGTATAACCGAGTAGAAAATAAAGACAAATTACTCAGATACGTTCAGTGAATCAGTTAACTTAAAGACAAGAAACAAAGTGTCTAAGACATTTGTAACTTGAAAGGACCTCTTAAAGGTTAGTTCCAGTCCCACCAAAGCAACATTTTTCTTTAACCTGTTCTCTAAGTTTCTCTTTGTATTTCTATCGGATTCGAATAAATAGAACTTCGAATAGGGAGCATGTTGAATTCATTTTTTGAGTAAGCATAAAATTCCTATAATATATGGCTATGATTTTATTATTATTATTATTATTATTATTATTATTATTATTATTATTATTATTATTATTATTATTATTATTAGTTAAAGTACGAATTTTCAAATCAGGCGATGCAATATTTCCGTAAACTAAATGATAACTTATAGCCTACTATACATTCACTAGCCTACTATACATTTGCGAGCTTTTGCTTTCGGAAATGAAGTGTATACGACATTGAATAGTAAAAATATTACAATAAAAATATATTATTAAAAATATTGATTCAGCAATTCTAGGTAAACATGCTTCCCAGTAAGAATTATATAGAGAGAGGATTTACTTTTAATTGCGATGCCAAAGAATATTCTAGTTTTAATCCGATTAGAAACCGATAGCTTACACAATATTATTTACTTCATTAGTTCTATAACCTTTATGCTTATCGTATTATAATTATCTTTAAAATTATGATTTTGTCATTTCAAAACGTAGAACGAGAAATAAATGTAATATTCTACCTAGGTATTTGTTAAGGAAACTTTTGAGACAGTGATGATTTCAGGGCATGACCTGTAGGAGAATTTGAGACCCTGTCGACATAAATTCGTGGCCATATCTTCGATCATGCACAAAGTGGACTAGTAATGTACTAACAATTTCCTCTCATTCATATATTGGTGAATACTTGGGCGTTACAGGTCTTGCAATGCATAAAGGTCTTTTTCACAAAAACTGCATTCAATTTTACGTTCTAATAACTTGTATGCAACAGGTTGAATTTGTGAAATGATTGGGGTTGGAGTGGTCGTAAATGTTTTCATAGTTAGGAGCCTGGATATGCAAACCCGCTTAACGTGGGGATTTATTATTGTGAAATTTGGTACTTCGATGCTAAAAAGTTGTATGGATGAACAATGTGCCAAAATGTACAATTTAAGGTATTTAATTTTCAGCGAAGAAGAAATAAAACAAACAGATTTTACAAATGTTCCTGATATTTGTGAAAAATGTTACATTTTACAAGTTGATCTAGAATATCCAGAAAAGTGCATGAATATCACAAAGACTACCCATTAGCACCTCAAAACATGTGCCCACGTGGTTCCAAACAATCAAAAATGTTAACAATTTTATACCATAAGGAAAAATATGTAACTTACTATCGAAACTTAAAACAATGTTCATCACTTGGATTAAATCTTAAGAAAATTCATCGAGTAATAGAGTTTGAACAATCAGATTGGTTAAAGAAATACATACATATAAACTCAGAGATGAGAATGAGAGCATCAAATGACTTTGGGAAATACTTTTATAAGCTAATGAACAATTCAGTTTTTGGAAAACCTATGGCAAATATTAGAAAGAGATGTAAAACTATAAAAATAGAATGTGACCCAGTAAGAGTAGAAAAGCTAATTGCTATACCAAATGTTAAAGATAGAATTATTTATACTGAGAATCTATATGTAATCATAATGAATTTTAAAAAATTAAATTTCAATAAACCAATATATGTTAGAATGAGTATCTTAGATCTATCAACATATTTAATATGCAACTTCCATTATAAAGTGATGAAGCCAAAATACCAAGACGAAATAGAAGTATGTTATACAGATACCGATAGGTATATATAGCATATTCAAACAGAAGATGTGTACTTGACATGAAAAATTATATTGATTACTTCGACGTGAATGATTACCCTAAAGATAACAGGTATAAGGTACCCCAGATCAATAAGAAAATACGTGATAAGGAGAAAGATGAACTTAAAGGAACAATCAGAGAAGAATTTGTTGGTTTAAGATAAAAAATTGTATTCAATGAAGTTCGAAAACTATAAAGTTGTAAAAAGGCAAAAGGAGTTAAGAAAAATGTTTTAAGTAAAAATCTTTCACTTAACGATTATAAAGACAGTTTGTTCTATCAAAAATAATATTATCAAAAGATGATTTTTTTCAGAAGTTATAAGAATGTATTATAGTATGGAAGTATAGAAGTAAACAAATATGCTTTAAGTTGTATTGATGATAAAAGATGTGTTTTAAAGGATGGGATAACTACCCTGTCATGGGGCATTAAAAGATAGAAGAGCTGTAGTTGTAGATGTAAGTTATGATTTTATATGTCATGAATGCCTATGCGCAGAGCACTTTAGCATTATAATTATTAAATACTTTGCGCTATCTTCTGTACTTGTTAAAGCACTGCGATGACGGGTGTGCCAAAAGTTATAGGTACTTAGGGTGTGATCCAGAATGTTACCCTTTTAGTGGTTCATTATTGGTTCTATGTTTGTTTTAGGATTAATGTGTATTCTAATGATCTAAAGGAAAACTTCTTATATAACTATTAAAAGTTACACCCCTTACAAACGACGGTATTGAAAAGTCAAAGCCCGTACAAATGGCTGTATGGAAAACTTAAACCCCGTACAAATGACGGTATTGAAAAGCTAGTTCCGGTTTTGCTGCTTTTTACTTTTAAAAATATAGTTTTTTTATAAGTTTTTAGATGTATGTATTTTACGGTTGTATATGTCGTAAAAGGGTATGCGCAGAGCACACTACTCAATCTTACTTGAGAATTGTAGTTATGTAAATACTTTGCGCTATCCTTCTGTGTTAAATAATATTGGTCAAAGTACTATCCCTTCTGTGCTGATCAAATGTACTGCTAGGGGAAAAAGTGCGCTAGAAGTAACCTACCCTATCTACTAGTGTGTGAGGTTCAGAGTTCAATTCCTAGACCCTAAAGACTAGCCGACTAGTACGACTAACATCTAAACCGGCTTATATGATCATTAGTTAAATACACTTCGTCAAGACACAGTTCTATTTAAATAATTATAGGATTATGTGGATTTCGTGATCACCCATACCATAGAAACCAAAAGCGTGAACAGGAGTTCGAACTTGGATTGCCAGATCCCATTTAATCTTATAATTGTGATAGTACTAATCTATATATTCGCTTATCCTTCATTTGTTAATTCTTTGGCACGTTAAAAAACAAAACAATACAATAGCATTGTTGTAAATTTTATTTTGTTATACTGATTTCAGTGTTAGTGAGTGACATATATTTAGAATTTGTCAAACTAACGACCCCAAGTGACCATAAAAAATTTTACTACCTTTTAATACACAATTCTTTATACAGTTACTGAACATAAGAGAAAGTCGATTCAATGTTCAACGAGTTTAAGATATTTCAAGTAGCAAATTTCGTGAAAAAGTTATGTTGTATGAATTGTCTCGGTTCATTTTGCTTGGGCCTACTGTTAGCTCAGGGTTGAAATATAAATGAGCCACTATTTAAATAATTTCTACTCTTGAATTGGCCGGAGATTGTAGTATTGTATCTTCTGATGTGAATGCCTCTTGGAATTGTTAATGAATATTTCTGGAAATATACATGGGGGGCCGAGGGTCCTTCGTTTTAAGGATTACTGTCGAATAACTTTATTGATAGCCATTTCTTTTCTGAATTGTTCCAAAATGAAAAGGAAAGTCAAATACACATATCAACCCCGTTATTTTTCATCGTTTTTGTCTGCGTAATGTTTCATAAAGCAATGATACCGTTCAAGCATGTATAGTTACTTCAGCTAACACTGGATTAGGGATTTTAAAAATAAAAGGTCAATGGTTAGTTCGTAAGTGAAGAGCTACGTAAAAAGGGAATGAGTAATGATGGTATTCCATATAAAAACATAATTACAGCCAATAATGTTTGATATATGCAGATTACGAGGTAGGACAAGAGAAATTATTTTCTCACACCTTGTCGGATGATTATAGTACTTTATTTTTACTGACAACTTAGACATAAGGTAGTGTTAACATCCGTGAATTCAATTTCAATAAAATTCTTTTTGGTAGCTTGGGTGCTTTAAACGATAGGGAAGCTAGAAGCAATAAGGGCTTTACACAAGGGCTAGATACTGAAACATCAAAGACATGTTAACCTTTTAAAAATCCGTAAATACTAATTAACTACAAATATATTATGGCAATTTAAGCTAATTTCAGATATCCGGAGTTAAAGAGATCTTGGCAAATTATTTGTTTTCTCAGGAGAACCCTACACAATTGTTTGCAAATGTAGATGACATTTGACGGTGCAGAATTGATTGATTCCTTGGAAAATGTTCGCCATTGGTGACAGATAAAATTCGGTGCTTAAAATGAGGTGATTGAAGTTCAGGTACCTTGCAGGTATTACCGGGCAGATTAAATGGGACAATAAGCATGACAGTGATAACCGTTTCCTAGTACAAAAGCGTGGTCAAGACTTCAGGTTGTTAGTATGTATAAAACCAGTTTGAGCGCACATTTTTGGGTACTTTTATTGCTAAATCCCCTTTGGAACCACAATTGGTCATCGTTCTTAGTAGCGAAAAGGCATATAGAAAGGCTAATTTTGAGAAATCAATATCAGGATGTCCAAAATATAAAATATCTAGCAATGGAATTGAAATCAATTTAATTATGAGTAATATTATTTACTCATATGTCTATGCTATCCTTTTTGAGTTGAGTTGAATTTCAGTTTAGCGTCCCTTTCAGCAGCGAGGCTATGTGAGACGTGGACCTACTGATTAACGTGAAATCCGAACCACATGAGCTCCCGCCGGGAATCGAACCCGGGTCTCCCGCGCCAAGGGCGCGTACGCTAACCGCTTAGCCACGGAGGATCTCAACTATCCTTTTTTCACAGGTGAAATTGCACATAATAACTTGATTATAAAATGTAATATTGAACAACAATGAAATAATAAAACTTGTTGAATAAGCTAGATAACATTTTAAATAAAAGATATGTGCCTTAAAAAATACATTATTTAAGTTTAAGAAGTAGCATGTACTTATACGTTATTGTAGTAATAATAAATCGAATGGCTATATAAAATAGTTGTTTAGAATGGAGATTAAAACTGGTGTGTTATTCACATTAGGAGTAAAGATGGTGCTGTATTCAAATTAGGGGAAATTCATTGTACTTGCTATGGAAAATGTTCATGGGAGCTTTATGTATAAATTATTTACACCTAAAGTTAAGCCTCAACACACACACACACACACACACACACACACAACCGAAAGTATAAGAATAAAATTATATATATAATTTAACACAAGATTTAGATTATATATATAATTTAACTCTTATACTTTCCGTTTCATTTTTTATCTTTCCTCCTATAAAAAAGTTTCATTTCTTTTTTTAAACTCTTCTTTTTTAAATCAATCACAAAATATCTCTAGTAGCATTCCAGTTCTTTTTGCCCAAAACCTTATTAATGATTTACGTTAAACAGAGCTATTGGCAAATAGACAAATCTGGTAATTTTTATGTCCGTAGAGGGAATTTTGTACCTACTTTTCGACCAAAAGTAAATTTGATATATATTTTGACATTCACAAAAGACCACTTTTCAATTCTAATACCTTTCTAAAACCCCATTTGTTTTCTGTCACTCCTTGGAAAGTGCGGTTTGTTCTTTATTAGCTCTAAGAATGAAGAATTAGTTTATTTATTTTTATGACGTACCTAAGCGGCCATTGAGTAGAGCCTCGGGACAAATTTAAAAACCATTCTTTATAGACATGACCGCCCATTATGTGATAATGATAGGTTGTGATGCAGCGATTATATTTATAAGCCCGCCTGCATCGTGGAATTTTTAAGAATAGAAATTTTGCTTAATTTTTCACTTACCTTTGTTCTTCCGGTAAATGACACATCACTGCTTCCAAAAGGGACAGGATTCGCTTGTTTCGTTGCAGAAACCCAATGCGCTAGGGAATTTTATATTTAGTATTACGTTCATAGAGTTATTTTTCTCTACATCGTCAAACGTGCGACACAGTGAATTATAGTACGAAAGAAGTATAGAATTTTCCTTATTTTCTGGACGATTAGTTTACCTTCACGTTTTGAACTATTGCGTTTGAACTCGTGTGTGCATGTTAGTACTTTTATGCCTCAGAAATGTTCTTTTTTGATCAGGTTTCTACACAGCATTTCTCATTGTCATTGTATTTTTATTCGCATTTTCTATTTTACCACTTATTCCGATTTATAATAATAATAATAATAATAATAATAATAATTATTATTATTATTATTATTATTATTATTATTATTATTATTATTATTATTATTATTATCATTATTATTATTATTATCATTATTATTATTATTGATAACATTTTGTGTGAAAAATATTTAAGAAAATAATTTTTATTTGCCTTGTTCCAGCTTGAACTTACAATCTTAAGATCATTGATCGCTGTCTTTATGGATTAGACTATTATTCTACTCCTCCAGAAACTGGTTAGATGAATTTTGAATTTCAAATATTAGCATACAACTTATCTAACCAACGTTTTACATCCGTTTTTTTTTACTTCTACATTTTCTCATTCTTTTGACTCTTTCACTAATTCAGTTTCTACCTTGCTGAACCTAGTTTCCACATTTTCTTGTGTAATAATAAGGTTTATTACGAACTAGTCAATTTTTTCTCCATATATGCCGTTACTCATCCTCGTTTTACTTTTGCTAATCCTAGCTCCCTCTTCAAACTTTCCCCCTTTTTGGCTTCTCTTTATACTACTGTTAAACTTAGATTCTATTTTTCTCTTTTTTCTCTTCTCTTCCAACGCCTCCTTGCAAAGTCATATTACTTGAATATTAAAATGTCCTCCTTTAATTATCCTGAATTTGACTAGCGTTAACATGAAGTAATAAATCTATGATTTTTGCTATACTTGATTTTATGCTTATTTTTCCTTTCTGTTCTACTCTTCTCTGGACGTGTATGCAATAGAACGCTACTATATTTTCTTTAAATTCTCTCCCTCCCTTTTTTGTTTCTTTTCATGTCTCTCTTAATCTTATTCTCTGGATTTCTTTCTTTCTCTCATTGCTCGTATTTACTTTGCAATCTCCATTTTATTTTATATTTTACCAGGTTTATTTTGCAGTTTAACATATTTTACTTTCTCTTTAATATTTTTAATTTCACAATTTGCATTTTCTTTTATACTTCAAATTTTTTGGTTAAAGTTTATTATTTTTATTAACGCTTTAGATATTTTTAATTTCACAATTTACGTTTATCTTCTTAAACTTTGTAGCGCTCCCGCTTTTAACACATTATAACCGTATTTTAACACTCAACTAAAAATCTCCCCTTAAAAATAGTTACAGTATTGAATGGTTCGGTTAAACTCAATATAGTGGAGAACCTTAGAAGGTTTGATGCCAATTCAAAATCTCCTGAACCCAAATCCAGGAATCCAGAACTAAAGTCAATTACTAATGTCAAAGGAAATTCTAAATTCTTAAACATTCCAAAAATATACCCAAAAATGCCTTAAATGAATAGGACACTACGAATTTTTATTTAAAGTTAATAGCGTCAAAGCAGTTTGACAAACTTTTATTTTCTTTCTACTGATAAATATAACAATCGCTATGAATACTAAAAATTTATTTTAAATTGAAACCACAACTCTGAATAACTTTGTTTGTTTATTGTAAATATTCAATTTTAAATCTAACCACCAATAGCTGAGTCACTATATTCCCAATAGAGGTTTAATCAAATTTTCTTCAAAAAATTTAAAATAGTCTCAAAATAAGCAATGATTTAATTTCAAAGTGCTAAAATATTTCAATAGTTAATTAATTAGCCTTTAATCAGGTTTCAATTTCGCGCTCTTTCTCAACAATCAACAGCCAACTAGCTTTCTTAGGGTTCTCGCCATTAAACCATTAATATAATAATACCAAATCAAATACTTGCCAAAAAGCAACCAAAGAATTACAAAATATCCCGTATATTAATGGGAATGGCCTCAAAATTTAACAAACTTAAATAGCCTTATTTTTATCTCAGAAATATTATCCTCCTTTTAAATTGAGGAAAAACTCAGTTGTCACTATCTAGTTATAGTTGCCACTGTTTAGTTATTTTCTTTCAAATATAATTAACAGAGAATCAAAAATTGGTGTTACGCCAACCAGATCCGAATAATTCGATCTAAATGTAATAAAGAAGAGCAATCAATCCATTGTTAGTCAAAATACTAATCCATAAACGGAGCGAAACAGCAATTCAAAAAAACTACTAACGCAGCAATTTACACAGAGAGTAATCAAACACGCAATGAAGCGGCCTAAATACTACTGGAAAGCCATTTTAACAACTTTCAATGTGAAAAACAAAGTAGGTGGTAGCTCCCAGGAATTAATCCTCTAAATGTAATTCCAAAAAATACACTAACAAACTTCTGTGTACGATAATGAATTGAATAGTAAGTAATAATAACAAGATTGTACAAACAACGTCCAATAGCGGGAAATTCTAGATTTATAAAGTAGACCCCATAGTTCAAAATATAAATAAATGTCAAGACGTTAAATACCAGCAGCAAGCAGAAATCGAAAGCAATCCACGATATATATATATATATATATATATATATATATATATATATATATATATATATATATATTGCCCTTTATGTACCGCAATATTACAACACCTGGTCCTAATAAAACTCCTTTAAACAATTATTTTCTCCAGGTTCAAGTAGCAAAACGGAATTGGCATCAATCAGAAAAATATCGAGGTGAACTCCAGCCAGAATTCTTAAATTTTCGTTCAAAGATTTAGTGCAATTCCCTTTCGGCTAGAAAAATTAAGTAAACCAAAGAACTCAATGAAGAATTCATTCGAATCTAAACTTGCTGTTCAAATACAACCCTCCAATCAACTACCCAAGTTGTACCAGTTACTCCGATCGATGGTTCCTTTGCGTAAGGCAAAACAGTTGGTTGCCACATCAACACGCATCAAACCATTAATCTTCGTTCCTTCCGTGGATCTCATTGGAGAAGCGCGTCAAAACCACTTACACAGAAACGAGAAAGAATACTATAGTTGCCCGTTGACGTAATCACAAAGAAATTTTCTCTACAAAACGCACTATTTTTATTGTATTTATGTCGTTATTTTTCAAGTTCACAATCTTTCATTTTTCTTCGATTTTTTAAAAAAAATTCAAAAACAAATTTTAAAATTATATAATCTTAAGACAAGACATGAATGTAAAATCATAACGTAGCATTGTATTTTTATGGAATGTTTAAATACACAATTTTGATTTGTTCAGAATTTTCTTTTACATTTTATAAAACAAATGACATACATGTATGTATCTCAGGTAATGAGGAACAAAGCTAAATAAGAATGTTACACCATGCATGTGTTTGACAGAATAATCCAGGATACACAGTAAAACGAGAAAATATTTTAGTACTCAAAGGTTGATTTCTGCTCATGTTCAATAAAGTTTCACTAATATAGTTGCAATACCTACTCTGACAAATATCGGAAAGGAATTTGGGAATAGTTTAGGTTAACTGGAAATATATATATGCATTCGATTCAGCAATTTCGAGAGACGTTTAATGACAACGTTGCACATCATTTCAAATAACACTTTATATCTGAAGCATTTGGACGCACCTAGAGCAGAATCAGCATAAGTATTAAATCTGTTCTTTGCACAGAACAAAGTTACGAATTCTTTTTAAAATATTGTTTGTCAGTTTCACCTGGATTTGATTTGCTTAAGTATTTCAAAATGAGACTTGCAAAATATATCGAGCTAAATTATTAATACATCACAATAAGAATTTTAAAAGGAATAAAAACAACAATATTTTCGATAAAATAATAAAAGTCCATATAAAATTTTATTTTAAAATGAATTGAAACGGGACAACGTTCGGAGCAATTTCTGGTACTGGTCATCTAGGCGCGGTAAAACATGCTACCTCTGGTCATTTTATTTCTTTTAATTTTCGAAAATCACAATGCAAAATGAGTTAATTTGAATGCTGTAAAACAATATATTCAACAGTGAAGATATGTATTTTTTAACATTATTTACTCTTAAAGAGAAAATTGATTTGAATTAAGTGCCTCTTC
This sequence comes from Thermobia domestica, assembly GCF_964235325.1. Taxonomy (NCBI): domain Eukaryota; kingdom Metazoa; phylum Arthropoda; class Insecta; order Zygentoma; family Lepismatidae; genus Thermobia; species Thermobia domestica. Next base: position 255,515,579 of record NC_137462.1, on the reverse strand, counting down.
TGAAGACTTTCCGTTTTGTTTCCTTTTTCACTGACAAACATTTATCTTCAGTATTTTTCACAATGATATATTATAATGAATATGTAAAAGTTGTGGGACATTTTCAAATTTTGGGGGCAATTCTGAATCAGGAACGCTTAAAACGTTTAAAGGTGCTTTAAAAATATAAATAACTTATTTCGCTAATAAGTGCACAACATATTTTAATATTTAAAATTTCAAACGATTCTATTGAGCGTTTCCTCACTCCAGTAGTTAAGGTCTCTCATGTAACATTCGTTGCTTTGAAACCGAGATAAAATAAGGAAGTTTTCTTTTCAAAATAATAAAGTCGTACATATGTATATTGTACAACCTGAATGATATAAAAGTATATCATAAAACAGAAAATAATTAGATATACCACAGAGCTACTAAAAAGGTAGTGGTGTTATTTTCGTGTTTCCTTTCTCTTATAATTGTCATTTTCCCATTAGAGTGTCATAGAAATTATTCCTTTCTGAAGTCTATGTTGAAACAATAACTCGAATTGTTCTCGATGTTCGTTTGAGAAGTTCCAAAATTTCTTCAAACCTGCTACTCGTATTCATGCACTGTATATTACAAAAGTCAAAATTGTATGCCATATATGCTAGATGCTCAAAATTTGTTCACTGAAGCTAAGCTTTATTAGTTTTTTTGTCCAAGGTGGAACAATTCTCGGGAGCTTCAAAACTCTTACAAATGTAGTTTTGTAATTAACTCTAATAACGTTTGTATTTTATAATTTGATTACTTTATCCATACTGTTATTATTTTATTAATCCACGTCTCAATGAATGTGCCAACACTTTAGCCAAACTGCATTCTCGGCACAAATTTAATGAACTAGCTAAGAAATCCACTAAGCTGGAGGCAATACCTTTAGACTGATACCTCTTTAGTATAGTAAATAATTCTAATATGCCTTTCAAAAACAAACACGCAATTTTCATAAAGAGTATTCATATTTTTCTTATATTGTAAACCGTGCACACAATCTAAAGATCATTCATGTCGCAACTACTACTTACCTGCGTTTTCCTCTGAAACAAGAAAATGGCATTTTATATCTAAATAATCCCATACATTATAAAGTTATATGTTCCCAATTGTAGCGTAATTTATATAACAACATATTCAATCTCTTAGAAATTAAGCAAGAACTGTACTTAGTCTGAAATAATTATAGATACCAGGTATATGTTGTCATCTGGATATTTGTTCGGTGCTGCCACCTGTTAAAATTGACATAATTATGTAAACTTATATACTGCATATTCTAGTTAAGCTACTGGTCGGAGCCGGTTGTCAAATTTGCATGTCTAAAATATTTGTTGCAAGAAGTGTGAAGTTGAGAAGTGAAACGTGGAATATAGCTTGGAAGAGTAGACAAGTGATTCAGAAGTATGTTGGCATTTATAGGTTAATTTCTAGAGCTATTTCCTTTCTATTATTTACTTGTAGAATTTGTCCTTTCGTACATCGGTTTTCCATTCCCAATCAACATACGACCATACACATATTGTATAGAATCCAGTTTATGTATCCCCCCCTCTATAAGTGCTCCAATTCCTTTCATTGTGTCCAGCATATTTGTAGTTGTAAAAACACATGACAGATGCAACCCAACTTACACGATTTTTTTCTCGGGACTGAGAGCAGTTAGTAGCACTTAGGCAGGTAAAATTGCATAGTAGGTTACTATCAAAAGAGTTCTATATTCTAAGATCAATCTATGATTCTGATCGTGTTGTCCAATGTACACTATATATTATCCTCAATATTTTTGTGAATGTAATATATCATTTCATTATATTCAGTATATTCAAAGATATAAAGACCCTGACCACACATATATCAGAAAATCCTTGAAAATACATGAAAATATGATATCTATAAAAACTGTAGGGAATAAATGTCTAAATTATTGTCACCATTGACAGACCTTTTCCAATTGTCCTCACTAGAACATTTTTTTCTTTCTGGAGAGGTGAAGACTGCTTGGAGCACTGAATATATATTGAAATTGAAATTCAGAGAATTAAAAACGTTTTGAAACTGCCTACGATTTGAACCTGGGTCTCCCAAATAGAAGTTAAATCCACTAAGCACTTATCTACACTGTCACATCATCTTCCACTCAAACTATTTGCTAGTTAAGATCGTCTCGTGTAGGACTATACACAATATATTAATGCTTGTATAAACACACGTTTCATATCTGTGTTTCACGATAATAAGGGCGCCCGCTGCGAGGCTCTTCTTCGATATTCGTATCTACATCTTTAAAATATTTCACCCACCTCCTAACACAGCTGGCACCCTTGCACACATCTCCGTAGGCACGCTGTAGTCTGCAGTGCAATTCAGAAGCAGATTGGTCCTCTTTAATAAGGAATTCGATCGTAGTTCACTGTCGAAGTGAAACATACCCCCATTTTTAAAATCCCGGATATGGCCATGTGCTAGAAATAAACAGTGTCAACGTCTGGAAAGAAAGAAGGAAAGATCTGTACATTGAGATGATATACTTGGTTTGACTTACAACTAAAGATTACGGTTGTGAAAACCTGTTGCTCACGACCTTCAGTATGCCTCTGGTATTTCGCCAGTTCTGATCAGTTAAAGAAGTATCCTCGGAAACCGAAGCAAAAGATGAACTTGTTTATTTCATGTAATGACACTCCTGTTCATTAAAAACTGGAAATTTCTTGAAAGATTAAGTCCAAAAAATTTAACTTACGTACATCATAATTAACGGGAATCTGTAAATAGGGTATTACATTCTCCTGTGTTCTTATATGGACTCTAACTGCAAGACGTACTTACTCACCGTTAGCTGAGCGTGGTGCTTCACTGAATCTTTATAAAAATCTTCCAAACTTTAATATCAATGGTATGAAATTCGGTCTCAAATCGCTTGATATGATGACGTACATGAAGATATGATTAAATAATTAAAAGATAAATATTTGTTACATATTTAATTTGTCGTTTTTATACTTTGCAGTTAAAACTGTTGTTTGCTGCTGTATTATATATTTTCTTTTAATTTTAGTTCCAAAGAATATTCATAAGACTTTTCCGTCAAAAATCTCTGGACTAGTAAGGGACACTTGGATGGCTGTAAAATTAGACTAAAATAATAAATATGCAATTAGAAATTTATACAATGAACTAATTTCGTATATGATTTGTACAAGTAACATTTAGTAAAATTAATTACACAGTATATATATCATTAGATAATGTTCAATCAGTGCAATGAAGATCACTTTATTTAGTTTACCATCTCGAATATATTTATCCGTCACTAAGTGTAACCAAGACTTGTTCATAGTTTTATGAAAATTTCTTTGTCATTTTCGTTTTAACTAATTATTGTCCAGTATGATATTTTACAATATCTGACAAGTGGCTGAATAAAAGAAGTTCATAATTTCCATAGCTAAGAAACAACAGAGCTGTGATAGGATTTAACGTGTCAATAAAAATTCCAGGCAATCTTTAACAAGATAAACTGATCATCTGACATTCAGTCAGTTATCATCAGCTGCTTTCTTTTCGAAATGAACTGTTGACAAAAAAAAAGTATCCCATTCCGTTTACAGTGAGATTCTTAATTTCACTTATTTTTCTTGAAGATGGTTAATGGAAAATGAAGAAAGGAAGAAAATTGAGTGGGCTATACATGATATTGAACCATTCTACTAAGAATCCTTATAGAATCGAAATGTTACATGTCTCACGTGGTTATGTGTTAACAAATGAAGCAATGAAATTAACATTTTCCTAAGTTATAAAATTGTATGGTACACAAGGCAGGCAGACAGTCCCGTTTTGATATAATTTGTTTGTGGACATGGAAAGACTAACAATGAAAACACTGCCCATATCAAACGTAAAAGTATTATCACTAACAGTTATCACGACAGAAGGTTCTGTAAGAACGAGCTCTGAGTCTTCCATAAACTGTTATAATCTAGAACGGACAGTCATATTAACATTACTGTACACTCATACTTGTCTTACTATAATTATAGATATATCGATTATAATAAGATTCGAGACATAGATAGGAGAATAATGGAAAAATCAAGAGCATAGAGAAAATAAGAATAAAACGAAGTTCTAACTCGAGTGACTGAGGAAAGAAAAATACATAAGTTGATAGCAAAAAAATAAAAGAAATTGTTTTGGAACGTCCATATATGAATTACTTTATAATATATATCTTGAAAGGATTAATGTGTGGAAGGAGAAAGAAGGGAACAAAAAGGTGTCAGCTTGATCGAAATTTCTGATACCTTAGGAAAAATGAAGGGTGACAATAGAAATGAAAGATTGGTTTGCTGTCAGTAACAACCAATGCGGCAGAATAATGATGATGATGGTAAGGTTACTGTTATGCTCACAATAAAATACATCGGATTGTTCTCTTCATCTTGATATATAGCAATGCCTATTCTTTAGATAAAAAAATTAGGATTATTTATGCGTTATATTGATGTTTTAACAAAATATACATAACAATACAGGGAAGAAATGTTCCTATTTACAAATTTTGGTTGAACAGATGTATGGAACGCATTTTAAATGGCGAACGAAAATGTTGTTGTTATTATTTCTAGCAGGTGTAGTACTACTGTAACTGAACGTATATACGCCAGTGCAGCAAAATAACTCACGTGTTCAGCATAATTATAATCTTACTATCATCATCAGTGTTCTGAGACACTGACAGGTCCAGAAATTAAATAAATCTTTCATTTCTATTCTCAGCCTTCGTTTTAGTTAAAAAGTCAGAATTTTTATCGAGTTCATACATTCTTCTTCCTTTCTTCTTCCTTCCAGAATTTAATCCTTTCAATTATCTCTTGTAAGGTACTTTATCCTTAGTTACTCTTCTGATAAACTTCATTCTGCTACCAACATTAATATTGTTTTCCCCTTCAATCTCCCATTCAGAACAATTTATGGATGATTCACAACTCGTTCTTAAAGCCACTTTTTCCAGAGTTGGCATTTACTAAGTGAGTGGTGACAACTGTTTGGTAATAGCATTTACTACAGCAAAAAAAAAATGTTTGTTGTGCGGAGTGTTCCCCCTATTAATTTTCATCCTGCCCCGACTCAAGCTATTTCAAAACGGGACTAACTGGCTCGTGCATCATAGAATACTTACGACTTACAAAAATGTGAATTGTACTGTAATGTTCATTAACACACAACCCTACCCAAAACAAGCAAAATTTCGATTATAAAATGCTGCTTACTAGAATTATTTGTAGATTCTAACAGATGCCTAACAGTATGGTTGTTTAGTAATATCGATCGTTTTCAATTTTAGTACAACCACGTGTTTGGTCTTTTGACCTAATTTATCACCTTTGATGAGGTGTTATTATCCTATATCGTTATATGGGCGTATACAGGGGTTCATTACCTTTCATAAGATATGGGTATATTAATGCACCCCCAGGAGGGTTACCTTGGACCACCCTTTAATTTTGGAAATAACCCAATTTAAACATTCGGTATAATAGTATAGGACCCTAATATATATTAATGTAATTTCGTTCCCTTTTAGGGGTACAAAATTGCCAAAATATAAATGTAAGCAATACGTTGTACCACGTGTTTCGTTTTTTTACCTAATCTATTCCATTGGACGAGGTCCTATTACCTTATACGTTATATGGTCACGTATGGGGATTCATTTCCTATCATAAGACATAAGTACATTTGTGCACCCGGGAGGGGTACTTTGACCCACTCCTTTAATTTTGGAAATTGTCCCTTTTATATGTTTGGTATTATAGTATAGTATAGGACCCTAATATAAATTACTATAAATTTTGGTGGTCCACCTCCTTCCCTTTCATGGGTACACAATTGCCAAATTTTAGTACAACCACGTGTTTGGTTTTGGCTCAATTTATCCCCTTGGATGAGGTCCTATTACCTTATATGGTTATATGGTCATGTATATATTGGTCCATTTCCTATTATAAGACATGGGTACATTGATGCACCCTTTAAATTTTTGGAAGGGGTACCATGGCCAACCCCTTAAATTGTGGAAATTTTCCAATTTGAGCATTCGGTATCATAGTACATGCCTCAACATGTATCATGATAAATTTGGGTGGTCCACCTCGTTCCCTTTTAGGGGTACAAAATTGCCAAAAATATAAACGTAAGCAATACGTTGTACCACGTGTTTGGTTTTTGGCCCAATTTCTCCCCTTTGATGAGGTTCTATTACCTTATATGGTTATATGGTCATGTATATGGGTTCATTTCCTATCATAAGACATGGGTACATTGACGCACCCTTTAAAAATTTGGGAGGGGTATCTTGGCTCATCCACTCGGTTTTAGAAATTTTTTAATATAAGCATTTGGTATCATAGTACAGGACTTCAATATGTACCACTATAAATTTGGATGGTCCACATCGTTCCCTTTCATGGGTAAAGAACTACCAAAAAATCAAATTTCGGAGGTTATTGACACCTATTTAGCACGTTATATGGGTATGTACAGAGGTTTATTACCTTTATATGTTTATGTTCCCTTTTAAATTTGGGAATTATCAAATAACAAAATTTGGTAAACGTTTTCTAGGACCCATTGGTGTTCCTCTTATGACCAAATATTCAAAATTGAAAGGTTATTGACCGGCTTTATTATTGAATAAGTACAGGATTTATTACTTTTTCATAAGACACAGGTGTATTTGCGTACCAATCTTAAATTTTGGGAGGAGGTACATTTCTTATTGTCACGTGATGATTGAGTATGATCACGTGATCAGTTATTAACCTATGATGGGATTAGGAGTCCAGAACATTGGTACATTGAAACTTTGTAGGATAATTTGAGAATGCGTCATTGGTTTTGATTATTCCCGCCAAATATAAACGTAAGCAAGACGTTGTACCACGTGATTGTCCTTGATGAGGTAGTGTACAGGGATTCATTTCCTTTGTTGTGGTACTTCTTAAGTTTGAGTACACACACACTTCTAGAAAACAGTTGGTTCTACTCAGGTAAACAATTGACGGACATTATTGACCTTATTGAACATATAATGATATGATTAACTCTAAGACTTAGGTATATCAAGAGAAGTATACTTTAAATTTGGGAATGGTGATAAACAGAATTTTAACATAAGGTGCGAAATTTGAAACAATACATTGAACTTTAGTCACAGCTCATAGTCTAAGATCATTGGTGGTGATTGATTTGAAATCTGATAGCTAACCTTATTGAATCTTATGACTCATAGACGAAAGGCAATACATGCTACAACAGTTTGAAATTTAATCATAAGGTGATGTAATCTGACACTAGCAAAGTTATTGTTAATGCAATTTGATTGGATGATCACTATCTTTCCTGCAATCTGATTGGTTGATCACTATCTTTCGTGCAATCTGATAGGTTGATGAGTTTTAAATCTTTTTCTGCATTCAGTTTTGTTTTAACATTTAAAAAGTTTTTGAATTTTTTTTGTTTGAAACTTTGGTTTGAAATTTTTCGTTTTAAAAAAATTTTTTGTTTGAAAATTTTCAAAATTTTGTTTGGGATTTTTTCGTTTGAAATTTTTGTTTGAAAATTTTTGTTCGAAAATTTTGTTTAAAATTTTTTTGTTTGAAATTTTTCGTTTCCAAATTTTTTGTTTGAAATTTTTTGTTTCAAAATTTTGTTTGAAATTTTTTTTTCGCTTCAAAATTTTGTTTGAAAATTTTTCGTTTGAAATTTTTTGTTTGAATTTTTTTTCGTTTCAAAATTTTGTTTCAAAGATTTTTTTTGTTCTAAATTTTTGTTTCAAAGTTTGGTTTGACATTTTTAAAAGTTTGTGCTGTCATTAGTAAAGAACCAGAACTGTTTAGAACTAAAACCTCTGGCAACATTGTGGTGCAATAGTACACGTCAGAACATGATAATGCAACGTCATCAGTTTTTCATCATATATAAGTATCGTTCGAGTTAGTATTCATGATAACATCATCATGGCTACTTGTCTGCAGTTTCTAAACACGCGTGATGTGATGAAATCATTTACCAAGATTACTGATTTACAAGAGAATGTACCTTATAGAATCTTAGCTAGCCAAATGATCCCTACAAAGTTTGGATTAAGAATCGTAGTGAAGCTTGAAAATGATAAGAATATAATTTTACCAGCAAGATATTTACCCATGGAAGCATCAAAACAGGAAGAACTGCTGCGTTTCTTAAATTCTGGATCTGTATCTTTATGTTACAAAGGATTCTTGGGTCGAAGTCATCAACTTGAATTTAGTACACAGCCAGATTCGTCAGCAATTGTGATGAAATCATGAATTCAAACGTCAGCACATTAGACGTAGTTGTATGAATTTGGTTGGTCGGCATGACGTCAGCAGCTGTGATGAAACTATAAATTCAAACGTCAGCACATTCCTTACCAATGACGTCAGCAATAACTATAAACCAGCAAATACAGTGTCATTTGAGCAAGTGCTTTTCAGGAGGAAAGATGTGTACTTCTAACGATAAAGAGTTCATCTTCGCAAGCTATTATCCAATAAATATATTTCAAACAAAACATGTGATGATTGGTATCAGTGCTAGAACATTTGAACCTGTGTTTCGATTGGGCAAAGCAGAACAATTTGGTGTACAACTGACCTGTGAAGAATGGCAAATATTATGTTCACGAATCGACCTAATGAACGATTATTTTCATGATGAGCTAAATGTGACCATAGTCAAATCATTAGGCTCAAATCATGAAGTGGTGCTGCGTACAGTCCTCGAAGAGAAGATGGTGCTGTTACGTAAAAAGAGTACATTTCATGTCCCTCGCAACATGGTGTATCTAACACAAACGGAATGGAACAAATTCATCAGCGTATTTCAGTGTGTGAAACATGCAGTGGAAGTGTGCAACAAAACAAGTATATTCCTGAAAAAGTACTATTTTGAAAAATGTGTTATGCATATTGTACAACATGTATCTAGATATTGTGATGGTTGTCAACATCGTTCGTGGGTGCATACCTGCATTGATAAACAGTTTATTTGTGATCAAATGGACATTGAGTTTCCACCAATTGATATTGCAATAGACCTTAAAAGACTTCAACTGGAATTAAAATTATATGCTAAAGACAAACTAGTGCAAGAAGTTCAAAATACATTGTATCGACAATATCCAGAACCACTATCTGGTATGGATGTATGTGGAGTGTAATAAAATGATCCATTTCTATGAATTGTGTTTTTTTCATTTCAAGTACAACCCTATATTCTGACGTGTACTATTGCACCACAATGTTGCCAGAGGTTTTTGCTCTAAACAGTTCCGGTTCTTTACTAATGAGTGCACAAACTTTTAAAAATGTCAAACCAAACTTTGAAACAAAAATTTAGAACAAAAAAAATCTTTGAAACAAAATTTTGAAACGAAAAAAAATTCAAACAAAAAATTTCAAACGAAAAATTTTCAAACAAAATTTTGAAGCGAAAAAATTTTGAAACAAAAAATTTCAAACAAAAAATTTGGAAACGAAAAATTTCAAACAAAAAAATTTTAAACAAAATTTTCGAAGAAAAATTTTCAAACAAAAAATTTCAAACGAAAAAAATTTTCAAACAAAAATTTCAAACGAAAAAATCCCTAACAAAATTTTGAAAATTTTCAAACAAAATTTTTTTTTAAAACGAAAAATTTCAAACCAAAGTTTCAAACAAAAAAAATTCAAAAACTTTTTAAATGTTAAAACAAAACTGAATGCAGAAAAAGATTTAAAACTCATCAACCTATCAGATTGCACGAAAGATAGTGATCAACCAATCAGATTGCAGGAAAGATAGTGATCATCCAATCAAATTGCATTAACAATAACTTTGCTAGTGTCAGATTACATCACCTTATGATTAAATTTCAAACTGTTGTAGCATGTATTGCCTTTCGTCTATGAGTCATAAGATTCAATAAGGTTAGCTATCAGATTTCAAATCAATCACCACCAATGATCTTAGACTATGAGCTGTGACTAAAGTTCAATGTATTGTTTCAAATTTCGCACCTTATGTTAAAATTCTGTTTATCACCATTCCCAAATTTAAAGAATACTTCTCTTGATATACCTAAGTCTTAGAGTTAATCATATCATTATATGTTCAATAAGGTAAATAATGTCCGTCAATTGTTTACCTGAGTAGAACCAACTGTTTTCTAGAAGTGTGTGTGTACTCAAACTTAAGAAGTACCACAACAAAGGAAATGAATCCCTGTACACTACCTCATCAAGGACAATCACGTGGTACAACGTCTTGCTTACGTTTATATTTGGCGGGAATAATCAAAACCAATGACGCATTCTCAAATTATCCTACAAAGTTTCAATGTACCAATGTTCTGGACTCCTAATCCCATCATAGGTTAATAACTGATCACGTGATCATACTCATATTTGACAATGATTTACCCAAAGAACAATTACCAATTATTGATATGACAATAAGAAATGTACCTCCTCCCAAAATTTAAGATTGGTACGCAAATACACCTGTGTCTTATGAAAAAGTAATAAATCCTGTACTTATTCAATAATAAAGCCGGTCAATAACCTTTCAATTTTGAATATTTGGTCATAAGAGGAACACCAATGGGTCCTAGAAAACGTTTACCAAATTTTGTTATTTGATAATTCCCAAATTTAAAAGGGAACATAAACATATAAAGGTAATAAACCTCTGTACATACCCATATAACGTGCTAAATAGGTGTCAATAACCTCCGAAATTTGATTTTTTGGTAGTTCTTTACCCATGAAAGGGAACCATGTGGACCATCCAAATTTATAGTGGTACATATTGATGTCCTGTACTATGATACCAAATGCTTATATTAAAAAATTTCTAAAACCGAGTGGATGAGCCAAGATACCCCTCCCAAATTTTTAAAGGGTGCGTCAATGTACCCATGTCTTATGATAGGAAATGAACCCATATACATGACCATATAACCATATAAGGTAATAGAACCTCATCAAAGGGGAGAAATTGGGCCAAAAACCAAACACGTGGTACAACGTATTGCTTACGTTTATATTTTTGGCAATTTTGTACCCCTAAAAGGGAACGAGGTGGACCACCCAAATTTATCATGATACATGTTGAGGCATGTACTATGATACCGAATGCTCAAATTGGAAAATTTCCACAATTTAAGGGGTTGGCCATGGTACCCCTTCCAAAAATTTAAAGGGTGCATCAATGTACCCATGTCTTATAATAGGAAATGGACCAATATATACATGACCATATAACCATATAAGGTAATAGGACCTCATCCAAGGGGATAAATTGAGCCAAAACCAAACACGTGGTTGTACTAAAATTTGGCAATTGTGTACCCATGAAAGGGAACGAGGTGGACCACCAAAATTTATAGTAATTTATATTAGGGTCCTATACTATACTATAATACCAAACATATAAAAGGGACAATTTCCAAAATTAAAGGGGTGGGTCAAAGTACCCCTCCCGGGTGCACAAATGTACTTATGTCTTATGATAGGAAATGATTCCCCATACGTGACCATATAACGTATAAGGTAATAGGACCTCGTCCAATGGAATAGATTAGGTAAAAAAACGAAACACGTGGTACAACGTATTGCTTACATTTATATTTTGGCAATTTTGTACCCCTAAAAGGGAACGAAATTACATTAATATATATTAGGGTCCTATACTATTATACCGAATGTTTAAATTGGGTTATTTCCAAAATTAAAGGGTGGTCCAAGGTAACCCTCCTGGGGGTGCATTAATATACCCATATCTTATGAAAGGTAATGAACCCCTGTATACGCCCATATAACGATATAGGATAATAACACCTCATCAAAGGTGATAAATTAGGTCAAAAGACCAAACACGTGGTTGTACTAAAATTTGGCAATTGTGTACCCATGAAAGGGAACAAGGTGGACCACCCAAATTTATAGTGATACATACTAGGGCTCTATACTATTATACCAAATGTTTAAATTGGGCAATTTCTAAAATTGAAGGGGTGGGCCAGGGTACCCCTCCCGGGGGTGCACCAATATATCAATGTCTTATGAAAGGTAATAGACTCCTGTATACGCTCATATAAACATATAAGGTAATAGGACCTCATTCAAGGGGATAAATTAGGTCAAAACCAAACACGTGGTACTACGTATTGCTTACGTTTATATTTTGGCAATTTGGTACCCCTAAAAGGGAACGAGGTGCACCATCCAAATTTATCATAATACATATAAGGGTCCTATACTATAATACCAAATGTTTAAATTGGGCAATTTCCAAAATTTAAGGGGTGGGCCAAGGTACCCCTCCCAAATTTTTCAATGGGTGCATTAATATACCCATGTCTTATGAAAGGTAATGGACCCCTGTATACGCCCATATAACTATATAGAGTAATAACACCTCATCCAAGGGGATAAATTAGGTCAAAAACCTCCGAAATGTGAATTTTTGGCAATTTTTTACCCATGAAAGGGAACGACATTGACCCCAATACTGATAGAGGTACATACTGTGGTCCTAGGCTACCACACCAAATTTTTAGATTTGGCAATTTCCAAAATTTAAGGGGTGGGCCAAGGTACCCCTCCCAAATTTTTCAAGGGGTGCATTAATATACCCATGTCTTATGAAAGGGAATGGACCCCTGTATACGCCCATATAACCATATAGGGTAATAACACCTCATCCAAGGGGATAAATTAGGTCAAAAACCCCGAAATTTGACTTTTTGGCAATTTTTTACCCATGAAAGGGAACGACATAGACCCCCAATACTGATAGAGGTACATACTATGGTCCTACCCTACCATACCAAATTTTTAGATTTGGCAATTTCCAAAATTTAAGGGGGTGGTCCTATGTACCCCTGCCAAAATATAGGGGGTTGGCCATGGCACCCCTGCCAAAATTTAGAGGGGTTGGTCCTATGTACCCCTAGGTCATTGACCCCGGCCAGGGACCATGGGTCCTGAGGCAGGGACCCAGGGGCCAAAAAGTTCGGCAAAGTGACGCGATTACTACTATAGTTGAGATCTCACCTTGCGGAAACTAAGAAGTAAAGGAATGAGAAGTTCAGTTCACATAGTATTTCCAAGTGAGAAATACGATAGAAAGGCATAATTACATCCTGTGGCTATTTACGATTTTGTTTCGGAAGAGGTTTTCCTAACTTTCGGGTGGGGGAGCTTTGCCTGGAAATGTGAAAATTCTGCAAGATATTTCAGTTATTTTATTATAGTAAGTAAGATTTCGGGGGGGGGGGCTTAATCCCGGAAGTCGCCCTAAATACACCACTGATTACGTCATAGTTATAATAGCTATTGCTTTTCTCAGCTAAATCTAACACATCAAGTATCTGTAGTCGCTCGCCGAAGACTGAACTTCACATTGAGAACTCTATAGAGAACGCGTTACTGTTTGTTGAAGCAAAAAGAAGGCAACCCAATATATCCTGAGTCTACTGAGAACGTGTTAGTATCTTACCTTTGAAATAAATTTCTCAGTATATAAAGTATTTTCATTGTGAGATTTGGGAGGGGGGCTTGGAAGAAATTTCCGGGCTTTAAGCCCCAAATAAGATTTAGTGACGCCACTGTACATATAGTCGTCTTCTGAAAATCAAAACGAAATTAGGTAAGTAAATATGTATATTTTTAACTAAAGTACTTACATACTGAACTTACATACTGTTACGATACTATACGTCGGAGGTCCCTGGTTCGATTCCAACGACAGACTTTTGATTTACCTCATCTACTTCGCTGGATTATTTTTATTTTTTTTTCTTTCCTCGGAAAGTTCAATTATGTAGTCTCAAGCTTCCTAGAAGCATATTTGTATACCTTTGTGTTTTATTAAAAGATAAGTGCAATTGCAGATTCCTTTAACCTCATATAAAGTCACTACCCTTGTTTGTTTTCCTACCTTTGTGCAACTTATCAACTTTCTACTTGTGTCTGGCTACGTTTCCATTTCTTGGCAGTGTCACTAGTCTGCGTTTGAGCACATTGCTCACATTCAACTTATCTGTAAATATCTCGAGCGACCAGTTAGCTTTTCTCTAGCTGACTCATTCGATTGCCTCAACTAAAAGTTATTGTCTGGTAACTACGTCAACGATTATTAAGTGTGTATTTTGTATTTTCTACTTTTCGCTAGGTTTAGCTTTGCACTTGAAATTCCTCAGAACGTACAATTCACGAACACGGTGTTAGGAGAAGGTGAGTTATGGAGTGACCATATTTGGTATTGAGGAAATCACTAGGTGTGGTTTGAGGCCTCAGTCCGGGAAACAAAAGTGGATGGTGAGTGTTTCTCGGGCACTTCGTTTGGAGTTAGAAGGACAGCAACGAGCCAGCGAGAGAGGGAGGAGAAGAATGGAGTAACTAACTTTGAAGAAGGTACTGTTTATTTCGTCGAAACAATAAGTGACTACGCCAGACTAATTACTCTTATACTTTATTGTCCTTATCCTATCTGCTGCACTTTTAAAAACAAATTTGAGTATGAGTTATGATTTCTAAATACCATGAGCTACATTTCCCACATGCTTTAGTTGTAGAATTATCTTTCAGATGAGATTTATTTCTATATTCCAGCGCTAGTTGCTGGTGGTGGAGAAGATACCCCAAAATCTAGTCATCTATCGGTCTCATAATGACCAAAGCGATAGATGATATCAAGCTAAATATAACTACTATTTAGTCTTGTTTCAATACAATACAAAGTCTCACATCACAAAAACAGACACTTTTTACTAAGTCCATTATTTCCCTTAAATGACTATATACAGGGTGAGGCACGTAAAACCGGCCCGTCGTAATATTCTGGTATATTGTGTTTTTGGCAACACTTAAATAATCTACCTTCCTACCAAGGGATGGCGTGTCTAGGTCGGGTCGACTTACGTGACCTGCAGCAGTGGCGTGCAGCCACAGCCATTGAAACTTGTCGAAACCAGTTGAGAAAAAGGCCTCGTTGTGTTAAGCCAGGTGAGTGTCAGTGTGTGATAATGCCGTATTCGATACCCGAGCGTGTTGCCATTTTTGAAGGGTTCATTCTAACTGGATCTTTTGTGAAAACAAAGAATTTGTTTCGGGAGAAATTTCCAGGACGTTCTGTGCCAGCAAAAAGCACCATTCAGGAATTGATTGAAAAATGGCGGCGTACAGGATCGGTTCAAACTGCTCCCAGGAACAGACGACCATCTGTATGCACACCTGAATTAAAGATGCAGGTGGAGGTGATAATGACAAGAAGTCCTCGAAAGTCAACCAGGAGATTGAGTCAACAGGTTCATGCGAGTGAGAGAAGTTGCAGACGTGTTTTAAGGGGACTGAAGTTAAAACCGTACCGAATAAGTGTTGTGCAAGAACTGAAGAAGCCTGACCTGCAGAAGAGGGTGCATTTCTGTTCATGGCTGTTGAGCAATGTTGCCAGTGGTTTCTTGGATCCACTAATGCTCATCATGAGTGACGAGGCGTGGTTCCACCTGTCTGGGTACGTAAATTTCCAAAACAACCGGTATTGGTCGACAGAAAATCCACACGCAATCCACCAGGTACCCTTACATGATGAGAAGATTGGTGTTTGGTGTACCATTTCCGCCACACGCGTTATTGGGCCCATATTCTTTGAGACGACAGTGAACAGTGACGTGTATATGGGAATCCTGGAGGAGTTTTATACACACTTGACCGAAGAGGAGCGTCAGTTATGTTACTTTCAGCAGGATGGTGCAACATGCCACACATCAGCTGCATCATTGTCCCTTGTGCATGAGATGTTTACACCAGAGAGGACAATCAGCAAAGGCTTATGGCCTCCTCGGTCACCAGACTTGTCCACGTGTGACTTCTACTTATGGGGACTGTTAAAGGGAAGAGTATACGAAACAAATCCACACACAATTGAAGAACTCAAGACCAGGATCCAGGATGTCACCAATAGCATTACAACACAAGAACTGACAAGGGTATATATGAATCTCCTCAATCGTTCTCACATGTGTGTTGAAGTGGGCGGAGAACACTTTCAGCACCTGCTGTGAAGGCTGCTGTGAAGGTGAGTAGTCATATTCAATACATTACATTTCATTTATGTATTGTAGTTAACCATATTCAATACATTTCATGTGCCGCACCCTGTAGTAAACAACATGAAATAAAACACAATGCTCAAATTGGTTATATTTACATATTATCCATACACTGAATAACTACGTTTCGATTCTGTTTCTTTTCCCACTCCCTCTCTCTTTTGCAGGTACCGTAAGACGCGCTTACTTTGCACACGATTTAAGGAATTTTGAAGAAAATCGCATGTATCTTAGAAACGTTATAATTTAAAACACTGTATTTTAAACATATGATAGCTAGATATATGTGGAAAACATTCGTATAAGTTCATTAGTAAACATTCAGCATGACTATAGTTACTGAAATATAAACTTTGGTGAAAAGTAGGGATGGCCAAAATTTTGTTTTCCGGAATCGGAAAATTTACTTTCCGGAATTCAGAAAAAAATCCGGAATTCGAGAAAATTCCGGAATTCGGAAAAATTCCGGAATTTAGAAAAATTACGGAATTCGGAAAAAATCCGGAATTCAGAAAAATCCGGAATTCGGAAAAATCCGGATTTCGGAAAAATTCCGGAATTCAGAAAAATCCGGAATTCGGAAAAATTCCAACATTCGGAAAAAACCGCAATTTAGAAAAAATCGGAATTTTTCCGAAATCCGGAATTTTTCCGATTTTACTTTCCGGATTCCGGAAAGTAAGAATTCTGGAATTGGCCATCCCTAGCTAGTAGCTGTTAAAAGAGAAACACAATAACGAATATATATACTGTATTAGTTTCTTGTAGTTGGATATGTCTTTATCACTTATGTAGACAATTGCTACTGCAGTTATTTACTGCTTTATGAGAAAGGTCTTATTTTCACACACAAAAAGGTCGCCGGTATGTCTCAAACATTATCACGTTCCCACCTGCATCTGCTCGAAAGCACTGCAAACTACTTTTTAACCAGGCGAAAGGCACTGAAGGAAAAGAAACCTCAACAAATATTCTAATAACATTCGCTTATTGTCAACATACCTACAGTGAGCGCAGAAAGTGTTCGTACACCGTGCATACTTTATATTGAAAACAGCTAGCATGAGAACGGGAGGTGGAAAATATATATACCTAGTATAACCAGAATTAAGACTACACATTCATACATTTTATTTCTATATACAAGAGAAAGGCCAAACAAACACAATCACTGCTTTGTTCAGAAGAAAAGAGAGAATTCCTTTTTTGTAAACGCAAAAAGTCACAGTACACTTATGCTTGAATTAGTGCTTATAAAGTATATTACGTTATTTAATATTTTGTGGGATTACCCTGTGCGTTAATGATTGTCTGTAGTCTTCGTGGCATTGATTTCACCAGTAGTAGTTCGTAGTTCTGTAGCTTCGGGACTGATTATGTCCCATTCTTCTTTAATAGCTCTTCTCAGGCCTTCTTTAGTGTCTTCGGATAGCTGTGCCTTCTGATTCTTGTCTCCAGAACAGACCATAGACGTTCTATGGGGTTCATGTCTGGGGATTGGGGAGGTGTGTGAAGCTGTTTCAAGGTATTATAGAGTAGCCACAATCGAGTATTTTCCGCTGTATGTTTGGAGTCGTTGTCTTGCTGAACAATAAATTGTTTTCAAGAACCATCTTCTGCGCACTAGTATGGAGATTTTCCTTTAATATGTTAATATACGCTTTGTGGATCATCACTCCATCGATAAGGTGGAGACGACCCACTCCTGAGGCACTCATACAACCCCAGACGAGCACGGACCTTCCTCCGTGTCTTACTTTAGGGACGAGATTTTGAGGATTCATCTCTGTATTCACCTTGCGTCATATCATACGCCTCCCATTGGATTCGATAAGATTAAATTTACTTTCGTCCGAAAATATGACCCTATTCCAGAAAGAAGCCTGATCCCTTATCTTTATATTCTTTTTCAAACTTTAGTCTCTTTATACGATTTGTCTTGTTACCCAGAACATTTTCCTGGCTATCCGACCATGATACCCTACAAATATTCCGCACTGTACTGGCTGATACTTTAACACCGCGTGTTTCCAGATCCGTTGCCAATTGCACAGCACTACTTTTTGGAACCTTTTTTCTTTCCCTAATAATGTAACGTTTACCTTGTTCACTCAACACTCTTGGTCTTCCATTTTTTTGTTTGTTTCGCACAGTGGTAGAAACATTATACATCGCAATTATTGTTTGTACTGTTGAACGAGGCTGTCTGCAAGGTTTGCTATCTTTCTCAAAGACTTACCCTTCTTATGCAATTTAATAATTACTTTTCTTGTCTCCTCATTTGTTTCTGTTCGGTTGCTTCCCATTTTGACAGCCCACCGTGCAGTTTTTTCACTCCTATTCACAATTAAACTCATTCTGTTACTTGTCATGCTATACAGAGGTGTATACTCAGGTGAATACTAGTGAACCCCAGTTGTGGTATCTTTGTTTCTTATTCGTACGTCAGGTGTACGATCACTTTTTGCGTCTATTCTATACACTTTCTACGGAATTTATTTACTTTCTGACCATTAAACTTGTCTTTGTGGTTCTTTATTGATATATTCATAAAGCCTAGTTTTCATTATTCATATTGTGTTTGTTATTACACTTCTTAAATTTTCTGTTTCTTTTTCGCAGGCATTCTCATTTCAATAGCATAGGTGTACGAACACTTACTGCGCTCACTGTATGTACAGTAAATACAAATTTATAATTTTTGACTTTACGAAGTATACAATGTAATTGTTCAATAATTAACATACACGTAAGCAGGCATTCATTAATTTATATTAATATAATAATTAATAAAACTAATAAGCGGGTGATTGATGACTCAGTGGTAGTTTTCATCTATGGTATTCTAACCCAGGACATGTGGGTTTTCGATAGCTAATTTTGTGTTCGAAAATTTTTCCGGTGGTAGGCCTACTCTTGGTTCCCTTTCTTATATTTGTTCCATCATCACTCATTAACGAATTTAGTTTATCAAAACTCTATAGCCATATATTCATTCTGTCCGTCAGTAAAACAAACAGTCTCAAGAACTATCTGATGGATTACCAATCAATTTCGGCCATGACGTACAGAGTCAATAGTTAAGAATCGAGTTTCCTGATGAATGTAATATTCAAACCGGAAGCGGTACAAATCAAACATTTCCGGTTTTAACGTTAATCATTATATAGTAAATATGGTAATAGGTAGCGAGAAGCGGTTTCCAGTAATCGACATATATAACATTCAAGTAGATAGAATGTTACCCAATTTGTGCATTTGCTGAAAATAATGAGCTTGGGTATTTAGAGAGCATTTTCCGCTTTAGAAAATGTGTGCTTGGTAAAGAATGTAGAGAATTAGCTGAGTCAGGTACGTAGCTAGAATATGGTAATAGGAAGGGGGGGTTTGTCACGAAATACTGTGGTTATTTACCAGGGGCTCAATCATTCTAAACTATTTTATTGGCAACATATATTGGTTCGTTTAGCCAAGATTTCTAATGGGGGGATGATATGAAATACTGTGGTTACACTCCAGAGGCTCGATCAATCTAAATATTTTACTGACAACATACCCATATTGATTGGTTAGGACATTAAAATGAGGATATATTAGTAAGTATTTTAATAAGAAGCTAGGAAGAAATCTCGAGTAAAAGAATATTAAAAAGTATTGAAAAAGATATAGTCTTCCGAAGTCATTCGAACGGTGTCGAGAATTTTGCGCCTGGGAAATTTGCGCCCTACCTCAAGAACAGGGAAAATTGCGCCTGCGATGTACCTCCACCGGGAAGTTTGAGCCCTGCGAAATAAAAGAACCTATTGGAGCTTACGCATTTGCTCGGAAGGGCTGACATTACAGCATAAACAATCCTCCCCCACAACCATGCCATTTGTGATTTATTTTCATTGTGGCTATATAAGGGGAGAATAAACTTCAATATAAGCCAAAAGAACACAACGGATCAGCGCAATCACTGCTTCTTCCAGAGATGATTTTGGGGGAACACTGGTCTCCCCAGAGCTCTCAGGTTGCCCCCTCGGAGGAGACTAAAATAATACGTCTATAATATAATAATAAATAGAATAGTACCAGCAGTGACCTCCCTCCGGAATACTAAGTGTGCCCCCCGGAACATTATTTCTGAAAGAACGACTAAACGCAATTGTGTGTTTGAAGTGTAATTCCAGCAAGTAAACACACTGTACATAGTTTTCTTGATAATATTACTGAACTGATTTTACATTCACTTTACATTTTCTTTTCTATATGTTGTGTCCTGAAAAGCCAAATAACTCGCAAGGATTGTGAACAGAGATATCTGGGTGGAGCCAAACAGCCTTTTGTAGATTAAATTATACTCTTTGATTATATTAATAAATAATTATATATCAGTCATTTATACTTTTATTGTAAATTTTGTAGTATAATGACAAATTGTATTTGTATGGATTGCTCTTTAGTGAACTAAAATTGTATTTTTTTCATTTGTTCGGAATATTATAACGGATGGAGTAACTCACTGAGACGATGAGAGGCAAGCCTAGTTCAAGTGTGAGTGGAAGTTACTTTACACAATACAAAAATAAGTTGAATTGTAGGGCGCTAACATCCCAGTGCAAATATATAGCCGGCGCATTTCCCCCTCTTTTTGGGGTAGGGCGCAAACATCCCAGTGCAAATATATTGCGAGCGCATTTTTTTCCTATTTTTGTGGTAGGGCGCAAATTTCCCGGGCGCAAAATTCTCGCAAGGAAAGTATATTCAAGGAAAATATAATGTCTGTGAAGTTGACAAGCCGCTTATGTCAGACTCCAATTTCGACTTTAAATGTCGCTAGTGCTACGTTAGTGTTCGATAGTGACGCAAATCCTTAGTACTTCACAGATAACGTGTGCTTTTTAAATAATGGATATAAGTCTTCTAACTGCATGCCAACACGCTCACTTCTAAGAATCATCTCAAAAATGAGGGTAACCGTTAGAGCAAGTAAGTGCTCATTAGTGCCATTAACATTAACGTTAATGCCTCCATCGTACGGCCCTTTGAGTAATAATAACACCACGCTCTTTGCTAGTCTCAATGCGTCCCTATATTCTCGCGAACATTCTGACGTGCCCAAGTTAGTTACTTTTTGCAACTATTGTTTATCTGTTATTGTTTATTGTTTATTGCTAGTCTGCAGAGTAGTCCTTACATTAATATGCCATTGTCCTTGATAATCATTGCGTATTTACAAGCAGTTTGTTATTACTGTTAGAAGATATCAAAAAACAACAGATAAAATCTACTACTTAATGGTTCATGTTTTTCTTTTACAGTACATAAACGATTAATAATAATAATAATAATAATAATAATAATAATAATAATAATAATAATAATAATAATAATAATGACTATTCCAGCATAAAAGTTATCAATTGCATCACACTGGCAACAAGCAACGCATATTTTAACTTCACAAATATTCGTTTTTCACGATTTTCTGGAAAATTACGTATGATAACATCTTCATTATGTCAAGTTGTTTTTCTCAGTGGGATATATGTCTTACCTCTAGACAATATCACAGTAAAACAAAAATTAAATATTAGGAGTACATCGTACTTTTAGACTACATCTGATTAACCATGGGAAGATTGAGTAGTGTATACTTTAGGATGTAAGTTTCAGCTTAACTTGCATCATACATTCTTAGGATTACGAAAAGGAAATTTGTTCGTTTGCATTTGAACAAAATTCTTAGGATTACACAAAGAAATAATAATTTTTCCGAATTCCGGATTTTTTCCGAATTCCGAAATTTTTCCGAAATCCGGAATTTTTCTGAATTCCGGAAATTTTCCGAAATCCGGAATTTTTCCGAATTCCGGAATTTTCCGATTTTACTTTCCGGATTCCGGAAAGTAAAAATTCCGGAATTGGCCATCCCTAGTGAAAAGTAACCCCATAGTTGGGGTCACTTTGCACAACATACAAAAAAGTATGTTAACATACGAATATAATGTTTCTGTGCAATGTTTTCCCTTCAGTATTTATACATTTTACTTCTACACAAAAGTGCATACAGTTTACAAATATTGATATTAGAACGAGGGTACTGGTATCGATACTAACAAGTAAGTATGAATTACCAATATTTGTGAAGAAAATTATGTATTTTCTGGTACCGGCACAGGGACTACATTCTAATAGTTCAGCATATGTCCCACACAAATGTCAACTCAGAAACAGAAAAAAAATCCCCGTGAACTGATTTGCCTGGGTTATTCCTTATACCCAAGAATATCATCCCAACCGTAATTAGTGGAAGATTTACGGAGTTTGAGACTTTCACGCTGAAGTCCACCCAAATTGCATGATTTCTTTTTCAAAAAATCTAATGCTAATCATCGAGCCGTTGACAACCCCAACTTGTTCCTCCGGACCTCAAACCCTAAACCTCGTGACCGATGTCCTTGCCGCCTGAAGATTCCTAGACGACCGAGATCGACAGTCAACTAGTTTTAAGTATTTCAATCCAAACCGCCGACCTTTCATGGTTATACACAGTGTTATAATAATAATAATAATAATAATAATAATATAATAATAATAATAATAATAATAATAATAATAATAATAATAATTATTATTATTATTATTATTATTATTATTATTAGTATTAGTATTAGTAGTAGTATAATCATCATCATCATCATTGGTAATTATACTGTCTACGTAGGATATTTGAAGAGAGTACTTGGAACTACACAGGGTTTAGCTCAAATCTGCTCGACTCGACTCGAAACTTGACCCAAATTCGAGTCGAGTTGGAAGAAATTTTTCGAGCCGAGCTCAAAGATATCTGTTTCAAGTTGAGTCGAGTTTCAAAGAAAACTCGCTCGTGCCCATCCCTTAGTATTACAGTCTTCATTGATAAATCAGTGGCCACCCCTAGAAACCTGGAACGGTGAAACGGATGTCAAATCAGGCTGTTTCTGGGGCAAACTTCTAATCTCCATACGTTGTTATTTATTATTATACCCATATTACAATTTTGGCCTTTTATGATTTGAAGCTAATTGAACTTTCATTCTCATTTGTGAAAATTGTATTATATGGAATATGATTACTTATCATCATTAACAGGAGATGGGCAAATATAGTTTTTCAGAGAGAAATGGAAAGTTTCGCCAATAGGGACTGTTGCTGCCCTGATATTTCTGCTTTACTCTAGCAGAATTATAATCATTGATAATATTATCTCTGCCTTATATTAGCATGTTTCATAGTAAAATATATAACACAAAAAAATATGCAAAATACAAGTCAATTACATACTATACAATGACCCTGGTGGAATGAGTGGTTACGCTCGTCGCATTCTAATCAGTGCTTGGGTTCAATTCCCTGTGGGACACAAGTGGCTCGTGTCTCACGTCAAACTATAGATCCCGTCCTTTGGACGTCATCATAATTCCATAGAAGACAATGGCAAACCACCATGGGCTCACCTTGCCAAGAGGGGGTTAAAGACCTATTTTCGGGCAGAACACTCATCATCATATAATTTACAGCGTTAGTTGTCTCTATTTTTTAAGTTCCGTTTTCTTTCTACATCACTTCAAGTGCAAGATTTTTTTTGCACTAGTAACCTAACCTTACGATACGTACAAGTAAAGTGAGACATCCACCAAAAACAAATAAACAAAAAAAAAGAAAAAGAAAAGAAAGAAAGAAAGGAAAAGAAATAAATAGCTGCAGGCACGTGTAATGTTAGATGCTTGGTATTCGCAAAAAAAAAGTTTTTAGTATTTGTTGCCAGGGTAACTCTATTATCACTGGCATGGTACCGTAACTTATCATTTAATATTAGCAATGTCCGTTGACTAAATACTAGCCCGGTTTTTGAAAGAGAAACCGAAGTCAAATAGCAGTAATAGGTGAGACAATACCAAGACTGTATCTGCAGCATACCAACAAAATGTACTCAAAATTATAGCCTATTTGTGAGGTCCTGGAAAGGATAATGACTCCAGCTTTCTGAATTTCTCGTAACCTTCTTTAGACCACCTGATTTTCTAGTCAGTAAAGTGTTCTTTCTTTGATTTTCCCTCAGTGATTTCGGTCGGTACTTTGCTACAGAACCGAGAATATTTATAAAACTAGAATGCCCTTTTGATAAGAATTGTGAACAGGGACGTACGCAGGGGTGGGTCCTGGGGTCCGGTTACCCCCGAAATTTCGACTTTTGTATAAATTTAGCCTAAGTTTAGGGGCAATTTTAGGAATTTTGATATAAAATACCCTCATTTTGAGTTTGGACTCCCCCCCCCCCGAAATAAATTCCTACGTACGGTACGGTACTGATTGTGAATTATGCGACCACCCCCGCCTACTTTACAATTTGCTTTCAAGCTCTTTACTTCTCCTTTCGCATAGGCAAAGTATCAAAATACTTATAGTCTTTACTGATGAGTGGTCAACATAACAGTCATATACTTGATAAAAGAAAGACATAATTTTTATGCTGAAGACGTCCAGTTGATAAAAAAGCCAACAACATTTAGGGTATTAGGTGCACTAAATTACAAATCAAAATCTTAAACTAACAACTTATCTAAAAATTTTATTAAAAATCTACCCAAGTTATGAATGAAAAATTAAGAAGAAAATTTTGTCAATAGTTTCAAAATTTACATATGACATTTAACTTTGTCCGTTCCCTCCAGGTAGCTAAATTTCTGCCTAGATTTCTCTTCCTTCTTGCAGAAAGATAAAGGCCACTCTTCTTCCTTTTCTGAGATGGCATTTTCCTAACGATTACTTTCTTCAAAGCTGCACAAACACACTGCACAAGCAAAACAAAAACACACTATGCGTTCGCCCTGGAATTCGGAGATTACAAACCTACCAAACGAGGAAAGGATTCCCGAACGTGAGATAAACAGCCGATTTCGAACGAACTGAACTCGTATTTCCCGCCTTCAAGAAGTTGACTGAGGCAGACTGCAAGGAATAGTATCACTCCGCGCTGACGTCAGAAAGTGGGTGGGTCTATGCTTGCAGCAAACGCCGCCTGTGCTGGCTAGATTTTTTAACGTATCATTTTCTTTTTTACGTAATAGTTTTGCTAATATGCATTCAAAATAGATTTTGATTTCAGGAACGTTTACCAAAGGGTACAGTCTACAAATCCCTGTTTTTACTTTTTCTTTTACACAACAATTTGTTTCTCTGTTGAAGAGTAATTGATAGACAAGCTGTCAATTCGATATTTTATTAATACTTTTATTAATTAAAGTTATTTTACCATGCTTATTGGAGGAAAGAACTACAGACAACTGTTACATATAATTTAATCTATCTAACAAAAAAAGAGCACAACGATATCTCACATGATAAGAGAATTAGAGCTAAAATAGATTACCATGCATTTAAATGGCAATAGCGAACTTGGACAGAATGCAATAACTCCTCTTAAGTGTTTTGTAAATCTAGGTGGAAGAAATACCTTAAACTCTTCACATTCAACTAAAATGCTCTTTCCAAACTTAGTTTTAATCTTTTCCATTTTCACAATCTTATATTCTGTATTTAATTCTAATTCTGTTAATCCAATAACTTGTTTTTGCTCGAGACTTCCAAGTTTATTTAAAAGGTCAATATGACTCGCCATCGTATTTATTATATCGAATCAATGAACACTCTTCAATTTTTATCTTCACCAAAATATTTTATTCATTTTTAATCAATTTCGTTTATGGAAAACTTCCATAAACAACACAAAAATATATTTAACTATCTAAAACTCTTCTACTACTTTCTCATTCTTAGGATCATATGTAAAGTTCTTTTGTCCAATTAAAATCGCATAACATATAGTATTAGCAGCCACAGCTTCTGCAAAGTCTACTACAATCTTTATGTTTGTTCTCTCATTTACCGATACATTCTTCCTCTTACTACAATTAATCACATACATTGGTCTGTTATCTATAAACTCTTTAGGGTCATAGTACATTTCGGTATTGCCACATGTTATTCTCTTAAAAGCAGTATAATCTTCGTACATCTTAAAATAATCCCTGTTCGCAATTTCTAAGTTTCTTGATTCTTTTGGAAATACCTCATTACTCCCATTCTTAAGATAGATATTCTTTACCTTACAATGATCAAACTTACTTGCATCTGCTGTTTGTTTACCTCTTCTATCAGTTTGGAACATTACAACTACAAAATCAGGCATATCAAATTGTCTAGAATTAAATTGAGTAGTAACATCAAACTCCAAGAAACAACCTACAACAGTCTTCTGAACACATTGGTAAGTATGGAATGAAAACATAATTTAGTTTCTTTAAGAATATTCAACTTTAACTTGTTTTCATAATTAGATTCGTATTCAACAATAGCCATTCTTATCTCCATACTTTTTATTGTTATTTTCCCATCATGAGGAGCTGCTCTTGATCCAGTGCATTTGTACAAGACATCGTTATTGTTGTTAGCTTTTGTAAATGTTATTCTCAATCCACCTTTCCACATAACAACTTTATAATCACTTAAAAAGCCTGGAATTAATCTTAATGGGTACAAAACGCTAAAGGCCTTTCTTAGACCAAGGTTATCATCTGTTTCAAATCCTGCTTGTTTTAGATATTCAACTTCTGGCTTGGAAATCTTTAATGTTCCAATAGCTGTAGATGTTATTCCTGGTAGTTCAATCTTATCTATAACAACCCCATGCTTTCTAACCTCAATTTGAGAAAAGAAGAATGGTAAGAAGTTATCTACAAGTTTTATAGTATCATTTGCACCAAATTTTCCTCCAACTGATGCACCAACAACTTCAAAAGTCATATAACAATCTGCTTTGTGTGAATGTATGAACCCATCGCCCAGATCGAGATTAAACTCAATATCTTGGTTAGCTTCATTCAAATTATTAAATGTTCTTGTGTTAGCTTTAAAACTCTGTAACTCGTAACTCTCAACACTATCCATTTATAATAAAGAAAATCTTGAAATAACACTTTTATGGGATGTACCCATAAAGGAATCATACATAATAAACATTTAAAAACTCATCCTAACTTATAATCCCCATCCCAACTTAACCTTAGCATTCATAGCAGTACCAATGCCAAAAGCAGCTAATCGTTCACCAATTGATGCATCACTACTAAATGCTCTTTTCCATGCTTTAGTTTCTAGCTCCTTATCTGCAATATGTCTTGACTCTGTATCTTTATTGTCTCTATAGTATATATCGGGTTCTTTACAACCTCATCTAATGGGTTAATATCTTCATCAAATCTTTCTAACCTTTCTTGAAGCTTAGTTCCCGGACCGCAAAATCTAAAACGTGGAATATGTAATTCAAATGGGAGTTTATTAATCAAATCATTTACTAATCCTTTTCCCAGCTTCTCATCATTCCAGAATCTTGGTGGTAATGTATTTAAGATCTTAATCAAATAACCTATGCCTTTTGGATCATTAGGAATAAATTGTGAAAGCTTATTATTAATCATACTCGCTATACCTACTTTCTCATTATAAAAGTTATCATTTCCAGATTTTTCTTCCCCATCAATAACAACAAGCGATCAGTCAGTTTTCTCACATCATCCATCCATATATATTCTTTAGGTATCTCTGTATATTGTTTAATTCCTTGACCAGTCCTTTTAGGTTTCGTGTTCTTTTTTGGAGTCGGAGGTAAAGATGGTTTAATATAATTATCCCAAATAGGCTTGATAATATTAATGTACTTAGAACCTCTATTAGATGCTACTTTTTTATCTCGATTATCTTTTTGGAAGGCAGCATCTGATTCTATTATTATTTTCTTGTACTGTACAAAATCGTCATCATCATAATCGTCAATGTTTTTATTAGTATTCATCGCTAACAATTTCCATTGACCTTCTGTTCCTTTATAAGTTTGCCATTAATTATCAAATCATCATCATTCATTTTAACTTCAGAATTTCCTATCTTATTTATTATTTTTCCATCTTCTTCTACAGTTCTTATTCCAAATACACCATCATTTCTTATACTATAATATTTCGTTGCAATCTTACCAAATGATTGTGCCGTTGTTAAAGGTTCTACTCCTTCAACTTTGTCTTTAATTTGTTTTCTCATTTGTTTTATTTCTCCTGTTATAGGTGTATCACTACCACTTGGAGAACTATCATAAGTTATCTTTTTAGGTGTTTCTAGTAGACTAGGATCTATTGAAGCCGTCTTATTTACAACTGGAACAAGTTCAGCTATTAGATTTTTATTTTGTTCTGCTACTTCTTTGATTTCATTTCCTAAATTTTGAATAGCATCAATTACAGGCTGTTCTTGTGTCTTAAGTTTATCATATATACCTGCTCTTTCTTTCTTCCAAGATTTGAAGCCCTTTATCAAGAACTCCTTTAACTTAATATTCCTACTAATTTCTTCCTCATCCATTTATTATACAGAAAACGAACAAACGTTAATAAACGTCAAAGAACGTCAATAAACGTGAAAAAACATCAAACGTTAAAACGAAAAACGTGAAAAAACGTCAAACCTTTAAGAAGTGTTTTATCTTGTTCCTATACTTACCATTGTTTACCTTCCTTGTCATATCAATTACTATAAAACCATAATCTTCTTGCCAACATTTTGAACATATCTCTTTAAATTTATCATAAGACATATCTCCTCCAACAAACTCATTATACACATTTTTAAGATTAGTATCATCTTGTCTGAATATGCATAGGAAGTTAAAGTTATCTCTTATAAGCTGTTTAGGTACTTTTGAATATGTTTGTGCAAGATAAAAACAGTCTAAATGTCTATGCCTACCTCTTGTAAAGTAATTTCTAACAGTATCTTGATTCTCTAAAATGGAATCATCAAACACAACGACAGAGTATTTTTCACATTCATCAATAGGTACAATAGAATCATTACCGCTTAAGAACGTTGCTATTTGTTTATTGAACTTTAGTTCTGCTTTTTCAAATCGATCTTTTAATTGCTCATTCTTTGGCTGATTCATGCTTTTAGAATATATAAGAGAAGTAATTATTGTTTAACCAACCTGGCTGTAATAAGAAGTTAAATAATAGAAATGTTTCACCACACCCAGATAGACCCACGATAAGGCATCGAATATCATCAGGTATAAGCTCCCCATTTCTTCTCTTAACTGTTGTTTTTTTATCATCTCTTTTACATCCCAATTAATAATCTTCTTACTCATTTATTATAGAGAAAATTGTCTGCTAACACCTTTTATGATCTTGTATCTTGAAGTTGTTCTCTGATCTTAAGCAACGCATCTTTTATATATTCATTATCCATTTCACCATTTAATGTTAATATCATCTCTAACTGTTCTTTAAATGAGTTAATACAAGTGACAATGGTCTTATATTCATCTTTTCTTTTGCTTATGTTTAACTTAGAAGACAAACCTGTTATAATAGCACTTCCAGTTGCAAGAGACGTTGTTAATATTGAGTAAATTGTTACAGGTATAAACATATTAATAAACCCAGTTGTTGCAGAAAGTATAACTGATAACGTGATCAAAGTGTAGTATGCATATTTAACAATTCGTAGTTTTCTCTTTTTCTTCTTTAAACTGTATTCTAACTTTTGAATGACATCTTCTATTAACTTGATTACTTTCTCTCTTGGAATATCTCTAGGTAAATCAAACTCATTAATTTATTATATAATAAATGACTAAGGTATTTAAGTTAACGAGTGATACTTATGTTTTAAAGAAGAAACTCCATTACGAACTAGACAACAGTAACAACTATTTAAGTATAGGATTAGTTGGGTTTTACAGTACATATCTAACTCCAAACCTTACACATAATGCGTCGTTTTACTATGGAGATGAACTTGTTATTATACCAAATGGACAATACAGCTTGAGCAGTCTTAATGATTATTTAAAATCTCGCTCCATAAATATAACGTTAAAAGAGGATCATATAACAAATAGAGTAAAAATAGAAAAAGGTGATATTGATATCATGATGGGAAATTTAGATACTGTTCTTGGATTTAGGTATTTTGAATCTTTAGAAAAGAACAAAACACATATTGGAAGTAAGTTGCCAAAGTTTCATCCGTTTGATACTATAAATGTTCACTGTAATATAGCAGATGGTATGTTTGTTAAAGATACAGAATACACACATAGAGAAACAGGGATCATAGCATCATTTAAAACAGATGCCGAGTTTAAACATAGTATCATTTACGAGCCTACTTATCCATTATTTTTCCCTATATGCAAATACAAGGTTGACAATTTTGAGATAAGGATAACAGATGAGAATGATTCCTTAATTGATTTTGGTGGAGCAACAACAACTGTACTTTTACAAACTAAGATTTTCTCTTAAATAAATAGGAAGATGTGTTCTAATAAAGGTTGTATGTTTAGTGTTCCTTATAACGAAATAAAGGATTTAAATATTGATCATGTATTAACAAAGAAACAACTTAGTGACAAATCTAAGAAAATTAAAGAAGGTAAAGGAATGGATTTAACTCTAACTACTGCACAAATGAAAAAGATTAAGAAAGAGCATATGGGCGGTTTTATCTTTACAATTCCAGGAATTTTAGCAGCTTTAGGTGCAGTAGGTTCATTAGCAGGTGGTGCAGCAGCGATTACTAAAACTGTACTAGATGCTAAAAAGAATAAGCAAGAACTTGAAGAACAAAAAAGGCACAATATGGCTATGGAAGAAAAGCAGGGAGCAGGTAAACCAAAGAAGTCAAAAAACTAAAACCATTGACCAACTTCGATATAGAAAGGTTGGTTAAAGAATTAAAGATAAAACGATTTAGAGGTGTATTTATGAGTGATGAACTTCCACAAAAACCCTATGTACATGAGTGTGGTATAGTTAACCTTGATAAATCAGAAAACATTGGTACTCATTGGATATGCTATTGGAAAGATAACAACATAAAGTACGTGTTCGATTCTTATGGTGGTGTTCCTCCTAAACAACTAGTACAATATCCTGGTATCAAAAACTTATTTTACAATGACGAACGAATACAAGAATTTAATTCAGTTATATGTGATCATCTTTGTGTTAAGGTTTTAAATATTCTAAATCAAGGGTATTCTTTTAGTGATGTTATGTATATGATTAAAAATGATTAGGTTTAAGCGCTTTTATGGTATATCCATAAACGTTTTGTTTTAAGATAAATATGGAAGCTATACACAATAGATTTTTAGATTATTTTGAGAAGCATGAGGGTGAAGTAGGTGAACTAGTTAGATTAATTTTAATTGGTATTTTCAGGATGTTAGTAAGATAGACTTAAAAGATAAAAACAACGCATATACAGTTGTTCAGTTATGGAAAATGTTAATACCTAAATTTTTGTACACGGAAGAAGAGTTGGTAAAGTTATATCCAATAATTACCTTACAGGACTTGCTGTCAAATTATAGCACAGCACCATTAAAATGTAGTAATTGTGGTTGTAAGTCATTAACAAAAGGTGGGAGTACATACATTTGTGATTATTGTTTTGTAGCGAATGGTTTTGTTTACAGTACTTGTGAAGGAATGAGAGCAGTTTTGTAGCGAATGGTTTTGTTTACAGTACTTGTGAAGGAATGAGAGCAGCTTGCGTAAGAAAACCATGGAATTATACTACAAAATGACTTAAGTTACAGTTATCTCGTTTGCAAGCTTTACGGGATAGAATTATTCCTGAAGATGTGATGAAGGTGTTAAATGATGAATTTAGAGATATATCAAAACATTTAATATCAACAAAAGATGTTTTAGAAGTACTAAAGAAAAACAAATATACAAAATATTATGATGATGTCTATTTAATACACTGCCACCTTACCGATCAAAAACCATTAAAAATCACGACATATGGAAGAAACACTTATAAACGACTTTGAAAACTTATACGAAACCTTTTAAGAACTGTATCCGGAAAGAGTATTGTTTATTAACTTAAAATGTGTATTGCACTATCTGTTGAAAAAGCAAGATGTTCATGTTGATATTGATTTTAAACACTCACCTAAACAAAAAGAAATGTTAAAGAAATATTTTGAAAAATTAGAATGGGCATTTTCTGTATAATAAATGATTATGGATATATTTGGTAATGTTAAAGATAGAAAAGCGGATGCTAATATTAGTGAAGAAAAATTAAAATTGTTGGAGAATTTAAATGATGTTGTTAGCGTTAGTCAACTTAGGTCAATAGAAACCCAATTAGAGAAAGATAGAAAACGATTTGAAGATGCATTAGAGACGTTACAAGACACATACATAAAGAAAGAAGATATTGAAAAGGTTAGGATGGATACTACTAAATTGATCATGCAAAAAGAAACTATATCCCTAATATGTCGTTTAAGAGCTAAAAATGTTAAAGACCCAATCTTTAAAATATTTAATCTCTCTAATTTCTACAAATTTCTCTATAATGGGAAAATAATGCACATGGAATTAAGTTTGGATAAATACTTTCTAGAGATATAATTGGGTGATACTTTGATCGAAAATTTACCTTTTAACTTTAACAAGAACGATATAATCACAATTAAACCAAATAGAAATTCAGCTATGGAAGAAGGTCAATTATTGTTTGTTGTAATATACATAGAAAGAGAGCTTTCCTAAAGACGTTTGCTATATAATAAATATGGATATTTTTGGTAACATTAAAAGTATAAAGGAAGAATCTAGAATTTTTACATCCTTGGGCTTCTTAGATGAAAACACAAATGAGTAAAGTCCAGACTCGTTGATAAAAACTGTTTGAAGATGAACATTCTGTAAGGGGGGGTAAAACTCCCCCTTGTCCATATTAGTAAAGTTTTGTTTGTCTTCATCGTCTATAGTAGTATTAGGTAATGATAAATTTTTTTTTGTTTTGTTGATTTTCTATACAAGAAATGATGATGTATTGTGTTAAGTGTAAGAAATTGACAGATACGGAGAAAGATACCATTAGAATTGAACAAACAATGAATGGAAGATATCTAAAGAAAGGTATTTGTTCTGTATGCGGTGTTACTAATACTCAATTCGTTAAAAAGCCCGATTGACTAGAATAAGGTAAAGGTGTTAGAGAAGACATTATAGAAGAAATTCACAAACCATCTAGAAAAAACTTCGACAGATTAAGTGTAGTTATAAAAGGTATCGATGATCTTTGGCAAGCTGATCTTGTAGAAATGGATAGTGGAGCATTAAAATATGTTTCCAAATTAAATAAAGGCTATACGTGTCTGCTAACGATTATAGATGTGTTCTCGAAATACGCGTTTGCTGTTCCTGTTAAAGATAAGAGTGGTAAAAATGTTACAGATGCATTCGAATCCACATTAAAATGAGAAAACCTAGTAACTTACAAACTGATCAAGGTAAAGAGTTTTACAATAAAGAGTTTAAGAAGTTGATGGAGGAAAATCAGATTAATCATTACTCAAACTCTAGTGGTAAGAAAGCTTCTCTTGTTGAGAGATTCAATAGAACACTTAAACAAAACATGTGGAAAAGGTTCACAACACAAGGAAATTATAAATGGATAGAGATATTACCAACATTGGTTAGTGAGTATAATAATAAAGCACATAGAACAATTGGTTTAAAGCCTATAGAAGTTAATAAGAAGAATGAGCGAACAATATTGGAGAAAGTGTATAAGAAAGAATATAAGCGTGTTAAACCCAAATACAAGTTAGGTGATTATGTTCGTATAAATAAATCGAAAGGGCTATCTGAGAAAGGATATACACCTAATTGGTCAACAGAAATATTTGTTATTAGCGAAGTTATTCCATCTAATTCACCTACCTATAGAATTCAAGATTTAGAAAAGAGGATGTACAAGGTAGATTTTACGAACCAGAACTATTAAAGACGAAACATAAAGATGAACACTTGGTGGAAAAGGTGTTAAGAAAGAAAGGTGACAAAGTATATGTTAAATGGTTAGGTTTTGATGATTCGCATAATAGCTGGATAGATAAGAGTAATGTTGTAGTATAAATATAAATGTTGTCTTTTATGGAATAATAACCATAAAAGGCTGGTTTAAATGAGATAAGGGTAACGAAACGTTACTCTCATAGCATATCATTGGGTTGATCTAGTTTGTGTTGACCTGTTCGTCTGATTGATGGTAGTACTTCGGTTGTTATCTATCTCTTAAACTCTTTAGCTTTGGGTAGTTTTGAACTTAGAACTAAAGAGTACAGCCCAGACTCGTTAATGAAGATTGTATGTGGTTGTGGATTAACGTGGGGCGGTGAATTCTCGCTCCTAACTTCTGAATTTTTTTTATCTTCTTCGTTGATGAAGATTGTATGTTGTTGCGGATTAACGCGGGTCCCCGTTTCCGGGACCCGGATTTGTTTGTATGTAACTTTGTCTTCTTCATCTACGTGTCTTTCAATGGCGTTTGCGGTCTTCTATGCTTGGTTCGATTGATTGGAGGAGAGCCTCGCGTTTGAATAGGTTGCTGCTTAGGGTGTTGATGAATTGAGACTGAAGTGAGAGTTGCTTGTCTTTGATTTGTAGTTGTTTTTGAAAGCTTGTTACTAGTTCGAAGACGTCGTTGGGTTGTGTCAGATTGTAGTGTCCAGTTTGTTTTATTGATGGTACCACGTCTTCGAACACCCAATCTTCAAGCGGTTCTGCTTTAGGATTTTTTGATCTTAGTAAGAATGAGTAGAGACCGGATTCGTTAATGAAAACAGTTTGAAGATGAACCGTAAGGTGAGCGTTTTGCTCACCTTTAAAAATCTCTATATGCCCGTTGATATTTTCTTCTTACATGATCTCTTATTGCTTCTTGTGGGTTTTGATATCCAAGAATGTTCCCAACGTCCTTACTTTTTGAACCATATTGCTCCGCTATCATCGCAGGCTCGTTAATGAAAATTGTATGAGGTTGTATGTTTGAAAGGGGTCGAGTGCTGGTGGACCCAATTTAGGCCACTTTGAAAAACTCATTGTTTACAGTAAAACTAGCTGGTACGAAATAAAGTTAAAAATAAAGATTTTCTATATAATAAATATGAGTACTATGGATAGTTCTCTTAATTTAAACGATATTTGCTATGAACAGATTAAAGACAATTATTGGTATGGTATTTTTGGTGATTTTAAACTGATTATAGATAAGAATACAGGATACTTTAACGCTACTAAGTTGTGTCAAGATGGTGGTAAGAGGTTCGATCACTGGTTAGAAAATATACAATCAAAAGAGTTATTAGATTTCTACAACAAACTTCGAAGCTCCCAGGATTCCGGGAACTTCAAAAACTCATCTTACACAATAAAACTAGCTGCTAACGAAATAAACAATCTAATCTCAGGAACATATGTCTATAAAAAAGTATTTCTTGCCATTGCTTCTTGGATTTCACAGGACTTCTATGATAAGTGTTACGATATTATTGAAGACTATTTCTCTAAAGACTTTAAACAGATTCAAGAAGACCGAAAAGAGTTGCAAAGAAGAGTAGAAGAGATAGAACAAACAATGGAGAAATTAAGAATTCAAAATGAAAAACAACAACAAGAAATAACGAAATTAAAATCAATAGCAGCTGAACATACAGAAGATCCAGGGAAAGTGCACAAACTAGTTATTATTAAAAAGAATCTCTCCCCTATTCAACTACAAAAGATATTAGAAAAGTACGAAACAGACAAAAGAGAACCAGTAAAGAGCTATGAGAGTTACACGTATTGGGATGGAAGAATTCAAGAGTGTAACATAAAGACAAGTTACAATGCTTACAAGAAAAATATCCAGACATGACTATATTGTCTAAAACCAAAGACCCAAACTAGATTAACCTTCTAAATAAAGTAAAAGAAAAGTATGATTGTGTTATTTCGCATGGTTGTCATGTAGACCTAAAGAATGCGGATAGAGAAGAAGATGATGAGTTTGTTATTGATTTATTTTTAAGTATAAGAGACAATTAACATTAAGTTTTTGTTTTGAACATCCCTATCAGAAGAAGAGTTAGCTATTTCTGATAATTAGCGCTACAACTTTTATGGTGTAATAGCCATAAAAGGCAATTAGTTAAACATTAAACAACCCATCTGTTGTAACATCGAATGCTAAATTCAATATATCACCTAAATCAGGATTATTATGATATTTTCTTATTATAACAATCCAATCTACAAAATGTCTAAATGCATATATAAACTCTACAGATAGGTCTTGATAAATTGAAATGTTATCACAATAAACGCGATCTTTGAACTCTGCAATAAATTCTTCTGTTATATTTTGAGACATTGAAATCATTTCCCAATCTGCTTTGTCCCTTATAAGGTTTCTTGATAATTGATGAGTTCCAGATAAGCACCACCAAGAAACTTTATCTGCATGTTCTCGTATAAAGGCTTCAGAAAGTTTGCTCCCATAAGATATAGCATCAAAATTAACTTTGTCTATAAACTCATTAGTAAATTCTTCAGATAGGTTTTGATTATACGATACTTCTTTCCAATCAACTCTATCTGCAAATTCTCTTATAAAGTCTTCTGATAAGTCTTGGCTTCCCGAAATAACCTCCCAATCAACTGTATCAGCTAATTCTCTTATAAACTCTTCTGATAACTTTTCCCATAAACATATTTCAATCATATTAACTTTCTCCTGATATTTGCGTATAAAATCTTCTGTAATGTGATCATAGTTATATTCCCCCTCATAATCATCATAACCTATAGATAATCATTGTTCATCAGTCAGTGAATCTAATATCTCATCAGACAAATTCATAACGTTTGCATAGAGAATGTTTTGTATAAGAAATGAGTTGTTTTCTTTAGTGGCTTTCTTGAACAAATGATCTAACATACCTATGGACACGCTAAAATTTATTTTGTCTTCATCAATATAACCTCCAATATCTAAATGTTTTCATACACAATCAAATATAGGTTTGTAAGATAATGTTTCCTTAGCACTAGTCATGTTCGTTTTTATTCTTAGATTTTTTAAATTTATATCATTTTGTTGGTTTTCTATATAACAAAAATGGAGAAAGAATTTGATTTATTACATAATACACTTAAACAAGTTCATCATGATCTTAAACTCTTAGCAGCACTACTACAGAAGCAAATACTGTTAAAGGAAAAAGATTTATTAATAATGCAACAAAAACCATCTGATTTGAGTAGTGATGATGAATATAAATATGGCAGTGATGACTATGATGATGATGATGTTGATGAGTAAGTTTACAAAAATGATTTAATTTTAATATGTGTATATGCCACTTTGATGGGTTAATCTCATCAAAGCCGTGTTCTAATACAACGCGTAATATGTAGACAATGACAGGAGTGTGCAATGTTAAGCGTTGTATTAGGATATATCGAACTATAAATAGTACAAAAATGAACTGAAATAATCCGGCGAAGATAAAAATTGAGTTATAGTGAGATTTTCTATATAATAAAAGATGAGTAATTATAATAGATTTACCGTAATAGAGTAAAGACGACAATGTAAAGAAAAGGGAATCAGAAGATATTCCCGATTAAGAAAAGGAGAACTGATAGACCTTAAACAACATGACGATGAACAAAGCAGAAAACAGATTAGATATATTCCCATTTAAACAAGAAGTAATTGAAGAACCAAGAATCAAAGTTGAATCAATACCAATCGATGTAAAACGTCAGAACATTGCATTAAAATCAAGATTAGAAACATGGAGATTTACAACAGTTTATAAGTCACAAGATCCACTTGAACGATATATTACTACAACATCTAAAGCCATGTTAAACAAATTACAAATTAACTTAAGTAAACATAGTTCATTGAAAGCTAATCTTTATATAGGTTGTACATATAACAAGGTAAAGAAACTCAAAACTTCTATTTTAACACTGAAAAAAAAGAAATATATCAATCAAGTAATTTAAAAGAAGAAATAACTAAGATGAAACAAAGATTAAGAACAAGAATGGATGAGTTCCAAGCTAGAGGTTCTGGTTGGGCTCTTATAAACATTAACTTTTTACAACTAGCAATCGTCAAATATACACCATATAGAGGATCAACATACATAGAATTACCTAAACAAATTCAAAACAAAAAGGCAGTAATTAATGTAAGGAATGAAGATGAAAAATGTTTCTTATATTCAATTTGTTCTGCACTATACCCAGTTAATAAAGATCCACAACGACCTTCCAAGTACAAGCAAGCTGTCAAATACTTAGAAGAAAAATTAAAAAATATTCATTTTCCTGTAAAACTATGCGATATTCCAAGAGCTGAAAAATTACTTAATATTTCTATAAATGTTTATGCATATGATAAAGACTATTCAATCTACATACTACATCACACACAAAAGAAGCAAGAAAATCATGTCAATTTATTATATATAAAAGAACAAAATGAAGACCAAGTTAAAACACATTATTGTTGGATTAAGGATTTAAGCAGACTAGTATGTGCACAGTTAACTAAATGGAGAGCTCGAAAGTATTTATGTGATAGATGTTTGTTATAGTTTTACTCACAAAACGCTTTAAAAAAACATGAGCAAGATTGTTCGTTAAATGAACCAGTAAAAATAATAATGCCTGAAGAAGGTAAATGTGTTGAATTTAAAAACTACGAATACACAATGAAAATGCCATTTGTGATTTATGCTGATTTTGAATGTTTGTTACATAAAGTTATGGGTTGTGAAGAATGTTATCCTGATAACGAGCCATATACGAAAAAATATCAACAACATAAACCATCTGGATTTTGTTATTATGTAGTAAAGAGCGATGGAAGTAAAACTAATCCTGTTTTCTATAGAGGTAAGAACGCTGCTAAGAAATTGATAAGACTGTTAACAAAAGAAGCCAAACACATATCGAACATATACAAAAAAATAACGAATTACCATTAAAAAAATCAGAGAAAAGAGTTCAATGAATCTAAATGTTGTTATTACTGTAAGCAGGAGTATACTAAAGAAAATCATCACGATCATATAAGTTAAGCATCACGGAAGTTAAGGATCACGGAAGTTAAGCATCACGATCATATAACAGGAAAATTTGTAGCACCTCTATGTAATAACTGCAATTTAAAAGTCAAAGTACCAAAGTTTGTACCAGTGATCATACATAACTTGACAGGATATGACTCACACTTGTTTATAAAAGAACTTGGATGTAATAAAGAAGAAATAGATCTAATACCCAATAATGAAGAAGGATACATATCATTCAGTAAAAAGGTTGGAACTATTAAATTGAAATTTGTAGATTCATTTAGATTTATGGCTTCTAGTTTAGACAAATTGTCATCGAACTTGAAACCTGAGCAAATGATACATACCGAACACTTTTATACTAATTAAGAACAGTTTCAACTTGTAATAAGAAAAGGTTTTTACCCATATGATTATGTTAAAAATTGGGATAGGTTTAGAGAAAGAAAATTACCGCTAAAGAAAGCATTCTTCAACAAACTTATGAACACACATATAAGTGATGAAGATTACGAACATGCAAAGAAAGTATGGGAAACTTTTAACATTAAGAATCTCGGACAATACCACGATTTATATTTGAAAACAGATGTATTATTGTTAGCAGATGGGTTTTGAGAACTTTAGAGAAACATGTCTTAAAGCTTATGATCTTGATCCAGCTTGGTATATGACGGCACCAGGTTTAGCTTGGGATGCAATGTTAAAAATGACAAATATAAAATTAGAATTGTTGTGGGATTATGATATGGTATTAATGGTAGAGAAAGGTATAAGAGGTGGAATTAGTCAATGCTCAAAAAGATATGTAAAAGCAAACAATAAGTATATGGAAGATTATGATAAGAATAAAGAAGATTCTTACTTAAGGTATCTAGATGCTAATAGCTTGTATGGGTGGGCAATGAGTCAATATTTAACGTATAAGGGATTTAGATGGTTAAGTGAAGATGAGATTGAAGAAACAGATTTCACAAATATACCTGATGATTCTGATACTGGTTATATATTAGAAGTTGATCTTGAACATCCTAATGATTTACATGACTATCACAAAGACTATCCATTAGCTCCTCAAAACATATGTCCGCCTGGTTCAAAACAATCAAAGCTATTAACAACTTTATACGATAAGGAAAAATATGTAATTCACTATCGAAACCTAAAACAGATAAAGATTTAACAGATAAAGACTTTAAAGGTAAGTTCGATAAAGAAAAGTGTTGTAAGAAAGCTAAAGGTGTTAAGAAGAGTGTCGTGTATAAAGAACTCACATTTAACGAATATAAAGACTGTTTGATTAGCCAAAGAGAATATTATAAGAAGATGAATTTGATTAGAAGTTATAAGCACGATTTGTACAGTATAGAAGTAAATGAGTTAGCTTTAAGTTGTGTGGATGACAAGAGATGTGTTCTAAAGGATGGGATCAATACCCTACCATGGGGTCATTATAAGTTAGAACAGTTGTAGTGTTAGATGTAAGATTTTAGATTGTAAGTTTTTTAGATGTAAGTTTTTATGATTTTAAATGTCATAAAAGCATATTCAATCTCACTTTGGGTTATCCCTCTGTGTTAAAGTGTAATGATCAGTGGTGGCTTCATATTTTTTTTGATAGTAAGGGGTGGAAGGGGGAAATGCGAGATGGGGAGCTCCGATCGGTGCTGCCAAAAATATACACGTTGAAGTCTTGGATTTAAACAATCGGACTGGTTAAAGAAATATATTGATTTAAATACAGATATGAGAACTCAAGTTAATAACAAGTACTTTGCGCTATCCTTCTGTGTTAAAGTGTAATGGTCAGTGGTGGCTTCGTAATTTTTTTGGTAGTTAGGGGGTGGAGGGGAAAGTGCGCTAGTAGTGAGGTATGCATACTACTAAGCATAGACCATCATAGACAAGGCTAGAAAACATCAAACAAATATAACTATAACTAGGGTTAATAGTAAATACACATCTGTGAGGCAAATAGCTGAAAGTTAGTACAAATAACAAGAATAAAATATGATTTAATAAAGTAGTAATAGAGCTAGAAAATAGATAAAATAAAGAATAAGAATATGAAAAAGAAATAAAAGTATAAATAAGTAAGCTTACTAGACAAAAGAAAATGGTTAGACAAGAAGTAGGTAGAGTTGGAAAAATAATGAGATACCGAGAGGAAAAATAATAGTACAACATTAAAATGAGTGACTCTTAGACCATAAAATAGTCACCATAGTATTGCTACGTATTGCATCATTGCTGTAGTTACTATAAAGTATTCAAATTTTATGTAAACATTCTATTTTTATACCAAGTTTAAATTTTGTTAAATTTTAAAAAAAGAATAAAAATAATTAGTAATAAGAATAATAACATATCAATACTTAAATAATAATTAATAATAATTGAAAGGTTCATTAGGGGAAGGTCGTCTGGTATCGGACACCTTAGCTTTTTTTAGTTTGTCATGCTGAAAAATAGCTATATCAAATAACTTAATGCACAAAATGATACCTTGGTATCTTACACACAACGTGTTAAAGGTGACTTGATAGGTAAAAACTAATAATATATATTTTTGTCAAAAAATGAAAGGAACACAAATTAGCGTTCTTAAAAAGTGGAGGGTGGTATCGGACAAACATAAAACTATAGAAAATTAGTCTTTTGAAGCAATTTAATAACATAACAAATTGTAAATATTAGCTGTTTTAGCTGTTTATTTACAGGAGTTCTTACACACAAAATAGAGTTTTTTTTACGCTTTGAAATAGAGCCTAAAATAAGAGTAAAAAATATATCTTATAATTCTTAGTCTCATCAAGAGTTGTTATTTTTTATTCTGACATATATCACAATGATAAAATAGTCTGCCTTCAAAATTTTGACATTGATCATGTACCAAGTTTTTACATATATTGCGCTGTATCCACTCATCAAAAGATTCCCCGCAGATTATAATGTTTAGTTTTTCAGCAAGTTTATAAACTAGTTTTAAAAATTCTGATATTCTTAGTGGCATTAGGCTAGTTAAGTATACAAAGCCTTTACATGATTGTATAGTATTTCTTCTTGGTCTACTAGATGTGCCTTTGTTATCCTAGCACCGAAGCTTAGCTGTTACCTCTTTCCCTTCCAACACGATCTTCTAATATGCTCTAAGGAACACCAGATCTAGCACTGGCCGCACGTGCTTCTTTGGAAATAACTTTGTCCATGGCTAACTTCATATTTTTTTCATTCTAATTGCCACGTATTTTCCCCATGGTTTCCTGAAAAGGCCAGAAACGATTAAAATCGTCAAGTTTACTTACCAGTGTTGTGTCCGATACCACCCGATTCTCTTTTGTCCGATACCAGCCGAAATACTTGTAACTTATGAATGGCTATCTACCAGCTTGGAACAACAGGAAGGCAAGTATACGCCTAAATTATAATATATATACACCCTAATAAATGCTGTGATAGCAGTCATATATCAATACATTTACTTTGTGAGAAGTTGCAGGCACACAAATCTATCTCCGTGCAGCTGATCACTCGCAAAAATACAAAAACCTTGAAGCACGAGATACACCGTTCATCGGACAAATCCACTATGGCGTGAGCTTAGCTAGTTCAATTTGATCAATTAACTGTATGCTTGACAGGTGCCGCCTTAAGGAGGAAATAACGAAAACTGCTTTTGTCCGATACCACCCGCTGTCCGATACCAGACGACTTTCCCCTAAGTAACAAGTCATACATAAAATTGCATTAGTTTTGTTTTGAGGAGGAGAAATAGTGTTTGCATGGCTACAAACAATGAAATAAACAGCGAGGATTAAGTGAGAAATCTTAAAGATGTATTTGTTGCGGTAACCGAGACTCT
This sequence comes from Thermobia domestica, assembly GCF_964235325.1. Classification (NCBI taxonomy): domain Eukaryota; kingdom Metazoa; phylum Arthropoda; class Insecta; order Zygentoma; family Lepismatidae; genus Thermobia; species Thermobia domestica. The sequence goes on along the minus strand of NC_137462.1, from coordinate 255,472,475 downwards.
GAATCTCCTTCACACCTCAGGGGGCGGAGCTTATGGAAGAAACATGGAAGCTTATGGAGGAAACATGGAAGCCACGCCTACACGTAATGAACAGAGCAGTTTTGGGCAAATAACGATGCAATATGTAGTAATTACGAATTAATAAATGTTTTTAATGATAAAGAAAGATAAAAGAAAGTTTAATAAAAGTATTATATAAATACCTACATATGAGTAGATAAAATCTGTATTTATGAATGTAAATATGAGTGACGACTAGTCTTGGTATGTAGTTCGAAAAAAAGAGAGTAAAACAGAGGAAGTGAATAGAAATTATATGTAATATTAGTGTTTTTAAGCACTAAATAGATTACATAGGAAAGAAAATAGTTCATTGCATGCAAATATACTCTATTTGTGCATTAAAGAAAGCAATGCAAAAATAGAGAACGAAAAACCAGGCCTACTGAAATAATGGTTTGAGATTTTAACCAATACAGCTCAGTAGACAAAACTTAGATACTTATTAGTTTAAAATAGATAAGATAGATAAATATAGAACAAGAATAAAACCTCATACCTAGTTATATTTTATATTTTACAGAATTGGGCATTATGGAAACGAAGGCAGTTATTTTTACTATAGTTATGGCAGTGTTAGGGATGTTAGTAATTTTTGTGATGTTAGTTACGGGATGTTAGTTATTATGTAGATTAAGGAAACTAGATAAAAGGAAATGTAGACTTTCTCGTAATATTCAAATGGAAGACACAAAAATTGCCTATGAACAGCCAAGGCTAGACACGCACAAGAAAACGTTCCTATTTAAGCAGACCGATATACACTAAAATTTATAAACAAAACACTAAGAAACACTTCAAATCACACATATCAGATCACAGCACTATGGTAATGGAGAGATCACAAGAAAGCACAAATATAGTGAGGGCACAAACTTCACTGGACACTAATATTAACCACAGTGGTACCGAAAATAACGCGAATATAATGGTGTCGAAGGAACCGAAAGAATATTTCCTTCCCTGTGCTATTACGATTGTTTAGAAAATAGCGAATTTTGGGGAGAAACGCCGACAACGATGGGAAGATGTGTTAGTGTCGATGGTGATGCGACCGTACCTGAAGCCACGTAAAAGCGTCCGCTTCATGGCCAAGGTTATTCGAAAAAATTCCAAGTCAGCATTCTACGGCAAGGTTAAAATTTAGAATTGCTAACCTTACAAAACTTAGTTGTATGGTTTTGTGTAATGAAAACTAAGTGCTGTTATTTTTAAAATTTCTGATTATTATACTACGAAGTGCAAAAATACAATAAGAAAGTGTGTTAATGTATCTCATGTGTATGTTTGGTGTTTAAAATGAAATTAAATTATGTGACAAATTATACACGAAAAGATGCTACTCTGATAAAATCAGCCGAGTTGGAAATTATGATTTGGACTTTGTAACAGATACCAGTGGAAATTTCCAACAAAGTTGAAGAGAGCTAACAAGAAATGACATACATGTATCTCGACTAGTGTACTGAACAGTATGTAGTACAAGGTAGATGCAAACAGATGGCATGAGCGTGTATTTCAATTAATCGAGTATACGCTATGGACATTTAAAAACATATAAATAAATAGGGTGAGTTCGCCAATAGTCGACCGCTGAAAAAAATCTTAATTCTAAGCATTTATAAAGCGTGATAATTTCATAGTATTTGACAACAGTGAATTATTTGCTTTATTTCGGTTCTTTTGTACCATGCCTGTGTTAACTGCTCACTTTTAAAATTTTGCAATCATATAAAAATACATTTTACGAAAACTCATCAAAATTCCTACTTGTCGACCATCATCGCTCAGTAGTCGACCGCATTCATGCTATTAGTCGACCGCGCGCAATTTCTATCGTTTCTATCACGTAGAATTAATTGATTGCCTTAGGTGATATTTCGAAATTGTGTTATTCGCGAGATTTGAACTTGACAAAACGATTATATAGATTTTATTTAATTTTCATTAAGTGTTGAGTTTTGATGTTCATGAAATACTGTCGAGACGCTAGCTCGCAGTATGGTGTAAACAGAAATTAAGAAAAATTGATGTAAGCCAGAACTTCAGAAATATGTAATGAAATCGCTTTGTTAACACAAACACAATTTGGATATGGCATAATAATCAGATTCGCAAATATTTTTGGGAATTGGTCACGATGTAACACGGTCTGCAACAAAAGTTTGACCAATAGCTGAGGTAACCAACGTCGAGATATGAAACGACGAATTCCAGCATCTGGAGAGGAGAATAAGAACCAAATCTAGATTGGATCAGGATCAGAAGTCGGAGAGCAGAAGTCGGTGTTTGAGATCAGAGTTCGATACGAGAGCTCTCAGTTTTAAGATTCGACGGCGTATACCATCTTATAATGGTTGGCTTTTAGTCGGCTAGCTGTGATAAATCCGAGTTACCTATACCAGTCTTAGTAGTTACCTATTCAATTAACGTAAGCGCAATATATTCCATGGTCATTACCTGCGACTAAAGACCTCCGTCAACGTCGTCCAGAGATGAGCCCAGGAGTGGACATTCGTTATCTCAAGAAGCCTGAACATCTAAAGGTATGTGTACCTCAGTTATAAGTGTTACTTGTGATCAAAGCTCCAGACATTTGAGTACTGTGATCTGAATGCATTAAGTCATATCCGCTAGTACAACACAATTACACGATTATACCTTTCATTGATTCAAATACATGAAATTTTAGATAAGTGGAGTGTTTCTGTAATCTACTGAATAATCCTCTCGCTAGCAACTAGATTTACTCAAACCTACTTATTTCAGATAATGGGTAGAAGCAGCTTCTTTGCGTCACAACGCAGGCATCCCCGAAATGTTTAGGCACGACGCGAAGAGGTTGTTTATATATATATATATATATATATATATATATATATATATATATATATATATATATATATATATATATATATATATCTAGGAAGGAAATCGAAAAATTTGAATTTGCTCCTTCACACCCAGTAAATTTCCTTAGACAAGTGCAGAACATGCTTAATGTGATCTACACCAATGTAGCCACAGAATGGAGCACTTTTTTTTAATTTCGCTCAGATGTACAGCCACAGTAGATATGGTTGAATGTACCACTTTGGAAGTAGATGCAATAATATGATCGAGTGGATATTTGATATGTTGGTCCGTTTCAGAGAGTATTCTTCACACTAGAAAACTAATCGATATATCATTCAGTGCTATCAAGTTTGCATGCGTAGCGCGGGCCCGTAGTTGACCATCACTGGCCTAACTCGTCTTGATCATCATTCTTAAAGCTAATTAACGTACGCAAGTGCTTGCAAAGATTCAGCACGAAATTACTTAGTGACAAGACTTACTTAGATTCGACTAGTGGTCATACGGAAAAATCGCACGCCTTCCAGTACAGTATTTTTTCCGGTAAGAACTCCATCAAGTGCTCAGAACTTTGAAATTTTAGGTTCAATATTTCCGGCGATACCGTGTATTGTTCAGTGGCGTACCTAAGATCCCGTAGGCTTTCCCACAATATTCCAAAATAGGCCCTTACTCTTCACTAGCCTCTTGGAGCCCGTACACCCCCTCCCCAGCAAGTGTGGGGTAACGTTAGTTACGCCCTTGGTATTACCATGTCTTTAACGTGCAAAACAGCGTATTACGTATCAGGACAAACATTACAACGTTTTCTCAAGCTAACATACTTTATTAATTCAGTTCCTTTAATTCAGCAATGGAATCATTCGTTTATAACGTTAAAAAAATAACGTTCACGGACAAAATGTAGGTGAATTTCAGTTAAATAGAATGAACCGTCTTTGGGAGAATGCCCAGGAATGTTTATTCTATAGAGATGAATCTCTGATTTATGGAAGAACGTAACTCCATTTTCTATTAGAATGTTGGTTAGTTTTGACTTTCAGATAATTTTAGTCATCAACATGAAATTTTTGAAAACAGATTCGATTTTAAATCATTTGTGTAAGAATGTTCTTAAAATATAAAGCAACAGAACCTTTTTTCTAACCCCATTTCCTTTTATTTGTTTTTATTATTGTCTTTAGATAAATTTTCTACCTAGGGTTATTGTTTCGTAAATAAAGAACTCGAACACTGAACTGAATTTAAAAATTAAACTGTGTAATATTTGCGTTGATACGTAATATGAAAGGTTTTGAACATTAAATGCACAAAAATACAGTAATATACGCTCTTGTTCAAAATATTCCAAGTTTTTTGTACTGGAGGAATTACTGTACCGAGACACTTCGAAAAAAAACCATGTTTAAAAAAACAAATGGCGCCAACACTGTTGTGATATTTTGAGAACTGATCTAAAAGGGTGTCGTTTTTGACACCTGTGGTCCCTTTGTAGGAAATTTCAAGGTCCTTTCCTAACCTTCATATTTTTAAAAACGAAACACTTCCTGCATTGTAAAGAGAGGTTTACCGACAAAGGAGTGATGACCAGGAGAGCGCCAGTGAAAGGAGCGTTGGGTCGAAATACCTGACACACAAAGAAAGCGATGGAGAGATGGATAAAAACGTCGGCGCACCAATAGAAAAAAGACATTGACAGCAGTCAACTGCAGTGTTAAATCCACACATACCGAGGAGGGGTGTGTGGGGTGAACCCCTTTGGATCAGGGCAGGCAAACACATCTTAATTATTATAATCATTTATGTTTCTGACACGAATACTAGACGAACCAAGTTTCGAATTTGTCGTGTCATTGAAAAATACGCAGAAAGAGGATCAATTTATTCCAACCGTAGATGTATTTATGTGACTTTAGCTGCCACAAAATATATGTAACTTTAAAGTTTGAGGGAGAGGGATTTGGCCCTCTTTAAACTCTTCCATTGCCGACATGAAAATACAGGTCTCTTCTAGTGTTCACTGGGTTTAAGTTTCATTAAAATTTGTGAGTAAAACTTTCCTGTCTCCCTGTAAGTGATGTTTCCATGGAAGCTAATAGCAAAACACCATGGGTTTATCATGCCCCATGTTCGATTACCGATGAGGATGCATTATCATTCCATGAAAGGCAATGGCACCAGCATGGGTTCATTTTGCCCAGAGACCTTCGGATCAAAAATCTATATCGCCATCGACAGAGCGGAACACTATCACCATCGTCATTCTCTGTCGCTACATCCTCTCCCTTTCCTGTCTCTCCAGCAGGTGCATTCCTTTAGCAAAATCAGTGAACCGTGCACACGCAACTGCTGTGAAAGAGATTCCGTGGGTTTAGATCAAGATCACATCATGGTCACGTATTTAGAGGAAAGGAATAATTGCAGACAGTGGGGTAACCTGTCAATTCGGCCGGCCAGGATTTAAAAAAGTATGATAGAAAATTAACAAGTCCAACGGCGGTTGCGGATCTGTGATGCACTAGTTAAAGGCAAGGAGGATTAGAGAAGGGTCCAGTTTTGCTGCTAAATGACATTTCATGTTGATCTCTTTAACGCAGAAGAAGACATATAAGACATGACATGTCATCTCCGAAGAAAAAACCTTTGCTTTTTTTCCTGTTTCCGTTTTATGCAACATCAGAATGGGGTAAATTGGAGCAGTTTTGGCTACCATATTTTCTAGTTTTGGGGTGTGCCCTGTTCATTCAGAAAATTTGGTTTAAATTGGTCTGTAACTCTTAGGATAGTACCCTTGTAAGTTATCGACATAATACACTTTCCACGACTGAAAATCATATTTACGGATTGTAGCAAATCATGACTTCTCATTAGCGTTTTCTCTAGAGTGTAATATCGAAATGCAATTGTGGGTTATAATTATATTACTCACTCAAAAATCCCTGTACTGCAGATCTTATGGTAATTTCTTTATACCGTCAACTGGGATGAATACGAACAAAACTTTCATTTTTTAATTTGTTCAATCTTACGTTTTATAAATGCAAGAGAAAACCTATATTAATTGTTTGAGGTACTCTTCATACTCTAATCATGCTATGCATGCAATAATAGGATTAGCGACTTGCTTTAACATTTTTTCTCTGCAACTATTTTTAGCTACATTACTGTTGACAATTTTTGACTGAGCTTGCAAAGGTCTTCTAGTCGAAAGTTTGGCATTTGTGTTGTCTGTCTATTTGTATTTATTCGCACGATAAAAGTCGAACGCGTGAACCAATTCAAATGAAACTTTCACAGATTGTTTATTAGTTCAAGTTACAGATCATTCGTTGGGGAACAAAATCGAACCAATGAGAGGGAGTGGAACTCCCTTAAAAGTGCAAAAATGTAGAAAAAACAGAAAATAAAAAAATAAAAACGAATTTAATGTTATATTTTCTGTTGCAAGAGCTTTATAAATCTGCCAATATACTTCGGGGATCTGGAGCTATTTCTTCGGAAAGGGAGGGGAGTAAATCGGACAAGGGTGTAGCTAGAAAATTACAAAATTGGGTTATCAAAAAGTGAAAATTGACGAATACGAATGAAACGTTCGCAGGTTTATCACGAGGTCTACTGTTCGTTTCACAGAGTGTTTATTGGTTCAAATGACATGTCGAGTCCGTTGGGAAACAAAATCGGGCCAGGGGAAGGGGGTGAAATTCCCTCTTGAGGAGCGAAAATATAGAAAAACGAAGAAAACCACAATTAAAAACGAATTTGATGAACTCCTCTCTGTTACAAGAGCTTAATAAATAAGGAATTATGAGCTATTGATTCGGAGGAAGGGAGGGGGTAAAATCGGATAAGGCTGTAGCCAGAAAGTAGAAAAGAGGGTTATTTAAAAATTAAAACGGACGAATCAAAACGAAATTTCCACAGGAAATGGCCAAATATATTTCGGACATTACAACCTGTTACTTCGCAGGTTTATATATGTGGGGGGTCGGATAAGGTGTTAGCCAGAAAATGGAAAAGTGAATCTAAAAAAATTAAAACTGACGAATGAAAACGAACCTTTCACAGGAAATGAGTAAACATATTTGGGGATTACGGCCTATTGTTTCGGAGGGAGCGGGGTAAAATCGGATAAGGAATAAAATCGCAAGAATACAAAAACGGGGGTGATCTAAAATTGAAAACTGACGAATCAATAAAAAACTGTCACAGCAAATGAACAAACATATATCGGGGATTACGACCTCTGTTTCCGGAGATGCATAAAATTGGATACGGTGTAGCCAGAAAATGAAAAGCGGGTGATTAAAAAATGAAAACGAACGAATCGAAACAGAGCTTTCCACGCAACACCCAATGTATAATATACGTATATTAAACGTATAATAAACAGTGTAACTTGTACTGGACGTTTAATATATGTATAGTATACATTATGTGCTGTGTGGGTTCCCAGAAAACGAGCAAACGTCCTTCGCGGATTACGGCATATTTTCTGGACGGGGTGGGGGTAAAATAGCTAAGGGTGTAGCCAGAAAATGAAACAGGAGTGATCGAAAATGGAAACTGATAAATCGAAACGATACTTTGACAGGAAATTAAAAAATATACTTTGAGAATTACTGTTGTTTCGGAGGAAGGCGGAGGGGGGCTGAAATCAGATAAGGATGTAGCCAGAAAATGAAAACGAATTATCCAAAAATGAGAGTTGACGAACCTAAGTAAAACTTTCAGAAATTTATCGCGAGGTAAAAGTTAATACTAATTAACTTAGTTTAACTTTGTTCACTCCGAAGGTGGCGCTCCAAGCAATTTGACGTGTGGGGCTTCAAGGCATTTGTTTTTGACTGCACTTCGATGTTCCATGTGCCAAACTACTTTCGAAATTTCATAATTTGATTCTAAGACATTTTTATAAATTACCAACAGCATTTTTGAGAGTGGCAGGTGAACAGATACATAATGTCTCGAGTTTATAAACCATAACCCCGTGCCAAAAAATATCGCAAATACTTAAATGACCTAACTGAAAAAGCTAAAAGCGCATAATCGTTAACAAACTAACGTAAAAGATGTGTTAGTAAAAATATGACATACCCACAACAGTTTTACAGAGACATGTAAACCAATATAACGTAAAGTCTCAAGATCGAATACTGTAAAAAATACAGAAAAATGATTATTGATAAAATTGTGGAGTGTGCAGAGTAGGGTTATTCCCTACAAGAGTATGACATAACACTGATGATCAAAAGATATCTTAACAAATAAGGGAAAACATTTCCAAAGTTCAAAAGTAATATGCTCGTAAGTTTACTTCAACGTCATTCCGAAACATCTCAGATATCGATTTCGTGTGTGGCTATCCCGACATTCCAGATGTGTTAGATTTCCATTTTGGGCAGGTAAAAAGGAAACTCTCGCTTTGGCTGCGAGAGTTTCCTTTTTACCTGCCCAAAATGGAAATTTCTGGCATGAGGATCTCTAATAGTATATTATCACCTGTTCTCACTTTGTGTGGGGTAGGATACATTAAAGAGACTGTTTATGTTGTTCCACTGCGAACTACCGAGGATGAAATGCGGAATCAGTATTTTACATATCAATAATACTCGGGAAGAAGAAGAAGACTAGATCCACAGATTCTACTCTATAGCATCTCACGGTGCCCCTACATTATCTATCTTCTTGCGTAAACCGAATTTGAAAATTGTTCTTCGTTCCAAAGATATTTTGATTTGTCAAATTAAATGTACATAAAACCCTGTATATAAAAAGTGTATACCTTTTTTAACTTTATGAAAGTAATTTTTAATGCTGAAATTGTATTCAAACCGCATTCTATGTGGTTATTACTTTTAACAAACATTAAGAAAACACCAACAGCTCAATACCCGTGAACTTGTATCTTTTCATATACACGCAGAAATATATTCATTTTCACAAAATTTATAATTGGATAGAAATATTTTTCGTAAAAAAGAAAAAAGCAACTTTATGGAGCCTGCGGTGCTACTTTCCGGGGTGTTTATCATCTCCCGAACCTGGAAGCGGAACGAAACTTTTCTGGTGGAAATTCACGTAATGCTGCTCTTTCAGCGCTAAACAAACTTATTGCTACGTGATCTGAATGCATCAAATTGGAATGCGTTCAGGCTTGTCGTCGGCCAACCTTGTCGTCAGCGATCCAAAATCGATCCCGACAAGCAGGCACGTAGCCAGGATTTCGTGAAGAGGGGGGTCCGTGACATGAAATACTGTGGTCATCACACCAAGGGCTCGATTATTCTAACCTATTTTACTGGACCATATACTGGTTCGTTTAGCCAGGATTTCGTAAAGGGGGGGGAGACATGAAACAATGAACGCCCAATCAACTTAAATTACTTGACTATCAACATATATTGGTTTGTTAGGACAACAAAATGAAGATATGTTGGTAAGTTTTTTAATAACAAACTACGAAGAAATCTCGAGTAAAATAAAAAGAAAAAGGAAACGTATTGAAAATAATTCTACAATATTTACGTCCTTCCTCTGTTCATTCAAATATAACACTTTCCTTTCATTACGACCTCAACTATTATAAAAAGTACGTATTCACTATTATAAAAAGTAGACTCATGTCCAAAATGATTTTCTCATTCCTATGACTGTCTTCTTATAAGAATATAATTTGATAATGATTTTGCAGGGTACTTTTAATACTGATACCATGTGTATAATCGGGAAATGTATAGACCCTATTTGTGGAAAATTTCATAGCAAAAGAATTATAAATACAAAAATTAGAGTGACTAAAACGAAATGTTGCTAAATGGACAAGAAAGTTTTATTTTTGTTTTATTGTTCTTATTTACTGCTCTTTTGACAAAATTTTCCACTTACATGTCTTTGCTGATTATACACATCATTATGAGAAATACTGGGCGAAATCGTTATCAAATTATACTCTTACAACAACATATTTATGGACATGCGACAATAATTAATTATGGACATGAGTGCAAAATCTCAATAATGTCTTGTAAAATATTTTACAATATCTGCGTTCCTTTCTCTTTTGAATCAAAGTTTAACAGAACTTTCTTTTCTAATTTTTGTTTTATTCCTTCAACTACTGTCTGTTCCAAATGACAGGTTAAAGGAGTAGTGGAAAATTCTTTTTGAAATAACATGTTTGATACTGCAAGGATGCGATGACGAAAAATTATAATCAAAAATGTCCACGCTGTTACACAACCGGCATTATGCTTTCAGAAGCTTGAAATCTCCCTGACTCTTTCAGAATATCCCACTCACCTCGCCACCATGTATTGCAAGTAATTCAAATCTTCTCATAAGAAAGAGTAACGAAAGCTTTCTGTACTCTTTTTTAATTTTTAACGCCGATTCTTCTTTTTCTCATTTCATTTCATTTTATCCTTCTTTATTTTTTCTCATTTCTGGTCTCTCCCCCCGGATCCCCCCTTGGCTACGTGCCTGCGACAAGCCTGGAAACCTCAGGATGTAACAGATCCCTTTGACCATGTTACATTGATGTGTGTATTGTGTTAATTTTGTTTAGAATTGTGTTCTGTTCTGTTCCTTATTATTATTATTATTATTATTATTATTATTATTATTATTATTATTATTATTATTATTATTATTATTATTATTATTATTATTAAGTTTGGTTATACTAATTCTGATCAGCACCGGTGATTTAATGTGCAGATAAATAGAAAGTCGGAACGCTTTATGGAGTTGACTTGTCTATAAAAGTTGAAGTCGACTGCAAAATATATTAATACTTCTATTGCAAATAAGAGGAAGAAAAGAGTAATTTATCTTTATAACTGATATTTATTCTTCGTTGTACTTTTATTATGGATATTATATAATATAAAAACCTGTAAAAAAATAAGTTAAATATCGAGTTACCTAATATGTTTGAGAAGAAGAGAAGTATCTGTAGTGCTATTCCATTCTAATAATTTAGGTAAAGGAAGAAGAAAAGATTTACTAATAAATATAGATTACAAGAAAACTAATTTTAAAAACAAAAAATTAGCTTAACTATTGGATTATCGCCTAGCAACGCTTCATATATATAACATATCTAAAGAAAAGAAAGTAAATGAATGTAGATCGATCCAAAAGGAAATAACATAGTTGTCTTTTACTTTACGTACTAATTGCGGCTATAATTTTGTGCAGAAGTCATGAAGGATATAGTATACGTAAGACCGTCTGAGTTCCAGAAGAAGCTGGACGCTCATACTTTTAGGGATTATTCATTGAGTATCTACGAACTTAGAAAGGGGGTAACAAACCCACTTTCATTTACTTATCCACTGATACGAAATTAAAAAAGAACGTACCTATTTGCCATTGTACTTTATATGCTATAGCGCATTACCCTATATGCAACAAGGATTTTGGTCTGCATCATGATATAAATTTAAAAATATTTAACATTTTTCGAATCGAAATCAACAAAATTTATTCTAGAAAGTAAAAATAGAATGTTAAGCACATATAATGAAGACAACGCAGTGATTTAATTTGGTAACGTATAAATATATAATATGAAGTATCCTCGCGCATGGAAGACAGGGGGTTCTCATGTATACTATTACCGTCATGAATTTTGTGAAGCTCTATGGTGTATTTGAAATTGATGGTGATATAATTTGAGATACCTGAGTGAGACTCCGATGTACCTACCAGGCTCCAGGTATTAACTAGAAGTTAATATCACCAAACAAAGGTCAGTAAAATAAATTTATTCATAAATTTGGAGGAAGTTTCGAGACACAAGATTTTGAAGATTTTCCTTTGGGTTTATTATTATTGTAACGAGTTCCGGGGACAGAAATGAGAAAACGTGTTGCTAAGTTGGACTTAAGTTATCTATAGTGTTTTGATTTGACAGCATAATGGAAAGCTTGAGTATAATGAGTCAGTAAATGTTTATTGCATCATGTACTAAGGACTTTATCGTGGGGAATGACTTAACAGGCCACCTACGCGAATTCTTTAAATTAACCAGTGGAAAGATCATAGTGATGAGAATTCACAGCAGCGTTCCTTATAGCAAATTATTGTCTAGAAAACGTGCCTGAAGTTGCCCCCCCCACCTTTCCCAAATTACAACAAACATTGCACATCGTTAGTGCATCGTTAGTGCACTAACGTGCACTCAGAAGTAATATTAGTGCTATCAGCTTTTACGAGATATTGAAGATTCTTGGTGGGGGGGCCAACTTCATATGAAGTTAGCCCCCCACCCATCTTTATACAGACAGACTTTCACAAAACTTAGCGCAACGTTAGTGCATCGTTAGTGCACTTAAGCACACTAATCACTAACGTTAGTGCTAAAATATTTTGGAATTTATTCAGGATTTTTGGTGGGGGGGCAACTTCAAAAATATCAAATTCTATACAAATAGAGGTAGAAACATAGACTTAACGGCAATCGTTAGTGCATCTAAACGCACCAAGCACTAACGTTAGTGCTACCATATTTTGGGATTTATTCAAGATTTTTGGTGGGGGGGCCAACTTCAGAAATAACAAATTCTATACAAATAGAGGTAGAAACACGAGGTTAACGGCAATCGTTAGTGCATCGTTAGTGCACTTAAAAGCACTAAGCACTAACGTTAGTGCTACCATATTTTGGGATGTATCCAAGATTTTTGGTGGGGGGCCAACTTCAGAAATATCAAATTCTATACAAATAGAGGTAGAAAGATAGACTTAACGGTATCGTTAGTGCATCGTTGGTGCTCCTAAACGAACTAAGCACTAACGTTAGTGCTACCATATTTTAGGATTTATTCAAGATTTTTGGTGGGGGGGGCAACTTCAGAAATATCAAAATCTATACAAATACAGGTAGAAAGATAGACTTAACAGCAATCGTTAATGCATCGTTAGTGCTCCTAAACGAACTAAGCACCAACGTTAGTGCTACCATATTTTGGGATTTATTCAAGAATTTTGGTGGGGGAGCCAACTTCAGAAATATCAAATTCTATACAAATAGAGGTAGAAACATAGACTTAACGGCAATCGTTAGTGCATCGTTAGTGCACCTAAACGCACTAAGCACTAACATTAGTGCTACCATATTTTGGGACTTATTCAAGATTTTTGGTGGGGGCCAACTTCAGAAATATCAAAGTCTACACAAATAGAGGTAGAAACATGGGGTTAACGACAACCGTTAGTGTATCGTTAGTGCACTTAAACGTACTAAGCACTACCATATTTTGGAACGTAGTGCTACCATATTTTGGAATTTATTCTAGATTTTTGGTGGAGTGCGCAACTTCAATAATATCAAATTCTATACAAATAGAGATAGTAACATAGGATTAACGGCAATCGTTAGTGCATCGTTAGTGCACTTAAACGCAGTAAGCACTAATGTCAGTTCTACCGTATTTTGTTATTTATTCAAGATTTTTGGTTAGACGTCAGCGTTAGAAATATCAAATTTCATACAAATTGATGTAGAAACATGGGTTTAACAGCAATGGTTAGTGCTTCGTTAGTGCACTTAAATGCACTAAGCACTAACGTCAGCTTTACCATATTTTGGGATTTATTCAAGATTTTTGGTTAGATGTCAGCATTAGAAATATCAAATTCCATACAAATTGATGTAGAAACATGGGGTTAACAGCAATGGTTAGTGCTTCGTTAGTGCACTTAAATGCACTAAGCACTAACGTTAGCATTACCATATTTTGGGATTCATTCAAGGTTTTTGTTGGGCGGGCCAACTTCAGAGATATCAAAATCCATACAAACCTTTAGTGTTTTCTAGAAGCACTAACGATCCACTACCGAATGACATTAATTTTTTGTTAGTGCTTGAAGTTGGGGCAAGTTCCCGTGCCCTCCAAAGGTATTGTACTTGTAACACCTACACTAATGAAGTACTAACGTTAGGGGTTGGTGCTCTTAGGCCATTAACAATGGTACTAGAATATATCATCAGTGCTTTCGAATTTGGCGGAAATTTGATACAATTAAAAATTCCCAATACATTTCTTATGGGAGTTTCGTGACATGTAATTGTCCATAACTATTGAAGTACTAACGAAACTGTTAGTATTTTCTAGAAGCACTAACGATAGCACTAGAAGATATCATTAGTGCTCTTGAATTTGACAGAAATTTGATGCAATGTAAGACTTTTGGTGGGGGCAACTTGAGAAATATAAAATTCCGTACAATTGATGTATAAATATGGGTTTAACGGCAATCGTTACTGCATTGTTAGTGCACTTAAACGCACTAAGCATTGATGTTAGTGCTACCACATTTTGGTATTTATTCAAAATTTTTGGTGGGGTCAACTTCAGAAATATAAAATTCCATACAAAGTGTCAGTATTTTCAGGAAGCACTAACGAACGCACCAATTACTTTGTTAGTGCTTGAAGTGGGCGCAAATTCACGCTGACCAAAAATAATATTTTACTTGTAGCACCTACACTAATTAAGCACTAACGTTAGTGGTTGGTGCACGAAGAAGCACTAACGATGCACTGAGGATTGACTAGCATCATTACTGCTAGCATCATCATTACTAGATCATTAGTGCTTTTTAATTTGGCAGAAATTTGACACAGTGAAAAATTCCTCATAAATTTCTTATGTGAGTTTCCTGAGATGTAACTGGTCATAACTATACTAATAGTGAAGCACTAACGAAACTGAAAGTATTTTTAGAACCACGATCGATGCACTAATAAACGGCTTTAATTTTTCGTTATTAGTTGAAGTGGGGCGCCAAGTTCATGAAGGCTTCCAAAGGGTTTTTTACTTGTAGGACCTACATTAATGAAGAGCTAACGTTAGGTGTTAGTGCACTATGAAGCGCTAACGATTTCAGTAGAAGAGGTCATTAGTGCTTTTGATTTCGGCGGAAATTTGACGCAATGAAAAATTTCCCATGAATTTCTTATGAGATTTTTGTGGCATATAATTGGCCATATCTACATCAATAGTTAAGCATTAACGGAACTATGGGTGTTTTGCAGAAGCGCTAACGATACATTTTACGAATGGACTTATTTTTCGTTAGTGCTAGAAGTGGGAACCAAGTTCACGCTGGCCCGCAAAGGTTTTTTACTTGTAGCACCTACACTAATGAAGCACTAAACTTAGGTGTTGGTGCACTAGGAAGCACTAATGTTACAAGTAAAGAAAACTTTCGAAATTAGCTTGAAGTTAGCCCCCACTACAAGCACTAACGAAAAAATTAGTTTTATTCGTTAGTGCATTGTTAGTACCTTTAGAAGATACAAGTAGTTTTGTTAGTGTTTCACCCTTAGTGTGGATATGGGCAATTATAAGTCACAAAACTCCCATAAGAAACACATGATGAATTATTCATTGTATCAAATTCCCATCGCATTCAAAGGCACTAATTACTTACCTCTGTTAGTGCAATTGTTAGTGCATCGTAAGAGCTTCTTAGAGCACAAACACCTAACGTTAGTGCTTCATTAGTGTAGGTGTTACAAGTAAAAAAAAACCTTTGGGGAAGTCAGAATGAATTACGCACTCGCACTTTAAGCACTAACGAAAAAGATAGTCCCATTCGTTAGTGCTTCTACAAAGCACTAACAATTTCATTTGTGCCTCACTATTAGTGTAGTTTATGGCCAATTACATATCACAAGACTCACAAGAAATTTATGGCAAATTTTTTATTGAATCGTATTTCCGCTAAATTCAACATCACTAACGATCTCTTCTAGAGCAATCATTAGTGCACTGTTAGTGCTTCTTAGTGCATCTACACCTAAGGTTAGTGCTTCATTAGTATAGGTGCTACAAATAAAATACTTTTTGAGGCCAGAGTCAACTTAGCGCCCCCACTTCAAGCACTAACTAAAAACTTAGTGCAATTCGTTAGTGGGTTGTTAGTGCTTCTAGAAAACACTAACAGTTTAGTTAGTACTTCACTATTACTTTAGTTATGGCTAATTACATGTTACGAAACTCACATAATAAATTTATGGGAAATTTTACATTGCATCAAATTTCCGTCAAATTCAAGAGCACTAATGATCTTTTCTAGTGCTATCGTTAGTGCTTCTAGAAAATACTAACAGTTTCGTTAGTACTTCAATAGTTATGGACAATTACATGTCACGAAACTCCCGTAAGAAATTTATTGGGAATTTTTAATTGTATCAAATTTCCGCCAAATTCGAAAACACTGATGATATCTTCTAGTACCATTGTTAGTTGTCCTAAGTGCACCAACCCCTAACGTTAGTACTTCATTAGTGTAGGTGTTACAAGTACAATATCTTTGGAGGGCACGGGAACTTGCCCCAACTTCAAGCACTAACAAAAAATTAATGTCATTCGTTAGTGGATCGCTAGTGCTTCTAGAAAACACTAAAGGTTTGTATGGATTTTGATATCTCTGAAGTTGGCCCGCCCAACAAAAATCTTGAATGAATCCCAAAATATGGTAATGCTAACGTTAGTGCTTAGTGCATTTAAGTGCACTTACGAAGCACTAACCATTGCTGTTAACCCCATGTTTCTACATCAATTTGTATGGAATTTGATATTTCTAACGCTGACATCTAACCAAAATTCTTGAATAAATCCCAAAATATGGTAGCACTAACGTTGGTGCTTAGTTCGTTTAGGAGCACTAACGATGCATTAACGATTGCCGTTAAGTCTATCTTTCTACCTGTATTTGTATAGATTTTGATATTTCTGAAGTTGCCCCCCCCACCAAAAATCTTGAATAAATCCTAAAATATGGTAGCACTAACGTTAGTGCTTAGTTCGTTTAGGAGCACCAACGATGCACTAACGATACCGTTAAGTCTATCTTTCTACCTCTATTTGTATAGAATTTGATATTTCTGAAGTTGGCCCCCCATCAAAAATCTTGGATACATCCCAAAATATGGTAGCACTAACGTTAGTGCTTAGTGCTTTTAAGTGCACTAACGATGCACTAACGATTGCCGTTAACCTCGTGTTTCTACCTCTATTTGTATAGAATTTGGTATTTCTGAAGTTGGCCCCCCCACCAAAAATCTTGAATAAATCCCAAAATATGGTAGCACTAACGTTAGTGCTTGGTGCGTTTAGATGCACTAACGATTGCCGTTAAGTCTATGTTTCTACCTCTATTTGTATAGAATTTGATATTTCTGAAGTTGCCCCCCCACCAAAAATCCTGAATAAATTCCAAAATATGTTAGCACTAACGTTAGTGCTTAGTGTGTTTAAGTGCACTAACGATGCACTAACGATGTGATAAGTTTTGTGAAAATCTGTCTGTATAAAGATGGGTGGGGGGCTAACTTCATATGAAGTTCCCCCCCCACCAAGAATCTTCAATATCTCATAAACGCTGATAGCACTAACGTTAGTTCTGAGTGCACTAACGTGCACTAACGATGCACTTACGATGTGCAATGTTTGATCTAATTTGGGAGAGTTGGGGGGGCAACTTCAGGCACGTGTCTAGAAATATGTACCTGTAACAGTAATTGATAATTTTGAATAAGTTGGAATCTAAGCAACACTTAAGTACAAAGTGGAACCGATTTATGATATTTAACACTACTATTATTGTTACTATATATCATGACACTGAAAGTATTGATCCATTTGCAAAGATATAAAATTAATTTCTCCATATTTTAGAACATCTTAAGTTCTTGATATTCATACTGTAGTACACTGAAGTATATTGCACAAAAGGCTGACCATGCTTGTATAAATAAAGTTGCTATACTTTGAACTGTCAATAGTGTGGAATGCACATTTAATTCTTGTTTCCTTTATAAAGACAAACTGCCATTGTAAAAGCTATAGAGATATTCAGCAACCAATGTAAGCATGCCAATTTTTGCAAAAACTATAAAAAAAATGTTTCACTGTCTCATTTTTTAATTAAAATAATGGCGATAAGAGGTCAGCTAATGTTTATTTATGATTTTCTATGTTGAAGCTAAATGTCAATGACTTTGACAGAATCTAAATAATACAATATAACAAGGTTTCGTATATGGGAGCGCCATTTGAGACAGCATGCTGGGTATTTTCTGATTTTACTTCTTAACTAAGGTTCCTTTTTTTTATTTACTTATTCAAAAGGAATCAATATACGAAAGAAGATAGTTTGGGTCATTGGATTCCATTGTCCCTGGTTGTCAAAATCTTATAATAATATTTTAAAATAATATTAATAATAATCAAATTTTAGTAACCCGTTTTATTAGTCACGATCCGTTTTTTTTCAGTTATTGTTCCTTTTCTCTGGTTAAAAAAGAGAGGGAGTATGTTTACTACAAGGGGTCCAGAAGCACTTAAAAACACAAAATTTACAGGAGAAATGACTGATTGCAACTACTTAGAAGTAATGTAACGTGACCAAATCTAACCTAACCTAACATAAACTAACCTAAGCTAATCTGAACTAACCTAAATTTACCTAATATTATAGGAATAAGCGGAATTCTATCATTTTTTGGAAAATTATGCGGGACCCCTACACTAATTTAACATAAACTAACCTAACCTAACCTAAACTAAACTAACCTAAGCTAGCCTAAACTAACGTAAGCTACCCTAAACTAATATGAACAGAAATTACCAAAATTGTAACATTTTTTAGAGAAAAGAGCAAGACCCCTTCTGCTAAACATAGGCCAAAGAGAGTAGCAAAAGTAGTAACAACAATCGAATGATTTTTTTATTTTGTTTCAAGGAATGTATCCAGACTTGTCGTTGGCCAACCTTGTCGTCAGCGATCCAAAATTATATTTGTCCATTTTTGTCGGGGTCGACCACGACAAGCTTGGACACCTCAGGAATTCGTTCGAGTCTGGCGCAAGAGGACAAATTGAGAAGTGTCCAAGCTTGTCATTGTCCAAGCTTGTCGTTGTCCAAAATTGTCGGGAGCGACCAAAATTAAGTGACCAGGCTTGTCGTCGTCCAACCTTGTCTGTGTCTCTCCTTAGGTATACGAAAAATCGAGGTTTGAACGATATAACATTATGCCTAGGCAACAAAAAATGATCCATATTTACAAATGAGATTGATTTTGTACAGTTATTTCAAATAACTTCGAGTTGGATACTGTTACTTTGCATTTCTAATATAGGTCAAAAGCAGGGGCGGCCTGTAATAAGGGACCCAATGGGCCCGGCCCTCAAATCTTTTTTTTAGACATAGAAAAATGTATGTATCTTAAGTTATTCTGCTAATATTGTTGCTATAATTTCCCTCTTAACCAAAAACAGTAGTTCTGACTCCTTCAAATCAGTTTTTTCATGTACTACTTATGCTTACGGGCACACTGTTCACGCGGTCAGTACAAAATAAAGGCAGATAGGGCCTGACCTGTTTCAGTGTGGACTTAGTACCATCTCCCATTCACTAGTATGGTGAAATCATGAAAATGCAGCTTGAATGTAGGTGCCAAGAATCGTATGCCACACGATTGCACCCGACAATTTCTGAACGACAATGTTTGAAACTTGCTTGTTTCCAAAATTCGTTTTGTCTATAGAGGTTGTTAATGTCCGCACTTTCAGTATTTTACCCACTGACCCAGGCCCGGACTGGCTACGTCGAGGGCCCCTGCTTGGGCCCCCCAAACTTTTTTTAACGTCATGTTACATTTAAATTGTAAATCACGTTTTAGGAAAATGTAAATGGGCAAGTAACTTTCTGTAGACCTCTAATGATCTGTTTTCGTAATACTACTAAAACCAGACTCACAACCAAAGTTTAAAAAGTTATATTTAAATGAAGTTTCCTTGCACAACAAAGAAATCATACATACGCAAAATATAAATGTGATATTTTACTCAGCCTATTAATGGATTATAATTACGCAGCACAGGATATATTTCCATAACTGCAAGCTTCAAATAGGTAAAACACAAATTTCTTAGAAACATAGAACTGATGGAGAATAAACACAATATTAGAACATTTGTAGTTTTCACGTTACAGTACTTATTTTAATAACTTCATTTTCAGTTCGTCGCTTGATTTGGCTATTTCATACTCGCCAGAGTTTTGTCAATATTTGAAAAGAAGCCTCTTTCAACTGCAATAAGCATTAAATGAGAGAGCATCTCGTTGGTCATAGAGGACCTTAAGCTTTCTTCTTTTTTTTTTAGTTTGGAAAATTCCTCTCGCAAGTTACTTGCATACTAGGTTGAGTCATTAAATATACATTTAAAGTTGAATACAAATTTGGAAAGAGACCTGACTGGGAAGAAAGCCCATACACAATTTTGAATGCACACAATAAACATTTTGAGCACTTCTTCTTCTCTTGGCTGTGGTATTCATATAGAATTTCATCATAATGTTCGGCATTATCACCTTCTTCACTGTTTTCATCATCTTCCTTTGCCTTTGAAGGGGTTTTCAGTTTTCAGGAATGTAGAATAATATATGACAAACTGCTTCACTTCCTGTATAAGTTTCGATCTACTACATTTCGTGAGTGTGCATGCTTTTTGACATACATTTTCAGGGAATTCTTTGTTGGTTAGAATCTAATTATATTTTTGGGGGCGTCAAGAGCAGTCAATCAAAATAACCTTGTTTGGGACAAATCTTTCAGAAATGATGTTTATAGCCGAATCTAAAGTATTGAAATATATTGTTTTCAATTTTAGAATCGGAGAAATCTGCCTACTATCATCTTCAGGGAGTTCACGACAGTTTTTTCTTTAGCGGGATTCTTTTTCTCGAACAGAAGTTTCCGTTTCCTTTTTGACGTCCTCGTTTTCAAAAAATCTTTGAATTAACGTAATGTACTTTCCCAATTTCAAAGTTTCACTGTTACCAAAGTTGCCATCTGTTCTTTTTTGTTTGCATGACTCAACAACGTATTTACCAAATGCCATGCTTTGGAGTAATCAAGTGTTTTGCTTTGCAGATACACTGGCACAGGTGACATCACAAAAAATGCTTACTCCATTACGAATTCAAATTTCGGGCTGTAAATTTAATTTTGCAATCAAAATTCTGATTTATGAGTTCTAATAAAAATGAAAAGAAGTTTGCAACTTACTTGACTGAAATTAGTCTTGTTGGAAAATCAAACTCAAGAATGGCTTGAAAGGCCTTATGATTGCTTCATCATCGTGTAGCACCTATCTTCTGTAATCTGTACAATATTTCTGACCCTGCTTGATGCTTCTTTGTCTCTTTTTCCCATACGGATATTTTCTTGTATGAATGGTCCAAGAAAGTCGCAGATTCCTCTACAAGGCCAAATAAATTTTCTGTTTCAGAACAATTGATAGTTGAGTACAGTGTTTCTTTCAGAAATAATGTTCCGAGAGGTACATTTGGTATTCCGGGGTGTACTGCTGATGCTATTGTATTTAATATTATAATATAGACATTATTTTGGTCTCCGGGGGGCACTCTTAGGGCTAGGGGGGCAATGCTCCCCCAAAAAACAGGTCTGGAGGAAACATTGGTTGAGTAAGCCATTACTAAATTTGAAACATGGTACATCACTTAGTGCCGTAAATATGTCAGTAACAGCTAAAACGGCATTTAACACAGTAACGTTATTCATTTAATCTCAGTTTCCGTTATCATATAGGTGTGGTAACAAATAACGAATTAATAATAATGCACATAATGTTAAGTTAGCAAGTCCTGCCAAAAACAACTCTCTCAATAGCAGATGTGAGTTAATGGAAGAGGCCATTAACAGCATGCAAGAGAAAGTAAGTCGCCTTGTAGATGCCCAACCTCAGTCAGCAGAGAAGACAACAACGACGTCTGCAAGTGATGAAAACAGTGATGGGTCTGTGATTCTGCAAGAATTTGCAGAATTTAAAAAGCAAGTGAAAGACTTAACATCTCAAGCGGAGCAATTAAACGAGACAGTAGTGGCTCACGATGATCGACTGGACAGCATGGACAAAATATAGCTGGAGAAACTGCCTGCTATTACACAGAATTCCTGAGAATCCTGGCGAAGATCCTACTAGTGTAGCAATCGATTTTGTTAAGAGTAAATTGGACATTGATAACAACATAGAGCAATTATACAGATCACATCGTCTACGAATAAAGCGCAGGACCAAAACTGTTGCGGATATGGTGATTGAAGGACACAGGCCTGTAATTGTGAAATTTGTGTCATATCGTTACACGGAAATGGTGTGGAAAGCCAAAAATAAATTGACGGACAGCAAACTTCTTATCACCGAATCTCTTACCACGAAAAGACTGGTCTTACTTCGCCAAGCTAGGCAAGCCTTTGGTAGCCGCAATACTTGGACATCAGATCTCAAGATTGTCATAGATTGGAGAACCAGAAGTATTATGTCACCTCTGAACGGCAGCTGCTTATCCTTATTAGTGAAAGGGGGTAGGGAACATCAACTCAACCCTCGACTGAACAACAGTTGTACGTTTGGAATAAATGTGAAGAGTACAGTGTACTATTTCTTGTGTTGTGTTAATGTATGTAATTTTCTTGTGCGTGATGTGTGTGTACTTTTTCTAATAGAAGCATTCTCATGTGTAACTAGTGTTTGGAAATCAGCATTTTAATCGCTCAGTTGTTGATAAGTCCCTGTTATGTTTCTTCATTTTTACGTAGCCTACATAATAAGGTTATTTATATATGTATTTCCTTATTACTTACTGTTAACAGTACTTAAATTTTACCATGTCTCAAATAGAAAAATTGCCAGAGTTAGCAACACCGACTTCAACTCCCACAATAATATTCCGCAACTACTCCTCCCCTAACGGGACTGAAGATCACTTTACACCCCCTCTCTCCCCACCCCTTCTTCCTCCTTCGTCCCCGACGGCACATTTACGGCAAAGAGACCTCGGTTAACTAGCAGCGGGGACCATCCTAAATGTCATTCACATCAACGCACAGTCCCTTCTAAGCTCTTTCGATGAATTTCAAACTATCGTTCTCTCTCAAAATAGTCTGCACTTGATTTTGGTATCCGTAACGTGGGAAAAGCCAAGCTTGAATAGCAGCTTGTATGAGTTACCAGGTTATCAGTTTATAAGAAAAGACAGAACGCAAAAAGGCGCAAGTGGAGTTGGAATCTATGAAGGGATGACATGAATTCTGGCAATGTCACCACATGAGTACAGCTTCTGGACGGAGTACATTATCATTGAATGTACTTTCTGGAATAAAATAATTCTAATCTTTTCGATGTACCGACCGATAAAAGCAAATTTTAAAAATTTTGAAGATGAAATAGTGCAATAATTGCCCTTTTACGAAAATTGTTTAATAGTCGGTGATTGTAATTTTTACATGCTAAAGTCGAACAGTGAAACTGAAACATTTCATGATGTTTTATCCGGCCTTAACCTGACAATGTGCACTCTAAATCCCACTTCCCATACTGCTACATTACATTCACTACTCGATCTCATAATCCGCAAAACGTTTTCACTATGGACAATTACCAATTCCATTCATATCTTACCACGATCTACTGTTCGCCTACTACTTTGTACACACTCCGAAGAGACAGTCAAAATTTATTTCGTGCAGGAAATCAAATAAAATAAATGAAGCTACCCTTTTCTTTGATGCGGCAAATATTCCTTGGCAGGTAATCTACAATTCTTCGTCTGTAGACGAACAACTTAATTTCTTTAATACCACGGTATTATCACTACTTGATAAGCATGCTCCACTCATTAAACGAAAAATATCTCGACTTTTAGCCGTGGATAACCAAGGAAATTCTAAATTTAATGGAGGGCTGCGGCGGCTCAGTGGTACAGCGTTCACCTCTGATGCTTGTGGTCCCGGGTTCGATCCCAGACCCCGCCAATGAACTTTGTGTTGGACAAACACCGTGTGCGTGGGTTTCCTTGGGGTTCTCCCGTTTCCTCCCGCTTTCTTCATTCCACCAATTCATTCATTTCCCATCATCACCGTCTCCTTTAGCCTAACCGTCATAATTGTGGGACGTAAAACTCAAAGATTTCACTTCATTTTTCTAAAATTAATGGCTAAACGCGATTTCTCTTATAGACAATACACGAAATCTCGTAAAGATAATCCAGTACTAGCTGATAACTCTTTTAAAAATACAAAATCTTACGAAATAGATGTACACATTTAATTAGGAAAGCCAAAATGGAATTTGCCTCGAACCTAGCGAACAGCGCTAGTAACTCCAAAATTTTGTGGAAAAGTTAAATATATTAGGGTTCAAGAGCAGTAGGAAATAAAATAACTGCAGATGATCATAATAACAATTTTTGTGACATTAAGTTTATACTGTAGTAATGCAGATTCTAAAATTACATATGATGAGAGTCCATAATGTACAGAAAGCGGTTTTTCCTTTGAATGTGTCAGTCCTGTAACAGTCATGAGGATCATCAATATAATAAAATCAAATGGTACTCGAGCTGACCAAATTAGTACTGAATTTAATTTTAAAAAATGCCTTTTATACTAAGTTCCATCACTAATATTTTCAACCGTTAGCTTATGAGCGCCACTTTTCTATCTGCTTGGAAAACAGCTGAAGTTCTAGCGTTCCCCAAAACAAATGATATCATAAGTATTAATGAATTTCGGCCAAGTAGTATTTTACCTGCTCTTTCAAAGACATTAGAATACATTGTTAGTCATCAAATTCAAACCTATCTAATGAAATACATTTTTGATCCGTTTCAATCAGGCTTCAGAAAGTACCACATTATTGCTACAGCTGTTACTTATGTCACTGACGAGATTAGAGTAGTAATATATAGAAACCATGAAACTGTTCTTTCTCTACTAGATTCCACTAAAGCTTTCCACTCAATTATACATAAGATTCTTTTCGATAAATTGGCGACGTAATTTAACTTCCCCAATCGTGCTGTAAAATGGGTTAAAAATTATTTATAGGGACGGAAGCAATTTGTAACCTTAGCCGATACTTTTTCTGCACTACGGAATCTCACTCACGGCGTCCCTTAAGGAAGCGTCCTTTGCCCTCTCCTTTTCTGTCCGTACATTATAGACCATCCTTCTGTCTTACAATACTGCAATTATCACTTATACGCAGATGATTTTCAAATCTATATCTCAGGTCTACCCGAAAACTTGGACAATTCAATTCGACAAATGAATGACGACTTGCGCCGCATTTACTCGTGGTCAAAAGAAAACGGGTTAATCATAAATCCATTGAAATCGAAGTGCGTTCTCCTCCCCTCTAAACAACTCATACAAATGCACCGTTCGAATATAGCAACAGTACAGATAAATGAAACAGTTATTCCATTTTCTGAAACTGTTACATATCTCGGGGTAATAATAGATCAATTTCTTGAGTGAAAACCTCACATTAACGTTGTATGTAAGAAAGCGTTCTGGTCTTTGCATACACTCACTAGACTAAAGAAAATTCGACCCCCTGAAAGAAACCTACTACTTGTAAAATCTCTAACATTTCCAGACCATGAATATCGTGATGTATCTCTGTCGACTTACAAGAAGAATTAGCGTATTGTTTGGAACGTATCCAAAATGCGTGTACACGGTTTGCTTATAATCTCAAACGAGCAAATCATTTAACTCCATACTAAGAAAAGCTGGGATTTTGAAACTTGTCGATAGAAGTTATTTAAATCGATTCACACTTCTCTTTAAGACTTTGCGGTTTGTACAACCTTCCTACTTATTTCAACGCTTGCAACCACTAAATGCTCACCACATTCACAATACAAGATCAGGTGTAAATAAACTCATTTCTCTTCCCCTATATTCGTCAAAATTCTACTCGAATGCGTTGTTTGCATCCACGATTCATGCATGGAATGACCCATGGACTATCCAACACAACTCAATCTCAGACAATCAATCTATTTAAGAAATCGGTTCAGCAGATCCTCCATAAGTCTATCAAGGCTTACTAACATCTGAAAAAAATAATTTTTATTGTTAGTATCTTTTATTTGTTTTTGTTCACTAAATGAATGTGACTATATTCTAGTATAATAATGTTCCTAACGTTTATTTGTTTTTTGTTCACTAAATGAATGTGATAATAGTACGCAGATAAAATCTAGGGAGATGACATTATCCACCACAAACTTACTTGGCCAGAGATCGGAACAGGGTAAGGTAACTAGAGGTAAGTGATACATCATTGAAGCATTGTGTCCATATATTGTGACGATATGGATAAACATAAACTTTTAAACCAACCCTCGTATTTCCCAACGCCAACTCTTAGAAGTAAAACGCAATCAGCCAATATTCAGAGGAGAATGAAGCTCAGGAATTTTGTCACCCAAAAGGTGTCTCACTTTTCCAGACAACCCTGCTTCCTCCCGTCAGACCAAACAAGGCAAGGAATTTCTATATTCCCACCCACGCAAGGTAGACTCGTGCAGTGACGGCAGAGTCTACGTGAAAATATAACATTACCCATAATTATTGACTTCATGTTTTATTGGGATTATCAATGTCTTCAATGTAGTTTCAATTGACCCATGGATTATCCATTATATAACATCAGTGAAACAGTGAAACGAAAATTAAATATTTTGTTTGCACTATATTTCAGTGTAGTAGTGTATTCTTGCGCTGCTTAACAAGCTACGAACTGACGCTCTCAAAAGATGCGCGTCAGAGTGCTTAACAACGCCACGGTAATACAATGCAGACAATTCACACTCTCAAATATTTCTTGTTAAGTGAACATTATATTAGTGTCCATCTTATCAAACGAAATGTAAAATCACACTTAATACATCATCATGTTAAAATACTAACGAAGAAATTGGAACAATTTCATCTGTCAGTTAAAATAATGTTAAACAGAAAGAAAATGTAATGGAAACTCGTACTACGCAGTTCCTGATAGCTTATAGAAAGAACAGCATTTCTCAAGCATCCTAATGGAAGTGAAATGTTTGCTTTGAATTTTTGGAACTATAACTCGATTCGTTATATTCGTCCGCTTGCGAAAATCGTGCGCGTCAACGGTATCGTTCCGTGATCATATAAGTTATGGGCCAGTTTGGTTATAAGCAAATATTATCTATAATTCAAAATTTTGTTGTGTTGTTTCATATTCATTATGTGATTTGTTTAGTGAAAGTGAAAGTCAATACAAATCTTATCTACAAGTTATTTTTATTTCTTGAAAAGTAAGAATATCCAATAATAATAATGTGTGTTTGATAATCTCGTGCTTTTTTCTTAGTGGCTGAGAGATATCATCCTAAATGGGTACTTAACTTGATCCAGGATTTCATTAAAGTGTAGTATCTCCGAAGTGAAACAAACCAAACATTTATTTCGTATTCCGCTACTCATCTGGTGTTGAACTAGCGTACATATCCCACTTCATGTATTCTGTTACAGGTTCTAATAAAGTTTTCCACAGCCTGACACGGCAGTGATGGTGGGCACACGGCGAATGCCTAGTTTATTACAACACCCGGATCCTGAAACCGTGGGAGGGAATCTCCGTTATTTTGCCAGTATTGTAGTTCGTTAATTTTTATCTAGTGATCCCACTAGACTGGGGAATTGAATAATGTCTTAAAGGGGTTTTCTCATTAGAATGGTCCAATGTTCGAACCCGTACTCTTATATCTGGCTTTCCCAATCAGGGATATGTAGGATTCTAACTCTCATTATACCGGGCGCCCGAACAGGGACAGATGCAAGTGGCGAGAAAATAGATGTTTGAATTGCGCTACTTCTTATTCAATGCCATTCTAGTTATTTATATGTTGTGCTTTGTAGTGTAATACTTTATGATGTCAACTACTAGTGAAATGGAAACACTGCTGGAAGCGGTGAAAAAGTTCTCCGCAGAATTAGCAAAAACTAACCAAGTGATAAAATGTAATCATAATGAGTTAATCAAGCAAGTTGATAGCTTAAAAACAGAAGTTGCTGAATTACGTGAAAAGCACAATTTTTCAATTCAAGAACTTACGAATCGTACACAAAAAGTAGAAAATGAGTGTAATTCTTTTAAATTAGAAATTAAAGTAGAAATCGAAAGTTTGAAACGAGAATTTAGGGAATTTAAGGCAGAAGTAAATGATCGTTTTAATGAAATGAAAATTCAAACAAACAATCAGTTGACTGAAACACGAAGTGAGTTGTCATTAGCGATTCAGCAGGTTGAAGCCCAAAGTAGTAGTTCTTTAACTCAAATGAAGCATGATTTTCAACAACACTTTAACACGCATGATTCTAAAATTGTAGGTCTTGAAGAGAGTACGTTGTATTCGAGGTTTGCTAGTGGATACTGAAAGTAAAATTCAAGCCCATCAAGCACAGGTACTTCAGTACATGCAAAAAGTAAATGTAAATGAAAGTAGTGTAAATAACTGTGGTAATGAAATTGACCGTAGTAACCAATCATTACTTTTTCTCAAAAACACAATAGACCGCTTTAGTAACATTGTCGTAGAGTTAACGAATGATAGGGGAAAAGAATCAAAACAGTATGTTCAGAGGTTTTACTGTTTTGGAGGTTAACTTAATTGAAAACCTCAAACAAGAATAGCAAATGTAACAAGCTCAATTAACCTTGACGCAAAAACAAATTTTGAATCTGCATGTGGAATCTAGGCCCACTTGTGTTAGTAATACTCGTAGTGTGACCAATTCGTTATACGGTAGCGTAGTTAACACTTCATCAACTCGTAGTTCTACTAGTTGTAGTAGCAGTGACAGTACTAACACAAGTTTCGAAACTAATAGCAGACCAAAATCTAAAACTAAAAATCGTAGTCTTATTCATTGTAGAAAACCGGCTCAGATTACAAACGCTAGGCCAATTAAGCGTAGTGATATTGAATCGTTCGAAAAGATTTTAGGTCATGAAAGTAAAATACAGCATCAAACTTCTTGGAACTGTTTGAGAAAAATGTTAAATTAATGCAAATTCCGGAATATCTAGACATTTTAGAATTTTTGATGCAAGGATCTTCTAAATCTTGGTTCCTTACTCGCAAACCTGACTTCAAATCATATAATGATTTTGTTTTTGTTTCAAGCAACTGAAGATGAAATAGAAATTGGTGAGGATGTTAGTAAGGGTAATAACCCTCGCACTGCTGAAATTTATTGTAAAGTATTAGACACTCAGTTGAAAGCATTGTGTGATACAGGTGCGAGAGCGTCTTTTTTTAGTTTTGAGGCGTGGAAACGTATTTCCTCCGTAATATCTCATCCGCAATTAAAACCTGCACCACATATACTTTTGGTAGATTATTCTGGTAAACGGAAAAGGCAGGTTAGGGGTGAAATAAATATTTGTGTGGAAATAGAACACTTGATGTTCGACGTAAGAGTTCTGGTAGTAGATGAATTAAACACAGAATGTTTGTTAGATCGAAATTTCCTTACAATCGTCCATGCGATGATAGATTTTTCGAAAAACATAATTAGTTTCTGTGACGGGAAAGAAATTGTTTTCGTTCCTATGCTCATTGAAACAACACATAGTAAAGAAAATAGTTGTTGCCAACCTAGGAAGTTTTTGACTTATGCTGATCGAATAAATAAACCTGTTGATATTGAATTTGGTATCTTTGTAGAAAGTGGTAACCTTTCTGACGATAGAACTGAGTTTGAATTTAAGCGTGAGTGTACATCTTTAGTATGTCCTGTAATTAATGGCTTTGATCTGGAAAAGAATAAATTAGAACAAGAGTGGATGCGTGTTTTAAATGAACGAGACCAAGCGTATTCACAGTTGAGAAAAGAGTTTAAAGATTTTTGAATAAAAGATCTAAATATAAATCAAGCTGTAAAAGAATTTTTTTTACTTGAATATTATGGTTTACAAATACCAGAAATTGATAATGAAATTCAAAATGCTCATGGTAATGTTCAAAACAAACAGGAAAGTTGTGGGGATAAGGTATCAAAGAATGATATTATTTTTCAAAAGTTGTGTGCTGTAGCAACAATAGATGAAATTAGGGAAAAGGTACGTGAATGCGATCATTTAAGTAGTGAAGAAAAAACTGATTTGTTGGTAAAACATCGTAATATATTTACTGATTATCGTGGTAAATGTAACCAATATGAGTATTCTATAGTTAACACTACTGATCCTATTGTAAAAAGGCAATATACTTAGCCATACCATTTCAAAGAAAGTATTGATAAGCAAATCCATGAATGGTTAAAAGTAGGTGTTATTGGACCTGCAGTTTCGATACACAGCCACCTTATTTTCTGTGTACCTAAGAAAAATACAACTAAAACTAGAGTCGTAGTTGATCTGACTGAGTTGAATAAACATGTTAAATTAAAACAACTGAACAAAATTGATGATCTACTGTTAAACTTTCAGGTGCTAAATATGTAAGCTCAATTGACCTTGTGTTATCGTATTCACAAATTGCTGTATCCAAGGAATCTCGTGATTTCATTGCCTTCTCTTGGAACGGCCACATGTACAGATTTACTGTTATCCCATTTGGATACATAAATGGTTCTGTTGCTCTGATAGATGAATTACAAAACATGTTAGGGTATGCATTGTACATACTATAATAAACTTGTTTCTTATATTGACGACTTGAGTATTCCAACCTTTTCTTTTGAAGAACAATTGAACTTATTACATCAATTATTTATTAAGCTATGTGAAGCTAACATAACTGTTAACCTTTCAAAATCTTCATTTTGTAAAACTACGTTTAATTTTTTGGGTTTTGTTGTAACACCTGAAGGCATTTGTAAAGATCCTTCTTACGTAGATCATCGTCAACTACCTAGTCCAACTAATATAAAACAATTGCAACGAGTTTTAGGTCTTTTTGAATGGTGTTCGTAATTTGTGCATAAATTCGCTGAATTAGTTTCTCCTTTATTTGAGCTCATCAAGAAAGGAAAGAAATGAATTTGGACCCTAGAGTGTGAACATAGTTTTCAGTCCTTTAAAGAAAGTTTGGATCAAGACGTATTACTTACTCATCCAAACCTTGATTCTGATTTTTAATTGATCATCGACAGTTCACAGGTGGCAGTAGCTGGCATAATTTTTCAAGAAATTGATGGTAAACGTAATATCATTGGATTTTGTAGTAAAACTTTAAATAAAGCGCAGCGTGCGTACACTACAACTGAAGAGGAGGCGCTAGCAATAGTGATCTCTATTCGTAAATGGGGACATTTACTGTATGGTAAACATATTAAGGTGTATACAGACTATAATTCTTTAGTGTACCTACATAAAATCAGAAATTGGAATTGTCGTTTAGCTCGTTGGAGTCTTGAATTACAAAGTTTTGATTTGGAAATTATTCATATTCGTGGAATTGACAACAAAGCCAATGACGCTTTGTCAGGTATAGTTTTAGCTCCTAAAACTGAAATCCATACGGCGAATAACCTTGAGACATTACCATCATTTTTCGGAAATATGACCATACAGGAATTAATTGAAAAAAACAACGTGAGCATCCAGAAAATAACTGAATCATGCAATTCCTTCAAAATCCTAATGACCCATATTCCAAGGTGAAAAACAGAAATCTTGAAAAATTTTATAAGCTTGAGAATGGTGTACTTTTAAACAAAAATTTTCATTTCCCAAATTCCTGGAAAAGTTGTATTCCACCTTCATTAGTTCGTGTCGTTGTAGAACATATGCATTGTCAACGAGGTCACTTCGGAATTGAAAAAAAAAACATTGCTTTTGTGAATGTAATTTGTTATTGGAAATCCATTAGAAAAGATATCAGTAATTTTATCAATGACTGTATAGTATGTAAAGAAACAAAGGAAGAAACCTCACCTCCGGCAAGACCAATGGAAAGTATTATTGTTAATGGTCCTCGTGTACTTATTTCCATTGACATTTTAGGGCCGTATGTTTCTTATTCATCATCAGGTTACCAATATGCATTGTCAATTTTAGATGTTTTCAATAGATACTACACTCTGTATCATTTGCGAAATGCTACCACTAAATGTGTTTTACGCTGTTTACAATCATTGTATTTTATACACTTAGGTATTCTCAGTGCTATTTTAGTTGATAATGGTAGCTCTCGAAAATTTAGAGAAAAAATGTCAGAATATGGAGTTAAAATACATTATGTAACGCCGTATCACTCTTCTTCTAACCCAGTTTAAAGAATTGATCGTGTGACCAATCGCTTATTCAAATTGTTTTGTAGTGAAGGTCACACTGTTTGGGAAAAATTCATCCCTCAAATTGTAATTTTGTTAAATTATTCAATTTCAAGTAGTTAGGTGTAGGCCCTGCCAGCTTGCACTTGAATGTAAAACCTCGTGAATCAGTATTTAAGCATTTTGGTATTGTGGTTACTGAAAAGGATAAAGATGAATATATTTTGTGGGATAACAAATTAGTTATGGCAGATTTGGAAAGAAATGAAATAATTCTTAAAGAAATCTTAAGCATAACCAAAAACAAGAAACAGTTATCGCGATCTGCTGTGGGTAGTGCCTTCCACAGTTAGGAAAAAGACACTGAAGCCAGCAATAAACGTCAAGATGTATGGCGGCCATACTTCATTTAAAAATTTCAGACGTCGAAAACATTCAAGGTTTGTAGAAAAGGATATTGCGCAAACTGTGTTACAATTAACAGTAGACTGAAACAATGGACGAGCACCAGTGTATCTTATCGCACAATTTACCTTACTCTATTAGGCATGACACCGTGTGCGTGGGTTTTCTCTGGGTTTTCCCGCTTCCTCTCACTTTCTCCAATAGAGCTTTTCATTCATTTCTCATCATCACCGTCTCCTTTAGCCTAGCCGATAGGAAAAGTACATGATTATGAAAGTGTACAAATAATTGTAGCAGGACGTTATGTGCCGTCACTGATTTCCTCGATCTTTACTGTCCTTTCCAGTGTTAAGTTTGAGTTGAGTTTCTAATGTAGTAGAGTTTTGCTTCATTTGCTTGTTTTCGAGCAGCATTTTTGTTTTTTTCTCAATGTAAAATATACCAATCTCCCTATCCCAAGTGAATATTTTCATTTGCCGAAAAATGTTCCGTCCTTTTTTTCATGAAAGCTTCCTTTCAATGGTTTCCCCGGAAAATTTTTCCTCTTCCGTTTTCAATTTTCCGGTCTCCGAAAAATATATTTTTCATTTTACGATTTTCCATGAAATGTGGCCACCCTAATTTTGGAGAATCCGGTTATAGTACCTAAATAAATAGTAATGCTAGTATGTTGTGCTTTGAATTGTTTGTACAAGGAATTTTAAGTACGATCAAAAGTAGCACGTATGCTGTTTGCTGATTTTGCAATTGCTTGATTGACGTCTGTTTTTGTTAAGTGAAATTGTTACATATTTTGAATTGTTATGGTGTGATGGTTTTTTCTATATGAATATTACTTTCGATGTTATGTGTGTGAGAGTTTGTTCCCAAACTTGAGAGCAGTAACCAGACCAGTGCTGGGATATCAATTTAGGTAGTGGACAATTCTACTAAATAGGTGCCCATACAAAGGGGAATATATATGTATATTTAAGAAAGTATGGGTGCCATTTCATATCAAAATAGCTACCAAATTTGTCTTAGTAATAACGTAAATAGCAAATTTGTATAAACCTCAAATCGAAATCCGCTTTATTATAGATAGAACTTTTTAGTTCCTGTAATAAAATTTCAGTCAAATAAAAAAAGAAGCTAAATATATCAACAACTTAATATAATTCCATGGCCTATAGACACAGGAGATTTAGTGCTCTACACTGATTAGCAAAGCTCTCCATTCATTTCTGTCTTTAACAAACTAGACGCAGTTTCTACTTTATATTCCAATCTCTGTGAGAAACATTTTAATATTTTCCTCCCATCTGCGCTCTAATCTTCCTAATGGTCGTTTTTCCTATTTGGATTAGAGCTTTGCAAGCATTTCTAATTTCGTCCATTCTGGCTAAGTGACCGGCTCATTTGAGCCTTTTAGAGTTGATGACCCTAATGATGTCTGGTAAACGTATAAATTATGCACTTCCACCTTATGAAGTTTTCGCTACTCCCCATTCTTGTTCCTCTTGGAGTCGGAATATTGATCTAAAGATCTTGTTTCCAAATACTTTCAATCTTCGATTTTCCGTCAGAGTCAGTGACAATGTTTCCCAAACATACAGCGCCATAGGTGTGATTTTCGTTTTTATTTTAACCTACAAATTCCTCTGCAGAATTCGCGATTAACAACTATTTTCATCTCAATAATAATACGAAATCCCTGTTTTCAGTTAACACCAAATTTCTTAATGAAAATGGTTTTAGTATGTTACTAATGATCCTAGATATTTGAAAGTATCCACTTTGTCGAAAGTAAATATTATTTGGTATTTTAACGCATCAACAAAATGCAACATTACTATCCCACACATTTTCATGTGTACCCTTATTTACCCTTATTTAGTCCATACTAGTGCAAGCGTTAATTAACATTTTTGCATTATTTCTATTGTTCTATTATTCCCTATTAAATTTACACCATCAGCATAACTCGGTAAATACAATTCACCTCAAGGACCAGATTTATGTCTTTGATTTTCCTTATAGTGTTCTCCAGAACCAAGGTTAATAACAATGACAACGCATCTCCTTATTTCAGGCCATTCTCAACGCGAAAGCTCTTCAAAAAGAACTTATTTACTCGAATTTTACTTTGAGATTCATTTAAAGATATCTTAATTGAGTCATCCCGTTCAACGCTGGTCTTGTCCATTTAAAGCAAATCCCATAACACTTGGACAAATGTAGGATCTGCATGTTTTTTAGAAATAGGAATACTAGAGTGTATTCATATGAAAACTTGAACATCTTCAAAAATTTCCAGTTCTACAAAACATATCGCTCCTACAGTTTTGGTGTTGTTTTTTTTGGTATTGGTAAATGGACAAGAGCCCTTTTGGAACTGGACGACTAAATTAGCCTTCCTTTTGATTTATTCCAAACACTGGAAGCATGTTGCACAATGTGCCCCTCCTACCCGACTTTAAATCAATAATTGATGTGCCAGGATATTGTATTCCCATTTCTTTTCAAGTATTAGTCGAATGGTAAGATAATTGATCGATATTACCTACATCCGCTCATATAATATCCAATAATTTAATCTCCGTATGGAGCCAGTCTTGGTAATGGAATATTTAGGGTGATTTACTGGATATTGAGAGAAGAGAAATTACTCGTTAGAGGTCCAGGCGAATAGGAAAATTTGACCTTTTCCCCAGTAGGGATGAATTAGAAGGCCATTAACAATAGCCCGGCAGGAGTTCAAATTCAACTGGTATGTGATTACTTTTTTGTTAGTGGGCCAGGTGTGGTCGGACAGGTCATTAAGAGGGGGAAGATTTATTGCCCGACCGTTAGGTTCTCTGACTGGTTCCTGGAAAGGTTGACCGTTAGGAGTGATGGAGTATAGTCTCTAGAAACGTTGTTAAAATATGTATAACATACTCTTGGGAAAAATCAGATTGACTTCATTGTAATTTAATTTAATTCAATAAATTTATTTTATTTTATTTGCTCGTATCCTAGAGCATACCCTGTAGAACAGCTATGATCTGAATATACTAAAAGAAAATTAATCTCGAACCCAGATTATTTTTCGGACCGATTTTTATTTATTAAATTACATAACATTTTCTTTCATTCGTTCGTATGCATAGCATACTCATTAGTTATTTAATCTTTTAATCTTTTAAGCATAGCATACTCATTAGTTATTTAATCTTTTGATTTGATATCAAGCTCAATAGAACAGCTATGATGTGATCATATTATTGTTCCCAAATCGTATTCTATTCATACTCAAGGGAAACTTTGTTTCGAAGTTCCGGTACTAAAACATGGGGAGGGAATAAAATTTATTAATGAGGATATTTTTCAATTCGATAATTTGCTAAGCAACTTGCATTTTGAGGGATCGTATCTTTTAATCCTTCATAATGATTACTCGAACACTGTGTGAGTGTACTAAACAGAATTGGCAACTTTTTCAGAGCAACAATCACAGTTCCACCTAATCAATATACATCAAAAGAATTAAAATAATACATTTGGTTATTTGGAATACATATCAATGGTTTAGAAGATTGAGGTAAATTTACCGAAGACAGAAAAAGAAACAGAGTTGAAATATTAACCAAGAGTTGTCTCATCACCTTAGATACCACTAATGCTGTATTTGGTTTTAGTGAGAAGTAAATTACTGGAAAACATACAAAATAAGTTTACGATTAGCGATCAAAGTTTCATCCATTTGACACTATAAATATTCACTATGATTTAACAGAAGGTACTGTTTTAAAACACAATGACACAACTCATAATCAAACCAATAATATATGAATGTAGAGAAAAGATATATTTCACAATACACCATAATAAATTTAACAGTATCAAAGTTTCAGTTCGAGATGAGACAGTTAATTTAACTGATTTTGGTGTAGCTAGTATCATTTTTCTTCTTCTGTTAAATAATCTTATTTTTTTATATAACAAATATGATATATTTCGTAATATTAAATATAGGGCTCCCATTAGTGGAGAACTTTTAAAACTATTAAAGAATTTAAGTACAAAGAAGAGCTTAGAAATATTAGTGATCTTGGTAAATTTTTACAACACAAATACAACATAGGTTGATATTAAAATAAAACACTTATTAAGGTAGCTAATGTGATTGATCAACAAGATGTAGTAACTTTAGAACAACTTAAGCCAATAAATAATGAATTAGAAATGATAGAAAGAAGTTTGAAAGTGTATCAAAATCACAACAAGACAAACACAAAAAGTAATATGTATCAGACGTGAGACTAGAATTCTTAACTAAATTTAATTTTGATATAAGATTTTGATATATAGGCGTCAGAAATACACGACTAACTTATTTAGGTGATGCACTTGAAGATGTTGATGTTGTATCATTAGGTCATTTAAAGTCAGAGTTAGATAAAATTGTTACAAAGATTTCAGAACATCAAGCACAGAAGCGAATAAGTTCATTATGAAGAATTAAACTATAAATTGATTATGTCAAATGAGAACGAAAGATGTTAAAGATCCAATTTTCGGAATATTCAATCTATCTAATAGAAACGAATTTCTCAATAATTTTAAGATAGTGCATCTGGAAACACTTCCTGATAAATCCTATCTAAGTGTATATTTAGGCGATGATAATTTGATTGAAAATTTACCTTTCAGCTTTAACGACGATAATATGATTACGATTAAACAAAAAGAAAACACTGCTGTGGAAGAGCAATCGCTATATGCTATTATGTACATACAAAGTGAACTTTAATAATTTTCTAAATAATAAATATTAATGATGATCGTGTTATGTGTTAAGTGTAAGAAATCAACAGATAAAAGAAAACATATCATTAGAATAGAGTGAACGAAGAATGGATATTAAGAAGGAAATACATAGTTCTGGGGTATTACTAAAGATAAATTTGTTATAAAGAAAGATTGACTAGAAGAAGGTGAAGATGTTAGAGAAGACATTATAAAGGAATTATCAAGCCATTAAGGAAAGTGTTGTTAAGAAAGGTATTGATAATCTTTGGTGATCTGACACTGTTCAAATAGATAATGTGGTACTAAAGGGTGTTTCCAAATGAATGAAAGAATATAAGTATTTGGTAACGATTATTCACATTTTCTGGGAGTATGTGTTTGCTTTTCCTGTTAAATATAAGAGCGGTAATAATGTTCGAATTAGTATTAAAAATTAGAAAACCTATTAAATTGCAAACTGATCAAGGTAAAGAATTTTATAACAAACATTTTAGAGAGTTGATAAAAAGTTACAATATCAATCATTTCTCAACTTATAATGGTAAAAAATAACACTTCATTGGAAATCATGAAAAAATCTGGAAAAAAATTACGCAAAGAAATTACAAATACACACAGACATTGCCAACATTAGGTAGGGAGTATAATAATAAACTGTATTCAAAATTGATGTAAATCGTGTAGAAGTTAATAAAAATAATCAGCAAATTATATTAGA
Source organism: Thermobia domestica (assembly GCF_964235325.1). Classification (NCBI taxonomy): domain Eukaryota; kingdom Metazoa; phylum Arthropoda; class Insecta; order Zygentoma; family Lepismatidae; genus Thermobia; species Thermobia domestica. The sequence goes on along the minus strand of NC_137462.1, from coordinate 255,434,515 downwards.
GAAAAAGTGTAACAAAGAATATAAGCGTGTTAATCCTAAATATCAAATTGAAAATTATGTTCGTATAAGAAATCTAAAATTTTGTTTGAGAAAGGTTATACGCCTAGCTGGACAACAGAAGTATTTGTTATTAAAGAGGTTATGCAATTTATCCACCAACATACACATTAAAGAATTCGAATAACGAGGACGTACAATGAAGGTTCTATGAGTAAGAATTATTAAAAAAACGAATATAAAGATGAGTATCTGGTTCAAAATGTACTGCATAAGCTTGGTAATAAAGTATATGTTAAATGTTTACTTTTTGATAATTCCCATAATAGGAATAGATAGAGATAATGTTGTAGTGTACTGTTTAACTTTTATGTAGTTATATCCATAATAGAATCCTGCACTATGACTTTAACGCTACTAAGTTATGTCATGATGCTGATAAGCGATTTGATAATTGGTTTCAGAATAAAGAAACACGGGAGTTGTTGGAATATTTTGAAAACTACTTAGCTTCCTCCGATTTTAGAATGCGCGGGTCTCTTAAATATCACAAATATTCTGAGAGCCTATTCAAAATTCATTCAAAAATTTAGAGAGCGATTTGTTTCTAGATATTAAGCGTAAAGATGAAAGAAAAGATTTTATATATATAATACATATGAGTACTATGGATAATTCTCTTAGTTTAAACAATATTTGGTACGAACAAATTAAATATAACTATGGGTATAGTCTGTTTGAAGATTTTAAATTGATTATAGATAAGAAAACGGGATACTTTAAGGCAACAAAATAGTGTAAGAAGAATGCTAAAGAGTTCGAAAAGTGGTTACAAAATAAACAATCAAAGTAATCAAAAATCAACATATTTATTAAAAGTAGCCGGTTATGAAATAAAGAGTTTGATATCTCGAATTTGCGTGTACAAAAATATATTTCTCGCTATCGGTTTATGTATATCTCAAGACTTCCATGCCAAATGTTGCAATATTACAGAAAATTATTTCATTGAAAATTTAAAGCAGTATCAATAACACATTGAAATTTAACAAGCACGAATATATGAAACTGAACAATGATTGGATATGTCAAAAATTCAAATAGCAATGGTAAAGGAAGTAGTGACACAATATACCAATGATAGTTTAAAAAATAATTGTTTAATCATATACAAGAAGAACAAACTAAATTTTCCTTTTCCCTAATATGCTATCCGATTTCAAAATGGAAGTGTATAAAAACACCTTACTGATGCATACGATAAATATCCGAACCTCATACGAAAAATTTCGAAATCCATAGAGTATAAAGCTGTTTAATGTAATGCAACAATAACTAAATATTCCTACAGGTAAAACCATTGAGTTTTCGACACTACTATCAGAATCAGAGTTCAATAAAGAACTTGATTATTTGTATGATTAGTTATTATGTATTTAAATATTTGTCAAGGTACTGGTTAAAAATAAATCTCATAAGAATTATCAACTAAAATCAATTTAAATTTTCTTTCCATAGTCATAATAAAAATGAAACCTTTCATGAATTATCCTATAAAATTTAATATCGCTTTATGTCTCTCAAAGAATGTTATTTAAATGAATATACTGTTGTTCGTAGAGTTATGACAAAATATTTTCCTGGCAATGATCTCTACTCTTTTGAAACTGTAAGAATAAAACCTAGGCACACTTACTTATTTAAAACTGGAAGCATGATTGAAATACCAAAATAATATTTTGGTAAAATCTCTTCTAGATCAAGTTTGAGCTTATAAGAAGATATAGATATACGTGCAGGTGTTATATAAAGATGATATTATTGAGAAATATCATGATGTTAATTTTAAAAAAACTTCGAAAATATGGTCTATTTGTGAACTATTTGGAATTAACACAATGCTTACATTTTTAACTTCCTTCTTGATGGTGAAACTATTCTTAAAAGATTTCAGCGGATTGCACAGTTAGTTTTAATAATATATCAATCGTTACCAATTAGACTCCTACTCCAGAAAATGGAGTCCTACGACTTGTTAAGGGTATTATAATGAACAGTTAGCTAGCCGGAAATGCGGCCAGCTAAATTCGTTATATTACATAAAGCCAAAAGTTACAAGCGACAGAATCCTTACGTTAGCGTATTTAATATTTCATCTTACACATTCATAATATGCTCTTCAATAATATTTTGTATAAGGCATTCATTATTTTTCATAACAACATTTTAAAATAAATCTAACATGTCAACATCAATGAAAAATTAATGAAATTAAGATTATCAAAATTAAATTTTTCATCATCATCATCATCTAGATCACCTGGGTTATATTAAATATTATCTGAATCATACACAGCATCAATTAAAAATTATCTTCATCAACATTCAAGTAATACCACACACGATTCAATACAGGTATAATAGATAATACTTGTTTAGTAAAAGACATGTTCTATTAAGATTTTTTGTAAAATATGTAGTTAATTTCATTTCTAGATAACAAGTATGGAGAAACATTGTAATTCGATATATGATAAATTTAACCTTATCCACCAAAATCTAAACTCATAGCAGCACTACTAGAAAAACGAATCTTGTTAAAAGGGAAGGAAATGTTGCTAAAAGAAGTAGAGTTAAAGGAAAAAGAGAATACCGAACTAGAATCAAATTGAGATAATGGTCGTCATAATGAGATAGATTCGTAGAAAGAATGTTGATGTATATTTTATGTTTGTTATAGAAATTACTCTATAATTTTTTCTTCAATTTTACAATGTTTTTCGAAAACCATGAAAATTATAACACAATTGAAATGCTAAAGAATAGACGAAATCATAGAAAAATATATGCTTACAAAATAAATCACAACTTTGTGAAGAAAACAAATGTTACCAATTTATGGTAAATAATCTGTTTGAAAATATTCGATTGCACGAGCTGAATAAAATGTATGGAGATAAAGATTTGAAACAAGATATGACTCGACGTTTGCATATTAAGAAACTGAATTGGGATAATGTAAACAAATGCCAAAAATTGTCACAAGACTTTATAAGAGAATCTAAGATAACGTCAATTGGAAGGAAATCTCGTGTAATCAAAAATTATTATCAGAATACATCATGAGAGAATTCGAAAGCAGATTTGATTGAATGGAAGTTTATCAAGACAAAAATTATCGGAATAGTTCATAAGATAATTTGAATATAAATTCAATGATAATCTTTGGGCACAATTCATGGTTTTACAGAAATTATCAGATGTTTTTATTGCGTCACGTTGCCAATTGTTATCTGAAGATTTCATTCTAGAGTTCTGGGATAAAGTCTGTTGGTATGAGACAGGAAGATATCAAAGACTCTCTTCTGATTTTAAATTTAAACTTATCAATGGATTTTACGATGAGATTGAACTAGCTGATCATATCAATTGTTGTATTTTTCTTCAGAATAATATTTACAAAGTTAAATCATATTTTAGGTGATGTTTTAGAATGTGGTTGTGATTAAACAATAACTATCCATTATGTAGAAAAGGTCTTAAAGTTCATCGCGGAATAATTGAAACTGACATACTTTATGATGATATGAAACAGTTCAAACATTTCTGACAATGTTTATCATAGAATTGGAAAGAGGAGATGAGCCTGAAAGTGAAAATGAGTCAGTAGAAGTTAGAAACAGAAATCAAAATACAAATAGACTAAAAAGACGACGACGGCATGGATGAAGAACAAGCAGAAGATATAAAAGCTTTTAAACTAAATCTTATGGGAGTTGTAGTTCATTTTTAAAACATTTCGAGCTATTACTTAACACAAAGAATTGCAACTTGTTAAACTTGCAGATCTAGATAAGTCCAAGTTCTATGAAATTACAGCTTGGAATCTTATCCAAGAAAAAGGTACAAAAGTACGAAGAATATATTAGTACATTTACATGATACTCTTAAAACTATAGCACCAGATAGATACCAAGAAGAAACTGAGCGAGTACAGAGTGATTTGAAAAAGATGTGAATATTTATGGGATATGAAGGTTTCCAAAAGTTTAGTAATAGATTAACAAATCATATTTATTTGTGAATCAAAACCTAGAAACTAGATTAAGTATGTAACATGACCAGTTACTATGAAGGAAGATCATAGACTGAAGATATGATGGTAATCATAAAAATGAAAATATAAAAAGATTTCCTTCTTGTAATAAATACGATGAATTACAATACACATACTGTTAAACAGTTGAAACAGCTCTGCAGAGAAAGAAAATATTAAAGGTTACTCCCGACTGCCGAAATCCGAACTTATTTATTTAGTAGAAAAAGATGATTTTAACATTTTTAAAGAAGGTTTAAAGTGATAAAACATAATCCCATCCAAAGAAGAAATTACTGAGAAAGCAAAAGAATAGGTAGAAAGACAGCTTTAAAACTATTTTCATTTGAAGAAGAAGTGTTTGAAGAACCAAAAGGGAAAACTTAATTACTACCAATTGATGTAAAACTTTAAGATTCATCATTTAAATCAAGATTATAAACATGGAGATTCAAAAGTTATTATAAACACATTTCTAGCTATTACAACAAAATAGAACAAAATTGTTGCAACAATAAGAGCTTTAATAAATAGTCTCAACATCACCTTAGAGAGGCATGATTCTTATAAGTTTAATATTTTGATAAACTGTTTATATAGGAAAGTAGAAGAAATTCAAAACCTTTACATTAACACTAATAACAAAGAGATATTCCAATCAACCAACCTAAAAGTATTTATAACTAATGCTAAAGAAATATAAAGAACAAAAATTCATGAGATCCAAGCTAGAGGTTCTGGACGGGCTGTTAAGATATGATATATAGAGGACCATCATTACATACAACTACAAGGTGAAATCGAAAGCAAAAAGGCTGTTACTAATGTAAAGAACAAAGAGGAAAATATTTTTAATATTCAATTACTCTTGCATTACAGCATGTCAAACATCCACAGTGACCATCAAAATAAAGGCATGTTTTATAGACTTGGAAGAAAAAGTAAAATATATTGATTGTTCAGTAAAACTAAGTGACATCCAAAAATATAAAAGAATACTCGATATATTGATTAACATACATACACCGAAAAATACATGGTGTGCATTTTATATCATAAGAAAAACAAGGAAGAGAAACATGCGAATTTATTGTATATAGAAGAAGAGAGTAAAACACATTATTGTTGAATTAAAAACTTTATTAGGTTAGTTACTACTCAAATAACTATGTGAAGATCTTGAAAATACTTATGTGATAGATTCTTGTTATAATATTACTCACAAGATATTAGATGAACATGAGAAAGGTTGTTCTACTCACGAAGCTGTTAAAATAGAAAAGCAACTAGAAGATACATTTGTAATTAACAATATATATTGAAAATGCCATTTGCAATTTGAGGTGATTTTGAATGTTTACTGCATAAAGTTATGTGATGTGAAGAATGTTATACAGAAAACAAATCATATACGATCACATAACATCACGATCATATAACTGGAAGTTTTGCCTCTGCATTATGTAATAATCATACATTAAAAGTTAAAGTACTTAAGTTTATGCCTACGATTCTACATAACAGGATATGACTCCCACTTATTTATAAAAGAGCTAGAATGTGATAAAAACAAATAGATTTAATATATAATAACGAACAATACATATCATTCATTAAGGAGGTTTTAACTATGAAATTATAATTCATTGATTCATTTAGATTTATGGCATATAGTTTAAACAAATAATCGAACATAACAACAGAACAACTGATTCATAAATAACACATCTATCCTGGTGAAGAGCAAGTAAAACTTATAGTAAGATAAGGTGTTTACCCGTATGTTTTTGTTAGTGACGGGTATATGTTTAGACAGAGATAATTACCATCAAAGGAATCACTCTTCACCAAGCTTACTGACACATAGATTAGTGATGAGGATTATGAGCATGCAAGGAATGTATGGGAAACATTTAAAGTTAATAATCTCGGGGAATACCATGACCTATATCTAAAAACTGATGTGTTGTTCTTAGCAGATGTGTTTGAGAACTTAAGAGAAACATGTCTTAAATCTTGTGGTCTTGATGTAGCATGGTATATGACAGCACCAGATTTAGCTTGGGATGCAATGTTAAAGATGACAAATATAAAACAAGACTACTAACTGATTATGATACGGCATTGATGATAGAGAGAGGTATAAGAGGTTTTATTAGTCAATGTTCCAAAATATATGTAAAATCAAACAATTAATATATCGAAGATCACTATGAGAACAAAGAAGATTGTTACATTATGTATCAAGACGCCAATAATCTTTATAGATGGGATCTGAATCAATATCTGCCGTATAAGAGATTTAGATGGTTAAGTGAGGAATAGATGAAAGGAATAGATTTTACAAGGATACTAGATAATTCCGATTATGGTTATATATTAGAAGCAGATCTTGAGTATCCAAAAGAATTACATGACTATCATGAAGACTATTCATTATCTTCTCAAAATATATGTCCACCAGGTTCAAAACAACCAAAGCTAGTAACAACCCTATATAATAAAAATATGTGGTTCACTATCTAACCCTAAAATAAAAGCTTATCATTTGATTTAAAATTTTAAAAAATGGATTTAGTAATAGAGTGTGAGCATGCCGATCCGTTAAAGAATTACATAAGTTTAAAAACACAGATGAGAACTAAAGCAATAAATAATTTTGAGAATGACTTCTACAAACACATGAATAACGGTGTATTCGGGAAGACAATGGAAAGAATTAGAGAGTGATTTAGGCCTATAAAAATAAATTGTGACCCAGAAAATGTACACAAATTAACTGCTCAACCGAATTTTTAAGATTGAATTGTTTGTACAGAGAATGTATGTGCAAAAATATTATATAAAACCAAATTGATTTTTAATAAACCTATATATGTTGCAATGGGTATCTTAGACCTATGAAAGTTTTTAATGTACTGCTTCCATTATAATGTGATGAATCCAAAATATCAAGACAAAATCGAAATATGTTATACTGACACAAATAGTTATATTTACCATATTCAAACAGAAGATGTGTACGAGGATATGAAAAATTATATTGATTACCTCGACACAAGTGATTACTCTCAAGATAGTAGATACAAGATGCTGCAGGCCAATTAGAAAATACTTGGTAAGATGAAGGACGAGATTAAAGGCACAATGTTAGAAAAATGGGTAGGTTTATGAAATAAAATTTACTCAGTAAGAGTACCTCAAATAGATCTAACAGCCAAAACTTTAAAGTTAAGTTTGATAAGGAAACATGTTGTAAGAAAGAGAAGGATACTAAGAAAAGTGTTGCATATAAAAAACTTGCCTTTAACTGACATTTATATTTAACTCCAAAAGGAGTACTATAAAATGACGAATTTAACTAGAAGTTATAAACACGATATATTTAGCATAGAAGGAAATAAGTTAGAATGCTAAATTTTAAGCACTGTTTTATTAAGTGTGTGTTAAATGATAAATACAAAATCGCCTATTTAGAACTGCATTTATTAGGCGATCTTTTCCCATATTGTTGGTTCTTCTTTACTGTAAGTTCAGTCATCTATTTAATGGTATTTTATTTTATGTTTATTTGTAGAAAAGGCAGTCATCATATCATGTGTGTCAGTGTAGCCTTTCAGTTTCGCCAGGGCTCAAGTATTGCTTTAAAGGTGTGTTTTACACACATTTTAGCTATAACCTTTGTATATTTGAATATGGGTAGTACAAACATAAACAATGTGCGGTTTCAGATCCTTACTCAATCTGCTGCTTCGTCAAATTTTAAGATTATGCATGCAAATGTCTGTTCTCTTTGTCCTAAAATTGACGAAGTACTGCTACTCGCTGTCTCCATGAAATGTTCCATTTTGATTATATCGGAAACGTGGTTGGACGATTCTATGAGTACAAGGCAAATTAAGATTCCAGGATATTCAGTCATTCGCAGTGGCAAAAGGAGGGGTGGAAGCATGCTGATTTACTGCTTAAACATATTAAAGTGAAAGTTGTTAACTTTTCATCTAACGATGTTTATCAAGATATAGAAATTTTAAATCTTGTTCTTAATGTGAACCACTCGTCAATTGGTATTACAGCTGTATATAGATCTCCCAGTATACCATATGGACAATTGTCAGCGATCAAGATGCCTTACTGGAACTATATCCACAAGTCGACCAAATGTTCGTTGTTGGTGACCTCAATTGTTGGTGAATCAACTCTCTCCAGATGAACAAGAAACTATTTACTTGAAATCTATTATTGGCATATTAGATTTCACAAGTTAATAAATGAACCCACGAGAGTCACTGAAACTACCGAATCTTTGCTAGATTTAATTATTACTGACAACACGGAACAGACACACTCGTTTGGAGTTAGTCCACTACATCAGACTACATCAGACTTTTGAAACATCAGACTACAGTGTAATTCAAGGCACTCTCAATGTTCATACAATATCCAAAACTCTCAGTAGATTAATTCAGTGTCATTCATACGCTTCATTTAATACCGAATCGTTTTATCATGGTGCACAAAATTACAACTGGAATTAGATTATTCAAATGGAAACAATATATAATAAAGTTGATTTTTTTTTAAAAAGTCTATAGTCGATATTTTCGATAACCATGCACCGCTCAAAACGAAAAGGTTCTCTAAAAACACTCTTCATTTTTTTCAAGTAACACAAATCTTTTAATGAAGTTGCGTGACCGTGCTTACAGGAAATATTAAAGAAGGAAGAACCAGTTGCATTGGGAAGATTACAGACGCTTGCGTAACTTCTCAACTACTGTTGTTCGACAAGAAAAGACTGGGTATTTTTCTGATCGTATGAGATCTACTAACAATGCAAGTAACATATGGAAAACTTTGCTTGATCTTAGTGTAGGTAAAAGGGATTCATGTTTGATTCTTCCGGATGGTGTAAATGACATTGAAGCTACAAACTACATTTCACAAGTGTCTAAGAAATGTCTGAGACAAGCACTTAAGTACTTGATCCACAAATGAATTGGATTTCATTGCGTAAACTAAATATCAATATTGAAACGTTTATGTTTCACACTGTAAACGAAACAGAATTTAAAACTGCAATACACAGTATTAAGTCCAACACATGTGCGTTTGATGCAATAATAGGAAAAATACTTCGAATGTCTGTTTCGTTTGTTTTAACTTCAGTTACTCACGTAGAAAATTACTCATTAGCTCAAGGTTGGTTTCCAGAACTGTGGAAGCGAGGGAAGATGGTTCCACTGCCCAAGAAGACGGTTGTACAGCCGCTTGATGAACTTCGTCCCATCAGTATACTTCCAATTATCTCCAAAGTACTAGAAAAGGTAGTATTTCAGCAATTAAAAATTTATATCAATAAAAAATATTGTCTGTTACTCAATCCGGCTTCCTTAAAGAACATAGCACAACCACATCCGTTTTAGAAATTACAGATTCAATTTTGAATTTAATAGAAAACTCAATTTTAACTGTTTTGGTATTGTTGGATCTTTCAAAGGCTTTCGATCTGGTAAATCATGAACTCCTACTGGCCAAAATGAAATATTACAACCTCTCGGAATCAGCTACCAAATGATCCCCTAGCTATCTCTCTTGTAGACAACATGTAATACTAAGAGGGAAAAAAATCAGGTATCTACAACATTCTAGAAGAAGGCAGGAGTTTTGCAAAGTTCAATATTAGATCCCCTTTTATTTTGACTCTTTTTTGCAGATCTGTCTACAATCATAAAACATTCATCAGTTCACTTCTATGCGGATGATACACAAATCTTCATCAGTAGTACGTCTGAAAATATTATGGACACAATGAAGTTACTTAATATTTATCTTTTAGCTGTTAACAACTGGTGACAAGAATGGTCTTTTACTTATTCCATTAAAATGTGTTTTCACTGTATTGGGAACATCACATCAGTTGAGCAAATTCAACCCTCATGACCTAAAAATAACTGCAGTGAATTCCAATATTCCATTTTCTCCCTTTGAATAAGATCTAGGTTCAATAATAGACCAAGTGCTTAGCTTGAATAAACACATTTCTGAACAGTGAATTAAAACTAAGCGCATCTTACGACAGCTTTATAAGTTGAAAGGCTATTTGTCGCAAGAAACAAGACTATATCTTGTTATCACTCTCACTTTGCCTCTTTTCGATCACTGGGATTCAATATATGGTAGCTCTCTCTCCACTCAAAATACTAGGGCAATTCAGAAAATACAGAATTACTCTATAGGCTTCTCTCTCAATTACAGAAACTCTCATCATATTCTGCGGTAATTAATGAAAACAATATCCTAACCATGTCCGGAAGACGACATTTCCGACATTGATGTTTACTATAAAAAATAAATTCACATAAAACGCCACCTTACTTGCATCATAAATTAACATGTAGATCAGAAATTCACCGTTATAATATCCGAGGAAGTAATAAACTGAATATGCCCCGGCATTCTTTAAAAATAACAGAAAAGGTATTTTCAATTTCGGCAGTAACAATATGGAACTCCCTACCAAAGTCAATCACTGACAAACCGTATAATTCATTTAAATCGTCACTCCAAATATTGTTATTTAGAGATCAGAGACAAAGCATTGGTACACATCAAAGGTTTACTACAGTAGGAAATTGGACTAATATTGGTATGAAATTGGAATAGCAGTGTGTGTTTTTAAAACATTTAAATTTATTGATTGTTTTGTTTATCCCTAGTATTATTGAATGTTATGTTGTTATTTGTATAGAAATAAAGAGAAATTCAATCACATTCAATTGCGTAGAAGATAGAAGATGTGTTTTAAAGAATGGGATAACTACCCTGTCATAAGCTAGAAGAGTTGTAGATGTAGTTATAGTTGTAGATATAGTTTAGTTATAGTTTTAGATATTAATATAATTTATGGAAGTAACTATAAAGTTTTACACTATGATCTATTACTTAAGTAAAGTACTGCAGTAAGAAATATTGTTCCGTGAGCTGTCTAGGAAATGGCTGACCCTTACGTGAGGTTTGCATTCTACTTACCGACTACAGATAAGTTTGCTCGCCAGTATCAGAATTCGTAAATAATAAAAATTGAAAAGCAAATAATTACAATTGCATGACCGATTCTGAAAAATTTGAAGAAAAAAAGCGCTTTGTCAAAAGGGAAGTTCCTTTGGTGATTGTGTGGATGAAATGGTTGGTTCTAATGGTACCAAACATGAAAAATGTATATCATGATTTAGCGGTATTTTTTTTTACATACAAAGAGGTTTGTTAAAATTTCGGGGATATTTTAAACATTTCATGTATACGATTAATTTAGATAAACATTAGTCTATAGTAATCAAACCTTACTAAATATCTTACAAATTTAGGAAATAAGTAATGAAATAAATTTGATATACGCTTCAGAACGGAATTATTTGCTCTTCATAATTTTTTTTTCAAATCCGACTCATGTTGTACCGAAAAAAGGATGTAAATAAGCTGAGATTGTTTCTGGATTTGTGCAAGTAAAATAAAAATATACCACTACAAGTGACATACCCAATACCAATGAATATCCCGGTTCTTTGGAGGGTAAAATAATATCTGGAAATTTGGATTTAGTCTTAGCACACAAGCAAATATTCTTGGACGATAGTTTTAGTACTTATTTTTGTACACAGCTTTTTAATGAGACGGTGACTTGTATGAATATAACAGTGGTGTGTTCGGATTGATTAACAGGAGCGCTGCTTTAGCCACTTGCCTAATTCAAGTATTACGAGATGATGTTCGTTCGAATATAACCTTTTACTCGCATGCACTTGAATATTGTTCAGGAACGCGACGTTCATATATAGAAACAAGACGCCATATAAGACTGATATATATTAAGAATTATGACGCAAGTTACCATTACGTGAAATATATTGTGTTAGATGAAACTTAAAGCAAGTCTATAAATCTACAAATGATATTTGACTGAGTTCTAACTAATTATTCTTGATATTCCAGAAACGAACTGCGGTGGTGGTTATAGCGTAATAAAGTACGGAAATAGACAAAATAATGCTTGCAGTTAAATCACTGAATTATTTATCTAAAAATGGAATTTATCAATCGTGTTCCATATAAATATTTCTCTCATCGAATTTTTTGGTCAGAAATCCTCACAGAGTTCCACATTGCTAGTAGGATAATAAGTAAACCTTGTAGCGAAATGCGTTGCGGTTTGTTGTTAATGCTCTCTTAAAGTATTTATACTGAGCACATAAATGCAGAATATTATTAAGAAAGGAATATCAATGTAACATAATAACAATGAAATTTTTTTAGAGAATTCGGAAAGAAAAAACTATTAGTTGAACAGAAAGAATTATCCAGTTAAGCTCATCTAACTCTATATGTACTGCCGGATCCATATGTTTATTGACTGGTTTATGATTTCTTGATCCGTTTGTAATATTCCGAGAGAATATTCTCTCCGAAGTGTAACGAAATCAGATTCACTGAAAGCATTGCCACTGATTGCAATAGGAGGTTTCTTTAGAGAAAAACACGTCTGCTGGATTGAACATCTTAAAGATAATTCAGACCTTTTGACACAATTTCAAATTTCTATGATATCAACAGTGAATGTGTTGTATTGCCACCAGGAAATCGTGAATTTGAATGTCTGGTTAAGTGGCTCATTATCTAGTAATACAAACATTAATGAACTGTAAGGCATGAAAGTGATTTTAAAAGTCGAATCTAACAATTCACGTATCTCATCGTCAGTACTATTACAGAATAATATTCCCCAATTCCAGAAGAAAACCGTTCTGCGTCTGCCATGGGTTGATTCATGGTGAAAAATGCTTGCTATCACAAGCCTTCGCTTTTGTGATAAAGACGTAACATATTGTGTTCGCAAATAAAATCTATTCATAAGTTGTAATCTACCAACTTTTATTACAAACTCTCATGCAAATTTCTGTTATCAAATTATTCCCGAGTTAAACACTGAAGTGATTCTAGCACAATTACCGTGACTTAATAACAGTTAAATAGGAGTCCTCTAACATAACTGGGTAAAAAAACCTGGTTAAAAATACATGAGTAGCATTTAATATATAGTGTTAAAAGGTATTCATCTAACAATGCACAGTTAAAAGGATGAATACGCATATGAATACATTTACTGAGTAGATTGGCTAAAAGTCATAGGGAGACGGAGTGTTCTGCAATAGATGTGTAGCATGCGATTTGCTAATGTAGTGTGAGGTCTAACGTTTTGTGATACTATTCTAGCAAAGTGCTGTAAACCATGAGTGACGTATATTCTCTTATTATATTAGATTGATTCTCAGTAAACACCGTATGCGTGGGTTTTGTCGGGGTTGTCCCGTTTCCTCCCACTTTCTTTATTCCACCATTTCATTCATTTCTCATAATCACCGTCTCCTTTAGCCTAACCGGCGTAACCGTTGGACGTAAAACTCATTTTTTTTAATTATCAGCATATGGCTAGTTTTAACGTTTTCGTTTGTAGAACTCGTATTACAAGACTATATATGTATATGTGTGTGTGTGTGCGTACAAGTATATGTATGTATATAGAATAGATTATCATGATTCCCTGTTTCATCTTGAACGATCTCGTTGTTTGATATTATTACTATATTAGACAAAAAACCTAGCAAATGGTCAGAGATACTGTATTTATGCAATTACTATTTTGATTATGAATTTGATAGGTTGGATTTTAAGTTTGGTAATGTCCAGATCGTGATGATCAAACCCTAATCAAAGACTATTTAAAAAGCAGTGCAACGTGCCTATTTTAACGTATTTTCGTAGTTCCTCTTTTCGAAGCAGAGAGGAAAGTAACGGACTTGATTTCGGATTTTCACACCCCATAAGTCTTGGTAAGCTTTGTGAGCTGTCAAGATTGATACAACAAGATAGACTACAAATTTTAATACAATTAAGTCCGCCCATAACACGTTACAAAGCATAACCCTGTAAAAGCATATTTCAACGTACGCTGTGAAGTTCTTAGCAAAATTCCAAACCTTTACCAATGAATGTTCCAATGAATTTCTACCTTCCTTCATCAGAATGATGACCGGTTATGGATCAAACGTCTTTCATTTCACCCGTCGTTCGAGGTACATACAGTAGAATGAAAACAGCAATAATGGAGCTCTGTTATTTGTAGGACTATTAGGACATATCTTACCTAGCGATGTGTCTTTGTGCGTACGTTTTTTTACATGTCTCTTAATTTACCTTCACTACCGAACGATCATTCCTAATACTCTGCTGACATTCATGTTACCAATATTTCCAGCTGGTCATTTCACATATCACGTTTTATGTCAGAAATTCAAGGCTGCACTACATGGCATCGAAGTATAATATATTGAATTTAAGTTGGTGAAAATATCTATGGTGTTACAGGTTTCAACAAAATTTAACAAATTTTCAACGCTATTGAATATTAAATTTTACCTCATACCATACTAAGCAAATTGTACATGAAAAAGTAATGTATCTTTCCAGGTGCAACATGGCATTCAAGCAGGTATCTAATAACATTACCTTTCTTCATGACAAACCATATGTTTCCTTCTACTGGCAAAAAGTGACATACAATATTTAGATAAACTGTAATACTGATTAGGATGGTAAGTGTAATAATAGATAGTAATGAAAACATATTCGCAATTTTTACATTAGTAAATATTGCTGTTCATATCACGAATAACTTTTTCACTTCTATTATCTAAATCACACAATTTGAAAGGGCAACAATGTCAAGAATCGTATTTTGAACTTACTTTTCACTTTATCTGAAACAGAAAAATCAGTGATTAGAAGCAAAACAAGATATATATATATATATATATATATATATATATATATATATATATATATATGTGTGTGTGTGTGTGTGTGTGTGTGTGTGTGTACATAAACTTTATATTGATATGTCGTAATAAGTTTCAAAATAAAAAAAATACTGATATTAGACGTTGACCCTTACAACTTTGTGGCAAGGAAATATAGCCAAAGTGACATTCTATGACGCATTCTGTCATATACAAACGTAAGAGTCTTGCCATTCAAACAAAGTTGATTATCCCGACAAAGCAAATATTTAGGTTACATTACAGCAAATACTGCAACTTGCATACAAGCTCGATCATGAGACAACGAGGAACCCGAATAAAGACTTACAATTCTACTATCGATTCGATCTAATCATTCTGTGTAGCTACAAAAGGTATAGTATAAAAAAATGCATTCACATCAATTTGCAAAACCCAAACATGTTTATCAAATATTCGGGTATCCCATTTAAGACCAGACAAGACGTTTTCGAAATACTAAATTTCAAAAGACTGAATACAATAGAATTGATATCATATAATCTTATATTCAGGCAAAATTTTATCCAATACAAGAAATACATGACATTCGCACTAAATTACACATAAAAGTAATATCGTTTCCTAAAATGCGTGACAAGACATAATTTCTTACCAAACATTATACATTGTAATAAAAGTGATTTTAGATTGTCTGCCTGAAAGAGTAAAATCAATCGAATGTGGTTTTGTTATTGAGTACGATTACCCTTAAAAAACAAGTCACAAGTTAAAAGCATATATTCTAATGTTTAACGAAACATGATTTCCGAACAAGTAAACATATCGTACTATTTTCTTAGTAACTGGAAGTACTATATTTCAAAATTTCATGCCGGATCATAAATATCTCACCAAAAGAAATAGTATATGAAATATATGTTTTAGCATCGTCCTCAAAATGTATATGGAACTATGCTCGTATTTACAAAATCAAGAAGAATATTGCATTCTAAAATTAAAACATTTCAATTTTTTTTATAAACTTTATAGATTCTAATAAGACTTATACCATGGAGAACACTTCAAAAATTTGAAATAAAGAACACAAAATCCTTTTATTCATCTGGAAGAAAAGTGGAAATGATCTTTTATCGGGTATTCAAGCGTTCAAATTTACTCTTTACTTCCACTTAAAATCCAAAAAGGCATCAAACATATTTTTTCTTATTGTAGTCTTCGAAAACAAATTGGAACGTAAAGCAGCTACATGGTAGAAAAAACTTTAAAGCATCTACATGCTTAGAAAATTTTGCTATTTTTACTTAGCAGCCAAAGCTATTTACTGTCACAAATAGGATTACACCAATATACACACAAGAAAGCAAAGTATGGAAATATAAACGATGAAATATTTTACAAGCAGACTATATGTTGTCAATTGAACATTTTTCACGTAGATAGGAAAAATCACTTGCTGACATTATCAGCAGATCGAAACAAAGAGAAAAAAATAAAACACGGAAAAAGAAGGTGCCCCGAAATCAGGTATAACAGAGAATATTTTAGTGTATTTCATTGTAATGCAATGAAATTTCAATTCTTCAAATAACTAAAGGTAAATGTCGTATGGTATCCATCTATAATTAGGAACTATATCCTTTTAAGTTTTTTTCCAAAACGTTGGACAAAGATTGGTTCGACTTTTTGATAGCTACTAACAAGCAAAACGCTGTGAGAATATGAAAATTTATTGAACACTCTTGAATAAATGTTATAGGTGAATATGAAGTCTTTTATAGGTTCTAAAATGAAGACTTACAGGCTATGCCAGAAGCTCAAGGAATTGTTTCAAAAATAACACTCTTAATTACTATTTTCTCCTTCATTTATTATTTCAAGTAAACAGTATTAACATATTTCAAAAATACAAATTTACATTTGAACTTTACAAATTACAGAAACAAATAGAAATTTAAACATAACGTATCTACAACAATTAGTTTTAAGACATTCTTGGATGAAAAAGCTTGGCTGAATATATGATTGTTTACAATTTTTTGAAATAATAATAATGATTCAAATAGTTCGACGAAAATAAATATTATTTACTTCTTATTAATCAGATAACATAAAGAAAGGTGTTTTAAAGAAGAAAAATCTCCTCTAGCTCTTTACCTGGTGGTATGGTTCCTAATATAGAGGTTACATTACCTCTTTGCACTGCCATACTTATTCTCTGAATTAGGAAGTGCTTGCTCTATCATTGAGTAATGCGTTTACCTACTTCCTTTATAAAGCTGAGGCCGTCTTTTTGCCCCAGGATCCACTGGATTCAATGGCAATGAGCACAAATGGGTACTTCTCTGTTAGGGTACTGTATTTTCTTCATTTTTCTGTTTCCTTTCGACTGGCTACATTGCCCGGTTGGAGTGAGGAGAAAGGAGAGTTGGAAGGGGCGAAAGTATCTGTGCATGTAAAATCCCAAATCAATGATTTGCCTCTCTTCCAAGGTATTAAGATCATCCCATCTGGTCTTTTACCATCAGTTCTACTAAATCCATTTGGCTCCCTTATTGCCGGTATACCGGCTGAAATGAGTGCTCTCATTATAATGTCATTGACATTCGAGTGTCGGTGATATCTACCTGTACTTTTTATGCAAGACAGTCCATGCAGTCCTTTTTTATCTACTGGATTCTTACATGACTGACATTTATGAGGTTCACATATATTTGCTCCCAACCTATTCGAAAACTCTCATTACTGAGATGAAGGCCTAGAGGGGACGAAGGTAAAGCTTTAAGCCAAGCTCCTCCTTCTATGGATTATGCAGCAATTATTCTAGCCTTGTATTCTAGGCTGTCTGAAGACCGTAAGAAAAAGGAGAAGTGTGATTTAAAGATAGGTTCTTCCCGTGTGGATTGCTATGCACTGGTACTAAATTCAGGTAATTCAGATCCAACTAGCAGTGACCAAGTGGAAGAGCAATCTTTTACTTCAGAATCCATGTGCAAGCTTACATCCTGTTGGAGAAGTGATTCTATTAGACATCGGGGACCATAGAATGATGTCAAGAAGGCGAGAATTACCAAATCTATGGCTCGTCGGATGCATAATCCACCACAACCAACTGGCAGAGAAGTCTGAAGCCATGTGTTATCCTCAAGGAAGCAATTTAGGATAGATTCTAAACCAGATTTTACGGTGTTATCGAAGCGTTCTAATAAATTTTCTTCCTTCCATGAAGGTGAACCTGTCAGAAAATATAGTAATCTTGGAGTAGTAAATGATGTTCTTAATAAATAAAAGACAGAATGTGCTGAGATTAATGACAGACGTGCGAAATACATCTCCAGTTTAGTTATCTTCTCAGTTAATAAGGTTTTTCTTGATTCTGTTGAGAGGGCCGTTCCTAGGAGATATGCGTTTGGAGGAGACATTAATTGAATACCTGGAGCTACCTCATTGTATGATGTGAGGAGTATATGCATATGCTCTTTCGTTGTTCCAAGAAAGCTAACTTCACATTTCGAAAAATTAAGGTCTAGAACAACTTTAATTCCCTGTGTATAGATCACTTTTAATGTATTTAATACGGTATTCAGATCTCCAGCTATGGTTCCATCATCTAAGTACCAAACATTCAAATCTGTGTGTATGTTATTGACAATGGACTGTAAAGTTATTAAGAATAATGATGGACCTAAAGGATCTCCTTGCTGTACTCCCCTTTGTGAAAAAATGATGTGTTTACCATAATATAAATTGCTGGACTGAGCATAACTTTGGTGTACGTAGGGATAGATCGAAGGAAATTTTCATTTACGACTGATAACATTACGTTCCTGTCTATCTCATTAAAAGAATTCCTGAAATCAATTTTTAAGAAAGCTTTAGGTTTCTGGTGAGGATAAGAATAATATATGCGAGCCGCATGTGCTGCTGCTTCGGCTCCATATCGAATGCCTACTCCTAGGTGGCGTGGAGAGAGAAATTGAACTAGAGATTGTTTAATTGTCCCACAAAATATTTTGGATGAAAGTCTTCTCCACATATTCCCTATTGCAATAGGTCTAATACCTCCACTTTTCTTTGTCAGTGCTATTAGCAATGTTCCAAAGAATATTGGTCTTAATACTTTAGGCACATCCCCTCATATAATCTTAGATAAGAATTCACAAGTGATCTTAATTAGGCGATCTTTGGAATCTTGTGTATTGTAAAGTATTAAATCTTTAAAAATTGAAGGGCGCATGTTATCTATACCTCCTGCAGAACCTGAAGGGAAGGATTTAAGCGCTTTTAAGAATTAGTTGGATGTGACTCTATTAACATTAATATTAAAATCTGCTGAATGCCACTCATTCTAGCTTTGGAACTTCTTTTATAAAATAACAGACTAATTCTGACCAAAGCATATATTAACTAATAAATAATAGCGTTACAGTTTCGGCAAATTAACTTTGCTTTCATCAGACACATTATCAAATACAATTTCTAAGATTACAGCTTATATACTTCTTAAAGTGAGAGGAGGTATTCCATGAGCCAATCATATTCGTCCTTTCCTTTAACAATTTTTAATTAACACAAATGCAACTTTTAATGATCAACTTTCACTTAAGAGCTAAACTTTTAATTGGCACACCTGTGT
This sequence comes from Thermobia domestica, assembly GCF_964235325.1. NCBI lineage: Eukaryota > Metazoa > Arthropoda > Insecta > Zygentoma > Lepismatidae > Thermobia > Thermobia domestica. The sequence continues at coordinate 255,414,933 of NC_137462.1, read as the reverse complement.
ATGAATAACTTTCACTTTTGAAAAACATAAACTTTTAATTGTCTATCCGTTGTTCAACACACCTGTTTTAATCTCTTCTTTCTTCTCTGTTTTATCCAATATCTTTCTCCATACCTCATGTATATTTAGTCTGCTATTCCAATTCATAAGTTTCTCGCTTCCTTCCTTTCTTATCCATTCTGCCTCTTTCCATTTTCTTATAATGCTTCTTTTCTCCTTTTCCAGCCCCTCTACGCCTTCCCAGTCTATTTCATGTCCTGTCTCCCTTACATGTTTATATATAGCGTTACTATCTCTCTTCAATCGAACGTCGTCCTTGTGCTGTTTAATCCTTTCTTGTAACCTCTTTCGTGTTTCTCCTACATAACTCATATCACATTCTTTGCATTTAATTCTATATACAACCCATTCATCACTTATTTGAATCTCTGTTACCTTCCTTTTCCTCGTTCGCAATGCATCTAACATTCTTCTGCTACCTTTTCTGTACGTTCTTACTCCTCCTTTTCTCAATAAGTTTTTTAAGACATCCGTTTTTTCTCCTATGCTCTCTATCCCAAACCATCTTTTCTTTTCTTCTTCTCTATCTTCTCTCACTTCCTTCTGCCTTCTGCCCTCTTCTTTCTTTCTATTCTTCTTCAATATATCCTCACTATATCCATTCTTCATTAATAAACTGTGAAACTGTTCTATGTCTTCTTTTCTCTTCTCGTCATCACTGTCTATCATTCTTATCCTTCTCTCCATGTTTCTAATAAAGTTCCTCTTAGTTCCTTCATCTACATCACTTCTTCTATGGCAATAAACACCTGCTGAACATTGTTTTCTATACCATGTTGTTTCAAATTTCCCTCCTACTTTCCTTATTGTCATATCTAAAATGTTTATTTTCCCCTCTTCCTCTAATTCTACCTCCAGGCTTATTCTTTTTTCTTTATCTTCTATCTATCCTCTATCTTTCAATATATTCCTTTTTCTTTACCTTTAGCCTGGATGGTCGAACTGCTCCATGTACGTCTCCAACTGCAAGTTTATTCTCTATGTGCTTGATTAAGATGTCATTAGGTGATTTGTTAGCAGTTTTGTTAATTACTATAGCACACAGTAGTATGAGGTGGAGAAAATTGGAAATTTGATGGTTTACGAAATTTCCCTGTAGAAGATAGAATCGTTAAGGACATTCTAGTTACAACCATGCTATCTATTCGATACATTTTTGCAAAAGTAGAAAAATAAGATTACTGCAATATCAAAAGGAAAATTTTAGTAGAAGATATATTTTTTCGGAGCTTTTCATAGTAGTGCCTCACGCACAAAATTGAACAGTTAAAAATTATCACAAATATACTTCTTTCAACTAAAATATGGCCCAAACTCTTTAAAATTCCATTTGTAAAACGATCATTGTCGTCGTGAAGAATTTGTCTTGTGTTATTTTTGTCACTAATGCTTTTCATTAAAAACAATCTTTAACGTGAACCCATAAACTCATTCTTGCAGTGGACCGCGGTGGCTCAATGGTAGAGCGTTCACCTCTGATGCTTGGGGTCCTGGGTTCGATCCCGGCCCCCGCCAAGTGAACTTTGTGGTGGGCAAACACCGTGTGCGTGGGTTACCTCGGTGTTCTTCCGTTTCCTCCCACTTTCTTCATTCCGCCAGGTCATTCATTACTCATCATCACCGTCTCCTTTAGCCTAACCTGCACAATCGTGGGACGTAAAACTCAAAGATTTCATTTTTCATTTTCATTTCCATTCTGGCAGCACTGTCGCATGGAGTACTACTTACATCGACCCGCTCTGTTCATCTTCTAGAGAAGGGAGGAATTAGTGGCTGAGTTGCGTCTCCGAACGCTCTCTGCAACAACCGATTAAACTTACACGGTGTCACCACTCAGCAAAGATATTTCTGACTAACCTTTACATTAATGAAGTAGTAGATCTGAAGAGAAAGTACTAAAATTTTATCTGCTCCCGTTTCACCATATTTATGACATTTTAAAATATTAATATCTTATTAGAGGCTTTCCGGCAGCTCCTTCTCCCCTGTAGGTGGGGTAGTGGTCCCCAAAATCTTGAACGAACTCACAACTTAATTTTCTTACAGTCAAAATTCGATACAAACCATTCAAACCACTTACAAACTCCCAATATTGACTTTACACCCCCAAACTAAAACTTCTGGTGGAATCCCTTTTTAATTTGCCGCATTAGAACTCACTGTAAAACCACTAAATTAACATAAGCATGGCAAATATACAGGATGTTGGGTGAAAATAAGATATATAACAAAATAGGCTTATTGAGAAAATCGAGTTTAAATTCCTCAGTAGCCTAGTGTTTATACGGATCACCAAATAAGTAAGATTGTTTCCTGTGCTCATTTATTATTTACTGTGATCATATCACTTCGTTATTCGACAGTTTTGCACTTACTGCTCCCCAATAGAATGAACTAAAAATTACAACACAAAATCGATAGAAATAGATCTGTTTCCTACAGACACTCTTAACAGTAAAACTTTCGTACATTGAAAGATTTTCATCAGATTCCTTTTACCCTCCCAAACGCATTTATAAGAAATGAAGAGGAGGAGAAAAGTATTAGAACACTGCAATATTATAGCAAGACATTACAAGCAAGACATTACAATTTTCATAATGTCATTGTATGTTAAAATCTGTCACTGAGATAAATTTCATGATTTCAAGGAACTAGCGAAACTTATAAGCGAAACAGAAAACTGATTTAAGTTTGAGAAGAAACCTATTCTAAAAATAATTTGAAATCCATTTAAAAATTAAAATAAATATTTGCTCATTTGTTCGAAATCAGAAGGAAAGATAGTTCTAGCCAACAAAGTCGACTTGAGAAAGTTTTAAATTTAAACGCTAGAAAAGATCATTTGAAATAAAGGCGAAAAATATATGTAATTCTATTACAAAGAATTCTAATCGAGAAAGTTATTACATGTTCCAGCAACTACTAAGTTCCATATTCCTACCCAATGACATGAAGGTAATTATAAGTTCATATTCCGAAAGTACACATTCTACAGACATGAGATAATCAAATTTGCGGGTCCAGAAGTTATACCTCTAACCAAATTCCTCCTAATTAACTCATTTAAATCTCTATAGTGGTTCTACACTATTTAATACTCAAACATACTTACCCAAAAATATGCAAACTTAATTATTCAATATAAGTTCACGACAAGCTATATTCACATAGATTGCACAAATTTATATATAACGTTACTATTCTTAAACACTCAGTCCTCGTCAATTGTTTGAGAGACTAATTTATTTTCAGTAATAATTTTATCTCTCATTTTTTATCTCATGAAAATAATTCAGAAATGTGGAAATTCTTGTGGGCGTGAATAGAATTTCGACATTCGTTACCTAAAAGAAGATGTTGAAGATGTTAAAATCATATTCTTTAACTTACTGGTTCATATACGCTTTCCTACCTTAAATAACCTAAAGTAGTAAAACAAATAATTGAACAAAGAAACGCTTATTTTAAAATAACAATTCTATGACTATTTCGCCAACTTCCTGAACATATGTTGATATCTGATGAAGGAATTATGTTCAGGTAGTTCGAGAAACTGCCATACAGTTATTATATGAAAATAAACGTTGCTTTGTTCAGTGTTTTTTTTTTTTTATTTCAAGTCATGATCCTTGTGCTAGTAGTCCAAAGTTGGACGACTTAGTGACACTACGAAAAATCATGATCAACATCTCTTTATAAGATGCCATTCAAATTGAATCAGTTATGTTGTGCCTACACATCATATCTTGTAACAAGATCAAAAAGTTACGGATGGTTATAAGTGAATTGTTATTGTGATATTCAAATCGAACATTTATTATCAAATTCTGGGTTGCTCAGTAACTCTTTTTGAAATACTGAATATCCATTGGAATAACATTTAAAGGAGATATATGTTCTAAGATCGTGAACTTTCATTAAATGATCAATGTAGTGTCTCAGACAACATGTAACACGGAACTGTTCAAGTGGTGAGGTAATCCCTCAATCTTTGCTTTCGCCACGCCCTACTGCATAATGGTTATGAGCCCGTGTATATCCTTCAATGTATTTCAAATTCACTATTTTTCACTTCAGTCTGCAACATCTGCTTGTTGATGAGGAATCGTTCCTTTAGTTAGCAGTGCATTGCTAGCATCCGCAACTCATTAAGATTACGTTACCATTTCTTGCATTGTTGAATACTACAAATACGTTGATTGTAGGTAAATATATTGAACTGTGGTTGACGAAACTGATGTTACAATAGGTGGTTGAGATCGAAATGGCGATGAACAGGAGGGAATTACCCAGGTAAAAATGCAAGTGATGTAATGGATATTTGCATTGCTAATGATGGAGACAATGTTGAACAAATTAACCAAAGTAGCGAAAGTGAATTTTCAGTAATAGAAACAGATCCCCATATTAAAAATTGTTACCTAGTAGTAAGAGATAGAGGTATACCCCTTTCGTACTCTGTTCATTTTTGGCGTTTTCCTAAATATTCAGTTAGTGACATTTCTCAGAAACAGTTTAATCGATTGATACGGATAAGGCCTTCTTTCTTAGAAGAGGAATGCGCCTATATTTTGATATGTTACATTGGAGGGTCAGCAACGGGAGAGAAATTACTACGGGAAATGTAAGAGTAAAAATTGTTATAAAATTTCCTAACCGAATTTAAAGTTTTTATGTTGCTGGCAATACTGTTGTCACATGGATCCAAGTCACCTTCGTTACTCTGTTAACAAAGAGTGAAAACCTGAAGTAACTGGCTGTTATACAAAGACAGAAGGAAAATATCTGTCATCACTAAAGCCCGGAATTAATGACGAAATAAAACCCTGAAAATGGCTCGCAAAATTGCAAAATAAAATAAATAAGCAATCTCGAAGTTTGAGGGAAAATAGTCACCTAAATTTGCAATAGCTATAACAGGCTATATTTAGTTCTCTAATCGAATAAAATGTTTCATTTTGCACTTTGTAATTACCACTTAAAATTATGGAAACCTGCGCAACTCATGAAGGGATAACATCTAACAATTTATTCCCCATTCTTCAGTAGTAATGATGAAACAACTTAAGAACGCCATCACATTTCATTCACATGCGGTTACATTAGCACAAACATTCAAAGCACAAGAAATACAAAAGTGAAGCTATTTTACACTATACTAGCAGTTTATTTTCATTTACGAAAGATTTCTCATATTTTTGTTCTCTGAAATTATTAACCTCTTTTTAAGATTTTCAAAGGAAAAACTTTGTCTCCTGTCAGAAAGGATTCGCTTTAGATGTGAAAATTTTCTTTCCAAATCTACAGATGTCACTAGAGCATTTTTGAAACATGTAATTTGGAAGGATCCATGTCACTGTCAACAGTTGTATCAGCATCACCTTCCATAACGCTAGCGATGTCCTTCTGGATTAGCACTTACAACACGACCACACTTACGCTGAATATACTCGCCCTTATCACCAGGTGTAACACTCAGATCGTTAAGAGTATCATTGAAGATTTTCAGAGGACTAGCGAGAGCCTCTTCTTTCTTTCAAGCTTGTCAGTAGCTCTGGTAGCTTTGAAAAATCAGTTGCAATAAAGGCTAATTCCTTTTTCAAGGAATTCTTCTTAAGCAAACTTTGAGCAACTTTAATTGAGGACGCATGATCCTCATAAAAAGTATCAATGAAACGCTCAAAGTTGTTAGCATAATAGAGAACAACTGTAATCCATGTCGCACATCTCGTTAATACAGGCTGTGGCGGAAGCGGGAGTTCAGAGGCTAATTTGCGTAATGAAATTGTTTGCGAGGGAGCTTTCAGAAATAACTTTTTCATATTTGACACAAGAAGGTCAACGTCAGCAAAATGAGAACGAACTTCCTCTGCAATTCTATGTAGCTCGTGTGCTAGACAGGTGACATGCAGCATACGTGGGAATAGAACCTTAAGAGCTTTTGTTGCACTTTTCATGTATGTAGCTCCGTCTGTGACAAAAAGAAGGACATTATCTTTCTTTTACTCATCCTGGCCACAGAATACAGTGATTTTGTAAAAATCTGTACAATTGCCGTACAAATTACTTTGTCCAGAACTGTTGATGCAATCAAAAATATTTATGTGCCTTCTTCCCCTCCCAAAGTGAGAAATTAATACGCTGGCAATACAAAGTCCTAGAATATCGCAACTGTCATCACTTGAAATTCATATATTTTAGTCAGCAACACTTTTACGGATATCGTGTAAAGGAAACATTTTCTAACGTCCATAAATTAATGTCCTCATTAATTTGATCTTCACACAGATCATTCGAAAAACTGTTAGTACGCGAAGGGGGATTTGTGAGTGTTCTAAGAAGATTTTGAACCCTTTTACAGCTGATTTGTCTCTCCTTGGAGAATTGTGTTTTACATACCCACATAGCACAAGTACGTCCACGGGATGTCCGAGACTGAGCCCGCAACGGAAACTGGACATCCCGGGATGTCCGAGACTGAGCCCGCAACGGAAACTGGACATCCCGGGATTATCCGAATGTGCTCCCGGGATATCCATAGGATTTCCGCGGGAGATCCAGATGTCCGCTAATATCCCGGGATTCGGGATATTCAACGGGACCACAAAGGGATGTCTACTAATTTTCCCTCGGACCTCCAGTCCCATCTGGGACGTCCCGTGGATATTCTACATGGGAATCCTTCAGGACGTCCCATGCTGGACGTCCATGGGATGTCTTCTCATTGTCCCGATAATCTCGGGAACCGAATGGGATGATTGGGATCAAAATGGGACATCCCAGGGACGTAGTGTGCTATGTGAGTTGCTTATATGGTGTGTTACAAAATAACGGTTTTCAGCGGAAATCACAGTTTCACATAACTTACAAAACTGTACAAAACCGTTTGTTGAAAGCATACTACGCCCGAACTCACTCACAAATTTTTCCAAGGTCTGTTGCCTAGAAAGACCAACTTTCGGCATCTTGAAATAATGAAACGCACATAAATACCAGTTCTGTATCACGTACGTCTAAGATTCACAGTAACTGCCCAGGTTTAGCCAGGTAGGAGCAACTCATATCTGTGGTATGCTGTCATTCAGTACATAAAGGGTAGTAGAAGAGAAAACCTGTGACAATGGCAACAAATAGCTTCTAAATTGTGAAATTGTACTTTTTCTGAAAATGTCATGAAAATTACAATAATGGCACTTATTTCTTTCGTCATTAATTCCGCGAATTAGTCATCATAGACTTGAAATTTGGTCAATTTTTACGCCTAAGAAACAAAAGTCAACTGTTATGCTGGGGCTATAGCTTTCATAATTATCCTATTGAAAATGTTTATATTACGTTCCATATGCTAAAAGGAAGGCAGTAGAGTGGAGACACTTGGGAAGGGGGTGATTACTACACATGCACAAACTGTTTTGGTTCCTGTTTCAGTTCAGGTTCCTGTTCCGATTCATATTCCAACTCAAGTTCCAGTACCTGTTCCGGTTTCACTACGCAGCAGACTACGCAACGAGAAGCCTTTACGCCTGTGACCTATTGCAGAGATTACATAAGCATGAACACCACCGGATGCGCAGAAACTACAGCTTCAATTACACACAACAGCAAGACTTTGAACATAGTAGAACGACCATGACACTGCTGGTAGTGTTCTTTCAACAATTATAACATCAGGGATGTACTCGTTCTGTTTTACGAGCACTTTTGGATATAAAAAAAGAACTATGGGAACATAGTACAGCAGAGATTAAAAATAACGACTGCATTTAACAATTTATCATAATCCTGGTTATTCATACACACAAACACACACACTCACACAGGTTTGTATTTGCTACATTCCGGACCCATGAGCATCAGGCTTACATAAAGGAAACACATAGAAATAATGGTACTAGAGCAAAAACCGAATTTTTTTCTTACTACTGATATGATGTTGATAACAAAAATCGTCTCGAAATTTCTTTTTAAATAAGCCTTCGGTACAATCCGTTAAAGTGAGGACCACCGCTACGTTACCCTCAGTATCAAGAATCTTGACACACCACAAGAAATACACACCTACGAACTGAAACCGAATATATGGGAAACTTTCTTAACACACGTACCAACAAAAGCAGTAAATATGAGAACCCTTGATGTGTACACACATGTGAGCAGAAAGAGTATATGTGAGGAATTTAGTAGAAAACACACCAGCAGGTTGAAGTAGCATAAGTGAGGTATTTTATTAAACATACATGTTAGATATATTATTATATAACTTGTCTATACTATTATATAATAGCATAGCATTATACCTATACTATTATATAAATGTAACTTATAAATTTAACGGAGTAGCACCAGGAATTAAAGTCTTATCACTTACCAATGCGGAAATTTAAGTGCTGCCATCTCTGCAGAACCAAGGAGCAAAATTTTATTGGACAAGATATCAAAATTAGAATTCTTCTTTGTTCAATTCTCGAAACGTTCTGCACATTCTGCTTATTATTTACTACGAGCTTCACTCTCTGTTCAAAGATTACTATACTTCCTCCGTTTTTTTCCCTTCTTGGCAGGATGATAAATTACTTGACAAATTCGACCACACTCTTAGAACAGGACCGGAATCCATTCTAAACTGTTCTTTGAAAGACAGTTCATGGTTACAAGCTTCTTTACCAGTTGAGAGCGGATGCCTTGGGATTCGTCGAGCCATGGATATCGTCATACATTCCTTCCTCTCATCATTCTATGGCTTACGAGAACTAATTGGATCTATTCTTAGTCCGAATGACTTGGACATGATTCGAGATATACAAGAATGCATCCATAAATGGACTAGTCTGGTTGGAATGGGACCCCCACCTAAAGACAAAAGACATGTGCAATCTCTTTGGGATGAACCTATAGACAAGCCTTGTTTATCTTCATTCCTATCATCAACTAATAACCCAGATGTCAAAGTCAGGCAGTTAGCTGTTTCCTCCTCCAAACACGGACCATGACTTCAAGCTCTACCTTCTTACACACTCGGCCTACACTTTTCTAATGAGAGCTTCCATATTGCTACAGCTCTGAGTTTAGGTGCTAATATTTGTGAGCCTCACTATTGTCCTGCTTGCAACGTATATGTTGGTAATAAAGGATTACATGGTCTTTCATGTAAAACAAAGTGCCGGAAGACAATCTCTACATCATAATGTGAACGACATCATTTGTAGAGCCCTGTTATCAGCGGGAGTTCCTTCAATAAAAGAACCAAATGGTTGTTCACGTTCTGATGGTAAAAGGCCTGATGGAATTACTTTGGTACCGTGGACAAACGGAAAAGCACTATTGTGGGATTTCTCATGTTCCGATATGTTTGCTTCTTCCAACCTACCTCATTCTTCAATTCAGGCAGGTCTCGTCGCCGCTCACAGAAAATCAGACAATAGACTAAAATACACAAACCTATTGGACAAATATTGTTTTGTAACAGTAGCAATTGAAACCAATTTGTCTTGGAGTCAAAAAGGATCTAATTGCATTAATTAAGTTCGCCATCGAATGGTGATCAAAACTGGTGATCCCGAGCTACTGCATTAGTTATCCAAAGTATCAGCATCGCCATCGAGCGCGGGTATGTGTCATCAATATTTAGCACATTACCTCCTGTTGGAGAACTGGTATAGATTTTTCTTCTGTAACAATTCTGCCTTATACATATATTTCTGGTAAGAATTATAAATGTGAAAATATTTTAAAACATTTAATTATAAATAGTCTGTAATTATTGCTAGCAAAAGTCAATACCAGAACACGTATATGAATATCATTGGCATTTTACAGTAATAGTCTCAAAGTAAAATTTACACTAAATTTTTCGGAATTCAATTAATTTATTTCCTTTAATTTCGATGTGGAATCCGACACCTTACGTTGCTTCTGGACAAACAAACTTACTATGCACGAAAAACTTGGTTCGATTCTCGGTGAGAATACCTTGAAACTTGAACACGTGACACTGGTTCAGACTCCATCTTGAATTATAGGTCACATATTGCCCCGGTATTGAAAGGAAACAGTAAACCCCTACCAACAAAATTTACCAAATATATAAATGGAATAAGATGTGTTGTCCCTTGCTACCATTAAATTTGAAATACTTTCAACATCCTTGGAAAGGAATTATTAGGACACTTCCATACTAAATATCCTAACACAATCTAATGTATCCTAGATTGTATTTGGAAGTTAAAGTTTGTTTCTTTTCAATTGGCGTAGACTATCCTTCCAATAGACTATGCTTTAGGAATTCTCTTTTACTGTAAAGTACTCAGAAAGATTGTGTTCTATTGTCCAGTATCACGTGGTTCGGCGTCCTTGTTTAATTATAGGCTACCATCTCACATAAATAATATATTGAAAATTGATATTAAATTTGTATAAACCAATCTTATTGAATTACACAGGGTGCACATTTAAAAACTAGAAAGTGCATTTACTGGTGAACAACAAAAGATATTAGTATGCTGTTGATGGGAAAAGTGTAGGAACGAAGGGGGACGTATGTGTATGTCATGAGCGATGAGCGGAAACCTCTATCTAAGCCCATAGCCCACCAAATACAAAATTTGAGGTGGGAAGATATACATTGCGACATATCAAATGAAAGGGTGGAAAAAAAGAAACAGGTTGGTGAACAAAATATTCCAATCGGACAATTGGGTCATCAGCAACAAAAAAAATGTAAATGATGTGGATGAAAACGTTTCCTCGTAGTATCAAGTGTCCCTACTGAGACTGTGAAGCAGTATCAATGCATAATGCGACTAACATATCTAAATGCTTCATCAATTTGAGTAACCCAAATAATCTACGATTTTTAATGTCTGAAATGTCTCATCATCTTGCGGCAGGGCATTAAGCTGATTGTAAAGTTTGAACTATAGTCAATTGGTATAAAACGCTGTCGTATTATGAGGATTCAATGTATCAGATCAGTAATTCCAAACCTAAAACCTGTGTCTCACGGGTACCTGAGGTAAATGTCAAAGGGAGCAGTCACCATTTACTCGTCTCTGGTAACAAACTATGCTAATTATATTATATTGTCTACAGTGAGTTACAATGAGGTTTGTGTATGTTATGACTTTTTCTTAAGTTATATGATTATATTCTAATAAGAACTCTGTGTGGAATCATTCTTTGCTGGCAAACACAAACACACACACACACACACACACACACATATATATATATATATATATATTGGCAGAAATCACCTCCCACGAGCTTTTACAAATCCAATAACGGATACCTCCGTAATTTCTTGTTCCGGTAAAACTATAAAACGTTGCATTACGGGCCAGATCCCTCAATTGTCACAGTTGCTCAGATATGGTCGCGAGCCATCTTCTCTCCCTCCCCCCTCAAGGACATGTTACTATCATATTACCTCTTCATAATGGACAGGAACTATTCTAAATTAAGACTTATTTAGCACAAAAAACTTCATCTCTTTGCAAATTATGAGTAGAATACAGTAGACAGAAAATTCAATTTCAATATTTTGTCGGCTTCCGGTGATGATTACACTGACAATCAGTGTTATTTTGAGACCTGCTTTTGTGGGGGCACTGCACAGCCCGATCTCTGAGAGCGCTCCCTCCGAAGCAGGTTAAATAATACGTCTAAAAGAGACTAATAAATAGAATAGTATCAGCAGTGCCATCAGAAACACTGCATTCAATGTCGATTTGACGAATCTGGCATTTCTTTACTTGTTTGTTAAGAAAATAAAATGAAACTAGTTTTTTTTACTTCCATCCGTACCCCACTATCAGTTTGAAAAGTCATTTAGAATGCAGTGTAAAACGAAAACTGTAAAATAAGAATCTTAATAGGAAAACTTAAATTTGATAAGGAGAAAAATGCTCTGTTTACAGTTTGTATTGTGTGTAGCTGTTTCATGACAAACATATTTAAATGAAAATCGAGATCATCAATTATGCTTTGTTATTGCAGTTTCAAACAATACCGATATCATTTCTTTCTTTTCATGGAAATTATAACAAATTTTGATCCGTACTGTCCTTTTCCTATTTTTATCTGTTCCTTCTATAACTCTATAAGAAATTGTCAGATTTATTTTTATGTTTTCGATTAATAATTCTACATCGAATTATTCACCAATAGTTGCAGGCGTCGAATGATCGGTCGTTAGATTCAGCAATGTCAGCCTGTGTACTAACCAACCGCAAAAAATCAGCAACACTACTGACGATCAATTTGCGATAATGCAGTGACCATTGTCTCTCATATGTATCGCACAATGCTACTTAATGTTCTGCCCAATGACGTACACACGAAGTTCGGAATGCAAACCTGTCTTTGAGAAAGATATTATGGAAATATGAACATTTATCGATATTACACTCGGTTGCCTTAAAATGAAAATGATTTCTTGAACCTCCCCCTCTTCCTTGATCAAACATTGTGTTTGACACCGATTCTGTCTAACTACATTGCAAATGATTGTGAATGGCAGCAGCGAACACTGGCGCCTGAGTGCATCGTCACTTAACAGGTAGCTACTTGGAACATAATTCAAAGCGAAAAAATAGCTTTCATATCCAACAAACAAAGTAAGTCTACTTAATATGCGCGTTTTCTTTCTGAACGAAAACAGGAATTTATACATGTTTTATTTTTATATATTTATATTAGACCTCCGAACTATGCTATGGGTAAGTGTCGGAAGTCTTGGAATGGCTACATACGTCCGTCTGTCTATCGAGAGGTATAAGAACAAAAATGATATGAGAGATTGAGAAAAAGTTGCTTACAATCAATTCAGCTTCCTGATAATAGGTTCCGTCCCTGCTATTGACTTTTATTCCAACGAGAAGTGCTTCATTAGAAATTTCATGTTTCCATAGAAGAAAAACGGTATCAGATAGCAAGATGCTTTTTTGTAAATGATACATGGTTTGAATAGAATATATTATGACTATCTGTAGCACTCCACGAAACCGGAAGGGGTTCAAATTCAGTATTGCTTCAGGTTTAAAAATTAATTTCGGTTCAGCAAAACGGTAAAATATCGAGATGGGAAATTTTGAAATCGATTCAATGTCTCAAGAATCAACTCCATCTCCTTCATCAACCCTGTATAAAACCGGAATGGTTCAAATTAGCCGTTTCTGATTTCAACCTTTGTCGTAATAGAATAAAGATTATGAATATAATTACAGGCTTTTTTCAAAATTGATTCCACAAATCGATTCACATTCTCAAGAGAACACATAACTACAGCCCACAACATTTTACGAAACCGGAAACAGTTCCTGGTTTCTGTAGAGCATAAACGGAAAGAAATATTGTTATGGGGATCTTTGCAGTCGGTTATGCGTCCCGAATATGGGTTCCATGCCGTTCACTAACTCTCTAATTATACTGCAAATCTTTCAAAATAACCATTCCAATTTCAACCTTTGTTACCAAAGAACAAAAAATTGTAGTAGACAGCGACGAGCTTTTCTTTCAATCGATCAGTGTCTCAAGGGAACATATTATCACATCCCGTAACACTATCTCAAAACAAGAAGTGATTGAAATTTACTAGAACTTCCGCTCCCGGTTCAGTATTTATTTCGACAGAGAAAAACTTAAGATATATCGAAGTCTTTTGCAGTTCATTGAATGTCGAACAATGGGTACTTTCTCTGTGAACCCTCTATTTAAAAAGGAAGTGAATAAAATTAACTATTTCTGGTTTCAAGATATATCTCCAAAGAACTGAAGCGGCAATAAAAAACGAGAAGCGATTTTAACATCTGATTAATCGTCCCAAGAGATCATACCATCTCCAAGCACAACATTTTACCAAAACTAATAGTGGAATAACCTTACAAGTACTTCCGGTCTCCATACTTATTTCCATACGTCAAAAACGTAAGATATGTTAGCAGTACTTGCAAGTAACAAACTTTCCTTTGTTTCGTATACTCTTTGGTATGGTCTCATCCATAAGAATAAATGAATTGCGCCGCACTCTGCATGTTTCATTACTTGTAAGTTGCTGCTCCGCACTCTAAAATAGACTAACAGCACATCAGTTTCAAGATTAGCAAAAACATTCTTCGCTTGCATTACATTGCCGGTGACAGGAGCAGTGTACAAAACCAGATAACCCAACACACCGAATTTGATAGCTTAATAGCAGCTACCGTAAACATGCCCGAGAAGTTGCTGCAGTTAGTTCAAAAGTGCTGTGCATTGACTCACAGAGACGAATACTGTTGCATGCGTTAGTTGTCATATGGCTCCAAATATTGCTGCAGTTTGGGAGGCCTCGACAGATGAGCGGAGATGCGAAATTTGACATACGCTTCCTTTATCCTGTTATATAAATTTAGAAAATTCACATTTTTCATGGAATAGAGAGTTCAACTCCCGGTAGAAACACAGATGTGATTCAGGTCCTACGTTAAACTGTAGATCCAAGACTTAATACTCTAAAGAATAGTCGGATTAGTCAGTCTTTTTCTTTAGAATTTATCGAAATGGAATGCATATTAGAATTTCAATGCGTCATGAAATATCTCTATTTTACAATTACCAAATATTTAAAAAGCATGCAAAATTGTGATATTTAGCGTTTTACTTCTAGTTTCTATATTTCAAATTACTTTCTTTGATAATAAGCATGGATCTTGGTAGGTATGTAATCAAATTAGTTTTAGAGAACTGATTTTAAAATTAAATTCGAGTGAATAGGTTAAGGAATGACCAAAAAAATTGTCTTTCACTAAATCCGACAGTTTCGTTTCTTAAGAGAATGGAATTCATTTTGTTGAGTAAAGTACTTACAATCAAATTCAGTAAGTCTGTAAGAGAGCTCTCTCGTTGATAAGCGGTTAGAGTACGCGTCTTTTCGTAGGAGACCAGGGTACGATTCCCGAGGGAGCTTATGTTTGCATCTCATGCTAATTTGTACTTGCACGTCTCATTGTCTCGCTGCTGAATATGACACTAAGCTGATATTCAACTCAAAACTTTTGTAAGACACATACTGTAATCATGGTTGACCAATGTCGTATTTCTTTTAATTGCCAGTGCTTTATTCCGTGATTTAGCAACAGATATATTGACAGAAGAAGATTAAAATACCTTAAAAAGTTTCTGTATATATATAAATGGTATTTATGTGCGAAGGAAACAAGAATATAACTACTATGAGGCCATGCTGTAAGTAATGCTTCCGATACGTTTTCTAACATTAAACTAATATCTGATACCGAGTAAGAAGGCATTACATTAATTACAAGTTTCTGTTTATTTATCACAAGTTTCAAATTCGTCATCATGGGGATCCAACATCTATAGAAGAAAACATGTCTATACATGTAACAACTCTATGTCGGTGCCACTGAAATATCGCGCGGTGGTCGAATTTATCACAGTGCAATATTTTGTTCCCATTGACATTTATTCGCATTGAAAAATGAATTGAAATCTTTCAGTTTTACTTTCCACGGTCATGCTGACTCGGCTAAAGGACACGGAGATGATGGGAATGTATGAAATGAAAGAATGAAGAAAGTGGGAAAATTGCAAAGAAAACTAGGCACAATAACGAACGGTGAGTGGGACTAAGTATTACAACGGACAAATGACATTGCAATCTTGTTGATTAACTGATTGTGGAGAGAACCGGCGCATCAAACACTCATAGCTTGCCATAAGGTGTGATAAGCCACACTTTATGTGACTTATCACTGAGTGAGCACAAGTAGTATTGCTTACGAGACAATACATTTTTTGATTCTCACTTCGTAAATGAGACAAGAAGTGCATTTTTAAATTCGATAAAAGACGAGAAATATGTCAATTCTAGTATCGTTTCTGAGGTGATACGAGAAATTTCACAAGTGTCGTGGGTAACACTATTTCACCCAAATCTTGGATTCCGAACATGGTTTTATTGTTACATAATTCATAGTAAAAATTATAATTGACAAAGTGATGTACGAACACAGTGAAGTGTATTCAAGATACGCTAACTCGTTCCACAATATGATTCTATAATAAACATGGTTTAAACGATGCCATTATGCACAACGTTCATGGATATCTCGTGACGTGGAAGTATAGTGTTAACTTCTAGACGATATTAAAAATAAAATCACGGCATTGTAAATTGTACATCTACTATGAAAACGAGAAGAGACGAGAAAAAATACTTGGACAATCAAACCGAGACAAAAACTTATTTCTAGTCTCGCCTCGTCTCGTAGACAACACTAAATGCAAGCAATAATCGAAATTTTTGATAACGGAGATTGTGGCCTGTGGGTGCTGTTAAAGCTTACTTCTGACATTAAACAGAATGGATATATGCGAACAATTGCTTCAGCACCATGGGCGTGATGTATTCTTGAACAACGTTGTCACATGAGATGAAACGTGAACAGAACACACTATTTCGACCCTGAAAGCAAAAGCGCCTGAATAAAATATAGCATTAAAAGATCAGTTCCACCAAGAATGTTGCCATCGGCAGACGAAATCATGCTAGCAATCTTCAAGCACTATCATTATATAGTGCACAGTGAACTCCTGCCTAAGGCCACTACCATAATTCTAATTAGTACTATAACACTTTTACAAAATTGAAAGCATGGATTCGAAGACTTCGCCCACAAATTTAGGCAGCCATTCAGCATAAAAATGCTCGTTCTGTCGTTACTGCACGGCAACTGAAAAGATTCGGCGTCTTGTTACTTTTAAATATCATTTTGCATACAGTGCAAATCTGGTTACATCAGATTTCCATCTTTCTCCGAAATTTAAAAAACGCTTGACAGGACTGCGTTCTGATTTTGGCGATGGAATGAAGCAGAAAGTCAGAATCTGATTGCACCATCAAGATGGACCATTTTAGAATGACGAGATTATGAAATGGTGATTCATTGGCAGAAGTAAGTTAGCCATATGAGTAGTTTGAGTTAAAGTTTAGCGTCCCTTTTAGCAGTGAGACTGTATGACATGTGAATATACAGCTTAACATGGGATCCAAACATTACCTTCCACTAGGAATCGAATCTGGGTCTTCAGCCCCAAAGGCGCGTAATCTAAGATATAAAAAGGATCATTTTGCTCTGTAGATTAAAGTTATAGTAATGTACTGTAAATGGGTTGGTTTGATATTTATAACGTCAACCATTTTCACGTTAAAAAATATACATTACTTTTATCAGCATCCCATGGTATAAAGAATGAATTTATTAGGTAAATTGTTTCCATTAAGTCGAAGCGATAAAACTTAATTTCTAATGATTTGACTTCGCTCTTGTCACTCTTGGATTTGTGGAACTGAAATACAAATTAAAAGAACGAAATATCTAGTTTAACGTCCCGTAATTATGGACCAAAGCTAATTAAAGTGTGATAACGAGTTTGATAATAACGATAAAAGATGAAAGGGGTAGCAAACGGGGAACCTCGAGAAAACTAAGCACACGGTGTTTGTCCAGCACATCGAAGTTTATTTTATGAATTTATGCACTTATCAGCATTTATGTTACTTTCCTAGTTTAAATACTGATATTTGTCATTCTCAACTATAAGTGAAGAAACAAAGAAAAAAGAAATGTAGGTGTAATCACTATTTTGTGAACACTATTTTTTCTCCAAAGGTAGAGAAGCACAAAGTTTGCTCTTCCGTGAGAGGGTTATCATATATTTGTTGTGCTGATAATGTAACTTTTAAGCACTTACGCTAAGAATTACGTTACATATTCAAACAGAAAACGAAAACTTAATAAAACTAGTCTGCAAAACTAAGGTCACTAAAATGTGTTTAAATTATAGTTGCTGGTCTCTGTGTATTTTGGAACTCTAATTCCAAAAATAACATTCATACTTCTGTATCAAATAGGGTTTCTGAATAAAAGTGGGTAATAGCTGCAATGGAAAACAGCTTTTATATTCTTACTTTATGAACATATTTTATGAAAAGTTTGCAGTTTACCTTTCAGTTTTCAAATAAAAATATATAACATGTGTTTACAGGTTCTCATATTTACTACAATGACCTTGAAGTTAAAATCCTTACATTTACCAAGAAATTTGTGAATAATTTTGTTTAAAACGAATTCCAAGTGTCTTGCTTAGGTATGGTCATTGTATCATCGAACTCGTTATCTTTCATTACTTTTCTTATATCTGGATTAATAAATACACCATCTTTCAATTTAGCCTCTTTTTGTCGTGGAAACATTTCAGTCAAGTATTGACAACATGCTCCCTCTTTTACCAGAACTTTTTCGGATTGTTTCATGACGTCAAGTTTAATATGTCTTGGCGGCAGCACGATTCTACTAGGATCACCTAAGCTTTCCCGTATTAAACTTTTACCTGTCTGTAGGGATATTCTAGGTGGCCAAACGTTCTGTTCCAGTGATGACCTCTATCCCTGCTATCCCATTCGCAGAGGAACTATGCATATTTATTGTAACATGCCTGTTTTTCTAGATTCATGGAAATAATTTTTAAATCACTGCATATTGTCCAGTCACGTTTATTGTACTTGAGTTTTGTGACGATTACGGAGACATTTTCGTAATTTTCTTTTAGAAACATAAAGTGAGCAACTGTAACTGTGGCGTATCTATTGCCATTGTGTAGCAGCATTGCCTCAATGCTCCTTTTCGAAGAGTATCCAGTCCTTAACCTATTCAAGTTGATCATTAATACAGCGGCATTTCAACAATATAGTAGGATTATTCTTCTTCACAAAAATAAGGAATGAAATCTCTTTTTCTAAACCAAGGAAAAGTAATACTTGTTGCCAAAATATTTATTTCCTTCAGTTGAAAATGTAGCTTATTTCCTTCACTAGAGAAGGTAGTAGCTCTGCACATTCCTTTGTAAGACCCAAATATATCTTTAAGTTCTGCTTGCAATATCAGGCTCATTGTTTCCTGCAATATCTTCAAATTCGTCTGTATCATGAACATCATCTTCAAAATTTAGGTTGATATCCTCTAATCTGGAACAGGTATTTGTGAGCAATCCAAAACAGGGTGTCTTGCTGGAGGTAGATTTGGATAAACAATGTGTATCTTATTCTTTGTTGAACACTTGTAAATTGCAGGAACAGAAACAGTCAGCAGTATGATTTCGGGGTTCTCTTCAGATCATAGACACACCAAAACGAAAATTTTTTTTTGAGCCCTTTCACTTCTGCATATGGGTAACACACTTTGCGGTTAATCCAGGATTTATCTTGATTACCTAATTTTACACCAAAATAAGTGAAACACACTTTTTTGACATTTTTTTATGGGCTACTGATATTTCGTCACTATATATTCTCCACAAATGTAATAAAATGAATCTGATGAATTTTGAAACTCCTTGGAGACATTTAGACCACTTCGCAAACCCTACAGAGAGGTTACAGCGCACACAATACTACGTTTACATTCAAGGCTAAGTCAATTTAATCGTAGCATAGGCATACATACAAAAACATACTGACAATCGTATAATAGGAAATGGCGTTCTTTGCTATCAGAATTTCACAAATTTGAATTTAACAGAATGAAACCTAAATTTTGCTTAAATAATTTTGCAAAAAGTAAGTTTAGCTAGTAGAAAGTGTATTATATTCGTTGCCTATACGTTTATCTTGTAAATTTGAAACTATTTTATCATTAGTCTTTCTGCCATTTAGTGAGAAAATATCTAATATGCTTTCTACATAGCGTTCAGAGAAGAACCAAAGCGTATAGCAAGATTAGGTTTGTGAAGAAATCTTACGTGATAGAGCTGTTTCGATTATTCCATTGAAATCAACACACCGAAATCTATAAGAATAGCTTACTATTTTCTAAACACCTTTCCGTCGCAGGCTAGCGAATATAATTAGTTCCTTTTTTAAAAAAGAATGTATTTTTCAAGTCATCTTTTCTTTCTGTATACAGTTCAGGTGACTTGTTTCGAACAACACAAATGGAGAATGATCATTAGGAAAATCAATATTTCAGGACAGGATATGGCATTAGTCTCATCTAGATTGTGACTATTGTCTTTGTTGGGTTTTGTTTATACTTCGTGGCATTTTCAGATCTGCTTTCAATGATAATAAAACAAATGTTGTTTCATTAAGTACATTTTTATTGTCATTGTGTAATTGAGAGCAAACTTTATATTTATTAACGTTATTACACACTAGCAATTATGTTACTGTATTCTTTCCTGTTTTGTCCTCTTGCATAACACTGACCACGGTAAATAAACTCTCAAGTTAAAAATCACTTAAGTGAATATTGGGAAAGGCTATTATCGGTGTTGGAAGCTGCAGATGTATGGCAGTAGTTTGAGTGACTTCCATAGTTGGGCACGGCAAATACTTATGAAAGAGAGCATTACAAAGACTAGTTTTTGTTCAAAACATAAACGTTGAGGTGTTAACGTCGTCCACAAATAAAATCCACAGTGAAATAAGCTAAGTTTTCCAGATGGTGCATAGTATGCTAATCATATTGCGAAGGAAAGGGAAGAACGATTGGGGACAAAGGCCCGAATGAAGAGAGAATATGACTGAGTAAACAACTGTACATACCTAAGTTGCTGCTCCACTTTTTTTAAGAAAAGATGTTCAGAAAAGAATCCAACCTTAATGCAACAAAAACATGTCCTGGATAATCGAGGCGTAGAAGTGTCGTCGAGGGGTGAGTGGAAGAAATTTGAAGGTAGCTTGGAGGTAAGGCACCACGGAACGAACTAAGATGTATCTCAGTTATGACGTAAAACGGCTTCACGGGGCTAAATTGTATCGACACTGCATCACTCAACAGTGAAGAAAGGTAAACAAATAAGAGCAACTAAAGAAAAAGCATTCATTACGTAAGAGCATTTCAGTGAATTCTTTGTTGTCAACAACCTTAGAGAAGTCAGTAATGAACATTTCTACGTTTGTGTGCTTTTGTTGCTTGCTATTTTTTAGTTCTGAGCCCTCTATTTGATAGAGCATCAAAAACTATGCGAAAACGTAATCGAAATTTTCGCATCACAGAGGTCGGAATGACGAGAAAAAAACGTGGGGAAACTATTTCCGGGCGTATCGTTTTTGTCGATATAGTCTTATTTGAAGGCATATTAGGCCATTTTCGTTTGTTCTGCTGTAATGTGGACAATAATTTACCGTTTATGGTCAGTGATACGGGTTGCCTATGAAGGTGGCAAAAAATCGACATTTTCAGAATCAGGTTTACAAATAGCATTTTGGGTCATTATGAGAAAACAATAACTTAGAACTTGTTATAACGTTATTCTTATTAAATTTCATAGAGGATCTCATTATAAACAAGATAAACGTGTGTTTGGACGATTACGAATAACTACATATAAACAAGAAAAATTAAGTTAACCAAAAGTCAGTCTATGTAAGAAATAATTACAGAAACGAAACAATCTCAACCAGTTGCGTAACTACTATGGCACGAAACCCCGCAATGCGGGTGGGCCCGACACTACCAAGGGAGCCCTTTACTCCAGTCTCTTAATTGGTCGAATCAACATACTTTTCAGTTTTGTATTACAAGGCAATGTTCTTTCACCCTCCCCTTTTTTCGGCTATCTTTAGGAGGCTTAACGTGTAGGTTAAGCACGTTAGTGGGAAGTCGGTTCAGTCAGCTTTTGAAGGCTATATATTTTTCTTCGGCGGGAAATATTGAACGAAATTTTTGAATTAACATCTATATTAAACTATTTGACATTCTAAATTTACAGTTCCATTGTCGTCTTACATCTTTGCGTTATATAGTGTCCAAATTTTTCTTTTTGCTTCCTGCCAATTTAATTAATTTCATTGATTCTTTAATTCTAAGAAGGGCACAGATACTTCAAACAAATTACAGTTGTGCATGGTTCTTCGTTTTCGATGGAAGTAATTTGCTTTGTGAAACAGCTTAAATCTGAGATAAGTGTTCAGTATTCGTATTTGACACACAAGGCTTTCAATTGTGAAATATAAGTCACTGGCGTCTAGGTTTTCGGAAATTATCACCACGTGTTGTTGATTTGACACTCCCTCTCTGTCAGTTCTGCGTAGAGGTCGTTTTCAAACTTGAAATTAATATAAAACTATGTGAGATGCAGAATTGGCCAAAATAACTTAACTAATCTAGTACTGCTGTCAACAGTGGCGGCACTTGGACGTTAAAAGTGGGGGGGCAAGACATGATCTTAACAATTGCATATCAATGTTAGATTTCCTGGTTGTTTCTAACAATGTTGGATGAAATGTTGCATAACTAATAGGATACTATCTTTTTTCACTTAAAATGCCGTATATCCTATTTCCATTTTATTAAGTAAATTCGTAAGAGCAATACAAGTAGGTACCTAGCCCTTTATACTTTTAAACAACGAAAGTGTAAGAAGAGATTTGAGTTCTTGCTCATAAACATCTTAAAATTCTGTCTGGAAAATTGTGTGATCAGATTATTTAATAAATTTGCAAAACAAATAAATAGAAGAGATAATATTGATCATAGAAATGTGTAATGACGCTTGTTTTGCAGAAGTTATATTGAAACTTGAAATTAATGAACAACTTATACTTTTAATTTCAGACATGCCATTAAATGAATGTTTTTACTCTTAGAAAATGAAATACAGTAAGTAGTGCAAGCATATGCTATGACATCTAAAGAAATATGTAATTGCAATATTAATTGCTTTGAACTGCAATTAAAACGCAATTCCTGTAGCTTTCTTAACTCCACGGAAAGACAAATATCCAACACGTACTCACGCAACGGCAAATATCATATTTTAGCATTTTTTTCCTATGAAACAGTAATACATACAAAACCTTTACCAGGGTGTCCACATTCTGGAAAATAAGTGCAAGTCAGGGAAAGGTCAGGGAAGTAAAAATGTATCAGGTGAAGTCATGGAAATGGCTGATTGGTCGGGGAAAGTCAGGGAAAAATCGATTTAGGTTCATTGTTCAATTACTGAATTTATGAAATAGGGTTGATTTCTTTACTGTTACTGGATGCAAAATGTAGTTAGTGTTCTCAATGATGATATTGAGGGAGGCAGTGTTCTCTGATATAGTTGTTGAAACTAATTTTCTGGGCGAAACACATATCTAACTAAATCCTGACATATTTGCTCAAAAGAGTAGACGCTGTTCTAGAAGAATTGCATGGTGCCAAGAGGATATCTGGACAAGTGGCTGAGAACGCGAAGAAATATTATCTCCAGCTCACAGTGAAAGCTCAGACTGAAGAATTTAAAGAACACTCGAATGAATTGATAGCCAATGATAGAGATGGTATTGGACTTGATGAGTTTTTTACTTAGTCTTAGTAAATGGGAAGAACTTCGTTCATTTATTGTCAGTTATGAAATTGTGTTTTATCTTCTTTCACGAAAACGCATTTTTTTAAAGTGGTTTCACAATAAATACAGTTCTCATTGTTGAGAACTTACAAGAAGAATCTCTGGTGGCTCAACGGATCATATATGATTCTGTGATGAGAATAGGTGGATCATCAGTATTAATAATTACAAGAGGTATGATAAATTCAGTGAGAAGTTCAATGAGACAATATCAGGTGTATTTGGAAAACAAAAGAGAAATAAATGCTGGGGACAAGAAGAGGAGAGAGAAACGGAAGATTCAGCAACAACTAAAGGAGCTGGAATAAGAAGAGAAGAAAATTAAACTGCGGAGGCAATAAGAAGGATGTTCAGATCAATGAGAAGAAAACTATGCGAGAAAGGATGAAAACAAATTTCTAAATGTGTTGCATTTAACAACTGCACCAGCAAAAGTATGTGCTACATAATGTGTCTGTGTGTGTGTATTTTTTTAATAATCAGTAAAATCATGTACGAACTATTTATTACTGTTTGTGTAATATGTAGGCCTAATCAATATCGACCTAATGCATATGTTTGTAAATTTACACTCCTTTGGAAAGAAAATTGAAAAAGAAAGAAACAGAAGCGGAAGAAAACAAGGCAACTATGGGGAGTGTGGAGGCTGGAGTTTCTTCCTTTTTTCTATATTTTTAAGTTATTCAGGGGTCAGGGAAATCTGGAACTTTCGTCATGGAAAGTCAGGGAAAAGTCAGAGATCTTTTCTCCAAATTGTGTGGACACCCTGTTTACATTTCCAAATGAAATTATATAAATTAGGGCGTCACTTCTAAAAAAGTGAGGGGGCAATTGCCCCCTCTTACCCCCTCTAATCGCCGCCCATGGCTGTCAATAAGTGCATACGAAGCTGAAGAAATGGATGTACGGAAGTCAGTAAAGGATTGTGCTGACAGGAAATCAGTACCGTGCCCTGGGAGGGGGGAGCGGGATGACGTCCCTAGCCCAGAAATAAAGGGGGGGCCAACATTCGGTAGGTAAAAAGAAAATATATATATACAATTGAAGAAAAAATTAATAAAAAGTGCTCAAAATCCAGGGAAAGCAGGGTTTATATTTGATTTTTTTTTTTGCGCTTTGCGGCTGTTCTGTCGACTTCACTCACATTACCGGGGAGGGAGGGCGCCGTCGTATACTGTTGCCCCGGGTGCTGTTTTTCACGGCACGGCACTGTAGGAAAGCAAGAACGAAAACATTCGATTAATTACTTCTACTCTTCATGAAGACTAACGTCATTGACTGCAAATACGTAAGTCCACCTTCCACTGTGAAGCTTATTGAGTAAATTATATGTATAATAAAGTGGTTTTCATGTACAAATATTTAGGCATAATAGTTGCATGCATTTAACTCAATATTCACAGATACAGGGAAGTATGGTTATTTATTATGGTATCTATTATTCCAAAGTGTCACGCGTCCTTGGTATTCTCTTGTGGGGGGGCATAAAACGTAGTTACGCAACTGCTCTCAACAAGCATATTTGAAAACAAAACAGTTCCCATGCCGTAGGCGTCGGAGAACCACCGATGGGCTACTTAAGATATCCCGCCAAAAATTTGCGGCCCCGCAGCGACAATCCGTTGTGGCCTACTTCCGTTTTGAAAATTATACCACCAGCGTCCCAATACCGCACAGACGAAACGAAACGCCAAACAACAACAAAATTACATCCCCGAAATATGTTAAATCGTCTATATGCATAACTTTGTTACATTAAGAAGAGTCTAAAACACTATAAAAATATATAAAAATAAATAAATATGTACCCCAGGGTAGGAGCGAACGACCCACTTTGGATTACTAGGCGCGTGCTCCTCCGACTTGGCCACGGAGGTGATGCAGAAAACGTCGCTTGTCGAGGCATAAATCGTCGAGGTACTTCTAATTTAGCTAATTAGAGTGGTCCTGTAACAGTGTATATTCGACGGTAACCGTTTGAGATTAGATAAAATCCCTTCGCCATGTATTTTTATAATAAAATGACGCGCGTCTATTTACTTTATATCATGGTTTTGCTATATTCACTTTCAAATGATCGGTTACAGTTGTCACCTAAATTCATACAATTATACGCACTCATCTCTAGACTTTTCACTTCATGATGTATAGGCAGGGATTTTTCGTTACCCCCCGTATCTCACTTTAGGAACAAATCGTCAGGAAAAATAATATATAACAATAACCGCATGCTCATGACTGGTAATAGTTAGTGTTGGTCCGTTCGCAATTCTCCTCTACGTATCGAAGACGCACAGACCAAAATGAAGTCCTCGCTGCTGCGGGGTGGTAACTTCAATACTCCGAATCTAGATATATCTTTCGACTACAACCACACTAGCGGCAGTCCTTCGACGCATCGTTATAGCAACGATTGACATTCACCGGGTGTTGGCGACGTTTACGGCATGGGAGTGGGAGTTGTCCAATCAAGTACAACAAAAATCACAAAAATCTATTGTGAAATTAACCACTTTTCAGTGTCTGGTGTCCAAACATGAGATTGGCTGTGACTATTTAAATGTTGTATCATTTCGCTCAGTATATTGTTATGAATTGGGGCATACTGGGTCTAAGCGATGAAAGTATCGGATCAGACGATGACAAAAATGGGTAGCCAGTCTAGGTTTGTATCTTTTCTAGAGTTTTTCCGGCAACATTTCTCGAGATACCTGCGGAAGTCTGTTTCGAGACTTCTGATCTTCCTCACTTAGCCCCTCTATTGGGAGATGAGCAACTTGTATAGTAGATCCTCCAGGGATTTACCGTGTACGCGAAGACCCAAGAGGACACGACACAACGGGAGTAATAGTCAATCTCTGCGAGCATTGAACACGCACCCAAAATCATTGGAGCTCGCTACGTTTGCCAGGTAATAGCAGCTAACTAAAATCATTGAGTGAACACAGAAAATATTAAAATGAAAATGATACCGTGAACGTGCTAGGAAAATGTTAAAAGTCTATAAGTATATAGCGAAGCATTAATTTTTAAAATATTGTTGCAAATATGCCCCTAGTGTGCAAACGAAGTTCCTCAGAGGCCTGCCATTGGTGTGAAAATATTGCTATTGTCCTGGTCAACAATACAAATATATCTCATAACGATTTCAGGAGATTTAAGGAGCCATATCTTGGGAACAATAGATGACAGAGAGGAGATATTTTGGGAATATTTCAATTTTGAGCTTTCCATTTTGAGTATGTGTCTTCGTAAAACAACATATCGTAGAACGTTTTAAGACGTTTCCTCCTTCGTATAAACTAAACGCTTTCTCGTGACTCCTCATTACACAGTTGCAGAAGTCTTTTGGCTTGTTGATGTGCATCCTTGCGAACTGTAAGCGAGCATGTGTTTGTGCATTTGTTAGCTTGACATGCAACACAGAACAAGTAATATGAGTGCAGTTACATGTCTCTGTACTGCATTCCAAAACTGCATACGGAATTTTTTCCGATTTTAGTTTCCGGATTCCGGAAAGTAAAAAATCTCGAATTGGAGATTCCAAGCTAGTAGCTTTTTTTTAAAGAAAAATGCAATGAGTATATACTGTAACTTGTGTATTAGTTTCTTGTAGTTGAATATGTCTTATCACTTAGGAAGAGAACTGCTATTGCAGTTATTTGCATCTGTATGAGGAAGGTGTTATTTTCACACACAGAAAGGGATCCAATATGTCACAAACATTATCGCTTTCCCACCTGCACTTTTTCCAAAGCACTACAAACTACTTTCTAACCAGACAAAAAGAAACAAATCTTCAAGCAAACTTCAATAACCATTCTGATAACATTCGCTTAATGTCAACATACCTACGTAGCGTAAATAAAAATTTATAATTTTGGCTTTACAAAGTATACAATGTAATTGCTCATTTATAAACATAAGCAGGCATTCATAAATTTATATTAATATAATAATTTATAAAACTGCTAAGCAGATGATTGATGACTCAGTTGTAGAGTGTTCATCTATGGTAATCTAACCCAGGTCATTATTACGGTACAGCGTAGCGCTGCCCGGTACACACCATCCTTAACCGGCTACCGCGGAGAACTCTCTACTCTTCGCCCTCAAATAATATATCTCTCCACTATTTTATTTGCGGGTTCAGAAAGTTCGTCCCCACGACAATCGTTCAAGGAAGGCGCGATACACGTCACCGTAATGGTCCAGATTCGGACGGAATCACCTGGGCGAAGACCTAAGGCGTCTCATGAAAAATAAATGAGAACATCACCCACTTTCATAGATAGCTTACAGGTGACATAACAACCATAATCTTACTTCGTCATGCGATCTAGAAAAGAGAAACAAACGAAACTAAACATTAAGGTGCAATTTATTCAATAGTTAAACGTACCTGTAACACATTGATAATTTTAGTTATATTGCCCCAATTACGTAGCAAGTTCGTAGAAACGTTTTGAAATCGTTCGCACGAACAGTTCTAGTTCGTCGTGGCGCCTGTTACTGTAATCACATTTTGGTAGACACACTACGAATCCGAAATAATCTTCTTGTAGAAATTGTCCTTTCTTCCAAAATTAAGAGTTTATGTAATAGTCTTTCCTGGCTGGCGTCTGACAGCATTATGTTGCAGCTACTGTTGGAGAAAATATGTTATCCAGACATTTTCACTTTAGTCGGTAATCATGAGTCCATTACCTTCAAGTGCAAATTGCGAAGTCCTTTGTTTCACTCATAATCTCGATCACGCCCCCCTGTCGTTATAAAATATTACTTGGGGCTGATTTACTTTGACAACGACTTACGTAAAAATCACCAAAACATCCACATCAACAACACTATTTTTACTGATTGCTTACGCGGTTTTGCGAATATCGATGTTTCTTTAAAAAAATTTTAATATCTATATTTTTTCAAAATACATTGGGTTCTAGGCTCGACTTTGTTCTAGAATTTTTGTCGAGTCATTCTTTGCATACACACACACACTTACTGCGAAAAACTAACTATTGCCTCTCATTTCTTTCCTTTTCCTCTTTTTCTACCCTGTCTTTTAGCACCGCCAGGCGGCAGCACGATCAATGAGAAACATTTACCACACAAAGTGTACAAATTCAGATGAACGTCACATAATGCACTAACGCAGAATTTGCGTTTATACGAAAAATATTTTAAGCAAAAGTTTGGTACAGTTACATCATGTGCGTTTTCGATGGCTAATATTGTATTTACAAATTTCCCGTAGTTCTCTTGGTTCAATTTCTTGTTTTTTCCATCATCACTCATTAACGAATTTAGCTTACCAAAAGTCTATAGCCCCATATATTCGTTTTATCCGTCAGGAAAACAGTTACAAGAACCAGCTGATGGATTACCATCAATTTTGGCCACGATGTACTGAGTCAATAGTTAAGAACCGAGTTCCCTGATGAGTGTAATATTCAAACCTGAAGCGGTACAAATCAACCATTTCCCGTTTTAGCATTAATCCTGTACAGTAAATATGCTAATAGATAGCGAGAAGCGGTTTCCTGTTATCGACATACAGTATATAATATTCATGTACATAGAATGGTACCCAATTTGCGCATCTGCTGAAAATAGTAAGTTTATATAGTTAGGGAGCATTTTCCCCTTTAGAAAATGCGTCCTTGTTAAAGAATGTAGAAAATTAGATAGATCAAAATGGAAACAAAAGAGAAAGTGGTAGAAATAGTAATACAAAAGAACAATTTTAATTGTGATAGAAACGAGGAATAGAAACTGATTGGAACATTACCTTGAAAGGAACTATGTCATGAAGAACATGCTAGTACATATGTTGGCAGGAGAAACAGGGAGCGGCGAAAGAGGCTAAACTTAATGGATGGTATTAAAACATGAGTCAAGTAGTATAGGTTTGATTACTTGACCTGTTATGAGTCACGTATTGTAGGTTTGATGCGTATGCATTGTTTAAGGCTAGCTGTGACTTATAATGTCTATTTATATATGCTGAATTTTAAGAACACCGAGGTGAAGGTTACTAGTCACATAACTTAAAACGTGGATACAATGGCAAAAGTGAGATGGTATGCGGTGGTATGCCATACCGTCTCTGATTTTTCAGTGATGAAGGCATACCGTCTCTGGTTTTTCAGGGATCAACACATATCGTTACTGGATTGTAGATGCTAAATATATTTAATAAATCAATTTATACACAGTAATTGACAAATAGCTTTGCACTTAAAAATATTTTATTTCTTATGTAGAAATAATTTCTAAGCTGACAACACCATTTTTGTTATCTTTTTCTTATATCGCTTTCTTTAAAGAAGTTCATCTAGTTCATATTTTGATGCCCCATAGTGAATTGCTTCTTTGTTATGCATGTGTGTGTCTTCTTGTCTTAATTCATTGTGTTTTGAAGATGGGCGGATTTTTGGGTTGTCTGGTATCGGAGGCGAATCTTTCGGGAATTTAGAATATTCTTCAATCGAGTGGGGTCTGGGAGTTATCCCGCAAGAAATTAAGATAAAAACGAAGTTTTGAACATGTTCGTGCATAATTCTCTCTAATACAACATAAGGGGATACTTTTTTTCAGAAATTTGTTGGCTGGGGATCAAAGTCTCTTCATGTCTTACTCCCCTTATAACTTATAGGATATCTCCAATGACTTTCAATCATTATGTAATTAAATGCAATTTTTAGACAAAATACCTTCACTGTATTTCAACATTTAGGTAGCCGGTATGTTGAGTCAGAATCGTAATAAAATATACCGCTTCTGCTTTTTTTCCACTTGGAACACTGCATGGATAGGAGATGTCACTTACAGTACAATGTTTGTTTTTTCCTTGCCTGTGTGAATATGTTCGAAAAATGTATTGCCTTCGTCGCTCATAAGCAGCAGAATGTAAAGCAGATGTAAATAATCGATTCATTTGGTTCTTGATCAATTTTATTCATCTTTTCACCTTTTTTACTTTCTCAACTTGCCATACTACAATCAAATGATCAACGCCTTGATTCTTTGCAACTTCTCGTGTTGTTTTCCGCAGAACTGCTTCGGGTCTCAGCTTCAATTCCTAGTGTACAACAATCGAACAACGTTAGTGATCTTTCCTATTCTCCAACCTTCTATTGTATGTTCGCTCACTTTACCAAAACATGTATCTTACTTTCTTTAATGTTTCAATTGGTTTTGGGTTCTCTGCGACCGCATTTAAATAGTTACGCTGCATTAGAGTTTGGACAATTGTATATTTTGGCTTCCTATCGTCTCAAGCATGAAAATAGATGAAAACAAATATATTTCCTAACACATATATTTCTATCATTTGCTAAACATAAGCTTTCAAACAATGTTAACAAGGGATACAACCAGTATATTTTATTAAGGATTAGATTTCTGAGCTGTCGGCAACTATGTCCATTTACCCCCCACCTATGAGGGTGACGTCCCTCAGCGAGCACACTATCCGGGGAAAGAGAAGGGAGGAAGCTGCCTGAGACCTGTATGTTAGCTACCATCCCGGAATTTCCTTATTGTGAATGAGGGAAACTCAGTAAAACCCTGAATATAAATGGCTGGCCTGAAAAAGCTGTTACACTTTCTCGACCGAGTGTCCCCACCGGGAATCGAACCCGGGACCGCCCGCACCAAAGACGAGAGTGTTTAACGACTACGCCAGGCGTGTCCAAAGCATATTTTATTATTAATGACATGTTGAAAAATAAAAGTTCCCGAATTCATACATTAATTTTGTGCAATAGAACACGGAGATAAACTGCAGTCCGTCAGAATATTTTATCTAGATAGCTTCAAAGCAAATTGTTACTTCATTTTGCACATATCAAGCTGAGTTCAGAAACAAACCGCCAGTGGTCTTATTAATAAGCTATTGCACAAAGACTACTGTTTGCGTTATTTCCAAAGGTCTAGTAGAGTAGACTCAGCACTATCCGGCCTAGCTAAGAGACATAAAAAGAAAGAAAAAGATAAAACTCCGTAATAAAATGAGAAATGTTTTGTAAATGATCTACTGACCTTGTAACGCTTTCCTAAAAACGCGACTGTGCCAAAAAGAAACAGACATCGATTAAGGACATTTTGTGAAGCTAGATATTATATATTTTGACTCTTTTAGGCCTAGTTAATTTTGATCGCGAGGCGCTAAGGGTGATCCGTATTACTTACGGCAATACGATAGTGCAAAAGTTGAAAATTCCTGATTTACATTTTTTTCATGTTTCCTGCAACTAAATTAGACACTATTAAATTTATTTTAAAATGTGTTCACTACTTTTATTCTTTTTGACTTCCTTTTCGTGTAATGCCGTTTAAACGCATGTTACAACATTAATAAATATTTATAAATTACTTGTCTGTACTAAGTGTTCATGTAATATGAGTAAGTCGGAATGTGATGTAAAACGTGTGTGTTTTTAATGGTATGTGTGGAGCAACAATCATAGTACTCCAATGTACCAGACATTTTTGTTATCCGGCTTAACCTTCTGCACCATTAGACCGGATAATCGATAGTCTACTGTATATACATTTACGACACATGAGATGAGAAATGTTCGAAGGGAGATAAAAAAGGCTTGCTTAGAATCGATTTAAGAAGAGGGAAAACCCTTTGGGAATCGAGGCAAGACTTTTAAAAAATGAGACGAGACAATAAACCTTTTTTCCTGGGTAACAATAATATGACATTTTAAGAAAGTAATTGCCATTTCTCTTCTGCTACTGCTCCGTCGAATCTCCAAATATCCTTTCTTAGTGGTACCTACTGTATGTCTTGTCCAAATTTCAAGTTTCTATTTTAAGCTGTTTGGCCTGAACGTTAATCAGTCAGTCAGACATTCACTCAGTCTGGACTTTTTTTTCAAATATTGAGATATATGAATACAGGTCACTACTAAAGGGGAAGGAACATATCCCGGGAGTGTGGTTGGAGGGGCACCAAAAGGACAATAAATATATATATGTACACAGGGGTAAAAGTGGATTTGAAAAGGTGGGGGACGGTAGGTAGCGGCATGAAGTCATGCCATCTCCGTGCCTATATTTGCCCATTGTATTATTTTGGGAACTGGGGGGAAGCCGTACATATTTTTGGAGGTCATACGATGGCGTTTCCACGCACTTTAAGCCCTGGATGTGCATATAAATTAAGGGCTCCGAATTTCATGTTGGCCTCGGGTGACATAAACCCTGTAAGAATAAGGAAAATATAATGTCCATGAAGTTGACAAGCCACTTACGTCAGACCCCATTTTCGGCTTTGCACGCCGCTAGTGCTACGTTACTGTTCGATAGTGACGCAAATCGTTAGTACTCCACAGTTAACGTGTGCTTCCTAAATAATGAGTATGGGTTTTCTAAGTGCATGTCAAAAAGCCCACGTCTGAGAATCATCTCAAAAATTAGGTTAAACGTTAGAGCAATTTAAGCACTCATTAGTGCCAGTAATATTAACATTCATGAGTCCATCGCACGAAGAAAATCCCTAGACAAAAATGTATAGAAAATGCATGACTTGCTCTAAATCAAAGAATAACAACTTGAGATTCTTGCAATAAGTAATACTCGATTTGTGCGCCTAGGTGCACATAATACTTTTAGTGTCCGCCTAAACAAATGAAAGATGTATCAAATTAAAAAATGTAAATCAGTGAAGTTCAGAAAGCACACTTAAAGCAATAAAATAAGTTAGAAAGTTAGAACAACATTTGTTCTTATGTCCGTCATATTTCCCCTTATTTGTGGTTAATATATTTATCTGTGCGTACATACTATTAAATGAAAATGATGATAAAAGTGCACTTAAATCATGGAGACGCCTAAGTATGATATTTGAATTTCAACTTCAGATTTAGTTGTCAAGTATTGTTCCATATGTGCGCTTATGTACGCATATAGTTTACATTTGTACGCGCACAGGAACGAAGAAACTCCCTAGACAAAAATGTACAGAAAATTCATGACTTGCTCTAAATCAAAGAATAACTTCTTGAGATTTCCGCAGTAAGTAATACTTCTAATGTCCTAATAAGTCCACATAATATTTGTAGTGTGCGCACAAACAAACGCAAAATGTGTTGTATTGAAAAATGCAAATCAGTGAAGTTGAAAGGGCACTCTTAAAACAATGAAATAGGATAGAAACTTAGAACAACATTCTTTCTTATGTGCGTCATGTTTACTCTTATGTGCGCTCAATATCATCTTCTGTGCGGACATACTAACACATGAAAACGATGATAAAAGTGCACTCCATCAGGGAAACGCCTAAGTATGATATTGGCATTATTTATTTTTATTTTATGCATTTATTTAAAGAAAGAAGAAAATGTAATATATTGGTTGTATCCTATATATTAAAGTATACATATAAGAATACATATACATATTAAATTACAAAATAGCAGTATATAAAATATTAATGGAATAAAGTAAAAGAATAAGAAAAAGTAAAAAATTAACAAGTCAAACTGCTACAAAAATTAACAAGTCAAATTTCCTACTTATAAATGCTGTTATTTCTCCAAAGGACATCAAACTTTCTAGGTTCCCTTTATTAAGAGAATTTAACATAACTGGCCTTCAGAGATGACAAGACTTCGGATTTCCAGAAGTCATGTCTACCTTCCGGTGTCGGGCAGATTAATTCAGTGCAGTTACTTCTATATTACATCTTTTTTAAATTTCTTATATAACGAATAAAGAAAAAGATAGGAAACGGCTCATATAAGCTAATGCTTGTGTGAGTGAGCCTGATTCTCGTATTTTATTTTCTTACCGCAACATATAAGTATTATAATTTTTTCGTTTAGTTAACAATAGTTTTAAAAATACTTTTAGATTGTTTAACCACTGTAAAATTAACCTTTTATATGGTTTGAAATTACTTTCATCTTTGATTCGGAGTGGGAGTTCATTATAGATCTTTGGGGCTCTGTAATATGTTTGGTATTGAGTTATAGATTTACTCGTTGGTCTAATTTCTAAACTTTTGTTTGTCACATATCTGGTTATATGCGTATGTTTTATTACTTCCCATTTATTTCTGTTATTTTTAACATATATTAATACCTTCTGCAAATATAATTTGGAAAGTGGTAATACTGAAAATTGGTCATAGAGTGTATCTAGTCTACCGTCAAGTTCTTTCCTTCAAACATATTGTAACAATATTATTTTGTTGACCCATAAAAGGTTTTAAATGAGTAGGGTAAGCAGCACCCGAAATTAATATACCGTACGCAAATATACTATTTACAAGAGCATAATATACGGTACGTAATATTTTTCTGCTTACAATGTATTGTAATTGAATAAATTATATATATTAATTTTATTAGTATTGTGGCGATATGTGTAATGTGAGAAGACCATTTTAGATGGTTATCAATAAATATACCTAAGTATCTTACTTCATTTTCAGCAATAAGAGGTCTACTATTACATTTTTTTATATTTTCACAATAATGCAATATTAGTGATATGTTTTCCGGCTGTTCAGTTAAAGTTGCCGAAAAAGTTTTACACATGTTTTTTTTTTTTAGTATTTAGTACTAACTGATGATGATACATATTTGGAGGTCTTGTTTTCTGTCTTTCAAATAACGTCTAAACCAAGATAGTGATATACCCTTTATTCCACATCTTCCTAGTTTATTTAATAGAATTTTGTGTGATATTGTGTCGAATGCATTTGCTAGATCTAGGAAGATTGTAATATTTTTTCAGCTTTATCAACATTTTTAAAAATAATTTCTTTTAAATTGTATAACGCATCTGATGTACGTTTTACCTTTTCAAATCCGTATTGATTTGGAGAAAATAATTTATTTTGTTCAAGAAAATTAACCAATCTTCTCTTTATACATTTTTCTAACAGTTTAGCACAGTTAATGAGGATTGATATAGGTCTATAGATATTAGAATCAGCCTTTGAGCCTTTTTTATACAAATGTTATTTCAGCCGTTTTGAAATCATCAGGAAATACAGCTGTTTCTAAGCTTAGGTTAAAGATATACTGCAAAAGTTTTAATATATTAGATTTCGTCAGTTTCAATACACTTGCTAATAATCCATCTATAACAGATTTTGCTTTGTGTGATAAATCATTTATGAAGCGTGCAATTTCTTGTTCAGTAATCGGAGTATAAAATATACTGTTTTCTACTTTAGTTTGAAAATTCAAATTTAAATTACGACTTCATATTTAGTTGTCAAGTAGAATTCTATATGCGCGCTTACTTGCACATAAAATTTTTGTGTGCGTACAAAATAAGGCAAAATGTATGATAAATCCAAATGCACTTCTGTGTAGTTCAAGGCGCACACTTAAATCAATAAGACAGAAACTGTGAATAAGATGCAGCATCATTTGTTTTTATTTGAGTCATATATGCCTTTATGTGTGTGCAATATGAACTTGTATGCGCACAATATCAGTCCATGAAAAATGACCAAAAGTGTATCCAATGTAACGTCTGAGTGCGACATCGAATGTAACCTTCATACTTATGTACGGACTAATAATCTATATGTGCGCTTATGTGCATACAATTTCCAGTTGTGCGTATAAGGGAAGAAAGAAAATAAACCTACCAAAATATTCAGAAAATTCATGACTTAGAAAATACAAATACAAAAATATTTTTAAAAATCATGATTTTCTCTAAATCAACTTGAGAGTTATACAACAGCTATTAATTGCTTGATAAATCCATAATTGCACAGGGTTTTCAATTTATCTTGTTACGCTCTTGGTACTTTTAAACTAATAGATCAAGAGCGCAGGGGTGTTTTGTTTAAAACAAAATGTTTAAAACAAATGGTTAAAACTTGTTTTAAACAACTGATTTTGTTTAAAACAAATTTTATATACGTTTTAAATATTTTGTTTTAAGAACTTATTTTTAAAACTTGCTTTAAACATATGTTTATTTTTATTTTATTTTATATTCTATTTGTAAATAAAATCATCCAGAGAAAGAAAATTGTCAAAAGTAGACCCCATTCAGAAGACTATTTTCTTCCCATGTAAATATTTTGATTTGTCGTGGCTACAGCAATGTAGTGATCTACAATTTATTTTATTTCTTTCCGCCCCCCTTATTTTTAACTTATATTGTATTGTTTAAATGCTTCTCAGTTAGCTTGAGAGAAAGTGTCGTTGTCAAAGGTTGAACCACTTGCAAAACACATATTGAAAATAAATAAAATAGTCACGATGGAAACAAATTTTGTGTTATATTTAGGAAACAAACAAAAAGTTATTTGCTAAATTGCGGTTCTGAAATTAAAATATCGCATGCATTGGTTGATACAGTACATGTTGGTTCTCAGTCTCAAAGAATAAATAATCATTATGAAAAATGCAATGTTGTGAGAAACTAGAAACACAAAAAAATGGTAAAAGTGTTGATCCGAAAATTGCTTCTGCTGATTCTAACGTCAGTGATGTGGTTGAAATGCAACTGGTAACAATTAATTTTGTATCAACAATATCTTTCTCATTATATTATGAAAATTTTATTTCGTTCCTCTTCTCCACTTCAGTTCTAAATTTCCTTTAAACCTTTACACCTTGGCATAGCTTGTATGAAGGTACCAAGTGAGAAAGCGCAAGGTATAGCAGTCGCCTGCCTAATTAACCCTTAAAGCGTGATACTTATTGTAATATAAGTGCCGAACGTCAGTGTCTGGGTCAATTTGATCTCAATTTGTTCGTCTGTCTATATATATGCACCACGCTACACGGCGCAATTTTCGGTCTTACAACATTAAATTTTGAGGATAAAGGCACAAGACGTGGAATCTGCTGTATAGTTCCCGATTGCGATTCGATCTAAAACTTCAAGACTAGTGGTTCGGATCCCACTTTAAGCAAAAAGTCTTGTTTCATGTAGCCATGCTACTGATGCTAGACCGTAATCAATCAAATTGCACAAACTAATTTTATGCGTTCCGAACAAACTTGGGTTGGAGGATAAAATTGACTCCAACTGAGTTTTTATAGAATATTTTTAGATACAGGACGTTCAGAACACAAAGGATCTAAGTCAATTCTCAGAAAGGTAGCTCAGCAAACGTAGAATCTTTCTAACCAACGGTACGAAATAAATTAAACAAAAACAACGTAAAAGTGTGTGGACTAGAGTTTCGTAGTACAAACACTAGACAAAGACGTTGATGGGATGGAGGAGGAGGGCTAATTTCTCCCTAGTAGTATAGATCACAATCCTTTCTTTAAGTAATTGCCAACCCCCTAAAATTAAAATATATCTTTTTATACTGTTTTATTAAATGTTTAAAATATTTATAATATTTTGTGGTACAATGTCCGGTGATCTTATACAACATGTGGTGATTTTATGATAATTGTATTCTGTTTTGAAAGATTTTTCTTACAGTTTTGCCATTTTAATAGTGATTTTCAGTGTTGCCGTCTAACAAAAATTATTGTAAAACAATTTTTGATAGTATACTTTAATATGTAAGAGGGTAACACTTGATGGGAACACGCAAATGGTTGATGATAGAAAGTTATTTGCCGTTCCTTCTAAGAGTATAAGAAACTTGTTCCTTCCCTTTCTTGTCCTTCCCTGAAGTGGTGGTGAATAGCTTAATGAACTTGAGAGGGTGCCAAGACAAGTTTATGTTAACCTTAAATAGAACTGTTTTGTATTCAAGAAACTAATTGGAAATGGTCACAGAAAGGTGACACATGTTTATATATTATGTTCCCAAATAGTAAGTATATGGTCATACAATTCTGTTCGCTTTTTTATATATGATGACAGATAGTGGTAGGAGTGAGACCGTCTATAGTGTTCTTTTACGGCATGTAAAAAAATTGGACAGTTCAGATGGTATGAGAAGTTGGTGGTCGAGATGATTGGCGTTGTGAGAAAACGTATACAATCCTTTGTTAGGTAGAAGATGAAAGAATGTGATTATATGGTTATTTTGTGCCAAAAGATTTTAATGAATACGAATACTAGGTGGAGGCAAGTGTGAAGAGACTAATACTTATTATTTATTGACTTTCGTTGATCTCCCACAAAATCATGTATTGTTTGTATAAGAAACATGATATTCTTTAAGACTTATCATTGGTGTTGTGAGACTATTTCTTTTCTTTTTTTCCTGAGTACAGAAAGCTATTCTTTATGTTCATTTCTACAATCACTAAATGATGGGCTTAAAAATTCATCAACTTGCTCTTTGCTTTTAGGTGATGTCATTGTAGATATATTAAGTCACAAATACTGTGAAAATATAGACACGTATTTAAACGTACTATATAGTCATGATTATGTTTCATGCATAAATAAAAAAAACTTATTACAGAAATTAGTAAGACTTGTATAGATCATATATTTTTAAAGTACCAAAGTCATTGAATGTCACATCAGCTGTGTTGCAAACAAGTATAACTGACCACTTTCTCATTAGTATAAATGTTCCCATTACAATACAAAAGGGGGACGAAATATTATATAAAACAGCAATTATAGATTATACTTTATTAAATGAAGAATTTAAAAAATGTAACTGGAATCTAGTAATACACAGTAATTGTGTTAATACCGCAACTTTGATTTCATCCAAATAATGAAAAATTGTATAAGTAATTCACGTATTAACAATAAAAATAAAAAGGAAGTAGTAAATGTCGCAAAATAAAACCATGGATAACAAAAGGAAGAGATAGAGGAAGAGATAGATTAAGTCGTTTAGTAATATAAAACCAAAACTATTTTGAATTTAAGGAATATTACAGAAGGTATAGAGATAAACTTACACAATTAATAAAAGAAGTTAAAAATGACTACTATAGAAAACAAATTACTTTATGTAATAAAAATATTAGTACATTATAGTAGGTAATAGCAGATATTATAGATAAAATGACAAAAAGTACGTAGAAATAAATGAACTAAACACTAAAAATTGTCTAGAAACGTTTGAACGTGATCCAATATTAATAGTTGAAAGTTTTAATGAACATTTCTCCAGTGTTGGCAAAAAGTAATTAACAAAGAGATTGATGATAAAATAATTTTGAATACGAATTCCCAAACTTTATATTCTTCACTCCAATCACTGAACTGGAAACGGAACTCATCATAAATGAATTATCACCAAAAACAACATCTGGTATAGACGGATTATCAGCAAGTGTGTTGAAACATACGAAATCAAATAAAATAAAACCTTTGCAGTACATCTTTAAACAGAGCATAGAAACAGGTGTATTCCCGATGATTTTAGGACTGCTGTAATAAAACCTATATGTAAAAAGGCTCAAACACTGATCCTAATAACTATAGACCTATATCAATCTTCAATAACTGTGCTAAACGTTTAGAAAATGTATGAAGAGAAGATTAGTTAATTTTCAATATCAATATGGATTTCAAAAAGATAAAGGTACATCAGATGCAGTATACAACTTAACAGAGATTGTTTGTAAAAATGTTGATAAAGCTGAAAAAGCAAATGCAGTTTTCCTAGATCTAGCTAAAGTATTCGACACAATATCACACAAAATTTTCTTAAATTAACTAGAAAGATGTGGAATAAGGGGTATATCGCTATCTTGGTTTAACAGTTGAGTGAAAGACAGAAAACAGGCCGTCCAAATAGGTAATTTTCAAAGCAATTATTTATACGTAAAACAAGGAATCCCTCAAGGAACTATATTAGGCCCAATATTTTTTTTAAATTTATATAAATGATTTGTGTAATTTAAAACTGGACGGGAATATACAATCATTAGCTGATGATGTTGATCATATATTTACTGGTAAAATATGGACAGATGTATTCAAAAAACTGAAACAGAAATGAAGAAAGTAAAACAATGGCTTGATAATCATCAGTTAGTATTAAATGCTGAAAAAGCTGATATATAACGTTTTCACCAACTTTAACAGGACAACCAGAAAACATGTAACTAAAATTGCATTATTGACAAAATGCTGAAAAATATAACTGTAGTCATCTTATTAGTGAAAATAAAGTAAAATACTTAGGTATATTTATTGATAAGCATCTAAAATGGTCTTCCCATATTACACACATCGCCACAATACTAAGAAGATTACTATATAAATTTGTTCAATTACGAAACATTGTAAGCATAAAAATATTACTAACTGCATATTATGCTCTTGTAAATAGTATACTTACATATGATTTTTATGTATTTTTATGTATATTCTTTATTACATTGAATACATCCAATATATTAATTTTCTTCTTTAAATAAATTAATAATAAATAAATGTGTCAAAGAACGCTAGTCATTCGGAAGTCTTAGTTAATGAAATTCATTTATGTCTGAAAATTTAGCCAATAATTTTATGTTTCTATGGAAGTCATTCTATGGAAGCCATTCTTCCGAAATTTTATGTTTTCATAGCTAAATCGTAGTAGTGTTTGTGTTATATAATGTATTATGTCAATATGTATTTTATGTAAAAAGCTGAGAGAGCTTCTTTCCTAACTATCTATCCATCTCTATCGTGATGAGTACCTGTTGAGATGAAAACGTCTCATCTACACGTGCCTGAAGTCAGCAGGATTACCAGCAGATCTTTGTCTTTAAATACTCCCTCCAACCCGGAAACATGGAGTTTCACGGAACCTATGCAGTAAGTCGAAGTCTTTGGAGTCGGTATCGAAGTTAATCTCCAGAGTCTGACGAGAGTCGGTCTTCGGAGTCATCTTTGGACTCAGTCGCGGAGTTGTCAAAAGACTGTCAACGGAGTCAGTCAGGGCGTGCTCGCCAGTCATTTGGAACCACCGAGAGTAAATTACAAAACGAACAATCTGTAATTCGGTTATCGACATGCAGAACCACGGACGAACAACAGGGGGATAGCAGGAAGCCCAGCAAGAAGATGAAGCTACAGATACTGTGACGTCAAATTTCATCTTTCTTTTCCTCACTTCTCATTTGCCCCATTTCTCTCTCACACACACTCTTTCTCTCTTCAAAAAAGCTGAAAGTCTTATTTTTTTACTCTTAAAATTAGATGGGTATTGTATGGTCCCACAACCTGATCTACCCTTGAGAAACATCCCAAGAATCTCTCTTTGACGACACAGCTTTCTTTGAAAATTCTTTTCAAATTAAGCACAAGTAAAACAAGTATATACACGTCTCTTTGTAGAGAATAGGAAATGTTAAACGATATGTAGAATAATATTTGACATGGGGATTGTTAGTGCAGATGTTCATTGTATACGTGAGAAGGGAAGGAGATAATTGGTAGTTAGAAAAACACCTTGTCCTTGTTGTATTGTAGGATTGGTTATTGATATTTTTGTTGATAGCTGAATAAAATATGCATATTATGTCTAGATAACATATTGATAGTGTAGAAGAACAAAATCTAATCAATTGGATTAATTTGCATTCATTTGTGTTTAAATTTGCATAAATTATAAGCAGTTAGTTGTTCTTAGGAGATAGGGAAATATACCATGGTAAGATGTAGTTATTTCTGTTGTAGCTTGGTTGAGGTTTGAGGCAAGAGGTGGAGTTTGTTCACTTTTATAGAAAGTCTCCACCAAAGGAAAATCGAGAGACGGAGCATGATTTTACAAATTTATTCTGCCTAGAATCTTGTAGGAAACAATAAATGGATAGAGGTGGGATTAGGTAAGAATGAGGAACGAATAATACTTTGTTTCCCATTGCTTGAAGGAGGTCCTTTTTTGGTAAAGGAAACTTTTTTAATTGACCTGTCCCCGGACAACATGCTTGTTTTATGATCCACCACCCGAGGTAGGGAACATAGGCAGGTAGTAGACCATTCTTTTAATTGAGGTTAGGGAATATTTACCCTTCTTTACCTGACTTTGGATTTATTGCAGAGAGCAATAAGGACTTTACCTGAGCTGTGTCTTCCTTTTTCCTTTTGCAAGTAGGCTTCAAACAAGATGTTTTAACATATTTTTGAATAAATTAATTTAATTTTTAATAATCTATTAATAATTAATTGTTCATGAATATTAATTAATTGTTAATGAATGGGTTACAAAGAATGAGTTTTTCGTGTTTAACGTTTATTTTAGAGGTATATTGTAATATGCATATTATAGAGTAGTACATATTGTACATAAATGTATCGGATATTGTAGGAGAAAGCAGACGCAACTCTAAGAAAAGTATTTGATGCATTTATATTGTGTTTTCACTGGCTGAAGACCTGATTTGAGCATAGTGTATAATCTTTTCATCGATGTTTGGGTATAATCGTGTACGAAACTCAGTTGAATCACAAGTTACATATGTATAAGAGTACTTTTTTTGTTAATGAACGTAGGATGATGTTCTTTAGATATGCGGACAGGAATATATGTACTATATTGCATGTATATCATGTTCCGTATGCTTTGTGTGATGCATATCCTTACCTTGAATGTAATATTTGGTTACATAACCTCTTGTTTGTGTTGTAATGCTTTTGCTGCATAACCTCACCTTTTCGTTTCCATTGTAGGCTTATATATTGTGACTCTTTACATATGTAAGGGTTTAAATTATATTTTGAATGTAATGTTGGGTTGATTACCCTCTTGTTAAAGTTGTAATGTTGGGTTGCAAAGCCTCACCTATTGATTTGCATTGTAGGCTTATATATTGTGACTCTTCACGTATGTGAGTGTTTGAATTATACCTTGAATGTAATGTTGGGTTGCATAACCTCTTTTAGGATTGTAATGTTGGGTAGAATAACCGCTACTTTTTGGTTGCTATCGTAAGTCTTATATATTGTGCCTCTGTGAGTCTTATTGTTTTAACCATGTCTTGAATGTAATGTTAGGTGTCTTAACTTCATCTTAGATGTAGTGCTGGAATGCATAACCTCCACCTTTTCGTTTGGAATTTGGGTTATATATTGTGACTTTTAAAGTATGTAAATGTTTTAGCCACGTCTTATTTGTATTGTTAAGATATATTTTGTGACTTTTACGTATGTAAGTGTTTGCTAGTCATGTCCTAGTTATATTTTAACCACATATGATATAAATGTACTATAATTCATTTCCTTATATTTTTGTATTGAAATCTTCTAATAAGATATTGATACGATCACCTACTTAAAAAATGGATTCATCCTGTAGAAGATATTATGACGTTTTGATTTTAACATGGTTTGCAACTTATGTTGATTTATTGTAGGAAAATTTTGTGTCACATAAATAAGCTTGTATGAGTTACACGTACTCTTGGTTTATCTTATTGCAGAATACACATACTTCTTAATATAATACCAATTGATGATTGTATATAGGTATAGGAATAAAAATAATATTGTAAATTGTAAACGTTTTTATTCAGTTGTTCTTTGTTTAAGTAAATTCAATTTTTAGTTATGCTTGCATTTATATAGTTTACAATATTTTATTTTAAATAACGATATATATATATATATTTCTATAATTATTATCTTTAAATAATATCTTTAAATAACTTATTTACATATTTACATTATATATACGTAGGAGAAGTGCCAACTAACAATGTTGTGAAAAATATATGAACGTATCTGAGGAAATTATGATTATGTTGCTACGCAATATTACCTTCTACATATTTTACTATTTACATATTTACGTATAGACTTATATAATTAATACCAATCATTCAACACATGTAATACTTTGATAAGCATATGGCAGTGTCCTTTAGTCAGTGATACTGTCACGATTCAATCGACGTCTCTTATTTACAAGTTTCTGGTGTCTATGAGTTTCACACCTGGACACGATGGCAAGCGTTGGCTTTCGTAAATCCTTCCTGAGTTGTTTAACTGTTTTTGTCAACTTTATCCCGAACTAGTTGATAAAAATGATCAAAATTAGTTTCTTGTCTTGTACGATGATTTAAAGTTATTCCTCTATTTTTATATAGATAATCTACTTTCCCCGTTTCAAATTATTTTAAACGAAATGCAAAAATTTTTTGGCCTAATCCTATAAATTCATTAATTTCCACCCCTCGGAAACTTCGTTAGTTTGTTCACTCAGGTAAGAACCCAAGGAAAATGGAGGTTTTTCACAACCTCGCTGTATAAACATAATACAATCCGTGTCGTAGCATTATACATGATCAGGTTGTGCAGCTATTAATAACTCGTATACTGCCCAGGAAGTGATGATTGCTGCAAGGACAACATTTGTAAGTTTCCATGTTTTGTTTTTTCAATCTTTTCATACGTTAAATGAGTTTTTGCTCTCCAATGGCTAACACAGTTTGTATCTCATATTGTGGTGCCCACAGATAACTCAAACATTTTTCTGGAGTATCCACAATTACAGATTACAATAAATCTGTTCGCTGTCCCCAATTTTCAAATAGCGAATTGAGGAATATTTTAGAAATATACTTCAGATCAGGTTCGATTGAATATTAATTTCCTTTAACTGAATACCT
Source organism: Thermobia domestica (assembly GCF_964235325.1). Classification (NCBI taxonomy): domain Eukaryota; kingdom Metazoa; phylum Arthropoda; class Insecta; order Zygentoma; family Lepismatidae; genus Thermobia; species Thermobia domestica. The sequence continues at coordinate 255,370,003 of NC_137462.1, read as the reverse complement.
TCAAGGACATAATAGAATGCAATATATTTGTCTTTGTTTTCTTTACTCTTACACCAAGCAGGAAATCCTGAAGACTCCTGTTTCATTTTTAGAAAGGAATTTACATAATCTTTAAACCTATTATCTTTCCATTAGGATAATTCAAATTCCCAGATTTCGATACATTGCAGTATTTTATATTTAGGTTTTAAGGCTATATGAAGTTCTGGGGTCCAATAAATACCTATAAGTCATTATACAAGCAAGCATATGCAATAATCAAATTGGGCCAGTACGCCATACCGGTAGTAAATTAAGATGCCAAAAATCATACAGCTGTAAGAATAAATTATAATAAGATGTTAGCTCTACTATGTTGAAGTATACTTAACACAGATCTATGTATACAAGTAAAACGGTAGTTTATTTTCAGTTCGACCACTGGAGATATGTTGTTGACTTGTGCGAGAGAGCATTTAGTTCACTACCAAACCTCATCCTATTAATCTTCACACATTCATTAAGAAAAGATGGAATAATGTAACATCACATTGATTGGTTTAACTTGCTGATATCACCGTAAGGGATGTTAGTTTGTGCATTGGATTGTTATGAGTTAATACAGCGAAGGTGAGCTACAACTTCATAAGATATCAAGACTTATACTTCGGAAGTAACGAGAGGCCGTATAGTTGGCACATGGGAATGGGGTCGTAGTGCTTCTTATATTGGTATTACGGTTAATCGAACGAAAACGTGCGTTCAATGCTGGATACGACGATATCAAGAAGAGGGCAAAGAAGGAGTACAGAACCACCAAAATCAGGAAGACGTAGAAAAACTACAGCAAAGGAAGATAATGCACTCGTATCTGCTAGTCGGAAAAATCCATTTCAACCTGCTTCCTTTCTTTGACAAGAACTGCATTTGAACATATCAGCAGTTGCAGTTAGGAAATGATTACATGAAGCGGGAATCCATCCCTGAATTCATGCAATAAAAGAAGAATTGACTTTAGAACACAATGCCTCAAGAATGTCGTTTTCGTTGCAGTATCCGCCAGCTACGAAAGTGTTCTGGGAAACCGTGATTTGCACAGACGAAAAAGTGTTCTTCTCTGCCCAAGACGGAAGAATGTTTCTGTGGCGCCCCAATTTTATTCGTTATTCACCAGAACATATCTAAAGTGGACAAGAAGTTTAAGAATTAGCCTTGCTTTCTGGGATTAGATATCAGCAGCAAGAGTTGGATAATTAACATACATATCGCCAAGGATGGATTCGGGAGTATGGATGTGGAAATATTAGAACGACATATGTTACCAACCGTCAGGGCCATATATCCGGAAGACGAAATGCCTGTGATTAATTACATGAAAGATAACAACAGTGTCCATACTTCGAGAATAACTAAACAGTGGTTCCAGAGACACCCTGACATTTCTTTGCTCGATTCGCCATCAAAATCCCCTGCACTTAACCCCATCGAAAAATATGGACATTAGTTGCACAGAATTGGGAGCCGAGACGGGAGAAAAATGTTGATGCTCTGAACAACCATGTTCGAGAAGTATGGGAAAGCTTCTGTAGAAGACCAGACTTATGTTCGTCACTAATTTATTCCATGCCTCTTCGAATCCATTTGGTGATAGATAATAATGGTGCGTGAACAAGCTATTAGCTTTAAAATTATAAGATTTTAATGTTTACTGAGGAGTATTTTGTTGAAGATGAATATTAGTTTGAAGATATGAAATGTTCGCGAGCAGAAGAAGAAAGAAAAACACACATTTACGTTCTAAGCATTTGGAATTTTCAAGACAGACTGAATATATTATTTTATTTTATTTTTTTGTTTAATAAGTATAATTATATTTTTCCTTCTTTTTCTATGGGAACTAACAATTCTCATTATTCCTTTATTTTTATTATGGGAATTAGGAAAAATATCTTGAACAATTTTAAAGAAATTGACGTCAAGGCGTAAATAATATGCTATTTTGTTTCGTTATCTGTGAGATATTTGAGATATATTTTTCTTTCTTCTTATATAGAAAAATTTACGTTTCCATTTAATCTTCTGAAGAAATTAGAAAATTGATATTCATAATAGCATTGGTTTCAAACACATAATGTCAAGGATCAGATAGACTATTTTATTTTGTTCTCCCAATGAAATAAGCATACCTATTTCTTTCTTTCTTCCTTGCTTCGTGGGGTCCCTTAAGACTTACCTAGTCGAACGCCAGTAGTTTCCCTGAAGCCATAAAATGTCACGTAGGAAACAACTTGGTGCCAATGTACCTACCTCCTGAATAGGGTTGAAGTCATTTTTTTTTACTTTCATGATTTCATTATATATATATATATATATATATATATATATATATATATATATATATATATATATATATATATATATATATTTCTTCGCTTCTGTACTACTACTACTTATCTGCACAAAAGTAAGTAAATCGCTTTTTGGAATACTTTATCACCATATTTTGTTGAAAAAGTGTTATGAACGAAAAATTTTCCTTGCGACCGGGTTTGAACCCACACGAAAAGCGACTCTTATTACCAGCCTAGAGCGCTATTGCGCACAGCCACGAGGACCGACAGCAACAAGCGTCTGATGTCTGTTATATATGTAGATATAGGCTACGTGGCAAGATACGGATAACGCCAACCAATCAGAACCGGATATTTAGTTACTACTTCCGGGAATACTCTCCCGAGTTAGATCTCAACAACGCAGTCCAAACTAGTGGTTGACTATATTAATAAAATTCATTTCAAGCGGTTCAGCCATTTTTTGTTATGATACAGAATAATATATTTTTCATCTATATACTATGTAGATATACGTTAATAGTATTGTTACGTTTTATATTTGTTCTTTATTTATTTATATAAAAATTATATTAACTTTAATGTTTAATAGTATCATACAAATTCACCGTTTGCATGACGACACTTTGTCGTCCTCAAGTCTGTACAGGTCATACCAGGACACGACTCTCACTACTTCCAGGTCATGAATTTCGTAACCAGTTGTCACTGCTTGCAAATACCAGTATAATAATAGGGTTTGTTCTAACCCCAACGGGTAAGAACTGACTGTGGTCAGATACTTTTTATAAAAATGAAGTTTGATTCTCTATAGAAGCTTATGGTTTCGGATCCCAGATTAAGATATAAGTCCATGTCTCATATAACCTCGCTTCTAAATGCGACGCTAAAATCAAATCAACTAATACAACTAACAACAGACATTCTAGAAAGAGCTCTGCAAACAATTTTCTTCAAAATAAATATTTTTTCGTTTCAAGCAGGACAAACACAAATGTATAATAAGAAGCATTCTGTTAAAATCTTCCGAAGTATTCAGAAACCTAAGCATTCAAAACAAAGAGAAAGAAAAGAGAGAAACAAAAAACGATTTGATGTATGAACTTCTACCAAACATAGGTTCTAGCAAGCAAAGTAGGCTCTCTTTAGCATTATTCAATTTGATCACTTCCTACATTTGCTAATACAAAGTTGACGTTACATGTTCTACCTGGAATATACGCAAAGAAGAAAATACCTTTTGATCAAAGATACGGCTTTAGATTGGTAGATTTATATAAAAAGATCGGGAAGTAGGAATTCTTTGAATGAGAGGCTAACGCGTGACTTTGTAACGACAATGTTATAACGATGGGATTCAAGCTTGTGTTGCTTTATTCAAGGTTTGAAGTCCTTAACATATTTCAGCTTCTATCGAAAATCAAATTCAAGTTGTATATTTCAGGTGAAATGTCTCTATCTGTTCAAGAAACTTGTATTTCAGCATCTGCTGGCAATATTTTCGCTAACTTCAAATACCCTGCATTTCATTGCAGTTTATTTTATTATAAACCATTAATTAGTTCTATTATAAAATTGTTCATAATATTTTTCATATCATCTTCGACATTCTAAGTATATATATATATATATATATATATATATATATATATTTTCATTTGTATATAATGAAATGTAATGCCATAGTGACAGTTTGAACAATAACCTGTGTTTTGTTAAGGACTAAAATATGTGAATTTATATATAAACGGAAAAACAAAATTAGTGATATTTAGTTCTAGAAATAGAGGTGGTGGAAGTCAAAGTGCTGATCACACACAAAAATGCTGAAATCCTTTTACCTAACCATAGCTAATTATGGACTACAATTCAAGAGAATTTAATTTGTTTTTGAGCTGTAAACTTATTCATAGTTTTTATTAACAGTCAAATCTAGAATAGTTTTACGCTTGTAAAATTCTACTTCATTTTTTCGCTTGACAATAAGTAAATAAATAAATACTTGCAGAATATCGAATCACACCTTAAACTGTAACCATAAGTTTCTTTCTACTGGAGTCCTACCTGATCAATGCAAAAAAATGTAGGGGCACGAAGATTCGAACAGGGGTCTTTGGATTGGGATATCTGTAAGGATCCAAATAGCTATTGAACAAGATACAGAAGACATCTACGCTATAAATATATGGCTATGACCGTTAGTTTTACACTGTGAAAGATCTTTTTATTCATTTATTAAGTTTTACGATATTTGTGCTATGTCTTGTGTGAACAGCAAAGAGATAGATATTGCAGTTATCGATTTGGTAAGGGATTGAGCTTTAAAAGTTTTTGGAACATTAATTAAATCGCGATGTCGTAGCAAGGGATGTGTACCGATTTCATTCTCATAGTAAGGGGCAAAAGAGAGGATCCCGCGCGAAACATGCATTTTCTTACGTTACAAAGAATACATCACTTGGTAGTAGGGACATAGCCAGGATTTGATTTCACGGGGTTCATTTGGGGGTTGTCCTGGGGTATATCCCGGGAGAAAGCTTGAATAAAACCGCAATCTTAGGCCTTATATTAACAACTTTTACAAATGTCCGTGGTTCTAGACCTTCTGGCTACACCACTGCTTGGTAGCATCCATTGTTCCTGATCATGATCAGTCTGTTCGCTTGCAACTTCAGCCATAATTTTATTCTTCCAAACCAAAAATAATGCATTCGTTCCACGCATTTGGCGCTCTTAAAAGTAAAATTATGCTATAGTTAAACGTATGATTTGGCCACTTGAATGTAAATTTATGTCACCTAGTCCCAAAAACGAATCTCATGGGCGCAATTTGCTCCTTAATTACCGCGTGTGTGTTTCCTTTGTTCCAAATGGAAAATTTAGTTTGGGTATTTTCTGCAAAACTATTCGCGAGATATAGAATTTCATACTAAGTACTTCTGTTTAATTGTTACGGGAAATCATAGAATTGGAAGTGATTGTTTTGTGTGAGTATACTTATGCAGAACAACCATGAATACATGTTTTGTGTTTCTAAAATTGTGTGAAAAATATTTGGAAATTTTCTTAGAAAGGTGGAAAATATTCTTCCCAGGCTGGGGCAAGAGTAATTAAGTTAGTGCCTGGGAAAGAAAAACTAGAGACGGGGTATTTCCCTAGCGTCTCCCTACAAATAAATCACTAGTAGTAACGGACGTTTTGTGCCTGACGTATGTCTGACTATCATTCTGTGTGGCTCCGTGGATGAGTGAGCAAAGACGTGGCTTGGAAATCGTGAGGTTTAGGGGTCGAGTCGCGTCCATGGAAGTTGAAGTTTTTTTCTTTGTTCCTTCCCCACATCTTAAGATGTTTCTCTCCCTCCGTTGTTCTCAACTGAGTTCTCCACTTGAATTCAACATCTGGTAGTGGGATGTTCTCAGGTTCGGGAGAGCTTTTACATGTCTACTTGAAAAATCAAAATTTGCGACAAAATATGGATGCTATCTGATCATTTTGTCTCCAATTCTAAATTTGCACATGTGAGTGTATTTCTCCTTCATCATATTTGCATCTCACATTATTTAATGACGTCACCTATGATATAAAATGGCTTGGGAGCAAAACTTTAAATCATAAAACCGAAATACCAATGGGCCTACCCTCCTGAAGTGGCAGAATATTTATTCAGGCTCTGCAAATTCATTTCAGATCAAACGACTGAAAGATTGTTCATTCCAACAGAGACAGGATTGGACTTTAAATTTTTGTTGCCCTTTATCATCAGGAATAGCACATATATCAAGTAATATGTTTGTCATAAGAACTACACGTCTGAGATTAATCTCATTTTGGAGAAATGATGGTGTAGACGGTAGTGGGAATCTCGCCCAAGTGTACGGCAATTTCCAGTGCCTGGCGATTATGCCACCCGCCTTCCATTAAAGCTCATTCGGTTGCAATACTTCCCGGTAAATGATTCAGACTCAACTGGTAGAGCGGTTTTACCGTAAATCTCCATATAGCTTTACCATGCAGAAGTGTCCCTTACTGTACAACCCCGTTCTAGACTATGTGCTGCTAAAAGATCGCGAAAGTTATCCCATACTTAAGATGTTGCATTAGCCTTGAATCTTTGGGCTGATAACTTGCATTGGTGGAGAAAATGAACTATTGTGATTAAAAGTTTTTATTTTCATATTGATGTTAAAGCTGAATTCCTCGTGTGGTCAAACTCCTAACTGCTCTGATCATCTTGGCCAAAGAAAAAGTTTAAGTTACATACCTCAACTTTGAAAGCGCTGGCGACAGGAGTTCCAACTGAACACTAGAGAAGAGGTCATCCAAAGAACACGAGCTCAGTGAGATTCGTCGCTTATATAGCAAGGTTGTCCCATGCATTCCTCTACTCTTTGACGTTGCTCTAGAGATGACGTAAAGAGCTACACGAACTTTAGAGGATTTCCCACGTGCGTGGCCAATAGCGGCCAAGACTTCTAGTTTCTATGCGTTATCCATATCACGCTGGGGAAGATGCATTTTGTTTCCTTTGATTAATACATTTTTACTTTAAGTTTTTGTTCAAATAAATAATGTTTTCTTCACTCAAGGAAGCTTATGTGGTCTAGTGATGCTTGTTAGTATTAAAGCACTAACCCAACTATGTGATTTCTGTAAATCAAAGCCAGGGTCATGCCACTAAGACATGCGTCTGATCCGGCGAAATGGGGACACTCGATTGTTAATACAATTATTGACTCTCTTGACCGGGTTCCTTCTCTTTTTTTTCTGCACGAATATGAATACAAAAGCGCAGCGCGACTCACCAAATGTCTTCAGTCGGGTATAGTACTTGACGAACAAAATATGTTTAGTAATATATATATACATACTCAATTGTAACATATGTATATTATTCAAACGATGTGTGATATAAGGATTTCGAACAATTACGATTTTCTGATTTTTACACTTGATACTTTTGTTGTAATTATTTTCATATATTAAGTTATTCATATATCATTAGCATGTTCGGAAATAAATTTACTAGACAGTCCATATGTATGGAACAAATTCTAACCTGTCCCACAAGTAATATACAATGAAGTACTCGCTTGTTACAATTGAGAAATCAACTACTATGAGATTCATAATCTTCATGAAGTCGGAATTGTCAACTCGATAATTACTAAAGCTATTACTAAGTTATTAAATATTATTCTTGATAGTATCTCAGTGAATGTAAATGATTAATAAGATTCCGAGAGTTATTGAAGTACTAAATTTTAACAAATAATTTCAAAAAGCATTTCATTGATATAATATACACATTTTCTACAACAACCCGATACCCATCCTGGCAATACAATTACCATATTGATATAAAATGCATAAGAAACAAGTCCTACACTTTGTTGAATTAATGCGGTACAGACGCGAACCTTAGCTCTAAAAGCAGATTGCGCTTCTTAAAGTGATGCTTAAATTTAAATAAGCTAACAATCGTTACTACTTAGGAGCTTTCCATCGATAACTAGAATGCTTGCACTGTTATCGGAAAGCACCAACAATATTAATAAAGATACACTACATTTCTATAAGTATTTCACATTATTGGTCTAATTGATTTAAAAATAAAAGTTCTGCTGCACAACATGTATTTCTGAAATGGTTCTCTAAGTCCGCATGTTACCCATCGAGAAAGTAACCGTTTTCTTAGCCATTTTGACTTAGAATATACTAAGAGAAAGGTTGTATATCTACTTATGGTTACAGAGAAAAATATAACCTAAATTCTTGTCAATCATACGGTTTCCCACTAGTTTTCTCTTAATAATGAACAAAATAATTATATTCATCGTCGTGAAAGTCGTTAAATATGGAAGAAATTATATTTTATTTTATGTCAAGCTGCTTGATCTAGGCGTTGCATTGTCATTCATTTAATCAACTGGTCAGTCAGAGAGTCAAGATAAAAAAAAATGACACCTGAGTCATACTTTCAATATTTTTTCAGTTTATTCTGGTTACCTAAACAATATTTTGTACTACTATTCACGTTATTATATTTCACATTATTTACAAATCGTATTTCCTGAATTAGCATCATAATGGTTATTAACGTAGGTAAATGATTTTAATTTAAAGAAGTTTTACCAATAGAAAGTAAACAAACGTAACTCTTTTCAATCTTATTTTTGTTCAATTCAGCAATAGGACGGTGGGAAACATGGAAAATTTGAAACATTTCTCTTCATTGGGAGAGCTATTTTAGACTTTAATAAGGTCTCACCTTTGTAACTGCATCTAGATATTCTATCCTTGGTCTTCCTCTTCCTCGTTCTTCTTCTGCATTTCCCTCTATCAACAAGCTAATCAAATAGGAGTGCCGAATAAGATAGCGAAGCGTGCTGTTTCTTCGCGTCCCTATTATCTTCATGATCTGTAATTTTTCGTTAGCTTCCTTTATAACTTCTTCATTCCTTTCGGTCAACGATATCCGCCACTTTTCAAATGATTCCAGCTTGGATATTTCAGTGTTTCGTAATGCCCACCTCTCTGACCCGCAAAACGCCACGCTCCATACTAGGGTCTAAATAAATCGGTTTCGAACGTTCAAGCGCACATTTCTTGAATTTCCTTTTGAATGCATGTTTAGCACGGGCTTTTCTGGAACTAACATCTTTTTCACTTGTTCCGTCCGATAATATTAGACTTCTTAAATAGGAGAACGTATTAATGTATTTCATTTTCTTTCTCTAGCCATACATTAGAACATTCCTTCTATGCTGTTTTGTATTTTATCACTTTAGTTTTCTAATTATTTATCATCATTTTGCATGTTTCATCCAGTTCGTAGTTTAAATTTGAAACTGCTTCCTGCAAGTACTTTTCGCTCTCCACTATCAGGGCTATGCCATCAGCAAACCTTATGGTGCTGAAAAACTGGTCATTTATTTTACGTTTTTCTCGTTTTTATCAAATAATTCTTTCGTAACCTCTTCTATATAGACGTGGAGAAGGTGAGGTGAAAGCCCTAATCCTTCCCTTACTCCTTTGTTTATTATTGCTTCCTTCTGATCTTTTCCTATAGCAGCTGTCTGGTTCCTGGAAAGTTGGTATATTATTCTTGTGTCTCTGTAATCCATCTTCAGATTCTTCAGCGCTCTGAAAATGATATTCAAATCTACATCGTTGAAAGCTTTTACTCTGTCTACAGATGCTATCACAATTGGCTTGTTTATTCGGATATCATGGTAAACCGAAGACTTAGTATTGCTTGTATTGTTCCTCTTTATCTCCTGAATCTAAACTGGTCGTCCGATAGCGGTTCTTGCATTTTCCATTCCATTCGTTCTGTGATAATTTTGTACAGTGAATCATGAGGTGCAAATACTGATAAGGAAGGGTCACGCAGTGGCTCCGCTGAGATCCGAACGAGACAATTGTGTGTGCATTTGATATGTCATAACTAGATGAATCCCAAAGTTATACGTGCCACCGGGCGGAATATCGTGAGTTACAACATATTTTGTTATCTAAGAACTACAAAAAAAAGACCTAGCAAAATAGTTTGAACCGAGTCATTTGTTCGGAAACGGTTGGGTAAGTGGAAAACTCGGACAATATGTATCCCATCATTTCCAAGGACACACTTTTTCGGATAAAAAAGTTTGTCCCAGGGTCCTCGCAGGGTTCCAGACGGGGTCCAACTCAAAATTTTCAAATGGCAAGGGGGGTTAAGTAGCACATCGTTTGAAAGTTGTTGTAAAATGAAAGAAAATGCAGCAAGTCTCGACTCTCTACGACAACCCTGTGCAAAATGGAGGAGGGTCAAAGTGTAAACTAAAACTTAATTGAAATGTCCATGGTCACCCCTATAAATCGGAAACGGTGAGACAAATGTGAAACCAGGAAAGGTAGTGTGGCATTATTTTCAAAGTACAACGATTTAAGTGTAAACGTCTTATCCTAGGGTCCCCACAGGGTCCTAGGTGAGTCCAACTAAAAAAGTCTCAAATGACAAGCTGGGGTTAAGTAGCACAAGATTTGAAAGCTGTCGTTAAATGAAAGAAGATAGAGCAACTCTCGACTCTCTATGATAATCCTGTGCAAAATGGCAGCGGGTCAAAGTGTAAACACGAACTTAATTGAAAAGTCTATGTCCACCTTGAATCCAAGATGGGCGCTTAAAATCTATGTTACTCATAACAGTAAAAATCTAAATATATATTTTTCTTTATTATGTATTTAGAAACAATAAAAAGACTAAAGAACAATTGAATTTCGATTCACTTAAATTATTATTTTATTCGGTAACAATACATATATGTGTTTTGTTTCTAATACATATTCGTCACGGTTCTCTCGATGTCATTTACTTGCATATAACAAATATGCGATGAACACACAACTTTGACATCCTACTCATGCTGCTAAACAAAAGTTGAATACCTTCGGGTGTTTTTTTCTAATTTTGTCATACGTAGTTCATGCATAATGGACTTCCTGGACCAGTAGGTCTCGTATTCGCAACGTATTCGTGATGCTTAAGTTTGTATGGCATTCGTTGGTTTGATCGCAATACTTCAAGCAATAGCAAATATACAAAAACAGATTCATTTGCAAGATTGGCGAGTAGTACCAGACCATGTGTAAGTCATTTTAGAACATCGAGCTGCGTCAAACTTTGTTGGTTTGGTCACAATATTCCAAGAAATAACATATTTATATACGAACTCATTTTTTACGCTGACAGACATATTGGATTACAGATTATGCTCTTTGATATTTTGTGGATATCTACTATTAACCATAAACGCAAATATCACATTTCACTTCTCCAACACTAGTGGTGTGAGATGGACATGCGTTCGATACATAGTGCGGCATTTTGAACTCAAGATGCAACGTTTTTGAACATTTCGCATGTTTTCGTCACCTACTAATGAACATTAATGCCAAATTTGGTTTTCCTAGCTGCAGCAGTTTGGTATGCTTATCCTTTCGATATAGGTTTTAAGCAACCATCTTGGATTCAAGGTGGTCATAGATTTTCAATTAAGCTTTTTGTTTACATTTTGACCCGCCGCAATTTTGGACAGGGTTGTCGTAGAAAGTCGAGATGTCCTCCATCTTCTTTCACTTAACAAGAGCTTTCAAACGATGTGCTACCTCTTTTGCCGTTTGAAACTTTTTAGTTGGACCATGTGGGGACCCTAGGATAAGACGTTTTCACTTAAATCGTTGTACTTTGAAAATAATGCCACACTTCCTTTACACGTTTCACATTTGTCTCACCGTTTCCGATTTATAGGGGTGACCATGGACTTTTCAATTCAGTTTTTGTTTACACTTTGACCCTCTTCCATTTTGCACAGGGTTGTCGTAGAGAGTCGAGGCTTGCTGTATTTTCTTTCATTTTACAACAACTTTCAAACGATGTGCTACTTAACCCCCCTTGCCATTTGAAAATTTTGAGTTGGACCCCGTCTGGGACCCTGCGAGGACCCTGGGGCAAACTTTTTTATCCGAAAAAGTGTGTCCTTGGAAATGATGGGATACGTATTGTCCGAGTTTTCCTCTTACCCAACCGTTTCCGAACAAATGACTCGGTTCAAACTAGTCTGCCAGGTCATTTTTTGTAGTTCTTCAAACACCGTGCTCGTGGGTTTTCTCGGGGTTCTCCCGTTTCCTCCCACTTTCTTCATTCCACCATTTCACTCATCTCTCATTATCACCGTCTCCTTTAGCCTAACCGGCATAAACGTGGGACGTAAAACTCAAAGATTTCATTTCATTTTTTGTAGTTCTTAGATTACAAAATATGTTGTAACTCACGATATTCCGCCCGGTGGCACGTATAATTTTGGGATTCATCTAGTTATAACATATCAAATGCAAACACAATTGTCTCGTTCGGATCTCAGCGGAGCTACTGCGTGACCCTTCCTTGGGAGGTATTGAAAGAAGCATTTTAATGTGTTCAGATTAATTGAAGCAAATAAATACGTTTTATATTGGATTTTGGAAACAAGTGTATAGAATCTCTCAGGTATTTATTAATTTGTTTGTAAAATTATCATATTTCTATATTTAAATTAAAACATAATTAAAATTTTTATTTAGATATTTTACAAACCTTACATACAAGTAGGTTGACTTTAAAACCACGCAATATGGTTAGACAAACCAAACAAATAATAAGATTGTTTTTTCTTTTTAAAAATGTTTAAACCAAAAAATAAAATGTTCGTAAAAGTATAAATGATCGTAGAATCTTGAACACATATTTGTCTGTTATCACTCCCGTATATTATTATTATTATATTCAGACGTAAACTACTCATTCATTACTCAAAGAGATTATACAAGGTAATCAACTTTATAAGATTATGAATGTTTCTTTTGTGATTTCTTAGTTTGTTATCATTGTTATGCAATTGCAATCAAAGGAAAATTCTGAATATTGTTTGTTGAATAATGTTTACTATTGATAAAATACATGAATATGCCGTACTTTTTAGGAGAGTTCATACAAACCCCAGAGAGGTAGTTTTGAAATTAGAAGTATCTTTGGTATCTATTTCTGTATAAATGGGCCAGAGCAAAAGTAGACCCAAATAGTTCGTATCTTTAATCACTTTTCTTATTGATATGCAAATTAGGTTTTGTATTTCTTTAACTAATTATTTGAACTTAATTACTTTTTCTGTACTCTGCAATATTTTGAAATTGCCCAGATGTAATTCTGTATAATGGTTTCACTTGTGCAACTGTTTATCTTTATGTCGTTTTGAAATGAATCTTTACAATTATATTAATAAGTATGTATTGTATTAGTGCAGCGTAATTTTATCAGGAGTCCTTTGTGAGTTAGTCGGCACACATATCGCATTTGTGGCCAATTAGTTCCCCTTTCGAATTCAAACGGAGGACAATTTCTCTCGGATGTAAGCCGAAAAGCGGTTGGGATTCCGCTTTAAGCTAATGTGGCCACTTCCAGCTTAACCCTGTTGTTGCATAATAACACAAAGGCAAAACAAGCTTATTTGTGTCCATAATCGATATTAATACATGTAACAAATTATTTAATTCATAAAAGATAAACGTTTAAACGAAAAATTCGAATTTAGCTATTGGTATTTATATAGACGAAGATGAGAAATTTATGTTCAGCGCTATAGCCTGTACTAAATACGTATTCTTTGTAACTTTCACAGATGGGTTACATTGATACAAAGACCATTCTACTTTATTACTTTTACCAAAAAATTATTTCCTACTTCTTTGTGATTAAAATATTGGTTTCCTTCGGAGTTTGCTTTTCATTATCTATATGTTTTGCATTTAAAATTATGAAAATCATTTTCTATTGAAATTAACTCTCCCTTATCCAAGTTAGTCATTATATGTAAACGTAGTTGAAAATTGTAATCAAGTATTTCATGCTTTACCTACTTTTATCAGGTACAGTATAAAATATTTTATTCACATTTGTTGCAGACAGTGGATCGCCAAATGAAGTCAACGTTACACCAGTAACTGAAAATTATTTACTCTCATCGGCAAAATCACTTATGTTTAGTGTCCTACAAACTTTATTGTATAGTACGTAAGTGGTTGCTGCAGTTAAATTTAATTCACATGCGAATTATTCTGTAGTTGAACAAAGAAAGACATCAGTTGCAGCAAATGTTCCTTTCCAAGTTCTGCTTACGAAACTACCTGTGAGAGTGAAAGTATTGGCTCGTACGTTCAGTAATTGGGCATCATCATGAAAATATAACACGTAAGTTCCGTTCATCTGAGTTATTTCAAACTGGAAAAGGCTCTGAATATTTACTTTTTGTATAAAAGTTCAAATATATAATTTGAAAGCGAGAAATAAGTAGTAAAGTGCTAAATCTACTTTTCAGTTAGAAACGTTGGAGAATAGTCGATAGAAGATTCGATGGGGTCACTCGGTCGAATATTGTAACAGTTTTTCTAAACTAGCCATCCTAAGCGAGTTTTCTTTGGTTTTTCTCGTTCATGCCGGGATTGTAGCTAACAAATAAATCCCAGGCCCAGGCAGTGTGTTTTCTTTCCCCTTCCCCGGATAATGTAGTGTGCTCAGCGAGAGACGTCATTTTTCATACGTGACGGGTATAAGGCCGTAGGCGCAGGTAATACGTTTACATCTCTATAAATAAAGTTGGTGATTAAAAATGTTTTAAAAATTGTAAATTCATTGAGTGATGTCATGTAACCAGGAGTTTAGCCTCATGTAAGTCTCCTTCGGATGATCACGAACAAGAACTTGTGTAGTAAAATAAAACAACGCAGTTACATTTTATTCATATTTCCGCTGGAGGGTGTACTGAACATCGACCACTTACCTATGCTTCAATGTTCAAGCACTAGTATTCAGAAGGTAATTTAATTAACTATACATATTTTGAAGTCAGTCTTTACTCCTTTATCTGTGTATCGAATGCTAATTGTGTGTTTAGAGAAGGAATATAAGTAAAGTTAAACAGTGAAAATAGAAAAAGGTTGATAGTTAGGTGAAGATTGTAACAACACTTTTTCTAGCATTCTATTAATCGATGCAAAATGACTCTTTACTTCAGTATCAGCCTTTCTGTATTTTCACTGTCCTCCTTTTAATATGTTCCTCAACACATTGTGATCTCTTACAGATAAAAGAGTAAGGGTTAACTGAAAAAGTGAAGGTCAGATTCTGTGATATTAATACTTGGAGATTGCAACATTCGCCAAAATAAATGAACAGTACAGGTTGTATTTCGTTGACATGATGCAAATACCTAACATTTAAGAAATTCAGTGTACGTAACCTTCATTTGCCTTGGTGTCTTACAGAAATGTTCGTCTTTATTTGAGCGAAATCTAAGCTGCAGTGGTTCTTCGCTAATTCCTTGTAAATCATCCTATTCTGCACATTCGAAGAAGGCACACTATATGTTCGAAAGCTTGTCTCAACAAAATAACACTGTTCAAGTTACGTATGTACAGTTTCTATACTGTTTGAATTATTCAATTTTATATTATCTAAGTATTTTACGCTGGCTATATTCTGAATCAGGAAATAAATTTGTTGGTTGAAATTCAAGGAACCATCTACTTGTAAATCACTTTAATTGAATGATAACTAACTGATACTGTATTCCTGTGAAATTTAGGTAAGGGTGATTACTCTGTAACTTTTCCTTCTTTTATTAGCGTTTTATGTAACTTTTCATTATTTCATCAGCGTTTTTTGTACATTTAATTAAACGGGATTTCGTTTGTTCTAATTTCAGCATTTGACAAGCAAATACTAAGCTCTTGGTTACGATAAAACAGCCAAATCTACAGATCCTAAATTGGATGAGTCATTACGGTAAACAGAAGAAGGCAGAATTTCAAAGAACTCTCATTGTAGATATTCCAGTATAATTGCTTATGAGAACCATTGATGGCGTTGAAGCATTTGAGGAACTTGTTCAAGATGACATACACTTTTCTGAAGTGGTAAGAATTTTTCCTTTGTTCGCATGTTTTCTTATCGGGTTGACTGCCATGAGCATCATATGTGGTGCTCACCTTATTTCTCTGCGGGGCCATGAACACCTTATATGATGCTCATGTTTGATATCACAATTTACTAAACTATCCAGGTTCTTGAGCATCAAATATGATGCTCATTGTCACAAATTACTGTGAGAGACCATGAGCATCACATATGGTGCCTGGCTCCCATTGCTACTTTTTTGGGAGAAAAAATTCGGGTATCGAGTATTAGTCGGCGTTTTTAATAGTTGATTGAGTTCAGTGAATTTGGTGTTTCGTGAAAATGGATATTTTTTCACGGGACTGATTGACGATCATTTGCTCAAAACTATGGAAATTTAACTTTTGGCTTGCTGGCTGCATAATTCAGTGTGAATGAATGAATTTTGCATGCACAATTGGTTGACATCGTGTCGGGGTCGAATATTTCTAAGCCATGCTGTTTTTGTACACTATACACGAATTTTTAATGTATGCTCTTGGGGCGAAAGATTCCAGTTCAGATGTTGAACTAAAAAATACATATTGTTCTATCGTGGGCTCTGATGGTCGCTTCGCGTATACGACAGAATCTGTATCAAAATATTCCACTCTTTCTTGCAGCAATTATAAATATTTTTAAAGTTACAGATGACCTTGACACATCGTAAATGCCCCAAGGACAACATTAGCATTGCGATTTTGTGGTGGAAAATCATCTTCATACTGCCAATGAAGTTAAAAGAGCGAATCATTTCCAGGTAAATTTCGTTGACTTCTATATCTGGAGCAGTTAATTCCCGATACAATTCTTTGAGATCGTTAATGATATTTGTCCGGTTGAAATTGTCCATTATGGCGATTCGTCCCCGAAAACGCATTCAAGCAGAGTTTTGCGAGACCTGGACGAAATTTGCTACTATATTCGATGCATCCAAAGTTATTCCTTCAGGTTGTTGTCCCATTTGAATATACTTTTGCTTTTCTTCTATGACGCAATCGGCCGGATATATAGAAGTTTAAAGGTTGGATATCAAACTTTTATTGTTATATTCGCTTCGTGAATCACCAGTCTTGGTTTCAGAAACATTTACTGTGATGTCGTAGTCCTAAATGTCGTAGATTTCAACTACTTGATACCGAAGTTTGATGGCTTTTTTCAATTTCATAGAACACCCACGTTTCCGTTATACTTCGTTCAGTGTCGGAATGCGTACATTCAGAATCTTGATTTAACTCTGTGGCACAAGCAACACAAAGTGGAAACATCAACTTCTTATTTGATCGAAATGGCAGTACTGGATGAAATACGGCTCTACTAGCCAACATCTTCAATTTGATTAAACCGCTCACATATGTGACAGGATATCTGGATCTCCCTGTATATAAATTCGTGGGTGTCTTAATGGATATGGTCTACATTTATGGATACAACGAAACAATATCGAAGTACCGAATTTCTTCCTCTTCGTTTTCATTTGCTATGTTTGTCAATTTAATGGTTTTAACACTGCCACCATAGAAGCTATCTCTTTGATTTAACGTTGTTTTAATAGTGTAAGGATATGAGCTTAAAGAAGAGGCTAGAGCTGGATTGGATTTTAACGCCTGACGATTTCACATTCCCACATTTCGTGTATATTATATCCCAAGGACCGTAATAATTTCATTTACACACTGTTGTCTCGTAGCGATAGTTCATAGTCTCTTCGGAATTTTCATGAATGGGTTGTAAACGGCCTGTAGGGATAGAAGCATGACAGGCTTGAAATTTACAGCCCTGGAACTTATATACATGTTCTCCTTAATGTCGTGATGTTTATAGTAGGCGTCCAGGAGAAAACCAGCAACAAAAATTCCCTTTCCTCTTGCTGCAAGTTTAATTGGATGCCCTCTGTTTCCTCCATATAGGTAAGCCACTGTAAAACAATCCATGACTGATTATTTCTGTGTCGGTATACTCCTGTAGGAAGAACAAATCTTATTGACTTTTAAGAAATTTCGTCGAAATATTAAACTACATAAACTCGAAAAAAATATATCATTCAGGAAAAAAATTTTTGTGGGTTTCTTGTTCAAAACTGGTCATGAAAGATATAAAAGCCATTTGAAGTACATTGACGTTCTGGACATAATATTTCACTAATTCTTCTTGTTATATAGTGCTGGTGTTCGTTGTACTGTCATGAATGTATCTCTTTCATCGACATTCATTTCATCTGCACAATAAAAAATGGATATCCAGTAATTTTCCAGACAGGTTTGATTTACAGTCGTGTTTAAAAACTGTGGAATATATCGTTTTCTCGCCGGTAGATGAAATGCATTGGATAGTATACTTAATGCCATTAGCATGAAGTTTACTGAGTCAATAAATGATAAAAGATTAACTTCATATTTAAATGTTTGCCCTTTTCAAAATCAAACTAGGTTTCTATTCATGTTCTTCCACTGAGGATTTAAGAATAAAATGTCCATCGTAGCCCTTACAATTATGCGCTAAATATATACAAGAAACTTGCTGTTGGGTATTGGTTGATGTAGATATCCAAAAAAGCATTGATCGGATCATCTTGAAAAATATGTTTCCGCTCTCCACAAACTTCATGGATGATGTATATCTTCATCTTGAACACAGTTGTAGCATACTTGTTGGACCACCCTAAATTGGGCTTATCAGTGAACGTGTCTTCGTCAAATAAAGTATCCTTTGTGGCTTCGATATCACAAAAACAATCATAGGCTTCCTTGCAGGTAACACTGATGGAACTCCAGTTTTTAATTGAAATAATAGAAAATCTTTTAGTTTCACGTCCCACGGTAATGACGGCTGTGCTAAAGGAGAAGGTGATGATGAGAAATGAATGATATGGTGGAATGAAGAAACAGGGAGGGAACGGGAGAACCCCGAGAAAACCCATGAGCAAGGTGTTTGTGCACCACGAAGTCCACAGGGCGCGAGCTGGAATCGAACCATTTACCCCAAACACCAAAGGTTAACGCTCTGCCACTGAGCCACGCGCCCCCTATAGGTTTTAACTGATTCGTATCGGGCATAATGTAATATGTGTGCACATTCCTGAGACGATGAAACGTCTTTGTAACACATATTACAAAAATAATCTGTACAATGATGTCTCTCAACTGTATGAATAGGCGAGTAAATGCGTAGACATTCGGAACACTGTTTCACCAACTTGCATATTGGCTGTCCCTTATAGCATGGTACAGCAAGATGATTTGTATAAAATGTTTTACCATAACATTCACGATTGCACTCGAGGCACTGTTTCTCAACGTTGGTATATTACATAGCTGTTTTTGCAAATATTTCACACACATGGCCGAACTATTCTTGGCGTCTCTATCAAGATGCTTATATTTTTGTTGCATGCTAAACATTACTACTTAGTAGAAAGAAACTAACGTTAATGACGTGATGATGCCATAATGAGAACTAATGCTCATTAAATTGATTGGAAGTTTGTCTTCACAACCAGGCCCTTCATACAGAATATCTTCTCCGGAAAGGCTGGTGTATACCATAATTCTGTAATCAGTCAAGTAGCATTGCAATTGTCGTACTCTTCCACAGATCCACCATTGTCTAAAGTCACTGACGAGCTGGATAAAATTTCATTCACGTCTGAAATAAGAACATACTTCCTCTGCTCCTGATATTG
Source organism: Thermobia domestica (assembly GCF_964235325.1). Classification (NCBI taxonomy): domain Eukaryota; kingdom Metazoa; phylum Arthropoda; class Insecta; order Zygentoma; family Lepismatidae; genus Thermobia; species Thermobia domestica. The sequence continues at coordinate 255,350,481 of NC_137462.1, read as the reverse complement.
TCTGAACAGTTTCTTATTTGTTATCTGATATTTCTTTACACCAATAGCAATCACGATAGCATAAACCAAACATTTCTTGTTGGTGCTTTTTACTCCAAGAATGATATTCGTGCGTCTTAGCAACTCATTGTTTGACAAAAGACCTTGACGCACTAATCCAAATCCATGTGGCATATCCAGATTATGAAAATATACAATGAACGGTTCGTTCATGAGAACGCTATCGTTACGTTGTAAGATGCGATCAAGGTAAGCCCATAAAGTCTCCACAGTCAAATTACTAGCGCATCCAGAAAATAAGTAGAATAGCTTGTTGTTTTTATGAAGAGATAACATTGATAATCCAACCATCAAAGCTTCGTCGCCATTTTCCAATAAATGATCCAACATAAGTTGAAAGGAAGTGTGAACCCACTAAACAATGTCACTGTCGCTCGTCACGGTATTCATTCGAATTTTTAGCATTAGTAATTTGATACTAAACACTGATAATGCCTGTTCATTTCTCTGATGTCAGTAAGATCATAGGTAGCCATATTCAAACAGGAAAGGTGAGATGAAACAAAAAAGGAATAAAAACCACGTAGGCAAAAAATATCAAAAACAAAAAAGAGAAAACAAGATTTAAATTTAAATTCCCAGATCAGAGATCGCTTTCTCTTCATTACATGATTATCAAAGGGAGAGAAAAAGAGGAGAACGTTTCACGGTACCAAAATGAATAAACTTCCATTTCTCTAAGAACAAAATAATTAGCATGCAAAATATTTATGAACTCAAAATATTAAATCTTATATCTATTAGACGTACTAATAAAAGTGTTTTATTTGGTGTCTAACTGGAAATCGAACCCGTGATTTATTTAATGAAAGTATATATATATATATATATATATATATATATATATATATATATATATATATATATATATATATATATATATATATGTATGTATATATACATATATATATGAACTAGGCTAATTTTTGTAGTGATAAATAGAATTCATGAAGGAATTGTTATCTAATTGTGTTTTCTAATCTTTGAAGTAACCGTTTTCCTTTGAAACTTAAGACGAACATGAAATGTTGTCATCAGGGAAACAAAATCTCATGCTCCTGCTTTGTATAAATTTCACCACATTTTCGTGCACTCTTTTCAAGCTATGAGGTTAGCGTGCGCGTCTCTGAAGAGGAAGACTCGGGTTCGATTCGGAGCGGAAGCTAAGATCCCAAGTCAAATTGTAGGTCTACGTATAGCTGTTAAAATGGACGCTGTCAAAACTTTTCGGGGAACAGAACTATAATATTTTCATGAATAGTTTTCAAAAATGAAGAATTATGTAATTTTAAAAGTCACGTTCGTGGTAACGTTTTTATAATTTCAAAATATGTGCTTCCTCATAGTTAAGTGGTTAGCGTACGTACCTCTGGCCAAAGTTCAATCCCTGGTTGGTGCTCACATTCCACCTTCAGCTTGAAGGCCGTAGCATCACTGCTGAAGGGACGCTAAACCAAAATCAACAAACAATTTCATTTTTTCATACTTAGTTTTAAAGAACACGATAAAGCGCTTACTTCTGATGTGTAGAGTTCCTCATTCGATACATGACTGCGTTAGGGGTACCTTTAGAACGAAACTACTCTATCCTCATGCATAGTTTATAAACAACAATACAATTTTCATCAGTAATACAGTTCAAGAATCACTCCACTGATATAGAATAATGCGGTTTATAAACTTCTCGGAGAATAAAATATCTAAGGTTCTTGTGAACGTACCTCAAATTCAATGAGGTAAATTCAAAACAAGTCAAGCTGGCACATGAGATATACCTTCGTTCATTCACAATCTTCGTCCATACAGGATTTGAAAAATGAAAAACGTATTTTTGTTTAGGTACGAACAGTGATTAAATATAAATTGACATCATTATCAACCAATTAGAAAACGAGGAAACTAATGAATCACCACGAAGAACTAATAAAAGCACAGCTTTCGATAATGAGAACATCGTGCATCACGAGCCGAAACTACATGTAACTAACAATCCGCTTGGTTGATCATTGTTGTGAAGTCATTAAAATGCAAATTCACGGTTGTCTTGACAAAACTAATAGTTACATGACATCTTTTATTAGTCAATATATTTATCTAATTACATCACCTAGTATCACAATTATGATCATGACATCATAACGTTGACAAAAGATATGCTTTCGTTCATTTATTACAACAGATAAATTAAGATATCAAAAAGACTCATTTTCCATAAACTTAATTGAAAAATCTAGCACACATACGAAGCTCTCTTTCATTACAAATGACGTAAATTTAAATCTCAGATTAAATAGCTCGTCATTGCACAAACAGCTGAGAGCAAAATGCTGATGTAATAAGATGCAATGAACAAACTGACATTGTATTATTCGTAGACAAAGCAGATTCTGCAATTTCAGAAAAAAACAATCCCGTATGCCCAACAACGAGCAGAAGTGTGTATTGTAACATAAACTGTCTAAAATCTGCTCATGTTCACTCGAATACAGAATCATACGTGAAACTGTTCTGACAGAAAACAAAGTAAAACTTCTCACTGGGTACGGCAGGTCAGTGGTGGAGAATTTACCTCTGACGTGCGAGGTCCTTGGCTCAATCCTCAACCAAGTATGTTTATAGTGTTTCCTCTCGCTTTCTCGTTCCACGATTTCTCATGATTATCGCCTCCCTTAGCCTCGAGGCATAATCATAGGACGTTAAAATCAACTCAATGAAATCGGAACAAAATTTCCTAAAACTGCAATCAAGAATCCAACTCTGGACCGTGTTCTGTTACCTTCAGAAGGTTACAGGTCTATAACGTAATAATCACTAGGATATTACCACAATTTAAAAATAAATGGATTCATACTTAATGTATCCATGTTCATAACGTAATCACCTTTATCAAATATGACAATTAGATACTTAAGAGGGTGATCTTAAATACACCTCCAAAAAGATCTACGTACACAAAAGTCCATATAATAATATAATGAAATAAGGCCCCATCAAGGGAGATGTCAAAAATATCCTAATTTGATCACTGACAGTCATCAAAGGGAACAAGATGTCTCCTAAATTTAAGAAGGAGTGTACAGTATATCATGAACCATTGTACTCAACCATATAGCTATATAAAGATATAAGGTCCCATCAAAGATGATAGGATAGGTTTAGAAAACACTTCCAAATTGATAATTTTATACCCATCAAAGAAAACGGGGTCATATATGCCTCTCCTCATTTGTATTTAGGTGACCTTATGTACCCTGGTTAGTCCTATGAATTTCCAGGAGCTTGGTTCCTGAATAAACATATGCAAACTTTTAATAGTTGACGCAATAGTAGGGCCAACGTGTATAGACTCACATTTTGGACAAAGTCCATATAAACATATAAAGAATACGTAAAAAAGTATTCTACGTTTTTCTTAACATAAGTGTACCACTATGAGCAAAATGAATAACGCATATCTTTATTTTGAAGTTTTTGAAAATATCTCCGTTTTCTTTATATGTTCGAATATTCGGAAAGATTCTCCTACAGAATAAGTTAATAACAAAGGCGTTTTTAATATTTAAGTTAAATGTTAGCTTAAAATAAATAAATTAGAAGCAAAAAACATGAAAATGGACCGAAATTACGAGAAGTACCAACTCTGCTAAAGTAAAAAAAATTCAAGAATTCTGCAGTTCAACACGAAGCAGTGACATCTATGTTATTGAGAGAAACGTTGATTAAATCTACAAACGAAACATTTCTAATATGTCTTATTACGTGTATTATCTGCAAACCTCAAATATATCGATCTATGCCAAGTATAACGTATAGATAGAGCAAATAGTGGAAATTAGCTTTGGAAAAGGAAACTTTCGTAGCACGATCGTAAAGAAAAATCGTTTTTACCGTAGAACATGTTTGCTAACGTAAGAAAACAAATAACTCAGTTAATTAAGGCAACACGTCTGTATGCAAGAGGCAGTTGGTTTGATCGCCACAATAGTGCAATTGTCATTTATATTACTGTAGTTATTTTATTTATTTTTATCTGAGGAAGAATGAAATTGTAACATACGTGTGAAACTCATGACGATACAGAAAAACGAAAAATGTTGTTGTCGCACTTGCATTAATGTCCCTAAATTCTGTTTTCAATCAGTTTCGTAATATTTCCCTATACTTACTGCTCACTATATGCTGGTGCATAACGAATGTTTTCCAGTAAATGTTAATCCTAACTTGGAGAATTTTTATAAAGTTTCACAATGCTTATCATTAAATAATCTACTACCTTCTTGTTTGGACATTTTGATAACATATTTCCCTATTACATGTTTAATTTTTGCTAGATGTTTAATTACGGAAGAAGCTTACAATGTATTTTTCTTGAATTGAAATTGTTTCGAAATGTAGAATGATGATGAATGTATTGTAGAATGATGATGCTTCTATTGTAGAATCATTAAATAATTTAATACCTTCTTGTTTGGACATTTTGATAACATATTTCCCTATTAAATGTTTAATTTTTGCTAGATGTTTAATTACGGAAGAAGCTTACAATGTATTTTTCTTGAATTGAAATTGTTTCGAATTGTAGAATGATGATGAATGTATTGTAGAATGATGATGCTTCTATTGTAGAGTTATTCAGTAATCTAATACCTTATTGTTTGGACATTTTGATAACATATTTCCCTATTAAATGTTTAATTTTTGCTAGATGTTTAATTACGGAAAAAGCTTATAGTGTATTTTTCTTGAATTGAAATTGTTTCGAATTGTAGAATGATGATGAGTGTATTGTAGATTAATGATGCTTCTATTGTAGAATCATTAAATAATTTAATACCTTCTTGTTTGGACATTTTGATAACATATTTCCCTATTAAATGTTTAATTTTTGCTAGATGTTTAGTTACGGAAAAAGCTTATAGTGTATTTTTCTTGAATTGAAATTGTTTCGAATTGTAGAATGATGATGAGTGTATTGTAGATTAATGATGCTTCTATTGTAGAATCATTAAATAATTTAATACCTTCTTGTTTGGACATTTTGATAACATATTTCCCTATTAAATGTTTAATTTTTGCTAGATGTTTAATTACGGAAAAAGCTTATAGTGTATTTTTCTTGAATTGAAATTGTTTCGAATTGTAGAATGATGATGAGTGTATTGTAGATTAATGATGCTTCTATTGTAGAATCATTAAATAATTTAATACCTTCTTGTTTGGACATTTTGATAACATATTTCCCTATTAAATGTTTAATTTTTGCTAGATGTTTAATTACGGAAGAAGCTTACAATGTATTTTTCTTGAATTGAAATTGTTTCGAATTGTAGAATGATGATGAATGTATTGCAGAATGATGATGCTTCTATTGTAGAGTTATTCAGTAATCTAATACCTTATTGTTTGGACATTTTGATAACATATTTCCCTATTAAATGTTTAATTTTTGCTAGATGTTTAATTACGGAAAAAGCTTATAGTGTATTTTTCTTGAATTGAAATTGTTTCGAATTGTAGAATGATGATGAGTGTATTGTAGATTAATGATGCTTCTATTGTAGAATCATTAAATAATTTAATACCTACTTGTTTGGACATTTTGATAACATATTTCCCTATTAAATGTTTAATTTTTGCTAGATGTTTAATTACGGAAAAAGCTTATAGTGTATTTTTCTTGAATTGAAATTGTTTCGAATTGTAGAATGATGATGAGTGTATTGTAGATTAATGATGCTTCTATTGTAGAATCATTAAATAATTTAATACCTTCTTGTTTGGACATTTTGATAACATATTTCCCTATTAAATGTTTAATTTTTGCTAGATGTTTAATTACGGAAAAAGCTTATAGTGTATTTTTCTTGAATTGAAATTGTTTCGAATTGTAGAATGATGATGAGTGTATTGTAGATTAATGATGCTTCTATTGTAGAATCATTAAATAATTTAATACCTTCTTGTTTGGACATTTTGATAACATATTTCCCTATTAAATGTTTAATTTTTGCTAGATGTTTAATTACGGAAAAAGCTTATAGTGTATTTTTCTTGAATTGAAATTGTTTCGAATTGTAGAATGATGATGAGTGTATTGTAGATTAATGATGCTTCTATTGTAGAATCATTAAATAATTTAATACCTTCTTGTTTGGACATTTTGATAACATATTTCCCTATTAAATGTTTAATTTTTGCTAGATGTTTAATTACGGAAGAAGCTTACAATGTATTTTTCTTGAATTGAAATTGTTTCGAATTGTAGAATGATGATGATAATCATATTATGGTTAACACTGTCGTTGTGTAAAAAATGTTCTTGACGCTCCGTGTCTATATCTGTGGATAGTGTACGAATTAACCGGTCCTTTCGAAAAGGGGTGGATTGTGCTTTAGACAACAATAGCAAAGGGAACTATGACAGTTATAGCCAGGGGCATCGCTTAGCCCGTTTTTTCCCGGTGTTCCAATATTGGAACAATTTTAAAGAGAACACAAATACCTGCTCAGCTGGCTGCATTGTATCGCGATTAGTTAGGAACGTTCTAACTGCGTTCACAAGGGATGGAATGAAGAGGTGATGTACTTGTTTCCTGCTCTATTAGCTTTTGCACCTCGCGGTGGTGACGTCATTGTCAAAGAAATTTTTACATACACCATGGAGGAAAGAAAGAAAGAAAGAAAATATTCTCTTATTTTTATAATTTTGTCCGTTTATTGCCTCAGATACCTTGATTAATAGTTGTTTCAAGTCATATTAAAGATATGTAAAGAAAGTAATAATTATAACTTGTACAGTGTAATCTAAAGTACGATGTTCCAATAATGGAACACCAGGAACGAATGGGTCCAATATTTTCATTATTGTAAAATTTCATTTCTGTCTCACAACTTGAAATGTATATTACTCTTTTATTAAAATATTAATGATTTTTGCTTTCGGTACGATTTCTCTGTTTATATTTACTTTGTTTTCAGCTGCGGCAAAAGCACTCATATCATTCTAAAAGTATCGAAAATAGCTCATAATATTATTGGCTGTAATTTTATACTATTTACGCTTTATATGTATTACAAATTATTTTCGGAAAAGGTATGCAGCATTGATTTACGCTGGATGTATAATTCTTCACTGAACTACTGTAGTTAGTACCACGCGTGTGTTTGGTGCACTGAGTCCGAGGTTCAATTCCCTTTGTAGTAGGTTTGTACATTTTACAGAGATACCTGAAGGTTTTATGATTTTTTAATTTAACGAAAAAAAACTTTCGAGCTTAACATGGGATTTGAATCACATATGCTCTTGCCGGGAATCGAATTTGTCTCTCTTGTACCAAATGCGAGAACGTTAACCATTTAGTCATAAGAGTGATTATTATTATTATTATTATTATTATTATTATTATTATTATTATTATTATTATTATTATTGTGTAACAATTCATTTTTTTATTTGTGTGGTGTATGTGTGAACTTCGAAGATACCTGGTACAGTTTCAGCCATATGTTGGACGAGATATAAATACACCTAAAGACACTGGCTTGGGAGAATACGTTGTAATACAATTGTCAAATGGAATTCCAAAATATATGCATGTCAAGATATACGCGGATAGACTATTTTCATCACTTACATGAGCAAGTGAGTTAGCCGAATTGGGTATTGCTTTCACCGGAAGAAATGTTGAAATACTTATTTTGAATTTCTGTTGGTTTAGTTGGTTTAGTTGCAGACCTTGTTAACTTTCATTACTATTATTTTACGATCAGCTAGATTTAAATTGAGTTTGGTTACAAGACGGGGATTTAAGGGGGCATTGCGTCATTCCTTGAATTCTGGTAGAAGATATTGGGAACTCCGAAGGAGCGTAAAATTTATTTTGCATACTTTTAATAGCTACTCAATGGTGAAGCATTTGTTAACGTAAGCAATGCTGTGTATACACTGACCTGCTTCTGAAAAATATGAAGTGCTTTGTAATATTTAGACTCTTTTCCTATTCTTTTTGTTACCCTTGGTTGTGTAGGGCGCCCTCGAACAAATAAAGAAACGGCAATATTACAGTCAAGGGGCGCTATATATATATATATATATATATATATATATATATATATATATATATATATATATATATTAGGTATTTCTTTTCTTGTCTATCCATAACAGCCTAGGGTCATCTTCGGTAGAATGAAAGATGCTACGCGATTTTCCATTCACAAACGAGGAAAGGATGCACTAAATACATTTCTTGTTCATTGTGTCTGCCCTGCTTGTCAGAAATTATACACTTTCTGTTGTGAGGGTGCTGAAAAGGGAGGAGCAAAATATAACGTCGTGCCTCTCCTACATTTTAAACTGTGTTACATGTATGCTCAAGTTATTACTAAAGAAAGTATTTTAAATTAAGATGGCTGCGGTTACTATGTAAGGGTGGTGTAAGGGTGTATTATTATTATGTAAGGGTGGCATATTAAGGAATAATAATAATAATAATAATTATTATTATTATTATTATTATTATTATTATTATTAGTAGTAGTAGTAGTAGTAGTAGTAGTAGTATTAATAAACCTATTAAATATGAATGTGTTTGGGAAACCGAAATTATGTGACACGAATCATTACATGTAGAGGTTTAGGATGAGTGGTCATAGGGGAGAAAAAAACAAAATTTTTCTGACCCTCTAACGTAAAGATTATGTGCTGAAGGGAAGAAGCATCATCATTCTACTATATGTTCCTTTTACGTAGATCAGTTACTTGAGTTCTTCTCCTTCGGGCTACTTACCTCATGTAGTAAATTTAAAACAATTTCAATTCAAGACAAATGCATTGTAAAACCATTCAATAATTATATATATGTTTGTGTGTGTGTGTGTGTGTGTGTGTGTGTGTGTGTGTGTATGTATAGGGAAAATTAAACATTTAATGGGGAAATCTGTTATAAAAGTGTCCAAAAAAGTAGAGAGACTATCTAGTGGTAAACATTATGAAACTTTATAAAATACTCCAAATTAGAATGAACATTTACTGGAAAACATTTGTTATGTCCCAGTGAGCATGTAGTGAGCAGTGAGCACAGGGAAATAATTACGAAACTGTTTGCAAACAAAAAATTAGAGACACTAATGCAAGTGCCACAACGACATCTTTTTCCTTTGGTATTGTTATGAGTTTTTAACATATGTTATAATTTGATCCTTTCCCACAATAAAAAAGTAAAATAACCATTGGATTACCTGACCAGGATATCAGTGCAGTTTCGGAGGGATGGCGCTGCTGTCGTGTTTCCATCAATTCCTGGGCAAGCGCGGTGTGACAGGGGAGCGGAGAGTTTCACTCTGCAGTGTATCCAGTGGTTTTTAAAAGCTGCAGTTTTGATGTTATACATAGCCTAATCTGTTTATATTTAATAAAGAAAGCCATAAGTTATATAGTTGTAGTGAACCATTCATGCAGTAATGCAGATGTGTTGTGAATAGTGATATATGAATTGAAATTACCAATTTAAAAACAACATAGCATAATTGATAATTCAGTAAGCTTCTACCGTGTATTTGGTAGGTTATATAAAAATTGATTACGTTTTATTCGATTTCATTATGAAACAGGAGCAGCCTGTAAAGCGCAGGAATGACAATGTCAATAACTAAAGGTTTACTTTAAAGTTCATAGCTTAGAGATTTGCGAAATACATTCTAACTGTGATTTTAAATCATGTTAAAGTTAAGGCTCATGATGCTTGTGTTTGTTCATATTGTTGTTAATTTCATTGTTATTCACATATTCAATTCAAAGAGAAAAGCAATCGTCTTTATCCAGTTGTATTTTTATTTCAAGTGTAAGTATTAAAATGTGCTACGCATAGCTTCAAGAGGTTGGGTCGTTTTTTTCTTTTTTGTTAATACGAACATAAGTATTGAAACTCGTCTTCTTCATGAATTGATGCAAGAAGCGGCCGCGTGTTTTCTGGTCAATTATTTCATCACTGGTATGTATGAGCAATGAGATAACAACAGTGGAAGAAACTTCGTTCTTCTCAAACTTGATTCTTTAAGAAACGTATGAAAGTTCACTCTAAAGAGTTTCAGAAATAGCATTAAAATAATAATAATGTAATGGCTGTAAGAGTTACCCTCAAAATGTATTTTGTATGTTTTCCTTTTGTTACTTAATTCAGAGATATTTTCTGAATGTCACTGGAGTTATAAGGAACCTTCAATTATTAGGCACCCCACTTTAATCGCTCCCCCTCCGCCCCCAATGCAACATTGGGTATATTTGCAGCTTAGTGCAGCTTAAAGGAACCATGATTGTTCATATTTGATTTCTAATTCGCTTTGTCACAGCGTTGTCCTCGAGACGAGACGAGAATTCAGGTTTTCTCGTTTCGTGTCGTAAATGTTTATAAAAGTCTCGTCTCGAGTCATTTTCTTTCGTTTTGTTTTGTAAATTTATATACAAGAAGTGACCTGATTTCCATCTTAGTAATCATGTAGTATTTATCACAATTCTTCTAGGTTACGGCGAGTCCACTAAAGATTGATATACCAACATTTAAATTATATTTATTATCGAAGTAAATTGTGTAATGACTTGCGTATCTTTAAACGTTGATAAATGCTCTTTATTGTGTTCATAAAATCATCTTATCAAATTTTATATATATACAAAGTGGCGGATCCAAGGGGAGCTATAGGGTCTATAGTCCACCTTGACGCTCAGGTATACACTGGATAAAATGGGTTTCAATCCTGCTTTACACTGAATAAAGCGGCAAATTGTGGTTTAGCCTCTCCCTTGATCACATCCCGGATCCGCCACTATATATATATATATATATATATATATATATATATATATACACTATATATATATATATATATATATATATATATATATATATATATATATATACTAATTATTAATCATATAACAAAGGGCCGGATTAAGGGAGGGGCTTAGATGGACTATAGCCCCGGGCCTCCAGATGAACAGTGGCCTCCACTCTGATCAAAATCTTAACTAGTTATCTAAAAAGAATCATGGAGATACAATCATCATCATAAAATAAAACACGACCAAAAATATTAAACACATTCTCTTAACTTTCGTACTGTACTTTCACAGAAATGTATTAGGTGACGTCAGCAGGGGCCACATTTTTTCTAGTCCCGGACCTCGAGATGGGTTAATCCAGCCCTGCATATAACACTAAACAGTGTTTGAAATTGAGATGTAACATTTGAGTGAAGTAGACTCGACAATTTTCTCGCCTCTTCTCGATTCACGTCTCACTTCGTATTTACGAAAGGAGTGTATACATGGATAAGCATATCCTATATTTTCGAAAACGGGAAATCATATGTCTACCAAAAGTTCCATTGTTTCTTGTAAGTACTCTACAATTTGTATCCTCCGATGATTATTTTGTCCCGAGCTTTTGTTGAATTTGTCCTTATCCATATTTTATAAACTTAAAAGTACTAGAGACAGTCACCAGAAAATAATGAGTACACGTCCAACATATCCTCTCGTCAAAAGCTTGGGAACGAGTCGAATCGACCAATTTTAATTCGTTTTCATTGCCACAGAGAACATCTGATCCTTTGTACAGTATCGAGGTTAGTTTATTCGAAAGTTAATATGGAGGTTTGATGTATTTCTTTTCTTTTCTTTTCTTTTTTTTTTGTTACTTAAAATGTTCTGCCAATAACTTCAATAACTTGTTTGTCTTCACTTAAGTATATGTGAAGTGGTTTATTATGAACAGGACAAAAAGAGCTGTGATAGATTAATTACAAGTAATCCGGTTAGAAACACTACTGCTTGCATTTAAGTTCCAAATCCGGCCGCCCGCACTCGTTCGCTGGTCAGATAATAACAAAAATGAAAATTTGCACTCCTATCGTACTCTAACCAACTACCTCCGTCATACAGACTCTTTGCTTTAACTAATTGAGTATTCACTTGCTTACGTGAAATGAACCTGTTCTACCGTAAACTCGACTTTTATTATGATCGTGCTACCAATACATTCTTTTTAATAGGCAATTTCATCTGTTTTCTCTATCTGTTCTGTAGGGAATTAGAAGAATATGTGGCGGAAAGCGCTAAAGAATTTTGAACATGCTTTAGGAAGAAAGAAGAAGTTACTGTTTGTTAGAAATACAATGTACTGAATTTAATATCGAATAGTTGTTGATGTGGATGCCATAGTATTGAAGTTTAAAGCCCAATTGAAGAGTTGTTAATTATATTATTTGTGTACTGGACGTAGTAAGAGGGCTAGAGATTAATGTGTGTAAATGGTGGAATTTAGTGGTAGATTATTACGGTATATGTGGTCATATGAGGTAATTATAATAAAGAGAGGTGTGAAAACGGAAACTATTCTAGTTGGACTTATTTGTTTACAGATTAAGAGTGAGTCAAGTTGGTGTTGTTCTATGAACCGTAATACCACCCAATTAACCAATTGAACCCACGTTGAGTACAGTAAAGTTTCTGTATTCGCAACATAGAATTTAGTTATAATAACAATTACTTACAATTGGCGACGAGCTGGTTTTGGCATAGAAGATGGCGGAGTCTAAACATATACAATTTTTTGAACCTTTGAATCCAGAAGAGACAGATGTTGAAACATACATCGAAAGATTTGAACAGTATTGGGCAAGTCTTTACTTTGGACAAGGCAGTGACAATAAGCAATGAATCTGAACCGGTTCCTGCAATTATATTTACAGTTCTCAAGAAGGAAAGACATAAAACAACGTGCCCTGCGGGGCTCCAACCAGCCTTCACTCGCTGACGCTCGCTTGGCAATAATATGTACTGACAGTATACCACTGCCTTGCCCAAAGTAAAGAGTTACCCAGTATTGTCTTGCTAATGATGTACCCGAAGCCAAGAAAGTGTGCATTATTATATCCGTTATGGGAAATGCAGTTTATAAAACATTAAAGGAACTAGCAGCACCCAAACGAGTACCGGAGCTTGATTTTCAGCAAATAAAGGATCTATTGATGAAACAGTATCACACGGCAACTAATTACATAGTTGAAAGATACAAATTTCATTCTATGAAGCAAGAAATAGGCCAAACTGCACAGGATTACATTTTCAATTTAAAAAAGCAGGCCAACCGCTGCAATTTTGGCGTATTTCTAGAAGATGCTATGAGAGACCAGATAGTCTGCGGTGTTCTTAGTGAATCTGTGCGAAAGAAGCTGTTGTCTACAACTGACTTAACCATGTCTATGGCTATTGATATAATCAATCAATTCGAGTTATTGGAGAAAGAAGCTTCTGTATTTTACAGACAAGAAAATCGGTTAGATCATCTGCATAACAACAGAACATCATATAATAGTTATAAAAGGAATAATGGACGGCAGTTTCCTACATGTAAATCGTGTGGACGATGTCATAAGTGGCATCAGTGTCCAGCCAAAGGAGTAAAGTGCCGGAATTGTGGACGATTTAACCATTTTGCTGTATGTTGTGATAATAAATTTCCATCCCACACTGACGTTGCAAAACGAGTAGATGAATTCCCACAAACTGATCACATTTCACAAAACGAACAACAAGCATCAACAACCAAGGATTATGAACATGCTTTAGATAATTTGGTTAATTGCTCTGTGCGTGATGATTATGTATTGAACCCAGTAGAAGAATTTCATCTAAATGGATTTACAATAGAAACGGGACAAAAAGAAGAGCCAGTGCTATCAGCTTTTTTCAGATTCGATTAACGAACACAGAGTTAATCAGACAAATAAAGAAGATAACAGGGAGCAATTGGATGTATTAAATTATAATGGAGTAAATTTAACCTTTACAACAGAAACGGAACTGCAATATTCTGTGATATCAATTTTAACGTATGCACAATTACTTAATACAATAAAATTACAATCAATTCCAGTGGAAACGGTGCAGTGGAGTAAACGTAATCTTACCTTATTTGCAAAATTAGACACACCAGTGATAGCAGATGGAATTAACTACCATGGTGAATTCAAAGTATGCCTAGAATTTTTGGATCACAGTATTATAGGATGTGACTGGTTGTATGCTTTCAATAATGGGAGGTCCATGGAAAACCAAAGTACTTCATGTGATCTTACTGTTTCGACAGAAGACAGCTTTCGTTCTGCTTCACGAAAGTTGATGACGAGTCCCAAACAAAGTAGACAATTGATTCCAATAGTACAGGAGGAAGGAAAGAAGAAATGTAAATGGAGAAATAACAAGAAGATTACTAACCAAGTTGTTTGTAAAGGGTGAACGGATGAGAAAGGACTTACTTTTGGAATACAGGAGAGATCACTTTTCTTTAGAGGATGAAGGAGATTTAGTTACGGTAACGAAAGATCAATTATTGCGATTGAAGACTAATAAATATCATGACCTAGGAAATGGAGAGTTGGTCGGTATTTGAATGGACACAAGCAAAAGGTAACAAGTAAGGATGGTAAAGGATAGCTACTTTCGGAAATATACTAAAAGACTACAAGAAGGTTTAGAACATTATTGAGAATTAAATGCTGATTATAACAAAAAGAAGAAGAAGGAGAATGTTGTAGGGAATTAGAAGAATATGTGGCGGAAAGCGCTAAAGAATTTTGAACATGCTTTAGGAAGAAAGAAGAAGTTACTGTTTGTTAGTAATGCAATGTACTGAATTGAATATCGAATAGTTTTGATGTGGATGCCATAGTATTGAAGTTTAAATTCCAATTGAAGAGTTGTTAATTATATTATTTGTGTACTCGACGTAGTAAGAGGGCTAGAAATTAATGCGAGTAAATGGTGGAATTTTAGTGGTAGATTATTACGGTATATGTGGTCATATGAGGTAATTATAATAAAGAGAGGTGTGAAAACGGAAACTATTCTAGTTGGACTTATTTGTTTACAGATTAAGAGTGAGTCAAGTTGGTGTTGTTCTATGAACCGTAATACCGCCCAATTAACGAATTGAACCCACGTTGAGTACAGTAAAGTTTCTGTATTCGTCAACACGGAATTTAGTTATAATAACAATTACTTACATGTTCGTTAATTTTTACATAAATTCATATATTCGGAGTTTGTAGATAATGCACGTAATAAGACATACTAGAAATATTTCGTTAAAATTTTCATTTCTAGATTTAACCTACATTTCTCTCAATGACATAGATGTTGCTGATTCGTGTTAAACTGCAGAACTCGCTCGCGTTCTTGAAAATTTTCCACGTTCTTTCTTCTAATTTTTTTCTTCTAATTTATTTATTTTAAGCTAATATCTAATAGAAATATTTAAAACCAGTTTGTTATTAACCTTTTCTGCTGGCGAAAACTATCAAAGTATCTAACATGAAAAGAAAACGGAGATATTTTCAAAAAAAATTAAAATAAAGAGATGCGTCATTTATTTTGCTCACAGTTGTACATATAAAATAAAATAGGCGTTCGGTGATTATTGTACACTTTCTTAATACAAGAGTGTGTTAATGAGAATGGAAAACATTTTCGATACTTTCACCTAAATAAATCTGTTGCTGTATTTTGTATTACGAGTTACGGTTTAATATATATGACCGCGCATATCAAAAGCTTCTTATTAATTTCAACAAGATATTTTACTTACCATCAATTAAAGCTGGAAACAGGAAATAAAGCATTCAATTTACTCAAAAAATACTGACTCCATAACAAACGTATATCTTATCCCAAATTGAAAATAAATCTGAATCAGTGACTGCAATTTATCTATCTATCTACCTATATACAGAGTGTCCTAATAATACGTACAAAAAATAAGGGTAGATGGCTCACGTCAAACCAAGAAAAGAGTCCTCTTCATCTTTGGCCAAAGTCCATAGTTTCGGAGATCTATATCTTCACTTTAGAAATCTATATCTTTACTATCCTAAACGATAGAGCAATGGCGGTTGGAAAAGTCAAAGTCATCGGATGTGCTCTATCCACAAAAACTGATGCTGCCATCCTGAAACACGTGAGCAAGGGATTGCCCAAACGAAATGGGGACTCTTTGTTAATTCTCTTGAGAAAGAACGGTATACATTAGCGTGGTTCTAAGAGTATAAAAACAGCACACACTAATTCGTTGTCGGCAATTTGATATCTTGCTCCAATTCAAAATGGCGAGGGAATTTTGTAATTAGCTATGTTGGATTGCTTAAGTGGAAGTTCAGTAAGATCAGAAAAATAAACACACTGCTGAACAAGACTGCACTTATTTAATATAAAAACACATTTACACGTGACGTTTCGATCTTCTATCCAAGATCCTCATCAGACGTACACTCTGATGTGGATCAGACGGAGTGTACGTCTGATGAGATCTTGGATAGAAGATCGAAACGTCACGTGTAAATGTGTTTTTATATAAAATAAGTGCAGTCTTGTTCAGCAGTGTGTTTATTTTTCTGATTTTATTCGCAAGACGTTGACTATGATTGTGTGTCAGTTTCTGTAAGATGTAAAAACATATGCTTTAGTTACAACAAATGAGAGATTGGGCAAGTCGAGGTGAAGAGCAGCGGCACAATGTTTGTATACCTGCAATAGGAATTGGCGTGGGAACATCAATGAAAAGAATGTGCAGTAACCAAAAACGTACGTAATATGGGAAACTTCTAAAAAGAACAACCACGTGAAGAAAAGTGCATACTAATGAGCATGCAAGTTGTACAGATTAACCAAATTAACGTTACACTGTGGTTGATGTAACTAATGCGTGGATTGAAATTGAAGAAAACTTGCATTCTTCGTATGCAGAGAGAGAAATCGTCCAGGCAATCCAGAAGATAGTGGCACCGAAATACCAACTGATTTCGCTCGAAGAAAAAAAAAACAAGGATAGCAAGCAATGATATGGAAACATCTTTAATAAAACACTCATTTGCTTGGAATATATTAGTAGTTGTAAGAGCTACTGAAAAAATGTTGAGAAGGTCAATGAAATCAACGAAATTGTGAAATAATATTATTAATATTAGGAAGAATAAGTAGTAGTACTAGAACTAATAATAACATTAATAGTAAGAGTAAATTGCATTATTTATGACATACACTTTACTTATAGTGTAAATTATGAATTACTCCTTCATTACAAGTTATATTTAAACCGTATGCCCGTCTGAGGGACGGGGTGGTATTTTTGTTTCCATGGTGTGGCAACAATGGAGGCGCCAGAAACCTCCCCTCCACAGTACCTTTTCCCCCTTTTCATCCTGCACCTCTTGGAAATTCTACGACTCGATACAAGCTTGCCACATTTCTGTAGCAGTTGAATTTTTGAGAGTTAGTGAGCCTGACGGGTGGGGCATACGGGAACTGTTACTTTTTCCCCGTCTTTGTGACGAGGCATATGGTTATCCCTGCAATAGGCGCGTGGATTTTTGTTACATGGATAGTCTCGCCGGCTACCACTGTAGCCCATTTGTTTTTATTTTATTATGTTGGCTAGTTTGCTAATATGTTTATCTTTCTTGTAGGGAAATGTATTTATAAAATGTTTTAAGGGCCTTATACCCAATTTGAGAAATATGTTTATTTTGAAGGCTGTGTATATACAAAGATCAACGCCATTCATTTTTCAAAAGTAATACACAAATAGGACTGTAAACCTTATTTGTATTTAGCAATAAATGCACCAATCTGGAGGATTTCGAACTTTTTTCATCGTAAACATATATGTCGGAATTGTTTTAAAAAATACGCATAATTTTACAAAAAAAATTGCAAACAAATCTTAAAGGTAAACGTATTATCGACAAAACATATACCTTTTCAGCGAAATATTTTTTATTATTTCTTGCTCTCAAAAGTTTGATTACGATTTTGCATAATTATACATTTGCTATTTACTCTCATATATACATCTGTACCTTTCTTTTTCTGTTTTCTTATTCAAGTTCCTCCAAGCGTGTTCTGCACACAAGTGATTGAGTGGTCAATGCACACTTTCCTTCAAGCATTGACCATTCATCAAAAGTATCAAAATGCCAAGAAGGACACGTATTTCAGTCTCGTCTCTAAGTTTTGCATCACGGTCACGTACAAATCTCTTTCTACTACTGTCAATGTAAATATTGCTGCAATCAACTATAAATCAAAAAATGTTTGCATCTAAAAGCAGTTCTAGACATTCAAATTGCGACAACACAGACCTGGCCTCACCTTTAGGTCCAGAACAACGAAGCAAAATATTATGAGCACGAGTACAAATATTACGAGTAGGAGTTTTGTCCATCTAAAACTGCTTTTGCTACATAACAATTTACTTTACAACTGTCTTTACCACCACTATCATCAACAGGTATCACTGATTCCTGCCAACCGGAATTGTCAGTTACATCTTCTGAATTTTCACTACTTCTGGGTCCGAAAAATGCAGTTCTTCCATCTAAAATATTCTTCACCATCACTATCGCAATCTAGAAAACATTCCTCATCAGAACTGGCATTTTGCAAACTCATTCACCATATGATCTACACTCAAACTATGATGAAAAAAGTTTTGACATTTTGGAACACTAATGACAGCAATAGTCGCGCGGGCTACAGATGTAGCCCAGGAAACTTTCAATCAGAATAACAATGAGTTCGTTTCGATTTTATATTCGACCACACATTAAACACGCAGAATGATAGTAGAGAGAAAGGTACACAGACGCACTTTGTATTAGCAAACCTAAACTACTTTGCGGGAAGGAAAAGAAAAACTCTGGGTTACAATAGTAGCCCTCGCGCGTATTACAGGGTTAAGCGTGTTTTTTTATATATTATATTTCTATGAATCGTTTCGCAATGGAAAGGCATTGTAATAGTCACGGAGATATTGCTCGTCCAACCGATAGTGATTTTGTGCAAGTATTAGTCGTTTATCGGCCTAACAAAGTAATGTTTCTAGAGAGTTTTAGCGAGTTTGGCAATGCGGACTTAGACTCGGATTACGATCCTAACCATACGAGTGGTGTAGAAGAAGATCCAGGGGCAAGAGTTGGAGGATGAGGAGGAAGATAATTCAGAAGAAGATGTTGAAGACCTCACAGGATTGTTGTCTCTGACCTAGTACAAATTGATGTTTCCCCGGCAAACTATGTAGTCAAGGATGGTTCTACATGCTTTTCTCAAGAGACTCCAGGAACCGTAGGACTTTACAGCATAGCATCATTAGAGTTTTGTTAACTAATTTGACTACTCAGGCTCTAGTGCTCGGACAAAGTTCTTCTAAACATGAGGCGTGTTTTTTACTTTTCACAAATGCAATGATAAATGTTATTGTTTTGGAGATAAACAAAAGAAATGCTATAGCTAGAAAAAATATTCTAATTCCACTATCAAACATACTTATAGAGATTCTGATCCGGTACAAATGAAAGCTCTCATTTGTCTGTCACTTCTTTCTTCACTTATTTCATAACAAAAGTGAATGAAGTTACTGCTCGAATTGGCGGTGGCAATCGAATTAATAACGTAAAAGACAGTAACTTCATTTCCTTATGTTATGGGTCCAAATAAATGGCAATGTTGCATTCCATTTAAGATTGGGCACATAAAGAGTGATCAGCATAAAGGCTTATAGGATTTTTAAAGAAAGACTTCACTTTAGATTGAAAACATCATATTTGGTGACATTTTCTCCTCACGGAAATTTGAGACACCATATATATATATAAAGCTTTATGGCCCATGGAGCCCTGAGGTTCAATACCGCGTTCACAAAAGCTCTCCACTCACTTTTATCCTTATCTAACTGCATCCAGCTTGTACTTTGTATTCCAGTCTCTGAAAGAGCCATCTTAATAGTGTCCTCCCATCTACGCCTAGGTCTTCCTAATGGTCGTTTTCCCATTTGTCTTCCAGTCAAGACTTTTAAAGCGTTTCTACTTTCTTCCATTCTAACTACATGACCCTCCCACCTAAGCCTCCTAGACTTGACGACCCTAACAATGATGGGTAAACCGTGTAAATTATGTAGTTTCTTGTTATAAAGTGTAACCCATTCCCCATTCCCTTTCCTTTTGGGTCCGAATAGTATTCTCAGGATCTTGTTCTCAAATACTTTCAGTCTATCTTCTTCCCTCAGACTAACCGACCATGTTTCGCAACCATACAAAACAACAGGCAACCATAAACCATTCCAGTGATGTTCTTAAACTAAATATATATGTGGCAGTCTGAGAGGGCATACGGTTAAGAGTTGGAGAAAAGGCATAGGCTTAAGTGTTAAACCGGGATGTGGAATTCTCGGAAGGTTAGAACCTAGGGGTAATTTCTGTTCGACTGTGGAAATTCACGAACAAAACCAGGAAGATCCCTACAATGGTTTAAAGCTCTGAAGACTTTTCTTTGAACTTTCCCTGACTATCAGAGTTATTGACCTCAAACTACGTTTTATAATGTCCCACGTGAACTGATAAATAAACAATCCCACACGTCAGTCTTTACACACACCACCACGTGGTTTGGCAAGAAGATTTCACACCAGATGGATCTTTAATCACTTGAAGGCGACGGCTTCTAGCCCCTCCCACGGAGCAGAAGACGACATCGGAGCAGCAGCACCACTGCCACCCAAGGAACGCTATAAATTGGATGTACCACGGCAATTCTGTAACAGTTTTCTGGTGGCCCTCCTATTAAATGTTTCGGAACATTAGGAGTAACCTAACCCCAGAGCCTCTAGCCTCCTTCGGGACTACGCCTGTCTTTTCTCCTTTCTTAGTCTGCTTCGGAGCTCTTACTGGGAATCCTAACCTCAGCCGAATAGTCTGCTTTGGGGTTCTGGTGGCCATTTAACCTCTCCTATGCTTGCATCGGAACTTAGGGTCCCTAATTCCACTCTGCTTAGCCTGCTTCGGGGCTCTGTAGAGATCCTGTCTGCGACCTTATTGTCAAAGACTATCTGTAACTTTCCTTGTAAAATTAAAGAGGTTACTTGTATAGTATTATGTAAAATACTTTTATAGTGAATTTTTTTATAATAAAATTCGGTAGTTGGAGTCGATTCCGGACACTGTTTTTATTAACGCTCTACCTATACCTATATGGGACAAAGTTTTACAGTATTGTAACTAAATACATAGTGGGCTTCCGACTTATAATACTGAAACGTACTGACCAATTAGAGTAAGTGTGATTTATCCTGGCACACTTCTCGCCAATGTACTCGGTTGGCTTTTAAAGCAGTTTCTACAATAGTACACCTGAACATTATAATCCAATAGACGTTTTGCAGATTTTGTTTCGTAGGTGACTTCAGTTGTCTTCCTTCTCATGAAATCAGGTCAATGCAGCCTGGTAGGAAATTGAAATGCGTGGTTGTCACACGTGAGCAGGAAGTTTACAGTGGTTTGAAAGTCTTGTCATGTTATGCGTTTTTGCATGGTCCTCTCTCCATGACATACAGTAGACATAGTAACACCTAGTTGCAGACAGCAGCGTTTTTAGGCAGAAAGTGTGCCAAGAAAAATCTCACTCAGTCCAATTATGTTCCAGGGGTAAATTTATGTTCACTAAAGAAATATCGGCATACGTAGTACTTATTGTGCCTCTCGCTCGGTCATTCATCAAAAGGAAGTTTAGGGATGACTAGAATTACTTATCGTTAGTAGTTTGTATCCCTAACATATCCTTAACAGCTTGTATCCGTGACGTAGGAGAGAAAACAAATGTACACACCGGTGTAAATACAAAAATAAAAATAAATGTGTATCAAGTATCTGCCACAAAAAGAGACAAATAGGGATAGACTATAGCTATATGTTTGCTTTCTATTAAACAGGTTCTATTTGCCAAATTGATCTTCCATGTTTCCAATATCGGCCTTAGTCGTTCTCGTGTGCTCGTTGTATGTTCTCAATATGGAACACCAACTCTCTCACACGCATGGGCACGACGCAGCAATGACTGAGAATCATTATCGAATACTTCGGGTGTATCACGAATCGATTGGAAAGTATCCTGGATACGTTGTTACAGATAGTTTATATCATGAATTTCCCTTGCGCAAACTACTTAGTTAACATGTCCCCACAAATAAAAATAAAATGGAGAACGAGCAGGCCATAACTTGTGACTACCTCTTCCTATCCATCTGTTCGGAATTGCAACATCAAGATGTTAGCGAACCTGTCTCTGAAAATGAGAAGGAGCCCCATCGTACATGAACTACATGAAACGTCTTACTTCCAGAGGTACATCCTCTAGAAGTTGCGGACGTTCATGCTGTAGAAAAATGAGATACAGGTCACCAGTTAAACGCCCTGGGAAGAATACGGCCCTTAAAGTTATTTTTCCATTATGCCTGCCCACACGTTTACTCTAAATTGTATCTAATGCGGCCCGCCTAACCCTGTCTTCCGGCCCACTGGTCAGATATTGAAAACAATAATTATTATAATTTTTCTTTTTTACAAAACCTGTTAAGAGGGAACTGGAAATTCTCCATCGATCATACAGTGCGAAACGAGTAACGCCGTCAACACAAGCAATTGGCAAGCGCAGGAACTGCGGGAATTTTCCTCGGTATAAAGATTGCTAGATGTGCCGGCAAACTTCTAAATACACTACTATGCTCGTCCTTAGTGAGTAAATATTTTGGTTATCAGTATACTAGTTGTTTTGTATTATTGTGATGTACATTACGATGAACATGATCCATCATTAAATACTATACTATTAACTTGTTGTAAAAATAATACGTACGATTGCCCATTTAGAGCTCTGTGATTTTCCCTCCCACTGTTCCAAGTTGCACACCCCTGTTGTACAACTTGCATGCTGATTAGTACGCACTTTTCCTCATGTGCATGTTATTTTCAGGAGTTTCTCATATTCCCTATGGTTTTGGTTACTGCACTTTCTTTTCATTCTTGTTCCCACGCCAATTTCTATTGCAGGTATACACACACTCTGGTGCTGCTATTCACCTCTATTGGCCCGCCTCTCTCATTTATGGTAACTAAAGCATATGTTTTTACTTCTTACTGATGTTCCAGTTATGCAACCCAACATAGCTAATTACAAAATTCCCTCGCCATTTTGAATTCTTTCAAGATATCAAATAGGCGACAACAAATTAGTTTTCGCTGTTTTCATAGTCTTAGAACCACGCTAATGTATACCTCTCTTTCTCAAGAGAATTCACGAGGATTCCCCATTTTTTTGGGAGAATCCCTTGCGCACGTGTTTCAGGATTGCGGCATAAGCATATTTGGATAGAGCACATTCGATGTCTTTGTCTTGTCGTTACCGCCTTTGCCCTATCGTTTAGGATAGTGAAAATATAGATCTGTAAAGTTCATTTTTCCACGCTTTCGGCACCCTATATATTCCGGAACTATGGACTTTGTCCAAAGTTGAAGAGGCCTTATTTAATTGGTTTCACATCAGCCCTCTAGCCTTAAATTTTTTACGCTTTAATAGGACAGCCTGCATATATATGTATACTGCATGCATCTAGATATACGTAACTTACTTACCTAGACCAAGTGTTCACTAAGAATTTCACAACATAATTTATTTCGTTTTTGGCTCCTCCTGACAAACTAAACCGTGTGATAACTGCGCTTAGTGTACAAACATGCGGGTATATAAAGATGGCTATACATTTGTATTTCCTTGGTGGGTAAGAATATTTTAATTATATAAATCAAATATACTTGCGTGTTTATTGCGACGTGTGTTATTATATCTATTACTAAGTGTCTTTTTCCCAATATGAATGAAATAAATATGCATATTAAAAACTTTCCTCGATTGCTTTACCATTTTTAATTATCATGGTCATAATTTTAATACTGATATTTAGATAGTGGAATGCATGTCTTTAATATTGACTAAACATTTACTACTAACTCACTATATCGAATATGTCGTTTCTTCAATTAAAGCGCTTAAGGAATGAAGGTATTATGTAACAAAATGTTCATTTCTAAGAAATTTACATCTATTTTTCAAGATTGCATTTTTTACGAAATCAATACGCATATTATAAACATGACTTTCCTTGTTACAATACATATGAAAATTCGTCTTAAGGCACTACTATTATTATTTCCACCTTCTAACAAAGTTCTTTCAAAAACTTTATTTTCCCTTTTTGGAACTTCGGACCTCTCACTTTTAGTTATTCACTGTGACTGTAGACTATTGTCTGCAAAGCGTCTTTTATCATTCCATCATTATATTTAAACTGTTTGTTTTAAACACCCACACTATGTAAATCATTACTTTGAACTCCGGTTCCTATTATCTCAGTTGGAGCCCTTAACCGGTCGCTAATAGCTGCAGAGCGTCTTTCTGAATTCACATCCATATTCAATTTTACTAATCGTTTATTTAAAAGGTACTGTTTGTTAGAAGCACAGTTTGCAATGCGATGTTGCCTACAACAAAAATAACACTTAATTTTATTTCTCGGATTTTCACTTTTTTTCCGAATTCCTCACCAGTGCGGAATACATTTCTATATAAATTACGTTGATATTTTTCGTATTCCATAGTATTACCCATAAGATCATCTAATGACATTGGATACCTATAACTATAAATTTCAAATTTAATTTGAGGTTGCATCCCCTCCATAATAATGTCTAATAATTCATTAGATCCGCTATCATTAATAGGTCCGTAACATATTTCATAAGCCTCACAAAAATTATTAACATAATCAAGCAAATTTTCTTTAGGTCTTTGTACCACTTTCACATAACGATTTATGAGTTCTCGCATACCTAGAGGAGTTATTAATCTCCGAAAAGATCCTGATATTTGCAACCAATTATTAGTCATTTCATACAATGATACTAGCTCATGATTTAAACGACCTTCTGCTTTACTCAAAGCCGCTATCAAAACAGACTGAAAGGGGAATATTTTCAATTTAATTATTCTAAGAACCGCTACCAGAAATTGAAACAACTTTATACCGTCAGTTCCTTCTGTACTTGGGATATACTGTATTTTTTCATTAAATAAATTACTAGAAATACTTCCATTTAATTTATCAGCCCGTATTTGAAATGGCATAAAACTATTTATCAAGGGTTCGCTACATGCATTCATTTCTTTTACCTCAGTCGAGTCTTTATCTACAAAAGGATTTGTACTAGGATTTTCTTCTTTTTCTTTACTGCCAGCTGTTTGCCCCTGGTCAATGAACGGGTTCGTGTCTGCGCTGACACAACTTGCACTATCTACAGACATACGTTAATACGTTAATACGAACATATGTTAATACGACAAGTTGAGTGGTAGGGTGTAAAAACGAAGTTTGGGTTGAGTCCGCTTGGCGGAAGTTAGCTAATTATACAGCTTGGTGTAATGATATGTGGTTTGTAAATTATCAGCTCAGCTTACGTATGTTCGGGGGTGAGGGGAGTAAACGCAACTGAGAGAGAATATCTCGTATACTTTTAAAGACGCCCTCTGCTCTACTAGTTCTACAAGCACTTCAGACCAGGCACATCATAACATTGTCAGATAAGTATATTTGTATTTCTTCCGAAAATAGAGAATGGGTTTGGTTGGTCGTTTGGAATGCTATGCATGAGTGTAGAAATTGTGTTGCATACGGTATTTTATACCTTGAGATGTTAACATTATCTACGCTTTTTTTTAAAAAAAATATACCTAAGATAAAACTTAACGTGTTAATGAAATGGCTTTCAAGTAACTTAGTGAACCATAGGACTATCAAGCAGATCTTAGATTCAATAAGATTTAATTGAATTTCTTTATACATTTGCAACTATGAAAATTATTTCATGTAGATGGTAGTTCCCGTAGCTTTATTTGAGATAAGGTACCTTGGAGCATTTCTCTCCCTTTCTTTGCAATTATTCTATACTTTACTATTTTTATCTTTGGTTTGGAATTATCCATATTAGAATTTTTTTGACCAGGATAGGAACAAAGTTAGGGGGTAGTTCCAAGATATCTTGAATATGTTTATCAATTAATTGAATTAAAAATAAAAAATCTCAGGAAAGGTGATATAAATTCGAAACATGTAGTATTTCGTAACTGACAAGTAAACCTTACGTTTGGGTGAATCGAGTTGCTGACTGAGACACATATGAGAAAGTAGTACTAAATGTGGTCAGTATTTCAGTGAAGTTGTAGGTGCGAAGCTCCAGGGGCTTAGGAGATACAGCTACCAGAACATCACATGGAAGTACAGAATAGTCTTCATACAGTTGGAGGTAAAAGCTCTGTAACACCTCTTGTAACAACGAAAGGTGAATAACAAATATATGGATACATATTAGGACTAGGGGGAAGTCATATAGTAAGGGTATACCTGACGGCAGCCATCTTGAAATCCGCCATTTTGAATTAAGGTTAAGTTTTTAAAATAGGAATAGAGTCATGTGATACGTGATTTAAGGCGCAAATTTAATCAGAAGAACAATGGTGACGTTAATTTTGATTTACGCGCAATTGGTAAAAAGTTACAGGGAAATTAAATACTGTTGCAGCATATGTATTAGTCTTTTACCCCACCTTGTAAATTTTGTGTTAATGATAATAATTACTGCAACTGCTTTGACGGAATTGTTAACGACAAATGTGTCAAGTGTAACTCGATTGCCTTTGTCAGGTGTGCTCACTGTGAGCAGAGCATTTGTGCAAGTCATGCACTCTTTTCTGAACTACATATTGATTGTACTAATTGAGGACTTTTCTGGAAGAAAGACCCAAGTTCAATTATGACTCAATTCCACTTTGGTCATTTTTCCTTAAATTAGCAACTTGTTTATGCGATAACAAATGCTGGTTAATGATAAAGCAAAAATGGTTATACCGTTGGATTTATGGTAAACTTTGCTGTTAATAAGGTGTCAATGTTATGCGTTTTGTTTAAAACTTTTGTCTGATTCAAAATGGCGGATTTGAACATGGCCGCCATCAAGGCAACTCTTACCATAGACCTAATATTTATCCACCTGCTTTTTATTTAATTATTATCATTAACACAAAATTTACAAGGTGGGGTAAAGGACTAATACATATTCTGCAACAATATTTAATTTCTCTGTAACTTTTTACCAATTGCGCGTAAATCAAAATTAACGCCACCATTGTTCTTCTGATTAAATTTGCGCCTTAAATCATGTATCACATGACCCTATTTCTATTTTAAAAACTTAACCTTAATTCAAAATGGCGGATTTCAAGATGGCCGCCGTCAGGTATACCCTTACTATATGACTTCCCCTTAGTCCTAATATGTACCCATATATTTGTTATTCACCTTTTGTTGTTACAAGAGGTGTTACAGAGCTTTTACCTCCAACTGTATGAAGACTATTCTGTACTTCCATGTGATGTTCTGGTAGCTGTATCTCCTAAATCCCTGGAGCTTCGCACCTACAACTTCACTGAAATACTGATTACATTTAGTACTACTTTCTCATATGTGTCTCAGTCAGCAACTCGATTCACCCAAACGTAAGGTTTACTTGTGAGATTCAATTCTTGTTTACGCCTTATTACAACTTGTGTACGTATAATGCTCAAGATAAAACATCCCACAAGAGGGTATAACAAGCGTTTGAGCAACTCTCAGTTAGCGTGCATATTTTTCAAAATTGTATGCCGATTTTCTCTCCTTTTTTAAAATAGTGTCTCATTAGATCCTTGAAGATATGTTATCTCAATTGCTATGAATTCCTTGAATTAATATTACGAGATTTTTTGAGGTTTGGTGCAACACTGTAAGTAAATTGATTATTAAGTGATAAAAATAAAAAATAACAAAAAATAAAAAAGAAAATGAAAACTCAGTTATCTCCAATGCAAGGCGCGCAGGTTCATTCACCTCTCTCACCTGGGCAGGCATCTGCTGAGAGGCTTCTAGAATGAAAGTTCTGGAACGAAAAATTCTCGCACACAAAATAGTATTATAGATTGAACCCGGGGACTCGAGTGTGTTCGTAGTGTCTGTTTGCGTATTTATTTTGAAATGAGTTGTAAACTAGAGTTTCGTGTGGTGGAAACATTAGTACTATTTTCTACCACTCATTCATTAATTTTCTTATATTCTTTTCCTGTCTTAGATTTTATTTAGGTTTTTTTTAAGTAATCGACCATCAATGACCGTTCGTTGTAATATACCGTAGTTGACCACTTAGATATGTTTATGTTTGTTAATTTAGGGGTAATTATCATTCGGCGTGTTATAATAATATAATTATTAGTCGAAATTTAAAGAGCTTGTTGGTTGAAAATTACTGGATTTAATTAGTGGTTGAAATTATCTGATTTCTACACTATGCTAATTATTATGTATAATAACGAACGAGTTTAAATAAGTTCTTAACTTTGAGGTTTATGTGTTTTCAGCTTGTTGGGGTATACTTATCATCTTTGCTCGAAGAACGCGAAGGAATAAGGGTAGACTTACGTTTCCAAAGACATACAATGTCAGGAGGTCTCCTGTTACCAGAAGAATTTCTTGAAGGAGAACAAAAACAATGGGCAAGTACTCTCTCCCTGGGTTTTTAGTGTATGATACTAGAAGCATGTATTTCCAATTACTTCAACTTCAAGTTACCAATTCGTTTAGCTATTGAGTGCTGACATGGTTCAGTGCTGAACTCTAGTGTGCTACGAATCGAAATTCGTATCCCAAGAGTATCCCACACCGATTGCTATTATCACTGAATTAAGTGAAAGCCACAACGAAAGATAATGTCCGAAGTTGCAGTTTAACTGTGATTACAAGGAGTGCGTTTTCCATTGCCGATAGTCGAAGCCGGGGCTTCGGATAATGTACCCTGTACTATCCTTTTGTGTGATTTCTTTTCTTTGTTTTTTTTCTTTAAAAAAACAATTTGCTAAGTACGAAACTCACTACGTGCTTCAAAATGGTAAATGAGAATTTAAGCAAGGAAATATCGATGTTTACAATGGTTCGTAGCGTATTACTTGAAACAAAAATACTTTCATCGGGATTCAATCTCAGACTTATCCGGTTCTTCACAAAGTTAACCGCAATTGTGTAAATGCCAAGAGCTAACTAGAACTGAAATCATTGTGATAACAGTTGGTTTTATACAGTGGTTCATTGTGGTGTTAAATGAACTTTATTTCTGTGTCTCGAGCTCAGGACCACCTAGAGTAGGTAGCAGAAACAAAGGGGTGAACTAGTTAAAACTATCTCCTATTGAATTTATTTAATTTTTTGACATACTTCGACATAACCAATCCGATTATAATCTGGGAGCTTATGCGGAAGATTAAATAATGACCTTATCGGGTATCGAACCAGAGGTTGTTAGGAACCAAGTGATCAGAAGGGAACCTCAGTGCATCCCATTCGTGACCATCAGTCAATCTAATTTCATCCCCATAATTTATTTTTTAAATTTATTATTATTATTATTATTATTATTATTATTATTATTATTATTATTATTATTGAACTTGTTTTGACATGGACACATATATATATATGCTTATAGTAGGTATAAATCGAAGGTTTCTTTCTTTTCTTATGATAGCTCCGAATATCAATGTGTTACAGGTGTATTCTAGTCACTGTCAGTTAGCGTATTAGTTGAGTGTGTGTGATAGCGTCATTTAACATCGTTCTGTGTCGTGTTCGACATCTATCAAAACAGTTATGCCATGATGATAGAACCATACGAGTGACTGGTATGGGGGTAACACCGCATGTGCTAATCAATCAACAATGACGTTATTTGTGTTTATAGTCGCTTCAACGATTTGTATAACTGAGAAGTAAACTCTTTCCAGCCTTAGAACAAAGTAGACATAAACAAAGCGAAATGTATTACTCCGCGGCTCACACGTGCTTCGGCAGCCAGAGACGTGAACAGCAAGATTTCGTCGCATAGTTTCCACAATGTTGGTATAGTTGGTATAGTTGGTTGGTAAATAATTAGCGCACTGACACTATATTGGAAATATGTATTTTCTTAAATCCTTATATAAACGAGCTTACCGCTGTTCCTGTGTCCTCTTTTGTGTTTTATAACACGAGACGAAAATGGATTATTGTCACATATCGTCGCCACGATACTCTGCATTCTGCTATAATTTTAAATGAGTGGGGTAGGCGCGCAAACGCATACGCATGCGCAGTAAATACTATATGTCTAAATACGCGTGAGGTTGAAATAAAGCTACATCTGTTGTTAAATATTATATATATTGCGTTTATTATCATAAAATGCAGGATAAATTCAGATATCTTTATTTGAAATTATTATTTTAGTAGGGATTATATTGCGGTAGGATACTAGTGCAGTGAATCCAACAACCAATCACTGGTCATCGACCCACTAGTAGTCAGGTGGGTTTGTTTACATCTACTTTTTTCTAAGGCTGGAAAGAGTATAGGTATGTCATGGATCACCGTAACAAGTTGTGTAGCCAGGGACGGGTGCTAGCCTCACTACTTACTGCACTAAACAAACGGGTACCGCGTACCCTAAACTTCCTTGCTTATAGGAACCCTTACTATAAGATGAGTAATATCTAGATATTAAAACCTAACCTAAAGGTGTAGTGCCGAAATAGTACTCAAATACAATAATGAAAGAAAAACGGATAATATCGGAAATAATAACATCAATTAATTCCCATCGAGAGCAAATAGGAACAAATGAACATACTAGTAGAATTATACATAATGAAAATCCATAGCTAAAGTCCTAAGTAAACAGAAACACAACTAACATAAGGTGCAAATTCAAAAAGGATAGTTAAAATTAATATCCCAGAACTACTACGACACATAATTGGTTACTACTGGATTATTTCCAATGACAATAATACATCATTATACATCTATTAGTCTACTATGTCATAGGCCCATATTTTTTTGTTTATAATCCTTCCCGCCGAAACTCCTCAGAAAAAAATTAAAACCTTATAGCTATAATAACACAACAAAGGAAACCTTAAAGACCAAATGAATAGCAACAAAGAATATAAAAACCAAAATAAGAAGGAAACAAAAAAAAATATGATTAGCATGGCAGGCATCTTAAAACAGATGAGCATACCGTGAAACAGATGGGTTTGAGAGAGGAACACGGGAAGAAAGGAGGCATATAGGTCATTGGAAAGACAGGTGTTAGGTCAGGTGAACAGATGTCAGGTAAGAGCATATAACGTGATATAGGGGAAGCAAATCCAGATAGCATATATATTGACAGCACTTACTGGACGGGAATAGTATATGCAAAAGAAAATTCGAAGAACAATAATACTTAGCAGGTAAGCGTAAAGGAAACACAAGCGGGCCAACTACCCGTTAGGGGATGCAAATACGAATCACTAACCTAAGTTGTGTCCGACAGGCAATGCAGTGTGTGACCGCAAGTCCACAAGCAACGCAGGTGGCGGCGTGATTGCATGGTCGGAAAACTAGTTGGACTTTTTCAAGAAGGTAAATCTTACATAAAGAATTCGTAGGGGAGGGAGTGTGATCGTCCGAGGTGGGGTTGGAAACGTCGACAATCTCAGTAGCGGCGACCGGAATATCAGTATCAGACAAAACTATTGGTGGTGGGGGGTGATTGATCTTGGGGTGCCTTCCGTAGTACGTGATCTACGAATTCGTGACCCTTGTGAAGTAAGAGGAATGCGCATCGGGGAGCGTAACGCGCATGTTCAACCCAGGGGTCATCGGTGGGCTCCCATCGATGAAGGCCCTGACCACAGAATAAACAGATAGTCTGGTCCCCCTTTTTCGCATAAAAGAAACCGGCCCGGCACAACTCCTGTGAAGTTTGAGTTTGAGTGGGGGGCCACAATGAAAATGATTCTAGTCGTTTTTCTTCGAGAGTGCAGTGAGGATATTTGGGCCCACACGTTGGGATTTCCGAAGTACATTCAATGTCACGGGGTTGCCCCCATGAGGACGAAAGACGTTCAAGGCGGGAATGGGGCATATATTCCCAATGATAAGGGCCACATTCCTCCCTAACCTTAGGGAAATTTAGTAATAGAGAGCAAGAATGTGAGTACCGACGGTGTAAATCAACCGGACCATCCCTTGGTTCAGAAAGGCCGATCTGCAAGTTACAAAATATACAAGCCACTCTATCTGGTTTACATAGGAAATAGAATCCAGTGCGTGCTAACGAAGGGGGTGAAATAAAAGATACCGACCAGTCAGTAAAAGTTGATAATCGAACAGTTTCATTACGTAGAGCATCCATGGATGGACCAGGTACAGATGGTATGTGTGTAGGCTCCAGTTTGGCTAAAGGAGGAGGAGATAAAAAAATAAGTTTTCCTAAGAGAAAGAGATCTGGGGAGAGAGAGAGAGTGATGCGGAGGGGTAGTATGTTTGTAGGAGTGGATAGGTCCCCCTCTTCGTATAACTCATTGTAGTTATAACAATATCTTAATGTGTTTATTGGTTTATTGCTATTGTTGTTTTTGTTTACCCCTGATATCGGATACTCTAATTGTTTGGGGAACTGCAATGGGGGTTAGCTTATGAGATTGTAATGGTGGTTCATAGTACGTTACTTTTACTGACCAATTCTGATTTAACGTCGCATTAAGGTTGGTGAATTCCAATTCACCCAAGAGATTTTTTGGTACTTTAAGAGTCTCTAAAGGCAACCAAGTTAAGGGTAGTAGGCGTTTGACTGCAGGATCCATGAGGGAGTCCTTAGGGCATGGGAAACGGGGAGGAATTCTTAATTGAAGGTTAATTTCTAATGCACATTTACAGTGTAAACTAATTTTAAAAGACCCTGGAGGAAAAGAATCCTGTTTGAGAATTTCACCCTTGTTTGGGCATGTTACGGTCATTTGACGGGGAGGGTTAGTAATAAGATATGTGTCTTCGCTCAAGGGAGTGATGATGGGTTGTACGTGTGGATGACAGGTAAATGCACACAATTGATTGATTTCTGCGACTGAAGATGTTTGCCATAAATGATAGATATAATTCGGAGCTTGGAAGGACGTGATTGTTATTTCAGGTATTTTACAAGCCCATCAGGTCTATTCAAATAGGTGATACGGTCGTAATCGGTTAAGATAGTTTCGTACTCGGAATTAGTATCTAGTATGGCAGGTTCATGTATTACTTTACACGTTTGATTTTGGTAATGAAATTGTAACGGAATCAGACGGAACACTTTTACGGGGTGAACCCCACGAATGATTGGAATTTTTACAATTAACGTCACACTGTTTCCTACAAAGTGGCAAGTGGTTTACGTAAATTATAGTAAAGAAATATTTCTGATTGTGGTATAGCCAGTGAGTATCCTCGTTTCTGAAGTCGAAGCGCTAACACTTGTAAATCATGTGCTAATTGTTTGGGGTTGACTGCTGTTAGTGACATGCTTCCTTCGATGCAAGCAGTGTGGATGTCCTTATGTTGTCGCTCATACTGGAGCGTAGCAAGGAGCTTGCTTAGGGCTAGTACTTGCACTGACAGTGCGGTATCATGATTACGAGCCACATGTTCGATTACCCTATTTACTGCTTTCTGAAGCGACTTCACTTTATCCTGAATGGAATGTACTACTTTGTTCACTTGGGTAGAAAAAATCATTGTAGAGTCCCTAGTCAATAGAATGTTATGATGATCCGAGTGTATTTGTTCTACTAGCTGATTCAACAATTCGCCCATTTATCTTTGGCTTGTGACGTAATTTTGGAAAGTATTTTTGGAAACAGTGTTACAACACCAAGAGAGGAAACTATCAATGAAATATAAACCACGTTTGGTCTTATCCGTTCGAAACGCTGTGAAGGTAAGAAATTCTTGCTGCAATTGTAAGTCAGTGACCTTTTGGATCTCTATGATTGAGTTCAACAATGTACATGAATGTTCAGAAGCGTCTCTAGTCTGATCGCAATAACCGGAAGTGAATTCGTGCTGAAGAGTTTGTAATTCATCATGCAACAGAGGTAAATTGTATTTGCGTATGGTATAAGCCAATATAGCTAACTTATGGTAGGGTACCTGAGAAGTGAGCAGTTCCTAATATACTCTTGCATTAGCAAGTACAGGAAGGACGCTTTCCTGGTCGGATAGTGGAACAAAACAACTTCCAAATCCCAATATCTAAAAGATAATGGCGAATTAACATTTCTCTGAAAGAAAACAATAAATAGAAATAAATGCATATGATAACATATCACCGAGAAGCCCGGCTCGTAGAGGTATGATAAGAATTTCTTATTTATTTGTATGTATTTTTTTTTTTTTTTGCTTTAAGGTGTCTACCTGGATTGGTGGATTAACCCAAGCTTAGACCGTGTAATGTTATTATTAGAAGGAGATGAGTAACCATCTAGTCAATTAGGGTATACCGTAGTCACTATGTTCTTTACTAATTCAGTTGTATTGCTATTTAATGTCACTATCATAGTCATTTTATTGATGTTACTATTATTATTATTATTATTATTGTTTAGGTATAAATTTCCGGTGGCCTCTTACAAAAGAACAGACTAGTGTCACTTCATTGGAAGTTCAAGAGAGAGTGTGGAGTTGGTTCTCAGGCATCAATAGGCATGGAAAGAGAAAAAAACACAGGAAGGAAGGAACAGGTGAAGATTTTTTACCCATAGAATTGCAAGTTTTCTGTTTAAAAAATCAACTATTTTACCAACTTTACATTATTGCAAATTGAGGTTATCTGTTCTTCATTTAGCGTTTTCTACCGGTTCCGCTAAAAGCAGGTTCGGGTGTCCGGGAGCGTCCTTTCTTTAAAAAACATACTTATAGACTAGTAATAGATTTCGTTTATATAGTGAAGATGCCTGATTCCGCCACTCCGGAATATCTGTACAATCGTGAGATTGTTAAATTTCATAACAAGTTGTGATGGTGGATTGCAACGGAAGGGTTGCCGGTATTGGTGGCTTCTGAAAATGTGAAACGTTACAAGATTTCCTTGCAATCGTTATACCGATCGGTCCCGATTTAACCACCTTAAGAAAAGAGTTAGCGGCGTGGAAAGTGTTGTTTCGGGAAAAGATCTGGCAACGCGTTGAATTAGATCCAAGTAGGCACTAACTTCTGGCGTTAATAGTGATCGAACGGAAGCTACATATTTATTTTGTCTGTATGGAGTAGGTAAGTCTAGGCATATATTTGGTATTAGAGAGGTAGGGTAAAAACTTATAATATAACTGTAGGGTTTATATAACTGAGGGTTTATTGCCTTAAAGTAAGAGCTCGAAAGAAATTTATTTCTCTTCCAAAACCTCATCCCATGTTACGGGTCTAGAGGCAACCCGCAATTTGAGGGTTGAATCATCTGTCCCCATTAACAGGAAAATGGGAAATGCGAAACCATACGTAGCGTACTTCTCATCCAACGCGTGGTTTTTAAACCAAAGAGTTTCAACCATTCCTTGAAGAGGATAAGGTTTCCTATCTGACAATAACGAAATGCAAGATAGCGCCGCAAATAGGACCGGAAGAAAGGTGGAAACATCTTGGAAACCTGTCGGGAAGGGATGAATGTAAATAGCCTCTTCCAGAGTTTCCTTTCCCACAAGGTGATGTACGTCCATACTCGTAGGGGAATGATACTACCCCTATTAGTGGTGATATGGCAGCATTGATCTCCAGAATTGGAACTCGTAGGAGTATCCATTTCCGGAGAGAGACAACAAGAACAGTATTCCTGTATTCATCAAGCGATGTTGGACATACCGGAGATAGGCTATTGTTTCATCCGTTAGGTTATTAACTGTATCTGCAAGGGCTTTGGGAGACAATTGTCGGTATATTAGGCTAAGGCAGATGATTTCTAGGGCTTCTAGGAAATCTGCGGATAAATGGACACATACCAGGTCTGGGGTTAGCTGTCGATTAATGGTAGATAGAATTTGAACCAGAAAGGATTTGGCAAAATACTTCCGCTGAGAGATGCGAGTAAAGAGCGGCAGGGGGCGTAGAGCTAAGTGATAAAATTTAACTTACAATCTTGCCCTAAGACTGACCTTCCACTGTCTATCTTCTCTATGAAAGAGAAAGCGATAATTTTATGACCATCGTGAATACATTGTAATTTATATGGAGTAATTGTCTGTTCCTATTAGACTTATTTTCCATTATTATTATCATCGTTATTTTGTCTTTTATTTATTTATTTATTTATTAGGGTTTAAGATTAGTAAAGAATTTTACCTAAACATTTTATTCCTGATTAGTGGAGTAATCCTCTCTCACATCTGTTTCCAGATAGGGATCTAAGAGCCGTTATCATCAATAAAATAAATGTCGGAGAGGAAGGAGGTACGTATAAAATTTATAGTGGAAGGGTCTTAATGTACATAATGAATATAGATCCGCGATATGGCTTTAACGCTCTCCTTCTCCTTTTGAATTAAGTCTTCTAACATACAAAATAGATTCGCCCAGGAAGGTGATTCTGTTGTTCTAGAGTACCAACTGTGTAATTTTAGTACTTGTTGGATTCCACATTCAAAATGATTTCGTAAATGTTCTGAAAGGGGCCAGGGTACTATTGGGTAAGGCAAGTAGGTCCAGTGAAACAGGAATTAAAGGTTTTAGGTCTAGAATAAACCATTCCTGAAATGCTTCTCTTAGAATGGCTGCCGTAGGCTGGCCATAAACGAACACCGTAGATCCCACTGGGATCTTATTTTTGAGTTCGCCAAACGATTCATGTAAATAACACTTTCCCTGATCATACTCAAGGGACTGAACTTGTTCGTAGAGCCATACTGTAGTTTGCTGGTCGGGGGAGAGTTGGTCATAGGCGATGGAGGCTTTTAGAATATAATTAATAGGATCCAACTCTAACAGTTGTTGGCTGAACCTTAGAGGCACTATCAAAATTGATAGTTCCTAAAATATTTGAATTCCTGGAGATAGTTGAAGGCTTTCCGGCGCGAAGAAGTAAGCGGGAGCAATGTAATAATTTTCCGTTTGGCTTACACTTTCGTTTATTGCAGCTCCCTCCTCATCCAGTTGTAGGATTTCCTTTGCCTCCCAGAAATGTGCCATATCAGAGTATAAGTTCTATAATTGAAGGGAAAGCAACATTGGACCTTGGTGCTGCTGTGTTCGGGTTACACTTAACCTACCTAATCATATTTTTAATTTTTATTTAAATGTTACCTAAATTTGTCCTTACACCTATACACAAGTGACTAAATATAAATGGTTTAACCTGACATAATGTTCACTAAGAATCGTCTATTATTTCTCTTTGTTTGCTTGGACTAAAGGATTATTTTCCTTAGCCTGATTCCTAATAGTGGCTATCGGTTTTTGTGGACTCTACATCTTACTTCTAATATAATTGAAGGGAAAACAACATTGGACCTTGGTGCTGCTGTGTTCGGGTTACACTTAACCTACCTAATCATATTTTTAATTTTTATTTAAATGTTACCTAAATTTGTCCTTACAACTATACACAAGTGACTAAATATAAATGCCATATCAGAGTATAAGTTCTGTTTACTTCTTTTTATTTTGGCTTAGTGGTGGTTGGCAGAGAAATTTGCTCTTGCCGCAACTGTGAGCGTACTCGAGCTTTTTCATATCGCACTAGAGCCAGTTTTACCTCTTCCGGGGTGTCACACTTCCTTTCAATGACATAACTAAGTGCGTCAGCCGGTAAGCCTCGCAATAAGTGCTGAAATTTGTCCTCGTCACTCATATGCGGAGAGACACGTTGGCACAGCTTCATCATAGCATAGTAATATTGTGAGTATGTTTTGCTCGGTTTCTTCATTCTATTATGAAGGCTAGCATAACTATCTGAGAGTTGGTCAGTGTTTCCAAAAGCAGCGCGTAATTTTTGTTCTGCATCATCAAATTTGGCTAGAGCCTGTAGCTCATCACAATGTATCTCATAAAAGTCACGTGTAGGGCCATACAAGTAAGCAACAAGGTACTTTATGCAGTCAGTATCATTCCATTTATATAACTTTGCGGCCAATTTGAATGTTTGGAGAAAGTCCTCCAGGGACTCTCCCGGAGTTCCGCCATAATTGCCAATTTTGATGCTAGGAACCTTAGGTGACAGTCGTAGACTTTGCCGTACCCATCCTGAAATTTCCCTTTTTTCTTTTTTTTAAGTGTCAACCAGATAAGCAGTATTTATGAGAGTTTCAGTATAACTTACTTAACTTTATACACTTTACTAGTTTGTTGTCTGTCAAAAGAGTAATAACATTTGTAAATTATCCATTTCAAACTACCAATTTCTTGGATTTAATGCTGAAAATTTTGAATACTAAAGAATGTATTATTATGATTATTATTAGTATTTTTCATTTTAAGAGATCCAAACCACTAGTTTAGAATCGTGCATTTAGTGGGTTCTTTCTTTATACTGTGCTTAACCTATATTTAACCAACGTACGGTTTAATTTATACGGTTTAGTCCCGGGACTAACTTGTTCATGTTTCTGAAGTAAGGAGCTCCTCTTTGATGCTAATCCGGTTAAACCTAGGTTTAAGCTTCTTTATCATTCTTTCTTAGTAGCTCGAGTAGGTTAAGATCCGGAGCATGGGGGAAAGGAGCTAAGGATTAGGGGGGAGATTTTTTAACTTAAATTTTATGTTCAGCATCTTCCTAACTATCCTTGGTGCTCGGACACACTCATACTCTATAGCTGCCGAAGTTTCCTTCCGGCCTCCAAAAATAGAAGGAAAAAATATTGTTTTCAATTCCAGGAATATCGTTTTCTTTGCTGCGTACCGGCATTGATATGGTGAGAATTTTGGCGCCGGTTCACCACACTCAAGGCGGCTACACAGTAATGTAGTTGACCATTTTTTTAAATTCTTGCTTAATCCTCATCACTGTTACTAGATACCTCTTCCGAAGTTAACCTTCTTTAATCTCTCTATTGTTACACTCTGAGTGCGGCTGGGATTAGCTACCGATCCAATTTTACAAGAATTTGTTGCTGAAATGCTTCTAAGGTAATACAGTCCCATAAACTTTGGTGTCAATTTAGGAGAAACATCCT
The DNA here is from genome assembly GCF_964235325.1 of Thermobia domestica. Classification (NCBI taxonomy): domain Eukaryota; kingdom Metazoa; phylum Arthropoda; class Insecta; order Zygentoma; family Lepismatidae; genus Thermobia; species Thermobia domestica. Next base: position 255,311,411 of record NC_137462.1, on the reverse strand, counting down.
TTTTTGGCAGGTAGTCTCTACACAATACTAAGTCACCAACTTTTAGCTTAATAGGTTGTCTAGTGCGATCAACTCGCAATTTAGTCTGTTGCTGTACTTTGTCATGGCCTGCTGAGCTAGCTTAGGGATTAACTTTAGTTGTTTTTGATGTTCCAGTACTTTTGTAAATTGATACAGGGTGTCCAACTGAGTGGGGAATCTTGCTTTTTGACCAAAGACAATCTAGTATGGGGAGTAGTTTTTTTTTAATACGGGAGGTTGATACATTATAAGCGTATGCACACAATCGGACATATTCCGCCCACTTGGTAGGCTACTTAGCCGTGTACTTAGTTAGAAAATTTGAAATGACAGAGTTAAATTGTTCACATAGCCCGTTGGTTGACGGTTTGAAGGCTGCAGTTCGAACATGTTTAATGTCAAATAAGTCATTTAGTTCGGCCATTATTGATGCTAAGAAATTAGTTCCCCTGTCTGCTAATATCTTCTTTGGGGGACCAAAACGCGTGATTATATCGTCCAAGATGGCCCTAGCCACTGTACGAGCTTTCACGTTTCGCAGCGGTACTAATATTACGAAACAGCTAAGATATTCTACCATAACCAGGATTTAACTGTAGCCTGCAATACTATGAAACGGACCAAAAATATCCAAACTCCAACGGAAGAATAGTTCCTCTTTTACAGGTAATGGGTTAAGAAAACCTTGTTTCTTTTCTCGAGGAATGTCACCCTTTGACATTCGTCACAAGAGCGGACATATTCTTTAACTACTTTCCCCATGGTGGGAAAGTAGTTAGTTCACTTTAGAGTACATGCGAGAGAATCCCGTGTGGCCTCCACACAGCGGAGACGAGTGGGCCTCTTGTAAGATGTAGGGGATAGCCTTTTCCGGTATCATATTTTCCTATCTTTGTTCATGACTCGATATAGAACACCGTCAACTACGACATAGGGTTTTAGAGCACGATCAGTAGGGTTATATTTCTTCTTTTGTATTACTTCTCTAATTTTATCGTCCTCTCTTTTCATTGTCCTTATATCTGTCTTGGGGCATGACACAAGGTTGCACAATCTTCTTCTTGACTAAATTTCGCGGGTAACTCATCCTTAAACGGACACCTTGTCCAGAAATCTGCGGTTACGTTATTATGGTCTTTTACATGTTCAATGGTAAACTGATAAGGTTGTAAACGAATGGCCCAGCGCAGTAAACTAGAATTTAACATCTTAATATTTCTTATATAGCAAATGCCGCAGGCGTCAGTCCGAACAATAAAGGGGCGGTCTGCCAATAGAAAGTGGAAGTGCAAAATTGTCTTAGTAACGCCTAAAGTTTCAAGCTCAACCGTGGAATAATTGAGTTCCGCTGGAGTCAAAGATTTCGAAAAAAAGGCTATCGGGTGTTCCTTATTACCTTCCTTAATTTGCGCGACCTATCCACCGATTCCGTCTCGACATTCATTCGAGTAGACTATGGCATCCGAGTAGACTATGGGTCATAGTGTGCGAGGACTGGAGCAGATATGAGACAGGACTTCAAAGTATCCCATGCCTTTTTCTCGGTTTCTCCAAAGTCGAATTTGGCGTTCCTTTTAGTTAATGAAATGAGTGGTTTCGCGATCTTAGAGAATCCTTGAACAAAAGCTCGGTAAAGTGAACAAAGTCCGATAAAACTACGTATTTCTCTGACTGTAGTGGGGTATTGTACCTTTGATATAGCCTCAATTTTGGCGGGGTATAGACAAACTCCTCGTCTGCCCACGAGGTGACTAAGCACCGAGGCTTCTTCATAACCAATATAGCATTTCTTGGGGTTGAGTTTTAGGTTCGCCTCGCGGAACCGAGATAAAAAAATTTTCGTCCTCTCTATTAGAGCTGGAAAGGAAGAGCCAGGGCAAACCAAATCGTCTAAGTAACATATTACATACTTCCACATAATGTGACCAAAGATAATATTCATCATGTTTTGAAAAAGGGCCGGGGCCGTGGTTAGGCCGAATTGTAATCTCAAAAATTCGAATTTGCTCCGGCTGCAGATGAATGCAGTCTTCTCTACATCGCAGGGACGGATGAGTATCTGATAATACCCTTTTTGTAAATCTAACGTATTTATGAATTTGGTATCAGTTAAGAAAGTTAGTACCTCATCTATACGCGGCACTGGCACATAGTTGGGCCTTAATACTTTATTGAAAGACCTATAATCAATACAGATCCTTGGAGAGCCATCTTTTTAGGTACCATCACAATTGGTGCCGTATAGGGGCTCTTGCTTTCCCGGAAAATATTACTGTCTAACATTTTCTGGATCTTTGGTGTCTCTCTATATGGAGGGTGAGAAACAGGAATATCTGTGATGACCTCAAATGGGCACATAAACTTATCGGTAGCCGCAGTAAGACAAGATTTGTCCCAGGCTACAACATCCCTAAATTCCATCAGTAAGTCCAGTAACTGGTTTCATTCTTCTGGGTTTAAGTTTGGACCAACATTTAGAACTTGAGCTAATTCTTCCTTTGTTTGTGGGACTTTTTGGGGTTGTCCAGAGACTTCCACATCGTCTGCTTCATCTTTGTTAGTAAGGCGTATGATCTGATTAACAGCCTGCACGTCTTTGTCTGTCTCGTCATTTAATAACTCAACCTGGGAAACAAGTTTCCCTAAATAAAGGTTTTCAGACATAGTTCTCTTTCGATCCGAACCATTAAAATAGTCGGATAAATATTTCCGTTTTCAGTAAAAACTGGTCCTCTGGGGATCATGCAGGAATGCCAATAAAAAATTCCTTGGGACGGTATGAATTCCCAAATATGCACTTTCCAGATTCGCGCTGTAATTTCTGTTATGCGAAGCCTTGGACGCCACGCGGACATTTGCTGGAATGTGCACTTTATAGGTAGTGTCCGGATAAAAATCAAGAATTTCTTCATCTAGCTCCAAAGGATTTGGCACAACCTCTTTTTTAATATGATCTTGAGCAAAACTCTCTAGATCAGAGAGAGTTGCTGGATCATTTATACTTCCTTGAGTTATCAAAGGTTTTTCAAATGTTTCTGACTGTTCCCTATTTTATTTGTCCCATTCAGGCTCATGAGGTGCCTGTGAGGCTCATGAGGTGGCTTTACAGGGTGTTGGTTCCTTTTGCTAGGTTTGGTTGCATGTAACGCTTTCTTTTTCTTTCTGTAAATAGTCTCTGTACTAGAACTTTCTGTAGGACTAGCTACCAAAGTCCCACTAGGACCTGGTTGAAAGCCAAGGTTTAATAGATTCTTTTCCCCTTTCCCTAAGCCAGGCGAATTGATAGGTCCCAGCTCAGGAGCACTGGGAGATACCTTGCTTTTCTTAGCTCCTTTACATCTTGCCTTTTTACGCCTATTAACGTTTCCATCGATTCTATTCGTAGGCTCCGGGGGAAATTTTGTAGTTTTCCTGGAATGCACGAATATTCGAGATGTGATTTATTTAGCTACACTAGCAACGGGATTTAGGGGATTACCTGTGGCCGACTTTTGAGACGGATCCTTACTCCTTGGTGTGAGGTTCCGTTACCTATAAGTTATTTCTTTTCTACGACGAGGGTTAGGGAGGGCCGGTTGTGTAGCGTTATCGTCCTGTACCAATTGGAAGTCGTTAAGCAATCCTTTTTCTAACTTAACTACAGACGGTGGGTATCGTTCAACATGTGCTAAATCTCAAATATGAATTAATCCTTGACGGTGCCCATTGGTGCCTTTTGGGATTTCGAACCATAGGTCTTCCACATGATTCCCGTCTTTATCTGCTAGCTCCAAGTATTTGGAATGAATTGTTGCGACATATTTGTGCAAAACATCTACCCCTAAGATGACATCATAGGCGCAAAACTGTGGGTCAACTATAGCTACATCTAGAAACCTTCGCCTGATTGTCTTCAAGTAATCCTTGAAACAACACGCTATTCTCACCACAGGAATATAATCTGTGGGGTGGGCACCTACCCCGCGAAGCTTTACATAACCCTTCAGTCTCTCAGTTAGTGGAAATCTTGGGGTAAGAAGGTTTTCGAAGCCAGAGAGATTTCTGACCCAGTGTCAATGAGCGCTTGCGCCCAGCAGTCTCCTATTTTTATCTTGACTGTACTGAGCTGGGCTTACCCATGGCCAAAGCCATAGGTATTTTGGTGAGTGTTCCTATACATTTTATACCACGGTTCTGCTACTACTTCGTCTGGGTAACAAGAACTAACCTATACCAACATAGGTCGGGGAGTTTCTTTAGTGCCTGACCAGTCCAAGCGGTCATTTTCCCATATTGTCATAACTAATCCTCTAACTAACCTTTGTGCTGTCTGATATTTACTAAGATATTGTATGCACTGTTCTAGATTATCACAATCATCCACTTCAAGCATAAGGTTATTTAGGACGGGTAACAAACTCATTCTGAGCTTACTCATCAGTTCACTTTCATTAATCCAACCTCGTAAGAATTTCAGATCCTTTATCAGTTTATAAATAAATGCTAAAGTACTTTCATTGGGTTGTTTCCTTATATCAATGTCATATTCTAATCTTGCTGTGTACTCAATACTAGGAAATGCCTTTTTAAGTTTTTCCTTCAACTCGTTATAGCTTAAGGGTGGAAGGTTTGCTATGTCTACTGAATAGAATGAGAAAGCTTCCCGTTTCAAATAACGAGGGAGATAATTCACTATCTCTGGGTTCGACCATTAGTATATGCTAGCCACTGATTTATATTCTTGTAGGTAAGCTTCCACGCACTCATGTCTATTACCAGAGAAGGAGGGAATTTCAACATTTGGATAGATCTTAAATGATTGTGGTTTAGCACTAATAGCAGAATTTTGATTGTCACCCTCGGGAGGAGGGGTGCTAACTTGGCCTGTTTCAACTGTGTCTGTAAATTTTAGGTTTCTCAAAACTATATGGTATCCTCAGGATCTAATTTTAAAAAGGACGAAAATTTTGATGTCAAAGTTTTCACCTCCACTTGATGTATGTAAAAAGGGTTCATCTTTCATGTCTAAGGACCTGTCTAAAGAAGCTAAAATGTTGAAATGTTCAGAAACTGACCTATAGTCGGTATCAGTTGCGCTTCTGCTTTCTAACCCTGAGGTTTGTTCTGGACTAAGGTCTGATGTATAAGATCTATCTTGTTCGCTAAGTACTGATTTTTCTGTCTTTTCTCCTTAGCTAAACTCTAATTTCTCCACCGGAGTCGTAGGTGAAACTACGCTGCCAAGGGGCGAAACAAACACTATCTATAAGGGATTTAGCTTCCCCTCTTGTTGGTATTTTTTCATTTCCTTGGTCGCAGGTGATTCACTCATTATAGGAACTAAGTTTAGAACTAGCACTAGCTGAAGTTTGTATTCCAATATTATTAACACTGTTAGTTTGTTTGTTAGATTCACTTTGGGTTGGAGGGGTTGACGGATCGTCTCTATTTTCTACCTCATCTAAACAAATTACTGACGCACCAATTTCCGCGTAATCAAAAATTCTACCAATATTCTCATTTATTCTACTCTCGGACCAGGAATCCTTGTCTTCTTCTTCTTTTTCCTCAATTTACTTCTGGCGGTCGGAGTAAACTGAGGGAAAAGCATCATCACTTTTCTTCTCATCGTCTAACATCCTCTCAACTGAAGCAGGGGCGACGAGATCATTTCTCTGGTCGGCGTCCTCTGTGGGAGAGTCTTGGTTCACTGCTCGGGGAGTAGAAACCGTAGGAGGATCCCAATAGTCATATCGGAGTTCTTCTTCGGAGTTCCAAGAAGGTTTTGATTTATCCTCCAGGGATCACGCGGGAGGAGACTCCGGGCTGTCTTCTTGAAAGTGGGCTACTTATTCGTTTTGTAATTGCTGCAGTTCGTATCCCAACCAATCATCTTTCAAAGATTCACTCCCATCTGAATCTGCACTACTAATATCTCCGTTTGACCACCTAAATTTAGTAACTTCACTAAGTATGTTATCTATACTGTCCAAATATTGTAGTTTCTCTTGGATGGTAAGGTTTTTTCAAACATAACAGGGTTGGTCTGAGTAGCTGTTGTCCGAATAACTTTGAGATCACAATCCGTGTCAATCCTGACCATTTTAAGAAACTTATATTCTGTCTGAACGCTAACATCCTTCTTTTGAAAGACTTCGGTCTGTATTTCCATATCAAAATTCCCAACAACATTTTCCTCAGGTAATACATCTTCAAAGGGGGCTGAGGGGTCAGCTTGAAAAAGAATACCTAATTTCTCTTCATCGTCACCCTGGCGAAGAAACAACTCTGACCTGTCCTTTTTTGTTCCGTAGTTGTTTTGTTAAAGGTCAAATTAAGTTTCCTACTGCAGGAGACAGTTCTGTTTGTAATGAATGACTAATCTGGTCTATTAACGCTTCATCGTTAGGTTGTGTCAGAGAGAGCAATTCATTTTCATTGTTCTCGTTAGAACTCTCAATTTTCGTTTCCCTTGGTTCGGTTCGTATATTCGCATAAATTGGCTCTTTGTTCGTTAAAGTCTCGGGGTCGAGACCAATATTTTCGTAAATAGGCTTCTCAGTTACTATGGTCCATGGTTCGGGACCTACGTTAGTGTAAATAGGCTCTTTACTCGTTGAGATTCGTGATTCAGTATTTAAGTTAGCATATATAGTTCTAGGGCCGATCTTGGCGTAAACTGTTTCATCAGTACTACCAGCATAAAAAGATTGGAAGCCCGGATTTCGCATTTCTAACGGCGTTGTAGGATCTGAAGGTTCGTAATTAATAGGAAAATTGGGCTATCTGGTTCCTTTGAGACACCACTATCTTTACTTCCTGAACTTAACATTCAGTTACTTACTCTATTTTCCTTATCAGTTAACTTATTATCGTTTAAGAGTCCTTGGTTCGAGGGAACACTAGGTATTATACCTGACGTTGATTCTATCTCAATTGTTACTTGAGGGCATTCCTGACCTGCAGTTATTAATTCTGAGATTTCTAGTTTGTCTTTTAAATTTAATTCATTCACTAGAGTTTTCGGATCTACCCCTCGTGGGATTTCCTCAGTATCTGAGTTAACATATATTGTCCTAGGGGCTGGTGTTGGTTTATCACTCGGACCAGCACTTAGTATTTCTGTATCATTTCTAGTCTGGATAGGACTGGACGCGGCAAGCGGCGTTAAGTCGAAGCCACTCGCCGGAGCGTCACGAATTTGTGGGCTAGAAGTCGTTGGTTCGAGATGTTTGGGCTGACTCCACGTATCCAAATATCTCGGTAATGGGTTCTTTTTCTAACGGCCAAATTGAGGAGGAGAGTGCCCGTGTACTTTCACAATTAATTACATTCAATACAATAATAATTATTCCACCGATCCAAAATATAACTGTGTTTGCCCGAGGATGTCTTAGGGCAATGGGATTGCCCTAAATCTAAGAGTTTCTCTTTTATTTTCTGTGCGAAGCTCATTTTTGATGAATCCTAGACAGTTGACTCATAAACCAGGGCAGTGTGTAGTCAACTTATTTCCTCCGATATAGTAAGAATTTAATCACTGACAGCTACTTCCCTCGGAAATGCTACGTCAATTTAAGATATTAAAAAACATATTATTACTTCAATGTCTTACTTTTTTATAAGCTTCCTCTGAACTTGAATACTCAACTTCCCTTTCTTTATAAAGTTGCCTTACTTTTTACAACGGGAAACGGAAAGTGACTAGATAGTTATTTATTTTAAAGAAAATGCTTATTTATTCACTTATGATGATTTTGCTTTTTACTTCTTTTTTTAACTTTTATTTTATAATTTCGCCTTTTTAACTACTTTTTTTTACGCACACAGAGGATTACGAAACAATCCAACCATTGCATCATGTACCTGCATTTTGGTTTTTGGTTTATAGGATTTGTATAATTAGGAGTTTTAGGTAATTATCCTCAGGAAGCCGGGGGACTTACACCCCTAGTATAGACAAGGAGGGCCTGCTGAACCAGGAGGATAATATGCCTGTGACTCCCAAGCTTACATGGGAAAGGATTTTAAACACTTATCGCCGGACAAAACTTGACGAACTTTAATCCCTTGTAACGGGCGGTTCTGTTGTCCAGAGATAAACTGATTGTGATCCCCCCAAAACTAGCAGAAGCATAAGCAGGTTTAGGGTTTTGCAAGTGCATGAGACAAAAGCTGAATTATATATTAACACTCGCGTCCCGATTTTACATTTTCATCACTACACAAGAAAACGCCGTGAGGTAGACTGAGTCTTATTCTGCGGAACCTAGCAACTATTCCGCTGACTTGTAACAACATAAAGCTAGAGAAGTTGAGAATAGAAAATTTTCGTTGCCACTTCACTCCTTGTAAAACGCACTACTTAGAGCAGAAGGATTATACTTCTATATCAGAGTCATAAGCTGAACACCGCCGGGGTCAAGTACGCCACTAAACTTTAACGACTTTACATAGTACAGACACATCACTTGACTAGTAAAAAATAAAAATCTTCGCGTCTTTTATTCGTTTTTTATCTTTCGCACCGTACACTTTACATTTTATATATGAAAAAATCCTTGATAAAATTCGCTCGCGATTTGCCCTAAAGCACAACTGAGATTTCTGCTTCACCAGCAAAGTGAGCGAGCACCAGGGACTTGTTCAAGGATTCAAGAACACAGTTCGTTACCCGGCGAACACCAAAAAACTGTTTTGTGTTTTTGAGATTGTCATTGTGTTTTGTGTACAGTTTCTTTCGTGAAATCATATTTCAGATCACTTCTCTACTCTCCACCCAGTATGTCAAAGTTCGTACTGAGTCCAACTCGCTTTAAGCCTCAGTAGCAGGACGTCCTAGGCTTTACTTTTTCGAAGATGATGAGAAAGTGTTATAAAAGACTCAACAATGGGAGGGGACTTGTATCTCAGAGGTAGAACACGAACTGGAGATCGAAACCCAGGTAACTCATGAAGACTGTGGACTGAATCCAGATACGGAAGGATAGCATGACTAAATCAAAGGGACCACTTCGATCATTGATTTTATTTATAAAAATAAAGAAAAAATGTAAATACAAGCTTAAAGTATTACCCCATGACATGTATGGGCACAACCCCTACATTACAAAACTGGTTGCTAGAAGTTTATCACGGTAAGTCACGATTTATTGAAAATAGTAATTTTGATGATTTGTACTTGCAACTTGCATTGGGGAAAAGGGAGTGTGGTAAATTCCGAAGTGGAAACTTGGTCTCATTTTCAAGTTGCAACTTAAAGTCAATTTCTAACAAGTCTCAAAGTGCTCGTCCCATATCAAGGGAACTTAGAGAAAAATCACATACCTGATCTTATAACGAGCGTCCGGAGCAAAGATCCAAGTGCATTAAAGAAAAGCCGGAAGAGAACAACCTGAGCTCGGCTAGGGGCCTCGCTTATAAAGGGACTTCGTCCCACGCATTTTCTGCTAGTTCTGACGTAGCTCGAGAGCTGGCGTCACGAACCTTGACGAGCTTGGAGAAGCTTCTCACCGCATGCCCAATAGTGGCCAAGACTTCTAGTTTTCTATGATTTTCCCAATCACGCCGGGGCGGAAGTATCTACTTTACATTTACTGATACATCTTTATTTCACGTTCAGCTCCAAATACATAATGTTTCCATGTACTTGCGTGATGTTCAATAAGTTAACAGCAGCGACCCAGCACTGAGATTTGGGCAAATCAAAGCCAGGGTCATGCCACTATTACATGTGTGTGGGTTGGCGTCAATGAGACACAGATTGCTAATACAATCAATGCCTCGCTTGACTCCGTTCTCTCTTTCTCTCTTTCTCTTCTACACACACACAAATAGAAAAGAAGGGGCGTCTCACTTCATAATTTGAGTCCGCCTTAGGACTTAGACGCTTAAATGTGCAGCAATATATATATATATCAGCATTTTTTAAATAATTTACAATTTTGTAGTAAATTAGGGTACAAATTTTCATTTATCTCAAAGTTTGTAAATTTTGTGTTCCATTTTATGTACTATGATTACATATTCGTAATGGAAGTCGAATAAATACAAAATACTTTACAATTCTAATGTATAAAGAAAGTATACTAAATACGAAGTACTTCACAATTTTATTCATTATGAATAAAATTTTGAATTACTGTCGCATATATTGGATTTCTTCTATTAATGTTTTATTATTGTTATTATTATTATTATTATTATTACTTTCTCGACAGCAAAGATACAACGAACAGTAATTTCGTCACTACTTACCTTGAAGCAAAAATGACTTCGTATCAGAAATAATTTACATCTTGTCTCAAAAAGGTTGAGCGCATTCTTTACTGGTGTTTTGAGGCAATAATTTTCTAAGTCCAGCTTCGGGTATCTTCGGGAAAAAGTAAGCCAGGTTCGAACCTCCAAGCCAGCCTTTGCAATCGGGAAAAAGTTTGCAGATTTGTTTTTCTTCTTTTAAATATAGTAAGACTTGTTACCAAGTGTTTAAAAGAGCAACATTGATTGAAATACTTAATGATACAATATTTCGAAACCTTTTTTTTTAATGTCAGCACATTCTTGTTTGTCATTTAGCTCTCCATACGTAATGGAACATTTAAATACGTTAAAGAATCTTTCCATATGTAAAAGAATGCTCAAAATTAAGAAATAGAACATAATTATCGCCTGAGTACTAAAATAAAAGTCAAAGTAAAACAGAAACAGCGTTTGTAATGGATATGAATGTCATAATTATCTTGAGATCCGTTATACATCGCTAGAAGCATAATTCTAGAAGTCCTTGTGCTAGCTCATTGGTAAGTTGTCGGAATTCAAATCATAAGGTTTTGAGTTCGAATCCCGTTTAGGTTAATCCTTTTTTTAATTATATTTTCCGCAATGCATGAAAAATTATATAAAATAATTACATTAGAATACATAAGTTGTGTATATATAACATAATCATTGCAGAACATAGTAATTATTATGTTTAAAATATAACATCTGAGATAATTTTCATAGTAGGTCGGTATTATATATGAGGATGTAAATACAACTTAAGAAACTCGTTCAATAGCAATAAATAAATCATGTAGTGTATTTATTTGCAGCTATTTGTCATATAGAGGGTAATTCTCAACATTCATAATACAGAAAGTCATTTATGTTCTTGAAAAGTTATTCGATGCATAAACAGAAGGTATAAACAGAGAATCCAAAGTCGGAACGCTCACAAAAAAATTCATGAACCCCAAAGGTCACGTGAGCAGACTGGAATTGTCCTTATGAAGCATGCCACAGCAGAAAGTCTTTACATAGATTTTCAATTCAATTCCTGATATATGCCTTTGCAATGTGGAAGTGGTGATGCCTTCAGTCGCCCTCTCTCGCTCGCTCGCTCGCTCACTCTCTATTTATGCAGAATATAAAAGTGGATTTATATGTGTATTTAAACAAAATTCTGATATATCTAGAGCAATTTTAACTATATTTCTTACAGTCTGGAAAAAGAGTACTGTCGGGATACATATCAAAAATGCTAGAAACGGGTCGATATTAGTATCGAATCCATAGTTTCGTGGTCGCTTAGGTGAATGGTTCTACTTTCAATTCAAGTCCAACTAAGCTCCCATTAGCACCCGGGTGGTTACGTAGCGACATAAAGATATCGAAATCATTCGGTATTAGAATCGAATCGTAAGTTTTCAGCGCCGCTAACAGTGCAGCATTTCCCATTAGTCCACAATAGTCCACATTTCACATTAGTCCCATTGCCTAGAGAGCAAAATATTTGCAGAGTGCAAAGTTTAAAACTTGAATAATATTTTATTTTTTTCCGTATGAAAAAGTTATAAATCAAGAGCAAATATACTATTTCACGAACAATCCTCTTTTACTATTCTAATATGTTTAATAATAGCGTAAGAAATCTAATAGTAATTCAGAACATGTTTCACAGTTGTTATTTTTTGTTACATAGTTGTAGCTGTAGCATGTAGTGAGTAGAATTTAACTGTAATAAATTCACTAATTAACCATATTCGAATTAAGTTTTATTTTTAAGTTCGGGATGAAGGGGCGGAGAAATATGTAGTTATTGGGGGCACCGAGCTTTTCTACATTTTACTTTCAAGATCTCCATTTTTCTTTTGTCATTTGTTCCTAATAAAAACAGTTCAGTCACTTTTGGATTGTCATAGGATAGTAGGAGTTGGATTTTGGGATGCAGCCTGTGAGATTCTAGAGGAGCTAACTGCTTGGAAAAGTATTTTTGAATCATCTGTAACCTATGAAATAAGGATATGTATCATAAAAAATTGAAAGTAATTATGTCTCCGTAATCATCACGGTCAAATTGCAAAGTCAAATAAATTGACGTTTGGTATATAATCAGGCTCCAATCCCAACTGGGAAGTTATCATACGCCTGTCACTTTCATTATAATACATATCCTTAGGGGGAGTAGAAGTCCGAATTTTTGCGAAAAATTGAGTTGAGTTGAGTTTAGTTTACCGTTCCGTTCAGCAGCGAGGCTATATGAGACGTGGACCTACTGATTAACGTGGAATCCGAACCACATGAGCGAAAAATTGAGTATCTCACAAGCCGTTCAACTGAGAGCTGAAATTCAGCATATAACTCTTTATTAAAAATAAAGAGAATATGTCCTGGCATTTTTTAAAATTATCTTTTATGAGCGGGGGGACGGGGGTGCATTTTCTATATATTGGAAATTGGTAGTGGGTTGATTTGTAAAAATAATCGAAAACGATTGATATTAGTTTAGAAACAAATTGACTAATGCAAATTGAAGTTCTTTTTGAATTTTATACCCATTGCTTTCTATTTATAATTGCTGAACATAAGGCAATCAAGCCATAAAGTTAGAGAAAAATGGCCATAAAATTTGTATTCTAAACTTAATTACATGGGTATTTTCAATTAGTACGGCATGCTTAATTATATAGAAAATTAGTTTCTCTCTCTCTCTCTGTTTTTTTTACGTTGGTCTACTTTTCCTTGATTTGAATCTTTCAAATTTCACCCTATTTTCTACTGAAATGTGTGCGTAAGGCAACACAGAAATAATTATATATGATAAATTTAAATTCATTTTAATTTGGAAGATGAGAAACACTTTGCCATTATATATCGTAAAGGTCAGACCCACCAGTATTGTAACAGAGACGTGCTTGAGCCATTAACGGTAGAAATTCAAACTCCGATAAGTGATAATTTCACAGTCTTGTTTTATTACAAGTGTAACCTCTTTGGCCAATGGAGAGGAGGGCGTGGGCCATCGGTCAGAGTTGATGTCGATGGGTTTTGGTGGGTCGGAGTTGGTCACAATGGTTCAGAGTGGTTCATAGTTGGTGATGGGTAACAATGGATCACGATGGTTGATGGATCAGAGTGGGCCAATGAGGCATTTGGGTGATAGTGGGTCATGGTGGGTCGTGGATCAAATTTTCATTGACCCACACCATCTCTGGTTAAAATTGTACTAAAGATGCATGTCGGCTATTATGCTCAAATTTTGCACATGGATAGTACTCCACCAGGAAGCGATAAATCTGAAACGGTTCACGGTATCACCTTCTAGAACTCGAGATGTAGGGGTTTGTCTGATTGGCTAAATTAAGTCGTCAATGATTTATCCTTCAACAACAAAGCTTTTTATGATCGTTTCCGTGGGGAAGTCAGAAGAACACGTGCCTAGTAATCGTAATATTGATAGTTTGCGTCCACCCCGGGTATTTGTTTTGTGTTTTTTGATTCACCTAAATATAAACAAAACACACATATACACTGAGAAAAATCCATTATCCGGACAGCGGTATATTGTACAAATACAAGGATTCGTTATGTTTACTAAGGAAATCTGTACGGAGCGTACTTTATCCATATACTACATAGGTACTGCCTTTTACCCGCTTAGATATTACATCATGTCGCTGCAGGATGTCTGACATCTAACAATCTTCCGTATTTTACATACGTATACGTATGTTAAATACTTCAGCTATATGTTAAATACGTCCATCTGTGTGTGAGATCCAGGCCGCCTATAGACACCTCTTTCTTTCGCCATGGCTGACGTCATTGAACTACCGTCTTTTGCTTGCGAAACGATGTTGTTTACAAACGGAAAAGAAGAGAGGAAGGAAACAAGTGCTTGGGTAAGTACACTAGTTAACTATTACTTTAGTTAAATATTCCATTAATTATATATTCTTTTAGTGTAACTTGCTTTAATATAGTACTAAGTAAGTAATGTAGTTTATGAATACAATTCTTACTATTGTAAAACTCGTTAATGATTGAGGACAATGGAATGGGTGAATCTGAATTTTGAGAAATCTTTGAATATTAATGTTTTGCAACATTTTACATTTCAAGGTAGCAAAATGAATGTTATGTGTTTATTCATTCCGTTTTATATGTGACGATTTATTACTTGGAGCAGTTTTACTACAGGGCTGCTTAACATAATTGCATAACTAAAGGAAGAAAACGGCCTGGGACCTATATGTTAGGTACCACTCCGGCATTTGCCTGCTGTGAATGAGGAAAAGCCAAGGAAACCTCATTCAGGATGGCTGGACTTAAAATCTTTTGATACTTTTTCGACCGAGTTCCCCCACCGGGATCGAACCCGGGACCGTTCGCACGGAAGGCGAGAGCGTTAGCGAATACGCTACGCGGGGCCACTAGTGTAGTTTAGAAAACTCATTTTTACTAGGATATTTGCAAGATTTTTTTTCTTTTAGTTTAACGCCCCATGATTGTACATCAATGTAAGAGAGAAGGTGACGATGAGATACATGATAATGGTGGAATCAAGAAAATGTAAGGAAACTGGAAAGTCTTAAGAATAACCACAACTACAGTGTTCACCAAAAGCCTATTTGTCGGGAGCAGGAATCGAACCAGGGACCTACCGCGTCAGAGGTAAGCGCTCTCAGAGCTTTCTTTTGTTTAAAGAACTTGTTTACAATGAAATATATATATATATATATATATATATATATAACGAAGATATTGACATATTTTACAGCCTCACTGAAATTTAAAAAAAAAAGTAGTCAGGGAGAGCTTACTTGTCAGGTTTTTATTTTTTAATTTAATTTATTTTTATTTATTTATTTTTGCTTTGTTATGTTCCCTAGTTAATTAATGTTTGGGTTACTGAAAATTAAAACCTTTTTAGTATTATTGTTATGTCATCACTTTGGAACCAAAACGTTAGATTTTTTTCTTGTGTTTTCATATAGGAAGTTGGTGAGTTTGTGCCTTAGCACTGGTTTGGTTTCTAGAACGTAATTGAAGGTCATGTTGAGTTGAGTCTTGGTGGGTTTGAGTTCGTGAAGTGTCAGGCACTGCTTGTGCCCCTGTCTTCTGTTTGTGATGTTTCCTGGCTTTGGGCTGTGACGTATTTATGTTGAGGAGTACCAACGCAGGCCGCGTGATATACAGGTAGCTACAACACAGCTTCAACAGTTAACGAGTGCCAGGTCTTTGAATTTCAGCTTTCGTTACGGCGTGACTAATGCAGTATAGTGCTAGATTGAAATTCTATGGGTGGTAAAAACGGTATGGTAAGAAATACAACGTAATTGTTATTAGTTTAATTAGTGTTTCTTCATAGTATTGTTTCACTATTTCTAGAAGGAATTAAGTATTAACGAAGTAATGAATAAGCAAAAGCACACATTGATTGACGTTTACTATTTCTCATACTCCATTGAGAATGTTTTGATCCTCAATTGCGCAAACATCCAGTGTGCGTTTATTTTCTTTCTTTTTTGGGGGGTTTACACTGCCTCACAGATGAGCTCCCTCGTGGCTAAGTGGTTAATGAACACGCCTTTGGCGTGGGACACCCGGGTTCGATTCCCGGCCGGGGGCCGCGGTGGCTCAGTGGTAGAGCGTTCACCTCTGGTGCTTGGGGTCCCGGATTCGATCCTAGCCCCGCCAAGTGAACCTTGTGGTGGACAAACACCGTGTGCGTGGGTTTTTTCGGGGTTCTCCCATTTCCTCCCACTTACTTCATTCCACCATTTAATTCATTGCTCATCATCAGCGTCTCCCTTAGCCTAACCGGCATAACTGTGGGACGTAAAACTCAAAGGTTTCATTTCATTTTTTCTTAATCTCTTGCACCGACCGACCGATCTCGATCAAATTTCCAACGTAGATGCGGTTCTGGCCTGGGAGTGTTTTTATCTATTTACTTTGACAGAACTTAGGGGAGGGGGAGGAGGGGGACAGAAAAAATAAATGACTTAATTTACTTTGAAGTGTAAAAGTGCGAGCGTTTTCTTCTCTCTCTCTCTGTCTCTCTCTCTCTCTCTTCACTCCTCCAGTCTCCTCTCACTTTTAGGGCCGCGGTGGCTCAGTGGTAGAGCGTTCACCTCTGGTGCTTGGGATCACGGATTCGATCCTAGCCCCGCCAAGTGAACCTTGTGGTGGACAAACACCGTGTGCGTGGATTTTCTCGGGGTTCTCCCATTTCCTCCCACTTACTTCATTCCACCATTTCATTCATTTCTCATAATCACCGTCTCCTTTAGCCTAACCGGCATAACCGTGGGACGTAAAACTCAAAGATTTCATTTCATTTTTTCCTCTCACTTTGATTTCATGATTTCGCACTCTGATGAAAAGTATTAAATACCGCCAGGAAAAGTACTAATATATAACCTCTCTTTTAGGCGCCCCTCCAACCACGCGCCCGGGACACGTGCTTTGCTTGCTCGCCCATAGCTGCGGCTCTGTGAGCTACATAAGTAACATACAATGCTTACGTAATACTTTGGGTCATAAGTACTATTAAGAAAGGAAGAATTGCATTTTTTTAACTTTGGGAAAGGAGCTACTATGGGATTAAAGATAAGGTAGGAAAGGCAACACATTCCAGTCTATGCTTTCACCCAGCAGACATATTGTTTGGAACCAAAAAAATGTGACTTTTGGAATCTTGTACTTAGGTTCACAGCGGAAGCGACGAAATAACTTGAATCATCCATTGTAGCTCTCCCCGCAACCAGTTTCTAAAATGTTGGCAATAAGTTTGCGAAACGAGAGGTGACGACTCCAATTTTGGGTGAAAAGTCGCTATAAGAAATAATCGAGAAATTCATTGTCTATAAGCATTGTAAAAGTTGTAGATGTAAACTAAACAATATGTTCTACTCACTGGCGCAAATCCAGGGGGGGGGATGACGGATACATGTCCCCTCCAATCTTGGAACTGAGGGGGACTTCTCCCAAATAATCCGATTTGAAATGTGTTTTTTGGGAGAAATTTGATGATTTTTGTCCGATTGCTACAAAGGAACGTGAGATGTCCCCCAGAATAAGCCTCAAATCTGCAGCCTCCTAACGCTAAAGACAACTCTGATCCTCCACAACATTGTTTTTCAACTTCATAAGTATTTTGGACATCGCCAAAAAAAGTATGGTAACGGTCTTACCCCCCCCCTCCCCCCCAATGTTGAAGACAGATTTGCGCCGCTGGTTCTATTCACATCTTTGTAAACAGGGCGCAACCAATCCTTTAATTCAGGGATCATTTCAGGTTGTTTCGGGTACTTTTGTTCATGTTGTGGTCAAAATAGTTCCGAAATAATTAACACTACAGTACTTACGTTAAGCAATTTTTTGTAAAAGAAAAAGTGCAGAATAATTAAAAGACCCCAGAGGACAAATATAACAAACACCTTCTTCGCCTTTTTTCACGCATCTATAGCTAATCTTGTTGCTATCGGTAATGATGTATTACGTGTGTCTCTCAACGGAAACTCTGCGAACTAAAGGACATCAAGTTTGTAGTTATTCTTCGTTAGAGGGCAAGGGTAACATAACAATGCAGGATTGTGGAGTAGTGAGTACGCTGTATTTCCAAACTCTTCATCACTTGCGCTGATTAAAACAAACAAACAGAAAAAAAGAACGTAAAAACTGTTTTGAACTAATAATGCTTCTCTACAGATGAACATTTTGTTTGCAGCAAAAAGTCGCTAAATGTGTAAGTAGGTAAATCGTTATTTAAAAATCACCCAAAAAAGTCTCCAATCGGAATTTTTTTTTGTCGTTATCGTAGGGCGACCATACGTCCCGTTTTGACCGGGACAGTCCCGTTTTAGGGGCGTGTCGCGGCCGTCCCGTCAGTAGATGGAAAAAAGTAGTATTCGTCCCGTTTTATGTAAATGAAAGAAGTAAATAACAAACCCAGTACCTTTACTCCTTTTAAAAGTATTAATAATAACAAAGCGGCAAAAATTGAACTGAAAATCCCTATATTAAACATACTCTATAGTTCGCAGTACTGCTCGAAAGGCAGCAGAGGTTTTAGCAGTTGGTTGTGTGTTAAACAAACTTCAACGTGTCTTTCCTTTTTCATAAGTACCCGCTCTGTAACGAAGAGAGAGAGGGGGAACTCTGATATCAAGGCACTGATAAGAACAAAGGTAGATCTAAAAGTCTAGTGTTGCAAGAACCTGTCCCGTTTTTAACTGAAAATTTTATGGTCACCCTGCGCTATCGTTGAGGTCGAATTCCCCTTATTTAGCGACTTTACCCAAAATTGGCAACATTGACCCCCACCGAACAACACCCCGTCATCTTGAGCCTAGCCAGCATAATAGTGGGACGTAAAACTTAAAGATTTCATTTCGAACAACACTCCCAGAAACCTACTGTTATACTATTCTCAAACCACCCTTTCGTACAGTTCTCCCTATTCGAAAAAAAAAATGTAAATAGCAGTGTTCATACATAAATATGGAACTCAATTTCCCTGAATTTTGCAGGTTTTCCAGGTATTAATTTTGCAATTTCCAGGTCTAGTGGAAGAAACTAATAGTACGAGAACACATAAATTTTAAGAATACTATATTTATATATTTAAGAATGGCCACCCTTCTCCCCAATGAACGATTGCAATTAAATATTGAGTCACAAGAAAATAAATAATTAAAATAAATAAAATTTAAGTTGAAAAATATTAAGTTGAGAAGCCTACTAAGGGAATTATATAATACTTTTGTTCCATACTTGAATACATTCAAAATATACAAAAAAAATATTGGCTTGGGGAAGAAAAAAGGGCCCGCGAGATTTTAACTGATTCTTGTAGTACTCGACGACAGAAATAGATTACTGAAAGAATTTTCAAAATCGGCACAGGCAAACATGAAGAAAATCGCATTTTCAGGTACCGGTTCAAAATGAGAAGAAAAAAGGACCGCGAGATTTTAACTGATTCTTGTAGTACTCGACGAGAGAAATCGATTAGTGAAGGAATGTTCAAAATCGGCGCAGGCAAGCATGAAAAAAAAATCCCACTTTCATGTACCGGTTCAAAATGGGGAAGAAAAAAGGGCCCGCGAGATTTTAACTAATTCTTGTAGTACTCGACGACAGAAATAGATTACTGAAAGAATTTTCAAAATCGGCACAGGCAAACATGAAGAAAATCGCATTTTCAGGTACCGGTTCAAAATGGGAAGAAAAAAGGGCCCGCGAGATTTTAACTGATTCTTGTAGTACTCGTCGAGAGAAATCGACTAGTGAAGGAATTTTCAAAATCGGCGCAGGCAAGCATGAAGAAAATTGCATTTTCATGTACCGGTTCAAAATGGGTAAGAAAAAAGGACCGCGAGATTTTAACTGATTCTTGTAGTACTCGACGAGAGAAATCGATTAGTGAAGGAATGTTCAAAATCGGCGCAGGCAAGCATGAAGAAAATCGCATTTTCATGTACCGGTTCAAAATGGGGAAGAAAAAAGGGCCCGCGAGATTTTAACTGATTCTTGTAGTACTCGAAGACAGAAATATATTACTGAAAGAATTTTCAAAATCGGCACAGGCAAACATGAAGAAAATCGCACTTTCAGGTACCGGTTCAAAATGGGAAGAAAAAAGGACCGCGAGATTTTAACTGATTCTTGTAGTACTCGTCGAGAGAAATCGACTAGTGAAGGAATTTTCAAAATCGGCGCAGGCAAGCATGAAAAAAAATCGCACTTTCATGTACCGGTTCGAAATGGGAAAGAATAAAGGGCCCGCGAGATTTTAACTGGTTCTTGTAGTACTCAACGGGAGAAATCGATTAGTGAAGGAATTTTCAAAATCGGCGCAGGCAAACATGGAGTAAATGGCATTTTCATGTACCGGTTCAAAATGGGGAAGGAACAAGGTCCCGCGAGTTTGAACCGCTACGATGTATGTTCACGAATGTGCCCGTCTTCTCAAATTTAGTTAATTACTGTGACACTGAAACATGTGACACAGAGTCACATTGTGGATGACTCTGCAATCGGCAACCACTGCACATATACTCCTCCCGCCCCACAGTTTGATTATTTCGATCCATTCCTCACGTGCTAACGGCATGGTTCAACATCTGCAAGAAAGAGGTAAATGTAACGTTCAATTGGCAATAGCTTTTCACCAAATTAAGCTGCATGAAATCTGATTGCATATTTGACATACTGAGAAAATTCTAGCCCGTGGCCATATGTATCACATATCCCACCAGTTCATAAAAATTTTGAACACAAAATTACGGTCGTCCGTGTGACGTACTCCCAAAAGGCCTAATGTGTATCACCCACCTCACATTCAATGAAACCACATCCGTGTAGAATTAAGAAAGGAACCTCTTATGATGTATACAGGATGTCTCAAACGTTCCCTGACATAGGGTAACTCTGTTATTATCAGAGTTACGACAAAATGTAAGAGGAAAAACATCTCGAAATATGACGTTTTCAATCTAAAGTGAACACTTTTTTAAAAAATCGGACAAGATGAATGTGCTGTATACTCTTTATGCACCCAATTTTAAATGAAAATGCAACGTTGTCATTTACCTGGACCACGACATAAGTGAATGAAGTTACTGTTTGAAACGGGGGCTGGCCATCGACATGTTAGCGTAAAAGACAGTAACTTCACTCACTTCTGTTGTGGGTCCAGGTAAATGGCAACGTTGCATTTTCATTTCACATTGGGCGCATAGAGAGTGTACAGCGCAAACGGGTCATCCGATTTTAAAAATTCCTTCACTTTAGATTGAAAACATCATAATTGGATATGCTTTTCCCTCCTACATTCTGTTGTAACTCTGATAATAACAGAGTTACCCTATGTCAGGGGACTTTTGAGACACCCTGTATACCTTATTTAATGTATGTTTGATGTCACTATAACTGTAGTATAATTTAGTTTGTTTAAATTTACAATTTAATACAAGTAGATTCGGATTTACATGCGTAGGATTTTGTATGCATCTAACTAATGAATTCTTTTATTTTTATGCTTAACTTAGTGACTTGGCTTTGGACTGCAACTGATTATTGTAACCCATTATTGCTTGAGAAGAAACAAGATATCCGAATCTTCATTTGGAGAAATCAAAGGTCTATTGGAAAGCTGGGGATTACAATCATTAATTTCTACATTTCAAGGTGCGTAGTAAATTATATATTGTGTTTATTGTTAAATTACTATTATTGGGTTTAGAATCAATGAAGCACTTCATGATATTTTATGGGGATCAAGATGGGTGCCGGATAGATAAGTATTTGAGCGTCAGGCTCTTATTTCTTTTCAATTTAATATTTAATCAATGATTATTTTTCTCCCTCATTATTCCACCAAATCGTATTCCAAGATCATATATCCATTTTTGTTCGATATATCCATATTTTTGATCTCTTTCATATTTCTATATTTTCGATTTTTGATATTGTTTATATTTCGATATTGCTGTATTTTTCGATATTTCGAACAAGTTTCGATAGTTTGTCGACATCGATTATCTATATCTAAATTCGGATATCCCAAAGCCCTATCGAGCACCCTCCGAAATGAAGTTTTTGGCTATGGACCTGATTAGGGATGCGCACGAGACAAGACGAGACAATTTTTGTTACGAAATTCGAGACAAGATAGAGCTTTTCCAATAGAAACGGATCCAGTTTTCGAGACGAGACAACTTTCGCGGCACCTTTTCGAGAGGAGACAACCTCAAATCTTTTCTCTTGCGCATCCCTAGACTTGATCATGAGTTATCAAAAAAAAAAAAATGTTAATGAGAAATAACATGTAAATACAATATAGGTAGCTAAAACATTTTTGTTTTCATTCTTCAGTAATGCATTGTTATTAATCTCAGGGGGGGCGGTGGCTCAGTGGTAGAGCGTTCACCTCCGGTGCTTGGGGTCCCTGGTTCGATCCCAACTCGCGCCGTGTGGACTTTGTGGTGGACAAACACCTTGCTCGTGGGTTTTCTCGGGGTTCTCCCGTTTCCTCCCACTTTGTTCATTCCACCATTTCACTCATTTCTCATTATCACCGTCTCCTTATCCTAACCGGCATAACCGTGGGACGTTAAACTTAAAGATTTCATTTTTTATTAATCTCAGCATTTTATATTGTATTCTTAAGCTTAAGGTGATGTATAATTAAATTTTGAATTCAGTTAACTTATTTTGTTTCTCAGATTGTTTTTAAAATGTATGTACAATTGTTTATGTTCATTCTCGAGAGTTTAAAGTGACGTATAGTTATTAAACATGTATTTAATATTGTACTCTTAACGTGGAAGTGATATACAGTTAACTTTTGTATTCAGTTAACATTTTTCTTTCTGAAATTGCTTTAAAAAGTATGTAAAAACGTTTTTATTTTCTTTCTTGAGTGCTAAAAGTGATGCAAAGTTATTAAGCTTACTACTTTATATTGTATTCTCAACCCTAAACTGATACACAGTGCGTTTTTGAATAAATTGTCAAGTTATTTGAGTGATGAACACTGGTAGAAAATCCTGACTACTACTGGAACATTTTGATTTTAAGGTGACGACTACTGGTGCAAGGATTTTAAAATATTGTTTTTCCTTCAAGGGCTACTCCTTTTTGAATTCTGACTACATGGTCACTATAGGAAGGATCAGTGAGTCTTTCCAACTATGGTACAGCTCCGACAGATTCACGATGCTCAGAGAAGAGACAAAATAGTATGTTTTCAAACTTAAAGTGAGAACCACTGGCGTTTTTACCTTGCTATGCAAAAGTAAGTGAGTACTCCAATGGGGTTCCAATGCGGTACCTAATTTCTGCATTTTAGATATATGGAAATACATGTCTCTAAAATGTAAAGAACTGATTTTTTTAGGGGGGGGAATAAACTATAGGTATGTGGGGCTTGCATACTTGATGCTACAATTCGGAAATTGAATTAAAATATGACTAACGGCTATCAAGATGTTGTCAAATAAAGGGAGGACCAACACAGTTAAGGGGTTTTCGTGTTAGATGCTAAAATTTCCGAAATCGGTCATGGAAAGTTAATAAACACCAGTAGCAATTTCATCTTAAAGTAATTAGATATCTTCATGGGGTGTTAGAACATCATGGAGTCTACCAAAATTAAATTTTAAAAGCTTTTGAAAATATAATCTGACATTTGTAAACAGTATTTGAAATATGTATTTACCCAAAACTTCCAGCTAGTACATCTAACATCTGGAGAAACACTGTGAAATAAAAGCTTGAAATTTCGGAAACAATTATTGGTCGCAACAAAATTAAATAAGATGGTACTTCTATGGGTTAAATCAGTACCTCAGTACAATTTCGATCGAAAGATTAGTTCAGTCCTAGGTTTTCTTCAGGCAATTCCAAGGGTTCATCGAGCTGTGCAAAAGAATGAAAATTCGCTGTCAATATCTAAGATAGTAAATAAGATATAAGGAATTATATATTTTATGACGTGAAAATAGAGATCTTTATGGATTTGTACTTTTGGGTCTTTCCTAAAAGAAAAAAATTCAGAAAACTACTGTATATACCTTAATAGACAATTCAGTGGGCGGGGACATAGTAGCTTAGTGGTAGGGTATTTAACTAATCTTTTTTTTTTTTTTTTTGCAGAAACTATTGGAGTATTCACTTAACCCTTAGAAATACGATCATACTTAACTCCCTATTTAATTTTAAAATTAAATAAAAGGAAATATTTCAGTGTAGCGACCCACGATTATGCATTTTAGTCTCAGGGAGATTATGATTAAAGCAAGTGAATGTTGTTGACAGAATTGATGGAATGCAAAGGTGGGAGGAGAGTACCCCGAGAAAACCCACGAATACGATGTCCACTACAAACTGACTTGGCCGTGGATCGAACCAAGAACCCAATACACCAGAGGTAAGCACTCTACCACTAAGCCACTGTGCCCCCGCCCATTTAATTGTCTATTAAGGTATATACGGTTGTTTTCTGAAATTTCTTCTTCTTACAGCAAATACTCAAAAGTACAAATCCATGTGGGTCTCTATTTTTACGACGTCATAAAATACATAATTCCTTATATCTCGCTTGCTATATTAGATATTGACAAAAAATGTTCACTTTATTTCAGAGCCCGATGAACGCTTGGAATTGTCCAAAGAAAATTTAGAGCTGAATTAATCTTTCGATCGAAATTGTACTGACGAGTCTGAGGTTCTCACTTAACCCATATAAGTACCATCTTATTTAACTTTTGTTCGGATCAATAATTGTTTTCTGAAATTTCAAGATCTAATACGCTTTTATTGTATGTTGTCTTTCTAGCTGCTAGATGTACTAGCTGGAAGTTTTAGGTAAATACATATTTCTAATACTCTTTACAAATGTCAAAATATATTTTACAAAACTTTTAAAATTTAATCTTGGTAGACCCCATGATGTTCTTAAACTCCATGGAAATACCTAATTATTTTAAGATGAAATTGCTACTGATGCTTATTAACTTTACATGACCGGTTTCGGAAATTTTACCACCTAACACGAAAACCCCATAACTATATGGATCCTCCCTTTATTTGACAATATCTTGATAGTCATATTTTAATTAATTTTCTAAATTGTACTGTCTAATATGCAAGCTCCACGTACCTATGGTGTCGCTTTTTATTTCACCATATTTCGGTAACTGTTAGGCGTACCGACTTGCGGTTTCGGTAAACACACACCTCTAACGTTCTTTAAAACGTTATTAAGACATATTTTAGAATATTTAGAAATGAGAGTTCTGGGAATATCATGGTACCCGAAAACACCCATCAGGGCGTGTGTATAGTGTATTTAATTGAAACTACTTTTGAGGTTGTTGTAAGCCCTCGTAATTACGTTTCCGAAACTGCACCATCTAGTACGCAAACTCCACAGTTCTGTAGTGTCGCTCTTTATTTTCCCATATCTCGATATCCATAAGGCTTACCGAGTTGAGGTTTTCGGTAAACAGATGTCAGTTCCTTACATTTTAGAGACATATATTTTCATATATCTAAAAAATACAGACATTAGGTACCCCATGGTAGCCCGAACACCATTGAGGTACCCACTTACTTTTGAATGGTAATACATTTTGAGTTGTTGTTCAGCATCAATAAACACTTCATAGTTTTTCTACGTGCAACCCAAAAGTCCATACCTGACCGAACAGATTTTGTCCATTTAATCTCAAAAATGTTAAGATACTTTGTATTGTTAAGTACAACCAAATTAAGCACACTGAATATAACATTTTAAATATTTTCTGATTTTTGTTGCAGGTATTTCGTGCATCAAACCAGGATTCTGCTTGAAAGACAGTCAAAAGAAGCAGTGTAGGTTGTGGCTAAAAGTACGCCCTTTCTGAAGACAGACTCAGTTGTACTTACATTATTTTGTACGAATATATAACCCTAATAAAGATACTGTACTACAAATTATTTCTTTCTTCCATAAATTATAATAAAATATTATCTCTGTTTAAAGAAAATGATTGTTAATGTTAAGTCATTTTAATTCTTTTTCTCTGTAATAAGAACATTATCCCTAGCAATATTTTTTATCTTTGTGCTATTGCGATTGGATGAAGTAAAATTCTATACGAAGCACTATTATTTCAGACATGCATTATTAACTAATGTATTGTTCTGTATGTAAGACAATGTGTATACTGAACATGTCTAGCGAAGGTGTTGTTTTAATACAGAATCTATAACTCAGCTTTTCAGTAGTCAACTTTATTGGGAATCCGAAGAAAGAAGTTAAAAAAAAAAAAAAGTTGGACTTACCAGCGTGTGTGTGTTCGAATTCTGGACTAATCCAAATTATCCAGAGAAATCATTATATATTTCTTTGTTGCTATTTCAGATGTATCCTTTATCCAAGTCGTATGAAACGGAGACTTCATACATCGCTATACTTTGTATGAACTATGTTCCGTATTTACTTAATCACTTTGTAACTTTCTCTAGTGTTGACAAGGCCGCAGGTGTCAATCGAATAGTTTAGTGTTTCACTCATGTCACCTTGTGACTAAGGTACGTCCTGTCGGTATATATATGGTACTGGGTTCAATTAGCGATAAAATACATTTTTAGCGTTAAACAAATGCAAAAATCTACACGAAATGAGATACCGTGATCTCTGACTTACGGATAACACCAAGCAACTAATGGTACTGAGTGTGATTGAGTTTACTAATTACTATTTGGGTAAAATCAGTGTTCCTTTATCTATAGTTCTTTTCGTGCTTTGAATTGCAAAGTTTGAAATAACCGTTTTAAATTATTGTGTATATATATCTTCCGAGTAATTCTGAGAATCATTGCTCTTTCTTTAAGCAATGTATGAGACTGTTAAATTGCTCTTTCCTTAAAATGTTGCACTAAGAAGGATGCATCCAGGAAAGTCCAAATTTGCAGAATGTCTATAGCAGGGAAGAATAAATATGTTTAGTCGATGGCTGCACAACGCCTCCGCTGTCACCACGTTGTCACACAGCGAATACAGCGAACGTTTAAGAGTATTCTGCACTTACTATTAGGTATCGGCCTGGGAACTTTGGCGCATCTACCCAGTCTCCTTCTTGGTGTTTCATTTTTAATGGCGAGTACTGAGTAGGAATAATATTGTAAGCGAATGCGTTTCCGGCTGACACCACACTTTTAATTATTGCGACATTTAAAAAAAAAAAAAAAAAAAAACCTGTTAATTAAAATGTACAGAGAAGTTATTTCTGGAAAATTCTATTCAGGCCTCTTGTGGTAACAACTGCACTTTAGTAGAAGATACTATTAAGGAAAAGAATGAGGTAAAATAATCTTTATATCGTACAAGCAATGGATGATAACAGCTTAATAAATGATTGTACGTAAATCTTGTTTGAGTTTGAATATAGGATTGTATAAGGCTGTGCATTTTGCATTATTATTGAGGTGCTGCAACTAACTAACTGCAAACCATATGATAAATTCTTACAGTAATATATCACATATTGATTTACTCTGTATGGAAACGAAAATAGTTTAATATATGGTTAACCTCCTTTGTGCCAGGGGCGGATCCAGAGGGGGGCGATCGGGGCGATCGCCCCCCCCCCCACAAGAGGAAACTTTCTTATTTTATATATAAATAAACCCATCCATAACAAGTTTGGAGCTCTTAAAAGTAGCAGTATTACCGCCGACCGCCCCCCCCCCAGAAGTCCGTCCTGGATCCGCCCCTGCTTTGTGCCCATAATTTTAAAATTAACGCTTGTGTCACTTTTCAACACTTGACTTTGCAGTAGCTTTCCAACGAATTAGCAGGAAGCCCAAACTTATAGGACACCCTGCAGGTAAATACATTTCTTTGGACAGTTTCACTGCTCCAAACTAAGATTTGAAAAGTGTAGTATTGTTAATTTTATTATTATTGGCACAAAGGAGATCAACCATATTTTAAGCTATTTTTGTTTTCATACAGAGTAAAACAATATTTGACAACATTACAGTAAGAATGTATCATGCACTTTGCAGTATGTTGCAGCACTTTAATAATGGTGCACTATACGTACACTCTAGATCCTGCATATGTCCGATCCATACATTACAAGAAGGCAATACGTATTCGATACAGGTAAAATCTGTATATTTCATATGGACAACCTATTAGCTATATACATCCAATCTATACATTACATATGGCCAACCTGTACGCGACATACGTATAATCTATATGCTGCATGCAGACAGTCTGTAAGCTACATATATGCACTCTGTATGGTGCATACGGATATTCTGTATGCTGTATCTGGACAAGCTGTGTGCGACATAAGGAAAATCTGTATAATACATACGTACAATACGTATACTGTATCTAGTCGTACGTATGGGGCACAAGTACAATATAGATGCTGTCTCGGGGTTGAACGCAAGAAACATACGTACAGAACGTATATTGCATACTTCTTGAAATCATGCTCCGTCCTGATAGTCAGTGTATGTCGTCATTATTAACCCACATGCTACATACGACCCTGACGTCACAAAGCTAGATATTACCTCCGTATATACTTGTTACTGCAGATAACGTCACACGAATGACGTCATTGCACTTGTGCAGACAGTACGTATAATACATACTTTTTCAGCTATACGTTTGCTGCAGGATGTTATATACGGTTGTACGTTAAGTCCAGAAACTACAGGAATTACGAATGTAACCTACGTTTTTAAGTATGCCACCTACATTTTTTTTTCTCAGTGTAGGCATTTTGACATATTTTGGGAGAGTAATTTTGTGGTTCGTTGGCATTTCATCGCGTCTCTGCTGCTGGTAGTAAAGTTTTCAAAATGGAACTTGGGCCACCACGGATCGTCGCTGCGGGGCCACCAATTTATGGCGAGAGGTCAATAGTTGACCATCTGTAGTCCACCGACGCTTACAGCTTAGAGTAATGAACGATGTCTTTGCCTTGTAGAGTTCATGACTACCGACGTCGGCAGTCAACTAGCTTTTAGTATTCCTTTACTAACCATCTATTGTTCATGTTTGTACACGGTGTTGTCATAATAATAATAATAATAATAATAATAATAATTATTATTATTATTATTATTATTATCATTATTATTATTACTATTTGTAGTAATAGTAGTATAATTGATGATAGAATAATTATTGTCTATGTATTGTCCAGGTAGGACTACACACAGGATTTTGCTCGTTTTGGTTCGACCTGACTCTAATCCGAGACCAGTTAGAAGATATTTTTCGCGCCGCGTCCAAGAGTAGACCTCAAAGATGTCTGTTTCGAGTCGAGTCGAGTTTCAAAGAAAAGTCGTTCGTGCCCATCCCTACTAATGAGAGCTTAATCGGAGTTAAGCGAAATTGAAAGTCTCACTATTTATCTAAGCGACCCCGAAAACTATGAATCTAATATCGATCATTTTCTACCAATCTTTTATATGTATCCCCCTCCCATTCACCATAGGTAACCCGACAGCACTCTTTTCGAAACTATAAGAAATATGGTTAAAATTACTCTAGGCCAGTGGTTCTCAATCTAATTCCTATCACGATCCCCTTTTATCACACGCTCTTGCCAGCGACCCTTTTATAATTTGTTTTATAATAAGCTTGTGTGGGAATTTTAACATACCTATTTCTATAATAGTAGAATCCATTTTTTTTGTTTATAGTGAACAGTGCCATGGAAAATCAGCGCCCGGGGCGAGAGTATAGTACGATGTCACCGTATATATGAGTGACGTCGACAGACTAGCTACGAAGCACCACCATGGTTGGCACGAAGCTCAATAACATTTTCAAAATAAACCCTACCTTTCCTTAATTTTGAGCACATTTTATTACGTTTTTCCTTCTATTTTACACATTTGCACATGCACTTTCCTAACATGAGTAACACACTTCCTCCGAAATGTGTGGCCCCTTTTTTCGGCGCCCGGCACTGACAGTGGATACAGTAACTGTAATATCTATATTCCCAACGACAAAGGTGCTGGTTCAAGATGGATGTTAAACTCCTTCATTGAAGAGGCCATTAACGTATCCGATCTAAGCCCACAACTTCTTGACCAAATAATAGAATGATCATGCGACAAGTCTTTGCAACTGGTTTTTTGTAACGAAGACTTGGACAAGTTCTGCCTGATGAGGAGAGAAGAATATCCTGGTCTGGGGATTGCTGCTTTAAAAGTAATAATTCCATTTGCTATATCGTACTTGTGCGAAAGTGTGTTTTTTATGGTAAACATTAAAACAAAGATAAGAAATCGCTTATCAGTTGAAAATGGCTTGATAATGTTCGTCATGAAGATTGAACCGGACATTGCTGAACTAGTGAAATTACACCATGCTTAGGTGTCTCATTAGGTTTTAATTTTAATTGTATTTCAATGTGCAGGTTTTGTTGGATGTGTATTTTTCTAGTATTTCTATATACAGTTCTCATTAGTTTTATATCATACCTCTTTGATTTAAATTCATTTTTAAACAACTCTACTAACTAACTAACTCTATGGCCTATGGAACCCGGAGGTTCAATGCCGCGTTCATAAAAGCTCTACACTGACTTCTATCCTTAGCCAATTGGATCCAGTTTCTACTTTGTATTCGTATCTCAGCGAAATCCATCTTAATATTGTCCTCCCATCTGCGCCTAGGTCTTCCTAATGGTCGTTTTCCGATTGGTCTTCCAGTCAAGATTTTGAAAGCGTTTCTACTTTCTTCTATTCTAGCTACATGACCTGCCCACCTAAGCCTTCTAGACTTGACGACCCTAACAATGTTGGGTAAACCGTATAAACTATGTAGTTCCTCGTTATGAAGTTTCCGCCATTCCCCATTCCCGTTCCTCTTGGGTCCGAATATTCGTCTAAGGATCTTGTTCTCAAATACTTTCAGTCTATGTTCTTCCCTCAAAGTAAGCGACCATGTTTCGCAACCATACAGAACAACAGGCATGATTATCGTTTTGTATATTTTAAGCTTCAAATTTCTCGACAGAATTCGCGACGACAAGACTTTGAACCGGATAGTAACACGAATTCTACACCCTTTGAAAATGTTTAGTAGACTTATTTTTTATTGTTCTTTACAGTGTGTAAAAAAACAAAAGTATGCCTATCAGAACAAAATTAAAAATAATATTTAAAAATAATTTCTGGTATTAGATTCTAATTATATTTATCTCTTCCGTCTATCTTCGCGATCCCCTAGGAGCCGCGACTCCCAGGTTGAGAAACCCTGCCCTAGGCATACATGAGTTATGTTGGAACATACACACATACACTTTTATGTGTATAAATGCAAATAAGAGAGAGTTGAGAGAGAGCGATTAAGGAATTACTCTTCACTTTACTTTTGCGATTCGCGAATTTCTTACGTGACAGTTTGGGGCTAGCTAGTTTTTTGTCTTGGACCACGATCCGATTTTCGATATGCTCTACCTAAATGCTGTAATGCGAATATTGAGAAGTTATCTGCGATGAAAGTAGCTGCAAATAAATACATTACATAACTTATTTATTGCTATTACACGATTTTTTAAATTTGTTTTCAATATTCACACATAACACACCGACGTTCTGTCAATACCTCAGATGTTATATTTTAAAGATAAGAATTACTTATGTCGTGAAATGATATGAATATATATATTCAACTGATATATACAACTGATGATATGAATATATATATTCAACTGATATATACAACTGATATATTGTAATGTAACTATTTTTTTTTCATAATTTTCATGCATTGAGGAAAGTAGAATATCATAAAAGAATTTCACCTGAACGGGTATCGAACCCACGATTTAAACGCTCGGTGGTGTACCACTGAGCTAACATGACCACTTTTCGGAAGCTGCTTCTGAAATATAACTGAGCTCATACGTAATTGCTCTTTTCCGTATGGAAATCACAATGACGAAACGAGAGTGTGAAGACATAGTCTCGAAATATTGTATCATTAAGTATTTCAATGTTACTTTTTTCTACACTTAATACCATTTCAACATGTCTTATTATATTTAACAGAAGGAAAAACATATCTGTACATCGTTTCCCGATTACTAAGGTTGGCTTTGGAGGTTCGAACCAGCCGCTTTAGTTTACTGTTTTCCGAAGATACCCGAAGTTGGACTTCGAAAGAGTTTGTCTCAAAACAGCTATCATCATATCGCTCAATCTGTTTGGTATATGGTATATGTTTTTATACGTGTAAAGTGAGTATAACAATTCATTCTTTAAACAGCTTTTCGTATGTATTAACATTCCTTTATAAAAACTGTTTTTGATATTATTATTACGGCACACCATTTTCAGATTTCTTTCGCGAGTCGTTGACCAAGTCGTTCCCCCCCACAATAGGCGTGTCGTGCAAGTAACCAATCACACGTCAGGTACTAGCTTTTACCTACCTATTGCTTCCTTCTCACAGCTCAGAACATTGGTAACTATGGATAGACGTACAGCAGTAATTACTTTATGGGAGTTGGAAGGTTATTCTGCAACTGCAGCTAGCAGGCGAGTAGGTGTCCCGGCCTCTACAGGAAGGCGATGGATTCGGAAATATGGTGCTACAGGTCACACTGATAATTTGCGATCTCCTGGTCGTCCGCATGTGTCAACGGAAGCCCAAGATGCGAGATTAGTAAACGAAGCCCGGTTAGACCCACCAAGGACGTCTAGAGAGCTAAGGGAAATTTCTCTCTTTCCTGGTAGAAAGCATACAGCTCTGCGAAGGCTTCGTCATGCTGGGTTACGTGGCCGTGTTGCTGCCGTGAAGGAAAAACTCTCAGACGACCACAAAATTTACCGTCTCGCGTTTGCACAGGCGAATGTGGGTCTCAATTGGGAAAACGTAGTTTTCTCAGATGAATCCATATTCACAACATCAAAGGAGGGACGCCGTTTTGTGTATCGTCCGAGAGGCACCCGATATGACCATGGATATGTGGCTGCTTGCAATCGCAGTGGCCATGTATCTATTTTATGTTGGGATTGGATTTCCAGTCGCGGAGCAGGACAGCTTCATAGAATTGAAGGACATCTGGTCAATGCTCAGTACTTAGACATTATCAGTAATATCATGGTGCTATCTGTACGAGTATTTCAGCCTGATGGTGTAATTCAGTTCCAGCAATACCAGTCGCCAATACATACTTCCCGTGTGATTCAGGAATGGTTCCCAGGGCACCCTGAGATTGATTTAATCGACTGGCCGCTCGTGGAGCAGACCTCAATCTCATGGAAAATATGTGGGCAGAAGTGAAGCGTACTCTAAGGGAAAGTTGGCCTGAGGCAGATCCACCAAGAACTCAGGATGACCTGTGGCATCTTGTTTCCGAAGCATGGCTGGAGGTAGGGGAAGGAGATAGATTTGTCACCCATGTAATAGATTCCATGCCCAGAAGAATGGAGCGTGTAATAAATTCAGAAGGGTCTTGGACACAATATTAATGTCCCCGCCTTAACTCCCAAAAACAGCCCTTTTCAGGGCTACCTAAACGCTTCTGAAAATATTTCTAGAAGTAAACCACTCCTTGTATCCGATTTCTGTGCAATCCTACTAACAAAAGAATGATAATTAGCTGTAGGCTTTGAACTCAAGACCTCTTTATTGGCAAGTCCGTATCTTACCAGTGAGCTAACATGAACACGCAAACCCAACCTGAAGAAACACGACTTTCAATTTCTGGTATTCGATGACAATGATGCTCATATACTTGGCAAATGTTGTATTCAACTTGGGATATTCCGCAACACACACACACACACATAAACAAAGCGAAAGAGAGAGAGAGAGAGAGATGAATATACAAAAGC
This sequence comes from Thermobia domestica, assembly GCF_964235325.1. NCBI lineage: Eukaryota > Metazoa > Arthropoda > Insecta > Zygentoma > Lepismatidae > Thermobia > Thermobia domestica. The sequence goes on along the minus strand of NC_137462.1, from coordinate 255,277,763 downwards.
ATATTCAACGTATTCGAATGAGACTCTAAGTAACGACATTCCGTTCTAAAGAGAGTTTGTGTTTCTTCCCGTGACGTTAAGGGGATCGGGAAAAGTTATGTGTCTTGAAGAAGGATACGACTTTGGATACTCTGTTTATACACTTTCTATATCCGTAGGAATATATTGTATTTCACGAATGTAAATGACATGCTGTAATGAGAATAATGAGAAGTTACATCTGTATGACAAATAGATGCAAATAAATACACTACATAACTTATTTATTGCTATTGAACGAGTTTCTTAAGTTGTATTTACATCCTCATATATAATACCGACCTACTGTGAAAATTATCTCAGATGTTATATTTTAAACAAAATAATTACTATGTTCTGCAATGATTATGTTATATATACACAACTTATGTATTTTAATGTAATTATTTTATATAATTTTTCATGCATTGCGGAAAATATAATTTAATAAAAAGGACTAACCTAGACGGGATTCGAACTCTCAAACTTAAGATTTGAAAACCGACAGCTTACCAATGAGTTAACACAAGGACTTCTAGAATTATGCTTCTAGCGATGTATAACGGATCTCAAGATAATTATGACATTCATATCCATTACAAACGCTGTTTCTGTTCTACTTTGACTTTTATTTTAGTACTCAGGCGATAATTATGTTCCATTTCTTAACTTTGAGCATTCTTTTACATATGGAAAATTCTTTAACGTATTTAAATGTTCCATTACGTATGGAGAGCTAAATGACAAACAAGCATGTGCTGACATTTAAAAAAAAAGGTTTCGAAATATTGTATCATTAAGTATTTCAATCAATGTTGCTTTTTTAAACACTTGGTAACAAGTCTTATTATATTTAAAAGAAGAAAAACAAATCTGCAAACCTTTTCCCGATTGCAAAGGCTGGCTTGGAGGTTCGAACCTGGCTTACTTTTTCCCGAAGATACCCGAAGCTGGACTTAGAAAATTTTTGCCTCAAAACACCAATAAAGAATGCGCTCAACCTTTTTGAGACAAGGTGTACCTATGCATGTAATTTCGAAGACAGGTTATAGGGCACTGATCACCCAGATACACCACTTTATATATATCCAATGGAAAACTATTTGTTCGCAGAATGCAACAAAATTGACTCTATCACCTCTACCGGTAGCAGTTGTAATTCAGCTTCATTGTTTGGTTTTACCCGCAGCAAGAACATCGTGTTATCATTGTCGGCTATACATGGCATGCGGGTAGGGCACTTCACATTGCTTTAGTGGCTAGCCAGTGTTCTTGATGTACGCAGTCCCGAGTTCGATTTCCGGTTGAAGAGCTTAGAAAACAATTTCACAACCATTTATTTTCATTAATCATCTCTCGCCCTTACTCTAAAGCACAGAAATGTAGAAGTGAGATCACAAAGAAAGAAGGAGAAAATTTTATATGGCAGGAACTTCGGAGTAACATGTTCTTAGTTATATCAAATCATACTCAAATTGTAATTGGCTAAATAAATGTATATCAGTATGGCATATTTATTGTGGAAGAGCCGTAAAGGGGTAATGATTTATTTTATAACTATGTCTCGGTGGATCCGTGGTACACTCCGCATCAAAAAAATTGCGACAGGTATCGCCGTGCAGCTAGGCCACCCAATATACACCTTCTTATCCCATAATCGTGTCTGGTAAAAAAACATCCCCTCTCTCTCCTCCTTTCCTCTCTCCCATACTAAAATCAGCAAAAAAGATGAGTGCAATTCTTATTTCAAAATATGCATATATTATTATACACAAAATGAAACAATCAAGCGAGACGGAACAAGATTCATAAGATAATGTAGGGAGAGACTTAAACACACACAGAATGAACAGTTGAAAGCGATGTATGCTTGCCAGACAGACATACAGAAGTGCGATAGAGAGGGCGAAGAAGGCGAAGGCGAAGAAGAAAAACTGAACACAGATAAAAATATGGAATTTAAAAGTATTTAAAAAAGAACTTAAGATTATAAAGTTCCGTTTCTAGAAATTCAACAGGAATATAGAAGTAACGTTTGGATTATATATTTCTTCAGGACTATTCGAATACATTGAAGATTCAGGAAACAATCATTAAGTCACTTTCTAAATGAATACCAAACTTGGAGGTCAGATTAAATACTCAATTTCCTGTGAAATTGTAGAGCTCGGAAACACATATAGAATAATGTCAGCTGTTTAACACACTTGCTTGGTTCACGTCTTTCAATTCGGTGGTGTTCATTGAACGTACTAATACGAAATACATGATAATAAACAGAGTAATGCCTCCATTCCGGACTATTAATACAAACTGAAGGAACATTAAAAAGGAAAAGAAGAAGGAAACAAAGAAAAGGATAAATGAATGAGTGCTATTTTAGTGCTACATTTCTATTTGAGAGAGTCAATATTAGCAGTCCAAACTGTATCATAATGAAAAGTTACAAATGTTCAAAACAAAAATGGGATGTTCTTTATAAACATAACAGACCTTGCATGTTTCACATTGAAAACGAAAATAAAATACATTGAATTATAGAATGAAAACTAACTTTGTGTGAAACTAATATAAATAAAATTTTCTCTTGAATCCGCAGAAAAGGGGTCATTTTCTAGTTATCTCTGAAGATTTATCTGTTCTGAACATCCACTCTCGATTTCACCTATTGTGAATATAACGTTCTAATTCGAACAGATAGAATGAACGCGCCAGAGCTTAAGTGGGCCATTGCATCAGTTTGGTGATGGTTATTTATGGACCGACACTGCGTCCAAGTTTCGAACCCGTACTGACCCGGTGATTCGATTGAGACACGGTAACCTGGAGAACAAAGAACAGATTTACAAGAGAGAGAAGCAATAAGAGAGAGAGAGAGAGAGAGAAGTAATGAATAGGAGACGAAGATAAAAATGACTAGAGACAGAGAGAAAGAGGAATTCATAAATAAAAACTACTTATCATTATAATGTATGACAAAGAACGCATACACCCTTTACCCATATTCTCATAAGTGATGCTTTCTAATTTCTCCAACGGCAGATGAAACTCTGTTTGTAGCCATTATTTTATGAGAAAAAGATTTTACTTGATGGAGAATCGAACCGGGCTTTTCCAGTTGCAAGTCCAGCACGCTACCACTACTCCACAGATCACTGTACCCAATAGATGTTTAACAAATGGTGTAGTGTTTCTTTCTAAGACCAATAATATGAAAAATGGATACTTCAGATCATTGAATAGGTTCGATCCGTTTTGGTAATTCCTGAAAATGTTGTTTGCCCATCCCCAACCAATATTCGTAAATTGTCTCCATATTGATACAGGTGTGTGCTTCCACCTTCTTAGCGATTCCTCATTTAGTATGAAAAGTCAATCTTCGATTCCTCACGATCGCTTTGTGAAATAACAAAGGTTTGCCAGAAGAAGATGTGAACCAATGTTGCCTACCTGCACTAATCATGAGTCCCACACGTTACCCCTACACTATCTTGGCAGCTCAAACCATAAGCCAAATATTACTAAGTTCAGCCATGATGATTGGAACGAACTAGTTTCTTTCTGTAATGCTATTTACATCACAGTAGACGCCGAAATTCAGTTATTCGATGACCTGGAGACAAGGTAGTGCCCACTAATAAACTAAATACCATATGATCCAGGAATCCAGGAAAAATTTCAGAAATAATAAGTTATGCAATAATTTCCCAGTGCACATTCAAAAGTACGTTCATACTACTACTACTACTACTACTACTACTACTACTACTAATAATAATAATAATAATAATAATAATAATAATAATAATAATAATAATAATAAGACATTTTAACTTTCATTGCATAAGTTGTCACCTCAAGGAACAATAATATTAATATGCTCCTATATTTTCGTCGCCAGGCACAAGCACGCCGCACAGCGTCCATTAGGCTCCTGTCTCATTTCCTTTTCCGTTTCTATAAAAGCCACACAACGGGGTTTATCCACCATAAAATTATATGGCATGAGGAGGGATCTATCTTATGTATACATAAAAGTCGGGAACAGTACTACAAGTATTATTGTCGAATAAGCTTGCGCACAGCGTTACACAAAATATTTACTTACGCCTTGCTGCACGTGGACACGGGTTTTAGTCCGTTGAGGACCATTGACTGCAGTAGTTCTTAGCGCATTTTACCCCTAATTGCAAGCCCCGTCGTAAGGAGACCAGGTGTTCATTTTAGTCTTTAGTAGCAATTCTTTAGAACTGGTTATGGTGTTTGTTTTGGTGTATTGTTTTCACTCTTTTCTTTGTTTTAAAAATATATCGAAATAAATGTCTTCATAATTCCTCTTATTTGGAATGTAAAGACGAAAATTTGAATGTTCCGACATAGCTGCAAGAAATAAAGCAGTGGCAGCATTGGGTTTCGAATCCATACTCATGGACACCAAAAATACAACAAGCAAGTGCCTGAAACCCCGTGACCATGATTGTTATTCTAAGGAAGACTCAATTTATTCAAGTTGTGTACCGCCCAATTATAGCAAGCTTATGCGGATTATTTTCGTTCCGTATTCTAGAGAAGGGGTAAATGTGGAGATCAGTTTGATGCTAGGGGACTTCAGTTAGTAAGCTTGTTCTTCAGAAAATATAGGAGAAGGTACACTTTCGCGGAACAGAGACATATGAGGTCAAATCCAATCCTAAGGTACTTTTTGAGTAGGAATCAATACAATGCGCCTGCGTTGTTTTCACAACGTCACAAGCGACTGCATATTATCGTTAGCTGATACTATGCATTGTGGTGTGCTGGAACTCTGAAGGCACGGCGCGTCATTACCACAGTGCTGTTAAACAGGGTGCTATAGCTCTCATTCAACATGCAACGTGAATGTTACTGTTGCAGGTCTGGAATATGGCGTCGATCGTGCTACTGCGTACAGATGGTGGAAACGTCATCAAGAAAGTGGAAATGTAGCCCGAAAACCTGCATCTGGCCAGCCCCGAGTTTATTCTGCGGTTCAGGTTCTCTCTCTAACTGAAGAATGCCGTCAGCATCCTTTCATGTCTGCCCGACAACTAAAAGAGGCATTTTGATTTCCAGGTGATGTAAACACCGTTGGGCGCCGCCTCAGAAATGTAAATCTGAGGTCGTTCCGGGCTGGAAGGGGAGATCAACTGTCAGATAGCCACATGGTCGATCGACGGGCGTTTGCTGAAGAAAATATCGGTCCTATGTGGGACAGTTTGTCTGTACAGACGAGAAGGTTTTTTTCTACTGCAAATGATGGTCCTCGGCGTGTCTATCGTCCACCTGGAACACGATATGAACCACGATACATGACCCGTTCACGTCGAATGGGACATGTTACCATTCATTGTTGAGGCTGGATATGTAAAGATAGCGATGGTGGTGGTATCTACCGCATTTATGTTCAACTTAACGGTCATAAATATTTGGAAATACTGGAGGATGCGCTTCCTGAGATACGAGCTCGATTAGCTGACGAAATCGTATGTTTACAACAGGATCATAGCTCTGTTCGCGATTCCAATCTTGTTCAGGCATATCTCCAACGGGAACCGCATATCGATCTAGTCGATTGGGTACCTCTGGCAGCGGATTTGAATCCAATAGGAAACATTTGGAGTGCCGTTGTAAGAGAACTTCAAGAAAGTTGACCGCAGAATCCACCACGCACTGGAGATGAATTATGGGAGATGGTTCAACATACATGGAAGGACTGTACACGGTGAAACTATATTGTTCGCCTGGTTGATTCCATCCCAAACCGACTGCAAGCAGTTATACAAGTTAATGGCGATTACACTCGCTATTAAATAAACATACCTCCCAACAATTCACCTATAACAACTACCTAATTCATCTAGCGCATTTGAATATTGTTTTTGGTAAAACATGGTCTTGGCCTGTAATGTATCTAACTCCATGTATATTGCTCCTAAACACCTATTTCAATGTTCTCATTAGTCGAGTGAAAAAACAAAAATAACAAATAAAAAAATAGAAAACAAATTAAAAATAATTAAAATAAAAAACAAAAAATAATAAAAATAAAAAAACAAAAATTAATAAAAAATAAAATACTGCATTGTACAGGTTCTGGGGAGCCTTCTTTATGGTTGTGTATTTAAAGTTCCCGCAAATGATGATTTGTCATGATTACAATACAAATTTATAACGTTACAATTTGCGTTGCGTTCAATTTATCATAATGCACAAAGTATATTAAAAATTGTATTTGAGGTTTAACTTTTCTATTTTTTATTGAGCTCGCTTCGTTCAGGCTGGTTTACGTTAATATAAAAGACAATGAATGATCTCACCTTAATGTGAAAATACTAACGCTAAATTGGATTTGTTAATACCAGAGACAAAATATATTCATTGCATTATTCGACATGACAGAAAGTACATCTTGTTTATAAAGCTTGGCCGCACTCTTTATTGCTTTCAACTTAAGGTTTCTTCGGAAAAATGTAAACCAGGTTCGAACCTCTTTGCCAACCTTTGCAATGGGGAAAAATTTTGCAGATGTGTTTTTTTCTTTCAAAAATATAATAAGACTTGTTACCAAATGTACATAAAAAATAACATTGATTGAAATGCGTAATGAAAAAATATTTCGAAACCTTGTATTAATGTCACATCATGCTTTTTTGCCATTTAGCTCTCCATACGTCTAGTCTCTCTGTCTAATCCCTTTGTGTCTAGTGTCGGTCAATAACCAACCCACATCACCCAACTGATGCAATGGCCCACTTAAGCTCTGGCGCGTTCATTCAATCTGTTCGAATTAGAACGTTATATTCACAATAGGTGAAATCGAGAGTGGATGTTCAGAACAGATAAATCTTCAGAGATAACTAGAAAATGACCCCTTTTCTGCGGATTCAAGAGAAAATTTTATTTATATTAGTTTCACACAAAGTTAGTTTTCATTCTATAATTCAATGTATTTTATTTTCGTTTTCAATGTGAAACATGCAAGGTCTGTTATGTTTATAAAGAACATCCCATTTTTGTTTTGAACATTTGTAACTTTTCATTATGATACAGTTTGGACTGCTAATATTGACTCTCTCAAATAGAAATGTAGCAGTAACATAGCACTCATTAATTTATCCTTTTCTTTGTTTCCTTCTTCTTTTCCTTTTTAATGTTCCTTCAGTTTGTATTAATAGTCCGGAATGGAGGTATTACTGGGTTTATTATCATGTATTTCGTATCAGTACGTTCAATGAACACCGCCAAATTTCTTAACGAAACACGTGAAACAAAGCACGTGTGTTAGACTACTGACATTAATCTATATGTGTTTCAGAGCTTTAAAATTTCACAGGAAATTGAGTATTTAATCTGACCTCCAAGTTTGGTATTCATTTAGAAAGTGACTTAATGATTGTTTCCTGTATCTTCTATGTATTCGAATAGACCTGAAGAAATATATAATCCAAACGTTACTTCTACATTAGTGTTGGATTTCTAGAAAAAGAACTTTATAATCTTAAGTTCTTTTTTAAATACTTTTAAATTCCATATTTTTATCTGTGTTCAGTTTTTCTTCTTCGCCTTCTTCTTCTTCTCTCCCATCTCTATGGCACTTCTGTATGTCTGACTGGCAAGCATACATCGCTTTCAACTGTTCATTGTGTGTGTGTTTAAGTCTCTCCCTACATTATCTTATGAATCTTGTTTCGTCTCGCTTGATTGTTTGCTCAGTAGTAGAGCGTTCATCTCTGGTGAAAGGGGTCCCGGGTTGAAACCCTGCTCCCGCCAAGTGAACTTTGTGGTGGACAAACACCGTGTGCGTGGGTTTTCTCGGGGTTCTCCCGTTTCCTCCCACTTTCTTCATTCCACCATTTCATTCATCTGTCATCATCACCGTCTCCTTTAGCCTAACCGGCATAAGCGTGGGACGTAAAACTCAGAAATTTCATTTTATTTTCATTTTTTCGCTTGATTGTTTCATTTTGTGTATAAATAATATATGTATATTTTGAAATAAGAATTGCAGTCATCTTTTTTGCTGATTTTAGTATGGGAGAGAGGAAAGGAGGGGAGAGGGAGGATGTCTTTACCAGACTCGATTATGGGATAAGAAGGTGTATAGTGGGTGGCCTAGCTGCACGGCGTTAGCTGTCATAATTTTTTTTTATGCGGAATGTACAACTCAAATTCTGGTAGCTCGTTTACAGCTAGCAACAAGGGATTATGTGGTGACGAAATAAAACACATAAGTGACGTGGCTTTTTTCGGAATTCCACCCTTTCCTCTGACTTTCTAGCCTAATAAGTAGAGCTTTGTGTTCTTTGTATACAACGTGATTGATGACGTCATGGTGGTAACCCCAAAAATTCGCAAGATTTTGACTAGAGAGACATGGATGTTATAACACACAAAATTATTTTTGCCGTTTGGTTATAACTTTACTTTCGATGAGTCCTATCCTAATAATACTCTAGACTATTATATACAGCCAACGAAATACCTACCTGCCTTCTATTTTTCACTAATAAATCACATTTAAAGTATGAAACGTTTGTCACTTCTCCACAAAACTCCCTGCAGACGTACACATTTTTCACAGCTTCAACGTCATGATTCCGCGGGTGCAAAGAACGCTTCTTGAGTAGAGTATGGTTTGATCACTGGAAAATCACCGATCCAATAGCGGTACGGGTATTGATGTGAGACATCGGGAAACAGTGTCTTTTACAATTGGAAATTACCAAAAATCGCTAGCAGCCAGGTTAGATGAGCAAAGGGCATGATATATCACTTCGAAGTTGATATGAAGAAACTGCTGCGCCACCATAACTCGCGCATACATGATCTATTATTTTATTATTATTATTATTATTATTATTATTATTATTATTATTATTATTATTATTATTATTATTATTATTATTGGAGGCGGTAAAAGTCTGCGCTTTCATTGAGCAGAGTGTCACTTCGTTTCAGGTTTGAAAAGCGGCATCCATGTCATATCTATTGACACAAACGATGAAAAGAAAGTATTCATTCCGTCATCATTCGTCAATATTGCCTCACAACAATCAACGCGCGGTCTTGTGGTCGTTCGTCAGACATTCGTGGGGGACACTTTTCACATTTTCTGGTCTTTATGCAGGATTGTGTGTACAGTTCCAGCCAAACGCCAATTTTGGAGTCTATGTGTTTTACACTCATTCGGCGATCCTCCAAATCTATATTCTCCACTCGCTCGATCATGTCATCAGACCGGCTTGTGCGAGGTCGAGATTGTCTTGGTTTGATGTCATACGAAGCTCTGCTTTCTTTGAATTGTTGTATTTACGAACGCACATTAGACGTATTCATGACACCATCTTCCCATGTATCAATCAATTGGCGATGAATTTTAAGAGGTGTCACACCAGGCAAATGGAGAAAACAAATTATAACACGATGTAATGAAAACGTTACCATTTCAGGAGTATTGCAAGTTTTAAAAGCAGTCATCACTCCTACCACTGACTGTAGAGTCCTGTGTTCCATACGGTGTTACCATCTTTCTCACGTATTGGCAAGGAGCCTCGGCCGGAAATCGAACCCGGGTCTCCCACGCCAAAGGCGCGTACGCTAACCGCTTAGCCACGGAGGAGCTCGCGAAAATGTTTTATTGTTGTTACACAAAGAATATAAACTAGAATCGAATGAGCCATGAAGAAACGAATGATAGGAATTCGGAATACCATGATATTGTACTTGGAGTCTAAACATGAATGAGAACGGGGATATTTATCTGGAGAGGGATAATGTGTCAAGAAAAATTTAACTATATCTTATAAAATATATTATTAGTGTTATTATATTTATGGCATATCCATCATTTAATACTTCCGACTACACCAGAGTTAGTGGTATTATAATTCCTACGTATAGTCGAATTTTATATTTAAACAATATGTACGTAAACATTTTCGTTACCATGTCAGTCACTCAATTACTTGTGTTACTAGTATATTATTGAAAACTATTAGAGTATTGTCCATGTAATACTAGTGCAACGAAAGTTTTAAAGAAAGAGACCCATTGTCTCAGTAGTAAGGTACTTACCTCTGAAGCATGGAATTCCTGACTCGATTTCCGGCCAAGTAAGTTTTTTGGTGGACAACATTTTCGTGGATTTTCTCGGGGTACTCTCGTTTCATCAAACATTCTCATTCAATTAATTCCTCCATTATCAATAACTTGTCTTAACCATCGACAGCCTTAGTCTACGGTGATAATCGTGGGACATTAAACTGAAAGATTTCGTTTTTTTTTAAATTTTTACTTTAAAGTTAGAATTAGATTAAATAACTGCTCTAATAGTTCGAGATCATTGCACATGTTTCAAATTTGAAATATTAACTGTTGAAATGTATATTCCCATATATTTTCTTTTCTCTTTCTGTTTTCATTGGTACTGATAAACCCAAAATAAAATCCTGAACTCGAAAACAGGATAGAATTAGAAAATTTTAATCAGTATGTTATTGATGGTGTGTGGAACGGTATACACATCTGTAAAGTATTGAACAGTGAATTCTTTAACACCTGTGCTTAAAGATCTTAAGTCAACAAATTATATACAAAACTTAGTTGGTAAGCCTGATTCGGACGAAGAGACTTCGAAGGTTCAAAACGACTTGTTTGGATATTTATTTGGGCAGGAAGATACAATTTTGGGGGACGAAAAGAGCTTACGGGGATAAAAAGACCGCTTGTGCTTTCTGTCGAAAATTGCAAGAGGTAGATACGTCCCAAAATGGGGACCAAGAAACCCTGTTCAAGATATCTATCTATCTATCTATCTATCTATCTATCTATCTATCTATCTATATATATATATATATATATATATATATATATATATATATATATATATATATATATATATATAATTTCACTAGTACATTAATAATTACGTTGTGTGAGTATATTGTGTTGTGTAAAAATAATAGATTGTATTTTCAGTTTGTGGCTTGGCATTTGATAGTAAAAATACATACTAACTGATCGTCCGGCCTAACGATACGAATAGTGGTCAGTTAGCAAGTGATTTTAGATATTCTCCAGTTAATCGCAGAGCAGAATAAGCGTTTGCAGAAGTGGTACAATCTAAAAATACGCGTTCAGATTATATTTACGATACTACTACTCTGCAACTTTAAATTTTCTATCCCATCACATGATTAAGCTAAGTTGACTACTGTCCGCAGATGTGGATAGGATCGAATCATATAGAATATTTATTACAGGAGAATGGCATTATTCCGTACCAAGTTTTCGATCGTCCCTCTCCAAATATTTCCATTTTCCTTAGCTTTAAACTAGGCAGCGATTGAAGTTAGATAACACCTCAAAGTTGGCACCCTTGCGTATGTGGGAGCTACTAGTAAGATTTGGCAGATAACTTACTAGTACAAAATTTATTTTATTTATCTTATTGTTAATTTTGGTAAATCCTAGTTGAATTTGTCTGTTTTATCGTCTTTACTCATGTTTTCATAGTTTAATCGTAACAATTCTCAGTTTCTGAAGGGTCGGATAATTTTCTATAAAGAAATTCTAAATTGGAAGCTACACCAACCTTCCGACTCGACCGGTCATAATCTGAGTGAATTGGTACCGGAAACGTTTAATAGTCAATCATTCCACAGGGCTTATTCTTTGTGATATGGTTGTCTAGAAGACACGGACTCGTACTTAGGCAGTTAACCAATTGTTTCCAGTTAACCAAGAACAATCATAGGTGGCAGGAGTTATTGCGAGAAGGTTGCAAACCGATTTGAAACCTTCATGTTTGATTGCACCTATCACTATTCGGGGTGCTTATTTAAAGTGAGGCTCCTCACCTCTCACTGTTTCTGATGCTTATTGAAAGTGAGTCGCCTCGCTTCTCACTATTAGAGGTGCTTACTGAAAGTGAGTCCCATCACCCCTCACTAGTGGGGGTACGTATTTAAGTGATTCATATTAGATTTGAGTCCCGAGTTAAACCTCAAAAGAGTATCTCAAAATAGAAACCATTCCTGCAGGAACAACTGGATTTAGCATCTTGATGTACTCTTCTTTAGTTCCTGGGAAAATATCTTGGGACATTTTTCTGGCATTGTCCTTCTCTATAACATAAATTAACATCTCGGTAATAATATAATTAAGATCCAATCTTTGATTCATAAATAGGTTTCTTCTCCCACATTTTCAAATATTATTAGATATCTGTGATACGAAAGCGGTTATTTGTAATAAAAACCTCCTACGTTTGACAATCCGATAACATTTTATTTAAAAAATTGTACATCAATTTGCAATATGTGCGCAGTTATTGCTGTAATAAGGTGTGCGTTGTGTAAACTATGTTTATGCATCACACATCTTTTTACGGAATATCATTACTGTAAAACGTGTTACAATAAATTTATAATGATAACAACTGAGGATATATGAAACTTGAACATATTGACAAGCGAGGAGACTCACTATAAACAAGCGCCCCGAATAGTGAGAGGTATAGAGATGCACTTTAATCAAGCATCTCGTTAAAATAAATAGAGAAAAGTGTTTCAAATCGTTCTGCAACCTCCTCGCAGTAACCCCTGCCTGCGATAGTGGATAATTGCTCTTGGCTAACGGCAGACCATTTCAAACCAGAAGACTTTTGTAATTGTAATCACCAGATTGGATCCACAATTTTGCATTTTCTAATTTTGACGTGAGATTCTGAATCAGCTGTCCTTAAACCCCTTGGCAGTATGTTTTCTTTCTACATTAAGTAATTGGTTTCTGTCTATGCTTCAAGATCGCCTCTAACGTTCAAAGTTTGTTTCTGCTCTTAAACCCGCAACAATGCCGAGATAAAAGAAAATACGTGTCGATTATTTTCCGATGTTTTACAAGTCTACAAAGTTTCATTCAAATCGTTGAGTTTCACTTTCGTAAGTCTCCTTGTGAGATAAACATCCTGTCCATAAATGTTTAATCTGTCTCTGAAATTAACTTTTTAGTTTAACATTTATCTAAAACATGCATTTTATATAATGTTTGATAATATAATGCTTTTCTGAATATTCACTATTGCTCCCATGCTCTGGAAAAAATAAGTAGTTTAATGTAATCTTTTGTCGTGCGGAACGGAACGCACATGGACATCTCATGTGCTTCCGCAGCTTGATTGTTTGGTTGGTAGGGATTTTAGCATGCTTTTTGAGCACTGAATCATTTGACACGAATTTCCGCCTTATCATTATGTCCTAACCCCTTCAGTTCCCACTCGGAATGTTGTTGATTTCAGTTGAGCGTCTCTTTCACCAGCTAGGCTATATGAGACGTGGACTTACTCATTAACGTGGCTATCGAACCACATGAGCTCCCGCCTGGAATCAAATTCGCGTCTTGCGCCGAACGTGCATATGCTTACTATATAACAAAATTGCCAACTTGTGAGGTGGAAGTGGTCGGATCAGAATCACAGTCTAAATCGTTTTTTGGATTTGTATTCGAGATCTGGAATTGAATCTAAATTGGGAGATATAGTTCTTGTGATTCAGCGTGTTAGTAAACAAGTAGTTCCCTATCTCTTTCCGGCATTTGAATCATATCAATATTAGTAAGTGAAAAGCATTGATAAGATACCGAAATAGAATATTTATATTTCTTCACAGGTAATTTCAGTGAAATTAGGGTTGCCATCCTTTCTGCGTTTGCCGAGCATGTCCGACATTTTTCGATTTTTCAATGTCGAGACATCATTTCAATTATTTTTGAAAAGTCTGACATTTAATCATATTTGTATTTGTTCAATATTTTGCTTGAAAAATTAGTGTTTCTCAATTGCGTTAGAAAACTGTCCTTTATTGGTTTTTAATCAACTCTTTATTAAGATTGATTCTCTAAAATGTGTCGAAGTTCAAACTCCAAATTTGATCTCATCTAACTCGGGAACTAAAAGCCTGCACATCATGTTTATTTCACATGAGTACAACGTCAATATTTACACTTTGCCAAGTTTGGTTCAGATCAATGAGTTTGGTTGAATTTGTACTCTATAACTCCCTTTGATCTTTCAGAAAATACTCAATGAAAGACGAAACTATAATTGACGAAAGTTATGTAAGTAGTTATATAAGCATAGGCATATAGCATATAGCTTAGGCCTAAAAACTCATTATGTGTCTCTTATCTTATATGAGTTCTTAGTCTACAATGAAAATTTAACTGTTGCTGAAGAGTAGTGATAGGTATTTTTTCAGAAGTAACAATAGCATTGAAATTTCCAGCTATCAACTTTGTTTTGCGATTTTAGTAGTACGGTAATGCAGCGAGTAAATAGTGTTTTCTCTAGTCAATGCTTAATGTAAAAAAAGCTCGTTAATACAGTCAGTTACGGGATCGATCATTGTACTAAAATGTACGTAGTTTGATGAACATGAATTATGAAGAATTTTACAAATACTTGTTGCAACAACATCATGCATTACTTCAGTCAAAAATTGCTGACCGTGGCAACTACAATTCTGATTCAAGATCCAATGCAGATTCAACATCATCCACACAAGTATAAGGTAAAATGTTTTCAAATTTACATGTAAAAAGTCCAGCTTTTTAATAAAAAGTCAGCTATTTTCTGAAAGAATGTCCACTGTTCGACAATTTCGATGTAATAATCTTACAAAATCGTAGAACAAAGAACGAAATGAGAACAAATATTGACCAGTTGTTAGGTGCATTTATATTTTGTAGTCCAATCAAAACGTCAAATGCAGACTTCCCACTACCGCATCAGTAAAAAAAATCACAGTATGAGTGCAGATAATAAATAATTAACATGACTTTCGGTAACTCTCGGGATGAACCTAAATAGACGATAGGTTTCAGAGAATCGGATACGAAATTTTTCAACCTCTCTTATTTTAAACCAGAGAACGTACTAGTATCGGGATAACAGCTTAAGCAATGCACACGAAAGCACATGCACTAACACCAGGGCCGGATAAATGGACGGACTTAGGGAGGCTATAGCCCGGACCTCCAGGTGAATAGGGTCCTCCAATCTGATCAAAATCTCAACTGGCTTCCTAAAAAGAATGATGACGATATAATCATTATCATAAAATAAAATGACTATCTCTTAACTTTCCTACTGTACTTTGAGAGAAATTTATTAGATGAAGTCAGCAGGGGCCACATATTTTTTTCTAGCCACGGTCCTCTAGATAAGTTAATCCAGCCCTGACTATCACCTTACGTACGACGGAAAAGCATTAGAAAAATGAAAATATTTCAATTCTTTTCCCTGTTAATCTATCTTAAACCAGACTCTTAATAAATTATCTTGAAATACGGAAACTGAAGTGACGTTCTATTAAAACAAAGATTCTTCTTGTCTTGTAAACTTTAAAATTCCTTTCACATAGCACGAGTGCGCAAAAATCCGAACAGTGGAGAGAGTGCTGACTTGGCTATGCATTCTTATGGCTGTGTGGAACCTAAACAAATCATTGCGGTCCAGAGTCCAATCAACATAGCATGCAGTGGCGGCTTCATGATGTCCACCCCTCAAGAAACTCAAGATAATGCAATCAGATGGCAAGATTATGGCAAACATTTTTTCTGGGATGGGATATAGGAAGGGTCTTTTTATTGATTATCTTCAGGGTCTAACGACAATTACAAGTGACTACTATTCCCAACTGATTCCATAACTCAGGCAGACAATCAAGGGGAAACGCAGCTACACATGAAATGCTGCTGCTGCAGGACAATACTTCTACTCACAAAGTCACCTTTCCTCCACCGCTATTGCTGATGTCAGGTATGAAATACTTGAGCACACTCCTCACTCTCCAGATCTTGCTCCAAGTTACTTTCACGTGTTTCCCAAGATTATGTAGCACCCGCGAAGAACCAAGTTTGCCAACAATGAGCATGTTATGCAGGCTGTCGAAGAATGGTTTCCAGTATAGCCGTCAAGGATTTTTTTAAAAACTGGTATTTATGCTCTAGAACATTGTTGGGAAAAGTGCATTATAGTGAAAGGGGACTATGTGGGAAAACGGAAGATCTTCTATATCACGAATTTTGGAACACTCCTCGTAATATCATTCACCACTGCCTACATTGCCTAATTCACCTATATATACCGATTTTCTTTCCTATAGAACGTGAGTGGTGCGGTTTACAACTCCTATGCATGACATTTTGCCTCTGTCGTCTCTCCTATTGTATGGAGAATATCTCACGAGGATACAATCTCTTTAGATTTATTTAGGATGTGTTTTTCCGAAACCAAATCATCAGCACGCCTTCAGAGTTTGGTAATATTGTTGGTGAACTTTTGGTGTTTGACGTTTTCTCGAGCGTGCGTTCGCAAGACGGCTCCACGAATTATATACCGAAATCTTTCGATGTATCAGAGATAAAGCAAAACATTTATGTGATTGGTGTAGAGCCCTAGTCGTTTTGTCACTGTAGTTAAAGAAAGAAAACAATCTATAACCCAAGACAGCAAAGAATAGGAGTGCAGACATGCCAACACCTTACAAAAATAAACAAAAGTTTTCAGTGCATAACTAAGGTCTGGCACTGATATTAATTATGCAGCAACTTGGCACAGTGGTGACTGAACCGGTTGTGTCTTATCCATCTGTAGACTGGAACAGTGATGGGCAAACTACGGCACACCGGTTGAAACATTCTATCAAGTCCGCAATATGAAAAATGAAATGAAATCTTTTAAGTTTTACGTCCCACGGGTATGCCGGGTAGGCTAAAGGAGACGGTGATGATGAGAGATCAGTGAAATGGTTGAATGAAGAAAGTGGGAGGAAACGAGAGAACTTCGAGGAAAACCACGAGCACTTTGTTTGTCCACCACAAGGTCCGCAGTATGAGTCCTGATCTACAGAATTTAACTTCACTTAGAAATGCTGTACAAATTTCATTTAGCATTTCCACTTTACAGTCTTTCAATCATGGGCTTAGTATTACAAGAAGTTTTTTAAAAGAAAATGTATAGGCCACCTAATTGTTCTTTTTCTTTGAATATTAGCCGGCCAAAGTGTTTTTATTTTTTTCTTTTGGCCCCTTCCTAAATAAGTTTTCCAATCACTAGAATAACACCCAAGCCCTGTGCAAAACAGTTTCAAGGTTCACCCCTCCTCCAGGGGTCTGGAGGATCGTTGCTACCACCTGCTTGCTTGATAATATTATTAGCACTGTAGGTTAAATTAATAGTATGCATGCTTGCGATAGAAGAACACAAATTTATCGAATTAGAAAGTTGGTGATTTAAAAAAAGTTGGATCATTTTATAACAGTTAAGAAGCAGTTCTTATCAAAAACAGAAAACCATTATGGAAGCCAAGTTTTGCTTCTCATCGTTCTCTCTAACTAGACCTGATACAAAGAATGTATTGATTTTATTATATTTAAGTCAGATATACGAGGGGTGTTCAAATGGAAAGGTGAAAGATGACACTGTGGATATTATTGGTTCCGTATGCCAAATCCGATTTAGTAGAAATAACACGCATGCGCAGAAACATTTATATTTCCCATTCGATACGCCCTTTGAACCGATTTGGATGAATCACGGCATATGGAGGTTTTCGACCATGCTGATTACGAATACCACAGTTATATTTACCTGTGTCTTATAGTTTATGTGGGATACGCCCTTTCTATGACAATTTTAACCGATTTGGATGAAACTCATATCTGGTGTTTTCGACCATGCTGATTACGAATACCACACTTATTTTTACCTGGGTCTTATAGTTTATGTGGGATGCGCCCTTTCCATGACAATTTTAACCGATTTGGCTGAAACTCAGCATATGGAGGTTTTCCACCATGCTGATTACAAATATTATATTTATTTTCAACTGGGTCTTATAGTTTATGTGAGATACGCCCTTTCTATGACAATTTTAACCAATTTGGGTGAAACATGGTATATATGTGTTTTCGACCATGCTGATTATGAATAGTATATTTATTTTTACCTGGGTCTTATTGTTTATGTGGAATACGCCCTTTCTATGACAATTTTAATGATTTGGATGAAACTCGGTGTATGGGTGTTTTCGAACATGCTGATTACGAATATTATATTTATATCTACCCGCGTCTTATAGTTTATTTGGGATACGCCCTTTCTATGACAATTTTAACCGATTTCGATGAAACTCAGTATATGGTGTTTTTGACCATGCTGATTACGAATACCACACTTATTTTTACCTGGGTCTTATAGTTAATGTGGGATACGCTCTTTTTAAGACAATTTTAACCGATTTAGATGAAACTCAGTATATGGGGGTTTTCGGACATGCTGATTACGAATATTATATTTATTTCTACCCGGGTGTTATAGCTTATGTGGGATACGCCCTTTTCATGGCACTTAATACCCAACCACTCGTAAACGAAGCAACATATTAAGGTGGTGTTTCCACATTTAGTAATTGGTCACCAGCAACTACATATTTCAATACTACTGAACATCGAGGTCAAAGGTCAAATGTGTAAACCCAAATAACTCGTAAACGGAGCAACGGGGAAATTTTGTACCAAGCAGAAAAAGTGAAGGAGGAATAAATTTGAGTGCCTTATTAACTTTTGTATTAACGAGAAAAAATCAGAACAACGCCATTTTAACTAGATCAGAATTTCTGTACCTGTTTGGGTTATTCAAAATAAACGAAAAAAAAATTTGCCGCAGTATTTAATTTTATACTAACGAAAAGGAAAGGAAGGATATGCAATTTCAACTAGCTGAAAATTATATGTCTTCTTATACTAATTAAATAAACAAAGGAATATTGTGCCAATGACAAATGTCATTCGAAGGGGTGAATTTGAGTAACCTATTCAATTTTGCACCAACGAGAAATAACTGCGTATTTTAAATTATTTTGTACTATTTAAATAAACAAACAATCGGATAAATTTGTACTTACCAGAAAGGACCATTTAACTGGCTCAGAAGTTGAATACTATTTTGCAATATTTAAGCAAACGAAGGTCTCTTGAGTGAGCTTTCCAATTTTGTAGCAAGAAAATAAAGCGAAGAAGGACTATTTTCTAACTAACTCAGAATTTCATTTCATTTTGTAATACTCAAATTTGAATTGAGTGTTTAGTTTAGTAAACACTAGAAAAAAATGATTGGATTATTTCCTTATGTACCAACTGGAAAAAGTGAAGGGCCATTAAAGCTTTTATATTATTCAAATAAACGAAGGAATAAATTTTTACTTACCAGCAAAGGCGAAGAAGGTTCATTTTAACTAACTCAGCATTTTATACCTTTTTGTGCTATTCAAATAATCGATGGAATAAATTTTGGTGGTCTATTTTATTTTTGTACTCATTCGAAGAAAAGCAAAGAAGAATCATTTTTATACCTTATTATGCCATTTAAGGAAATAAATAAATAAATATGGGTGTCCAATTTCCTTTTGTACCAACGAGGACCATTTATAACAGCCTTAGATTTTTATGCCTTTTTTGTAATATTTGTACCAAACCGAAAAAGCTACACAAATAAACAAACGAATAAATTTGTAATAACCACGAAAAGCGAAGAAAGACCATTTAACCTGGCTCAGCTTGATATACCATTTGAGCTACTCAAACACATTTGAGTGGCCTATTAGATCTTGTGCCAACGAGAAATCTCATTTCCAGGCCATGTTTTACTATTTAAACAAACGAGGGATAAATTTGAGAAAGCGAACATGGACTCGGAATTTTATATCAATTTGTAATACTCAAATAAACGAAGAAATATATTTGTATGGATTATTAAGTTTTGCACCAAGCAAAAAAAGGAAAGAATTAACACTTTGTACTAATCAAGTAAACAAAGGTATAAATTTCTACCGACCAGAAAAGCAAAGAGCATTGTATTCTTTTGGTGCCATTTAAGAAAATAATATATTTATTGGGTGTGTCCTATTTCCTTTTGTACCAACGATAACCATTTTTAACTGGCTTAGAATTTTATACCTTTTTGTAATATTTGTATCAAATAAGAAAGCAAGTTAACCAGCAAATACCATATAACAAACCAATAATAATTTTGGTGCTAACCAGAAAAAGAGAAGAAAGACCATTTTTAACTAGCTCAGAATTTCTAGACCATATTGTACTATTTAAACAAACGAAGAAATAAATTTGAGTGGTTATTCAATTTTGTAGCAAGAAGACCATTTCAACTAACTCAGAATTTTGTAATACTCAAGTAAGCGAAGAAATAAATTTGGATGGAGTATTAGGTTTTGTGCCAAGCAGAAAAAGGAATAAATTTGTACTGAACAGAAAAGCGAAGAAGGATCAGCATTCTATACTTTTTGTGCCATTTAAAAACGGGTGATATATTTCATTTTATTAACAATCAGAAGAAAAGTAAATACATTTTAACTAGCTCAGAATTTTATATCTTTGTGAGGGATTAAAATAAACAAGTGGTTCATTTAGTTGTGGTGCTACATTTTGCATAATTTGTGTCATCCAGTGAACAATTGAAATTGCCTCTCCCGTCACTAAGTAAGGTTCATAATTATATGGGTATTGGCGTGTGTTTAGCGAATTAGGTTGACAAAATACTAACGGCGACGCTAAAGTCCAAAGTTTCCCGGTCACTAACTAAATATTTGAACGTAGAATTAACAAACCAGAGTTGCGTCCTAATTCAATGTTAACTTAATTGTGTAGAACAGACTCCATAGCAATTAGCGTTCTAAAGAAAACTGATGAATGACGACAAATCATGGCAATTAATAAGGAAAGAAAAAACAGCATACTTGGCCATTTTGGATCACAGCAGAAGGAAAACTAGACGAAGAAGAGATCATATCAAAATAAGAATCAGCTCACCAAGGAAAAGAAAAGTTTTGAAAATTCCATGTTGCACACCATCCATAAAGAGTGCTGAATTATTCATTCTGTTGCTGCAGATATTTAAGCAACGTTACGAATGCGTTACCTAACACTTTTATTGCTAGTATAGTGAGGGTCCTAAGGTACTGCGTATTGCTCAACGATTCAATTATATTTGCTTATTGGATTTATTTTTAAACTTTCATTCCTCGTCTAAGATAAATTATATCAAACTTATTAAGTCCAAAAAGACAAATATATTTTTTTGCATTTATGTATTTTATTATAATTGAATATAAGTTTATGGAGTATATTTGGAAATAATAGAACATACATCATGATGTTATTGTTTCTTGGAAATTATTTATATTCTATTACCTTGAAACATATTATTAAACAGAGAATTCGAAGAAAATATTATTTGATTGTAATATAAGACGGAGAATGCATAGAACACCTTATTAAATGTAAGGGAAAATATGTGTTTTACACATGCGCAGAAGCTTTTTTGTAGGTATATAAATAGATATATCACACTTGAAAAAATTATTTATTTGATTTGTTTCTGCTGAAGAGCAGAAAAAATGACTAGCATGGAGATTGTTTATGTTTCACCTAGATAAAACGAAATACAGCGTGAAAACGAAAAAAAATATACTGTTAATTCACCCGTCTGACCCCGATTTGCCAGATGAATTACGTGATAAAGTGAGAATCATATATCCATCAAAAGAAATAGAAGAAGTGTATTATTTTAGACGCTATAATAGATATAATGATAAAGTACTCCCGGAAAGTGATGGTGACAGTGTTTCAAATATTAACTGTTTTGAAGTGGAAGATAAAGAGTGCGAGTGTACTAGTGAAAGTATTACTGATACATGTGTTATACAATTATTTAATGAGTACACACCAAATTCAGTATTATTATGTGTGGCATGTTCTGAACATAATGAAAATGAAGATCACAGCTGTTCGCTGCAGTATGATTACGATTTTTTACAAAAGGTGTGGACGATCTTAATTAAACGTGAAATGAGAGGGAAAATCTATAAACTTTATTCAAAAAGCATTTTAAAGGTTGTAATATTAAGAAGACTGATACTTTGTAGAAAAAAAATAATCTGGTATATGAATACATTACGGAGTGTGATTGTTGTATCAAAGAAATAGTAGAAATGTTTTTAGAGAAAGATAAACAATTATTTAATTCTGTAAAATGACCACTGAGACATTGTAGCATATGCATTTGATTGTGTATGAATAGAAGAACATATATATATTAGGGCTAAATACTTTGACGTAAGTTGAGAAATTACAAAACGTTACAGAGAATTGAACTGTTAACTATATTATTTTATAAATGGATCAATTTGCAATACTAAGAATTTAATAGATTACAAACATTGGACTAACACATGTAAATAATAGTTGGAGTTAAAATACTGAATTACTGGCAACTGAATTATCAGTGAGAGTAATGTATTGTTTTCTTTAAAAGAAAGAAATAAATTGATCTGGATGACACAAAACTATACAAGATGTAGCACCACAAATAAATGAACCACTCGTTTATTTTAATCCCTCACAAAGATATAAAATTCTGAGCTAGTTAAAATATATCATCTTTACTTTTCTTCTGATTGTTACAAAAATAAAATATACCACCCAAATTTACTAGAGTAATAAAAAATGGTAAAAAATACCGAGGTTGTTAGAATGGGGCATTCTTCCCTTTTTTCGAGATTAGTAGAAAATTAAAAGGGTTTTTTCTCATTGCTATAAAAGTGAATAGGTTTATTCCGTCGTTTATTTGATTAGCACGAAAAGATACAAAATTATCCTTCTTCGTTTTTTCGTTTGTTTGAGTAGCAAAATATGGTCTTTCTTTGTTTTTCTCTGGTTGGTACAGAAAATAGAACATCAAAATTTATTCCTTCGTATATTTAAAAAGTACAAAATGTACATAAATGCTAATACAAAAGTAAAGAAACAAACAAAATTTATTCATTCTTCAATTTTTTCTACTTGGTACAAAATTGAATAGGTCACTCAAATTTAACCCTTCGTTTATTTTAATAGCACAAAAAGTACAAATTGCTGAGCTTCGCTACCATTGACCTTCTTTGCTTAAGCCACTACTGAAATATTGAGCAAGTTAAAGAATGGACAAAACTAAATAGGCCACACAAATTTATTCCCTCGCTTATGTGATTAGTACAAAATGTTAGTTCTTTACTTTTTCTGCTTGCTACAAAAGTGAATACGTCACAAAAATTTATTCCTTCGTCCATTTGAGTATTACAAAATGATATAAAATTTTGAGTCTGGTTAGTACAAAATGATATAAAATTTTGAGTCTGGTAGTCTAGTTTATTCCTTTGTTTGTTAAAATAGCACAACATGGTCAATGGAAATTCTAAGCTAGTTAAAAAGGCATTTCTCGTTGGTACAAAATTGGGTAGACCACTCAAATGTGTAGCACAAAGTTATAACATGCTGAGCTAGCTAAAATGGTCATTCTTCGCTTTTTTGGTTAGCAAAAATTATTATTAGTTAGTTAAATGGTATTGCTTTGCTTTTTGTTTGATACAAATGTTACAAAAAGGTATAAAATTCTAAGCCAGTTAAAAATGGTTATCGTTGGTACAAAAGGGAATAGGACACACCCAATAAATTTATTATTTTCTTAAATGGCACCAAAAGTATAGAATGCTCTTCGCTTTTCTGGTCGGTACAAATTTATACTTTTGTTTACTTGATTAGTACAGTGTTAATTCTTTCCTTTTTCTGCTTGGTACAAAACTAAATAATCAATCCAAATATATTTCTTCGTTTATTTGAGTATTACAAATTGATATAAAATTCTGAGTCCATGTTCGCTTTCTCAAATTTACCCCTCGTTTGTTTAAATAGTAAAACGGCCTGGAAATGAGATTTCTCGTTGTTACAAAATTCAATAGGCCACTCAAATGTGTTTGAGTAGCTCAAATGGTATATCAAGCTGAGCCAGTTAAAATGGTCTTTCTTCGCTTTTTGTGGTTATTACAAATTTATTCGTTTGTTTATTTGTGTAGCTTTTCTCGGTTTGTTACAAAAATAGTAATAAAAATCTAAGCCTGTTATAAATGGTTCTCGCTGGTACAAAAGGAAATAGGACACCCACATATATTTATTCCTTTCCTTAAATGGCAAAAAAGGAATAAAAATAGTTCTTCTTTGCTTTTCTTCGAACGAGTACAAAAATAAAATAGACCACCAAAATTTATTCCCTCCACTACTTGAATAGTACCAAAAGGTATAAAATGCTGAGTTAGTTAAAATGAACCTTCTTCGCCTTTGCTGGTAAGTAAAAATTTATTCCTTCGTTTATTTGAATAATATAAAAGCTATAATGGTCCTTCACTTTTCCCAGTTGGTACATAAAGAAATAATCCAATCAACTTTTTCTTGTTCGTACAAACCTAGACACTCCTTCCACTAAATAAACAATAAAAAAACACTCCAGCCAAATTACTTTTTTTTCGTTTATTTTGAATAACCCAAACCGGTACAGAAATTCTGATCTAGTTAAAATGGCGTTGTTCTGATTTTTTCTCGTTAATACAAAAGTTAATAAGGCACTCAAATTTATTCCTCCTTCACTTTCTCTGCTTGGTACAAAATTTCTCCGTTGCTCCGTTTAAGAGTTATTTTGGTTTACATATTTGCCCTTTGACCTCGATGTTCAGTAGTATTGAAATATGTAGTTGCTGGTGACCAATTACTAAATGTGGAAACACCACCTCATTATGTTGCTTCGTTTACGAGTGGTTGGGTTTTAAGTGCCATACAAAGAGCGTATTCCACATAAAGTATAACACCCGGGTAGAAATAAATATAATATTCGTAATCAGCATGGTCGAAAACCCCCATATACCGAGTTTCATCCAAATCGGTTAAAATTGTCATAGAAAGAGCGTATCCCACATAAACTATACAACCCCGATAAAAATAAATATAATATTCGTAATCAGCATGGTCGAGAACCCCATATACTGAGGTTCATCGAAATCGGTTAAAATTGTCATAGAAAGGGTGTATCCCACATAACCTATAAGAGCCAGGTACATATAAGTGTGGTATTCGTAATCAGCATGGTCAAAAACACCCATATACTGAGTTTTATCCAAATCGGTTAAAATTGTCATAGAAAGGGCGTATCCCCCATAAACTATAAAACCAGGGTAGAAATAAATATAATATTCGTAATCAGCATGGTCGAGAGCCCCCATATACTGAGTTTCATACAAATCGGTAAAAATTGTCTTAGAAAGGGCGTATAACACATAAACTATAAAACCCAGGTAAAAATAAATATAATATTCGTAATGAGCATGGTCGAGGACCCCCATATACTGAGGTTCATCGAAATCGGTTAAAATTGTCATAGAAAGGGCGTATCCCACATAAACTATAAGACCTAGGTAAAAATAAGTGCGCTATTCGTAATCAGCATTTAAGAAAACACCCATATACCGAGTTTCATCCAAATCGGATAAAATTGTCATGGAAAGGGCGTATCCCATATAAACTATAAGACCCAGGTAGAAAAGTATATAATATTCGTATTCAGCATGGTCGAAAACCCGCATATACCGAGTTTCATCCAAATCAGTTAAAATTGTCATAGAAAGGGCGTATCCCACATAAACTATAAGACCCAGGTACATATAAGTGTGGTATTCCTAATCAGCATGGTCGAAAATACCCATATACTGAGCTTTATCCAAATTGGTTAAAATTGTCATAGAAAGGGCGTATCCCACATAAACTGTAAAACCAGGGTAGAAATAAATATAATATTCGTAATCAGCATGGTCGAGAACCCCCATATACTGAGTTTCATCCAAATCGGTTAAAATTGTCATAGAAAGGGCGTATCCCACATAAACTCTAAAACCCAGGTAAAAGTAAATATAATATTCGTAATCAGCATGGTCGAGAACACCCATATTCTGAGTTATATCCAAATCGGTTAAAATTGTCATAGAAATTGCGTATCCCACATACACTATAAGACCCAGGTACATATAAGTGTGGTATTCGTAATCAGCATGGTCGAAAACACCCATATGCTGAGTTTTATCCAAATCGATTAAAATTGTCATAGAAAGGGCGTATCCCACATAAACTGTAAAACCTGGGTAGAAATAAACATAATATTCTTAATCAGCATGGTCGAGAACCCCCATATACTGAGTTTCATCTAAATCGGTTAAAATTATCATAGAAAGGGCGTATCCCACATAAACTGTAAATCCCAGGTAAAAATAAATATAATATTCGTAATTAGCATGGTCGAGAACCCCCATATACTGAGGTTCATCGAAATCGGCTAAAATTGTCATAGAAAGGGCGTATCCCACATAAACTATAAGACCTAGGTAAAAATAAAGTGCTATTCGTAATCAGCATTTAAGAGAACACCCATATACCGAGTTTCATCCAAATCGGATAAAATTGTCATAGAAAGGGCGTATCCCACATAAACTCTAAAACCCAGGTAAAAATAAATATAATATTCGTAATCAGCATGGTCGAAAACACCCATATACTGAGTTTTATCCCAATCGGTTAAAATTGTCATAGAAAGGGCGTACCCCACATAAACTGTAAAACCAGGGTAGAAATAAATATAATATTCGTAATCAGCATGGTCGAGAACCCCCATATACTGAGTTTCATCCAAATCGGTTAAAATTGTCATAGAAAGGGCGTATCCCACATAAACTCTAAAACCCAGGTAAAAATAAATATAATATTCGTAATCAGCATGGTCGAAAACACCCATATACTGAGTTTCATCCAAATCGGTTAAAATTCTCATAGAAAGAGCGTATCCTACATAAACTATAAGACCTAGGTAAACATAAGTGCGCTATTCGTAATCAGCATTGAAGAAAACACCCACATACCGAGTTTCATCCAAATCGGATAAAATTGTCATATAAAGTGCGTATCCCGCATAATCTATAAGACCCGGGTAGAAGTAAGTTTGGTATTCGTAATCAGCATTGTCGGATATCCCCATATACCGAGTTTCATCCAAATCGGTTCAAAGGGCGTATCGAATCAGAAATGTAAATATTTCTGCGTGTTATTTCTACTAAATCGGATTTGCCTTACGCAAACACGTGTGTGTGTGTGTGTGTGTTTGTAAGTACTACATTGGGGGAACCATCACCGTTAAACACCAGCGCTCTGGGAAACTTTCCAAAAGTGGGGAACTTTTGGTGGTTCCCCAGAAGTCTCTGATGAATTTTCCGACATCTGTGGGTCATGACGAGTCGAACGGAATATATAACGCCCGGTTCCCCATTTTGTCGCACACACCCACGCATATATAGTGGTGTGTGAAGAAATTGTCTAAAAGTGTGTTAAAAATGAACTTGAAAATTTTCACTAACACCATCTGTGTGTGTTACGCACACAGGCGATCAGGGGGTTGATCGGAGGTTCCCAAGTAAGTGGAGTTTATATCGTTCGATAGTCCTGAGGATGTAGGGTTTGTGCCTGTCGGAAGTAAAGGGAAAGGAAGGAGTTCCCCTTACTGTAGTGTATGCAAACTACCTTAAACAAAGCGGAAGTGAAGGGGAGGGGAAGTAGTTTCCCTTAATGTAGTGCTCTCAAACTAACATAAATACAGCGGAAGTGAAGGGAATTGGAAGGAGTTCCACTTAATGTAGTGTATGGAAACTAACTTGAATACTGCGGTGTTGCCAAATGCATATTACTTTTAACATAAAATAGTTATTGGAGATTTAACAACAAATGTTTTACTAAAATACTAATTTTAATAAAATTGTTATGGTCTATATAGAAGAAATTGGTTGTTTGTATTTAACAGCGTGTTTACTATCGTAACTTAGTACGTCATTAATTAAATCTGGCAACAGTGATGTGTTAGAACAGCCGCGGCATTTAGTCGCCAGTTTCCAGTTATCACATTTAAAACAAGTTTTAGAGTGAACGAAATGTTGTTTTATAATCACTGCTCTTCAGAACTGGTTTGAAAGCATTGAAAGAAGTGTTTCATACTATAATAACTAGGTTGGTTCTTTTAAATATATGAACTGACTGTTGTTAATATAAAAGTAATCTTTTATTTTAATTTACGAATAATAAATTGAATGATAAATTGAAAATTTAGTGTAACTGTCACGCTTATACCATCAGAATGGAATAAAACGTATGATGATTGCAAGTAAGTGAGAAAAATTTTGGAATAGGAATCGGAGGAAACGAAAGAATGTCAAGAGAACATGAACTCACTTTAAGGAAGATGTTGTTTACCATGAGCATTGGAATAATGCCCACGTGGTCCTAGGTTCAATTCCTGGATGGAGCACGTCCACCCATCGTCGTGAGTCAAACTGGAGAGTCATTTGAATAAAAGACATGACGACCACTAGGTCTAGAAAGCAACCGACAAGGCTTATTGACGGTATGGAGACGCAATGGGCAAACCACCTATTTGTCATTCAGGTGGAAGTAGATCCACCAGTTGCTAGCAGATTGTGTTGGAGCCGGCAAAGGTCCTATGAGGCCTGTAACGCGAGTGGTTTAGGTTTTTGGTTTAGTTGTTAAGCAT
Source organism: Thermobia domestica (assembly GCF_964235325.1). Classification (NCBI taxonomy): domain Eukaryota; kingdom Metazoa; phylum Arthropoda; class Insecta; order Zygentoma; family Lepismatidae; genus Thermobia; species Thermobia domestica. The sequence continues at coordinate 255,249,205 of NC_137462.1, read as the reverse complement.
GTACTCACCTGAACTGTAATTGAACAAGGATTTCTGTAACCAAGGAATGAGTTAAAAATAGGATTCGGAATACTGTAATACGTTCAATGTTCTTCCTCCGGAAATCGAGCCCTCATTCATGGCACAATATGCGCGCACGATGACTACTACAGCAGCAGGAACATCAAATAGATATACAGTCTGCCGATTATCGGGGGCGGGTTAACCGGGTTGAAACCAGTGTGGTAATTGAAGGGAAGAAATTCAAAGGCACCTCTGAACACTTCCCCGGAACCTCGTTACTTTGATCTTTCTAGGGGGAACTTGGTGATGACATGTGTAATGGTGTAATTATTGTTGTTAATTACAAGAATTAAATTTATAAACGAACTATCTGTATACTACGCGCGTTGCTAAGTCACGTCCGAAAAGTTGCCCCCCATTGAAGTACTAATGATGTCTTCTAGTGCAATCGTTAGTGCTTCGTTAGTGGTTCTTAGAACACCAACTCCCAACATTAGTGCTTCAACAGTTTGGACGCTAGAAGCAAAAAAATTTTGGGGGCGGGCAACTTCACGTTAGCCCCCTCAGAAAGCACGAACAATTAAACCTAGTGCAATCGTTAGTGCTTCCAGAAAACACTAATAGTTTCGTCAGTGCTTGACAATTAGTGTGGCTACGGCCAGTTATATGTCACGAAATTCCCATAAGGAATACATGGGAAGTTTTCAATTGGCTCAAATTCCCGCCAAATTCAAAAGCGCTAATGACCTCTTCTAGTGCAATCGTTAGTGCTTCTTTAGTGCTACTTAGAATACCAAGTTGAAACATTAGTGCTGCAATAGTTTGGACGCTAGAAGCAAAGAACTTTTGGGGTGCAACTTCTCGTTAGCCCCGCAAGGAAACACTAACGATTAAACCTGGTGCAATTGTTAGTGCATCGTTAGTGCTTTCAGGAAACACTAATAGTTTTGTTTTGCTTTGCTATTATTGTAGATCTGCGCACTTATATGTCACAAATATGTCCAAACTCACGAGATCGGCGCTCACGAGTTCGAAACGTACGCTCACTCGACCTCAACCTCACGAAGTGAGCGTGAGATAAGGCTGGTGATGTGAGCGTGAGGTTGATAAGCTGTAGGTGAGACTGGTGAGGTAAGCGTGAGGTTTAGACTGGTGATGTGAGCTTGAGGTTGAGTGAGTGTGAGGTTAGACGTGATGCGAACGTGATATTGAGTGAGCGTGAGGTCAGGATGGTTATTTGAGCGTGAGGTCAGACGTGATGTGAGCGTGAGGTTGTGTAGACGTGAGGTCGAAATGAGTTCGTGAGTTCAGGTCGAAATTAGTTTTGAGCGTGAGGTTGAGTGAGGTTAGGTCAAAGTGGTCACCTCTTGTTACGAAACTCTCATAAATACATGGAGAATATTTCACTGGGACAAATTCCCGACAAATTCAAAACAGCTAATGATATATTTAATACAATCGTTAGTGCTTCGTTAGTGCTTCCTAGAGCAGTGACTCTTAAGAATAGTGCTACAATAGTTTGGACACTAGAAGCAGAAAAACTTTGAAGGACAAACGAGAAGATAGCCCGCCAGGAAGCACTAACAATCAAACCTAGTGCAATTGATAGTACATTGTTGCTGGTCCTAGAAAACACTAATAGTTTCGTTAGTGCTTCATTATTAGTGACGAATCTCACGTAAGAAAAACATTGGGAATTTTTCGTTGAGTTAAACTTCCGCCAAATTCAAAAGCACTAATGATCTCTTCCAGTGCAATCGTTAATACATCTTAGAGCACCAAATCCGAACATTAATGCTTCATTAGTTTGGATGCTAGGAGCAAAAAGAAAAAAAGAGCTAACTTCACGTTAGTTCCCCAGAAAGCACTAACGACAAAATCTAGTGCAATCTATAGTACATCGTTAGGACTTGTAGAAAACCGTAATAGTTTTGTTTGTTTCTCTATTAGTTCTGTTTTGGGAGATGAATTTCATTATGTTTCTAATTTTTTCGTTTGAAAATGTAATCTTTTTCCTTGGTTCATATATAAACAGTCATTTTATTATTTTTTCTTCTGTATTGTTTTACGATACGATAAAAATTAACTAGAATCCTTTGCTAATTTTAGTATGTTTAATTCTGTTTGTTGAGTATGTAAAATGGTGTGTACGTGTTTTGGAACAACGTTAATTGATCTTTTACAATAGTATTATTTATTTGTGAACTTTAGGCTTCATGATTCAAAGTTGTATACGAAGATGAAAATGCTAAGAAGACTGTAATTAAAACAATGTAAGTGTCTTTACAGTTAATTAATGGGGAGTAATTAATTAATGTGAAGTAACTTTTACTGATTAACCTTTTCCTTGAACAATTCTTCTAAAGAGATTCCTGTTGTCACCCCCGTTACCCTAGCAGACATCTCCTACGTTAAATACAAATTGTTAACAGGGTTACCAGCAACATACGAAATTTAAAACCATACAGTGTTCTACTAATTATTCAATATACACAAACCAAATAAAAACAAAGAAGGCATACTTCAATAATTATAAATGTATCAACTCAACGGTGATATGTATACACGACCCCAAAAGTGCATTACCACCGGTTGCACTCGGCAACTCAAAAAACTACTCGGCGTTTGGGTTTGTTTCAACTTCGAAAGGCGTTGGACTAAACCTCAATTTTGTCAGAAATATATCAGTGTGGCAAACTGCAAATAAGAGAGAAATAAAAAAACTTTCGTATGGTAAATTCTAGTTCAAAGTTCGTAGCACTTGCTTTTGGATGTGATTTTTTTTTCAGGGAAGAGAAACATTCTGGCGGCTAAGAAAGTATATCATATAATATAGCAAATTTGCAAGTGGATGTATTTACATTGTAATTTGTGGTATTAAAGATATAATGATTGTAAAAAGTAACTTTAATTTCTTTATCCTTAGGGGCTCCTTCATCAAGTCTTAGGGGCTCCTTATATCTCGTCGCCCCCCCCAAATATCGATATCGAAAATTTAGAATGATATATTCATGTACATATAATTGCGATATCGAATGTTGATAAGTGATAATAAAGATATCGACGATAGCGTTATCGACATAACACAGGCTTATGTCCGAGAAGTGATGCTTGAAATATACTGGAATCAACAATCAAATTCTAAATAAATTCTCCATTTCCGTATTCAATGTTGAGAGGGAAGGGTGTGAACCCAAATAGAAATTTTAAGAAAGAAAATGTTAAGATAAAAGTAGGTTTTCCGTTTCCCCTTCAATACAAAACTATTAAGAGAAAACTATTACTGTAATTTACATTTTACTTCTGTTTCTGATTGTTATCACAAATCAGCGACAGTACACATACTTTACACAGTATACCAATACACTCTATAACTTTTCACAACCAAGCAAGCCGGAAGATGAATTTCCTGTGATATTAAAGTGGAATGTTCTACAAAATAGTCATAATTCATTGGCCATATTTCTATCAGTACTTTCATACGGACTAAGAGCTACAAGACAAAAAAATTCTGCATTTTCCTGATATTTTCATTTTCTTAATATAAGTCCCCTACCCTGGGCTAATTCTGGCTACCGCGGTTTCAGGTAATCGGTAAACGAGAGAGTAAAGTTTGTCGACTCTCAACCCTCGACACTTTGTTGAAAGATATTTCACAGTTCATTTTATTTCTTCGTTACAGAAACACTTCTAGTTGACTGTATTCATGGTGAATTACTGAACTTAAACATTTACAATTATTGAAAAATGAATAATTATTTTTAAACATAAAAAGGCCTTACAGTTCAGTAGAATGCAGTAGTAGATGGAAGTTAATGAAAATATTGTTTGTTTGTTGAGATGTGCAAACTGAATGTGAATAATAAGTGTTTATTCACGCATATTCTTCTCGAGAGGCGGATCTACGATGGACTTCTGAGGGCTCGGCGGTTTTTAATACTCCTACTTAGAGCTACTTTTAAGAGCTCCAAACTCTGGAATGGGTTTTCGAGAAGAGTGGAAGAGAGAGTATGTGTGAATAAACACTCATTATTCACATTCTCTTCCACTCTTAGTGTTATCTAGGACCAACAACAATGTACTATCAGTTGCACTAGGTTTGATTCTTAGTGCTGCCTGGGGGGCCAACTTCACGTTTGTCCTTCAAAGGTTTTTCTGCTTCTAGTGTCCAAACTATTGCAGCACTAGTATTAAGAGTCACTGCTCTAAGAAGCACTAACGAAGCACTAACGATTGTATTAAATATATCATTAGCTGTTTTGAATTTGTCGGGAATTTGTCCCAGTGAAATATTCTCCATGTATTTATGAGAGTTTCGTAACCAGAGGTGACCACTTTGACCTAACCTCACTCAACCTCACGCTCAAAAACTAATTTCGAACTGAACTCACGAACTCATTTCGACCTCACGCTCACACAACCTCACGCTCACATTACCAGTCTGACCTCACGCTCACTCGACCTCACGTTCGCATCACCAGTCCGACCTCACGCTCACATCACCAGTCTGACCTCACGCTCAAATAACCATCCTGACCTCACGCTCACTCAACCTCACGTTCGCATCACCAGTCTGACCTCACGCTCACTCAACCTCACGCTCACATCACCAGTCAGACCTCACGCTTACCTCACCAGTCTCATCTACAGCTTATCAACCTCACGCTCACATCACCAGCCTTATCTCACGCTCACTTCGTGAGGCTGAGGTCGAGTGAGCGTACGTTTCGAACTCGTGAGCGCCGATCTCGTGAGTTTGGACACCTTTGTGACATATAAGTGAGCAGATCTACAATAATAGTAAAGCAAAACAAAACCATTAGTGTTTCCTGGGAGCACTAACGATGCACTGACGATTCCACCAGGTTTAAACGTTAGTGTTTCCTGGGGGTCTAACGTGAAGTTGCACTCCAAAAGTTTTTTGCTTCTAGCGTCCAAACTATTGCAGCAATAATGTTTCGACTTGGTATTCTAAGAAGCACTAACAAATCACTAACGATTGCACTAAAAAGGTCATTAGCGCTTTTGAATTTGGCTGGAATTTGTACCACGGAGTTGGTTTTCTAAGAAGCACTAACGAAGCACTAACGATTGCACTAGAAGAGATCATTAGTGCTTCAATGGGGGGGCAACTTCTCGGACGTTGCTAAGTCTCCAACCGAAATTGAATATAAAGGAATTCGTTATGCATAATTTACTCATTTTTCGAATAGCAAGAATTCGCTCTGCACCCTCAACACCCTTGATTGTCCCTTTATTCACCTTATCACCCTTGTGGGAACGTCATTGGATAACTCCAATTTACTAAAATTAGCAACATTATAACCGTATTTGTTATTCTCTTTCGTTTAGCTCGAGTTGCTTTATCCCTTCGGAGCTGAATCTACATCGCATAGTTTATTTAGCTTTTTTTTTTTTTTTTTTACAAATTTTGCCTACCATAGGAGCTTTAGTACTTTTATTTCGTAATTGTTATTTATTGCAATATCCGTTCTCGTGACTCTCCCTCGCTTCGCTCGGGTAGTTTATATCACCTCTTCTACCTTCGCATATATGAACCCATCGAACGTTCCTCTCTACGTTCGGAACTAACCCCTCGCTTAGCTCAGATGTTTCAGTAAATATACGACTCAGTTCAGTCTAGCTTCGGTTGGGTGGATTTTGGTCGCCTCTTCGGGATTCAACGTACAACAATGGATAATTTATTCTAGCATTTGTTAACTTCGATTTGATCAATACCAATTTATGACGTGAAAAAACATTTGCTAAGATCGCCCCATCCACCTCGTATATACAACCTCATAAATCTTTCCTCGCTGCGCTCATGTAACAGAATATTTCCTATGCCCTGTTTCTCAACTACTGCCTCTATTATTTACGGCATTGGGATAGTGTTTCTGTGTGTTCATGTTCGATTTTAAAGCGATAACAAACCTCCCTTTCTCATCTACTGTCTGAAAGAAAAAAGAAATAGAGCTCTGCCTTTCGATAAAAAGATTGACTATTTTACATACAGAAAAGACGCTGAAAGTAAAGGCAGCCGGCTTACTTTGTATTCTTCGAGAGCAACCACCAATTATAGTTGCCGTAAATTAACCCTTAGAGGAGTTCTTTTTAGCGTGTTTTCTGTCTTGGTAGCACACCGCTGCCACAAGTAAGGTTACTTTCAAAATCCTACCTCTTTTTTTAAAAAAAATTGCAACATTGCGGCAGCAACTCCGAACGACCACCCTTAAACAGTAGTCGAGGGTCTTAGCCAGGAGGGTGTTGGCATGTAAAATTTCAATAGAATTGCAAAGTGTTTGAAGCCACCTGCCGTTTAGTAGACCATATTTTCCTTTGGATTATCCGTGGATACTTTCCCCTATATTACCACGGATTTTGGTTTTGAATTTTACTATCCGAAATCTGGATTTCGATTTTTTAAATTTTAATATCCGAAATCCGGATTTCGATTTTTGACATTTCATTATCCAAAAACTGGATTTCGGTCTTTGACTGGTATGAAATCCGAGCAAGCGTCTGCTAGTGGTTAGCGTTCTTGCTTCGCAATCGGGAGGTCCAGGGTTTGAATCCGGAGGCCGGTCATTCTGACTGAGGTTTTTTTCAGGATTTTCCCTCAATTACTCCAGGCGAATGTTCGGATGGTACCTTGAACTTCAAGCCCTGGTCGTCTACCTTCCACTTCCTTTCCCAATGTTATCTTTGATTTCGGACAACCGAAAATTTTTAACACCACTAATATATATATATATATATATATATATATATTCATCCTCACGGCATTGTCAAGGCTCTATATTTGTATTTTACATTTAAAGTTGCAACCGGGTGTCTCTGACTGCCGTATTCGGTAGCCCGATCATCACCCCTGTTCTTCGCGCGCAGAGTCATTGGAAGAACTGAAAACGTACTCTGTACACAAACAGTTTATGGTTGTGAACTCGGAAAGCCTGGTACTTCTGCTTGTCAAGGTCAAAAAGTGGGAGAAAAAATGATGTGTAGAATGTAAAGAGGGTGCAGCAGTGTCTGATGCTTGTAAGGGAACATATTCATTTGTAGTTCGTGCACATTCCGCCTGTAGCGCTACTGTGGCACAACGTATATTGTAACTGTATAACTCTTGTACACCGCTAGTAGGTCTATTCGCGTTAGTAACGACCGAAACTATGTTGTCAGCTCTAATTGCGATAAGGTACTGTCGTGCTGCTTTTGCTTTTCTTTTTTCCCCTTTTTCATTTGTGAGACGCCAAACATGTTGTTTTTGCTTGTTGCACGCGCTGAACGGGTTCCTGCGAGCGAAGTATTTAAGAAGTTGACTACATATTCTTGTTTGCGATAGTTTTAAATTGGTTAACTGTAGAAAAATATACGAAAATAAAGCTGTACTTGTTAAGGTATATTAGTCGACGACGTAGCTACTGACAGTGTTGATTACAGATTTTCTCGAGGAAGAATTTAATTACAGTAGAGGTGAAAAGGAGACGTCCATTTAGACAGCCCCCCCCCTATCAGACTCAATCGGAAATGGTCTCAATTGTTTGTACACAAATGTGCAGGCGAAATTTTCGTTTGTGCACAATTAGGGGCGCCGTCAGAACGAAAACAAAGTGGGTGCTGTCTAAATGGTAGTCCCCCACCCACCATGTCCAATTCAATCACAAATTGTCGCAATCGTTTGTACATGGTTTGAACAGAAATGTGAAGGCGAAATTATCATTTGCACACAATTAGGGGCGCCAGCAGAACGAAAACAACGTGGGGGGCTGTCAAAATGGAAGCCCCCTACCATGTCCAATTCAATCACAAATTGTCGCAATCGTTTGTACTTCGTTTGTACAGAAACGTGCAGGCGAAATTTTTGTTTGTACACAATTAGAGACGCCGCCAGAACGAAAAAAACTGAGGGTCTGTCTAAATGGTAGCCTCCCAACCATGTCCAATTCAATCACAAATTGTCGCAATCGTTTCCACATCGTTTGTACAGAAATGTGAATTCGAAATTTTTCTTTGTACACAATTACGGGCGCCGCCAGAACGAAAACAAAGTGGGGGCTGTCTAAATGGTAGCCCCCACCATGACCAATTCAATCACAAATTGTCGCAATCGTTTCTACATCGCTTGAACAGAAATGTGCAAGCCAAATTTTCGTTTGTACACAATTAGGGGCGCCGCCAGAACGGAAACAAGTGGGGGCTGTCTAAGTTGTAGTCCCCCACTATGTACAATTGAATCAGAAATTGTCGCAATCATTTTGTGCATCGTTTGTACAGAAATCTGCAAGCAAAATTTTCGTTTTTAGACAATTAGGGGCGTCGCCAGAACGAAAAAAGTGGGGGACTGTCTAAATGTTAGCCCCCCGAAATGTCCAATTCAATCACAAATTATCGCAATCGTTTCTACACCTTTTGTACAGAAATGTGCAGGCAAAAGTTTTGTTTGTACACAATTAGGGGCGCCGCCAGAACGAAAACAAAGTGCGGGCTGTCTAAATGGTAGCCCCCCCCACCATATCCAATTCAATCACAAATTGTCGCAATCGTTCCTACATCGTTTGTACAGAAATGTGCAGACGAAATTTTTGTTTGTACACAATTAGGGGCGCCGCCAGAACGAAATCAAAGTGGGGTCTATCTAAATGGTATTCCCTTCCACCATGTCCAATTTAATCACAAATTGTCGCAAGCGTTCCTACATCGTTTGTACAGAACTGTGCAGGCGAGATTTTCGTTTGTACAAAATTAATGGCGCCGCAAGAACGAAAATAATGTGGGGGCTGTCTAAGTGGTAGCACCCCACCATATCCAATTCAATCACAATTTGTCGTATTCGTTTCTACTTCGTTTGTACAGAAATGTGCAGGCCAAATTTTCGTTTGTACATAATTAGGGGCGCCGCCAGAACGAAAACAAAGTGGGGGCTGTTTAAATGGTAGCACTTCACCATGTCAGATTCAAGCAAAAATTGTCGCAATCGTTTCTACATCATTTGTACAAGAATGTGCAGGCGAAATTTTTGCTTGTACATAAATGGGAGCGCCGTAAAAACTGAAACAAATTGGGGACTGTCTAAGTGATAGCGCCCCCCCCCCAAATATCCAATTCAATCACAAATTGTCGCAATCGTTTCCACATCGTTTCTACAGAAATTTGAAGGCTAAATTTTCGTTTGTACATAATTAAGGGTGCCGCCAGATCGAAAAAAAGTGGGGTCTGTCTAAGAGATAGTCCCCCCCCACCATGTCCAATTCAATCACAAATTGTCGCAATCGTTTCTACATCGTTTGTACAGAAATGTGCATGCGAAATTTTCGTTTGTACATAATTAGGGGCGCCGCCAGGGCGAAAACAAAGTGGGGGACTTTCTAAGTGATAGCCCAATCACCATGTTCAATTCAATCACAAATTGTCGCAATCGTTTGTGCATCGTTTGTACAGAAATATGCAGGCGAAATTTTCATTTGTACGTAATTAGAGGGCGACGGCAGAACGAAAACAAAGTGGGGGGCTGTCTAAATGGTACCCCCCCCACCATGTGCAATTGAACCACAAATTGTCGCAATCGTTTGAATATAGTTATAGAGAAATGTGCAGGCGAGATTTTCGTTTGTACCAGGGCCGACGCTAGAAGTTTTGCCGCCCTGGGCGGTTCTTTCACATGCAGCCCTTTTATTGTTTTCTTTCTCAAATTTTGCCGTCCCTGTATTATTTTCTTTTTCAAATTTTGCCGCCCATCAGACTTGCCGCCCCGGGTGGTGGCACGGCTCGACCCCCCTCGCTCCGGCCCTGGTTTGTACACAATTAGGGGCACCGCCAGAACGAAAACAAAGTGGGGGCTGTCTAAATGGTAGCCCTCCCACCATGTTCAATTCAACCCCAAACTGTCGCACTTGTTTGTACGCCTTTGTACATAAATGTGCAGCTGAAATTTTCGTTTGCACATAAATGTGGCCCCGCCAAAACGATAACAAACTATGGGCTCTCTAATTGATAGCCCTCCCACCATTTCGAATTCAACCACTTACTGTCGCACTTGTTTATTACGGTTTTGTACAGAAATTTGCAGGCGAAATTTTCGTTTGTACACAATTGCGAGCGCGCCAAAACGATAACAAAGTATAGGCTGCCTAATTGGTAGCACCTCCCTACTCCGATTCAAAAGAAAATTATCTCAATTGTTTGTACATCGTTTGAGCAGTAATACGCAGGCGAAAGTTTTTTTTTCTACGCTATCAGGTGCGTGGACAGAACGAAAAAAAGGGGAGTTGTCTAAGTGCTAGCCCCACCATGTTCGATTGAACCACAAATTGTCGCGATCGTTTATACATCGTTTGTGCAGAAATGTGCAGGTAAAATTTTCGTTTGTATTAAATAATATACGGATGTGAGTATTTTTAATATCTGCGATCAACGTTAACCGGTTTGAATAACGGTTGCTGAGTTTGAAAATGGTACCTATTACACTAGTCGAAAAAAAATTCTTTTTCTCTGGCACACGGAAGAAAATACCTGATTCTAATAGACCTTTTCACGTAGAATTTGAATCTGCAATCAGTTTTTCTCTATCACCCTCAGTTTTTCCGTGACAGAGGTGTTTTCGGAAAATTTCCCCTCAAATTTCTTTTCTTTTTCTTTTTTAAAAAAACATTTTCATACTTGTAGCTTGGGTACGTTAGGTATATAAACACACAAATTATATTGTATGTTAGCTTGATTTATATTTAGTAAGCCCTCTAAGTAGCATTATTCTATCTAGAGAAATAAACATATTTATATAAAAATATGCTATGTGTACTGTTCATTTTACAATATTCATTAGTGCAGATAAAATTACATAAAACTTCCATTAGAATATAAGCACGGTTTATATCTTATTGGATTTGAAATAAAACATATTTTCAATGATGTATACGCCGTGTCAGCATTTTATATCTACTTAATAAATAATACAATAGAAGTGAGTGGTATCTTCTTAATAAATGGACACTTACTTACCTCAACTAATATGTGTTAGTTGTCGACTTTCTTCTGTGTTTGGTTTCTAGAACATCTCTTTTAAGTGTCCAACAGTTATCAGCTAGCATTTTTGAACTTCACCGTCACTGGTATCTCTTCTCCATGGAGGAATTGTCCTGATGAAAATGTTCCCCATACTCATCACTAACAGCACCAAAGTTTTCAGGAAAGAAATGCAGGCGGGAGTCTAGAAAGTGAACTTTAAGTGACATGTTGCAACCCATTTCATTGAATGATTGCCGGAAATCTCTCACAATTTCACGGTAATTTGGGGCTTTCTTGTTTCCTAAAAAATTCTCTGTTAAACATTTAAATGGACACCAAGCTGCTTTCTCAACCAGAGTTAAGAGATCCTCAAATTTTTGGTCACGAATCAAACATCTTATTTGGGGGTCTGCAAAACTCCCTAGCGTCACTAACCCGAGGAATTTTTTCCTTGAGGTAACAACATCCTGCATTACTTTTGTCCATTGCCCTAACAAAGTTTTTGAAGAGCCCCAACTTTATGTGAAGAGGAGGTAGAATTATCTAATCAGGGCTCACTAGTGAGGAATAAACAGCATTCTTCTGTCCAGGAGTTAATACATGCGTTGGCCATTCCTTCTTGATGTAATGTTCCGCTTTGTTCCTGCTGTCCCATTCGCAGAGGAAACAACATTTCGTATAACCAAGATGCAAACCCATTAACAAAGAAATGGCGTAAATCACAGCAAACGGTCCACTTGTATTTCTCATACTGAATGTTTTCTAACACTATTTCGATGTTTTCATAGGTTTCCTTCATATTAGTTGCATAAGTCAAAGGCACTGAAGGAAATTTGTTGCCATTGTGCAAAAGGACAGCCTTAAAACTAGTTTTCGAAGAGTCAATAAGCAATCTCCACTCTGTACTTATGTGCATGTCCAAGTGTATCCATCACAGCACAGACATTATTACAATACACTAAATCATTTCCTTGAGAATAATAGTTTTGAAACTCTGTATGAAGGTTTCGAAAAATACACACTTTAGTGTCACGATGGAGCAGATTCCAGCCTTAAGTTTAGTATCAAGAAGTTCTGTCTGTGTCTTGGAGAGTTTTAAATCCCGTACGAGGTCATTTAGTTCAACCGGAGTTATCAGATGGGGATCCAATGTAGATGTGCTTCCTACATAAGTAGGATCATCATCTTCATTTGGAACTTCAATAGTTGCCTCAAGTACGTAATCCTCATTTACCGTAAGATGAGGAAGAGGTACTGGTACAGGTAATTCTGCACTGTGTGGAACTGGCCTAATTGCTTATGGCAAATTAGGGTACTGTACTGTGTGGTTAGATTTACTGCTTATTTCTTTTATCTGTGTCATACAAAAGTAGCAGTCTGAAGAATGATCTTTTCGTTCCCTCTAGATCATCGGTACTGCGAAGTTCATGTTTCGTCCACCATTTGCCCACCCAGTCACACGTTTCACGCAAGTACAACAAATGTAGTGAGGAACCCAGTTCTTATCTTGGTCTCCTACACAGCAACCAAAATATAACTGATAACACTTCCTCACAAGTGGAGTAAAACATCGACGTTGTGATTTAAATATCAGCTCCCCACATACATAACAGAAATTGTCCGGTTTATTACACACTTCCTCGACATCTTGTATCCTGTAACGTATCACACACACAGGCACACACACTCACACACACACACACACACACACACACAGGAATCTACACTCCATCAAATTCCCACAAAATCCCTCTAGAAATTTCCTCATCCAAAAATGGTGACATGGTGAACACATCATTGAAAATGTTTTATTGGAAGTCCAGTGAGGTATAAACCGTGGTATATTGTAATTTTCGTGTAAATTATATGTGTTGAAGACCGACCCGACCCCACCCGTGACCTGAATTGACTGACCCGACCGACAACCCGACCAGAGCTGACCCGATTGGCCCGACCCAAAGTGACCCGAGTGAACCAACCCGAAGTGACCTAACCCGACAACCGCCCCGAGTGACCTGACCTTACAATCTAATCAGTTTGAGAGAGCTAGAACCTTACAAAACTGCCACCAGAAAAAAATGCTGACCAATTCTTATGCATAAACCATTGTTTCGGCTTTTTTATTTGTAGTATAATTATCCTCCTCCTCCTCCTCAGTGTTCTGCCATTAATGACATGCCAGTTTCTGTGAACTAGGTAAGAAGCTTCCATTTTTGCGATTTCCCGCTAATATCTGCCTCGCAACCCAACATAAAGTACCACCCTCCTTATTACAATCTATCAATTGCTACCTTCTTACACACTCTCGCTCTCCTGATATCACCCCCTTTACTACATCTCTCAGAATGCAATCCCTTAGCAAGATCGAAACTTGTGATCCGTCCATTTTTTCGCTTCCTTATATCGTCTAATATTGCTCTCGTCTCTTGCATTTTTTCAGCATTTCCTAATTCGTTTTCCTCTCTACCCTGCTAACCTTCTTTATTTTACTCCACATCCAAATTTCCAAGGTTAAAATTTAGGCAATCAACTTCGAAAATCAAAATAAAATTTGACTGAGTTCTGAAGACAAGTTCTGAAGACTAAAAGAATAAAAGTTCTGAAGACAACATTATTTTCTAGTAAGGAATGTATATAGAACTTCTTTTAATATTTTTTGCTGTGTAACAAACAAAAATTTCATCACGTTAACATCCCGATTTTTCTATTTAAAAACAGCGTTGCTGTCTGATAGAATCATAAGGAACTAATTGCACTGAAATTTCATTCTGTAGGGAATTACCTTTTATTTTTTCTTGATTAATTTATCTAGAAGATATTTGCAACATTATATAAAATTAGCAAGTATTTTATTGCGGAGAAAGTCAAATCACTACCGCAATAATAATAATAATAATAATAATAATAATAATAATAATAATAATAATAATAATAATAATAATAATAATAATAATAATAATAATCTGAAGATGACCAAGAAAGTTCTGTCTCTTTGTGGAGGTCTGCGTTCAATTGGCCCTCACACCGTGAGTTGAATGCGAATGGATGTAAGGTGAAGGTCAGTTGTTGGACGAGACGAGACGAGGCAGAATTTTCATGAAGGGGTACGAGATGAGACAGAGCTCTTTCAATAGAAACATATGCACTTTTCGAGACGAGACTACCTTCACGACACATTTTCGAGACGAGAATGCCCCAAACCTAGTCTCGTGAGCAACACTAGTAAGTATATCCAACATACTATTTGGTTGTGGCTGTTCAGATACACCGTGAACGTGCGTAAGGACTGAGTGAACATGGGGCCTTCACAGAGCGTCATAAGGGCTTGTTTGCTGTACGAGTTCAAATTGCTGCTCCGCGGGGCGGAAGATATGACAGACCTTTGGTGAGGGTGTCGTGACTACGCGGAGAGTGCAGTGGTATAACGGTTTAAGGACGGTGACCAAAACACTCGAAGACGCACCACGTGCCGGAAGACAAACAGATGTTCAAAATAAAGATCTTCAGGCAGCAATTGAGGCGAAGACAGATATGTGAGGAACTAGTACTACATTTCAGTGTGAGTGGAGAAACCATTCGGCACCACCACCATCAACTTGGGAAGCACTGCAAGTTGGGTTGATGGGTCCTAGATTATTTGACTTGGAGTCAGAAAGCAACGCGAGCAGACACCTGTGTTTCTTTGGTGTCTCGTCTGAGGAAGAAGCAATTTCTGGACAGGGTGTTGACATGTGATGGGAAGTGGGTCCTGTACGAAGCTCCACGGCGCCGTCATCTTGGTTAGCATCCCATGAACCGGTTGAAAACAGCCCAAGCCAGCACTACACCAGAATAAGGTTCTCCTGTGCATTTTGTGGACTGCTCGAGGCATCGTCCATCGGGAACTGCTACAAGCTGGTCAGGTCATCAATGCAACTCTGTACTGTCACTGTGTCCTGTCTGGATCCAGCAGTTCTGAATCGCAAAGGGGTCCTCTTGTTACAAGGCAACGCTAAGCCCCACGTGGCTAAAATGACGCAGTACATCATTCTACGCCTTGAATGGAAAACACTATTGGATCCGCCATACTCCACGGACATTGTACTGTCCGATTATCACCTGTTCCATTCCTTGGACAATCACCTTAGAGAACGCCAATTCAAATCGCTAGTAGAGGTTCAATATGCACTTGATACCTTCTTCACTTCACGTCCCACCAAGTTCGACTGCGATGGAATCCATAGCCTTCCAGAACGTCGGCAGAAGGTCGTCGAGGCTGATGGAGACGATTTTTGATATTCCAGGTACGTCTTAGGTTACATACCAATGTTCGAAGGTGTTGGTGAAAAGGCGGCGGAACTTTCTTGGGCACTCTTAAAGTTATAATAATAATAATAATAATAATAATAATAATAATAATAATAATAATAATAATAATAATAATAATGTGTCCTGCCCAAAGGCAGATGTTTGACCTGAAGATCCATGGGTATTGATTCCAGTTCGCACCAAGTAAGTTTTCTGGTGGACAAACACCATGTGCATGGGTTTTCTCGGTGTTCTCCCATTTCCTCCCACTTTCTGCATTCAACCACTTCAATTATTTCTCATCATCGCTGTCTCTCTTAGCGTTGCTGCATAACGTTGGACGTTAACTAGATATTTCCTTTCAATTTCACTTAATGTGACATTCAACTTGACATAGAAACGCAGAAAGGAAAAAAGTCAGTAGTAATATTAATTACAATTACAATGTCAATTAGTTAATATAGGGTTAAATTAAAATTTTGTTACTATTTCACTTTCAATTAGTCACAATTATCATTCATTCACCAACTTCGAATTGAATTCTACAACAAAGCTCCTTATAGTATTCCGTATAGAAAATAAGTGAAGAATGTGACGACTCGACCCGAGTGACCCGACACGAGCTAACCCGACTGACCCGACCCGACAACCCGACTCGAACCGACCCGACCCGTAACCCGACTCGACCCGACCCGACCCGTAACCCGACCCGTTTGAGAGCACTATCAGAGGGGTACAATTTACAGTACAATTTATTTTGTATGGTTTAGCATACTTTAAGGCTACCATACTTTTTGAAAACAGAAAAAACGGGACATCTTACAAATAGTAGTAAATATTGCATTTTGTATTAATTTTATCTTTCCAATTTTACTACAGTATCGCACTAGTTATACAACTTAAAATAATGTATTAATATAGTCCATACTTAATCAACAGTGCTAAAAATTATTATAGAAGCTAGAAACTGTTATACAATATAAACGCAATCAGTGAACATACAATATTTAGGCAAAAGTTATATTTTCAATATTATTACACATACCACCTTTACATGCTCTACATGTCTATAAAGAAAAAAAATTAAGATTTATGAAGTTGTTTCCAAATTTCAATAGACTGATTTATTTTTGTTAACCTAAAATGCGAACTAAAAGAAAGCAATTTGCATAATTGTTTTTCTGAAGCAGAAAAAATGTGTTTTCGGGGCTGGTCTGCAACGTCACAAGAATTTGTTGCCACCTCGGGGTATACATTCTTACTTTTAGTGATAAGAGTGCTACTTAGGAGGATTTAAACATTGCATGTTATATCCGGGGAAGCAGCGATTGGAATAATAATAAAGATTAGAATGAAATTGTTCCTATAGTACTGTCGGAATTGAAAGCAAAAGGAATATGTCGATTTTATTATCTTTTCAGAAATTTTGATATGTAATTAATAATAATAATAAAGAAAAAAACATGACAAGAAGGAAAATTTCTGCACACCGGAACAAATTTTAAGAAACCGGGGCGTATGGTAGCCTTACATACTTATTTGCATGCGGAGTGTCAGTACGGAGCCACTACGTAGCAGAGTTGAAACAAAACCTCGTAAATAGGTTGCCAACTCAGGAAAACAAAATTACCGGCACACCCTCAAAATTCTCTGTACAAATGAGAATCTGAAGACTGTATTGATCGTTATTTTATTTACCAGCAATTGCCACTTGTTTAAAATTATCGAAACAGATGAATAATACTGGATATTAATCTTTATGTAACAATAGTTGATTCATAAAATGAAATTTACTCTATAAACTTACACTTCAAACAAAGGAAATTGCTTTAGAAAGTCATTTTCTACTCTCAATAAATGTATAAAATCCTTTTACAATAAAATATAAGTGTTATCAAATTTGTTATGTTAAATAAATATAAAAACTGCCATACATTAAAATAATATCGGTAATGTATAATACAACGAAAATTTGTGTTTGTAAAGGCACTGTTGAAAAATTTCGATGTTCAATGTTATATTCTGGATTGCAGATTCCAAAATACCCGTCAGAAGGGGGCTAATAAGTTTGTACCGGTCACCGGCCTTAATCAAAATCACAGCAAATACCGGCCAGTTAGCAACTCTACTCGTAAATCAGAATGCTGAATGCACCAAAATACTTCACCATGCATTCTATAGTTTCTGCAAAATGAGTTTAATGAAGATGATCAAATAAAACAAAATACTGTGTTATAATTTTCCCTTTAACAGTCTACTTTGTGAATTTGTTATATCTTCCACTTATCAATTTGATGTACGAGATGAGAATAACGGTTTCTGCGCAAGATAGAAAGAAAAAAATAAATTCTTCTCATAAGGATTCAGCTCACGTAAGAAATAATGAATTAGTTTAATAATAAGAGCAAAGGAGTGATAAACTAACGCAATAATGATTGTAAGTATAAATATAAACAAAAAAACAAAAAATAAACATTTAATTCCATCATCGTTAAAATAAGATAAATATAGTGAATCACACGATAGTGTGAACATACCAAACCAGACAAAAGTGTGAACAAAGTCCTGTTAGAAAAATATTCCATAAATGTGACACATTTTTTTTAATGTTTCTACCATTTATACAGTCCCCCACATTTTTTTCGTTCTGGCGGCGCCCCTAATAGAGTACAAACGAAAATTTCGACTGCACATTTCTGTGCAAACGATGTACAAGCGATTGATATAATTTGTGATTGAATTGGATATGGTGGGGCTACCATTTAGACAGCCCCACTTTGTTTACCTTCTGGCGGCACCATTAATTGTGTACAAACGAAAATTACGCCTGCATATTTCTGTACAAACGATGTACAAACGATTACGACAATTTGTGATTGAATTGGACATGATGGACGGGGTACCATTTAGACAGACCCCACATTAATTTCTTTCTTGCGTCGCCTCTAATTGTGTATAAAAGAAAATTTTGCCTGCACATTTCTGTACAAACGACGTACATAGGATTGCGACAATTTGTGATTGAATTGGACATGGTCGGGGGCTACAACTTAGACAGCCCCCACTTTGTTTTCGTTCTGGCGGCGCCTTTAATTGTGTACAAACAAACATTTCGCCTGCTCATTTCTGTACAAACGAAGTACAAACGCTTGCGACAATTTGTGATTCAATTGGACATGGAGGAGGGGTTATACTTAGAAAGCACCCTACTTTGCTTTCGTTCTGGCGGCGTCCCTAATTGTCTACAAACAAACATTTCGCCTGCACATTTCTGTACAAACGAAGTACAGATGATTACGACAATTTGTGATTCAATTGGACATGGTGGGTGGGCTACCAATCAGACAGCCTCCACTTTGTTTTCGTTCTGGCGGCGCCCCTAATTTTGTTGAAACAAACATTTCGCCTGCACATTTCTATACAAATGATGCACAAACGAATGCGACTATTTGTGATTGAATTGGACATGGTGGGGGGCTACTACTTAGACAGCCCCCCAATTTTTTCTGTTCTGGCGGCGCCCTTAATTGTGTACAAACGAAAATTTTGCCTCTACATTTCTGTACAAACGAAGTACATGCGATTGCGACAATTTGTGACTGAATAGGACATGTTGGTGGGGGACTGCCACTTAGACAGCCCCCACTTTGTTTTCGTGCTGGCGGCGCCCCTAATTCTCTACAAACGAAAATTTTACCTGCACATTTCTGTACAAATGACGTACATAGGATTGCGAAAACTTGTGATTGAATTAGGCATGGTAGGAGGCTTCCATGTAGACTGCCCTCTCACTTTGTTTTCGTTCTGACTGCGCCCCTAATTGTGTACAAATAAACTTTACGCCTGCACATTTCTGTACAAACGAAGTACAAACGATTGCGCAAATTTGTGCTTGAATTGGACATGGTGGGGGGCTACCACTTAGACAGCCCCCAATTTTTTCTGTTCTGGCGGCGCCCCTAATTGTGTACAAACATACATTTTGCCTGCTCATTTCTGTACAAACGAAGTGCAAACGATTGCGACAATTTGTGATTCAATTGGACATGATGGGGGGGCTAACAATTAGACAGCCTCCCACTTTGTTTTCGTTCTGCGGCGCCCCTAAGTTTGATCAAACAAACATTTCGACTGCACATTTCTGTACAAACGATGCACAAACGAATGCGACAATTTGTGATTGAATTGGACATGGTGGGGGGTATACCACTTAGACAGCCCTCATTTTTTTCTCTTCTGGCGGCGCCCCTAATTGCGTACAAAAGAAACTTTCGCCTGCGCATTTCTGTACAAACGAAGTATAAACGATTGCAACAATTTGTGATTGAATAGGACATGTTGGTGGGGGGCTAACACTTAGACAGACCCCAATTTTTTCGTTCTGGCGGCGCCCCTAATTGCGTGGGAGCGTACATTTCGCCTGCACATTTCTGTACAAACGAAGTACAAACTATTGCGACAATTTGTGATTCAATTGGACATGGTGGGGGGGCTACCACTTAGACAGCCCCATTTTTTTCTGTTCTGGCGACGCCCCTAATTGTATACAAACAAAAATGTCGCCTGCACATTTCTGTACAAACGAAGTACAAACGATTGCGATAATTTGTGATTGAATAGGACATGCTGGTGGGGGACTACCAGTTAGAGAGCCCCCAATTTGTTTTCGTTCTTGCGGCACCCCTAATTGTGTACAAACGAAAATTTGGCCTGCACATTTCTGTACAAACAATGTACAAACGATTGCGATAATTTGTGATTCAATTGGACATGGTGGGTGGGCTACCATTTAGACAGCCTCCCACTTTTTTTCGTTCTGGCGGCGCCCCTAAGATTGTTCAAACAAACATTTCGCCTGCATATTTCTGTACAAACGATGCACAAACGAATGCGACAATTTGTGATTCAATTGGAAATGGTGGGGGGTATACCACTTAGACAGCCCCCATTTTTTTCTGTTCTGGCGGCGCCCCTAATTGTGTACAAACGAAAATTTTCCCTGTACATTTCTGTACAAACGACGTAGAAAAGATTTCGACAATTTGTGATTGAATAGGACATGTTGGTGGGGGGCTACCAGTTAGACAGCCCCCAATTTGTTTTCGTTCTGGCGGCGCCCTTAATAGTGTACAAACGAAAATTTGGCCTGTACATTTCTGTACAAAGAATGTACAAACGATTGCGATAATTTGTGATTCAATTGGACATGGTGGGGGGCTACCACTTAGACAGCCCCCCCCACTTTGTTTTCGTTCTGGCGGCGCCCCTAAGTTTGTTCAAACAAACATTTCGCCTGCATATTTCTGTACTAACGATGCACAAACGAATGCGACAACTTTTGATTGAATTGGACATGTTGGTGGGGGCTACCACTTAGACAGACCCCAATTTGTTTTCGTTCTGGCGGCGCCCCTAATTGCGTGCGAACATACATTTCGCCTGCACATTTCTGTACAAACGAAGTACAAACAATTGCGACAATTTGTGATTCAATTGGACCTGGGTGGAGGGCTACCACTTAGACAGCCCCCATTTTTTCTGTTCTGGCGACGCCCCTAATTGTGTACAAACGCAAATTTCGCCTGCACATTTCTGTTCAAACGTAGTACAAACGATTGCGATAATTTGTGATTGAATAGGACATGTTGGTGGGGGGCTAACAGTTAGACACTCCCCAATTTGTTTTCGTTCTTGCGGCGCCCCTAATAGTATACAAACGAAAATTTGGCTTGCACATTTCTGTACAAACAATGTACAAACGATTGCGGCAATTTGTGATTCAATTGGACATGGTAGGGGCTACCATTTAGGGGAACTCCCTCGAGAAGAATCACTCTACTTATTTATTGCAAAAAGCAGAATTTAAAAATTCGCATTCGTTCAAAGTTATCGTTGGAAGTAAGAGCCGTTTGTATGTACGTACTAATAGCGATAAGTTGCACTACGCGATCCCAATTAATACTTCATATACCCGCGCCACACGCACACACACTAGCATATGTACACACGAAAGTATACCTGGTAGTATCCACATGCTTACGCCGGAAACTAGAAACAAACAGACACACACACACACACACACACACAGAGAGAGAGAGAGAGAGAGAGAGAGAGAGAGAGAGAATATCTTGTTGTACCTTTATACTGAATGCACCATTACTCACAAAATCAGTTAAAAAAGAAAAAGGAAAAGAGTTGTAAATGAAACTCTCAAAGATTGGTACCACTGCTGCGTGTCACACATGAGATTGTTCCATAATGATTGATTCGTAATATGATGTATATGGGTTTCTTAATGGTAGTATAACAAAATGCCTTCAAATTGACCACTAAATAAAAAGTGAAATTTATTTTTCAAATTTTGTAAAATCGAAGTCGGTGGGCATTATGGGAACAGTCTACAATAACAATATATGCAAATAAATTTTAATATACTTCACGTTTTCCAGTGGGTGCAAGAAAGCTTCGAATTGTGTTTGTTCTGATAATGATTAGCTGATGTAAATATATATATATATATATATATATATATATATATATATATATATATATATATATATATATATACCTGGAAATTATTCTAATGCTGTTTTCACTTTAGTCATGAGTAGTTACTTAATCAGCAAATGGTATTCCATATTTCTATTGTATTGTTTCAAGGTTTTACGTCCCTTTTCAAGACACAAGGCTATATAGAGATGAATACGCGACAGAAAATACCAGTGACATAACGTACAACTTACCGGAGGGCTACTTGTGACTGTTTTTTTTAAAAGGACACTGAAAATAATCACATGCGACAAAACGTATCAGACGCTTCATTACTTTTAAAGGTATTTATCATTTCTGTACCAGCACTTTTTAGAGACCTGCACGAGACGGGCTTGTGCGGGCCGAAACTGCTTTTTCTTCGGGCCCGGGATCGGCTCCGACCAGGATTTTTCAAAACTTATCGCGCCAGATCCCGCTCGGGCCGACTAATTGGAGTTCCCTATTGACTTTTGTTTAACAATAATTGGAGTAAAGCCCAGTTGAAGTTCCTGTGCAGTGAAGTGAAAATGTAGTAACAATGGTGTTGCTTAGCGTATGTGATTTCAGTTTAGTGGATTAGTTGCTCACCTCAATCAGCATCTTCCTAAATAAACATCGGGCCGTGACGATAATTTTTTAAAACTTATCAGTCTGGGCCGGCCTTGGGCCAAGAATTTTTAAAATCATATCGGGCCGACCGGGCCCGGACCTACGTACATTCGAGCTCGAGCGCGCTCGGGCCGTAAAATTCGGCCCGCGCAAGTCTCTAGCACCTCTTACTCTCGGAACTTCGAATGTTTAACTCTGATCTCAAAAAGACAATGTGATCTTTTAATTTCTTAGCCTTTTTAACCCTTTCGGCATCCGGGGTTTTTGCGGTATTTTTTAGACTTTCAGTCAAGTAGCTACTGCATCGCCACTATTTATCCTAGAATCATGGTTCATACCTCATTCTCTTCAGACTAAAGCTGGCTTTCAAATGGTATTACTTGCATGCTTATATATTATACCAGGAGAGTGAAAAGTGATGTCAAATGGAAAATTTCGGGGAAATTTTTTTTTCACAGTTTGGGCCTCTCTGGACAGCCCTGTGTAAACGTAGAGATCTCGAAAAAATCTGATAAATAGTACTTGGTAGACTGAATGTGTATGCCAAATTTCAAGTTTCTATCCTGAATACTAAGGGCGGGAGAAATTTTATCAGAATCTCCACAGTGTCCCAAATTACCGCAAAACACCATGATCTCAGGTAAAAAATTTCCTGAGATATCTCTATTTACCCTAGAACAATAATCTGCCAACCATTCTCTTCAGAATAGAACTGCCTTTCAGGTGGTACCGTTCACATGTCTCCATCTTGTATCTAAGGTGGGAAAATCCCGAAAAAGGGATTTTTGGTCTAAATTTCCCTTTTTCAACTTTTAGCCCCTCTGGATCCCTCGTTTTAACGCAGAAATCTGAAACAAAAAACATCTGTTAAATACTACTCGGTGAACTGAATGTTTGTGAACAATGTCAATCTTTTAGGTCCAAAAATAACCCCGCAAAAAATACCAAAAATGTCCAATTTTCTCCTATACATAAGTATACTTTGATAAAATATCCCTGACACATCCCTAATTAACCTAGGGCCATGTTTCGCCCATCATTCTCTTCATAATAGAACTGCCTTTTAGACGGTATGACTCACGTGTCTCCATCATGTGTTTAAGGTGGGAAAATCCCTAAAAAATAATTTTTTGGTCTAAATATCTCTTTTTTCAACTTTTAGCCTCTCTGGACCCCTCTGTTTTAACGCAGACATCTGAAAAACATCTGATAAATACTACTAGGTGGGCTAAATGTTTATGAACAATTTCAATCTTCTACATGCAAAAGTAAGCCTGTCAAAAAATAGATACCGTCAAAATAGATGTGCCATATTCCCGTATACAGAAGGATATTTTGTAAAACTTCACTGAGATCCCTAATTAGCGTAGGATCATGGTTTACACACCATTCTCTTCAGAATAGAACTGCCTTTCAGGCGGTACCATTCACATGTCTCCAACATGTACCTAAGGTGGGAAAATCTTGAAGAGAAGGATTTTTTGGTAAAAATATCCCTTTTTTAACTTTTTCTCCCACTTGATCCCCCTGTTTTAACGCAGAAATCTGAAAAAATCTGGTAAATACTACTCGGTGGACTGAATGTTTGTGCAAAATTTCAATTTTCTACGTGCAAAAATAAGCCCGCCAAAAAATAATGAACATAGGCTTAATAAAAGAAATATATATTTAGAATTATGACGTCATCTTCTCCTATGTCTCGACGCAGCAAGGTGTGATACCATACGTAAGGTCTTCTACAATGCCTCTGGACTTGAAAAACAAAAAAGAACCGGACGAAAAAGCTCAAATAGGGGAGTTATAACGTAATGTACCATGAAACACCCGTATGGTACAAATTATACAATCGGATGCCGAAAGGGTTAAGAGTGTGTTCAGCTGGATGTTCCAGCCTTGTACGATATTTATATTCAGTGTCATTTGTTATTACAGCTCCATATTATTATTATAATTTCTGAGGTTTTTACCAGTTATTCAAAAAAAAAAAAAAAAGTAATCGAAGAAAAGAGTTAGCTTTTTTGATTTTATGACTTAACGTCGTACTGAATAACTAGATATACATAGTAATAGGACATTATTTGACAGCGCAGTTTAAAAGCCAAATAGCCAAATGATTCAATTGAAAATCAGCTACTGTTTTATATATATAGTTTGTATCTTTGATGATGAGTAAATCTTCAAGGATGCTGGAGAATGACAAAATTCGTGATTTAAGAGAAAGAGCTGTTATCCGAAAGCCTTCTGCCGAAAATGCGTAGAAATGATAAAAGACATGGTTAGAGCTGCAGAAAAATTGTCGGAACAGGTTCCGATCAAAAGAAATATTGCTTCGTTGGACCAGTAGACTATTAAGATAAAAATGGATGGGGAGGATGCAAGAGCGTCCATGTTGAGGTTTCCAGAGGGGGCAAATATAGGAATGGGTGTAACTAGGGTTAATGAATGGGGTCGAGATAGATGACATTCTACTCTTTATAAATATAATTTTCTCTAGACAGTGGCGCGACAGGCCCCACCTTGCTCCTCTGATGAGCGTTCTTGAAAGCAGGGGTGGCGCAAAGGTGGGAGCATAGGACAGTAATTTCCCTGGCAAAGGTGAAACGGGGTCACAGAAAAATGGTCCATGACCTAAGTGACCCAAGCAACACTTAACCCATTATCGAAGTGACCCAAGCAACACATTGACCCAAGTGATCTAATTTGACACAAGTTTAACCAAGTGACCCAAGTTGACCAAAGTGGCCCACGAAGTGACCCAAGCATTCATAATACTATGACTTAAGACTCCCATCACACACAGAATAGACTGACACATTGTATTTAGTTTAGCAAACTCGTGTGTACAGGGTAGATTTGTTTCATAATGTTCAACGCCGCCCCCCTTGCATTGGAAGTGCAGTTCTAATGTTTCAAGTTACATCAATGCACAAGAACCAAACCACCGTATGGCGCCACGAATGCTGATAACACTATTTGATAATGCGCTTTGCATTGATGGACACACAACACACACAAGTAATAAAACAGTAAAAAATCATTCCTTAAATATGAGTATAAGGTAAAACAACTGTTTTCGAAATCATTTTATATATACAGAATTTTTATGTTGTTTTCGTATTTACAGGAAATATTATGGTGGCAGCGAAAACCACGAAAATATCTCATTTACATATACATTTACATTTATTTATCTAAGCTAGCAGATACAGCTCAGAGGCAAGGGCGCCTGTCAGGGGGGTAAACGGGTTGCTCGCCCACTGGCTAGAGAAAATTATATGTATAAAAAGTAGGAAGTCGTCTATCTCCACCCCCTTGGCCCCCATGATTATACTTTCCCCTCCCCTTGGAAACCACAACACGGGCGCCCTTGCTCAGAGACCATTTTAGGGTGGAGCGATTAGATATCAAAAAGGATAACAACAATAGGAAAGGAAAAGGAAGGAAAACGATTAAACCATGTAGTTTAAGGTTAAATTAATATGTAACGTTGCCATTTATAGAGGAGCTGGTGGAGGGAAGGTCGGAGTGGCCAATGTATAAATTTTGTAACAGTATGGTGAATTGGAATAATGTTTGAAATGAAGTTTGGCAATTGACATATTAGCGCAAAAGACAGTAACTTCATTCACTTATGTTGTGGGTCCAACGTTGGCAACGTTGCATTTTCATTTAACATTGGGGCATAAAGAGTGTATAGCCCAAACGGCTAGTTTGATTTGAAACTTCCTTTAGTTTAGATTGAGATGATCATATTTTTAGACGGGTTCGCTTCTTACATTTTGTTGTAACTCTAATAATAACAAACCTCCGGTGCTTGGGGTCCCTGGTTCGATCCCAGCTCGCGCCGTGTGGACTTTGTGGTGGACAAACACCGTGCTTGTTATGGTTTCCAGAGGGGGCAGCTAAAGGCATAGGCGTAATTAGAGTTGATGAATGGGGTGGAGATAGACTACCTTCTACTCTTTATAATTTTCTCCCGCAAGGGAGGCGAGCGCCCAACCCTGCTCCCCCCTTCTGGGCGCCTTGGTTATAGTCAGTCTTGAGCTTCAAATTTACACTGGATAAAATAGAATTTGAGTACCCTCGTCACCGTAAAATATGAAGACAGATACTCCAGCCCCCTAACCACATTCTGAATCCGCACCCCATTAATCGAATGTTTATAGCGTGCGTGCCCACCGTGTATATGGTCCCAGGTGCGATTCTTACTGGGGACACTCAAAATTTTCGGTGTTGACTAAGCACGAATACAGTTTTGTTTCTTCACTTCTATTTTAAGCTGGAGCTGGAAAAGGTTCACAGTTAACATGTATTATGAAATTATAACTGGAGATTAATTTGTTTTCTTTGTAGTTTAATACTATCCATTTTAACATGTGAGCATGAGGGAGGGGCAGACTGGAAGGCTGAGAGGGAGACAGACATAGTCTTTGGGGGCGCTTGCCCCCTTGTCCTCCTCTGGTATCGTCACTTGCTCCGACCAAGAATTTTTTAAAACTTATCGGGCCGGGCCGGGTTTACGCCGATTAATTCAAATTCTATAATGACCTTTGTTTGTGGATAATTGGAAGTCAATTATCCGAAGCTAAAGGCATGCGTTTGTATGCATGTGGAGTGAAAGGTATTAACAATTGGTGTAGCTTAGCGACTCTATTTTCACTTTAGGGCAGGGCTTCTCAAACTTTCTTTGATGTAGAGCACCTATCAATGATAATAATGTTCATGGAGCCTCCAAAATAAATAAATAAATAGCATATAGTCTAATGTAACAAGTAAACAAATTCCTACATCCGCTGGTCATATATTTCTACATACTCCAGCGAAATAAGCAAAAGAAATATGGAATTTACTGCAGAACGCCTAAGTTGGAAAAAAGTTATCTGGTCAGTAGGAACATCTATCAGGATGTTTATACACATTTCCATAGGCTATTCTTTTCTTTCTCCCAGAAAATGAAATGAAATCTTTAGTTTTACGTCCCACTCTTATGCAAACAAAGTGCTAATGGAGACGCATGAAATTGGAATTGAATGATGATAAAATAAACAGTGGAATGAAAATGTAGGAGGAAAGGGGAGAACCCCGAGAAAACCCACGGACAGAATATCGGCCAGCACGCATTGACGGGGATCGAACTTGCGACCCTTCGAACCAGAGGTAAGCGCTCTAACTCTGAGACACCGTGTCCCCATAAAAGTCTTTAAAAGTCCTGTGGGGATAAGCCGACGCTTTATACCGTATTTCTTTGTTTACTTATAATATACAGAGGCGGATCCAAGGGTGGATTATAGGGGCTATAGCAAAGGGCGCCCATGTTGTGGTTTTTAGGGGGCAAGTATAGGCATAGTGAGCATGGAGGTGGAGACTCCTACTCTTATATATATATATATATTAGCCAGGAGGTCCCCTTGGCTATAACCAATCGTTGAGGATAAAATGGCACTTGATTGTACTCTTGACCGAATAATATGAAGACTAAATATCACTTCAGCCCCCCTTGACCACATCCTTGATTCGCGCCTATATATATAGGCGTGGATCCAGGATCTGTTCAGGGGGGAAGCAAAGGGTATCTAGTCTTCATATTATCCAGTGAACACTGTCATCAAGTGCCATTTTATCCAGTGTAAATTCGGACCTCAAGGGGGGGCTATAGCCCCCCTTGGATCCGCCTCTCTCTCTGTCTCTCTGTATATATATATATATGGGGGCTCCGTAGTCTAGTAGTTAGAGCGCTGGATTCATGTCCACCTGGTTCCGGGTTCAATCCCCGGCTGGAGCAACTCTCGGCGTCCACCCAGCGTCGAGAGGCAAACTAGAGACTCATGTGAATAAAAGACATGACGACCACTCTGTCTAGAAAACCCCCGATACCGCCTGTTGGCAATAAAGTGACGCAACGGGCTGTCAACTTTTCGTCACTCACGTGGACGTAGGTCCACCAGTCGCTAACAGAAGGTGTTGGGCAGGGCCAGATTAAGATCATTGGGGGCTGTGGAGCAGAAAAATATATGAGTAGTATTAGTAATTTTTAAAACGTTTATGGGGCCCTAGGGCGAAAGCTCCAGTAGCTCTTCCCTTATTACGGGCCTGGCGTTGGGGTCGGTAAAAGGGCTATAAGACCTGCAAAGCCAGTGTTGTTCTATTTATATAGTATTCATAAATTTTAGGTGGCTTTAGACGTGTACGGAAATAAAATTCTCAATAACAATAGACAATATACGGAAGTATAAATAATGGTTCAAACGTCCAAAACGAAGACAAACATGGTATCATGATTGATTGCTAATTAAAATATAACGTTTTAATAGCTTCTAGCTTCTGTTTTGTGTATTATAAAGATATAGATACTTAAAACTTAACAGATGTATTAAATTAAGCTATTAACTATTCCCAAATTTTTCCCAGATCAAGAGGCTTCTACAGGAAGACAGGGACCCGAACTGTTCCACGAGATTTTTTTTTCATTTTTTTTCACTTACCTGTCCCCTCTGCAGCTGTTTAAACGTGCTCTCCAACTGGAGTCAAAAATTAACTTACATATAAATATAATTTTTCGTAATAATGACAACGAATAGTGTATCATGTGTTTATTATTCTTTATCTAAAACCTGTTTAACTGAAAAACGCAACACGAAAAATACAAAAAAGTAATCATACGATAAAGAACAGTCGTATAATAGTCAACGTAACACCAACGCCACCTGACAATAGCAGGAAGAATGAAATCCGGATTTCGGATTTTGACATTTCATTATACGAAATCCGGATTCGGTTTTTAGTTAAAATCCGAAACCCGGATTTTGAAATATCAGGGTTTCAGATCTCCGAAAATTTTTGACAGCACTACATTGAGCTCTGAAGGTGTGATATAATCCACCCGAGCGAAGCGACCATGGTTATTATAATTGCATAGTCTATATATATAAAGGAGGGATGTATGATACATTTACTCCCCCCTCTCCCAAAGAAATTCTAAATAGGCGAATTTTTCTCCTAGGACCATTATTTCTATGGGCACCCACAACATTGTGTTTTGAACGATGGCCCCACAAACCACAAAATACAAACAGGTGTGTGTGTGTGTGTGTGTGTTTAATCAGAACCGGAAGTGGGGGTAACAAGTGCGTATACTATGTTATTTAGGGAATGAAAAATATGTCATAGTTTTTTACGACCTACTCGTTGCACGTAGTCTGCTCCGAGGGTGGAAACAGTACCTCAATACGTGGTTCCGTTTTCGATTTTGACCTTTTACCACGATGGTCAACACTTTTGGGACATGTGGTCTTTGATGACCTATTTTAACCTAATAAGATGGTATTACTAAATGTGGCTCCGTTTTTGAGTTTGACCTCTGTTCTCGATGGTCAGTAGTTTGGGGACATGCTTGTGTCATTTCCGCTATATTAAATTAGGGGTTGGGAACGAATGTTTTTTGTAATCAGTGCTATGTTAAATAGTTGTGTGTTCACACCCCCTTTGCTATGTTACATATGTATTCATTGTCTGCTATGTTTATAGTTAAAAACAGGGTTTGAAAATGTAATCATAAAACGGAATGAATACACCCCTGCTCTGTTTCGTAGTCTTATGTATTCTCGGCTCTGCTATGTTAAAATAGGGGTTGGAAATTAAGCCATACTCTTTTACTAGTTCTGCTATGTTTAAATAGGGGTGGAACGAATACAGTTGTGTGTTCGTAGTCTTATGTACACCCCTTTGCTATGTTATATAGGTATTCATTGTCTGCTATGTTGAAAAAAAATGCTGATAAAAGGGAATGAATACACCCCTGCTATGTTACATAGTGTTATGTATTAACTGCTCTGCTATGTGCTCGTATTCTCTGCTATGGTAAAATTAGGGGTGGTGGCATGTTCGAAAACCCCCATATCCCGAGTTTGACATAGGTGCGCAGTAGGTCATAAAAGGGAATGAACACACCGCTGCTATGTTACATAGTCTTATGTATTCTCTGTTCTGCTATGTGTTCGTATTCTCTGCTATGGTAAATAGGCGGTTGGAGAATGTGTTATCGATCTGCTATGTTCATAGTCTCTGTGTAATGTCTGCTATGGTAAAATAAGGGGTGGTGGCATGTTCGAAAACCCCCATATCCCGAGTTTGACATAGGTGCGCAGTAGGTCATAAAAGGGAATTAATACACCCCTGCTATATTTCGTAGTCTTATGCAATTTCTGCTATGTTAAATAGGCGGTTGGAGAATGTGCTATCGATCTGCTATGTTCATAGTCTCTGTGTAATTTCTGCTTTGTTAAAAGTGCTCATAAAAGGGAACAAATACACTCCTAAAATAGAGGTCGTAAAAGCCCTGGGTGGACGGTTCAAGGTGTTCGATTTCCCACACTTGGGCGGGGCCAAGTGGGCGTGGCCGTGGCCGTGACCGTGGGGCGGTGTTACGTGTCCGACGCCAGCCAATCAGCGTGAATGGGGTGAGGCCGGGGTGGGGTGATGTGACCGGTGCCAGCCAATCAGCGTCAAGTGGGTGGGACCGAGGGCGGGGTCAGTGACCAGCAACAGTCAATCAGTGTGAAGTGGGCGTGGCTTGTTTGCGCATGCGCAGTAGGAAAAAACAGCCCCAAGTGACCCCTCTCTACTGACAAGATAGCATAAAAACGATAATAGAAGAAGAACGAAAAATTTAGTACTCTGGCTACGCATGTTTTAGTAAACCCTTGGAAAGAAAGACGAGAAGAAAGAAGAAGATAAATTTGTATGATACACTAAAAAATTAAAGAAATTTGATATCAAATAAAAAAATCAGCTCTGAGGAAGCCAAGAGCTAAAAACTTTATCTGTTTAGTGCTTTAGTGTTAGTGTAGTGTTGTAGTGTAGAATGTGTAGTGTTTGTGTTCTGTCAAGAGGCAAAATTCAAGTCTAGATAAAAAGTAAATAAACAATAAAGATAAGTTAATATGAGAAATTTTTGGGAAATCTGGAGTACCTATTTCCTAGCAAACAAGAAGAAAAACTTTTAGGAAGTCTGAAGTACCGATTTCCTAATAAAAAAGGACATTTTTGTGTTTTTACTATCATAACTATCATTTTTAATATCACTTTTATATATTATATTAATCATTTTTTTTAATTTTTACTCTCTTTTCAGCTTTTGTCTCTGATCGTCTGTGTATGTACTTTTGTAAATAATAATAATTGTAATAAATATAAATAGTAGATTTAAAAAAAGAAGAAAATAAGGCATGGTTTATATAATTAGGCACCATGCCATAAAACAGAGCATCACCTCAAATCTGTCGAGGACGAAAGCCGAATAACGGAGAGAGAAAAATGAAATAAAAGAGTATATGAGACAGATTTAAAAAAAATGGCAGAAGCAAGTTGCGACTGCACTATAATAAGACCGTAAGAAATCGGCCAAGCGAGAGGGAAGTGGAGGCATAAAGAAAAAGAACAATGAAACAAAAAAATCATGAACAATCATAGTGCAATTTTTCATGTGGAGATAAAAAGAAAAAAATAATTACAATACGTCATGTGTAACTACAATCAGTACGCAATAAAGCGATTGGTTACTGCTCTCGTTTGCATGAACTCACTTATTCTCAATTATTCAGCTTTAAGGGCATTCCATTCAGCGAAATTAAACTACGATTAATTTTTAGTTATTCTGTAATACCTCAACTTTTGATTTTATTGCAACTAGTAACTCTGATTGTTCAGAAGGATCCAACAAGATGGAGGATATAAAACTTTATAGATACACGTAAATGAGAAATAATTTTGAAACGCTCATAGAAGGCTAGATTACGTATGTGCTCACAATATAAAATTCCACTCCAAGACCAACTTTAGGATGTGAGCTAAAACTGACGATCAAGTACATTGATATATCATAACTGATGCTAAAAAATGAAATCTTTAAGAATTACGTCCCATGGTTATGCCGGCTAGGCTAAATGAGACGGTGATGATGAAGAATGAGTGAATTGGTGGAATGAAAAAAGTAGGAGGAAACGGGAGAAACCCGGGGAAACCCACGCAGACGGTGTTGTCCACCAGAAAGTTCACTTGGCTGGGATAATAACTGATGCAGTCAAGCATGGTATGAAAGAAGCATCTTTCTAATAATAAAATAATTTAGCTACTCGTTTATCAAACACAACTAGACAACGATAGAAATTATTATCTTTCATTATTGCTATGTAACCCACAAAAAAAGGAAAAATTCCGCATTTACATATCATGACCTCTCAGGTGTTAGTGATGGGGCTGCAGTGCCTCAGTTGTAGAGCGTAGTGATGGGTAAAATGCCGGGAAAATATTTTTCGAGAATATTTCCAGGGAAAATTCCCCGAAAGATTCTCAAAAATGGGAATATTCCGGGAATTTATGTGTAAACGAAAGAAAATTGCATTATATACTATATTGATTTAAAAAATTAAATTCCTTTTTTATTACAGTATATGTATTACTGTTGTCTCCAGAGGATTCTTTAAAATGTATATTCTGAACAGAATTATGTTATTATATTTAGAGAGTAAGCAAAAATGTATATTTAATTACAGTATGTTTTATGCGAATAAATATGTTGAAAAAATATTTTGTATAGGACGTCCACATAATTTTACACAACTAAAAAGTTTAAATTTATAATTAAGTTGATATTCTAAGGTTGACTACTACTACTGACTACTAAGGGTGACCCTACTAAGTGTGACCTTACTACTGATATTATAAACATATTAAATTTTTAAATGATATAACAAATAGGGTTGGGGAACTGCAAAAAAAAAAAAAAAAAACATGTCTCACCATTTTATCAACATTTGCGCATACATATTTAAGTCCACAATATTTCCAAGATACTGAGTTATCTTACAAGATACTGACTTATCATTAGAATTTTGAACGTAACATTGTCACACACGACTTTTCTTCCTACAAATACCTCGAAATTACATGGGCTAATTCACACGTAAAAGAAGCCTGAGTACCTATTCAAAAACTCTGAATCAGAGACAGCAGACAGACCACGTTTATTACTAATGGTGATTTGGGGATTAGTGATAGTATTTCTATATTACTTTAGTGACTTTTCCTTTTCATATATAAATTAGATTTTGCTACTTTCTAGTACAAATGGGAATGGAAATTTAAATATAATATTATTAACTATTATATAAAGTATAGGGTATATAGTTAACGAATTCCAATATTTTAACCTCCAAATTATTTAAAACCTAGAAGTAAATGATAATAAATGAATATAAAGTAATTAGCCACATGGTTCTTATAATTTGGAAAATAAAGAAAAGAAATGAAAATAAATTTATTCCCTGGAATTTATATGCCAGGGAAAACCCGGGAATATTCCCTATTTTTTATTTTCCTTCCCACCGGGAATATTCCCACTGCCCATCACTAGTAGAGCGTACACTTCTAGTACGTGAGGTCCCTGATTCGATCTCAGCTCGTGCCAAGTGGGCTTGCGGTGGATAAATACCATGTGCTTGACATGAAATGTTTCCTCGACATTTTCCTGTTTCTGCTTACTTTCTTCATACCGCCATTTTTATTTTTCATTATTACCATTTTCCTTAGCCTCGGTGCCTTATCCTGGGGCGTGAAACTAAATATTAAATTTCATTTCTTTTTAATGATGAGGAATTGGTGTTCTACCTGAAAGCAGGTTTTTGACCCAAAGGGACGTCCATTATTAATGCGCGCATGAACATTAGGAGTATATTCCTTATGTCAAGAGCTTATCTTCTGACTGGAGTACATCTGACTGGAACCAACACAAGCCCCAAACCACGGACCGTTAATAAGACATTTGGTTTCCTTTGAATCGTTTCACGATTAGCAGTGGAAATCATAATAATGTAGTCATGTAGAGGATACATAGTTGAGTTGGAATATATTTTCTTGATATTCAGTTGGATAAGTATACATCATCACATGCTGGCACAGGAGCCTAGAATACGAGGGAGCTATCTATTCAATTAATGAACAAAATGTTCGAACACAGTCCAAAATCCGTTACATTATTATGCACACCCAATTGTGTAGCACAGCTACGGTAGCCAAGTGTCTTTTGGGGATGCGTAGGAGCGGCAGGGCGATGGTCGCAGTTTGAGAGTGCTCTCAAATGGGGTAATATCCTACTATATGGGAGCACTACTTTAGCAAACGGGTCTACCAAATATACATCGATTTTGTGGAGGTTTTCACTAGATTTAAATAACTAGCATTACAAAAGGCTAAACAAAACATAGCTGAGCGAGCGAAGAGGTTAGAACTTCCATAGGGCTTGTTGTTTTCTAAGTTTGGAGCCATACACGATCGGCATTCAACTATTGCCAACGGTCATTTCTCAAAGGGTTCACTCGAGCAAACAGTTTTACCTAACAGAAAATTTATAAGTAACATACGATGCGAAATATATTTTTGTGAAGGAATGAAAGCGTGAATGTAAATAATTACTGTCGTTACAAAGCAAATTGAAATGAATTTTGGGCATTACTCTAGCAGACGGTGTTACCAAATTTTGACATATTTCTTACAGTTTCATATCAGGTTAGAACAATGTATTTCTTTTAGCAAAGAGTGAAATAGATCAGAAGCTCCATTAGTGCTTGCAGATTGACTTCAGGAGGCCGAAGTACAAATACAGCATGGACGTAAAGCATAACAGTTTCAGTGAATGAAACTCAAACCAATTTATACTAGCTGGCCACTAAAAAGGAAGAATGCAATATAACCGAGTCAGAGTAGGAGCACAGCAAGAGGGCCCGAGCGGCAGCAGCGGGATGCGTCCGTAGGGTGCAGGCGCGACAGCGACGGGGAGCATACGTATAAACGAGGATAGTGGAAGAGCACATTTACATATACAATACTTTCACTGATCACTTAAAATTGATTTCAATATGCTAGCAGTTGCAACACATGGTTGTTTATATAGGGGTTTATGGCCCCTGGTTGCAGAAAATCAACCCTGCTTTGCTTCCTTTCTTCTGATCTGTTCTTTCAATATTTTCAAATATTGAATTTTGGTCATTTTGTGGAGAAAACGCACTCAGTAACAACGTATACTCTGATTTGTTTTGTTCCAAAGATTTTGTGTTTTGTCGTTGTGTTAATTTATCGATAGTGCTGACAGAAAAAATAAAACATTATTGTGGTGACATGTTATGGTTTCAGTTTTCTGGAAGAAGGGGGGAGTGGATTTCAGTGAAGTGTTTGTTTTATTTATTTACTCATTCGTTATTTGTGGGTAAATAGTGTTATTTGAACATTTGAAAAATAGATCGTTTTATAGTCAGAACGAAAAAACGTGCAAAGTGAATCTTCTATTTCACTAAAAGACAGTATTGATAATACTGCTTCTGTTGTTGAGGAAAAGAGAAAGGAAATTGAAATGCCGTCTTCATCTACAGACAGATCTATGCCAAATAAAATAACCTTTCAAGTACATTGGTTTGAGCAGTTTCCTTGGTTGTTTCCTTGGTTTTATGACAGTAAAGTAGAAGCGGCACCTTGTAAAATTTGCAAAGAGACATGTGAGAAAAAAAACTTTTGAGGTTTTTATAAAAAATAGAGTTAACCTTTATTAAAATTGGTTTACGTAATTGGCACATATATACTAGACCGAAAATAAAAGCACGGGTGCTTTTTTGTTACTTTCGAACAACAGGTTAAGGGGGGCAAAGGGCCCCCTTTCAAAATAGGGTACCCTTGATTTAAAAGAACCACACTAAAGAAACGAAACTCTGCCGATGCAAAAATGACTTCAAAATACAAAATACGTTTTTTTTTTTTTTTTTCGTTTTTGAGAGAAAGGTTTTACACAGGCAATTCTCATTCGAAATGGTGATGTTCTGGATCCTGGTAAAAATGACTGAAACTGTGATGTGTTACTGATCTTGTAATTCCCACAAAAGTTCTTAATGGGTACAACCACTAATCACTACCTGGCCATATTCTTGAAAGTAACCGAAAATGTTGATGGTCAGGATTTACGTAAAAATGACTGAAAATATGATATGTTGTAGATATTGTACTTCTGAGAAAAGGTCTTAATGGGTACAGCAAGTAATCACTCTCCGTTTGGACACTACGAGGCCTCTTTTTTGAAAGTAAACGAAAATGGTGATATACTGGATTTAGATAAAATTGAATGAAACTGTGATATGTTGTAGATATTGTGATTTTGAGAAAATGTCCAAATGGGAACAACCAATAATTACTGACCGTTTAGCCAATACAGTAGGGATGGCCAAAATATCCGGATAACGGATATCCGGATAAAAATTACCCGGTATCCGTTTTTGAGGAAACGGATAATCCGGATAACGGATAATATCCTGATAACGGATAATATCCGGATGACGGATAACGGATAATATCCGGATAACAGATAATAGCCGAATTACGGATAATATTCGGATGACAGATAATATTATCCGTAATTCGGATGACGGATAATAAAGGATAATATCCGGATAAATGATAATGTCCAGATGATATATACTATTCGGATAACAGATAATATTCGCATGACAAATAACGAATTATGTCCCGATAATGAATGATATCTAACTTACGGATAACGGAGAATATTTGCGTGAAGAATAAGAAGACAATTATTGATTGTCTGGAAATAAATTATTGCTGACTATAAAATAATTGTGAGATTGCCTTGTTCGGGTTTTTACAATTGGTTAATAAATTCAATTTCTTTATTGCAAAAAATATAGGATAATAAGTTTCAGAATATTATATATATATTGTGCGTTTTGCATTTTAAACGCTTAAAACTTGTAGGAGAAAAGGAAACAAAATAAAAGTATGTATTTAATATTATATGTATTTAACTCCCAAGAGAAGGTATTCCCTTCTACGGGTTCTTGCATTGTAAAAAAAAAAAAAAAATATGTATTTAATCAATTGTATGTGAAAAAATGAAATATATCTGTTTACAACTCACTGTTATGCCGTGTAGCCTGTACCGTAAAACATTATTAATGAAAGTGAATGATTATGAAGTTACTTAGTGGAATAGATTTTCAAATTTGAGACGAGTCGTAAATTTTCTGTAGTTTCGTGGGCTATAATAGTTCGTCCAATTTTTAAGTCTCAAACAATGTTTATTGTTACGTGATTCGTAATATAGAAACTATAAGTTCATGGAGTGATTATACGAACAAAACGAAGAGCATTAATAAACGTTTGAAGATATGGAAGTCACTATACAAGATATTGTAATAATAAACATATTTAAGTGTTGTTACATTTTACTCTTTGAGGAGTTCCCGCGCAGTGGAAGGCTATTGATCAATTCTTTATTAAATTAAGAAACCAACAAAGCATACATTTTCTAGATAAATTTCAAAACGAGACAAGAAAAATCGAGATCAGACGAGAAAAAATTCCGAAAATCGAGACGAGACAACAGTTCTACGATGGGTCTCGAGACGAGAAGAGAAGACGAGAAAATGTTATTTTCTGTCTTGTCTCATTTATGAGCAACACCAATTGACAAACATATTGTTTATTTGTAAATATGTCATCTTATAATACAAATAGCGTTGATACCAAGCGCACATGACCTCCTCAACCTCACGAACTGATCGTGAGCTTATTGAGCGTGATGTCAAGATCACGATGTAAGTATAAAGTCGTGTGAGTAATGTCAAGATTATGTTCTAAGTGTGAGGTTGAATGTGATAGATGTTAATGCTGTGAGTATGAAGTTAAGTTATCGCGTGGTCGAAAAGGTTTGTGAGCGTGATGTCGATTGTCGAAGTGGTGTGAGTGTAAGGATGAGTGAGTGTAAAGTCGTTCGAAAGGGTGTTGTGAGTGTGATTTTCTAGTTATGGTGAATTCATGATGCTGAGTAATCGTAATGTAGAAATGATATTATGACTTAATGCTTGTGAGGTCGAGTAAGTGTAATGTCGGATTAATTAGGTAAGTATAAAATTAGTAGTATTTGCGCGATACGCACGAAAAATAAGATTTTCTCGTCTTGTCTGGTGAAAGTGTCGTTTTGTCTCGATTCTCAAAGATTTTTTCTAGTCTAGTCTCGATTCTAGATAAACTTTTCTCGTTCTCGTAAACTTATACATAAACTTTATCCAGCTCATTCGTGACTAACGGTTAGCGTACGAGCCTTTGGCGTGGGAAATCAGGGTTAGATTCCCGGCGGGAGTTCATGTGGTTCGGATTACACGTTAATCAGTAGGTTCCATCTCGTATACCCTCGCTGCTGAAAGCGACGTTAAACTCAAACTCGACTAAAGTTTATGGATTTTGTTTCTTAATTTCTTCTAGAAGTTATCAGAATCTTTCCGTGTCAGAGAGGTTCATGTTCAGGAAGGGTAGATGTATCTAGGTAACAACATTTAAGCCATATTTATTATTAAAGTATATTATAATATATATAATATATAATATATGATAATATATTATAAGACTTATGAATGTTTATGTACAGCAAATTATGAATACGTTAAAATATTAAATAAAACTTTTTGATGAAGTGGATACTTTCAAATGACTAGGATCAATATTAACAGCCGAAAATGATATTCACGAAGAAATTAAATGTCGACTAAAAGCATCAGAGAATTCGTGTTACTATTCAGTTCAAAATCTCTTGTCGTCGCGAATTCTGTCGAGGAATTTGAAGGTTAAAATATATAAAACGATAATCATGCCCGTTGTTCTGTATGGTTGCGAAACATGGTCGCTTACTCTGAGGGAAGAGCATAGACTGAAAGTATTTGAGAACAAGATCCTTAGACGAATATTCGGATCCAAGAGGAACGGGAATGGGGAATGTCGGAAACTTTATAACGAGGAACTACATAATTTATACGGTTTACCCAACATTGTTAGGGTCGTCAAATCTAGGAGGCTTAGGTGGGCGAGTGATGTAGCTTGAATGGAAGAAAGTAGAAACGCTTTCAAAGTCTTAACTGGAAGACCAACCGGATAACAACTATTAGAAAGACCTAAACGCAGATGGGAGGACAATATTAAGATGGATCTTGCAGAGACAGGAATACAAAGTAGAAATTGGATCCAATTGGCTAAGGATAAAAGTCAGTGGATAGTTTTTGTGAATGCGGTTTTGAACCTCCGGGTTCCATAGGCCATAGAGTCGTCGAAAAAAAACAGGCTATCACTACTGTCCTAAGGCCTACATCTGGCCCACCCAGAGAAACAATAGAGCGCTGTCCCTGATTGCAGACATGTGTCCCACTTCATCTAACCTGAAATAATCTCAATACTCTCCTGTTCTTATAGTTAGTTATATAATACTTGTGCATCTTTAAACATTGATAAATGATCATGGTGTTCGTGCAATCACTTTATCAATTTGTAGTTTTATGCTATGACTAATGTAACAATAAAGTAGTGTTTGAGATGTAGAGCGTGGGTGAATTCGAGTTCCCCACGAAATTAATTATGTTTCTCATCTCGTCTCGAACTTAAAAAATAGATGTTAACCTTCTCGAGACGAGAATCGAAACAAAACATTTCTCGCACTTTATTGTGAATTATGAGCGTGATGTTAGCATTGAACGTGATTGCAAATATTTAATATCCATCTGAACAGAACAGTCTGTAGAGTTTGACTTTTATGTGTATTTAGGCTATAGAGCAGCGTTTCCCAACCGGTGTGCCGCGGCACACTGCTGTGCCGCGAATGGACCGCTGGTGTGCCGCGAGGAAATCGAAACAAAATTATTAATTCTATAGCAACCAAATTGCAAGACATAGGATAAAAATGTATATTTTTGTATTTCACATTACTATGAATTTCTACCATGGAAAAAAATAATGTAATTGTAATATATTATTCTACATCTATTACTGTGTAGCAGACAGTATTTCGGCTCGTATACATTTCCACGGTTAGCTGCTATGTTACGCTTCAATTGAGAGTCATACTAACACCGAGAAATGGAAGCACTTGTACAGCACGCGTCAAGTGAACGTTCGTAGAACACTCATTCGCACGTGAATGACAGAACAACACTTTGTTCAACAGCTGTGTTTTGACTTCGACGCATCGCAAGCTGTGCGATTGCAATAATATACACTGATTTTGGTTAAAACAGCAAAGTTAAAAGTATAAGACATTTGTTTGTTCGTTGGTTATTTAGTGATCTTCGTTCTTAATGAAAGGTTGGATACAGTTTTCGAAAAAGAAAGTGTATTTTTACAAACTGAGTCCAATATTTCATTGCAATTGTTCTCTATGTTAAAATTAGAATAAAAAAATAAGCATAAAGAATTAGCATAGGGGAAAACCAGTGATCGAGCTTTCATCTCTGTGAGAAGGAGATCAGTAATTACAGAAAAAAATTACCATGGTATTTTATATTTGCAATAATAATAATAATAATAATAATAATAATAATAATAATAATAATAATAATAATAATAATAATAATAATAATAATAATATCTATGAGTGTGCCGCGACAATTCAAGTTACCCCCGTAGTGTGCCGCAAGTTGAAAAAGGTTGGGAAACGCTGCTATAGAGGGTGTTTTATTCTACTGGGTTGGATATTCAGAGCAAATTTGTAAATAGATTTTTTAGTAAAGATAGATAATATTTCCTGTCTGAGTATGTTACTCCAGCGGCGGATCTATTCCGGGACCGGGGACCTAGCCCCAGTTTTTGAAAAAAATAATCAAGCAAAAATAATCAAGTTATTGTTTATATATTTTTGAAAGTTTATAATAAGCATATGATATACATGTAATAAGCTGGGTTCTCGCTGCCTCCCTTCCCCAGTTTTTACCTCTTTTCAGTACCGTGTACAGAGATTATACAGTATTACATTTGGACCTAACATTTCAGATGCGATATGAACCACCGTAATTAGCGTTCCAGTTATTTTTTCACAGGAAATTTAATTCTTCTAACGTTCCACCTTCATGCTCCTATGCAAAGGAAAGGCAGATGGGAATGATAAGAAAAGAAATACTGGAATGCAGGAAGTAGGAGCAAACATAATTCCTGGACAGTCCACGCACATAGTGCTTGTCGAACACAAACCCCACTTGATGAAAGCTGGGATCGAGTCAGAGACCCCACGCAACACAAG
Organism: Thermobia domestica; assembly: GCF_964235325.1. NCBI lineage: Eukaryota > Metazoa > Arthropoda > Insecta > Zygentoma > Lepismatidae > Thermobia > Thermobia domestica. The sequence continues at coordinate 255,207,663 of NC_137462.1, read as the reverse complement.
TGAGCTTTCTACCACTGAGCCAACGCGGCCTCCAATAGGTGTTGTATAGATTGCGAATTAGAATTAGGAATACAGGTATATAGTAAAACCAAATTATTATTATTATTATTTGTAGTAGTAGTGGTAGTAGTAGTAGTAGTAGTATTAGACACTATTAGTTTATTACGTGCATTCCGAATTACATGAGTCCCTACCGGGAATTGAACTGAGCTTTGTTGCGACGAACCATGTTCGTTCTCAATACATCCGCTGTTGCTACATATGAAGAAACATTTGAAACCTGATTGACCTTATGAATCACTTCCAGCTCTATGAGGAGTTGTAAAACTACAAATGCAGAACAAGAGTTTATGTGACTGATCATACCGCCCGGTCCCTTCAACCACTATAGCGAGAGCGAGGGGAGGGCGAGTAATTCCAGCGGGTGGTGGATTTGTGTCATCTTCTCGCCAAACAAAATCTTCGCAAATGAAAGAAATGTTATGGGTGGTGCTTAGTTCAGGTTTTGTATTGAATTGGGACACTTTGATGTCGTCTGGGGGTTGGATGGAGATCGTAGATTTTATCTGGAGTAAATTCCTTTCGTTCGTAAACTTTCTTTTCATAAGTGAGCATATTTATGACTATGGAACACTTTTGTGGAGAAAATGGGACCCCGAGATGCTAGTCTAGTGCGTGATGGTTCACATAGTTTTGGGTTCGATTCCAGATGGGAAAGCATATGTAAAATTTTAACTTTCTTCGACATTCGTGTATTCGTGCCCCTGTCGCGTTCAGTGAAAATAGAGTGGTAAGAAGTGAAATTAGGTACAAAAGAGGTAATTACAGAAATAAAATTACTGAGGAATGTTCGATTAATCAGTTAACTTCTAAAAAGAAGTGGTAAAATCCTAATCTTTGGTGCGGTGGTCCGAGGTTCGATTCCAGTGGAGACACTCGATCGAAAAGACGTAACACGCCAGCCCTCCTGAGTGGGGTTTTCCTCATTCACACCAGGCAAATGCCGGGATGATACCTAACGTACAGGTCCCAGGTCGCTTCCCTCCTTTCCCGGATACTATGCTCGCCGAAAGATGCGATCTCTAATATGCTACGGGTTTACAGCCATATATACCAGTAATGCCCAGAAATATGTATAGATAGAATAAAATAAAATATTTGGTGCATGAGGACTCTGGTTTGATCCCATCTCGCGCCAAATAGATTTTATGGTAGACAAGCATAGTGTGCTTGAGTGTTCCCTGGGTTGTCCGGTTCCCTCCCACTTTCTTCATTCCACCATTTTATTCATTCTCATCATCATCATATACATTATACACGGTATATGAATGGGACGTAAAACTGAAAAGATTTATTTCAGTTTCTCGAGGTAGAAATAACCTAATTAAAGTCGGAACAAAGTTATTTAGTTTTGTTTCCGCCTTTAACAGAAAATCCTATCCTAATCCTAATTATAAACAAAACTACATGAACTGACATAAAATATAGGGGTACTTCCAGTTGACGTGGAAATTAGAATTTTTTCATGATTGTAGCTTTTCGGGACTAACTCATAGGAAAACTGCCAAAAACGAATATTTTTAATTTTTAGGGGGTCTAAAAGGGAATGAAGAAATCCCCCATGTTATGTAAATGAGCCCTTTTTGGGACCTATAATCCCATGTTTTAGGTACTTGGAATAAATACTTGAAAATCGATATGCTTGCACATTTTCCTTAGCGTTAACTAAGTAAAGCGTCAAAAATACAAATTTCCAACTGTAGACTTGTTTTATGGGGAACTAAAAAATATTCTCAATGTTATTTCTATGGGACATCTTCTACACCCCAAAATATTTAGACACTTCCAGCAGGACTAGAATGATGAAATTTGGCATGATTGTAGCCTTCCGAGACTAACCCATAGCAAAATGACAAAATTGAATATTTTTAGTTTTTAAGGGGTCTAAATATGGGCGAAGAAATCCCCATATTATTTAAATGGACATTGTCTTGGGATACAAAATCTTATCTTTTAGATAGTTAAAATATGAAAATAAATTTGTATTTGATAGAATTGTGGGTTTAACAGGTTCGAGGCTGTAGGCCGAGTCAGTGGGCGAACAGGTGGACCAAATTCAGGAAATGTAATTAAAGAGTAAATACACGAAATTCACTTTTGATGCAAAGGCTGAACACAAGAAATTCGAGGCCGTAGGCCGAGCAAACGCGGATCTGGGCGCTGGGGGTGGAGCCCCCAGCTAACCAAAGGCTAGTATGAATCTAAAGCTACAGACACCAGAATCCATCTAGACTTTTGTTCTTGGTTTACTCATACAGCTAAAGTTCAGTTAGAACGAATGGTATGTGCTGTATAATGATTCCAGTGAGTGAAGTACTCAGGGTTGGATCAAGGAGAGGAGTTAATGCACTCAATCCTATTTCCTTTCAGATCAAGCGAGATTTTTGTTCATTTATCTCAATGTAGTCAATGTTTAGAAGTTGTATGTGCCAGAGTTTCTTCCAGAAAAATCTTTCTGGGGGTGTTTCGGATCCGTAAGGGAAATGATGGGAATTAATCTCAGAGACGTATTTACAGAGGGCCATATGGCTTACAACCACTAACATCCCTCCAGGAAATTTAACCTAAACATTTTTTCATTCGATATATAATACTATTGTTGTCATAAAATCACATTTATTGCTCATTTGGATTTAGCTCCCTGTTTCCGAAAAAAAATATTGAGCACTAGTGTTACTATTTTAAAATAACGAAATTAACAGGAGTTTTATTCTATGGTTACTTTATAAAATAATAAAAGATGATTTTTAACTGTTTACTGTTTTTGTTTCTCCTTACTTTTAAAAAGAACCTAGAAAATTACATTAGAACATTGCACTGCAAACATATCTAAGCCACGTCTATATTTACCATGATATTAAAACTGTATTTTATTATTATTATTATTATTATTATTATTATTATTATTATTATTATTATTATTATTATTATTATTATTATTTCCTCGAATTTCTTTAATTGAATAGCAAAGATAAAAGAAATTTTAGTTTGTACTAAGCCTAATACCTAAAGCTTATTTACATTAATTCGAATTAGAGTACAGTGCTAGAGCATTCACCTCTGGTGCTAGGGGTCCCAGGTTTGATCCCAGCCCCCGCCAAGTGAACTTTGTGGTGGAAAAACACCGTGTGCGTTGGTTTTCTCGGGCTTCAAAACCACCTTTCCATTCATTACTTATCATCACCGTCTCCTTTAGCCTAACCGGCATAATCGTGGGACGTAAAACTCAAAGATTTCATTTCATTTTTTCGAATTAGAGTAATGAGTCATGAAATTATTTCAACTTATTATATCTAGAAGTTATATGATTATCTACATTTTATTGCAAATGTCTGATCATATTAGATTTAATACCAGACGATTTACATCTGTACCAGATTATTAAATGTAGCACCGTTTTGCTTATAAAAAATTATGCAATAATTGTAGCAAAGGCTCTCCTTATTTAAACCTTACTGATCCGTCTCTACCTTTTAGGTGCATATTGTTCAAGAAACTGAATTAAAAATTCTTTACTTACAATCATTTTTCCTTCAACAGAAATCCTTTCGCATTGTAGTCTGATTAGTCTCCAAGTCTTTTTCTCAGTGGTGTTATTCTGCTGTAAGATCTCTCAGCGGTAGTCGAGCCGTTGATATAGATGCAAATAATATTTTCACACATGCGCTTTCAAATACATCGTAACCTAGAGCTGAACTTCTTAATAGATTACTGTTTCTATACAACATGCATTTGTAGGTTTACAAACAAATTAGTTTTCTCGGCTTTATCGGAAACTACGCATGAGGATTTACACTCACCCATATCATTTTGTTCCGTTTAATGAGATCTGTCAATTAGTAGACTTCTCATCTTTCGACATTTTTTTCGTTAAACACTAATAATGCAAATTCCTCCATTACATCTTACTCAACAGGAATTAAACCTCGAACCTTCCTTGCGTGCGCCATTGATTCCAGCTAAATCTTCATTATGGGATCCGATTCGAAGTACTCGATAGATCGGAGTTTGGATCTTGTTCTAATGAGAGTCTAATCTCAGACTCTGTTGCAAAAATAGATGTTGTAGCTATTAGTCCATAGAAATCGTAAACTTGCGAGAAGCCCGTGTGATAAAGTTTTAATTAAGTTAGTATTCTTTCTTTCAATCTTTTCGACGTTTCTCTTAAGTTTTCTCTATAAAGTCTGTCCCGGAATCCTCCCACCAGAAGTAATTCTTAATCATGTCCATTCATTTCATTGTTAGTGTCTCTCCACCTCTTTTTCCATCCACTTCCATTGCCATCGCTTGTGAGTGTGTGGCCCCCCTCACTCCCATTCCATTTTAAATTTCCCAGTTACTGTTGGCTGAATTGGAATGAGGCTCCATGTTCTGTTCGTCGACGCAAATTGTGCTCTAGTTTTATCTTTTTATAAGTTGGCAATCCTGTGAGTGATGACTCGTGCTTCCTGTTCACTGAACAAAGGAGGCGTAATATGGTTAAAATGATGCAAAACATAGTTCGTCGAATTCAAACATCATCGAGACTTACTTTTACCGTTTTTAACATTTCAATTATTTTGTTTTAATGGTGAACTTATTTAACGCCCTTTAATATGCGTATTTCTGATAAAGAATATTTATTATGAACATTTGTAAAATCTTTTCTGGCGTGCTAGGCGCAAACATACTGACGCTGAGGTAAAAAAGCCGCGAAGGTGTGCTAAGCAGTTATGGTGTTTTAGATTGTTCTATTTCTGTGGCGCCTGTGAAAAATATCTAAGTTTTTCTTCGCAATCGATCACGATTTTGTAAATTCAACTATGGGAAAAACAAGTTAAACCTACACAAATGATAAACATAAAATTAACATAAAATCAACGTTTGTGTGCTAAAATTGCGTATAATATATGAATCTATGAAATCAACGAGGCATGAGTAGGAACCAACACAGGTAAAAGGGCGAATTGCACTCACAACTAAAGAGTAATAACTATGACGGAACCTGAATAATAACTGTTCGACGATCAACAAGAAGCACCAAGGAATCCTTCTTTTTTTTTGAAGAATAGCTACATGATTCCCCCCCCCCAAATCCATCAACTTATAGTGTAGTTAAGTGTGATACGAAAATAGCGTGTGTTTAATGCTAGTGCATCGTGTAGTACAAATTTCAGCCGGCAATCGTAGTGCGTCATTTGCTTAAAGAGAAAATAAAAATATATAATAATTTCATCGCATAAATTCCACATTAATAAAATTTTGGGCTCATGGTATTTTGGTACATGTTAAATAAAAATCATTAACAAAATGTTGTAATGTCATAAAAGTAAGTATTATACATAACTTGTGTTAATTGAATAAAATTTACATACAACCTATTTCTTTGTGTGCAATTACCTTTACAGCATCTCTGCACAATCACTACCCGAAATGGTGGATGTTATGTTTAGTAACTTGTATTCATTCCGCTATCGCCAGCAGGCGTGGCAATGACGGTGGGCGCTCGTAGTCGCAACCTCAATAAAATAGTATTTTGGTTCGCGATCCAACTTGGAGGTTTGCGCACTCTCTATTGTAGTATTATCATTAGTATTGCGAATACATTCTTCATGCCAATTACTAATATCCACCACAGGTAAGCTGTATTGAACTGGAGTTGTTTCCAGCAGAGTTATAAGATTTGGTTATCCCGAATGCGATCAGGTAAGGATCAGACGCTGCCAGTCATAAAAGTGGTTAGCTCGAACAAGAATCAGACCCTGCAGGTCATAAGAACGGTTGCCCCGAACTGGAACCGAACCCAACACGATCCAATCGTGTTACAAGAATGGCTTATCCCGAACAGGGACCAACGAGAACCGAACCCTGCATGTTACAAGAATGGCGCTCCGAAACAGGAACAGAACTCCTTCACCGTACATGTAAAAAGTAGTGATTTATGTGTAGAAACGTAAAGGTACAAAGTATCTGACTCGTACTTAGAAATTTTCTGCAATTGTGAAAAATGGATGAAAGTAATGTTAAGTTAGTGCTGGACGCACTTAAAGCAAATAAAACTGAAATGCAAAATTTACGTGAATCTTTAGAAAGCAAAATTGAAAAAATCAACGAATCTTTAGAAAATAAAATAGCTGAAATAAATGAATCTTTGGAAGGAAAAATAGAAAAAGCCGGTAAACAAGGTAACGTATGGGAATCTTTAGAAAGCACAATAGATAATTTTGGTAAATCCTTGGGAAGTAAATATGTGGAAGTTAATGAAACAACTGTAAAGCACGTTAACGATAAACTACAGGCACAAATAGAAATTGTAAAGAAAGAAATCTGGAGTAAAAGTGAAGAAAAGGGGGTCCAAGCACTTGAAAAAATTGAATCAATTGAAGCTCCAAATGAAAAGGCTAGTTGTGCAGATGTAGAACAAGGGTGCCTAAAGGTAGTAAATGAGTTAGTTTTTGTTAGCGCTTGCAATGGTAAAGAAAAAAGTAGTCAGCCAGTATCATACAAATGTAAAGGTTTAGTTAGCCAAACTGTTACGTCAAGTAGGCCTAGTGTTCGTTCGAAGTTTAAACAGAAAGTAAATGTGTTGAACAGAAAATATTTGTCATGTTACGGAGGAAAGTGCACTGATAGGTTTTGTACGTGTAATTGTACTAATGTAGTAATATTAATGAATGGAGGCAAGAGAATGCGCTCTTTACTCATTAGTCATATGTTGAATTTAATGGAGCTAGGATGCGTCCAAAGCACGTCACAAACAGATAAGTTAGCATGTATTCCAAGTAATGACATATGTTCGTACTTCGTGAACATAGTTAGGGTTCAGATTGACAAAAAGGAAAACAGTGGTAACAGTTCTCACTTGGTTGTGATAAACGTGTATGTTACAAACTTCAAGCGCACAAGGTTTTATTGTTTTCTATGCACCCAAATATGTGTAATGAATGATGAAATCAGTTCAGGCACTAGTAGCATCAATGCGAGTAATGTTAGTGGAATTTTATGGCACAAACAAGTTGAAAGTTGTCGAAATAATTTTAGTAAGTTGCAGTACATTTTGAGTAAATCCGTCAGCAAGTATAAATATTGGTCACAGCGTAGTAAGCACACGTCTGATAAGAAACGAAAGTTGTGTAAATTGAAACGAAAGATAAAAGGCATGCACAAAATATTGCGATCTTTTGAAAGAATGTCAAAGTTTGTCCGTAGGAATTTTAAGAAAACCCAATGTAAGCACAAAGGCAATTGTATGGTGGTAAGTAGTAATGAAAAAAGCAATGTAGTCACTTCAGAGAAAGCACAATCAGAAAATGTAAGTGAAAAGCGAAATGAAAAGTTGAAATCTAGTAAATCTTGTAAGTTGTTCAAAAAGCCAAAAGTCAATGCGAAAGGAAAATATATGCAGAAGTTAGTTGTTAAAAATCATGATGGTGTTCGTGAAACATGTAGAAATCAGGTGAAAAAACCGTGTTGTAGCCAAGCGTCGAAAATTCAAAACAAACGTGAGAAAAGGGCAAAAGTTAGGTTAGTCAGACGAACTTGTGCTAGGTGGCACGAGCATTCAGTAATAGCACAGAGGTGTAAGCACATAGGGAAAATGAAAAACCGGGTTGATCATAAAAGCAAATTCAATGTTTCATACAAAATTAGGCAGAGAATTTTCCGCAACAAAATTTTGAAAGAAAATAAGTGCAGTAAACATAATTACGAAATACGTGGAAATTGCATGTTAGTGAAGCAATGTGGTAAGTCGAAAGTCAAAATTTCTGCCAATATACGATTTGTTGTTGGTACTGACAGTGAAAAATCATACGCGTATGGAAAATCAGTGATTATTAAAGTAAATATTTGTCGCAGAAACCACACAGGCAATTACGAAGACATGTTTATTAAACGCTTTGAAATAAAATTCAAAATTCTTGTTGTACTTGAAAAACCAAGAGTAGGAATTGGATAAAAACATGCTTGCGAAAAAACTGGATGGTGTACATTTTGAAAATTTGACCGTAGCAATGTTTAAGATTCTTGAATATTACAAAAAAAAAAATGAATGCAAGATTAAATATTTTGTTTTTATAATGTAAAGAAATTAGAAATTGAGAAGATTGGTAAATTGTTAGATCCTTTAACTGGTAAATCAATTGGTTCACATTCTGTGGATAGACTTAAGGTGTGGAAACCTACGAAACAAACTCGTAAAATCTGGTTAGAGCTTGCAGTAAAACATAGTTCTGAGAAATACCATGATGTAATTTCAAGCGAATTTAAAAATTCAGATCTAGAAAGTAGTGTTGAAACTGTTCTTTGCAATGCATTAACCACAACACCAGTGTGTTTATCTCAAAGTGTTCAATCCAGAAGTAATAACCAACGAATACATAAAATCTTGGAGAAATTGTTGGATATTGATAAGTATTTGAATTTTCTGTACTGTAAAAATTTATGTTCATCTGATGTATTGGAATTTGCGTTAGTAAATCTCCAGAATCCTTATGTGGCACTAAATGAACAAGTACAAGGAATGTAAAAAAAAAAGTCGTTTCATATGATATATGCAGGCATCTGTGACCCGCTATGCGACTTCCAGATAGCCGTTGATATTTCTTTTCCAAAGCAATGGAAAAACCAGCGAAGAAATATGCCAAGTCATGGAGATGAGGTTCCCCCCCCCTTATGTGTATTGGGTAATGTAACATGTTTTTAATGCTCGGAGTAAGCTATTTTGGTAAATCCCATTTTTTATTATTTTAAGTTTTTAACCTTGTATTCTTTAATTCCGCCTCATCTCGGGGTGGTAAAATAAATAATTCATTGTGGGTAGGTTCCTTCGAAATTTAGCCAGGCAGATCCTGTCGAGTGATCAGAGAGAGTCATAACTGAATTATTACGTTGTAAAAATTTAGCTGTGAATCTTAAAGGCGCCGATAAATTTTATTAAATCTCGACAAAACGTATGTTACTCAATATTGTGTAAAAATAAAGTTCTTAACATGTAGTATGTTTTAAAAAATTATTTACTAATGAGAGAACTCATTTCGTATATTCATGTTACTACACTATTGCATTATATTTGAAAATTAACTTGTAAGTTGATATAGTGTTGCTTAAATGTTGTATTTTAAAGGTTTGAAGAATGGAAATATTACATTATTAGGAGTTATTTTGAGAATTAGTTATAAGGAAGCATATATTGATGAAAAGGTTATTTTTGCATTTCATGTGTCATTTTTCTTAAAATATTGAAAATTTTATGTGTTCAGTATGATAAGAATATTTAGTGTGAGGTGTAGTAATACGAGTCAGATACTTACAAAAAAAAAAAAAGAAAAAAAATATTGAAAATTTTATGATTTAAGTAATAGTGTAAGAAATATATTGGTTTGATGTTAATAAATAGAATATGAATAGGATATAATATAAAATGAAAATATAATAGATAATCAATATTATTCAACTTATATTGAAATATTGTATTATGGAAACAAATGTAATCTTATATTTACACATACAAAAGGAGAGACCATTTAAAGTATATAGCCTATAAAATAAAAAGCCCATCTACGTCTGTGTAAAAAGTTAATGAACCATAATGGATCAAACGTTAATAATGGAAGAAAGAAGAGGAATAATAACCGGAAAAATAACTCTAAGAAGAGGGAACCCAAGATCCCAGGGTTCTGATAATCTTCAAAGAAGATCATCGTCCGTGTCGCACGCCATTTGTGAGTGTGTGGCCCCCCTCACTCCCATTCCATTTTAAATTTCCCAGTTACTGTTGGCTGAATTGGAATGAGGCTCCATGTTCTGTTCGTCGACGCAAATTGTGCTCTAGTTTTATCTTTTTATAAGTTGGCAATCCTGTGAGTGATGACTCGTGCTTCCTGTTCACTGAACAAAGGAGGCGTAATATGGTTAAAATGATGCAAAACATAGTTCGTCGAATTCAAACATCATCGAGACTTACTTTTACCGTTTTTAACATTTCAATTATTTTGTTCTAATGGTGAACTTATTTAACGCCCTTTAATATGCGTATTTCTGATAAAGAATATTTATTATGAACATTTGTAAAATCTTTTCTGGCGTGCTAGGCGCAAACATACTGACGCTGAGGTAAAAAAGCCGCGAAGGTGTGCTAAGCAGTTATGGTGTTTTAGATTGTTCTATTTCTGTGGCGCCTGTGAAAAATATCTAAGTTTTTCTTCGCAATCGATCACGATTTTGTAAATTCAACTATGGGAAAAACAAGTTAAACCTACACAAATGATAAACATAAAATTAACATAAAATCAACGTTTGTGTGCTAAAATAGCGTATAATATGTGAATCTATGAAATCAACGAGGCATGAGTAGGAACCAACACAGGTAAAAGGGCGAATTGCACTCACAACTAAAGAGTAATAACTATGACGGAACCTGAATAATAACTGTTCGACGATCAACAAGAAGCACCAAGGAATCCTTCTTTTTTTTGAAGAATAGCTACATGATTCCCCCCCAAATCCATCAACTTATAGTGTAGTTAAGTGTGATACGAAAATAGCGTGTGTTTAATGCTAGTGCATCGTGTAGTACAAATTTCAGCCGGCAATCGTAGTGCGTCATTTGCTTAAAGAGAAAATAAAAATATATAATAATTTCATCGCATAAATTCCACATTAATAAAATTTTGGGCTCATGGTATTTTGGTACATGTTAAATAAAAATCATTAACAAAATGTTGTAATGTCATAAAAGTAAGTATTATACATAACTTGTGTTAATTGAATAAAATTTACATACAATCTATTTCTTTGTGTGCAATTACCTTTACAGCATCTCTGCACAATCACTACCCGAAATGGTGGATGTTATGTTTAGTAACTTGTATTCATTCCGCTATCGCCAGCAGGCGTGGCAATGACGGTGGGCGCTCGTAGTCGCAACCTCAATAAAATAGTATTTTGGTTCGCGATCCAACTTGGAGGTTTGCGCACTCTCTATTGTAGTATTATCATTAGTATTGCGAATACCTTCTTCATGCCAATTACTAATATCCACCACAGGTAAGCTGTATTGAACTGGAGTTGTTTCCAGCAGAGTTATAAGATTTGGTTATCCCGAATGCGATCAGGTAAGGATCAGACTCTGCAAGTCATAAAAGTGGTTAGCTCGAACAAGAAACAGACCCTGCAGGTCATAAGAACGGTTGCCCCGAACTGGAACCGAACCCAACACGATCCAATCGTGTTACAAGAATGGCTTATCCCGAACAGGGACCAACGAGAACCAAACCCTGCATGTTACACGCTCCTCTAACTACATAGTCGTTTGTTCTTTTCATTAGTTAGCCATTCAAATGCTAACTATTTTCCTGGATCTTCTTAGATATGTATATAAATTTCGTTGCTCCTCTTACTCTATCATTCATCAGTCTGTCTCTTCTTCTTCCATCACATGTTCACCGCAACATTTTTTTCGGTAAAATTCTATTTGTTATCCTGTGCCTTCTTTATTAATCAAGTTTTTGCTCCGTATATTATTGCTGGCATAACCACTGTTTTATAAATCATTCCTTTGTTCTTTAATGTTATTCTGCAGTCACACGAAACGACTTATACTTTCTTCCTATTTCGACATTCCTTTGCATTCTGTGCGTTATTGCCAAGTCTCAATCAAAATTCTTGGAAACATTTGAGCCTAATTAAAAAAAAAAAACTTAATTAAATTGTTCTTCTAGTAATATTTACTTCCAAATTTCCTTCTCTGTTTAACGAGAATTCTTTCTACTAATTTTTAGCCTTCTATCTTCAAAAAGACTTCTTTCTATTTACTTCCCTTACTTCCCTTTCAACAGTAAGACTTGCAAATCTAAAATTGAGACAAGTTTGTTTATTTTGTTGGTTGGATTTGAGTTTAAAGCTCATTTCAGCATCAAGGCTATATGAAATGAAATGAAATCTGTTTTACGTCCCACGATTATGCCGGTGAGGCTAAAGGAGACGGCGATGATGAAAATGAAGTAAATAGTGGAATGAAGAAAGTGGGAGGAAACAGGAGAATCTCGAGAAAACCCACGCACACGGTGTTTGTCCACCACAAAGTTCACTTGGTGCGAGCGGGAATCGAACCAAGGACCCCATGCACCAGGGGTAAATACCACTGAGCCAACGCGGACTCCCAAGGCTATATGAGACATGGACTTAAATTTTAAGGTAGAATCCGAACCGTCATAATGCTCTCAATTTCAACACTTTCCATCTGATATTGAACCCCGGATTCCGTGTATCAAAAGTGCGCTATCTCAAACTCACATGCCGTGAAACCACGAAGATTTCTAGCAGGTGTGAACATCCTATCAGAATATTATATTCCTAATGAGGAGATTTTCTCAAGAATTAAATGTGTTTTCTGACCAAAGCCGGTAGTATGCAGGAAAATTAGCATATACTCTAATGTATGCAAAACAAAAGTGCGAAAACAAAAACTTACAGTTATAAAAATCGTCATAAAGATAATTGGTTATTTTTACAGATCCATAATAGACACATAGGTATAGCCCTCAGCAAATAGGATCAAAGGTACAGTCCCCCCCCCCAGGAATTTCGAAGGGTGTTAGTTCTTGTAAATATATGTCAAATAATAATCATCTTTCCTCGCATATTATATAATATTTAATATATTTTATATTTAATACTACTGTATTATAGTTTGTTTACTTTAGTTAATGAGGATAATGCTTAATAAATGTTATGTTATATGATGCATCATGTGATGTATGATGTCTTATGTGTGTATATTATGTGTGTTATATGATGTATGTGTGAGCATTCGTGACTGTGCTTGGGCGTCAGTCTTTGCCCCTTCCCTTGGAATCGATCCTTTGCACCCCTTGGAAAAAAGCCCTGTAGGCGTTCCTGCGTATAAAAGTAGAAATTTTAAGATTTAGAAATTAAAAGTGAGAATGAAAGTATGAAACAAATAAGTACTGTAAAGGATGGCATTAGTGATGTGAGGTGGAAAATTTTCCGCTATATTTTTCGGAAAATTTTCCGTTCTAGAGAAATATCAGTAATCAAGTAACAATTCCTTAACAACCATAAAGTTGGTTGAATAACGTACAGAAATGTTAAAAAGTGAAAGATCGTTTAAAGAATCTGAAAATTTTCATGGCTCAGACAATTTTCAGTACTATGTAGAAACAAGTTAAACACTTTTCAGGAATCGAAATATTTTCTGTCTTATATGGAAAAATTGAAGAACTTTTTATGAGTCGGAAAATTTTTATCATTTTGAAGCAACAAGTAAAACAACGTTTTGTGAATCGGAAAGTTTTATTGCTCTGTAGAAACAAGTAAATGGAATTTTCATGGATCGGAAAATTTTCACCAATATGTAGAAACAAGTGGAAAAAACTTTTCATAATCCGGACAATTTAAGATATTAGAAGTGATGTTAGGTGGAAAATTTTCCACTATATTTAACTACACATAGAAATACAAAATTGAATTTCTGTAGAGGAAAGTTAGTCAGAAACAAATTATAATTTTCCAGTTTTCGGAAAGAGGAAAATTTTCTAATATTTCAAGTTGGGAAGTAAAATTTTACACAGTGTTTCTCTCTCTCTCTTCATCTGCGAGCTCCTTCGTTGCTAAGCGGTTAGCATACGCGCATTTGGCATGGAGGACCTGGCTTTGATTCCCAGCGGGAGCTCATGTAGTTCGGATTTCAAGTTAATCAGTTGCTCCCGTCTTATATAGTCTCGGTGCTGAAATTGACGTTAAACTCAAAATCTACTCAATTCAACTCCTCTCTCTCTCTCTCTCTCTCTCTCTCTCTCTCTCTCTCTCTCGCTCATAAAAACATACTCCGCTTATTCCTACATCGTTGTTTAGCCATAAAATTTATTGGTAATAAATTTCTTCATCGCATCTTTAAAGTGCTTTAGGATACAAGGTAACACCTATTGAAAGCAAATGTTATCTGCTGTGAATACACCTGCTCATTTTGAACACAGGAGAACATTTCGAAGAAAAGGGCGGCAAGGAAACAGTTGACTAAATGGTACAACAACTATTTCCCGCCGATCAGTGACCTTACTAAGCATGTCGCGTGAATTAGTCATTCATGTTTTTAACTACAGACATATATAGAACAACGTCTTGATGAAAAGGGATGAGTTCTCTTCCATTCTGAAACAGCCTGCTGCGATTACCCTTTCTTCGTTTGCCAACTATAGATCACAGGAGTGTTCACACAGCTGAATTTTCAACGAAGGACAAAAATAATGTAAATACAATCTACAGATGTCACACGAGTACAATGTGCATTTAAGATACAACATATAGAAAAAAAAGTTAATGTTGCAAACCACTATATACAAAATATGTTGATTTTGGTTGTGACATGTTTTAATCTATTCAACAATTAGGGCTATAGCTTTCATGATATGCTAGACTTTGAAGTAGTCAATACATTAAGATTATACCGACTAATCGAGGGGGCTATGATTATGGTTGTGGTTTTTGCTTCGCAAACAACATTCATTACTTTCTACTGTGCTAGCCGACTAGGGGACGCGGCACAAGACCTAAACGGCATAAGACTAAAGGGCATCTGCCACATCCAGCTTTAGTAGAGATATGAGCGTAAAGGTGGTGTATCTTTTTGAGACTTTTAATCGATTTCTGGAAAGCTCTTGTCCTTATCTTCTACCCTTTTTATTTGTGACAACTAATGTTGAAACCGGAAATGGCCGATTTCTTCCGAGAACATTTAAAAAGGAGACAAAACCTTTTCTCGGTACGCTGAATCTATTTCAGAAAACCGCATCTTCATATCTCTTACCGTTTTAGCTCTATGAAAATCAATATTGAAACCGGAAGTAGTCATGAACTTCTATCCACTTCCGATTTTCGTAAAGAGATAGAGATGGAGGTGATATATTGTCTGTAAACATTAAAGTTATTCCTAAAATGACCTTTTCGCAGCTGCGTCCGGTTTGATTTGTAGCGGTGCATCTTAAAACCGGAGATATTCGATTTCTACTAGTTCCAGTTTGTTGGAGTAGATGGAACTTTTTTTTTTTTGACGATGAATCGACTCCCGAAAAGCGATAGTTGATACCTTTCACCGTTTCTGCTCCGATGCCTGTTGACAGACGGAAGAACATAACCGTTCTAGAACACCTTAGATACTTATGTATAACATAGTTTCGAAGTCTAATAATTTCTATTGTGTTGTGTTCTCAACACTCCTACATTTTGTCGCACATGAAAAGATGTTGAAAAAGCAATCTGGGTTACTCTGGTTGGTGTATGAGGAAAGACGCCACTAAAATACGTGAAAGGTAAGGTTCATGAAATCTTTTTGTTCGTATACTGTATTTTAAGGTAGGCTATATAAAAATGAAAAAAAATGTTTTATTATTATTATTATTATTATTATTATTATTATTATTATTATTATTATTATTATTATTATTAAATATTTAGCCTGTCAACAGGTCCTGAGACTAATAGGAGTTGTGCGTTTCTCTGTGCGTGGTTTTTGATGTGTGTGTGTGTGTGTTCTCAGGTTCGGGTCTTCAAATATTTACTCCACATTTCTTGATCTTCAGCTTGCTCTTTCAACGCCCAAGAGTTTCTTCCGTTTCTCAAATCATCGACCAGTTGCAATCTTCTTCTTCCTACTCCTCTCATTACTTCCACCTTTCCCTCTATGGCGTTATGAAGGAGACAGTTTCTTCGCAAGATTTGTCCAATCTAATCACTCTTCCTACGAAGGATTTAGTTTAAAATCATCCTCTTCCTAATAATTTGTTTTATATCGAATTTTTCTTTGTTTATCTGATACCCTTTTATAAAAGGCTTTTTATACTTTTTAAAAAATACAAAAATGTGAAAAACGTTCAAATCAAACTAACAATTAATGACAGTCGAGACCGGTAAAGTAGGGGTATGGACACAGTTATAATATGGGAAAATTAAGACATTAGATTTTAGCTATTTACTTAAACACATCCAATAATAAGATAGTATTAACAATCAGTTATACAGGTAATACCATGGTCAGTACTTCTTTACTTTTTCTTAGTACTACAAATCCTAACGTTAGTACTTCATTTCTACACTTGAAATTAACTCGTGTTGAAAGATAAGGTTAACTCTCAATTTAAAATTTTAGAAAAAAAAGAAGAAAATGATAATAAACCTATAAGAAAAGAAATCCATAGTGGAAAATTTTTATTATTATTATTATTATTATTATTATTATTATTATTATTATTATTATTATTATTATTATTATTATTATTGTAATGACCATGAATTCTGTTCTCCTGAAAAGTGCTATTCGTATCAACACCAAATATTCCAATTCAAACGAATCACACATTAACAGTACAAAACTTTAAAAGCTAAAGATTATGTCCCGGTCAACTTCACATCGATTTGGACGAAACGTTTGGAACAGTAATAACGGCACTAAAAATTTAGCAGTAACGTTTATGTATGTGCAGTTTTCAGCATGAACGTAGCAGGAGCGATTCTTGTAGTCAGAATAGGAAATTTTAAGATTATATCCCGGCCAACTCCACGTCAAAATGGCCGGTACATTTGAAACGTTAATAACGGCGTTATTTACCTAGCAGTAATGTAAAAGTTCGAACAGTTTTCAGCAGGAACGTAACAGAAACGCTTCACATAGTCAGATTGTGAAATTGTGAAAGTGTCCGGGCCAACTTGAAGCTTATAGTATTTGCGGCTTTCAAACCAGGCTCGTAGCCAGCCTGATTTATTAGGGAAGAGAGGGAGAAGTGAATACTGAGGGGGCTATGACAAAGACATAAAGAAACACCATAACATTGGACATTTATTTATTATTTACAGAATGTGTGTTTATTTTTAAATTATCGCAACCGTAAATTTTCGTTTCATTTTTGTGTGCATAATACAAAATCTTTGCGAGGTACTTCGTTTCATATTAATAATGAAAATGGAAGTATTTACTTTTTTAACATTAGAACAAAATTATTTCATATGTTAAATCAATTTTAGGTTATATGAATTCAAAATTGAAATATATGTTTATTCGATGTTTGCACTAAATTTTAAATAAGCAGGACACTGCAGTTTGTAACTATTCACAACTAACATTATGGACTATGATACTGTTGTTTGGACGTGCACGTGGTATCCTTGGATGCTTGTTGTACTGTTTGAAATTCTTGAAATTAGTAAAGGCAATGAAAGATATTTGGGGCGTCTAGCAAGAAACATATGATTTCACATAGAAATGAATAGAATTCGTAAGGTTGAATTTAATTTGGTAAATATAATCGTAAGAATTCCATTGGTTTTAAGTCAGTTTGAAATTTGTCTTCAGCATCAGTTTTAGAGGGGAAGAAAAGTAATTTATGTGGGGCAGTGTCCCCTCTAGCCCCTCTCTGGTTAAGGGCCTGTTTCAAACAATCCAAGACTCAAGAACATTTCGAAAGTATCGAACACTCAGACTGTCTCAAACATTTTCATAGTCTTCAACACTTCAAGTGCATCGAACAGTTCGAGTATCGAACACTTCAAGTGTGTTGAAACTTTCTAGAATTTGGAACACTTCCAGTGCCTCGAACAATTCGAGAGTCTCGAACACATCGAGTTTCTCAAACATTTCCAAAGTCTCGAATCGAGTGACTTCAAACTTTCTAAAATCTAGAACATTTCAAGAATTTGGAAAGTTCGATAATTGGATATTAAAAAAAACACGAAACGGCTTATACATTATGTTGAATTGCTATCGATGAATCGGTTATCGGAACAGCACTATTTAATGTGACATACTAAATGTAGAAAATTTTTAACTTTGCTAATTTTATATAGGCAACTATTAAATGGTAAAATCATGCGTCCATGGTAGAATGAAATTCCATCATGATTATATTTTCAATTTACGACAGTTATCAGCAGGCCCGAAACCAGCCACAGAGCTTTGGGGGTGGCCATGAATATGTTACGGGGTGTATTGAGGTCTGGAGGGGCCATGAAAAGTCTCGGGGGGCCAGGCCCCGTAGCCCCTCTCTGGTTGCGGGCCTGGTTACCAGTCAGTACAGTATAACGCAGGAAGAATAATATTAAAGTTTCATTAAAAACTGTTATTTAATGTGCAGAAATGCTTATACATCTTTTCTCTCATTCATGTAATATATATAGATATAGGTAAAGTTTAATATATTGGAAACTCATCAAACACTCATATTGTTCCATCCTCAAGTAGCAAAATAAAGGAAGAAAGATAACAACTCTTTTCCACAGCTGGGCGATCTCAATATAGAAAAACTGACCGCCAAAAAAACTGAGTGTAGTGGGATGTGCAAGGTGACCAGACGTCCCGTTTTAAGCGGGACAGTCCCTTATTTTCAACTCTCGTCCCGTTTTTTTGTGATTCTCAAACGGGACACCTAAATGTCCCGTTTTTAAGCAAACATGACTCAGGTGTCCCGTAATTATTATTCAGAATATAAATGGTCAATACAAATTCTACACTCTTCTGTACTAACAACCATTGAGAAGGTTCAGCCGTGCCTAGAACTTTTGAATACTCAAATGAGAATTGAGTGTTCTGTGGTTCAAGTGGGAATTGAGTGAGAATTCTGAGTGTTCAAGTAGTTAAAAGTATTGTTGGGTAGTACTTGTGTGAAAGAATTAGAAATAATTAGAAACACTGTGTTATCATTCTTACTTGTGTATTTTGTAAATTGAAAACACTGCTGAGTCCCAAAATGCAATGTGGAAGTCACCCCCTCCCCCCGTCGCCGATTCGTATGCGTCCCGTTTTTTAAAATAAAAGTTCTGGTCACCTTTGGGATGTGGTCAAAAGTGATTAGCAACGAGCATTTTAGTACATGAATCACACGGTCAGGTGGCACAAACTTCCTTTAACTTCTCCGAAAGAGAACTTAAACAAAGGGGAAAAATTATGTGTGTGTACCATAAATCTATCAACGAAATGTACAAATGTCGAAAATGAATTTGAATACACCGCAGCATAGACATCAATTTTTACGGTTCACATAAAAAAATCTCTAATTTTAAACAAAATACATTAAATCGATAGATTCTTACATGTTATTTTGTTTTTTGTTAGATTGTAAGTTCGCACTTGTAGTAATATTCATTTTCTGGGGAGAGTATTTGCTCGTAGGTTTTTTTTTTTTAGAAAATATAGTATTTTTTCAGGTACTTTTGGGTTATTTGATACTACATGGCCACGCGGGAGCAGAAAAATTCGGTGTAGGAAATTTCGGTGTAGGAAATTTCGGTGTAAAAAAACTCGGTGTACAGAAAATTCGGTGTACGGAAAACTCGGTGTGGGTAATGTTAGGTGTAAAGAAAGATTCGTTGTAGTAGGCCGTAGGATTTATTAAAAACTCAACTTTGAGCATAAATGAGCGTATTAGTTTTAAGTTCAAACTTTGTGTAGAACGTACTTTTACTATCTACTATAAAAAATTTTAAAAAATGTGATCGTGAAATAATTTGAATTCCAGATTTCGACGGATTTTAATATTTCATGACTCGTACATGACGAGAAATTAGTTTTTCGATGTACGCGTGTATGATTTAGCGAAGCATAGAGGTCACTGCATTTAATGTACTAGCATTTAATTTGAAACTCAAGTTTTTATACTGTTCTAGAATTTTCGACTTCCAAAAATAGAGGTAGGTTAGTGGAGGAGTAAAGTTGAAAATTGAAGATTTTAAAAAAAACAGTTCTAACGATTTTATTTATATTTTATAAGTAAATGTTTAAATCTAAATTCTTCAAAATCTTCATAGTTTATTTATTGATCATACGTTACTCATAATTGTAAAAATAAATGCAACTAAAATGTCTAGCTCTGATTGGAGAAGTCAATAAGGATCCAATAGGATTACAGTACTTGTTAGCTTAACTTAAGGTAAACAAACCGAAGTGTCTGATTGGAGAAGAAGTGAATAAGAAGCCAATAGGGTTACAGTATTTGTTTAGCTTTTGCTTAAACTCAACAAACAATTGAGAGGGAATATATAAATCAGCTAATGGTTTGATTTCTGCATCTTAACATCAATGTGTGGTTAAGACGGACATGAGTAATTGGTCCGATGCTTCCCTGTCTTATTCAGAAGCGATCCTGTTTCCTGCAAATTATTCACTAACGACCATTTTATGTTCATGTCTGGGGCAGAACGTGAGGCAAAGTTGCGTGTAAATGCCCTTTGCGTAGCAACAACAGATCCCGTTCTATAAAAAGTTTTTAACGGGATGATCTACCTTTTCTCGGTACAAAAAATTTTATATTGGACCTTATGGGGAGAACATGGCTACCAAATTTCCTCAGTTTCTAAGGAACTAGGTATCTCTAATGGGAAAGAAAAAAATTGCAGCATTCTACATAAGTTTATTAACGGGTTGAAATACTAAAATTGTATATTTGTTTGCTAGTTTAGCAGAAATAAATTATTAAAAAATAAATAAATTAGTTTCTTTTTATACTAATTATAATATGTCTAACTTCTGAACCAATTATAGTAGAAAGATCAACTTTTTTTCTTTTATTCCTTGAGAAGAAACGACTCTAATAATTTTAATCACAACCATATCTGATACGCCAATTAAAAAATAGTATTTTAATATAAGTATTAAAGTCCACCTGTCAAGAAGTTTGACGAGGGTAAGGCAGCCGCGCCCACCCTTTTCTTTTGTTTTCGTCCCGAGAGATATGAAGGGAAGGGTCTTCACAAATCTCTTTCAGCTATGTACACAGACCGTTTTCACAGCAGGTGCCAATGCGTATGTAAACATCCTGTCCTCACGTTCAATAGCCCAAGTTCGGCTACTTTCTCTCTCTCTCTCTCTCTTTTTTTTCTCTCTCTTCCGAATAGGTGTTTCTACCCTGTAAGAAAATTGTGATCAATTATTTCTGATAGCCAGATGATAGACAAGCATTCTAAAATGCCTTCGAATTCCAAAAATGTATCGACCATAACTTTACCATGTGGTTATTTTCAGGAGGCAAAAGTTTTATTATTATTATTATTATTATTATTATTATTATTATTATTATTATTATTATTATTATTATTATTATTATTTGGATTTAGAGTGCAAAGCCACGAAGATACAAATGACTCCAATATCATCTTTTTGTGAGTGTAAAAGTATTGTGTGTTGTAATACAAAGAAGATTTAGATGTTTTTTGGTAAGTACGTTCACTTCTTGTATGTTTTTCCCCCATTCTGCGGTTAACCCGGATATTCGTTAACTCGGACCGGCTCTGGTCCCAATTGGTCCGGGTTATCTATTTTCTACTGTACTAGATATTAATAAAAGTAAGATTGTAGATGCCTAAGCCATGGGAAAAGAACTTTTCAGACTGGCGGGGGCGCAAACATAAAACTTTGCCCATTCACTTTCGTGGCAGTACTGGACAAAAAACTGGATATTGCCAGAAACTTCTTTAGTAATTTGTTCTATTAGTGATTAATTTTGCATACAACTAATTTGTTACTCAAAAAGTTCGAGCTAATGCACTTACTCTACTTCATTTTGGAGCCAGAGCAGTATCCCAAGAGCAGCAACAGGATAATATTCCAAAAAGATGTCTCAAAAGTATCAAAGTTCTGAACAATTTTTACAGCTGTAGTGGAGAAATGAAGTTACAAAACACATTCAAGTGGCGAGAACAAAATCTTACAGTTATAAAAATTGTCATAAAGATAATTGGTTATTTCTACAGATCCATAATATACACATAGGTATAGTTCCCGGCAAAGAGGATCAAATATACAGTTGCCCCTTCCCTCCGGGAATTTCGAAGGGTGTTAGTTCTTGTAAATACATGTCAAATAATACTAATCTTTTCTCGCATACTATATAATATTTAATATATTTTATATTTAATACTACTGTATTATAGTTTGTTTACTGTAGTTAATGAGGATAATGCTTAATAAATGTTATGTTGTATAATGTATTATGTGAACGCATATATCAAAGTATGTGTGTGCATTCGTGACTGTGCTTGGGCGTCAGTCTTTGCCCCTTCCCTTGAAATCGATCCTTTGCGACCCCTTGGAAAAAAGCCCTGCAGGCGTTTATGCGTATAAAAGTAGAAATTTTAAGATTTAGAAATTAAAATTGAGAATGAAAGTATGAAACAAATAAGTTATATAAAGGATGGCCTACACAAGATGTGTAGTTGAACATTCAAGGGAATTTCAACCTTATGCATTAAATTTAAAATACTTTCAGTACATCAGTGAAAACGAAAAAAAAAATCTATCTGCACAGCTAAATAAGCATTTTTTTAAAAAAAAAATTAACGGTAAGACTTTATAAATTTTTTCCACCACATAGACCTTCATATGACCAACCACCGGAGCGAGAAGCAGAAAATGGACAAAAAGTGGCTTATTATATTCTGCCATCTTCATATCTTATGTCTATATACAAAGATGAATATTTGTTTTTTTATTTATATATTTTTCCGCTATAGAAATTCATATCACTGGCTCAGGATAATCCTAGGCAGTGATTTTATTGACGCAATGAAAGGTGCCGGTAATCATCATAAAAATGTAGGTCTCATTCTGATTGGTTGCGAGGATAAAATTTAAACAAATGGGAGGAATTATGGATACTGTCATTTGCTGATCGTATTACGTATTTCAATGTTTATAATATTTTCTTGTTCTTATCATCAAATTAATTCAATTTTTTTGAAAAAAATATATAGGTTAGGTAAATACAAAATAAAGAAGGTACTGACGCTCCGCATTGTACAAGCGAGCGTATTTTTGACATTTTCATTGTCTTACTTTTCATCTATTGCGTATTGCATTATTTAGCTTAATCTTTTTCCCCACTCAATATCTCATCCAGTGTCCAGTCATGACATATAAATGATAAGATTTGTGTCCGCCATTTTAGGGTAAATAGGGATCCTTCTTTTCCCTAATCCTCGTTACACTTAAAACGGCGGACAATAAATGCCTGCGGAAATGCGAAAGCACAGTAAAAGAAATCCCTGCTATATAAAGAAAATATAATTTTTATATTATTGATATTGGTATCACATTGTCCTCCCTAGTGAAGATATTTTACTTTGATTATTTTAATTTTATGGAAACTTTAACCTTTATCGCGTATATTAAAAAAAGTGTTGAACCAGATAGAATTTTTTAAAATGTTAGCTGGTTTGTTGATTGAGGTTACCATCCTACTATTGCACCGATTCTATATGAGACGGAAATGCAAGATCTACCAGCTGCGATTCCAACAAACACCAGTAATTACCTTCAAAATAATAATAATAATAATATTATTATTATATTTATTATTATTATTTGTAGCAGTATTGATGTGAATTACTATGAATTTATTGTTGGAGATACTTTGTACCCTTTCCCTTGAATGATATCAACCATGAGCCGTAAATCTCATTGAGAAGCGTAAAGGAAATAATATGCGATATTTCCTGAAAACCGAGTATTTTTTAAGAAACGTTGTCGTTAAAATGCTTTCATAAAACTGGATGAATTGATTCTCTTCTCTGGGCTGCGGGATTCAGTATTAGAGCTTTGTTCTGTAATGCGTAGTGTCCAATAAAGAAAAAGAAAGAAAAAAAGAAAAAAGTTCACGAAGAAAAATATTTCTTATATTATTTCCGTCTCCCTTAGCCTAAAGGGCATAATTGTGGGACGTTAAACTGAAATATTTCATTCCATTTTTTCTTTTTATATTACTTAAATAAAGAAAAACGAAATTGGGGAAATTAACTCTCTTTCTACTCGTTAATCCTTCTCTTATTTCAATCGCAACCCAATAATAATGTGAGTACTAGGTTAAGTATAAGTATCCTTGAAATGAAGTTAGCGTGATGTCGGATTTTTATGAGGTGAAGTTGAGCAAGTATGATGTCAGACTGAGATATCAATTGTCGACTTAAAGGCGAGTGAACATTATGTGAATTGTCGAAGTGATGCTGTGAATGTGAGGTCCGGTAAGCATGAGAACAGATTGGCATGTAAACGTGAGGTTGAGTGAGGGTGATGCCGAAAGGAAAATGTGAGTGTGAGGTTGAGTCAGTGTGAATCCGATTGATGGCATGAGTTTAAGGATGAGCGAAGTTAAGTCAAACTGGGAACATTTGACCATAGCTACTGAATTTAAAGAGGCTTGGGTGAACTTCAGAGCAGCATTTTGATGAGGTTAGACTAAATCCTTTTATAATGGACCATTCATGTTAATAAGCATTAAATCATTAGGTTGCCTCTTTCCATTTATGGCCTCAAACTGTTCTTTGTTTTTACCCCATAAAAATTTTAAAAAGAAACTACTGGCAGGTAAAATTAGAAATAGAAATGTTAAATAGAAGATATCCTCGCATACTCGCATTTCTACTTAGCCTGCTGTTCGGGAAGCCCTGAATAGAGAAAATACCAACTTCTACTATTTTATAAAAAATACATAGGTATAGATCGCGGGAAGAAGAAGTACTCTATTATTCTTCACTGTTTTTATAAAAACATTCATTCAGGATGAATTTAAAACCCCAGAAACAATCCATATTCCATCAAAATCAAATATTTTACGAAAGTTCTCGTGGAACATGTTTAAGTATAAGATATCCCGTTATTCGTTATTAACTTTATCTTCATGCAATGGGAATCATTAAACAATCTTAAAGGAAATAGTAGCGCCTATATGTGCCATATTTCTTCAAAGTGAAAATGTATTTTTTTAAATGAAAATTATCGTGAAACATATTTTAATTTTAATTTAGGAGTTTACTCTTATATTTTTGAGAGACTTTAACCTCAAATAGTGGGATGACTGATTAGCATTAAAGAAAATATGCGGCATGCTGCATCAGAACAGAATCCTTTGTCATTTGTCATAAGTAGAAGAATTTGGTGAGAATTATTAGAAATTTTTATCATATAATTTAAATGAAGAAGCTTCCAAATTTAAGGAAAGATTACCTACTTTGGATTTTATCCACTTGTCTTTTCAATAAACCGATCGGAATAATGTTGACACCATAAAACACGTGATACAATGTTTTATCAAAATCGAGTAATTTTTACATATTTTATTCTGGAGTGGAATTGACTTTACTGATTTTAAAATTCTTATTACTGGGGAATGTAGACCCAAAAATGGGGTTGTTACGGAAAGTTGGAGAAAGATACGAAATTTCGTAGCACTTGGATAAGGTTTACGGGGTTGAAGGGCCACACACAAATGTTGATTGAGTTGGAAGTTTTAAAAGTTTACTTAAAATAAAACTATATACCGTGCGGAACATACCAGATGCGCGATACTTTCCCATCTTCTTTGTCAAAATCTCGGAACAACATAAGAAAAAACTAAATAAAATCTTTGAGTTTAACGTCGCACAATTATGCTCGTTAGGCTAAGGGAGGAGATGATTAGGGTATACGGACAAAATCTCGCGGTCAAAACATCGCCGCCCAAAATCTCGCCGGCCAAAACCTCGCGGGACAAAATCTCGCCGGGCCAAAACCTCGCCGGACAAAACCTCGCGGGAGAAAATCTCGCCGGGCCAAAACCTCGCGTGGCCAAAACTTCGCCGCCCAAAACCTCGCGGGACGAAATCTCGCCGGGCCAAAACCTCGCCGCCCAAAAACTCGCGTGGCCAAAACCTCGCGGGACAAAATCTCGCCGTGCCAAAACCTCGCCGTGAATGAAACTTTTCTTTAAAATTTACCCAATGTGTTTCCTAATATGCAATTCCACATTACATATAATAATAATAATAATAATAATATTATTATTAATAATAATAATAATAATAATAATAATAATAATAATATACAAAACATCGTGTGCGTGGGCTTTCTCAGGTTATTCCCGTTTCGTCCCACTTTCTTTATTCGATCATTTCCTTCATCCTGGTCATCTACGTCTCCTTTAACCTATAGGACATAATCAAGGGACGTCGTAAAAACTCATATATTGTTTCATATTTTCATAAATATTATTAGATTTTTGTTAAAATTTTAAGTTTTTGGATGTTCCAAAGTTCACGAAACTAACCTCATTAGTTGTCATTACTTTCCTTATGCAGACTTTCTTTCCCTATAACCAGTTTTAAAGCATCCTGTCGCCCTATCTTCACATTGAAATCCTCTAATACAGAAATAGAATTTTCATATGGTATCGCGGGACTTGGTCAAATACCCGGGATACTTCTTCTGAAACAGCGTCTTTTATACCGTCATCCTTATCATCTGTTGGAACATTTACATTTTGGTCAGGCGAGATTTTGGGTATGGCGATATTTTGGGGCGCGAGGTTTTGGCCCGGCGAGATTTTGGCCCGCGAGGTTTTGGGTGGCGAGGTTTTGGCCAGGCGAGGTTTTGGCCCAGCGAGATTTTGGCCAGCGACGTTTTGGGCGGCGAGGTTTTGGCCAGGCGGGGTTTTGGCCCGGCGAGATTTTGTCCCGCGAGGTTTTGGGCGGCGAGGTTTTGGCCAGGCGAGGTTTCTGTCTGGCGAGATTTTGGGCCGCGAGGTTTTGGGAGGCGAGGTTTTGGTCCGCGAAGTTGTCGCCGCGAGGTTCTGGCCGCGAGGTTTTGTACCCAAACCGATGATTAGAGCATGTGAATGATAATAGAAGAACTGGTGGAATGAAAAGTGGGACAAAACGGGAGTACCCTGAGAAAACCCACGGACACGATCTTGTCCACCACAAACTTACTTGGCCGGGATCGAAACAATGAGGACCCCACGCACCAGAGGAAGCGCTCTACCACTGAGCCACCGTGCTACACAACAACAACATAAGAAAATTAGAAGTTACTAGGAAACATTTTAAGAAGCAATGCCTTTCAAAGGTAAAAATAACTGACCGATGATCATCTTTTAATACCTCCATGAGCAGAATAGACTGATATGTTCCTCTCCTATATCATCTTTTTAAAACCATATACGTTATCCGGATATTATCCTTTATCCTTCATCTGTATATTATCTGCTATCCGAATGCTCTACTACCCGGATATTATCCGTTATCTGAATTTTATCCACCATTCGGATAAATCCATTATCCGGATATCATCCGTTATCCGGATATATCGATATTCAGATATTATCGGCCATCCGGACATATCGATATCCGGATATTATCTGTCATCCGGATATATCGATATCCGGATATTATCCGTCATCCGGTTATATCCGTTATCCGGATATTATCTGTCATCTGGATATATTCGTTATCCGGATATTATGCGTTATCCGTATATTATCTGTCATCCGGATATATCCGTTATCCGTATATTATCCGTGATCCGGATATATCCGTTATCCGGATATTATACGTTATTTGTTATCCGAATAGTATCCGTCATTCGGATATATCCGTTATCCGGATATTATCCGGTATCCGCTATCCGGATATTATCCGTTATCCGTCATCCGTTTTGTTATCCATCATCCGGATATTGCAAATCCGGATAAGTTTCTATACGATATCCGAATAAAAAATTATCCGGATATGGCCATCCTTACACTACAGAGCCACGTTTTGAAAGTAACTGAAGATGGTGATGTTCTGGATTTCGGTAAAAGAAAAAAAGACAAAAACTCTAATGTGTTGTAGATCTTGTAATTCCGAGAAAAGTTCTTAATGGGCGCAACCACTAATTACTGACAGCTTGGCCACTATATGGGCACATTCTTGAAAGTTTTGATGGCCTGGAATTCGGTAAAAATGAAGAAAATGTGATATGTTGTAGACATTGTAATTTTGAGAAAATTTCTTAATTTATACAGCCAGTAACACTGTTCAACAACGAAAATGTAAATTGAACAAAATCAGCTAATTCTTATTGATGTTGTGGTGCTGATCACGAATTTGAAAGTTATTTTCAAATATTAGCTCTACTTTTCGTCTTACAGACATGTATAATAATAACGCTTTAGAAATAAATATATTCGCTTCGTTTGGGGTAAAATGTTACACTGATCCGGCAACACTGGAGAAACTATAGGTACGCTTGGTGTCATTGTGTTCCTTATCTCAGTAGTGTTCTGCTATTGTTAGAAAAGACAGGTTTATTGCAGTTATCAGCGTTTTGGGTGTGACGTTTGTGTAGTGCAGGACATAAAAATACAACTACAAGTACGCAAAAATACACTGTTAAAAATACTTACTTAAAAATGAGTAAAATTGACTCAAATTTGAGAACATCGTGTTCTCAGAATAGCTCCGAATACATTGTTCTCAAAAGTGAGAAAGTGTGGGTGTTTAAAATATAAGAAAAATATGTACTCAAATTTGAGTAAATTTTACTCACTTTTGAGTAAAAATTCTCTTAAAAGCGAGATAAAATATTCTTAAATAAAATGAGAAACTGCTATTTCTCAAAAATAACGAGAACATATTTTCTCAAAAATCAGAAAGTTAACCGTAAAATGAGATGAATGTAATCAACATTGAGAAACTCTTTGTTCAAAAACTAGTAATGCTCTCCTCACAATTGAGAACATGTATACTCAAAAGTGAGTAGAAAAGTATTCGAAATGCTCAGATAGCCGCAAAAATGAGAAACACACGTTCTCAAAAATTGAGAATATTTCCTCTCAAATTTAAGAAAAACTCTACTCAAAAATAAGAAGGTTTTTTTTAAAAAAAATGAGTAAAAAAGTACTCAAAAATGAGATTTTATTAGTATTCAAAAATGAGAAAAAAGTACTTATTCTGCTGCTTTGCTGGCACAGGGAAAGTTTCCTGGAACTAGAAAGGTAGATTACTCTTACACTGCACTGGGCAATTTATAGTAAGTACGCCTTCTACACATTAATATTGAAGTTAAAACATATTCCTCTTAGAAGTTGGAAAATAGAAATCAGTTTTTGAAAAAATACGAGTACTTCAAAAATTACTTCTATTTCCCAGCTTTGAAGATGAAATTGTCTAACATCAATATTAATGTGTAGAAGGCGTACTTACTATAAATTTTTTAGTGCAGTGTGAAATTCATCTACCTTTGTAATTTTGGGGAAGTTTCCTTGTGCCAACAAGGCAGCAGAATAAATACTCCCTTTCCTATTTTTGAATACTAATATAATCTAATTGTTAAAGTACTTTTTTACTCAAGTTTGAATCTGCAAGGTTACATTTTTATGCTGATACCTGTTGTTTCCATAAATAGCATAGATGGGAATTTTAATTTAATCAACACACAAGCTCCCTGTAACTTAAACTGTTCGTGATGTTGGTTTGCGTAGTTTTAAACAAGTAAGCCTGATATGGTGGACACATTTTATGTGCACTGGTTCTCTCGATTATTCTCGTTTCCTCCTACTTTCTTCATTGCATCACTTCATTATCATTGCCTTCTCCTTTAGCCTTGAAACATAATCATGCGACGTTACACCCCCCCCCCACACACAAACTTAAATGTATATATATTAGTTTCATTTTGATTAAAGGAAAATATGTTTGTACATTGTATTTTTCATTTGTCAAATAATAAACTAAGTCTATACTTGAGCACAATTTTTATAACAACTTAGATAAGACAATGAGGATACATGAACCCTCTGAATATGCCTACAAAGTACTATGACAGATGTATGCATTCGTTGGAAAACAATGTCTATCGACTGCCAATGGACAATATAAACGGCTATGTTCGAGATCCTACCAGAAGTTTTTCATTTGCTATAAATCTGTCTATGCCTTCATCTCCATGGAAACAAAGAGATTGTGTAATTAGTGACAATAGAAATAAAAATAAAATGAAATACTTATAAATCTTATTCGTGTATGGCGATATCTCGAATAATATTAGTGTTGCTACGTTCTAATTTGAATTAGTATCAATTGAAATACGATAATATAGACTCTGGTAAAGACAGTAAAGAGAATTACGCAATATTTCTTCAATTAATATTGAAACCAGAAGTTGTAGTAGATCTACCATTTAGTGTTTTAGCAGAGTGATTAGAGTGGAAATGGAATATATTCTAGGGACGCTTAATCGATTAAAAGATATACAATGTGAGATTACTGTCTATGCTCTATAGTGATCAACGTTAACCGGAAATGGTTTATTTCTATCACTACAAGTAGGTGGATCACATCCATTAACGAACTCCTCCGAGATAATTATCTAGCTGTTGATTGCAGAAAACAATTTTAAAATTATCTTTTGTTGAAGAGTTATTGAGCTGTGTAACGGACGTACTAAGCCAGAGGTGTTTACCCTTGCGAGGATGGCCCTCTCGAGGGCATCCTCACCCTCAAATTCTCTCTCAACCATAATGACGTGAGGGCGATGACAAGCTTGGACAGCGAGGGCGAGGGCCAACTGTCACTGTCAGGGCTAGAGCGAGGACAAATTCCCAACACGAAGGCGAGAGCGATGGTCAACTCTCTTCGAAGGTGAGGGCGAGGGCCAATTCACTGTGAGAATGAAGGTGAGTGAGGTCGGAGTAAAATGAACACCTATGGTACTAACATTACAATATTATATATTTCCCACTTGCGTGATCCTAATAAACATCAAATGAAAGACTTAAGACCTGACTCGTCTATGGCGATCTTTATAATAATAGTAGGGTTGTCACGTTCTGGAAGGATTAATATCAATTGAAATAAGATTATAAAAATAAGGAAATTGAAAGGTAACCAAAAACATTTCGATCTGTTTCATCTATACAAGACAAGGAAACAATAAACCTGAAAATTAGTCATTTCTGCTTATGTGTGACGAAAAAAAAAAGAAAGAAAGAAACAATGAAAAAAAGAAAGAAAGAACGGTTATATAAAATTTCACCGTTATTCGATTTCTACTTTTTTAGCAATTGTTAAACAAATTACTAGAATGCTTTGAGAACAGTAGCGTAACTAAGAATGCATGCCCCCCTCCATCCGCGAAAATGTCAAAAGGGCTTTTCCTGTTTCTACGTTCATGGCACACGTACAATTTATACAGTAGTAGAGCTATTTTTCCATTTAGTCAGACACTACTTGCTAATATACAAAAATTGCACATTATTATTATTATTATTATTATTATTATTATTATTATTATTATTATTATTATTATTATTATTAAGCAATTACATGGGACTAAAAAGTTTCTTAAAAGAAATAATATCTAGGAATTAGGAATTAGATTTCTGGGCTGTCGGCATCTAAGGCCACGTTAGCTCATCCCGTATAAAGGATGACGTCTCTCAGCGAGCCCACTGTACGATGAAAGGGAAGGAAGAAAGGATTGGGAAAGGAAGGAAGCAGCCTGGGACCATTATGTTAGGTACCTCAATCCCGGCATTTGAATGGTATGAATGAACGAAACCCAAGAAAGACTTCACTCAAGATGGCAGGTCTGAAAAAGCTGTGACACTCTTTCGGCCGAGTGTCCCCACCAGGAGTTGAACCTGGGACCGCTCACCTCAAAGGCAAGAGCAGAAATAATTTTTTTTTCCTAACGTTCACATTACAACTAACATATGAAAACTCGTCAAAACTTGTGGAACTTGCTCACATATTTCTAAACCGGCGTATTTTTTTTTTTCGGAGAGTAATTCGCTGACTACTTTCTCAATATCAACGTGGTGCCATTCTTCGCTTTCAGTGCTCAGGATTGGCAAAGGGCTCAACCAATGCCGTAACTTTTGCGGGGGAATGGGGAAACTGCCCCCCCCCAATTAAGCTTCCAGTTGTTTGATAGGATTCATTTGAGTTAAAACTTTGTTGCTTTGTATGATGTGATATGAACAGGAACTTATAAATAAAGCTTGGAATAGGTTTACCACATAACAGGAAAAAAAAAAAAAAAGAAACGAAAATGTGTTCCGAGCCTCATTCAGTAAAATGTGTCCTATTAGAGCCCCAGACAAAATATATATTTAGTAAGACTTTCAACATATTGTCTCATTTAGTTAACTTGTGAAGCACCGTACTATTTTCAAAAGCATTGCAAACAATTTAAGATGTTTCTGCTGCCCCACTATCTGAACGAAATACATTCCTTTAAGATGTAGCATATATGTAATCTGGATCTTACTTTAGTAAACCATCAACTGGCGCCCCAAGAAGTATCGAACACGTTTAGTAAGGATTTCACTTCAAATGCCATCATTATTCTAGGGGGCCTCAACTTGACATATTTTAGGAGGTCTAATTAATGTTTGGTCTTCCAAGAAAATGCCCAAGTTACGGGGCTGAGCTCAATTTCATCTTCGACCTTGTTCTACGAATATAAAGTTTGATGGCTTTTAGTGTACTGAAGAATCGCTCAGGATTGGCTTCGTCAGAGGCACAGTGAGATACAGTTGCAAAGAAGTACACAAATCCAGAACACTACTAACATAGGAAGTTATCTACGACTAAATAATTGGCTAATTAATTCCAAGTTAAAATTTCACTAAATTGTTTCTTCACTACTCATCGGAAACTTGTTAGTTGTTGCAACAAAAGGCGATACATTTTCCGAGTTGAATTCACTAAATCTATTATAGCTGGTTCCGTAATTTCTTTTTCCTCTAAGTAGAGTACTCTTGCAGCAATATGAAACCTGCAAAGTGCTTTTGAATGGAGTTGAATTTCAGTTTAGCGTCCCTTTCAGCAGCGAGGCTATGTGAGACGTGGACCTACTGATTAACGTGGAACCCGAACCACATGAGCTCCCGACGGGAATCGAACCCGGGTCTCCCGCGCCAAGGGCGGGTACGCTAACCACTTAGCCACGAAGGAACTCTGCAAAGTGATTTTAACATCCAAACATTATAAAGTTATACTCCGAAACTTAAATACCGGGAGCCTGTTAGTTACGCCACTGCTAGAGAATACAGATTCTTTATTCATAGAAAGGAAACTTAATGACTATATATCAGGGTTGGCTGGTTTAAACCAAGGTTTAAACCAGCTGTTTTTTTTTTTTTAAATCAACTGGTTTAAACCAAAAAACGAAAATGTTCGTAAAAGTGTAAGTGTTTGTAAAATCTTGATGAACACACATTTGTGGGTTATCACGTTTCACTCCCGTATATTATTCGTATTATATTCAGACCTAAATTCCCCATTCATTACTCAAAAAGATTATACTACAAAAGCAACTTTTTTAATGTAAGTTTATAAATGTTTGTTTTCTGATTTTTTGTAGTTATTATTGTTATATAATTGTAATCAAAGAAACATTCTAAATATTGTTTTGTTTACTATTGATAAAATACATCGAAATGCCGTACTTTGTGTGTGTGTTGGGGGGGTCATACAGACCCCACGAGAGGCATTTAGTGAAATGAGAAGTATCTTCGATATCTATTTATGTATAAATGAGTCTGAGCCAAAGTTTACTCAAATAAATAGTATCTTTGTGATATGCTAATTAAGTAGTTGTATTTGTTTAATTTGGCGCAATAAGAGTCGTCGGTAACTAACTTGAATTAAATTAGTTCTTCTGTACTCCGTAGTACTCTGAAATTGTCCATATGTAATTCAGTGTAATGGTTTCACTTGTGCAACTGTTTATCTTTTTGTCCTTCTGAAATGACTCTTGAGAGCTATATTAAGAAGCATGTAAAGATCAGTACAACGTATTTTTATCAGGATTCCTTCGTGAGTGAGTCGGCAGACGTATCGCATTTGTGGCCAATTAGTCCTGGTTCCGAGTTCAAATGGAGGACAATTTTTCTCGGATGTAACTCGAGAAGCAGTTTTTATTCCGCTTTAAGCT
Source organism: Thermobia domestica (assembly GCF_964235325.1). Classification (NCBI taxonomy): domain Eukaryota; kingdom Metazoa; phylum Arthropoda; class Insecta; order Zygentoma; family Lepismatidae; genus Thermobia; species Thermobia domestica. The sequence goes on along the minus strand of NC_137462.1, from coordinate 255,173,891 downwards.
TATGTGACCCCTTCCAGCATAACTCGGCTGTTGCATAATAACATCAAGGCGAAACAAACTTATTTCTGTCCATATATGATATGAATATATAGAGCAAATTATTTAAACCAAATAAACCTGGTTTAAACCAAAAATCCCATTTTTTTTTCAATAAAAGCCATGGTTTTTGCCAACCGTGCTACATATAGAGATGACGTTAGAACCATCCATTAGTATGCAAATCAAATTATTTATAAAACCATCCTTCTATTAAGATATTTCCAAAACGTATAACCTGGAAAGTAAATGTATTAACTCTGTAATTATGAAACTATGACTACAATTGAACGATAATGTTCATATTCCTAATCAGGAAGGTATACAAAAATTATGTGTCCAATGAAACGCCTGACACGACTTACCTGTAGCTCTGCAATGACATATTCGTGGCTCCTGTAAGGTGCCGGCCTTCTCCTTACTATTTTAGCTCCTTTCTTACGTGTGATTACACCTTGTGGTAGTAGAAATGGAAGCAAATGTAGTGCGCAATTGATTGCTATAGAGAGAAAATATGACTAAGTCCGTATATAATAATGTTTGGAATTAGTAGATATTGCTATTGTCTGCCAAAATATTTTTTGAAGTACAATGTAAATCACACTAAATTATTCAAAAACTACTTCCATGAGTTGAAATAAGGTTTTACTTAAAGTGTACTGCTTTCTAAAGCCTAGACAATTGTTATATTCCTTAGCACAATGATGGGGAAACATTTTGGGCCGCAGGCTAAAGAAAAACGGAAAAAAATATAGGTGGGCCAATATAATTAAAAAAAAAAAACAGTGATTGTATCACTTGTAAAACCAAGCTCTATTAATACTCGAAAGATCATGAAGGTGAATGTGATAAATGGTATTGTGAATGCATTTTTAAACATTTCTCATAATTTGGCTGGAAGTATAATCCACTGATTCTCAGAAGTGAAGTTATATTCGTCAGGTAATCAATCACGTCGTGGGCTGGGTGGAAACGTTTAAGGAGCTACATCTAATCCGTGGGCCATGCTTTGCCCATCACTGTCTTAAGACGTGAAGATAATAAGCCAAAGATGTGCAATTTTGAGTTAATGTACGTTTATTTAAAAAGTATTACGTGTTTCAAAATACTGACTTATTTTTACTTTTCAAAGTAAAGCATATAAAAGCTACTATTTGCTGCGATTGAATTATAACAATAAAACAATGTTTGTGAATAGACACTATAAAAAGATAATGTAAAGAAAGAAAAAAAAACAAATGGGTGCTTTGCCAGAAGTAGGGTTGTGTTGATGACAAATAGACTCTTGTGTACATATTTATACATGCAACCTGAAATATGATAAATATACACGAAAACTTGATCTTACTCACCAAGAACTTTCTGTAGCGAAACCTTAAAGAAAATTATCACTGCCAAACCGATGACATTGAAAACAGACTCTGTCGCGCCGAACAAATTTTTAAATTCAGCATCCATCTGAAATATAAAGATTTAATTGTTATACAAATATATTCTATTAAATAATATATTTTACCTTTTTCTAGTCATGAAGTTCCAAAGTAGTTCATTGTCATAATGTTTTACTGCAATGTTAGAAATGCGCATACATGAATAATGTGAAGTAGCAATTAGACTCTTGTTAACGAACATCACTACTTAAATTGTTCTTTGTTATTCAGAAATAAACCAACACAATTGCAATAGTTTGTGTGTGCTGTAAGTAGCATAATTTGCACCCATTGTTAGCTGGTGGGGTGCACGGTGGCTCAGTGGGGAGCGCTTACCTCAGGTGCATGGTTTCCTTGGTACGATTTTCACCCTAACAAGCTTGTGATAAACAACATTGTGTTCGTGGATTTTCTCCAGGTACTCCCGTTTCCTCCCACTTTCTCATTCTTCCATCATCATTCACTTGCTTTAATCATCGTCTCCCTTAACCTAAAGGCATAATCATGGGATGTTAAACTGAAAGATTTCACTATATTTCATTTTGTTGGCTGTGTGTATACTTTTGCAAAAAAAAAAAAAAAAAAAAAAAAACGTAAAAATAGAGGGAAAAAGTAAATGAATAAAACAAATGTGGTAGCAGAAGCGTCATTTCAGATTTTGCTTGTGGGAGGGCAAGACCCCTTGATATAAGGAAATTTTGCGTTTTTCACTGACTACTATTCTACACAAAAAATCTATATAAATCTCAATCTAAGGGGGTGCAATTACCTCTTCCTGCCCCCTAAATGACGCCACTGGTGGTATTCCCTTAATATAGCTAAATTAAAATTATTACATACCTTCTGTCATAAGTATTGGACACTCAACAAACAACGGAAAATTTGATAAAGTAAAAAGTTTGTGTCAGTCGAGGGAAATTTTCTTAAAGAAACCTACGAACAGTGCCACCAGGTTCATCCTTCACTGACTCGGCTAGATAGCATTCATGCTTTTATTGCCCTCTAGCACAAGTTTGTTCGTGTTTATGCCATACGTCCACACTGTATTTACATCGAGCCCTTCTGAAGTTAATCTGTATGTAGTACTGGAGCTTGTTGTTTAGTGCTGCTAAAAAAAAAAAAAAAAAAAAAAAAAAAAAAAAAAAAAAAACTTTAACCCAACCTGAGAATGTAAGAAATGTGTCAAAACTTGATAAAACAGTCTGCTCGAGTAATGCCTGTTTTTTTTTTTTTTTTTTTTTTTTTTTTTTTTTTTTTTTTTTTTACATTGTGGTTCTTATGCAACAGATACGGAATCCGTATTTATATGGCAATCGTAAAGAAATTGCAATTTTTCAACTAATACTTCTGGTGGTTCCTTGAAATTTTATCTGTGCAAGTGAGCAGGCCGGTAGCCAGCCCAAAAATGTAGGGGGGGGGGAATCCAACCATATTATAGTTCATTTGCAAGCCTACCGTGAACATTTTAGGCAGGCAGTAAAAATTTAGGAGCCCGACCCCCTAGACCCCCCGCGTGGATACGGGCCTGCAAGTGATGGCAAGGCTTTAGATTACTGGTCCCCCTTCCCATTGAGCAATAATAAAGACAGAAAAAAACGTGCCCTGCGGGGGTCTAAACCGCCTTCAGTCGCTAACGCTCGCTCGGCAATACTGTGTAGATTAAATGTATAAACTTTAGTAGAGAAAGAAACCAACCCAGCTACTAACCTACATGGGGGACTAGTAATCTAGAACCTTCCCGCAAGTGAGTTTTTTCATGTCACCCGCCACAAATCTTTTAGGGGACAATAAGAAGGAAATTATTAAAAGAATTGTATTTTAACAACAGTTATTTAGAGTGCAGCGTCAAAAGTAAACCTGCACGCCCCAATTACCAAAAAAAAAAGAAGAAGAAGAAGAAGTAAACCATTTACTGAATATATTGGAAAGTCGCATATCATTAACACAACAACTTTGTCTAAGATATAGAATGCCCAGAAGCATAGAGTGAGGCTTCCGGGCATTCTATCTGGGAACCAGAACCTAGAAGCATTACTCATGATTTTCGAAGGAAAATAATGGATTGTCGTGATTAACCGTCAATCGATTACAATGATCGCACACAATCAAGCAATGTTGCATTCACACTTAAAACTAAATTCATGTTGCTAGCAGTACTTACCTGCGAAATCCTATATGCTGTTAGTAAACAAAACTTTTCGTCCATATTTCCTTTTAACTTTCTCTTTATCCATCCGCTAAGTAGTTCCTCCATCAACCAGAATGAGAACATATAGTTCCAGGATTATAAGGAAGTTTGTGCTCTTATGTTAGCTCGTTCGTACTTGTTTTCCATAGTCTTGCAATTGCAAACTGTCTTTTATATCTCACGATATTCCATGATATATCTATATCATAAAACAATATTTTTTAAGACTACAGTATTACTCGTTTTTGAGAACCAGTCTCTGACTCAAATATGCAACTAAATTTCCTCATTCTCATTTTTTGTTATTTTCTCCTCAAAATTGAGACAAACTTAATCAATTTTTTTGAGTACTAAAATGTATTCATTTTTTAATAAATCATTTTTAACAGTGTACTGGTATTTCGAATGTATTTTTTTAAATAGTTGTCGGAACTATTTCAAGTGACATTTTGAGGATCTCAATAAACAAAAATGCCTCGAAATTGTGTAAACAGTGCGGATAGCTTCTGCTACGTGTGTAGGGAAGTGACATTTTCCTCACAAAAGCAAACTATAACACCACTAATAAGAAAAGCCTATCAATATTACTTTGGTTGCAAAATTGGAGACCAAGATAAATCTTGGGCACCCCACATTGTGTGTAACACTTGTGCCAGCAATCTAAGAATTTGGATTAATGGGAAGGGGCGCTCAATGCCTTTTGCATTGCCCATGATATGGAGGGAGCTGAGCAACCACATCAGAGACTGTTATTTTTGTATGGTTCCTTCCCTCAAGAAGGGAATTTCCACGAAGAAGAAGCGGGCCTTGATCTATCCTAACATTCCTTCTGCAATGCGCCCTGTTCCACATGGAGAAGGACTACCTTTCCTGACCCACCTAAAGAATACGATCTTTTTTCTGATTATGATCAAGAAGTTGAAGCTCCTGAAATAAAAGCTTCGAAGGACCCTACGTTTGTTGTAGAAGAACCTCCATGTGAACCACACAGACTTACTCAAGAGGAACTAAGTGATCTAATCAGAGACTTGGACCTCTCAAAAAGCAAAGCTGAAATTTTTAGCGTCACGCTTAAAGCAATGGAATTTATTGCAGGAAAAAGTAAATATTTCAGTGTATCGGAATAGGGAGAAGATGTTCACTTCATTTTTTACTATGGAAGAAACACTTGTGGCATGTACAGATGTAAATGGTCTCATGAGGGCACTTAAAATTAATTACGAACATACGGAGTGGAGGCTCTTTATAGATTCGTCCAAGGCAGCCCTGCCCACGGCGAGCAGATAGTGGAAACTCTCCTCGTGAACGCTCACGAGCATTCTACGAGCAAATACCATTGTTCGTGCTTCGTGGATCTTCGGGTTTTATCCTTAGAGGAGCGGAAGTGTTGTCAACCTTGGCGGTAATCACTAGCTTACCAAAAAAAAAAAAAAAAAAAAAGTATGTATGGTAACTGATTGCCATTTAGTGTAAAGTGTTTTTTTACAATGTGGTAACCGTTAACTATAGACAATACAAACTTGTAACAGCAATCAAATGATAAACTATGTACGTTCCTTTTCTTCTTTTTCCTTTCCTTTTGTTAAAGAAGGATGTGGTGGAATCAAACCAACGCTTATATTTATAAAAATTTGCTAGTTTGCCCAATGGAAAACCGGTTTTCAAGATATATATATAATCAAGTTCTTAATCCGAGTGTGGGTTTGTTATATTATGTTGTTTCGCTTTTTGGGAAAAGAGAGAATCTGTTGATACAAAAAAAAAAAAATACTGTAGCACTTGTTTGTAATTATCTAAGTATTATCTCCAGAAAATTAGCTTATGAATGTATGTGTGTACGAATAGGCTTAGCAAGGGGTTGGTTGTGGAGATTAGAAGCCACTATTACACAATCAATAGGAAGAATAGTATTTCTTACTCCACTTTTAAAGTTACTTTGATCGCAAAGAATCAAACAAAATATTAAGAGAGCCAAAGAGATTTTCCATTTTTAAGTGTGACCGTTAGTGACTGCAATTAGTTTTTTTTTTTTTTTTTTTTTTTTTTTAACAAGGAGTGTCTTTTTAATAAGGAAAAATGTATTGTCCCTGGCTGGTTGCTTGCCGGTGGCTTGTTAAAAGTGAAAAAGAATGTTAAATCATTTCAACGACTGAAGCTACACGCTTGTCTTTCTTCGATAGTTACTGACTGATTTTGAAAGTCACAATGTTGTAGGCCTACTGTAATAGCGTAGGCCTACTGTAATAGCGTAGGTCTACTGTAATAGCGTAAATTCGAAAGGAAACGTTCCAACTGAATGATACGAACAATTATTCCCAATGTCTTGAACATGAAACGTGGGTTGCACGGATAACGCTTAAAGTAGGCTGGACTGCACTGGAATTTCCTTCCGGCAAATTAGTGTTTGGTCGAAACTCGGTTCTTCTGTGTAATTGTCTCTTAACAACATTTGAACATTTCTTTTAGTTAATAATAACTAACTAACTCTATGGTCTATGGAACCCGAAGGTTCAATGCCGCGTTTACAAAATATTTCCACTAACTTATGTCCTTAGCCAACTGGATCCAGTTTCTACTCTGTACTCTTATTTCTGCAAGATCCATCTTAATATTGTCTTCCCATCTACGCCTAGGTCTTCCTAGTGGTCTTCTTCCAATTGGGTTTTCAGTTAAAATTATGAAAGCGTTTCTAATTTCTTCCATTCTGGCTACATGGCCTGTCCACCTGAGCCTTCTACACTTCATAACCCTAATAATGTTAGGTGAGCGGTATAAACTATGCAATTCCTAGTTATGAATTTCCTCCAATCCCCATTTTCATCCCTCTTTGGTCCGAATAATAATAATAATAATAATAATAATAATAATAATAATAATAATAATAATAATAATAATAATAATAATGCGTATTATTATTATTATTATTATTATTATTATTATTATTATTATTATTATTATTATTATTATTATTTTCAACCTCCCGTCGTTCTCCTATCAATCTAGCAACGAAAGGCGTTTACAACTTAGCAAACGTGAAGCGAATGACAAATTACACACCGAGTGCTAATGTAATACAACGTCACGAATTGTGTAAGCAAGCTAAAAAGGTCTGAAACAATTCGTTTCCGATTTTTGCAGTCGTTTTTACGTCTGTAAGATGACATGTTTAATATTAGTTTCTTTCTTTCTTTCTTTCTTGTTCATTTGTTAGTTACTTCAACGCTAACTGTAACCTCTATCATGCGTCTTCCTCAACCAAAAAACGTACCAATTTTATTTCCTGCAGTGTTTTCGCGTCACTGCTTTCGAAATGGGGAGGGGGAGAGCACACCTGCACATTTCACGCTTGCGTCTGCTCAATGCTTATCATCGTGCGAATTTCTGGCCAGGCTTGGCCATAGGTTTTTTGCCATCATGTGTGGTTGGCAACACTTATCGGATGCAGTGGAAGAAGCGAAGCTAGCAGCACCTGTGCTCACCTGTTCTTATCTTCGCTCGTGCCCGCTCACGCTTTGGCTCCGGGAGCCAATTCATGGACAGGCCTGGTCCAAGGTGAGTTTAAAGGCAGTGCTTTTACATATTGGAAATGAACTTCCTTCAATTCCTGTAGGTTATGCAGTTCATATGAAGGAATCTTATGAAAACTTGAAACGTTTACTTCAAGCCATTAAATATTACGGTTTTCAGTGGCTCATTTGTGGTGACCTTAAAGTAATAGCACTGTTGCTAGGTATGCAGTTAGGGTATATAGAGTATTGTTGCTTTATATGTGAATGGGACAGTAGAGATCGTGGATCTCATTACCGCAAAAGTGATTGGAGTACCAGAGAAACTCTTTAGCCGGGAGTGAAAAATGTGCAGCATGAACCACTGGTAGATCGTAACCGGATTTTGCTTCCCCCTCTACATATTAACCCCATCAGGATGCCGCGGTCGGCAAGAGGGATTGCCGCCGTCGACGGTGGCAGGCCGCCGGTAGGCAACCGGCACCCGTCCGCGGCGGCACGACGATCTGCTTGTTCAAAATTGCCGACCTTTTGCCGAGGCGGCAAGCGGTCGAAAATCGTAAAAAAAAAAGCCCTTTGCCGACTCTTTGCCGACTGTTGCCGACCGCCAGAGTCGGCAAAACAGTCGGAAAGACCTCTTTCCGACCCTCTGCCGACTCCTTATGCCGGCCCCTTTTCGGCGGCGGCGCCGGCGCATTTACTGCACCTTTACGGATCTTTGCCGACTGCTCGGCAAGGCAACTTTCCGACGGCGGCGCCGGCGCATTTAATGCTCATTACCGCTGTTTGCCGACTGCTCGGCAAGGCAACTTTCCGACGGCGGCGCCGGCGCATTTAATGCTCATTTCCGGCTGTTTGCCGACTGCTCGGCAAGGCAACTATTCGGCGGCGGCGCCGGCGCATTTCATGCACCTTTCCGGCTGTTTGCCGACTGCTGGAAAGGACCTCTTTTCGACGCCGGCTTCCCGATTCTCCCACAGGCGGCATCCGACTTCTTGCCGCCGTCGAAAAGTGGCCCTTTGCCGACTGGAAATCAACGCTTCAGGAAGGCAAAATTTTCATCAGCTTTTACATTAGTCTTGCCTAAGTCTTCCTCCATGTTATGATTTCTTGACAAGGAGCACCCTTGCAAGTTCTTGAAGTATAAAATACTTGCATTTTTTTGTGTGTCCCAGTATAAAATTTGTTCCTTTTTGCTGTTTTGCAGCACTCGCAGCCAAAAAAGAAGAAATTGAATGGGACATGGAAGTATTATATACTTTCAGAACTAGCAATTGTGCCCTTCATGAGAAATCATAGCACGGAGGCAAACTTAGGCAAAGCTACTGTAAAAGGTGGTGAAAATTTGGCCTTCCTGAAGGATTGATATCCAGTCGGCAAAGGGCTACTTTTCGACTGCGGCAAGAGGTCGGATGCCGGCTGTGGGAGAATTGAGAAGCTGACATCGAAAAGAGGTCCTTTCGAGCAGTCGGCAAACAACCGGAAAGGCGCATAAAATGCTCCGGCCCCGCCGGTGGAATGTTGCCTTTCCGACCAGTCGACAGACAGCAGAAAAGATGCGTAGCACTGCAATGAAAATCATGGCGGATTCCCACCAGTAATGTTGCACTCGGTACATACGCAGTACATTTCTACAATTCTCAGTACGGTTTAAGTGCTATATAGAGGGAAAGTATCTGTGAATGACTTACAAATGCTTAAAAGCGACCTAAAAATAACAACTGAGCAGCTAATAATGAACGTTAAGAATAATTCAATTAACATGTCTGTGGGCCTAATGTGAAAAACTTATAACAGTCAGTACATTTTCCCCCTGAAAGCACATTTTTCACTATCACGACTACTAGGAACAACACTGTTCTATGCAATCGAAATTTGCTACTTGCAAACGCTTTCTTCGAAAAAAAAAAAAAAAAAAAAAAGCCGCAGGAATCCGTCGGAATACGGTCTTTTCAGGTTGTCGTTTTCCCATCAACTATTGGGAAAAGAATTTTAAAGGTCAATGATTTTCTAATTTTTTTAAAGTACAGGGGTCACACTCCCAATGGAAAATGAGATTTAAATAAAAATTAATGAAGTAAAAATTATAAATAAAAATACTGTAATAAAAGGTATATGGTGGCGGAGAGATTCAAACCGAGCCTACACGAAAACAAAAGTTACTAGTAAACAAGAAAAAGGTGGACAGTAACCAAGTTAGTTTGTCAATATATGGAAAACAGAGACGTGTGTCCAATCAGTCAAGCCAAAAAGGTTAACGAGAGAAGGTGATAGCAACCTTGCGTTACAGGTTAATATTGCTAGGTTACAGTGTAATAACTCACAGGGGTACGGTAACGGATCACGTAGTTACCACTATCAATCATAGCCTGTAACCGGTAACCTAGTTACTATGTTGGAATAACCGACTGCTCGGTTAATGAAACAGGGTGCATCAACTGCAGTAACCGAGTATTTTGGTTAATATAACATATTCAATTACTGAAAGTAACCCATTTACTGGGTTAAAGTAATACGGTAGGACAAAAGTATAACCAAGTAGATCGGTTAATATAACAAATTAAATTAGTTAAGATAACATATTTACTCGATTAATGTAATAAGGTAGGGCAAATGTTTAACCGAGTAGATCGGTTAATTTAACCTGTTCAGTTAATTGAAATAACCCGTTTACTCGGTTAATGTAGTAGGGTAAGTTAGTTCTAGTAACCGAGTATCTCGTCTCATATAACCTCCTTTCTTAGTTGAACTAACCATGACTCAATTTGCTATAACCTCTTTTGCTTTGTTGTCCATATATTGACAAAGTTTCCAGGGTTAAAATTCTGTTTAACCTTTCTGAAGGTTAAAAGTTTATGCCCAATTCAGAATTGTTCTCGCTTTATAATTTTTGAACCACTTAACGTAGCGATGTGAAATAAACGTTTATGTACAAAACTAAATTTTTCTCTAGTTTATAAAACCACATAAAGTGACGTACTTCTTTTCAATATGAATCTGAGGACGGTGTCTTATACAGAAAGGTAAAAGCATTGTTTAGAATGGTTCAGAATGAATAATTGGAAATATTAATTAATAATAGTATAGAAAAGGATTATCAATGCAATGCGAAATGGTAATTCCTTAATTTCCTATAGTAATTTGCTAATTGAAATTTGAAAAATTATTTCGGCTGCAACATAACAGATTTCTAAAAGTACAGTAGAGGGTCTATTTAATAATCCATAAAATTGTTACTACCTTTCTGTATCATTTGAAGAAAGACAAAAAATGTATAGTTTTATAAAAGGGAAAGAATTTAGCTTTGTGGAATGGATTTGTTTCACGTCAAACTTAAGTGGTTCAACGGTTTATACTGGAACACATTTCTGGGTTCGACATAAAATCTTAACCTTAAAATCAATACAAAATTTTAACCCTAAAAAATATAAAGCACTTCATAGCCCTGTGAAATATAAAGCTTTTATAGTCCTGTAAAACACAGTAGAACAGGAACTCCGTCAGTTTTTACACATTGTGAACAATATGAAACAATTGAAATAAAAGCAGAACAATTTTATAAAGAGTCATGACACTATCCCACCGCCCTTAACGTGAATTCTACTTTCCATTTCCATACTGCAGAGTTTTTGATATTCTGTTCAATTTACTGCAAATAGATGGTGGATATAAAATTAACTCGAAAAATTATTCACAGAGTCAAATAAACTAATTAAAATATAATAATACTGCAAAATATAAGTTATCCGTATAGCTCAGCCGTTTGGGATTATGTGTATGAATCAAGCTTCAAATACTGGCCACAATGTTAAACATTTTTCACTAGCAATTCCACGCCTGCGTCTCTGAATGTATTCATTTTCTTATACTACACTGAAAACAAAATGTCTCTGCATTTGTTGTAACTTTGGTATTTAAAAAAAAAAAAAAAAAAAAAAGTGGCCGGAGCGATCACTTGTCTGCTTGTCCGGCTATGGTCGTAAGTGTGGGGCAATAATTTAAAATCCCCGATACTAATGCATCATGTATGTATTGTTGAAACCAGGGTCAAGGGCGCCGATCCTGGAGGACCTAGCCCCCCCCCCCAAAGCTCATGTGGGCTTCCTCGCATTGTATTTATGAATATACCATATCTATATATATAAAAGAGAACGCACAAATCCTTTGTTACCTCATCACGCTAATACGGCTGAACCAATTTCTTTTATTTTTGGGGGGTTATTAGGATTTGGACCCTAGATGGTTTTTATCATATCACTTTAATTTTTAATTACCAGTGTCTTGAGATAATTGACCATTCAAGTGTCCATAACGTACAAATCCTTTGTTAGTTATTCATCATAGGTAAAAATAAACGTATTTATATGCAACCCGCATGACCGTGTCACTCGGCGGGTTAACATAAATGACAGGCGCTATAATGTTAACATTTACTGCAATCACTTGAAAGCGAAAAAGTAAAAATTATCTAAGTAACAAAGTTTATTGCGTTCCGGGGTGACCGCAGCGAAGCGGGGTGAACGCTGCTAGTTTGGTATAATTTGAATGCAATTTGTCTTTAAATCCCTATGTATGCCTTTTGCATGTAGATGCCCCTCCCCCAAATTTACAGAGAAATCGGCACCCTTGGCTAGGGTACAGCTTTATTGCACCCAGGGGTAAAAGTGGATTTGAAAAGGTAGGGAGACGCATGGATTTACCCGTACCTATCTTTGCACATTGTAATTAAGTTAGAAAGTGGGGGGACGCCACGGATATATCCTGGAAGCGAGGGGACGGCGTCCACCCGCATTCTCCACACTTTTACCCCTACTTACACCCATGACTATATTCGTAGAAACCAAACACTGAAATGCACCAAACACAAGTTCTAACGACTAAGCTATCAGTTCTCACTCTATGCCTTAAATATTTATTTAAATACACTTTAAAAGTGGAAATCATATTAAGTTAAAATAACAATTAAGTAAAACTAATTGTTCATTTAATTCGTTTCTATATGATTTATACATTAATTGTATACAATGAAACAGAAAAATGTGAGACAATAATTTATATCGTAAGTGAAACAGCCACATGTACAGCATTCTCATAGTGCATACCCATTATATAGAGAAAAAAAGGTTAATGAAGTCATTTACATCAAAAATGAAATGGTTTACCATAATACTTTGCAAAGATCCTTTGTTTTAAAGGAATTCTTTAAGAGAATAAATGAAGGGAAGATCACAATTTTTTTTTTTTTTTGGTCTATATTAGCACTAAGAACACACCAAATTGTATTAACAAAATACAATGCACATCGTATTAACTTAAATACATTAGCCTATGTAATGAACCTTATCATTCAGTAGAAGTTATATGTAATATACCTTCGGATGTACTACAATTTTTTTTCTAACATTGAGTTTTAACACAGATAGCCTTCATACAGTATGTAAAATCAGAAAAGTATTTTTTGTTTGGTATTCTTTTTATATGTACCTTTAACAGCACTTCCCCAACCTCCAAACACATCCTGGCTACGCTACTGCTCTCTGTGGGTCTTCTTCCATTGCAACACTTCCCCTTGCTGCCAGAAATAAATGAAGTATCTAAAATAGAACAAATATAATGCTTTGTAAAATATACTCTTCAATGTGTACGGCGGTAGCACATCACGTATATTTATTACAATCGAATATATACTTCATCACACCAAAACCAAACCAAACTACACAGTGTAATAGACCTTGTTGCAATGAACCGGCTTCAACGCTATATGTTAGAGATTGCAGGAACTACGTCTACCTGAATGACGAATATGTAGTCAACCCATTGTGTTACCTGCCTCCACAGGTGTACCGGGAAAATTCTAGACCAAATGGCCGATACGTCTTTTATTTAAATGATCCCAGTATACATCACGACGCTGGGTAGATAGCGAAAATTTGGGGTACTCCATCAGGGGATTGAACCCGGGACTATACATACATGAGTCCAACGCTCTAAGCCCTAGACCAGAGATCGTCAACTGAGTGAGACATTTTTACATTCTTCGGAGCTAGTGGGCAGCGAGATTCATAATTGTGCATTTACCTTAAGTGAAATCAGAGTAGCTAACTGAGTGTAAAACGTGTTTGAGCTAGTAGTCACAAAAATGAAAAAAAAAAAACTTTGAGTTTTACGTCCCACGGTTATGCCGGTTAGGCTAAAGGAGACGGTGATAATGAGAGATGACTGAGATGGTGGAATGAAGAAAGTGGGAGGAAACGGGAGAACAACGAGAAAACCCACGAGCACGGTGTTTGTGCACCACAAAGTTCACTTGGCGGGAGCTGGGATCGAACCCGGGACCCCAAGCACCAGAGATGAACGCTCTACCACTGAGCCACCGCGCACCCTCTAGTAGTCACATTTGAAGCAGAAAAAGTTTTGGCCCTTTGACGTACTGATTATTATTTCAATTTTATCGTTTGTAAATTAAAGCACGGGTTCTCAACTTGAACGGTTCTGAACTAAAGCACCGATCCCAGACCAAGTGAGCTTTGTAGTGAGCAAGCACCGTGCGCATAGGGTTTTCTCGGAGTTCTTCTGTTTCCTCCCCCTTTCTTCATTCCACCATTTCATTCATTTCTCATCATCACTGTCTACATTAGCCTCAGTGCGTGATCGTGAGACGTTAAACTAGATATTTCATTCTTAAAATGGAAGCAATCATTTGCTTCTAAATTCTCTAATAAACATATTAGCTATTTATAGTATCTAATTTTAATGGATGTTACAAAATGTTTACAAAGCAGCTTTACTATGACAGTGATACGCGAAGAACACGGAGAACCGAATAGACTGATAAGTTACTTTGATACAAATCAACATTTAAAAATGTACAAGAAAACCTGTAAGAGTAATCAAAACTATAGTCACTGATGAAGAATTCAATTACGTCGAAACAGTTCACTTTTACTTAATCTTTATTACAACAGTACGGTCGCCCCCCCAAGCGAGAATCAAAAAAGAAAAGAAATCCTACCATATATCCAATGGTAGGAATCGGAGTTTCTTGAGAAATCTCTGAAATATTACATTGAAGCTGCAAGTTAAACAATAAATCCCTAAGTCCCTCACCAGATAAAAAGATGTATTAAAATATTATATTATATTTAGTGAAGATAGCATTATATTGCTTTGAAATAGAACTTCGATACGCGTCAGGGTTTTGCGACACTATTGTATTGGCAATTGAGAATTTTGTATTCGGCTGAATTCAAAATATTACATCTTAAAATAAAACCTTGTTAGTGGAACAAATAAAATGCACATATACTTAAATAAACTACAGGTAAAATCGATCAGGTGGGCAAAAATGATACAAGTTTCAAAACAAATACATTTTATGTTCTCCTAGGAGTCAATTTGAGTAACATATCTAAAACACAAACCATCTGTAATAAGAATCCATACGAATGAACATAACTTTGAGAAACGCTATAAAAAAAAATCACAAAACTATAACTTTACATTTGTTCGTTTGTCTGCCGAGCTCCTTTATGGCTAAGCGGTTAGTGTACGCGTCTTCGGCGTGGGTGTCCCGGGTTTGCTTCCCGGAGGGAGCTCACGTGATTCCGATTCCACTTTAATCAGTAGGTCCCGTCTTATATAGCCTCGCTGCTGAAAGGGACGTTAAACACAAAATCAACTCAACTTTCGGCCTTTTAAGTTAAAATTTTCAGAGTACAAGCACGAGACACTCTAAATTTCCTGTTTAGATTTTGGCGGCATACCGACGTAAAATATCAAAATGGCGGCCATTTTGTCAAATGAACGAGTATCTACGCTACGAAGCGCAATTTTCAGTCTTTTAAGTTGAAATTTTGACGGTAGAAGCACAAGATATGCTAAATTTGCTGTGTAGATTTTCTCGGCGGTCCAATGTAAAAAAAAAATAATCAAAATGGCGGCCAGTTTTTCAAAACGGCAGTGAGTAGAAAATTGTTGCAAGTTGTGACAATGACAATATTGAAATATAAATCACATTTTAACAC
Organism: Thermobia domestica; assembly: GCF_964235325.1. Lineage (NCBI taxonomy): Eukaryota > Metazoa > Arthropoda > Insecta > Zygentoma > Lepismatidae > Thermobia > Thermobia domestica. Next base: position 255,158,707 of record NC_137462.1, on the reverse strand, counting down.
TTTTACCCCAAAGACATTGAAATATTTCGAAAAAACCCGATTAAACCCGAAATAACACAATTAAACCCGAAAATACCCGAAAAATAGGCCCAGGTGGTTTTGGCTTTTTCAAAAATGCCCGGGTTTTTTCAAACCCTCGTTCATGATGAGCTTTTCTCCTCAAAAAAGTTTTAATAGTAGTCGCTAATGGTTTTCTACAGATGTTAATGTTAAATTGTTTAATTTTTTCAAACTTCCGATGTCCAAGTTTTTGTACCTACACATCGTGAAACGGTGTCAGGAGAAAGGGTTAACACTCGGAAAATGAAAAATTTGAGTTTTACGTCCCACGATTATGCCGGTTAGGCTAAAGGAGACGGTGATAATGAGAGATGAATAAAAATGGTGGAATGAAGAAAGTAGGAGGAAACGGGAGAATCCCGAGAAAACCCACGCACACGGTGTTTGTCCACCACAAAGTTCACTTGACAGGAGCAGGGTTTGAACCAGGAATCCCATGCACCAGAGGTGAACGCTCTACCACTGAGCCACCGCGGCCCGCAAAAAATCAAAATAAGACAGTCTGGTGCAGGTGTAGTTTTGGTGCACTACATTTTGGAAGATTTACAGGTAAAATTCAATACTTTCCGTGAAAAGACATGTTTATAAGGAACGAATTTCTACAGGTAACTTAATTACATACAATGTAATACAACTGTATCTTAGGTTTACTAATGTTAAATCATTACAAGTGCTTTACGACGAATAAAACAAATGAGTGCATATGAAAAATGGCTCTATTAGATGTTATTTTCCACGGGCGGCTTATTTCTGCACCGTGTACACCGGCATCATATTTCTGCACAGTGTGCAGAACCTGTATTTTGTTCACAAGTGGAGAGTTACTAGTATTGTTGAAACTTGTATTATTCTCAAAACGCACTTCCTTCCACTACCCTCACTTCTGCGCATACATACTATCGCTGACGTGCCTGCTCCTTTCGGACGTATTCCCTCGCGGGCTTACCAGCTTCGCCCTTCTGACTCGGTTCGATAGCATTCGTGCTATTTAGTGGCCACCCAGCACAGATTTTTTGTGCTTTTTCGCGCTGTTTGTATGATAGACATCTAGAAGCCTTATTTATACGCAAATCGTAAAAGAATTATAGTTTTTCAACAATTACTTCTAGAGGTCCCCTTGAATTTTATTTATGCCAAGTAAAATATATTCCGCCCATTTGAAACCGACTAGGGGACAATAAAAGAAAATGGGGAAAGAATTATAATTTTTCAATTTTTTTTAGTATTGCGCCACAAGTAAACCTGTACACAAGAGCGTTTAACGACTACCTCATTTCTCTCTCTCTCTCTCTCTCTCTCTCTTTTTTTTTTAATTGGAAGTTTTCGCTCACATGTGAAACAAGTCCTGCAGTATATAATCTAGTGGATCTTATTAGGTTACTAAAGGTACACTAAATACTAGAGAATACTAAAGGTACGCAAACCTTGTCATGGCACAAGCATTATGAGAAATTGTCCACGTTTCTCTAACCAGGGAACTGTACGAATGGGGTACTCGAGTTGCCGGACGAGGTGCATCATATGTGAAAGAGGATGTAAAATGATGCCCATATGTAAAATTGCAGCGGCTGAGGGCAACATGGACGAGCGTGAGAGGCGGAAGAAGTGGGACCTACAGTGGGACTTAATAACACAGAAATAAGCAGAATCAAACGTTTCGCTCACGAATGGTGAAAGAAATGCATGTCAAATGTATAGGAAGTGGAACATGAGAAGAGGTGCTATATTCTGAGGGATATGGACATCATGGGCGCCATCTTGAAAGTAGCCATCTTGAATTTGAATTCAAAATATAAAATGAAAAGTGGGGCATGCGGTATATCAATTAAGACTGAAATTTTACCAAACAATGGACAAATTGTCTGACTATAGGCGGCAGGATCGTGATGGGGAAATTAGGTCTTATGAAAAGTTTTGTTAAGAACATGAACCAAGAGGATGATGCCTATAAGTACCTAAGAGGACAATTCCCTCGATTAAGTGATGCCAAAGTTAAAGAGGGTGTGCCCATAGGGCCACAGATTAGGCAACTATTCAAAGATTACAATTTCGACGAAATTCTCCAAGGTGAGGAGAAAGCTGCGCGGGAAAGCTTGGAGAGTGTTTGTTCACAGTTCTTGGGAAGACACCGAGCAACAAATTACAAACAACTGGTAGCAAAGTTGTTATTGTGCTACGAAAATCTTGGTTGCAATATGTCTCTGAAACTCAACTTTCTTCATTCACATTTAGACTTCTTTCCCGAAGATTGTGGAGCAGTAAGTGACGAAAATGGTGAGCATTTCCATCAAGATATTGCAGCCATGGAGATGAGATATGAGGGAAAGTGGAGTTCTAACATATTGGCCGACTACTGTTGGACTATTGCAAGGGATGCTCCAGATGTAACCTACAAAAGGCAAGCCAAGCAAAGACTCTGAAATAAACATAATCCTGTACAAGAGATCACTTGAAACTTTTGTCTACATTGCAGTGTAGTTCTTACACAAAAAGGTATTTGTACATATTTTTCATGTTTTGATGTTAATACTGATTTTTATTACGGAATTGTTAATGTTTAACTTGACTACGGTTACTTTATTTTCTGTATCGCTGTGAAACTGGTATATGTGCAATTTTGAAAAAGAAAGTACAAGGGTATAGAAAGCTATAGGTTAGGGTACTTCTTAACTCCCCAGCTTATCACATCACAGTGAAATAGATGAAAAAAGTGAAATGTAGGTTTTTATAAGGACTTAGCTTAAATGTTCTATAAATATTAATACATTTGTATACATACAGCTACTGTTGTACAACCGCGTTGTTTTTCCACAACCTGACCTATGAAAATTTTTCTATTATCATTTCCTTTCATATTATGCTTAAATAAATGTAAAAATCGCAATTTCAAAGAATTTACATACTTTCGATCAAAATTTGTTGAAGAGTGTAATCACAGGCCGTTTGGACACTACGAGGCTTCTTTTTTGAAAGTATGGGAAAATGGTGATGTGGATTTTGGTAAAAATGATTGAAACTGTTAAATGTTGTAAATATTGTGATTCTGACATGTGAGACAATCTTAATTGGCACAACCACTAACACTTACCGTTTGGCCACTACCAGTCCATTTTTTTAAAGTAACCGAAAATTTTGGCGGAATGAATTTCGGTAAAAGTGACTAAAACTGTGATATGTTGTAGATATTCTGATTTTGAGAAAACGTCTTAACAGTGCAAACACTAATCGCCGACCGTTTGGATATTCCGAGGTCAGTTTTGAATGTAACCGAAAACGGTGATGTTCTGGATTTAGGTAAAAATGACTCAAACAATGATATGTATTGTGATTATGAGAAAATGTCCTAATCGGAACAACAAATAATTTCTTACCATTTGGCCATAACAGGGAAACTATTTGAAAGTAAGGGAAGATGGTGACGTTCTGGATTTCGCTAAAAAATGACTGGAACTGTGTAATGATGTACATCTTGTGATTCCGAGAAAAGGTCTTAATTAGCACAATTACTATCACCGACTTTTTGGCTACTACCTGGCCACTTTCTTGAAGGTAACCGAAAATGTCGATGGTCCATGGCCTGGACTTCGGTAAAAATGACTGAAAATTTTATATGTTGTAGACACTGTGGTTCTGAGAAAAGGTGTTAATAGGCACAGCGAATAATCACGGGCCGTTTGTATACTACGAGGCCAACTTTTTGAAAGTAAGCGAAAATGATGATATTGTGGATTTCGGTAAAAATGACTGAAACTGTGATATATTGTAGATATTGTGATTCCGAGAAAAGGTCTTAATAGGCACAACCATATATCACTCACTGTTGGCCACGAGGCCACTTTTTTGAAAGTAAGCGAAAATGGTGATGTTCTGGATTTCAGTAAGAGTGACTGAAATTGTGATATACTGTTTATCTTATGATTCTGAGAAAATGTCTGAATAGACACAGCCAATAATCGCTGGCCGTTTGGGCACTGGTAAATGTGTGGATTTAAGTAAAAATGAATGAAAGTATGATATATTGTAGATATTGTGATTCTCAGAAAAGGTCTTAATAGACACAACCACTAATCACTCAACTTTTGGTCAAAATGAGAGCACTCTAATGAGAGTAGTCGAATATGTTGATGTTTTGGATTTTTCTAAATAAAGCTGAAACTGTGATATGTTGTAGATATTGTGATTCTGAGATAAGTTTTTGATTTGCATAACCACTAGCCACTACGAGGCCACTTTTCTACAAGTAACCGAAGATTATGATCTTCTGTATTTCGGTAAAAATGACGGAAACTGATACGTTCTATATCCTGTGATTCCGATAAATGTCCTTAATGGGCACAACCAGAAGTCGCAGTCAATTGGGTCACTATCTGCTCAAATTCTTGAGAGTAACAGAAAATGTTGATAGTCTGGATTTCGGTGAAAACGACTGAAAATGTGATATGTTGTAGACATTATAATTCTGGGAAAATGTCTTATGGGCACAGCCAATAATCTCTGGCCGTTTCAACACTACAAGTCCACTTTTTTTAAAGTAACCGGTGATTATGATATCCTGGATTTCGGTAAAAATGACTGAAACTGTGATATGTTGAAGACATTGTACTTCTGAGAAAATGTCTTAATGGTCAGAGCCAATAATCACTGGCCGTTTGGACACAACGAGGACAATTTTTTTGAAAGTAAGCGGAAATGGTGTTGTGGATTTAGGTAAAAATGACTGAAACTGAGATATGTTGCAGATATTGTGATTCTGAGAAAATGTCTTACCGGAAATGGTGATGTGGATTTAGGTAAAAATGACTGAAACTGTGATATGTTGTAGATATTGTGATTCTGAGAAAAGGTTTTAATAGGCACATCCACTAATCACTCAACGTTTAGCCACAATGAGGACACTTTATTGAAAGTAGTCGAAACTGTTGATGTCTTGGATTTTGGTAAATAGAACCTAAACAGTCATATGTTGTACATATTGTAATTTTGAGATAAGTTTTTAATGGACATAACCACTAATCACTGTCCGTTTAGCCACTAAGAGCCCACATTTTTTAAAGTAACCGAAGATTATGATATTATGCATTTCGGTAAAATGACTGAAGCTGTTGTATGTTGTAGATATTGTGATTCTGAGAAAAGGTCTTAGTAAGCGTAAGCACAAATCACTGAAAGTTTGGCCACTATCTGGTCACATTTTTGAGAGTAACTGAAAATGTTGATGGCCTGGATTTCAGTAAAAATCACTGAAACTGTGATACGCTGTATATCTTGTGATTCTGAGAAAAGTTCTTAATGGGCACAACCACTAATCGCAGACAATTTGCTTACTACCTGGCCACATTCTTGAAAGTAATCCATAATATTGATAGCCTGTTTCTGTGAAAACGATTGAAAATGTGATATGTTGTAGACATTATAATTCTGGCAAAATATCTTATGGGCACAGGCAATAATCACTGGCCGTTTGGACACTACGAGGCCACTTTTTTGAAAGTAAGCGAAAATGGTGATTTTCTGGATTTAGGTAAAAATGACTGAAACTGTGACATGTTGTAGATCCTGTAATTCTGAGAAAAGATCTTTATATGAACAACAACTATTCACTGACCGTTTGGCCACGAGGCCACTTTCTTGAAAATAACCTAGGATAGTGATATTCTGGATTTCGGTAAAAAATGACTGAAACTGTGATGTATTGTAGATATTCCGATTTTGAGAAAACGTCTTAACGGTGCAACTACTAATCGCTGACCTTTTGGCCACTACAAGGACACTGTTTTGAAAGTAAACGAAAATGGTGATGTTCTGGATTTGGGTTAAAATGGCTGAAACTATGATATATTATGGATATTGTGATTCTGAGAAAATGTCATAATGGGCAAACCAAATAATTACTGACCGTTTGGCTACAACGGGGAACCTTTTTGAAAGTAACGGAAGATGGTGATGTTATGGATTCAGGTAAAAATGATTGAAACTGTGCTATGTTGTAGATATTGCGATTCTGAGAAAATTTCTTAATGGGCATAACGACAAATCACTGACCGTTTGGCTACTACGAGGCCATTTTTTAAAGTAACCGAAAATGTTGATGGAATGGATTTCGGTAAATGTGACTGAAACAGTGATAGTTGTAGATATTCTGATTTTAAGAATACGTCTTAAGAGGGCCCAAGCGCTAATTGCTGACCAGTTTCAGCTACGAGGCCACTGTTTTGAAAGTAAGCGCAAATGGAGATGTTCTTGATTTGGGTAACAATGAATGAAACTCTGATACGTTGTAGATCTTGTGATTCTGAGAAATGATCTTAATGGGAATAACCACTAATTACTGACCGTTTGCGAGTAGGAGGACACTTCTTGAAAGTAATCGAAAATGGTGATGTTCTGTATTTAGGTAAAAATGGCTGAAACTGTGATTTGTTGTATACATTGTGATTATGAGAAAAGGTCTGAAAGTGCATAATTAATTATCATGACCGTTTGGTCACTACCTGGTCACATTCCTGAAAGTAAGCGAAAATGGTGAAGTTCTGGATTTAGGTAAAAATGACTGAAACTGTGATATGTTGTAGATCTTGTGATTCAAAGAAAAGTTCTTAATGGGAGCAACCAATAATTACTGACCCTTTGGGCGCTACACGGCCGCTTTTTTGAAAGTAACGGAAAATGGTGATGTTCTGGATTTCGGTAAAAATGACTGAAAATGTGATATGTTGTAGATCCTGTAATTCTGAGAAGAGTTCTTAATTTGCAAAACCAGTAATTACGGACCATTTGGCCACTAACAGGTCACATTTTTGAAAGTAAGCGAAAATGGTGGTATCGAAAACGTTGATGCTCTGGATTTCGGTAAAATGACTGAAACTGTGAAGTGTTGTAGATATTCTGATTTTGAGAAAACGCCTTAACGGTGTAACCACTAATCGCTGACCTTTTAACCACTACGAGGCCACTGTTTTGAAAGTAACGATAATGGTTATGTACTGGTTTTGGGTAAAAATGACTGAAACTATGATATATTGAAGATATTGTGATTCTGAGGAAATGTCCTAATGGGCACAACTAATAATTACTGACAGTTTGGAAACTACAGGGCCACTTTTTGAAAGTATCGGAAGGTGGCGACGTTCTGCATTTCGGTAAAAATTATTAAAACTGTGATACGTTGTAGATCTTGTGATTCTGAGAAATCGCCTTAGTGGGCACAACTAATCACTGACAGTTGGCCACTACGAGGCCACATTTTTGAAAGTGAGCAAAAATGTTGATCATCTGGATTTAGGTAAAAATGACTGAAACTGTGATATTTTGTGCATATTGTGATTCTAAGAAACGTTCTTAATGGGCTTAACCACTAATCACTGACCGTTTGCTACTAGGAAGACAATTTCTGAAAGTAACCCAAAATGGCGATGATGTGGATTTTGGTAAAAATGACTGAAACTGCTATATGTTGTAGATATTGTTATTATGAGAGAAGGTCTCAATTAATACAATTGCTAATCGCTGACCGTTTGGTCACTACGAGGTCATGTTTTAAAGTAACCGAAAAGTTTGATGGAATGGATTTCGGTAAATATGACTGAAACTGTGATTTATTGTAGATATTCTAATTTTGAGATAACGTCTTAACGAGTGCAAGCGATAATCGTTGACCGTTTGGCCACTACCTGGCCACTTTCTTGAAAGTAACCGAAAATGTCGATTGCCTGGATTTCGGTAGAACTGACTGAAATGTGAGATGTTGTAGACATTGTAATTCTAAGAAAATGTCTTAATGGGCACAGCCAATAATTACTAACCGTTTAGCCACTACGGGGCCACTTTTTTGAAAGTAACCGAAAATGGTGATGTTCTGAATTTAGGTAAAATCGACTGAAACTTTGATACGTTGTAGATATAGTGATTCTGCGGAAATGTCTTAATTGACATAAGCACTAATCACAGACTATTTAACCGCTACGAGGCCAAATTTTTGAAAGTAACCGAAAATTCTGATATTTTGGATTTCTTTAAAATGAATGAAACTTTGATATGTTGTAGATATTGTAATTCTGAGAAAAAGTCTTAATGTGCATAACTACTAATCATAGACCGTTTGGCCACTACGAGGCCGCTTTCTTGAAAGTAACCAAAGATGGTGATGTTCTGGATTTCGGAAAAAATGACCGAACTGTGATATGTTGTAAATGTTGTGATTCTGAGAAAATTTGTTAATGGGCACGACCACAAATCACTGTCCGTTTGGCCACTACAAGGCCTTCTTTTGGAAAGTAATCGATAATGTTGATGTTCTGGTTTTAGGTAAAAATGATGTAGATATTCTCATCCTGAGAATAAGTCTGAAAGAACACACGAACAAGTCATTAATCGTTTGGTCACTACAGGGCTACTTTGCTACTGTATCGTCATATCGTACAGGCCTAGACCCGATAAATTATGCTTGATATATACTAGAATCAACAATCAAAATCAAATTATTTTCTTCCATTTCCGTGCTCTAGGTTGAAGTGGAAGAGAATGAAACTGGACAAGCATTTTAAGGGAAAATATTTGACAAAATAAAACTAGTTATACTTCCGTCTTTAGAAAAAGCTATTAATAGAAAACCATAACTGTAATTTAAATTTCACTTCTGTTTCTGATTGTCAATACAAATCAGCGACAATACAGGTACTTTACATAGCATAGCAATATACTCTATATTTTTTCAGAACTAATCAACCCAGAAGATGAAACTCCTGTGATATTAAAGTGGAATTTTCTACAAAATATTCATAATTCATTGTCCTTATTTCTATCTGTACTTTTGCCACAGACTCAGAGCTACAACACTAATAGAACTAGAAATGAAAGATTTCATTCCTTCTTTTCTCTCAGACTAAAATACTTTAGCATTTTTCTGTGAATGTTATTCTTTTAAATATAAGCTCCCTATCTCAGAATAATTGCGGCTACTGGGGTTTCAAGGTAATCGGTATCCGAAAGTGAAAAGTTTGTCGACGTATTAACAGAACTTGACATTATAAAGTTCGTTTCCAGAAGTCCATCAGTAATAATAAAATAGTTTGTTTTTTAAAAGATTTTTTTTTCAGAACCATTGGAATATATAGAAAATACTTCAAAGATTCATTAAGTTACTTTTAAAATGAATAGTAAACTTGGTGGTTAAATTAAATACTCAATTTCCAGTGACACTTTAGAATTCCGAGACACATCTAGGATCATGCCAAAAGTTTAACACACATCCTTTCTTTCCGTGTGGTTCGGTTGCAAATTTGGTAGTGTTCGTTAAACGTACTGATTCAAAATACAATTTATTTAACCTAGTAGCACTGTTCCTTGGACAATCACCCTAAAGGACGCAAGTTCAAATCTTTAATAGAGGTGCAAAGTGCACTTGGGACCTTCTTCGCTTTAGGTCCACCAAGTTCTATCGCGAAACAATCCATGGGCTTCCAGCATGTTGGGAGAATTTCGTCGATGCTGATGGGGACTACTTTAGACCTTTCAGTAACAACTATGTTAAAAAGAAAAATTGCTCTTATACTGTAACATATTTTTCCGCAATAACAGTTTCGTTACGTATAATTTGCCCTTTGAGTGTTCTTAAGAGGAACAAGTTAGTAACTAATATTTCTTTAAAATTTCATGCAAACGAAATGGGAAATAAAGATGAAATAAGCGAAAAATAGAAATCAATAGCAACTTTCAAATCCTAACAACATAGTACTGCAAAGTACTTAAATGCTAATTAACTCATGATTTTACATCCAAATTAAATGAAATGAAAACTTTAAGTTTTACGTCCCACGATTATGCCGGCTAGGCTAAAGGAGACAATGATGATGAGAAATGAAGAAAATGTGGAATGAAGAATGTGGAGGAAACGGAAGTACTCCCAAGTGAACCCACGCACACGGTGTTTGTCAACCACAAAGTTCACTTGACGCGAGTTGGGATCGAACCAATGATCCCATGCACCAGAGGTGAACGCTCTACCACTGAGCCACCGCGGCCTTCTACATCCAAATTAAGTTGCAATATAACAATTCTCGTTAGAAAACCCAAATCGGCAATGTGAATTGAAGATCAGTCTATACTTTAGATAGCATAAAAAATGTAAAGAGAATAACTTAACTCTGTGGCCGAGTGGATGTCCTCCCCGTTGGGCTAGTGGCTAGCACGTGAGCCTTTGGTATAAGGGGTCCCGGGTTCGATTCCGTGTGGGAGAGCCTTCGAAATTTAAACTCTCCTCGATGTCTTTTGTGCGTGTCCCAGCCCTTCTAGCTTACTTGAAAATCAAGTGAAACAAGTAAAAAGCAACTAAAAGTAAGTAGAAACGTACTAATAAGTAGATAAGCAAGTTAATAAGACACGTTCGGTGCATCAGTTAACTTTAGAAAAAAGTGAATTGCGAGACAGGTTAATAAATTACGTGTCTTCTACGCGGCAGTTCGAGACAACCGTAATCCTTTCAATATTTTTCTTTTTATAGAAATCCATCTTTCTAAACATCAGCAGAAGCTACATGGGTAAAAATTTACATTATGAGAGCCTCTAGCATGAGCTCTAAAGAAAGTGCAATCACTCATTAATTATTACGTAGTAAGTTTTAAATAGGTTCAGTGCTTGATCGTGCCGTCTGTGAATGTTATGAAATATGTATTGTTTTTTATTTTATGATGATCAAGAATGCCAATATTTATGGTTACAACTTGCAAATCCAGAAACCTCAAGTTCCCATGCGATTAAATAGAATTTGTTCATTACGAACCCTTTCCAATAACTTGCAATATGTTTATTTCTGATGAGAAAAATCATCCACGAAACGTTTGCTATTTTGGATACTGTATTTCTGATGAAGCTTCCTTTATCAGATGTGTAGTTTCATTTAACGTAGAATTTCATACGCCAAAATAGTTTAAATCTTTATGATTCTTTTAACTTTAATTCAGATGATTTTGAGTTTAACATCCCTTTCAGCAGCGAGGCTATATAAGATTTGGACCTAGACATTAACGTGGGATCCGAATCCCGTGTGGTCCCACTGGGAATCGAACTCGGCTCTCCCACACCTTAGCTTTACTTGAATTTGGACCCAAACGCTCTGTAGAGGATTTATGAGGGTGCACTTACTACACCCAGAGTTTTTCAATGAATGCATTTTTAGTAATTATACTACTTTTTCTTTTAAAAAGGCGCAATCAGTACGTTTGTTTATTTAATAGGTAGTCATTGCTGAACAAAGTTCTCATCTTTATATCTGGTAATAAGATCCCCTCTCTTATGTCTCTATACCCACTCATATTACTTTTAATAAATGCCAAATTACGATTTATATTAACATAGGGAAGCTGTTTTACCAACTCTCGTAAATAATAATAATAATAATAATAATAATAATAATAATAATAATAATAATAATAATAATAATAAAAAGAATGTGAATAATAAAGATATTTTTCACCCTTCTTTAATACTTCTGAGGGCTTCTCTGAATCTGGATATGTTGTTTTATAATGTATAATGTAAAAATGCTTCAAACAGCAATTTGCCAAAAATGATTTGTGTAAAAGACAGAAACGTCTTATCAGTCGTTCTACAAAGAACTAAAGAAGTGACCTTGTTACTATTTGCCTTTAAACACAATGTTACGATTTACAAGGCACAGACAAAAGTAGAGAATCACGTGTGATATTTCGCCCAAGGGCAGGTTCATTGCAAACTGAAGACTGGCACTCTGTCAATATATTGTATAGCTATCAATAAGTCACACTCACAGGTTCTTTGCAAACTTTTGGTACAACAGGTTAATCAAACTGGGTTTTTGTAGCTGACGGATGAGACTCTGAAACACCGATAAGTGTTGGAGCTCACAGCTGTAGCTAGAAATTTCGTTGCCCGGGTGAAGTAGAATTCGGCGTTCCCCGACACTCAATTTACAAAGCTTCTACTTTTCCTTTCTGTGCTTTTATTTTTAACATATAAGAGAACGCATAAACATCTTTTTGTTGTCATGCTACGCTGAACTTTTTTTATCAAGCTGCTTAGACAGACAATTGTAACAGCCAAAAGAGATCGTTATGTATTCTTTAACAAATAAGAGCAGCTCTCAAGAGGCTTCTTTCACACCTGCTGTTAAACGTGACAAAACTACCTTGTATACAAATCCATTTGGAGAATAATTATAAAAAAGCATGGAGCCAATTCTCCTACCTCAGGGGGACCGTGTTACACATGGAGTTGGAGGGCGCGAGTGGTAGCGTCGGAAGGGTCCTTGTCCCTTGAGTGCAATAGTAATGTCAGAAATCAGGCCCAGGCCACGAAGCTCAAGGAATGGAGTCCTGACGTTATGGGCTTGGGTCCCTTCTATTCACCTATTAAACATGAAGTTGTTGACGGATTTGGTGGCATTTGAATAGCTTTGATCTGTTGAGCACAATTGTGATGTCAGAAATCGATCACTAGCCCATGAAACGGGGTCCCGAAGTTTTAGACGCGGGTCATGTCTATTCCCCTTTTAAACAAAGAGTTGTTGGACGCGGATGGAAACATTGGAAACATCCTAGTCGTTTGAGGACAGGTTAATGTCCGAAATCGTTCCTGGCCTCAAAGCTGCAGAAATGAAGGCCCGAATTGGCTCAATCTCAATACCTGGTTGCGCAAAATAGAACAATATTTATAGCTGTATTGATGGTTTTATCTCGCGTAATAAAATACTGAGATTGAACCACAGCAAAGGTTCAATCGGTGGAACCATCTCGACCCAAATGTTTGGAACCCGGATCTGATTTCTGACATCACCGCAGTGCTTAAGGGATCAAGACCTCTCCAACGTAAGCACCTGCTTCCAGAAACTCCTTGCTTCATATATGAAAATTTCGTGATCCCATTTCCAGGGCTTCGAATCCAAGGCCTGATTTCTGACAAAACTGCTGACCTCAATCGATCCTGACATTTCAAATATCACCACCTTAGTGCAACTCCATGTTTTAGGCTGGTGTAAAGGGACAAGTTTTGCCGATAGATGTCACTATAGTCTTTGTATGTCTCTCATTTATTTTTTACCTTTCACGAAAATTCACGATTTTGTTACATATTTTAACATAGAAACTTCAAATTTTTAGAGAAGGACCATATCGAAGCCAACAATCCATGCCGATTTTTACTTAGATTTTTTTCATTGTTGAAATGGCTTGAATGTTGAAATGGATATCCAAACCTCTAACAATATAACAATAAGAAATCGGCACGGATAGTTTCCTTCGTTATGTTATGATTTTCTTTCTCTAAAAATTTGAAATTTCTATTTTAAAATTTGTAAGAGAAATCGAGAATTTTCGGAAAAAGTAAAAATACACGAGAGACGTACGAAGTTTGTAGTTACATCTATCGGTACAACTTGTATCTTTGAACCATCCTTAATAGGCAAATAGAAGAGACCCGAGTCCATATTTTTGAACCTCATTTCTGAGCCTCAGGTCCTGGGTTCCATCTTTGACATTACCTATGTGCTAATAGGGTCCAGAGAGTTCCAACTCTACGCTTTCTGCTTAAAAGAGAAATAGAATGATCCTGAGATCAAAATTTCAGAGGCACATTTCTTGGGTTTCGAGGCAATGACCCAATTTTAACCCGGGAACACATAGGGAAATTTTACACACGTGCTTACATAGTGGGGTGCTCTAGCACCCCATAAGTATATGTGGATCTCTTGTAGATTTTTTTTTAATTTTTGAAAGAAACACATTTTCACCTTTCTTAAGAAGCATTTAATGAATAATTTCTTGAAGTACACCTCAGTTTTGATTACACACAGTTGCCACAAACAAACTTCTTGTGTTCAGCGCAAATTGGCTTGCTGCACCCGGTACAGAATGATTTTGTCTTCCTATCTGCAGATCTCGGGCACAAGTAACACCTGCCTTGCTTTAGTGTAGGTACATGAGCCTGTCCTACGTCATCTTCTACACCAAGTACTTCTTTGATCATGGTTGAAAGAGGAGTTGAAAGGGGGGTCCTGAGCCTGTTTTGCATATGGGGAGTCACTAGCTGCATTCCCAACTCACGCAATAGATGTTGTCGTGTGAAGGACATTCCCCTATTCTGCGTAGCATTTCTAAAAAGTACCATGCTATTCACACCTGCCTGATCCAACATTCCGTAGAAAAACCGAAGCGGCCACCGCCTTGTTTTACGATTCACTGTATAGTTATGCATTAGCTCATCCAAAACGTCCACTCCGCTCTTTGTCTCATTATAGAAATGAATTATTTCAGGCTTCTTTGTTTCTACATTCACAGATTTGTCGCTATGCATGGTGGAGAGGAGAATAACACTTTTCCCCTTTCGTGGGCAATAGGAAACCAGTGTTTTAGGCCCATCAAACGCAAACTCTGTAGTATCTACCTTTCTCTTTCTGTCAGGAAGAAAAGCTTGAGGAATCTCCTTTTTATTATGGCGCAAAGTCCCAACAACTGTCAACTGGTAGTCTTTCAACATCGTATCAGCTAATTCCACCGACATGAACCAATTATCCATGGTTAGATTTCTGTTAGTTCCACGAATTGGTTCTGACAGTTCTTTTACTAATTTCAGAGGTACAGGTTCACGTGCGCTGTTTTCAACCTTTCCAGTGTACGGCAGTGCATTCACCATATAAAATGTTCGCGAGTCACAGAGACAATTGATTTTTATACCATACTTGCCAGGTTTAGAAGGTATATAAACGCGGAAGGGACACTTTCCTCGAAAACCAAGAAGTTGCTCGTCAATGGTGCAGTATTCATGTGGTGTATAGTATGTTTTGCAATTCACTATAAATTCTTCCCATAACACTTTGATAGGCGCAAATTTATCTGCTGTATCTCTCGTCAGTTTATTATCAAACCGTAGACAGTTTATGAGGAAACAAAATCGGGCTTCAGGCATTATGCAGCAGAATATTGGATTTCCAAATGTGGTTGACCACATGTCTTTCATGTTCAAATGTCCACATTTCAGGGTGCCAGCTATGTAAAGTAGTCCAATTAGAGCAGAGATTTCGTTGGTATTTGTATCACCTACATAATACGTGCCTACAGAGTAGTTTATTCTTTGTCGCGCAATTTCTTCGTTTGTGTGTTGTACAACAATGCTTATGATATTGTCGGTGAACAATAATTTCCAACCATCAAGGGGAGTTTGAACGTCCTTTGCAGCTCCTTTGTTGCCGGGAATACGCAAGACTATATTACGTGCCGGTGTTTTACCTCTAACTGTGGGTACACTTTTCCACCGGTAACCATTTCTTCCTTTGATTATTGCACCACGAGTCGGTTCATCATCTTCACTGTCACTGTCACAGTTCAGTTCCGCATCACTAACAGCAGTTTCAGAAACTTCATCAGCATAGTCCGACTCAACTAGAAGATCGTCCTCAAAATCATTCACGTTTTTTTCAGTATCTTGATCACCTACCTCCTCTTCTTCAAGCCACTTTCGAATCTGTGCGTCGTCTGGAACCTTCGAGGATGAAGCCTTGCAAGTCCACATGATTGTAAAGCCAACCTACACTCAATGTCTTATCTCTAATGAAAGTGACGTATCAAAAATATATATACGTGAACACATAGGCGCGGTGCCACAACACCCCAAACAGCAAAATAACACACTTTTTCCGACTTCTGACTAAACTTTCTCTGTGCAATGGAACGGCGCACCCCTCTCTGCTGCAGTCAGATGATAAACTAGGAATACACAAGAGGGTAGCACCGTCAGTGGCATATTCCTTATTTCCACACTGTTTAAACACCGAGTGGGGTGCGTGAGCACCCCCCTATGTGTTCCCGGGTTAACATTACCGCTATGCTCAAATGATCGAAACCTTTCCAACCCCAGCACCTTCGTGCAACAATTCCATATTCGTATAGAAAAGACCCATGGTCAAAATTTTAGAAACCCGTTTCTGGGGCCCCATGACCGGGACCAGATTTCTTACATCACCACTGTGCTCAGGACACCCGGAACTTTCCAACGCCATTTCCAGCGTGCACTAATTCCATTTCTAACGCGGTTTAAGTACTACAGGAGGTTTTTAATGGACTTTACCCCTTGATGTTTAAAGTATTTACATTTCATACTATAATTAAAAAGATGAAATTTCAATATGTTAGAAACTATGGTCTTTTAAAATGTTCGAATTGGTTACACCATTCATTTTCAGAAATAATTGTAAAGTTCTGTAATTTTATTCTGTATGTGACTACAGAAATATTTTGATTTCGGTTCGTTTACGATAACAAATATTTTGTGAAAGGTAACGGAAATTCAAAAGGAACTTTCTTTGGGAATTTCTCAATATTTGATCAGTGAAGATGAACCATATGTTTAATGTTTGTAATTAAAATCCAAAATATAGTTTTGCTACTGCATATGTTTGAAATTATAGTAATTACTTCTTAATGAATGGAATTTTTTATGACAGTTCTGAATATAAGGTTACATCTCATCGAGAAAATTCCAGCACGTAAGGTTTTAGCCTTGGTGCTGTTTCCATAATTGACAGAAAAATCGTAGTTTTCGTATTTAATATGTGTTTTCCGTGTTTGAAGTGCATAATTCTGAATTTATATCTTATCCAAGAACTATTACAATGCTACATCCCACGAATATCCTTTTTTCTAGTTCACGACCCCCCGGAAACGTACCCCCTCCCCTTGGGTTACAAATATTTATTGTCGTTCCACACTGCATACACTAAAACCTACGCGTTATTGATGGAGGAACGTTTCGTATTCAACTTGCTATCATTCGTCTGTTCCCTTTTGTCTAGACGACAGACAGATTGTTGAAAAAAGGCACCAACACTTACACTACGTTGTCGCGTGAAACGAATGTTTCAGTTCCAATTGATCTTCGTATTAGAAGGTGGTGTTACGCTGTGTCTGTGTATATCGTAGGTGAAAAATGTTTCTGCGTGAAACATGGACGTTTGTGTTAAACGAATATGCCGAGAAATTGTAACAATTCGACAGATTCATTCTGCTGCATATGCGGGGAAGTGATTTTCAAAGGACAAAGTCGGCCATTGTCACTGTTCCTGAAGACAGCCTACCATCTGTACTTTGGGTGTAAAATCGGCAACCAGGATCGCGTTTGAGCTCCGAAACAAAGCTGTAACTCGTGTGTGCGTACTCTCATAGGATGGTTGAAACTTACACAAAAATCGATGCCGTTCGCCGTACCTATGGTTTGGCGCGAGCCCCGTTATTATGTTTCAGACTGTTACTTCTGCCTGACTAATGTAAATGGTTTCTTAGAAAAACGTAAAATACACTGTCCTAACTTGGATTCCGTGAGGAAACCTGTGAAATATAATATTTGTCTACCTGTACCCTTACCACCTGACTCATACACCCTGTGCAGTGTTCCGTCCGATGAAGAACCTGCTGCTTGTTAATATGTTGCATAATCATCGAGTACACAGTCAGATCCCAATTACGCTCTAGTGCCTGACACTAATGAACCACATGTGATAAGTCAGGAAGAGCTGAATGATCTGATCAGAGACTTAAACCTTCCAACGTCTAAGGCCCTGTTGCTTGCATCACGACTTCAACAATAGAATCTACTAAACCAGAATGTGAATATATTGATTTATATGAAAAGAGAGGTGAGCCAAGTCCCTGATTTTACAAAGGATGGTGATTTGGTGTATTGCAGTGACATTCCGTCGCTTATGAACTGGACAACTGAAGTTAAACTACAACCCTGAAGATTGGAGGCTATTCGTAGATTCCTCTAGGATAAGTCTCAAGGCAGTGTTACTACACAATGGCAATGAAAAGCCAGCCACCCCTATTGCTCATGCTGTACATATGAAAGAAACATACGAAAACATGCCAAACCTGTTGCAGGAAATAAAGTACGAACCGTTCCAGTGGTCTGTATGCGCTGACCTTAAGGCTATTGCCATCCTCACCGGTTTACAAGGAACTTACACGAAGTCATGCTAATTCTTGTGTCTTTGGGATAGTCGAGCCAAAGATCAGTAGTACATCATAAAATGGCCGCCAAGGGAACAACTGATCCCAGGGGAGATGAATGTGGCTAATGAACGTCTTGTGGATCCGGAGAAAATATTCTTACCACCCCTTTACATCAATTTAGGGCTCGCGAAGGTCTTCGTCAAGGCTCTGAACCGGAATGGTGAGGAATTTAATCTTCTGAGAAAACTTTTCCCAAGACTCAGCGAGGCCAAGGTGAAAGAAGGTGTTTTTATAGGACCTCAAATCAGAGACGTTTTTAAGGATACTACATTTTCTTCTAAGCTTAATGAAGTGGAAAGTGAGGCTTGGGAGGCCTTTCGAGAAGTGTGCAGTAACTTCATGTCACCTGATTACAAAAACATTTTGGGCAGGTTAATTACTTCATTTTGAAACATGGGATGTAATATGTCCCTAAAGTTACACTTCCTGCATTCCCACCTGGACTTCCTCCCAGAAATGTACAGCTTGGGAAAGGTCTTTGACGAACACGGAAAAGGTTTCGCCCGCTAAAAGTTACCATAGAGAGACGCTACAGTGGCAAATGGAGTGTAAATATGTTGGCAGACTTATGTTGGTTTTTGACACGCGAGTCACCCTGTAGTACTTACAAGACGAGTAGGAAAACCAAGTGACACGTAAGTGTTTAACTTTTTATGCAATTTTATTTGCATAATTTATATAGATATTTAAATTATTACTTGGAAATTATTATGGGTGAAGAATAGCATCTTTGGGCGGATATTGAAACATCCTCCCTCCTCCCTGAAAACTGGTACGTCCTGGAGAAAAACGTCCTGCTTTAAACCTATACGAATCATTTATTTTCGTTCGTGGGAGCAAAAAAAGTTTCATTTTGCCGACCTGTGTTATTAATTAACATATCAAAAATACACTGACACACATATACACACATATGTGCATATGTTTTGTATGTATGTAGGTAGATAAAAATATCACATAACTAGATACATATGCACAAAAATATCCTGGTGATACAAGTAGTTTTTTTCAGAAATGATTTCAATAATTTCATTCAGATTGGGAGCATTTCATATTCCAACGGAATAAAAAGAATCATTGTTAGTGACCCCGTGGTTCGATAAGACAAAATTCGTTAAGTTGTGGCCAATAGCGAAGCCAGAAATTTATTTCGGGGGTCTAAACTCAATATGAGGGTATTAAATATAAAAATTCCTAAAATTACCCCCTCAAAATAGGCTAAATGCAAACAAAATTCCAAATTTCGGGTGGTTTGGACCTCAGGACCCGTCCCTGTGTACATCCTTGATTGTGAGCCCTTAAGCCCCTATTCAACAGCTGCTTCAAGTTGGAAAATGTTATCTTTCCCCTAATCTACATTCAATTTTAACTTTCCCGTGCAAATGGAAGCTTACGTATGTCGCTTCACTTCTCTCATTTTAATATTTTCATTCTCACCGTCGTGATTAATCCGATAGGGGAAAGAAGTGTGATTAACTAAGCAAAATCATGAGAATCAAAACGACGAATATGTATTTTAGAGTTTGACCGTTTTTGATTTTGAGAATGCTCCTGCGTACAATATAAAAATTACTCGGCATTTTGTATATCACATCGTTATTTAAAAATCATTATAATTACTTTATTTAAATAAAAAGTAAAAATTTATTGCGACTCTTAACGTTTGGATTTCGAGCTAAACGAGCAGGAAACTTTTTAATAAATCTATTTCTTTGCAAATCGCCAAAAATATTGATTTAATATTGCGCCAATATTTTTTTTTGGAGCGACGCGTCATATACTCATTTCCAACATTTTTGTTTTCTTCTTGCTCGTTTGGAGCCCTCTTAATATTAGCGCCAGGAGTAACCACCCACCTCGAGTCCCCATAGCTTTGGCTTTGCAAAGACTGCTCAACGATGGATACACCGATATTGCGAAACTGAAGAATCGGCTAAACGTACGGGTAACGAATGATACCTACCATACAAATGTAACCCATTTGACCAAGTGCGTTTCATATGAAGTCTAATTTTAAGTGAGTGAAGTGGCCCTCCCAGTCCTGTTTTCCAGGAAAATACGAAACCCGTTTTCCTTGATTTTACGCCTAAAATATATGTACACAATTTAATTCACTTCGGTTCAATTCTTCTCTTTCGGGCGTCTACTATCAAAATTCTGGGTGGGAACTTTTGCTCCCTAAAACCGTTCTTCCGCAGAAAATAAAATAAACGTATTCGTTTGTGTTTTGCCTATTGACCACACACAAAGTTTCGTTGCATTTCTTCATGTCCTTTTCACACATCTGACATACTGTTACTAGCGCTTTTGATATTTAGTGATCAAATGCTTGGGGGGCTCCGTATTCCTGGAAAATATAAAACCTGTATTCCTTCACTATGCAGAATTTGATTCACTTCGGTTCACAAATTTTTGCTTTTCTGGCGTCAAATGTCATAAATTTGGTGGGAGCTGTTGCCCCAAAAAACGATATTCTGCAGAAAGTAGAAAATCAGTATTCGTTTATTTTTGCGTATTGTCCATACACAAAGTTTCGTTGCAATTCTTCATGTCCTTTACACACATCTGACATACTGTTACTAGTACTTTTGATATTTCGTGATCAAAGGTTTGGAGGGGTCTCTGCTTCACTCAACCGTTCTTCTTCCAGGAAAATACGTATCCCGTATTCCTTCATTCTATGTCTGGAATATCTGTGAACAATTTCATTTACTTCGGTTCACTTTTTCTTACCTTTCGTGCGTCAACTTCAAAATTTTGAGTGGTGGCTTTTGGCCCTTAAACTGTTTTGTCGCAGAAAATACAAAAAAACGTTTTCTTTTTTTTTTGTATTTTGTTCATACACAAAGTTTCGCTGCAATTCTACATGTTCTTTACACACATCTGATATACTGTTGCTAGCACTTTTCATATTTCGTGATCAAGGGTTCGGAGGGGTCCGTGCCCCACCCATTTTTTCCAGGAAAACACGAAACCCGTATTCCTTCTTTTTGCGTCTGCAATATCTGTGCACAATTTCATTCACTTCGGTTCACTTCTTGCCTTTGAGGCGTCAACATTCAAATTTTTTGGTGGGGGCTTTTGCCCCTAAAACCCTTTTGTCGCAGAAGATAAAAAAACGCTTTTGTTTATTTTAGGATATTGTCCATACACAATGAGTCATTCCAAATCTTCATTCCTTTACACTCATCTGACATAATGTTACTAGCACTTTTCAAATTTCGTGATCAAAGGTTTGGAAGGGTCTGTGCCGAACCAACCGTTTTTTTCATTAAAATATGGAACCTGTATTTCCACACTGTGCACAATTTCATTTATTTCGGTTCACTTCTTTTAGCCTTTTGGGCGTCAACTTTCAAAATTTTCGGTGGGAGCTTTTGCCCCAAAATACCGCTTTTCCGCAGAAAATAAAAAGGACAGCATTCGTTTCCTTTTTGCATATTGTCCATACACAAAGTTTCGTTGCAATTCTTCATGTCCTTTACACACATCTGACATACTGTTATTAGTACTTTTGATATTTCCTGATCAAGTGTTTGGAGGGGTACGTGCTCCAATCATCCGTTTTTTTTTTTCAGGAAAATATGATACCCGTATTCACTGGTTTTACGTTCACGGATTCACGGATTTAAATTTTGGGTGAAGGCCTTCTGTCTCCTAAAAGCATTTTTCCGCAGAAAATATGAAAATACTGTATCCAAAAAATACATAACAAATATAAAGTTATTGCGGTAAGAAGTAAGTTACAGCAAGTTAATGTACTTCAATTGGAGAATCTTTTTCTTGTCGTGTCAAATTTCAAATAAAAGCAGGATCAGCAGCGTCAGGAGCAGACAAGAACTATATGTCTTCAAAGTCTTCTACACAAGAGCAGGGGCGGATCCACGGAGCGATCAGGACGATTCCCCGAGAAGGGGAATCTTTCTTATTTTATATATAAATAAAGCCCATTCCAGAGTTTGGAGATCTTAAAAGTAGTTCTAAGTAGCAGCATTTCAAACCACCGTGCCCCCAGAAGTCAATCGTAGATCCGCCTCTGGACAAGAGTATCGGTGAATAAACACTCATTATCACATTCAGTTTGCACATTTCAACAAATAAACAATATTTTCATTCACTTCCATCTACTACTGTATTCTACTGAACTGTAACGACATTTATGTTTAAAAAATATTCATTTTTCAATAATAGCAAATGCTGAAGTTCAGTAATTTACCATGAATAGATTCAACTATAAGTGTTTTTGTAACAAAGAAATAACAACATGAACTGTGAAATCTCTTTTCACAAACTGTTGAGGTTTCAGAGTCGACGAAATTTACTCTTTCGCGTACCGATTACCTCGAAACTGCGATAGCGAGAATTAGCCCAGGAGAGAGGACTTATATTAAGGAAATGAAAATCTCAGGAAAATGCAGAAAGCTTTTATTCTGAAAGAAGAAGGAATGAAATATCTAATTTTTTGTTCTGTTAGTCTTGTAGCTCTTAGTCCGTAACAAAGTACTGATAGAAATATGGCCAATGAATTATGACTATTTTGTAGAACATTCCACTTTGATAGCAAATGAAATTCATCTTCCGGCTTGCTTGGTTGTGAAAAGTTATAGAGTGTATTGGTATACTATGTAAAGTATGTTTACTGTCGCTGATTTGTGTTCACAATCAGAAACAGAAGTAAAAGGTAAATTATAGTAATAGTTTTCTGTTAATTGTTTTGTATTCAAGGCGAAACGGAAAACCTACTTTTATCTTAACATTTTCTTTCTTAAAATTTCCATTCGGGTTCACACCCTTCCCCCTCAACTTTGGATACGGAAATGGAAAACATTTAGAATTTGATTGTTGATTCCAGTATATTTCAAGCATCACTTTTCGGCCCTGGGCCTCTGATATGTTGATATATCGGTATCGTCGATATCTATATTGTCATATATCAACATTCGAAATCGCAAATATATGTACATGAATATATCATTCTAAATTTTCGATGTCGATATTCTGGGGGCTGCGAGGTATAAGGGCCCCTAAGACTTGCGATGGATGAAGAAATTAAACTTACTTTTTACAATATTGTTTTCTAATAATAATATATTTATTACCGAAAATTGCAATGTAAATACACCCACTTGCAAATTTGCAATATTATAAGGTGTAATTTCTTAGGAGTCAGAACTTTTTGTTTCCTGAAAAATGAAACAAAAAATCACTTGCCCAAGCAAGTGCTTCGAACTTTAACTAGAATTTACCATAAGAAATTAATTTGTTTCTCTCTTTTGGAGATTTTTATCTCTTTTGGCCTTTGGAACCGCTCTTTGGGAACGTGAACACATGATCGCTATATGTATTCATGCTCTTAGGCAGAGTCGGAGATTTTGAAAAGAAAACGACTTTTAATAATAATAATAAAATAATAATAATAATAATAATAATAATAATAATAATAATAATAATAATAATTATTATTATTATTATTATTATTATTATTATAACAATGTGGTTTGCAACTAGGGTCCCATCTGTTTATCTTGCATGGAAGGCCGCAAGTTTTCTACGCCACTGGTGTCCCCTATTTTGTGTTTGTATCTTTTTCGTTTCGTGTACATATTTGTTTTTGTGCTGTTAGGCTTTTATATGAAACCTTTATATTATGTAACTTTTTCTTTTTATGAGTTTCTTTTTTGGGTGGGGAGGGGGGAAAGAAAGAAATGCTTTCTTCTGGTACCTGTTTCTTACCATTCGTCTTATTTGAAGTGCTTAAGTAAGTCATTTTATAACTTTTGATGTCATGCAACTCCATCACAGTAATAAAATTACCATTCCTAACAACTTGTTTTATTTTGTTATTTGCAGTTTGCCACACTGATATGTTTGTGACAA
Organism: Thermobia domestica; assembly: GCF_964235325.1. Classification (NCBI taxonomy): domain Eukaryota; kingdom Metazoa; phylum Arthropoda; class Insecta; order Zygentoma; family Lepismatidae; genus Thermobia; species Thermobia domestica. The sequence goes on along the minus strand of NC_137462.1, from coordinate 255,134,738 downwards.
AATTGAGGTTTAGTCCAACGCCTTTTGAATTTGTAACCAACCCAACCGCCGAGCTTTTTGGGTTGCCTGCTATTGCAGGAAAAGTAGAATTGCAGGTGGTAATGCACTTTTGGAGTCGGGTATATATTACTTTGCTCACTATCTTAGCTTAATTGTTCACGATACTTTAAGAAATGTGACAGGCTGTCGAAATGTCCTCAACCTGGTTAGGGAAATAATTGTATCTGTAAAACGTTTCCTTAAGTGACTGGCTTTCGTTCATCAACTGCAAAGTGAAAATAATAAGTCAATTAATTTACGACCGTTTTGTCCAACAAGAATGACAGTACTGCATGTGTCTCTTCAGTCGTGTTACCTTAACTACCATTAGCTTATGGATTTCATGTCAGAGCAATCTTTATCAGATAAGTCAGATGCTGGTGCCAAAGTACATGCCTTCCTGGCTCAATTTCACTCACTCGATTTCTTTTTTCACCTCGGATTGCTAATGAAGCTGATTTATCACATACATAGCGCAAATACAACATTACAAAAGAAAAGTTTATGTATTCAAGATGCTGTAAATGTGATTTCAATCTTACAGCTCATTCTGCAGAAAATTCCGAACAAATACTGAATATGATACGTTTTGGGGAGATGTAGTAGGAAACCCGAACCAACTTGAGCTTTCAGAACTAGTTCTCCCGCGACCAAGGAAAATTCCAAAATTGATCAATCAAGGTGATAATCCCCATGAATATGAAAACCCACAGCAGAATAGTGTTTAGAATCACGGTTTGAATCATGGTTTGATACTAAAATAAAACATTTTCTAGGACTCTGTGCACGGTTTATCATTGGTGAAACAAATGATGTTAGTACAACAGATGAGTTTTTTCAAAGACGGTATAGATATCGAACAGCTCAAGCTGCATCATGATTTTCGCAAAGCACAAACCAGCTCCGAACCTTTCCGAAGTTTCGTGTGTGTTCTTGCATTCTTAATGCAAACTACCTATCTTCAAACCATGTTGTCAGAAATCGTTAAGTTCGTTTTATTATTTTTGACGCTACCATCCACTAAATCTATAGCAAAGAGGTCCCTTTCTTTCTTAAGAAGACTAAAGTCCTATCTACGATCTACCGTGAGACAAAAACGGCTCAATCAGTTAGCTACTTTAAGTTGTCATCAAGAACTTTCTGCAGCACTCGATCTTGATCTTATTGCAGACGAATTTATAGTCCGCACCGAAATTCGAAGGCAAACTTTTGCTATGAAAAAGAAGTAATTCCCCGTTTGCCACCTACAAACCTGAACATGAATGGAAAAAAATCAACTAACTACAAGTAACTTATTATTAACATAATATTACAATTTAATATGAAATTTAAAATTTCGTAATCATATCTTATTCCTGTATCTATTTTATAATTTAATTGTATCAGTCAAACATTGAAAATGTTAAAAACTTTTGTGCCTTCCAGCAAAAATATGTGTCTTGTTACGACAGGCCTTTTACTGACATCTTTCACATACGAACAAATAAATGAAATGAAATGAAATCTTTGAGTTTTACGTCCCACGGTTATGCCGGTTAGGCTAAAGGAGACGGTGATGATGAGAGATGAGTGAAATGGTGGAATGAAGAAAGTGGGAGGAAACGGGAGAACCCCGAGAAAACCCACGAGCACGGTGTTTGTCCACCACAAAGTTCACTTGGCGGGGGCTGGGATCGAACCCGGGACCCCAAGCACCAGAGGTGAACGCTCGACCACTGAGCCACCGCGCCCCCCATCGAACAAATAATCATGTCCCATTGATGTCCGTTATTGAGGGATTTTATCTACTTGCAGAAATTAACTGAACGTATTATGCGATAACAGGCTAAACAATTTATAGGTTATAGTGAATTCTTAGCCAGTGTCGTTTCAGTATTATTGCAACTGTACTGTATTGTTGAATTGACCTGATTATCATTCATCGTATCTTTTCGGTATCAGGGCTATATGAGACGTGGATGTACAATTTAAGCTGAAATCCGACCCACTGTCATTCAATGCTCTCCTACCGGGAATCGAACCTGGGACTCTGTGCACCAAATGTACGCGCGCTAGTTACTAGACCAGCGGGGAGTGCTGCAACTGCATTGTGACGTGCTATCAGTAGTCCATTATTTGCACACAGAAACGAGAAACGTAAATAGGCAGAAAGCAAATGAAAACTGTTAACCAGAAAGAAGCGGGGAAGGGAGTGCTTAGGCTGCAATGTATCTAAATCTACTCTAATTAAAACCAGTTGGTTTTCAACCAACTAACCCTACATCCATTGTTCCTATTTAGAGTAGTTGAGCTCCCCCACCTACCAATGTTTTCATCGTGTCGTCGCCTATGCCTAGATAGGAGTAGGATAGGATTTATACTTACTTGTCTTGAAGTTGACCTTTTTTATCTTCACAGGAACACACGTATGTTGTGGTTGTTCTCCCATTATACGTGCCCGCTCGAAACGACTGGACACATTTTCGTGGGGTGATCCAGATGTGGTGGGGTATTATAATTGGATTCCCTTCAGGCAATTGTTCTTCAATAACAAAATACATTGTTTATCTTCACACAGAAAACCATAATAACACCGCGCAATTCTGCAAATGGCTCACGATTCCCAGCATACACTGCTCAAACTGCCGTTACAGTACAGAGAACATCCGCGCTTGCAGCACCTAAAAAGACGTCCTTTTTTGGTGATGTTCGACATGTGGTTCTTTGTACTATTCTGACACATGATAAACACGTACAATTTAGGTCATGTTTGACACGTCATTTTTACCATTTTGTTACGTGATAAAGACGTTCCAAATATTCAAAACAGATCATTTTGAATTCGAATGCCAAAAAGCATGTGTTTATGACGTGATTGTGCTTACTTGGGAAGTAGGAATAGGATAAAGGTTTGACGGTACTAAATTTGGTGACACATTTTATTTCCTCCCAGTTTGATGTTACACCCAGGGCCATAACTTGTGGGGGCGTTGGTCATCTGCACCCCAGGGAAGCTTCCCTCTGTGCAATGAGGTCCATTTTAAGACATTACTCCATATACGATACAAACATGAAGTTATAAATGAAGCATCAAACAGGTTCACTACATTACATAATGAAACAGCACACATAAGGTAAATAAAACAAAAACGAGTCTCCCACTTCAGTAAAAATTGTCTACTATTAGATGCCCTAGAAATAATATGGATTAGTATGGCATTGAGGTTTGTTAATATTGTCCCCTTCAAAATTTCTCAGGTATACAATGGGCTAAGGGGCGCAGCTAATGGTCCCGCAGACCTTGCCGTGTCGGATGGCACACAGACTCCAGTGGTCCGTATAGAGTAAGAGAAAGATGTAAACAGTGGGCATAAGGATTCGAGAAACAACTTTTCTATGGGGCTGTAATACGCGTATTAATTCTTGCCCCCCGCAGAAAAAAATTAAGTTACGGCGCTGGTTATACCTCTTAAGTGTATGTTATCTTGGTGTATCAGAACCATTTTAGATAGGTTTTCACGTAGATCTCACACTTTTTCACTTAAATATCTTAATACCTCTCATTAATATAAACCTTTGCAGAGTCTATCTCACAAGAATGCCTCAGCGTCATGAAAAATTGGTTATTTAAACCGAACAAACCATCATGAGTATTTTGCGAATGGAGAGGAGGTGTGTTCTCTACTGCTTTCAAAACAGTGTTTTTCAGGTTCAAAGTATAAGGTTGTCAACAGCTAGAGCAGCTCGGCTCCTGGCTCAGCCACCACGTGTCGAACTGACAATTGAGCCGAGCAATAGCTCATCCAACAGTGCCGACTTACTTCAGCTGAGTTGAACCAATTTGATACATCACCCCAACCAAGCAGGCTCGAGCTGTGGCTCACCTAAGCCGAGCTGAGCCGAGCCGATGGCTCATCTCAACCGACACGTTTTTAGCGAATGGATCATTTTTGCAAGGCGAACCGAGCTACTGGCTCATTCTATTCGCTCCAACTTAAGGTGTTGGCTCATTTGAACCCAGCCGGATTTCAAGCTGAGCCGGCAGCTCAGAGCTTGAGCCGAGCCGGTTGACACCACTATTTCTAACTCGTTACGTTTTTGCATAGCTATCTTGAAGAATTAACCGATTTAAACAGTGTTTAGTAGTTTGCATCGGTTTAGGTGAGTAGGGTCATGATTTTCTTGACACTTCTTTGGTTTTGACACGTGTACTCTAAATCATATCCTAACTTTACGAGTTTTCTGAATACCCAGAAAATCAAATGAGAAAGGTTATGTATTTCCTTCTACCGCTTGTTGAAATCGAGGAAAGCAAGATAGCCTAGAGTAGACCCGAGAGGCACACGTAGAAGGCAAGTATATACGTAGTATATTCACCATTTCACAACAGTATTTTAGTATGAGTAGTGATTGGAAAGCTACTTTTCAAAAATAGCTGCTCTGCAGCTACAAGATAAAAAATGTAGCTCGAAAGAACTATTAGCTAGTTTTCCAGAAACGTACTTGCTACTTAAGCTCTTGTCAAAAATATAGTCAACTTTGCTTCATGCATTATAATATATATGTCATGGCATCTACATGCATACGTAACTGAACTTAAAAGTTTGGTTAAGATATTACACAAAAGCTTTGTGTGTCAATTTGTATCTCACAGCAAAGTATGTATTTTGTCTGTTCTTTTTAAATTATATATGTATATATATATATATATATATATATATATATATATATATATATATATATATATATATATATATATATATCGGGTCTAAACACACTTTATACAGGGCAAGTAAGTTTGGTCCTCTACTGTGCAAAATGTGTTGCGGTTGACTATCGTTTTTTGTTTTCAATGTATCATATGGACCTTCGTCTTCCGTCAGCAGTAACCAGTTCATCTGATTGTCGTGGTGTGAAAGTGGTTCGGTAAAATGGGCGACCTGATAGACTTCCAGAGATGCATGATTGTTGGTTCCCGTCTGGTTGTAACTTTAGTGGTAACAGTGGCGGACATTGTGAGGGTATAGAAAGGCACTGTGTCCAATGTCACGAGGGCATACACAATTCATGGGCAAACGACGTCTCCAAAGCACAACAGTGGTCGAAAGAAAATCCTGTCAGATAGGGACCGGAGGGCATTAAAACGGATAGTAGCAGGTATAGAGAAGACAACTGCATTGAAAATTACGTCTTAACTCAATTCCGTCCTACAGAACGCACTTTGATCGACGGGACCTTCATAAAATGAAAATTCATGGCAGGGCCGCTATCGCCAAACCCCTGGTCACAGCATATCCAGTGGTGCAAGGACTACAAGGCGTGAAGTCATGAACAGTGGAAACAAATAATGTGGTCCGATGAATCGACCTTCAGTTTGTTACCATCATCCGGTCGTGTTTACGTATGGAGAACATTGTCGCAGGCTATGATAAAGACTGTCTGCACCCAACTGTAAAGCAGGGTGGTTCTGCTACAATATGGGCAGTAATATTGTTGTTTTCTGAAGGTCCCATCATAGACCTGTACAGAATGATGAATGCTAAGGGGTATGAGGTCATTTTTGGGTACCATATTCTACCCATGGCCCAAATATTGTTTCCTGATGGTGATGGAATCTACCAAGATGATTTGGAGGCCTGTCACGCTAAGAAACGATGAAATCATAGTTTGCGGAACATGACCAGAAGCTATCACACCTCTCCTGTGTCTCATAATCACCAGATCTGAACATCATAGAGCCATTGCGGTTTGCGTTAGAAAGGCGTGTTTGGTCTCATTACCCTCCACCAGCATCCCTTAATGAACTGGAGCGTGTTTTTGAGGAACAATGGTACAAAATCCCATACACCAAAATTCAGGAGCTGAATACGTCCATTCCACTTCGGATCCAAGCTGTTTTGGATGCAAAACGAGGCCCGACACCATACTAGGTATGATTTTCACACTTTTGCTAACGTTTTATATTTCTTTCGCCAACCCTTATATATATATATATATATATATATATATATATATATATATATATATATATATGTGTGTGTGTGTGTGTGTGTGTTTGTTTGATTGTTACGCTCTCCCCCCAAAAAGCATACTTTGGTTGCTAGAATGGCATGTATACAGTGGTGCTATTCAGAAGGTTCGGACCGGTTCTTCACACACACACACACACATACACATGAAGCTGAAAGGCAGAGCTGGTTGGAAACAAGCATCGACGCAAATTTGTCTTCAACATTGGGGGGGACGAGTAAGACCGTTCCCATATTTTGTAAGTGATGTTCAAAATATTTATGCAATATTCATCGCATATACCAAGAATAATTGTTTATCCCAATTATGAACCGAAACTATTTATGAAGTTATATAATGAAGTCTTTAGTGACAAATTCCACAGTTTTTTCATAATTAATGTGTTTACGGTAGCAGCGTGTGTATTTGTCAAAGTTAAGTAAATATTGTGTATGTATGAATGAAGTTTTACCCTAGAGCGGATATGTGGGGTCTTACAGACCCCATGGAGATAATTAAATAGCCTTGTGACCAAATAATGTACCTGGACGATACTATGTCTTCTCTTTGCTTTCGAAAGGTATCTAAGAACCAAGTATACATATTCATAATGACAATTTCAATTTTGGCAGACAGTGTCATCTCTCTGCAGAATAACACTCCTTCTAACATACTTAAAGATATTATCCTGCGGATCCAATTGCTCTGTATTAAGCTTCAGTTACGATTATCCTTGAACTCCCCGATTGCTACCAAGGATGAAATTTTCATGATGTTATTGAACGAGACATTGAAGTTCATTATCTCTGTCCTCAGAATTTCTAGCAATGTAACTTTTATTTTGATATTTTATTCTGCACGGATCTAGGTAACTTTCAACGTGGCAGTGCTCCATGTTGGAAACTGCTTTTTTTACTGTTCTTGTAACGTATGATACATTAGATAGGTGGCAACAAGAATTAACAGGCTGTTAAATGTATATATAAATGTGCATATATGTAAAGTTAGTAAATATACATTGCCTAGTTAAATAAATGACTTAAATAAGCATGCAATTCATATCACAAATATTTATGATTGTATTGTTCTTTAAACTACACAAATAATAAACACTTCCAATTATTATAACTTTATACTTACGTAACAGCTTACCTGGAAACATAAAAAACATTAAAATAAGCATATATATATATATATATATATATATATATATATATATATATATATATATATCGGGTGTTCTAAAAATGGCGCCCACAGACCACAGAGCACCATTCTACAAGTTATAATACAGCAGAAAATATAAATATTTGTATACCGTTCGGGACCTTGTCTGAAGACACGAATTTCACTATGTGGCAACGTCGCAAATAAAGAACCATAGAGCAGATATACTAATCTATCAAATAGTTGCATCGAGTCTTTCGAGATTGCAGCTAAATTCGATATAGATTGATATTAGTATCACTTATTAGTGTAGCAATCGATTTAATTGTTTGATGTATTTGTATGGAATTATTATGGAATTATATTCTTACAAGAAAACAGTTATAGATATGCGACAATCATTTTGGATATGAGTGTACATATAAAAAAACATGGCATGCATATTTTTCACTAGAAAAGCGAATTTCAGCGCTGTTAGACAATGGGAATTGTTCACCTGTTGGAACATTCGTACCATTATCACATTCGTAGTACTTATTCATAAATTTTCGTTTCCATTCCATAGTTAAAAATAACATTTCTGAACATTTGCTGATTTTTGGAACTAGTAATTTTAAAACGGACATCTAAGTATGTTGATTATGTCTTCACTCAAAGTTGTTTATATACATGAAAATATTTGGCTTTTCTCGATGATATGAAGAAATATTAAATCATAAGTTTAAAATGTGGTTCTTTCTTTCCTTGCAGAAATTTATATATCAAGTGAACCACTTATCCTTAAATTTAAATTTACATCCTTGTAAATTTTAGCTAATAGTTCTTTTTTACTTGTGTATATCGATATTGTTTATACAATTTATCATACAGCCTAAGTACTGTTCTGTCAAACCAAGATTGAGCTTTTTTAATTGCATTATATATTTGTCTTGTATTTAAAATATTTACTTTAAATAAAAATAATATAAAGTTGATTATTCCTTGTTGGAAACTAGAGACGCTCATACATATCAATATAGAATCCATTATACTAATTGCTGAAGTGTGACGTACAAGACAATGCAGATACAGTGTGTTCTAATTCGTAACACAATATTCTTTATACGGATATTTAAAAATGATGGAATTAATTGAAAATTTCGCTATTTTCAGAAAACTTATTTTATGTATATGCCTTGATTGCAAAAACTGCTTTTCAATGGCCGGGATTGCTTACAATAACAACAAAGATCATAATGCCTCTTACGAGCATTCTATATATGAAACAATATTGACCACATCCTAAATACTGGTAAAGATTGAAACGTGCTAGCAATTCTAAAATCGGAGAAACTTCTAATTGTATCTATTAAAAATAGTATTCTGTTTCCCACAAAAATTTATGCTCTAAAAAGCTTTATAGTATTTACGTCTATTTAAAAACAATCTGCGAAACTTAAAGGTAAAATGCGACCATACACTTTTTATATATGAAGCACCTGCTGAAAAAAGTCGAGTTTCCAATTCCTTGTAACTTTCTTCCAAATGCTTCCAAATACTATATATGATTAGATTTGTGTTAAATAGTAATGCTCATTTGGAGTTCTGTTACCCTGTCCATGTCACTTGAGTTATTAATATTGAGGTACAATCCCAATGTTGTTTTTTTCTATGTTGCTATAATCTAACGGTCTTAGTTTCCTATACTGCTTAATACCTGTTTCATTGCAAGTTTTCATTTGTAAGTAGACTTCGAATATGTAGTAGTTGTTGACTTATCTTATAAAAAAGTAATTTTGTTTGATAACACACTTAGCAATGCTGTGCTCTAGAACGTGCTAAACATAGATTATATTATATGTGTATGGCCGGAAATTAAGTGCTTTTATCGATGCAGTAAAAGTTATAAAGAATTACATTACATCTGACGTAAAGAGGTTAAAGAGATTAATGGAAGAAAGGAAGAAAAGACATGAACATTTATGAATATCAAACTAGTTCTAATCTAATTGAAGTGGTTCCTTACTCTCCTTAGTACATAGCAGATAGAAAGGCTAAGTAGTTGAGTGTAAAGTGTACCCTCTCCTGAACTAGTGTTTTTTAGTGCTGATCTGGTGCTTTATATGTAAGTAATATGCTGCTCCGATGGAACATGGAGACTCGAAATAGAAATATATGTAAGGTTTCATTTTCCTGCAGTATTAAAGGTTCCCTGCAATAGAAGTGGATTCCTTTATGATTGAAACAACGAATTATTAATACATAAATAAATGAAAAGAGCTTTACTATTTTTTTTTTATTTTCCAATCAATTTATGAGCCAAATTAAAAATTCAAAACAATTATTTACTATCTGCGGGATAAACAAGATATTTAAGAATAAAAGAGAAATTGTGCATAAGTTACGATCGGTATAATCGGAATTACCGTAGTTTAAAGAACTCGAATACTCGTTTCCCGTAATGATAGAAGGAATTATTGTGGGATATTAAAGTGAAAAAAACAAAAGAGAAAAAAGTACAATTAAGTGGTTAGTTTTCGATTCCAGATATCGTTTTGGATAGTTCTTGAATGTTATTCATTAACGTTAAAAACGGTATTAACGTAATAAATATTGTTATATATTAAGTAAATTTTTTTCTTTATATCTCAAATTAGTTGTACAGTATAAGTAGTGCAAAGTCTAGGCCATGAGGAAACATATAAAAAGTTGATTTTGGGTTGCTCTTAATTCAAGTTAGTACTAACTAATTATGACCTATGGAAACCAGAGTCTGAATGCATCCCTCTCAAAATCTCTACAGTGACTTTTGTTCTTGGTCAATGCATTCAGTTTCCACTTCTTATGCCTATTTCTTAATACTATCTTCGTACTTGTGTCTACGTAATGGATTTTGGTTTTCACTTAAATCTTTGGAAGATTACCTACTCTATTTCTTCCTTACTGCATGTGCTGGCACTGGAGATTCCTAGACTTGGTCAAAACAATGTTTCGTAAACGGTATAAATGATGAAGTTTTTTTTATTATGACCTTTTCTAAATTTGGCATTCTTGTTATTCTCTAGTCCATATATTCACCCCAATACTTTATTGTGAAATACTTTTCTTCTTCGTTCTTTCCTGAAAGTTAGCAACCTCGTATCCAAATCATACTGCACAATCATATAGCTCAAGCTAGTAAAATCTCAAATTTCGTAGACTACGAACAGTTCATTGCCAAATACGTCCTTGACAGTTTAACGTCAGAATATCATTTTCTTATTGATGAGTTTCTAAATTAAGTATATTCGTCTAATTACGATTATTATTTCTCTTCTTTGTACTGATAGAGGTGGAACAGATTACTCTTACTTCAGGGTTAAAGTCCAGATATTGATATTGTTTTGTTAAATATTAATGTATCTGATGTCTTATCACAGAAGATGAAAATGGCGTTCTTGTTTTCTTTGAGTAAATTATATATAAACTGCCTTTATACGAAACCAAGTGTACCGTTTTCTCAAGTAAAATCCAAGTTGCAGTTTATTTGATATACTTAAACGAAATAGTTGCGTAGCAAGGGAAACAGGCAAATTTTAACTTTAACATCTTTAGGAATACGTCATTCAAATAAATGTTTGAGGTAGTACAGTTACTGTGAAAAGCATTTTACAATCAAACGAAATTACTATGTAATACATGAGTTGCAACTACGTTGCATTTGGTAACATATTAATATTTCTATTAGCAGAGTACTTACACGCTAATAGAGTGAAATGCATATAAATCCTCTTAAATGAACTAAATTGAATTAAACGATTCTAAAAATAAAATAGACCGTTATCGTTGTTTTATAATAATCAAATATAATTTAATAGTATCTAAAAATTATAAATAATCTGACAAGGTTTGTCCTTAATTTAGATTGGGATCTGCTGTTCAAATTCAATAATTTACTCTTTTTCTAGTTTAAGTTTGATAATTTTTCAAGTCAGGCAGGTAGCCAAGTGGAGGGGTCCGGATTGTCCGTACCCCCACTTCGAAAATAGTAACGAAAGAAAATTAAGGTAGGATGAAACAAAAATAAACGAGAAAGAGAAGAATCAGCCTTAGAAATAAAAAAGGTACAGCAAGCCTTTGGTTACTCTTTCTTGTGACAAAATTAGTATTACTTACAGTACATGTTGGCGAATGAGCGGGATATCCTGGAACGTCAGAGAATTAGAAATTTCTAGATACATTAGGGAATTCTCAGAACATTTTAGGGAAATTTTACTAGTCAGAGAAATTTCAAGCTTTCGAAAGCCTATTGCCGTTCTGTAACAGTTTGGACATTTTTTGTCATAATTTTTCGTCATCGCTGCTCTGCAGTAGCAAGCATCTTATTTCAGGAACACTTTTCTACTGCTCCTTTAACCTCTCATTTGAAACTGAGTAGTTGACGGAATAATGAAAACAAGAAGCCTATGTGGAAAGAAAGTTAAAATTTGATTCAACAAGAAAGGAACGCAGATATTGTAAAAAATTCACAAAACACTATTGGGTAAGTAACTTTTATAATAGTTGGGATCATAATAAAAGGAAAATTTTTATATTTGAATGAACAGAGGAAGGAAATGGATATTCTAAGATCTCTTTCAGTACTTAATTATATTATAAGGATCCCAACATCACGAGAATAGTACATGTCAACACAACATTTGCCATTGATTGTAAGCAGCCTAGCAGACAAGAGGTCTGCACGAAAGACGCCGAGGAACACCGAAAGAAGACGGACCTCACGGAAGGACCCGCAGAATACGGATGAAAGGCGGACCACCGAGGGACCCAGCATGAGTCGTCTAACTGATCAAATCACCTGCACCACCCCGAGGTCGCACTGGACTATGGGTAAACCTATCCCTATCCGAGGTCACACAGGACTAGGGGTCCTTACTACAACCAAGCCTCTCGATGCTGCCTTGAGCTGAAGGGGCTATCCTTCAAGACTCACCAGAACCAGCAGAACTGCCTTGAGAGAAGGGACACCGTGAAAACACATATTTCCTCTCATCTGGATAATAACAAGATATACACTATTTACTCTTTGTAATCAAAGACGTTTTGTATTTAACAAATTTTATAATAAATTGGTGAAGGGGATAAATCTCGGTCCATCATTGACTCTACCACAGTCATTACATGGTGGAGGCGCCGTTTAATTCCAAAGCTAATAATGTTACTGAAATCATATCTGCTTAATCCAAAAAATAAATGGTTTTGAAACCTGCTCTGCTATTCGTCAAATTTGCTGTTTTTACTAATCGCATTGTTTTCTTTACATTAGTGAAGGTATTGTAACAGTTTTAAACAATCGGTATGCAGTATGCGATACTTCCCGTTTTTCCTCTTAATTATTTCAGAGTAATACAATTTGTTACACAAGATATTGAGCGAAAGGCCAGTACTAGAAACTAAAAACAATAAATTTAAAGTCATAAACCTCAAGGTAAAGAAAATCTTAACAATTGGTTAAAAAATGAAACCAGATATCGTGGTAAATGGTAAGAAGTATTTGCATACGTTTATTTCCCCAGAGTGGATGGGATGCTGCAGGCCACTTCTCTGTATCCAAATGTAGACACAGACCCATCATTTTGGAGATTCGATTTTACAATTCCGTTCAAATATTACTTTCATAAATTTTTGATTGAATTTGTAATATTGGCTTTTGTTTCCCGAGAGGTGAAATGTCGTCAGCATCATCTCGAATTGTCACATATTCAATTTCCTCAATGGTTCTGAGTATGTTTAAGCATAGACAGGGTGGCCACAAAGTCCCGTTACACGTAGAAATAAGTAATATAAACAACTAAACGTACGTAAATAACTACAAGAAGAGGACTGAGTGACATAAGCAACAACGCTTTCGAGAAATTTTAATGAGAAAAGAAACATTAAATTCCCAAAGGATCAGTCTGTCGACTGCCATTCTCATGAAATAGGATAATATGCCGTCAGGTTCTGTGAGACATTTTGCGGAGTACTTCAGAGTGTAACGTACATATGGAAAAAGTAGTCACAAGGATTTGACAATTAGCTTCAACAATTTCTTTAATTTTAGCAAAAATGGAGATTAAAAAGATATATATATATATATATATATATATATATATATATATATATATATATATATATATGATAACAATTGCTTCCACAACATTTTTTATAAAGGGCGTTTGACTACGAGCCTATGATTTAATGTACTCTCCAACTACCTCCATAAAACTTGTTGCGTGAGTACCTTAGAATTCTAAAACATGTATTTTTGGATAGGTCACATGCTAGTTCCTAAGTGGAGCCTTGAGCCGACTACAGTCGTTCCCATAGTTTTGGAGCTATGAACCTTTAGAATTCATTTTTTCATGTTTTCGGTAGCCTATAAAACATAAACGATGGGGTTTTGCCCTATGTTTATAGGAACATTTTTGTTGGTTTTACTTTCAGGAATCACTCCTCTGCTTTTGTCCAACAAATTTTGCGCCATACTGTATATATATATATATATATATAATTTTCGAACTATTTTGAACTATTAATTTCCTAAAAATATGCTATTTTTCTATCCTTCTATCTTTTCCTTTTTTTATTAATAATAATTTGAGTAAGTTGAATAAGGTTTTATAATACAAACAGTCTCCCCCTGTCTTTAATGAGCATTCGTATTGAAATACTAACTTACAGCACTTTCGTGTATTATTAACAAGCTCTAAGACGTGTATCACTCCTGTATTAATTTCCGTTCTCGTTCTTTTAGATGATTTCTTGCAAGTCATTTCCTCGGAGTCTTACGATCATTACACTTGCAATGGAAATTTGAAATGAAATCTCTGAGTTTTACGTCCCACTGTTATGCCGGTTAGGCTAAAGGAGACGGTGATGATGAGTAATGGATGAAATGGTGGAATGAAGAAAGTGGGAGGAAACGGGAGAACCCCGAGAAAACCCACGCACACGGTGTTTGTCCACCACAAAGTTCACTTGGAGGGGGCTGGGATCGAACTCGGGACCCAAGCACCAGAGGTGAACGCTCGACCACTGAGCCACCGCGGCCCCCACAATGGAAATTTTCGAACGCTGAGAGAAAAATAGCTGTTGACAGTCTACCCATCCGCCTTCAATTTTTTTTTATCTTCCAATTCATCCCGGCTCAGGTAAAACTTTTCGCTCATACTATTATTGCACATTTTAAAAAGAAAAATATTACTATTCAAGAACATGTATACAAAATACGCTGTTGCGTTCGTTTTCACTTATTTGTTTTTCTTGTCTGAAACACAATAAAATAAAAATGTTTTAAATACCCCTCTGGTATCCACACTATGAAAATAATATTTTGCGGTAGTGACAACGATGTCTTTATCACTGAACTTTGCTGAATCCGCAAAATTCAACAATTCGAAGGTTAAGGTTGGTTTCCTACGTGGCTGTTCAGTGTAGTGTCGGTTGGTAAAACGTTAACAACACTATGTCTCTCATGCTTTTAAATTCCGTGAAATGTACAAAAATAATTCACAAAATAATTATTTCGCATGGAACAATACACTCTTTGTCTTTATTCGTCGTACGGACAGCATTTTCGCACTATCTGCGGTTTTTCTTGGAGTTATTCGTGTCTGGCATGTGCGGTTGTGTCTTAGGAACTGTATGCTGTGGTACGCTCCACAGACTTTTCGGATTTCTCCAGTGCTTTCCTTCTTTCCTGGAAGTGTTTCCCTGTTTGGATCAGTTCTCTTATCTAGTGATATACCAACATATGCCGTATCTTGATCAACATGTGTTTTGTTGTGTTGTAAGGGAAAGTGAATTTTCTGTGCATTATTCTGTATGTTATCCTGTGTATATAATGCATTAGTGCTTTGTACTAAAAAGTTTGGTATGTTTTGGTTAACGTGAGCATACAGTGTCGTAGTTATAGAGTGTTTACTCTGAATTCTAGGATGGCCTATCTTTTGGTGTAACCGCCTACTAGAAGTGCTCTGAAGCTGTATCCCTGAACTATGATCATTCATGTTCTCCTGCTTCTGCTCTATATTTCTTATTTTAACCAGGATATACACCGTAATTACCATAACAAATAGTACTAATACTCCTAGACACGTCATTGCTACTCTTAAATAAATGTTTTTCTTATCCATTTCCCCGATTTTATCTGCAAAAAAGAGAGAAATAAAAAGGGTGTCAGGGCTCGCTCTTAGGCCCTATGGTCATACATAAACTATCAGTAGTAATAGTTAACCTTATCTATTGTGTCACTCTTGTGTCTAGTATTTCATAAGTTGCAATACATAATGTTCTAACACACGAACATTACATGTTTCGTGCAATATCACTGCTCCTTATGTGGAACGTTACCTATTACTTCTATAAAAGTGTATAATAACCTAGAGTCGTTGGGACGCATTCGCATTACACAATATCTTTCTCTTTTTTGGCCACTTAAAACCCTATTACAAAACGAACATCGTGTTTGTTTTTGTTCAGGTTGTTGTCTTTTAAGTAGTTTTACTTCCTTACAGTGCTATATTTAGTTGTGTTCCCACTTTATTTAATCCTTTGTTGCTGTTCAATGTCATTATTAACATTCTTCTTCTTTTCTCCCTGAAAACGCAAGCATTTCGATGTCTTCGATGTCCTGTCGCTGCTATAATGTTGTGGGCGTGGTCAACAGCAGCCGGAAGCCATTATGTTTATAGCTTTAACCCAAGGTCTCACCTGAGTTTCGTCGCTTCACTGATAGAGGAGCTGGAAGTCAGAGTTTTGCGTACGCAACACAAATTCGACGCTTTCCCTGTCTGACGTACTGTACATAATAAACGTACGGCGATTTAAGTATAGAATATTCTTCAGATGATATTTTTAGATATTTAACTGATTTATTGGTGGTTATTGACGTCCATTGGCGGAAAAATTTGTGCCCCTCTCGGCACCTTTAAATTTCACAGGATTTTTTGGTGTTTTCTTCATGTTAATGTCTTCTCACGCCTCTAAAGAGATGTTTCACTGGTGCCTACCATAAGATGACCAGGCTGATAAAGGACCAACACCATCCTTAACGTTTTTTCTATATTCTTTGCTTCTGTAGAACATGGACCCGGGGTAACCTGAATCCAATTTAAATGTCGTACATATGGATTGGTATGCATGCAAGTCTATTTATAAACCTTTTCTTATATGCTCCAACCCTATGTAAATATCCTTTAACCCTTAACTGTTGTTGCTTTGCTATCATCAAATTAAGTTCTCATTCACTGTACTTTTTGTCATATTTTATTTCTGTGTTTAAGATAATACTTTCATATACATATAGTAGTAACACTTTATAGATACTCGTTTCTATTATCGTTCTTTTGTCTAACTGTTCTAGCTTTTATAACCTTTCTTGATCCTAACAGATTTATTATTACCTTACTGTACTTCTTTTTATGTTTATTACTAAAATTTATCGCATCTGCCCTTTGTGATGTTTTGACTATGATATTCCCCTTCTCTTCTACTACAGTGCTATATTATCTAGTTTTGTCAAGGATTACTTTCTTTTACATCTTTCTTCTCGTTTATTTACGTATATCGTTATTACAAAGGACATTTACTTCCTCTATAACTTTTCCGATCCTACGGTTGATTCAACGGGTCTAGTCAATATCCTAGTACATATTTATAACCGTATATACTGGTGATGGCTGACATGTAAGTACTTGACGCATGTTTTTATTCTGTATATCGTTTACGTGTTCCAACCTTGTTTATTATGCAAGTGGTTGTTTATTTTTACTATGTTTTTTTTCAATTTTTCCCAATTTTTGTTAAATCCTCAAATCCTTATACTTTTAAGCAATTATAGTTTGTGCATCAAGGTGCAAACAAACAATGATTTCCTACTCATATTATTATTATTTTACGGTTGTGTGTTTTTCATCTTATGTTGATTTGATGTATACCTTAAACACTTTCCGTTCTATTTGTGATGATTTTTTATGCCTCCTCTTTTTGCATCTTATATTTTCGGATTGATTTATATACTCTACAGTTCATTTTTATTAGTAAACTAGTTGCAAATATAAACACAATGATGACTGCTCCTATTGCATACATCATATAATTTGTTTTCAGCACCAACTGTGGTACCGTTATATCTACCTCTAACTTTAAAAGATTCGCAGCAAATGAATTTAATTCTTGAGTATGAACGTTAAATTTAATTTCTTTTCTGACCAGTTTCCTTTCAAATTTAAAAGTTTATTACTGACTTCGATTACTTGTTTGGTTGCAGTTGCGAATTCGCCTGTTATTTTACTATCAAACTTGCTATAATTTATAAAATACGATCGTCCATTACCATATATTAACTTAGTTGATATGATTTTATGATGTTTACCTAGTTTTGTCGAGTAACCTTACTCCAACGATGAATATAGTAACCCAGCGTGTTTATATGTATATATTACTATTGTAAAAAAATTCTGAACTTTGTGACAATTTTCTTAAGAGCTATTGAATACTATATTGTTTAAACACTTTGCCTCATTGCCTAATGCAATTGTTTCACAAAAATATATATTAACTTTTAAATTCACACTTTGATTTATCTAAGGTATGATAGGCCTATATTCCATTTGCCAAATAAACAGCTTCTGGTAATTCATAAAAAATTGTGAACTTTGCATTAGACAACCGATGGAAATGACATTGTACATTTCTGATACACTGTTGTCATAAATAATCGGCGTCTTTAAATCAATGTTGTTTTCGTTATAGTGGTACCTCATAAGGTAAATGGTAGATATTTTATAAACCATTCGTATATCCCATCTATAAGTCGAATGTTTTAGTACATATGAGCATTTATAAATCTTATTACATCTGGATTCGATAGTATGTGATAAGATAATTATTTAAAATATTGTTCATAACTTTAGCTACTCGCTCTTTCACCATGTGCGCAAATAAATTCGTCAAAAATGTTGTCTGACCTTGATGTAAATAATAGTGTTCCGCAACATACTTCTAAATTCCTGTAATACATATTGTACCTTTATGATAATGCCATGGACAATCGAAATTTCATTATTGAATGAGGACTTTAAGTTCTGCATTTCCGTTGTCAATAAATGTTCATGTTCAGTTAATTCTTTGTTCGAGGACAATAATTGTTGAGTTTTAATAAATTTACAGATAGATAAGCCTATTGATGGCAGTCCTACTAGCCATGAAAATATAGAACTCTTACTTCTAGCAATTTGTAAACATCTTTTGCTACCATTCATGTAAACAAAATGACACGATATAGAATTAATAATATTTTTTCTTAATCCTTTTTCATTTATGGCAGATTCATGGAAAATGCAATACGTTTCGCTACACACGTTGTGCACAGGTACTAACTGATGATAGTTTATATGCATCTTGATTGTCGTGTATACAACATTTGAAGAATGAACTGCAAATGCACTAGCGTCAATGCAACTCCTGAGTCCTGCAACGTTACTTGTTGATGTTCTCCGTTCATTATGACTGTAGTTATCGCCATTAAAAGTCCTTGCAGAATAATTGGATTCAATATTCTCAGATTCCTATTACTATGTTTTTCAAAACCGTTTTCAGAAATTAATGCAGAATTTAACAATTACTAATTTATCCCGATTTTAGAGCCTTAATCACTTATTTTAGTTATTTATTTCTATAATTAATTACTTGCCTCTTAGAAACACAGTTTACTATTGAATTTGAACCTTAAATATGTATGTATAAACTATAAAATCTTACACCACTATTCACTGTAACCAATATACTTCTAACGATTTGGGAATACAGATGGAAGTCCACATTTCCTCAGATCTCTGATTGGGCTTTGGTCGATAAACTGCCGCCCTAGTGACAGTTACATTGATAGATAGTTCTTGAACGCATTTTGTTCACAGTTAGCCAAATACCTATATAGTCTAATTTCCAACTTAATAAACTATTCCATTCCATCCCTATTTCTTGTTGTAGAACTACTCTGTTTTTTTTTTCAAATTTTACTTCCCGATCCTTGATATCCATCTTGATCAACGTCTTTCTCATCTTTCGGATCTCTGAACGGTTAAATTCTTCTTATGTTTATGGTATCAACTTACGGTTCTTCTTTTGCTGTCTCATACTGAATTTCATAGAATTATTATTTAATTTATAAAGTATTAAACCCTTGATGTTGTATCTTCCTCCGAAACATGCCGAAATTCCAGATCGTGGCATTTCCTTAATGAGAACGGCCTGACCAATATCAAAATTTGGTTCACCTATTTTTTTCTCAATTCCTCTTCTCTGCTATTTAATTTTTTTCTGCAAGTTTCAGTATGCAATTCTTCTGGCTTCCTCGACTGCTTTAATTCGTACTTCGTTATCAATATACTCACAGGTTATATCCAAATCTTGTTCTAAGAATGTTCGCATCTCAACTTCATGGAATAATAAGCCGAAAATCGTGTAACGTTATGTATTTGTGTATTCATTGTAAATATTATACTCGGTAAAATGTAGTCCCTGTTTGTAAATTCTTTGTGGATATAATGCTTCTCTAATGCCATTGCTCGCTCCGCATTTCCAAAAGAATAATGTGTACTTGTGTTCGCGAATTGAAGGTTCATTCCAAACCTTTCAGCCATGTCTTCGAATATCTTATTTTATGTGCAAAAAGCCTTCCCAAATTCACTTATTCCAGGACACCGAATTTAGTACTTCATTCTTCAAAAATCACCTGCGCTATTATTTCTGCATTAATAGCTCGTACCGCTAGGGCAGTAACGTAGCTACTCGTGTTATCAACGAACACCAAGACGTATTTATTCCTATTATTTCTTGATCTTTTGAAAGGTCCTAATTCATCCAACGTAACAAATTGAAAAGGTGTGTAACTAGGATAAATGTGAGTATCAAACAGAATTCTCATTTTTCCGCTTCTGTATTTGACAACTAATACACCTTCTCTTGCAAAAAATTCTTCCTATTATGAAAGTAAATTACTATGAAAGCTCTTTTATAACACTTACTGTACGAATAATGACCTCGTCCGTAAATTGAAGAATGGAAATTCCGAAAAACCTGTTCCCTTAGTACATCCGTAAAACATAGAAATAATTTCGTTTCACTAGCCAATTTTTGTGTCCTATATAACCGATTGTCTTTGATTGTATCCTATAGTGCTTGCTTCTCCGCCCTCACATCGGTGTCCTTTGGATGTTCTATTGCGTTTATGATAGGACAAAAAAATTACTATCGCTTTGGTGAAGGAGGTCACACAAACTTATTTACATCTTGTATCGCATGAATTCTGAATTAAAAGATTTCCCAATCATCCCCATCAAATGGAAATATATACATGCTTTGCCAACCTCTGCTTGAGCTTGGGAACGACTCAAGTAGAAGGGTTGGTAACAACGTATTTGGTCGCGTCCGAACTATCCAAAAAAATAAAGATTAACAAAAAAATTGATTTTTACTTTTCTCGTTTGAACGAAAAGTTTGTCGAGAGGGATAGTTCACTACACAAGCATAATTGGGACTGGGTACGTACCGCGACCTATTCTCGCGTCAATGTTTAAAACTAAAGACAACAACAAAAAATATAAGGGAAGCAACAAGATTGAAATGCCGGGACTTAGTTATTAACTGTTCATGTTTAACAAAAAAAGCAAAATTGACAATCTTACATGCACTGGTCTCTACATGGGAAATTTTGGTATCAACGTACACATGAACTGAAATGAACAACAAGCATTAAACATGAGCATCGTAAGACAACATTCTCATCATTCGTATTAAACACACATAACGTTAAAGTTCGTATTTTGAATGACAACTTTTCTTTATGAAATTTCCTAGCTAGCTAAACACTGTTTAAGAACATCAAATTGTATACAGTAAGTAATTATACGCATGCGATTTTACTTTATGGTGGCCTACATTTATTATTATCCTTTTTGTTTTAAAGCCGGTGTTCACTATTAGTGGAAGGCGATGTATTGAGCGTATAAAATCACTATTCGAAAGACACGATCACTCTCACATTAAACTGTTGATATATACCTGGGTCAGGCGAATTTTGGATGATGCTCGCACGAATCACTCGATGATTGCTCCTATCACATCAATTTACGTACTTACAGATTGGTTTTCCAAGAGACGGTAAGCTGGTTCCGTTGTCCTCTCTGGCGTGCTGAATTCCAATTCGATAAAATTTATGATTTTTGAACTTTTCTTGATAATACTGCAACTATTGCATTCAGTCGTCACTCACACATATTAAAGTTATTTATCTACGCCAACTAAGCATCGATGTCCTTTTAAAATTACACTTTTAACAAGAAAATATCTCGCGACTCAGGATACGCTTTGTACCCTTCAAACCCCAGATCCCGATTAATTGGCGCACTTCTTGATTGCACAAAGCATGTGAGTAGAGTATACTTGGGACGTAACGCTGTTTCTGATTGGTCAGTAATTGAAAAGTTGTCCAATCATCACTAACTTTAGGAGGTCACCGGAAATACGAAATGATCTAGTAGTTTCTGGAATGTTCTCGAAGCTCCACAACCGGAAGTTCCAATGTCTTCGAGACAAAGAACTGTTGCTCTGCAAACACACACATGCACAAGGAAAGTCAGTTTGTGGCGTCGAAGAGATGTCATGTACTGGAAGAATGTGATCATAGTTGCCAACTGCTAGGTTCATTACCCAAAGTCGATTATGAATTTAATAAAATGTGCGCATTAATTTTTCTTGCTTCGATAGTTGATAGCAAAATCCTTGCCTTGCACTTCTCTCACATCAATATCCTCATCAAATGTAAAATTGACTTCATGCTCCTCCATCTTTATATGTAATGTTTTCAGATCAACATCTTCCATTGTTGATTCAATATCGGTATTACGTGACAACATGCCACTAGGGCTCTTTTCGCCTCGACAATGTAATTGTACAGGGCCAGCTCCAAATTCCATCTTAACAATTTTGAGACAATTTCGGAGTTGTTTTCGAATAAGTTATAGAACGGCAATCTATTTATAACTCACACTCTTTGTTAAATAAATAATAATTGAATCCCATATGTACACTCACTGCTGCCAAAATTTCCAATTCCACTATGTGTCGTTGCACCTCTTGAGGTCTTAACACCCAGCTGTAGTATGCTACTGGCGTCCATTCTCCACTTTCCTCCTTTGGCATTAATGGATTTTTTGACGCATCCGTGTACAGTGGGCCACAAAAAATTCTTGATGTACAAAGTCCGTGAGATAGGCAAACCAACTAACGCCTGCTCCAAATTACTTACGTCTGGACGTGTAGCTAGAACAGTAGCATGAAGTTGCCCCTAACTTTCAAAATAGCAAAACGTAAAGTGTGTTTTTGTGCAGGAGTGAGGAGAAACGCTGGCTGACGAAATCACAAAAGTCAGTCTTCGAAAACTTGTACTCACAGTAAACAGCACAATACCAGAAAAAATATACGGACACCAGAGGCGCCGATGAGTAGATAACAGTCAGGGGCATAAATAATGTTATAATTATCTCAAATGAGGGATTATAAAGAAGTTAACTTACTTCAAATGACTATACGTATATGCTTATCAAATAAAAATTGGATAGATAATGCGGTATATGTAGTACGATATTTTTGGAGTAAACACTAAGCCTTGCGTTGAGTTTTGAAACTATTAACAATAGTCCTACCTGCAAATCAATTAAAATATGGCTCAATCATTCCGGGAAGAGCCCAACCTCCAATGAAAATTTTAGGGATCTAACAGTGCCTGAGCTGCTTGGTTCCGGCTCCACTCATTGATACGTAAATATTCGTACGCAGTAATTTATTTGTAAATATTAAAAATGCAAAATTCGATAACTCTCAAACGAGTTGGAGAACTTATCTTAATAACCGTATTTCCCTTTAGGTTACAAATATAAATAAAGGCCCCGATTTGTGTAATATTTGCAAAAAATTACGCATTGAGACACAAGGAGAAAAGAGGAGAATATAGTGTCAATTAAGAACAATTTATAAATGTACGAAATTAACAGGTAATATCAAATATAGAACCATTAATAAAATTAACACTGTAGTTCGTTTTGTACATTCATTTTTCTTCCTTTATTTTCATTATTACATCATCACTGAATTTCTCCACTCGAGATTATCTTCGTTTAGCACTGGAGCCCAGCCTTGTAAATAAACATTTTAAGAAACTAAAGGTTGCGGGCGGAAATCGAACCCGGGCAAGGAAATTGGCAAATCACAACGCTAACCATTCACCTAAAGCGTTTCTTACTCCGGCTTGCCTAAATAAAGGGTATTTTCTGTTCGCTCAAAACAGTAGTTTGTTTATAGTCAAAGTGATTACCAAAACACAGGAACATGGAATATTTCGAGTCCCTACATTGCCTCACTATTGCAAAGTAAATGGAAATGTTCAATATTACAGAAATAAAACAATCAAGTGGAATTATGCCTGTGCAAATAATTTTATACTAACATAGACAATGAAACTAATAAATATTTGAGCTTAATCGTCTGACAATGTTACCAACCTGGTACAAAGTTTTATGTTTTCAAATAGCAGTAGACGTCCATACTTTAGCCTGATTGCTGACATCAAAACATTCCTAAATATGGGGCACTGTCTTCCGAAGTTTATATGTGGCATAAATGAAAACTGCGTCAAAATCATCACCCCACACGGCGGGAATTCACGTGGTTTGGTTTCTACGTTAATCAATACGTCCACGTCTCATATAGTCTTGCTGTTGAAAGGGACGTTAAACTCCAAACCAACTCAACTCATTAAGAACATATTGTTGAGTTAAATATATATTTGAAACTATACGTCCAAAATGAAAATTCTTCATCCCTCTGGTATATATATATATATATATATATATATATATATATATATATATATATATATATATATATATATATATATATATATATATATATATATATATATATATATATATATATAGAGAGAGAGAGAGAGAGAGAGAGAGAGAGAGAGGAGAGGGAGAAGAATAAATATGATTTCACAATTTAAAATTAGTGGAAGAAATAATAAAAAAGGACTTGAACCATATAAATATTGTTACTTGACTATTTCAACAAAACTGAAGTTCCAAGTGTGCTGACGATCTTTACTTGGATGGAAAATTTACATGTTTGGTTGCACCTCGCAAAGAATTTGTGTGCAAGACCATGGAATCTACGAACAGCACTGTGTATGACTGACCTAATTCATTAAGCGCATGTCAGCTTCTTTTTTACATTTTCGAAATAAACCAGTATATGTATTCCTTATTATAAGTAGAAGAATGCAGTTGGTAGTAAGTTAATAATAAAATGTCTTCAACAAGAAGCTATAATCTTTAACAGAAAATGGACAAGGAAAGGAAACATAAACGCAATTATTATAGCAATAATAAATAACATTGTTAATAAGTAAGCAGTAGTTAGTATATTCATGACTATTTACAAACACGTACCTTGAGATATTTTTGAGTACTCAATTTAGAAAGTTTAGAATATTTAGTTTTTTATATATATAATTCATTGAGAGTCAGCATTGCTGGGTTCTTAAATTGTAGGAACTTTTTCCATATTACAAATTACTTTTGTCCTCTTGACCTGATTTACAGTCGTGAAATTTAAAAACGAAACTTAGAAGAAATTGTTTTACAACTATGAATTTTGGTATTTATTTTGTGTACGATTTTGTACGATTGTGAGAAATTCTAATTTGTAATTGTGAAAATTGTGAATAATTAAAAGAATTTGAAGAAATATTTTTTCATAGCTTTGTAAATAATAAATAAAATAAACAGTTGTTAGTGCAGCATATATTTTTATAAACTAAACATGTAAACTTGTACTCGATCATCTCATTTTAGTTGGTTCGATGTGATTTATCGATTTATACATATATAATATGTTTGAAAATATTATTTTTAAAGAAAGAAAATAAATCAACATTTTGGACTGAGTAATGTAGTCTTAGAATTGGCGTAATAAAGATCTTAATGACAGCGAAGACGACTTCTGTATAACTTTGGGAAGGCATTGCAATATTTGTATTTCCTTGTCACAAATTCGAATAAAGATATCTATATCCAGTGAAGCCAATCCCCAAGATCAGAGCGCATGGTTAATGACGATATAATTCAGTTTCACTTTTATATCAATAAGTAGCTGTAACAAAGCATCAATTTTCATATCTACGAATAGGATATTTTACTACATGTTCCAGACAAGTTTACATGGGTTTTTACATTCACGTATGACATTTTGTTTACCTCAATATTATCAATGGAACGATATATGCCTCGTCATTGAAACACTGCTAGGACTACGCGTATTATTCTTGAAACTATGTGTGTCAGTGTTAAGAGAAATCAAGCAAAAAAAGGTACAATCCGATTTTTAAAAGTTAATATTTTTCACTTTAGGAATCTGTTATTAGGATCACAAAATTATTTTATGCACTAAGCATACAAGTTGTGAAACACTAGTTACTAATGTGTATTTACTAATAGATGCAAACTGAACTCAATTATACTTATAATTTTCCTTGTATATCAACTAATCTTGGATCATATTTAATCCATATTAAATGTATTAACTACTTAAAGAGAAACTTGCTCTGAAAATTATTTGTCGACTATCCAATAATTACAACAAACATTAGTCTTTTTGAGTTCGATTCCCAGTGAGAGGGAATTAAATTCAAACGCTTTACGTCACATCTCATGTAACCTAAGTACAGCAATAAGATACTAAACTCCAATAACCAACATCAGTAAACATTCATTTTGAAACATAATTGCGAATTTATAAAAGTAACACACATTAAAATGAAAATACCCTTTTCCGTTTCATTTCATAAATAATTTTTCTTCTTTATGTAATGATGTGGGATGATGATTGAAGAATACATCTAAAATAAAATGATAGTTCGGTGACTTATCCGTTGGCAGATTTGTCCATTGGCGGATTTGTTCATTGGCAGATTTAGTAATTGGAGGGTTTGTCAATTAGTAGATTTGTCCAATCTCACGATTGGCGCATTTGTTCATTTTCGCGTTTTGCGCATTTTGTCATTGGCAGATTTGTCAATTGGCTGATTTGTCCATTTTCACAATTGGCGTATTTAGTCATTTTCGCGTTTGGCTCATTTGGTAATTGGCAGATTTCGTAATTGGAAGATTTGTCCATTGGCAGATCTGTCCATTTTCACGATTGGCGCATTTGGTCATTGGCAGATTTGTCCTGGACCCAGAACTTTAAGGTACTTATTCTATTTAGATTTGCCAAACATTTAACTGGTAAATTGACAACTGATAGATTTAATGATGGATAAAAGCGTAAATATACTATTGTTGAATTCTGTGTTAAATAAAATAAATAAATTATTCAAAGATTTTCCGTATAATAAATGAGAAATGGCTTCCAATTTAGACAAGAAAAATGATATTTCTCTTTTAAGACGTGTGGAATTACAAGATTTAGAAAGAGGCAATTTATACCAAATAATAGAAAATTGATTCAAAAACACTACACAGATGAAATTGAATTAGTACATTTGAACGGGAAATATAAAACATTATTGCCACTGAGCTATAATGCAGATACAGAGCAAGTGTTAAAAGATATGAATAAATATAAACTATTTATGCGTTATGATAGTATGAAGTCGTTAAATAATGAATATTCTAAGCAACAAATATTTTTCAAGGAGAAACCTTAAAAATAAATTATTTGAAAATAAACTATAAGGGGGAAAGTGAGTAGATAATATTGATCCTCCTACCAGATTTATTATTGCTAGCGATATTAAACAATTTTTAAAAAATGTCCAAGGTAGAGTTCAAGTTTTTAAAATTTAAAGTTTGCGAATTTCTTTTAAACTATAATTAATGGACGCAGTTTAAGATGTCATTCTTTCAAATTGAAATTGAGTTAGGTATATATATATATATATATATATATATATATATATATTATATATATATATATATATATAGGGTGCGACAGATATTTTAGAAATAAATAATATTGGCGGAAATATCAGCAGAGACAGAGGATTTAATGACCACTTAACATCATGTACCTGAAGATAGGCCCAATAACCGGCTCTAACATTTTTAAAACTGTCGCCGAGTATGATTGAGGTGGGTCCAGGGAATGTTTGTCATGGCATCCACAATGGCTGTTCTGAGAGCCGCAACGGTGTAGTGTGGATGCTTACTACAGACCAACTCAACCATGCCATATGTTTGGGGACCATATGGGGACGATATGTTCCCATATGGTCCCCAAACATACGGTCCCCATGACGTGACGTGCTCGTGCAATTTCGTGGCCTACCATTCTTTGATTGAACGGGCCGTATGGAGTCCTGATGAAAAATATATGGATTTCCACGTGCTACTTTTGTACTCCAGTGTTGCGCAACCATCTTCAACACATCGGTGTAAGCAAGGGCGTTGTATCTAGCATCTTGGATAAAGAAATGTGCATGCATCACGTGGCCCTCACTTCTTACGAGCTTGGTGTGCATGACGTTCGGGAGCTCCTCGGGTTTTTTACACAGCCACCGATCATTTCTGTGGTTCGCCTTCTGGTCCTGGAGGAAGATTTTCTCATCCGACAAGAACCAGAACATTTCTGGCAGCCCCGGATATTTTAGCTTGTTCAAAAGGAGCCTTGTGCAGGTCATTCTCGCGCACATGACGTACTTTAGAATGTGCACTGGGAAATTAATGCGTAACTTGTTATTATTTCTGAAATTTTTCCTGGATTGTATGTTATTTAGTTTATTAGTTGGCACTATCTTGTCTCCAGGTCATCGTATAAATGAATTTCGGCGTGTACTGTGGTGTAAATAGCATTACAGAAAGAAACTAGTTCGTTACAAACATCACGGCTGAACTTAGTAATATTTGGATTATTTTTTGAGCTGCCAAGATAGCGTAGGGGTAACGTGTGGGACTCATGAGTAAAGCAACTAGGCAACATAGGTACAAACCTTCTTCAGGCCAACCTCTGTTTTTTCACAAAGCGATCGTGAGGAATGAAGATTGTCTTTTCATAGTAAATGAGGAATCGTTAAGAAGGAGGATGCACACACCTGTATCACGATGGAAACAATTTACGAATGTTGGTTGGGGATGAGCAAACAACATTTACAGGAATTACTAGGACGGATCGAACCCATTCAGTGATCTGAAGTATACACTTTTCATATTATTGGTCTTAGAAAGAAACACTAAACCATTTGTTAAACTTGTTTTGGGTACAGTAATCTGTGGAGTAGCGGTAGCGTGCTGGATTAGCAACTGGAAGATCTCGGTTCGATTTCCCATCAAGTAAATTCTTTTTCTCATAAAATAATGGCTACAAACAGAGATTGATTTCCCGTTGGAGAACTTACAAAGCATCACTTGTGAGAATACGAGTAAACAGTGTATGCGTTCCTTGTTATACAGTATAATGATAAGTAGTGTTCATTTATAAATTCGTCTTTCTGTATGTGTCTAGTCATCTTTATCTTCGTCTCCTATTTATTACTTCTCTCTCTCTATTATTGCTTCTCTCTCTCGTAAATCTGTTCTTTGTCCTCCAGGTTACCGTGTTTCAATCGAATCACTGGGTCAGTACGGGTTCGAATCTCCGATGCAGTGTTGGTCCATAATCAATCCACATCACCCAACTGATGCAATGGTCCACTTAAGCTCTGGCGCGTTCATTCTATCTGTTCGAATTAGAAAGTTATATTCACAATAGATGAAATCGAGACTGGATGTTCAGAACAGACAAATCTTCAGAGATGACTAGAAAATGGTCCCTTTTCTGGTGATTCAAGAGAAGATTGTATTTATATTAGTTTGACAAAAAGTTCGTTTCCATCCTATACTTCAATGTATTTTATTCACGTTTTGAATGTGAAACTTGCAAGGTCTGTTACGTTTATAAAGAACATCTAATTTTTGTTTTCAAAATTTGTAACTTTTCATTATGATTCAGTTTGGACTTCTAATATTGACTCTTTCTAATAGATATTCGCAGAAAAATAGCACTCATTCATTTATCCTTTTCTTTGTTTCCTTCTTCTTTTGCTTTTTTATTTTTATTGAGTTTGTATTAGTAGTCCGGAATGGAGGTATTACTGGGTTTATTATAATGTATTTCGTATCAGTACGTTCAATGAACACTACCGAATTTGCTACCGAAACACGTGAAACAAATCACGTGTGTTAAACTACTGACATTATTCTATATGTTTCAGAGCTCTACAATTTCACAGGAAATTGAGTATTTAATTTGACCTCCAAGTTTGGTATTGATTTTGAAAGTGACTTAATGATTGTTTCCTGTATTTTCTATGTATTCGAATAGTCCTGAAGAAATATATAATCTAAACTTACTTATATATTCCTGTTGGATGTCTGGAAACGGAACTTTATAATGTTATGTTCTTTTTTAAAATACTTTTAAATTCCTTATTTTTATCTGTGTTCAGTTTTTCTTCTTATTCTTCTCTCCCCTTTCCTCTCTCTATCTCAGTTCTGTATGTCTGTCTAAAAGGCATACATCGCTTTCAACTGTTCATTCTGTGTGTGTTTAAGTCTCTTCCTACATTATCTTATGAATCTTGTTTCGTCTCGGTTTGATTGTTTCATTTTGTGTATACTAATATATGTATATTTTGGAATAAGAATTGCACTCATCTTTTTTGCTGATTTTAGTATGGGAGAGAGGAAAGGAGGAGTGAGAGGGGATGTTTTTACCAGACACAATTATGGGATAAGAAGGGGTATATTGGGTGGCCTAACTGCAAGGCGTTAAGTGTCGCAATTTTTTTGATGCGGAGTGTACCATAAAATTCCACCTATTAAGTGCTTATAATATAGTTTTAACGATAGTAATGATTTAGAGGATAAATTTGTAGTGTAAGAATTAGTAATATTTTCTTCTCCCTGTAGTTTGAAGAAACAAATGGATTTAGATCATGCTCGGAGCATACAAAAAGTACATGGTAAAAGCAGAAAACGTGATTTCCTCTCTTCCACGTGACGTCACACTTCCAGCAACCAATTCCAGTTTGAATCGCATAATTAGCAGCCCATGATTGTTATCAGGGGTGCTTAAAAGTGGGAGAAATTGCTGATGAGTTAGCTCGAATTTATTCAGCACAAACCATAACCGATGCTGTTGTTACTATTCCTCGCCAAGCGCCACACGTAATATTTCAGACGAAGACGAACGAAATGACGAGGATGATGGTGGGAGTAATATCATTGATACCACTTTAAGCACACACACCCTCCCAGTACTTTTGTCAATATTATTTAACACAGAAGGTTAGCACAAATATAATTCTAAAGTGAGATTGAGCAGGGTGCTTTGTGCATACGCTTTTATGACATTCAGTAGTTAAAATACTTATTAAATTTAACAAGATAGAATCGCGAAATCACTCTAGTTATAACAAAAATGAAATAACTATTTTGGATATTTTATATTTAATAAATCATGAAAAAGTGTGTAATTTGTGAAGAATTCAAACCATACCAAGAATTTGCTCGAAATGAAAATACAAGACGAGACGAGTGTAAAGCATACTGGAATAAAATGAACAAACAAAATGTTCAAAGAGAAAAAATGTGCGCGTAAGCTTATAATGTTGTAAATCATGAAAAATTATCTGAAGAAGAATTTACAGACTTACAAAAGGAACTGAATTATAATAAAGTAATATCTTTTGAATTTTACATCGACTAAAAGAATGGAAGAGTTCAACTTGATAAAAGAGCAAAATATCATCTTCATAAAATGAACGAGCTGTGTAATAATACTTTGCCCTACAAGAACTTATACTACTATTTCAGTTTTAAGAAACATCATATCTTTATCAATCATATTAATAATAACAAGTGGGATGATTATATAAAAGCATTTTTGAAATGGAGGGTAAGGATGATGCCTTATTCAGATTGGGACTAAAGATAAATAAACTAGTGTTCTATGAAATTACTCATAAAACCCTTATATTTTAAATTACGTAAATCTAATTTAGCTCTTCTATTCGTTGTGTTTCTCTTTCTCGTCTACTCTTAGTATATTGATCATATAACTCTTTTAACTTAGGAATCAAATCATATTTTCTTAATCCTATCTTATAATGACCCCAAGCTAGAGTATGTATACCATTATTCAATATATATCTCTTGTCTTCAAAAGCATTTAAAGGTAACTTGTTTTATTCTACTGAGAATACATTGTGCTTTTTACTACGAATGTGATTTTGCATTTTATACAACTTTCTTTTCTAAAACACATTTCTCATAATCCTCAAATGATAGACCTGTTATAACTACACTTTTCTTTCTACCCTTTGCTTTTCTAATCGGATCATCCTGATCTCCCCCTTTCTTTTTAATAGCATACAATTTTGATTTTAGACCGACAAATTCTCTATTACAACACCTTTCAGTTCGTCTTTAAATTTTCCTAATTCCTTTTTATTACTAATTTCAATCCATATTCATTGTCTTCTTTATAATCAGAGGTATCTAAATAGTCATATATATCTTTCATATCTTCGTAAAAGTCTTCTGTTTCTATATGTGGTATAACAGAATATGTATGTCATTAGCAATTTTACATTGTCTCCATATCTCTTTTTCAAAACATTGTAGTAAAAGTCATACAAACATATTTTAGAGATATATAATACTGCCATCCCTACATAGATAGGTTTGCTAAATACAATGTTAATTTTATACATATGAATAGCAGCTAAATTCTCAGAGAATATATTTCTATCTTTGAAGCTAGGACCACATATCCATTGAAAACCTCATTAGGGCATGTGATGATACATCGCCCAACCATACTCGTTAAATGCATCCATGTAAATTTTATAAGAGTTCTTTTCTTCTTGTCAAAGTTATGTAAGTATTTATTATTAGCAACTGCAAATCGATTTGAACATTGAGAGATTCCACCTTTTATACCTTTCTCTATAAATATAGAGAGTCATAGTCAGACAATAATTCTAATTTTTGTATTGTCATCTTTAACATTGCATCCCAGAAAAAAAAAGGACCGGTAAGATACCACGCTGGACCTAATTTATATGTTTTAAGAGCTGTATCTCTGAAATTTTAAATAATATCTGTTAGTTGAAGAACATCTGTCTTATTATAAAATTGAGTATATTCATTAGTGTTTTTAAATTAATTCTGTACAGACTTTTACTATCAATACTCATTTCACCTCCAGTTAATCTGTTTCTAAATTTGTCTCTAGATAATGGAACTGGTTCTTCTAACTTTTCTTTAGAATCAACAAAATCATATGGATAATCTCCTTTAGTACGAACTAATTCAAGAGGATTCTTTGAAAAAAATTTGATGTTTCTCAAAATTGTTCTAGCTTTAAATTCTTTGCTAACTCTGCTAAGCCTTTTAGTAAAAATCTGAATGAATCAGTGAATCGTAAATTGATAGATCTATCCTTTCCTTTTGCACCTTTATACCGAATGGTTTTTGAGAATGTAATGTAGTTTTTTTCAGTGTTAGGTATTACAACTATTTTTTCTTTCTCATTCCCACCTCCTAAACTTTTTATAAATAAATTCACATCATACCTAGAGAGATCGTGGAAATATACAGGAATAAATCTTGGATTTGTTTGTTTTTAATTTGGATACTTTACATTCTTCTAGGAGTTCTTTTATCTCTTTTCTTTGCTCTTTTATCTCTGTTATGCTGACAACCTCCTAGTCTTCCATTTTGAAATTATGTTCTTCTTCCGAGTGTATAGCTCCTTCTTTTATCTTCTCCTTTAAATACTCAATTCTAATCTTTAAGGTTTCTATTTTCTTCACTAACAAACGTGGCAGAGCTTCAAGACCTCCTTCACAAATATGACATATTGTAGCTGATTCATATATCTCTTCTTCTTCCTCAGATAATGGAGTCATAGGCGTATAAGTATCATATATTTTTGCTATTTTGATTGCTTCTTCTGTTAACCTTTTTGTAAGATCATCTGCTACATTATCCCCTATGTATTCTACTGGTTCACTTTTATAGGAATCCAAAGTGCTTTTTACATAGTAAGTAAAACTATTAGGTTTATGTAGTTGAGAAGCATTTGAGTATGATCTTTCAAAATCAGGTTGCCATGCACTTATTCTTCTTAGTATTTATTCTAAGTCTGCTATTATTGTGAATGGTATTCTTAAAGAACGCTTATCATTTACAAATTCTGATATCTTATTCCACTCTCTAGGAGAAATGATCTTAGCAGCAGAATGTAAACCACAGTTTTCTTCATGCCGTTTTAATAATTCTTGTGATTCAAAATGCTTATCTTAGCTAAACATCTCTCACATAAAAATCTCTTATGTCCATCTTTTGTTATTTGACTTCCAACAAGCTTCCATAAATCTTTAATCAAACAGTAATGTGTTTTATCCCTTTTCTTTAAATATAAAAGACGAATATAATTTTGCTTTCTTTCTTTGGGTATTCTAAGTGGGTAGATCTTTTCATTATCATCCATGGTAAAAACACTGATAGATATATTTCGCTCTATTTTCAAATTTTGCTATATCAGTAATTTGTACAGAAGAGGGAATATCTGTAAAATATTTATCCAATTCTTGCTCATATTGTCTAGGAACTCGGTGGATTTCTATCAACAGGATATTACCCTCTTACAACAGACCATGAGAAGTATTTTTAATCTTTGTTTTTAATATTAATGCATGTTCTTTTCCTTTGAATTGTTTCTAGAAGTTCTATATATGATGATCGATCCATTACTACGTATTTGTTAATCCTTAGCTCAAGATAGTCAACAGAATGCAAAGTCCAACCTGAACCCTTTCCTTGAAACTCTTCAATCTCTGCCCTAATTTTCTAGTTGCATTTTTATAATACTCATTTAGATCAGTGAATTGAAATATAATTTCATTTGTTGTTTTAATATTATGTTCTCGAATCTGCTTATCTTTTTGGAAGCTGTATGTAAATGACATATTTACCGTAAGTACATTCAAAAATTTAAATACATTTTTAATCATATTTTTAACTGATATGCAAATTGAACGTAGGATTTTGGAAGGATCTCTATATCCACCTGTGTTCTTTATTTTGAAAGTATGTAATCTATATATAAATGAAGTTTCTTTTAGTTCAACATTTATATTCGCTCTTTTACGCTTCTGTTCTACAAATATCTCTTCTTTAAGTAGACACAAGTTTAAAGCTCTCTTCCTTCCTAATCTCTTAGGTTTTGGTTTTCCAAAGATGTCTTCTTGAAACGGAAATGTTTGCCTAAAATGTAATCTGTTTTCTTAATCTTCATGTTGTTAAATACGGTCAATAAGTTCTTCTTTTCATGATCGGGAATAGCCTTTTATCCCCTTTCTTTCCATAAGTTTTTAATTCAACTACAGCATGCTTAATTAAATTATTCATCATTATTCTATCGTTTTTTTATTAAAGAAAAATATTTTAGTCATTTTCGTTATCTAATACACAGCTAATATTCATGTGACTTAGGAAATCGGGATGTCTATTAGCGTATTCTATTATGACATAGCTTTCATGGGAACAACCCATCCAAGTTACAAATAATCTAATGAAAACTAATTCATGTTTATTCTTCTTTTCTCAAATCTACCTCATCATGTCCATAACTATCATTTGTAGGCTCAAGTTCTTTGTCACTATCCCAATTTGTTTCTGGTGTAAATCTTTCTAGTACTCCATTCTCTTTTTCGTTTAATAACAATTCCTCTTCTTTTAATAATATGTTTTTCTAGTTTTGATGTTATGAGTTTAACCCATTCCGGACGAGCCTTTTAATACCTGATTTTTCCTTGTAGACGACGGTTTTTTTGGCATATTCTAAAAATTCGTAGAAAATTCAGTTTTCAACACAATGCTACTTACTATACCATTTTATAAACTACAAATCTTCCCCTTCACACAGGTGTGTAACATTCAACACTTGGTATATATTTTCTAACTTTTTACTGCATATATAGATATATCAATTACGAAAAGCGAGAAAAATTTTTACAATGTAACAAAAACTACAAAAATATCCTATATGCATGTAATATGTAAGCTATAGTTGGAAAAGAGACACAAAATACACAATGTGAGAATTTCAACAATGATACCTCTTATGTCCACATGGAAACTCGAAAATCTTAAGTCTTTAGTTAACTGCAGATCAAGCTATTTACTCCAAAGCAAATGAAATTGTATGCAAGAAAACTGAAAAGTACCGGACAATAGTTTTAAATCTTGGAGGATTCCATACTATTTGTAACTTCATGGGCATCATCGGCAGACCATTTCAAGATTCTGCCTTGCCGGAGCTCTTATCCTAATCAGGAACTGTTGCTGAGGGATCCATAATTCGAAGTTTACAAGGGAAGCACTATAACCGTGCTATTCGTATGCACAAGCTAGCATTTGAGTCACTGATGAGAATAATCCTCAATGAATTCCTGTTATGGTTACAGTCCGAGTACATAGATATCTTTCCTGTGCTGAGACTAACATATCTCAATTGTTCGAGGAAACAGGAGACGCCACTACTGAGCAGTTATCTCGATTTTTGTCAGAACAGTCTCTTGTAACAATTTGAAAAATGTCTGAAGCATATCTGGACCATCTAAGGCACGAAAATGGTGACCTATCTTCCTTTTGGATATCCTACGTCGATATGGTAGATGTTCGTTTAATGACAGTTCGCGCAACAAGAGAAGGTAACTGGCCGCTTTATCTGGTAA
This sequence comes from Thermobia domestica, assembly GCF_964235325.1. Taxonomy (NCBI): domain Eukaryota; kingdom Metazoa; phylum Arthropoda; class Insecta; order Zygentoma; family Lepismatidae; genus Thermobia; species Thermobia domestica. The sequence continues at coordinate 255,098,701 of NC_137462.1, read as the reverse complement.
GTATTCGAAAGATGATCCCGTGGTGTTTTGCATATGACCATCTAAATTATGCACGCTATCTTTCGGTATATTACAATGAAATGTTAGGTCTTGAGAAAAATCATCCAACTGTGTATGAAGCATTTCAGAGAGGCGAGTTCTCCGTCCAAATGAGGACAGTCAATCCATTTGGGAAAATTCCTGCAGACCAAGTAATTGAAGAGACTGTCAACAAAGATACCCAAGGGCCTGCTGGAATAATCAAATTTAGCACCAGGCAGGCTGCTGTTGAAAGGTACTATTTAGTTTCAGATGTAAGGGCAGAATTTCTACGTATCCTTAGAGAAGCCATAAATTCTTCGCTAAAAAGTAAAATCACTCATCATGACCTTTCACCATCGAGAATCAAGAAGGATGAAAAAATGTTTCGTCGATGGTTGAGATATTGACGAAGGAATGGACAAATCCTTTCAAGGAATCTAATCTGCTAAATATATCTTCTGGTATGGTGGCTTCTGTAGACATCACAAACGACTTACTTAATGCTTATGAGAAAGATGAGAAAGCATATAAGAACTTTAAAGAGCAACGCCTCGAGAAAGGTGCGCAGCCAGGGGCATTCCACGCTTCAATACGTAAGTAAGGATTAAAGACGTTTGCCCATTCAAAGAAAAGTAAAACTCTTAAAGTTAAAGGGAGAGACGTTATTCTGAAAGCAGGCAGGGGTATTTTTGCCCAGACGGCTATAATAGCTCAAAAAAGGAATCTGAACGTGAGGGAAGTGCTTGTTTATCCTCTTGGACCATTACCTTGGTCTCTGGCAACGCCAGAGGGAACCATTAGGAAAACCGTCAAGTCAAAGCTGATGCATATGTTAAGTAGAAACTGCGAGTCAGAAACAATACCGGTAAGAGACTTCATCATACATTGTTGACGCAATGAGCCAGGTGCACAAATTAATGGAAGTACCTAAAACATTTGGCCTCAGAGCAGAAAAGTTACTTTCAAAAATATTACTTGATTCTGGTCGTTGCCCTCGTGTTGATATCATATTTGATACCTATGAAAGTAGGTCTATAAAAATGCAGAAAGAATACGGAGGGTCTCTGAGGACAGTATGTATATTCAAAACATCATGGCTGGACATCCAGTCAGAAACTGGAGAAAGTTCTTGAGCAACACTAATAACAGATGTGAGCTCATTCACTTTCTGTGTAAAGAATGGCAGCTTTCAAAGTACACTCAAAAACTGGGTAACAAAATTGTGTTTTTAACATGCGAGAAGGAGTGCTGTTAACTGTCTTCAACATTACCAGTGACAAACATTCCAGAATTATGGTCTTCACAGGAGGAAGCAGACACAAGACTTTTGCTTCATGCGTTTCATGCTCTTAGTTCAGGCAGCTCTACCATTATAATCAACAGTGAAGATACAGATGTTGCCGTCAAAGTACTGAGCACCTTTGACGAACTAACAAAGCATGGAGGACATATTTTCCTGAAGAGTGGAACATCTCACCGTCTTTGTTACCACGATATGAACAAGATATATCACGCAAATGGGGAAAACATTTGTGCAGCCTTAGCAGGATTTCATACTATCATAGGCTGTGATACAGTGAGTGCTTTTGCTGGTAAGGGAAAGTGTAAAGCTTTTACACTTTTTAAAAACGGAGAGTTTGTACAGGCACTGAAGGAACTGACAGAAAGTTTTGAACCCAAGAAAGAGACGATGGATATAGTAGAAAAGTTCGTTTGTAGGGTGTATGGTCAAAATGTGAACTCTGTAAATGAATTAAGGTACTCGCTGTTCTTTGCAAAGAAAGGTTTAGTTGAATTCCATCTGCTACCACCATGCAAGAAGGCTCTTGAGAAACATATCCAGAGAGCTAACTACCAAGCAAAAATTTGGAAGAAAGCACTGGAAGCGAATTCTGACATACCAAGTCCCAATCTTCATGGCTGGAGGACAAACGCATCGGGTGAGCTTGGCATCGATTGGATGGATTGTCGGCCTGCACCAGAAGAAGTGATGGAGCTGTTGTCGTGTACGTGTGCTAAGAACTGTGTGCCATCCGATTGTGAGTGCATGAAACATGAATTAAAGTGTACTGACATGTAAAAAATCCAAACATGTGCCAATTATCAAGATGAAGAAATATCTGAATGGTTAGACGAAGTTGTAGACTCAGATGAAGATGAATGAATCAAAATAAAGGATATAAGTATTCAACAAATACTGTGAATATGCAATTGGCTACAAACTATATCATAAGACACGCCTATTTTTCCATGTGATTATTATTTTCATGGCATATTTGAATGATGATCAACATAACTAATGTAATGTAAATAGAATGTTATTTAGATCTTGATATGTGAAGAATATTTCTAATGATGCTGTAAACATTACCATACTGAGTTACGAACTTTTCTTTAACTTACATACCGCCATGATATTTTACAATCAAAATATTTTCAAAGTTAAAATATTATGTTTTCGAAATGTTTATAAAGCATATAGATCTATTCTCTTGCACCATTCAGTTCACTTCAAACATCAAGCAATTTACGAACGGTCTGTGAAAAAAAAAACTGAAACTGAAAGACATACCCCCCTTTCTGCCTCCGCTTCTCTTTCCCTACAGAAACTTTAGAATTTTCTGATCTCTCATGGTCAGTTATTCAATTATATAAAACAAGGATCAGAAAACTTATTACAGTTTTTTTTACATCAACTTTTCTCGAAATCATTACTAAATTTTCTGCCTCTCAAGGACTAAAGAATCTGAAAAGGGGGTTTTATTCCTTGAAAGCTACCGCCCACAGGCAAGTATCATACCATATCTGAAAGCTTATAGTATTGGCTACTCTGAAATATAGGAGTTTTTCACTCCTCATGCAGTGTTGCCACGTAATAAGAGAAGAAAATTGTAAAAAGGGAATTTTTAGGGAATTTTTCTTAATTTTTCCCTCATTACTTCCCTTTCGTCAGTACTATTGAAAACTGTATTAATCATCTAAAAGCCTATATAATTATAAAACTAAAGAGACGTAATTTTTACTTCTGAGATCATAACGAACATAGTTAGAGGAATTTCGAAAGACCACGGGATTTCGTTACCATATTCATTAGAAATCTAAAAAGGGGGTTTTAGCAACTGAAAGCTACCACCCACAGTGAAGTATCATACCATATATGAAAGCTTATAGTATTCGCTACTCTGAAATATAGGTGTCCTTTATTCCTCATGCAGAAAATGGTAATATTCCTCATGCCACGGTATGTCGTGGTATTCCTCATGCCACGTAATAAGAGAAGAAAATGGTAAAAAGGGAATTTTTAGGGAATTTTTCTTAATTTTTCCCTTATTACTTCCCTTTCGTCAGTACTATGGGTAAGTGTGTTACATCACTTTAAAGCCTATTTAATTCCAAATCAAACGAGGTATAACTCATTGTTCTATGACTAAAGTGGACAGATATATAGGTATTTCAAAAGACCACTGAGCTAAGTAAAAAATGACTGTAAGATTCTAAATTGGGGGGTTACCCCTTGAAAGCTACCGCTTTCAGAAAAGTATCATGCCAAAACTGAAAGTTCAGAATATTAGCTACTCAGAAATGCGGGTGGCATTTACTCCCTCGAGATGAAACCAGACACCCCCTCTGGCTCAAGGACTATAAAGGCAAAACCCGCGTATTCCTACAAAGTTGTAAATACAGCACAGTTGTGACAAAAACTGAACACACACGCCACCTAGCGCTTGGAATCTGAACCTCGTACTCACGGTTAACAAATATACGAAACGAGGTGCGCGCGTCGCCCATCGTTTCATTGCTACAAAAAATAATAGTACAATGCGAGCATAGCTCGCAGCCCGTCTACAGGGACAAAACATTCACTGCGAGCTATGCTCGCAGTCCGTCCGGAATGTGTTAAGCTCTTGATGAATAAAGTTAAGGTTATATTGTATCAAATCACATTGCTTATCCATATTTATTATATACAAAATTTTTAAAAAATGAATAATTATTTTCTTATTATTTTAGAAAACGAGACTATGGAAAGGAAAACTATTCCCCGACTTAAACAATACTGCATTGAGAACGGAATACGTGGCTATTCAAACCTTAGGAAAGCAGAAAAAATAGCTTTAATCAATAATCACAGAAATAAATCTTTAACAACTACTATCGTAAATTCACAACAACCAAGTGAACTTATAATAAACGAGGTCATGGAAAGGAAAACTAATCCTCAACTTAAAGAATACTCTAGAGAGAACAAAATACATGTTTATTCGAAACATAGGAGGGCAGAACTAATAGCCTTAATTAACGAGCACAGAAATAATTCTTTAGCAACAACTGCTGCAAATTCACAACCACCAACTGATCAACAAACAAGCGAACAGGATTAACTTATATAATGCATGATTCAAAAATTAAATCCTGAACATATCGTAAACTACTTTCAAAATCCGCTTTGTAGAGACATAGTTATAGATGCACTTAATAGTCGAAAATTCAATGAATGGAAATCAATTTCAAAAATAAACAAACTTACCTGATGGCTTTCTAGATACCTTCAAAAACAAGATACATTGGTGTTCAGTTACTTAAAGGCATAAACTATCACTTTCTTTTATTGAACGTTATGAAGAACACACCGATTGGACCATGTTATCAAAAAGAAAAGACTTGCTTAAATAAGAAAACATTATTAATAAGTATGGTAATAAACTTTCCTGGGACAAATTGTGTGAACCAAGGTATGGTTCAAGGTGTTATCATCATTTGAAACCAGAATTCGTATTAAACCATAAAGAACACCTAAGACAACTTATTCATTGGGATTACTACACGTATGAATATGCTCGAATAATGACTGAACATTTTCTTAATGATTTTAAAGAAGAGGTTAATTGGTTTGCGTTCAGTAAAAAAACTGAGGAAAGTATTCACACAAGCGCGCTATTGATGTTTATACACAATTCCGAGAATATTTACATTGGAACACACTCTCTCGCAAAATAGATTTGCTCAAACTTACGTTCCTAAAAACCTTTAAAGACAAACTCAGCTGGAATATAGTTTCTAGAAATTGCTGCATCACAGGAAAATAACTTACAGCCTTCTTGAGATAATTTGATTCTCTTATTGATTGGCAAGTTGTACATCACAGCTAGACGAAACACAGGTGAGAAAATATCAAAATAAAGTTCATTGGCCAAAAGTTAGTTTAGACGATAGAAGCGAAAAATTCATTTTTGAGTTTGAAATCAAAGGTTTAGAATTAAACAAGATAATATACGCTTCTTGGAATAGGAAGTTATCTGAAAACTTTCTAATGAAAATCAAAGAAAAGATCGATATGTTTAAATTCTTAAGAGTAAATAAGCATGTTCACGATTCCCTCAGAAACAAACTAATACTACTCTCAACAGGTTTACGCTTAATAAAAAACTTAGAAGAATGTCCAATATGTAAAGAAACAAAAACTCAATTGTATGAAACGACGTGTAAGCATGTTTTCTGTGTTGAGTGTATGCTTACCTGGTTAAGAAATAATAACACTTGTCCTTTGTGTTGAAGATTTATTACAATCAACAACAATAATAATAATAATAACAAAAAACAACGTATATCCTGAAGAAGATCTGATATATTTATATAATGATCGGTTTTATTCTGATAATCCGTTTTATTCTGAGCCGAAGAAGGAAAAGAAGAATGAGTTAGAATAGTACAATTAGAACCAGCAACAGTGAAGATCGATGATGAGTAACTTGTTTTAGTTTTAAATTTGATAAGCTTTTTGAAAGTAATGATCATAAAAGTTATATCGAAAGTTTCTACATAGGATTAGATATTAATCGATTATATAAACAATCTATTTCTTTAACCAAATCTTCTTCTGATAGGGATGTCCAAAACTGATTTTCCTCACCTTTGCGAATATCTAAACACAAATCTCATTGTTAATTGTCTCTTATACTTAAAAACAAATCAATAACAAACTTATCACCTTCTTCTCCATCCACATTCTTTAAATCTACATGACAACCATGCAAAATAACACAATCATATTTTTATTTTGCCTTCTTCAGAAGGTTAATCGAGTTTGGGTCTTTGATTTTAGGTAATAGAGTCGTGTTGGTGTGTTTTTCTTGGAGGCATTGCAATGTTGTCTTTATATTACACTCTTGAATTCTTCTTAACCAATACCAGTAACTCTCATAGCTTTGTACTTGTTCTTTTTTATCTATATCGTACTTTTATAATATCTTTTGTAGCTGAATTGGGGAGAGATTATTTTTAATAATAACCAGCTTGTGTACTTTTCCTTTATCTTCTGTATGTTCTGCAGCAATTGATTTTAATTTAGTTATTTCATGATTTTGTTCTCCATCTTGAATTCTCCATCTCCCCATTGTTCGTTCTATCTTTTCTACTCTTGATTGCAACTCTTCTTGCTCTTCTTGAATCTGTTTAAAACTAAAAACTAAATAGTCTTCGATGATATAGCATTTGTTATAGAAGTCTTGTGATATCCATAAAGCAATAGAAAGAAATATTTTCTTATACACATATGTCCCGGAAATTAATAAATCTTTCTCGTTTGTACAATACGAAGCAAAAAACCTGCAACATGAAAGTTAAAGTTCATTGTGAAGCAACGCCTAACAACATAGGCAACCAACCTAATATCTTTGGGGCACTGATCACGCCAGGATAACCTTCGGCTTCGTCCCCCTGCACACTTCGTTTGGAGCGAGAAATGCATAGACCACGTGACTACAAACCACAAATTTCTCACAAGATGGAGTAATAGATTGAGGTTCTTCTCATTTCTCTTCTCATTTTACATCCTCACTTTTAAAGAGAGAGAAAGAGAAAAAGGTCAACGTGATAGAAACTAAATAAAGACTAATTTGCGAAATACAAAGGAAAAGAAAACGTGCGCATATATTGACGAATGACACATGCACTTCAAAGGGGACCACCACAAATTTTGTTATGAACCATATATAATAACTGAGAGAATCAGCAAACCACAAATACATAATTACACATAGTAAGTGTTACATAACACATATTTATTTAAACAAATAAAAATGCTCGTAGAAATCTGAAAATTTCTTTAAAATCTCAACCATAACTGAAAGAAGAGATTACTTCTCTATTGTTTTTCTTCGTAGAATCCATCTACATGGAGAAATGAGAAAGAGATAACATCTTAAGAGATTGGCACGTATACAACATCGGAAACTGCTAAATGGAAAAAAATACAGTCTTTGGATGGGATTCGAACGCAGAACCATAACATTAGAAATCCCACACTCTACCGATGTAGCTAGTATAACACTAATACCCTGTTATTCCATCATTACCTATGAAAGATGGAATGGAGTCTGCAGAAATATACGTCTAACATATCCATGACAGACCGCCTATAACCTATGTCTAATTGATACTTTAAAAAGATAGCTATACACATAGAAAAGTAAAATGAAATGAGTAGTTAGTACACAACACTTTGTCTGTCTCACTCTATCTCTGACTATAGAAATCGAGGAAGAAGAAAAAAGTATAGAGGTGAGAACACAGGAAGAACAAGCAAAAATAATAGTTGCAGGAAACTGAATAAATATATATATATATATATATATATATATATATATATATATATATATATATATATATATATATATATATATATATATATAGAGAGAGAGAGAGAGAGAGAGAGAGAGAGAGAGAGAGAGAGACAGAGAGAAAAATAGAGGGAACGGAGCAAATGATTTAATATACATCCGAAAAGAAGGTTCACAACTGTGCTATACATTTAATGTATTGAATACTCTGTTTCTTCTAAATTGCTTGCTAGATGACAATTATTAATTTGTAAAAACGTAGCAAATGCCCGCGTTGTCTTGTTTTCTTACTGTTTCAGTAATAGTGAAAAATTTGGTTTATGCAACATAATAAATTACTAATTTTCCCATAACAACCATGTAGTTGTTGTTGATAATTTTGAGTTTAACGCCCGTTCAGTAGCGAGGCTATATGAGACGTGGACTTACTTATTAACGTGGAATCCGAACCATATGAGCTGCTGCCGGGAATCGAAGCAACCATGTAGTGTTGGTAAGAAATTTCTAAGCAAAAGAAGAAACTGATCAGCAAAATACATGAAATGATAGTCATGCAAACTATTACTTAAAGAGAATTTATTGTAAAATCAATACACCCTTGTGGCGGTATATATTCGCAAAGTGATTAGAAAACTTAATATTAGACTGTCGATCACATCGTTTTACTTATTTGAATTCAATGTCGTATAGGTTCGGTTTTAGCTCTAGATTTCAGCGTTCACACTTCGATTCTTAACTTGTTGGAAATATCCACTAATCAAAATTATAAAAGTATACGAAATTTAACTAGCTAAAAGAAGAGAATAACATAAAAATCCGGATTAGAGTATTACAATAAACATGTGTATTTTGTTTAGGGTTTGTAAGTCATAGCTTATAGGAATTATAGGAAATACGTTCGTTGTGAAAGCACAAGAAAAAAAAACAAAGAATAGACACAAACCTCAGGGGGGTTTGAACACGAGAAGGTGGTGGTAGTAAACTACTCTACTAAACCGCGCGGCTATATCTTAATTCTCTAGTACGTTTTGATAAATATTGTCTAGAGTATTTGCACTTTACTTATTTCTGTTTTGTTGTTTGTCATATAATGTATACGAGTGGCGAATAATAGAATACAACTGTTTTAGACGAGTATGAACAAATTTCACGGACAAGTCGTAATCTTATATGTATCTAAATAGCACAAATAAATCAGATTAAATCTGTAAAGTCCTTCGGGGGTTTTGATGGAAGTAAACTGTTGCATAGTTACGAGTTTGTGTTTATGCTCACCACTCGATGAAAGTTATGTTCTTGAAAGATAGTAACTGCTACTATATACTAATGTACTGGATTTTTTTTTAAAATGAAAATATTTTGTTACTAACAGTGAGTGAGTATTTTTGCTTGCAACAACAGTTAATTAAATGCACATCTACTTCTTCTGCGCATGCCTTTCATAATACGACGTCATGTATAGCAATAGTGTGCATTATCCTATATTCAAAGACGTTCTAGCACTTTTACTTTGGTGTGTAAGAATGGCGCAATATGATCATTCTGTGCGTGAGAGTGTTATCGCTCTTATTGAACATGCGGGATTGAGTGTTCCTGAAGCAGGCGCTCGATTAGGCGTGCATCGTGCAACAGCGTTCAGGTGGTGGAAAAAATATGAGGAAACTGGAAGTCGAACTCGAAAATCTGGAAGTGGTCGGCCACGAGTGTCCTCACCGACACAAGACCAACAATTAGTTGATCAATGCTGTCGACAGCCTTTAATGTGTGCCCGACAACTGCAGCAGTCTTCCGCCTTTCCAGTTGATGTATCTACAGTCCGACGGCGACTTCGGGCCGCAGGCTTAAGGTCCTTCCGCGCTGCTGTTAAGGAGAGATTGACAGAAGATCACAAAGTCGATAGACTGGCGTTTGCAGAGCTAAATATTGCTCGTCACTGGGACACTGTTGTCTTTACAGATGAGAAAATATTTTCCACTGCAAACTTTGGGCCGACACGTGTGTATCGCCCATCTGGAAGACGGTTTGATCCACAATATATGGCCCGTTCAGCGCGAATGGGTCATGTAACGATTCACTGTTGGCGGTGGATATGCAAGGCTGCAGGTGGAGGTGGTATCCATCGAATTACAGGCCGCCTTAATGGTCAAAAATATGTTGATCTTCTCGACTTTATGCTCCCTGAAATAAAAGTACATGTTGGTGACGACATACTCCAGCTACAACATTACCATAGTTCCGTACATGATTCAGCTGTGGTTCAATCATGGATCCAGAGGCAACCTGATATCGAGCTAGTCGAATGGGTACCTCGAGGTGCTGATTTGAATCCCATTGAAAACATGTGGGCTGCTGTTGTAAGTGAACGTTGGTCGGACAATCCACCGCGAACAGCTAAAACTTTATGGGAGCAAGTTGAAGAAACTTGGGGACTTTGTTGCACTCCACGATTCATCGCTCGCCTTGTTAATTCAATGGGTCAGCGATTAGAAGCCGTAAGGAAAGTCAATGGCGAATATAGCCGATATTAAATATAATACCTTCTACACCCTTCCCAGCCCTTTTCAGGGCTACTTAATTGCAACCAAATATATGAATATGTACGCATACCTTCCTGGGTATCGCTGCAATACTTTCACTATTACAATCTGTTGATAATGTTAGGGTTGATCGGAACGTATCTTACGTGGAGTAGTGGATATAAGACTAATTTTCTATTCTGCAGACTCGTGTTCGAAACTCCGTCCCATAACCTATTTTTTTTAGTATGTATTTTTGTTATACGGATTAATACACTCCACAACATAGAATGGGAATCGAACCCGGGACCCCGTACACTAAAGGCACACGTGCTAGCCACTAGACCAGCTCTAAGAACGAATAAAATATATTTTTTGTGTCTGACATTTATACCCGTTTCACCCTGATGTAATATGTCTATTGACTTTAATGTTTATCGTAGTTGTTATTTTGAGGAATGATAAATGTTGTTCATATGGATTCTATTACGTATTCGTGTATAAATATTATATAAATAATCAGAATTATTCATGATCTTCCATGGATATTCACTGGTGCATGCGCAGTAGAAACAGAAGAATGCAGTTTATTGATATTAGTCCGAATGCAAATTTCTAACAGGCTGTCAGAATTCCTTAATGAAAGCCGTGGTTCTCAACCTGAGGACGCGCAGCTTCCTCCTGGTTAAGCATGAAGGGGGCTAAAGCTACTGGCAGAAATGAATTGTGAAATAAATAAAGCACCACTTATAATGACTCTTTAAAATTTAGATTGACAATTTTATAATGACCGTTTAAAAAATAATACTGAACTAGGAGGGTATGCTAAAGACTTGTTGGAAATAAATATAAGTACCTGAGATTATGATGATTATTATTATTACTATTATTATTATTATTATTATTATTATTATTATTAATAATAATAATAATAATAATATTGGTCTCCCACTTCTTGGCTGAGATGTGAAATATTCACCAATTTCTTCATACCACTAAATCCATTTCTTCACTGTTTTCTTGTCACAGCCCATACTGCTAGCTATCTGAATGGCATTTTGTTCCATAGTTAAACGTCCTATGATTTCCCTTCGCATAGTAACAGATAGGTCTCTACAGCCTTTAGAGCAAGGCATTTTGACAGCCTGTAGAAATTTGCATTGTGATTCGCATTAGTAATGACAGTAAAGTGGATTTTTCTGTTTTTACTGTGCATCATCAGCATCATTATATCAGAAGTATTCCGCCATTACCAGCGGGTCACTTACGCGACTGAGAAACCGCCATGCTCTACGATCTTCTGTTAACCTTTCCATCTTCGCATACGATTTTTCTGTTTTGATATCGCCAATAGCATAATTCTGCTTATATATAGTCTAATTAATTCCCTCCCTCTCTTTCCTGCAACCATATCCTCTAGCACATCCCTCATGATACAGTTCCTTCTTAACCAATATCCCAACCAGTTTCTCTTCCTGTTCTTAATAATATTTTTCTCCTTCCATTTCTAACATCCTCTCATTCGTTTTCCTCTCGACCCAGCTATTTCTCTCCACTCTTTTCCACGCACATATTTCGAAAGCCTTCAATTGTTTCTAATCATTTTTGCATAATGTCCATGATTCTGCCTTATAAATACAGTAAAATATAGTACACGAAGCATTTTATGAGTTGTTTTTTTTTTCAATTCTATTCAAGATTCCACAAAATAGTATTTTCTTCATCCTAAACGCTTCTTTCGCCATTTCTATCCTTGCTTATATTTCACGTTCGCATGTCATATCATCACTAATAATACTACTCAGATATCGAAAACTAGTCATTTGTTGTTTTCTTCCGCTTCTACTTTCATATTTGACACCGATCGCTTCGTTTCAATCACCATGGATTTTGTCTTTCTAACATTTATTTTCATCCCATATTCTTCAGAAGCTTTTCTCAAGTTTTCTACATCTTATTAACTTTCTTTTTAGATTCTGCAACAACAACAATATCAACCCCAAACCGTATACAGCTCATCATTTTATCTCCTACCGAAATTCCATCTTTATTAGGTAGACTCCTTTTCGTTATCTCTTCTATATAGCTATTAAATAATGTCGGCGATAATCTCTGTTGAACTCATCTTCCAATTACACTGTCTGTCTACTGTGCATGCACCAGCGAATTTCCATGAAAGATCATGAATAATTCTGATAATTTATATAATATTTATGGACGAATACGTAATAGAGCCTATATGAACAACATATAATTCCGCAAAGTAACGAATACGGTAAACATAAAAAATCAATACATATCAAGGTGAAATAGGTATAAATTTCAGACACTTCAAAATACATTTCATTCGTTCTTACCGCTGGTCTAGTGGCTAGCACGCGTGCCTTTAGTGTGCGGGGTCCCGGGTTCGATTCCCGGTGGGGGAACTTCGGAATTTTAATTGTTCTATACCTTTTTTGAATTCGTGTTTCTGTCGTTCAAGCTTAAAGGAAATGATTTTAAAACGTGTATAACCGAATAGAAAATAGGAACAACTTACTCAGATACGTTCAGTGAATCAGTTAACTTAAAGAAAAGAAACAAAGTGTCTAACAAGGAGGATGTCCGAAGTGTAAATCTCAGATTTCAAAAATGTTTCTGCAGATCGTTAGGGGGCTCATGGAATAAAGATCGGTTCAACAAATTTCGGCGGAACCCCATATTTGGGTGGGGCAGTACCCCATTTGCGATTTTCGGCTTTCCTAGTAAAAATCGGCCTTTTGATTTGAAAATGAACTTATTGTTGTCGACAATCGTTGTCACTCGTCTTCATTTGCGCAAAGATACTTCAATTGTGGGTCGGGGATCCATGTGGGGGGTTACCCCTCAGAAGTGTGATGAAATGTTTCCTCTTCATTTTGAAGAGCTGAATTCAAATATGTCATTAAAAGTACTTTGTGAAGCACATATGCGGCATAGGTCTCTACCTTGTTTCTGGGATGCTGAATCACAAGTTGAAAGAGAACTGAAGGGCTTGAAATAGGAGTGTGGCAGAATCAGTGCTTACTGTATTGATTGTATGTTTTATAGAAATGAAACTGTCATCTGGAAGTAGTAGCAACAACTATAATACAATGTAGGTCATCTCATATTCACTTTAAATTGTGTTAATATATGATATTTTGTAATTAACAATTACAAGTATGTACCTGCAGAACCTTTTGATACGTGTACTTGAAAGCCCGTTAGTTATTTCGTGACTAATAGAAATAGTATACGGAACATAACGAAACATAAGAAACAAAATACGAAAGAAAACTGCAGGAACGTCAGCTAATCCTATGACTTTGGACTACCCATGGTGCGAGGACCCCTCTGCACTTGTTTACCTAACTGCTGCTACAACGAAGTCTCTCTGACCATAAACAATGCATAAACTAATTTAGACATGGACAAACTTTGGCCATGCATTTGTTTGGTGCTTATGAGTATTTTAAAATTATAAAATTGTATTCAAAAATAGAGCACAATCACTTTTATATTATTATGTAAACAAAATTAAAAAGTATTCCCGGCGGGGTAATCAGCCGTTAAGACAACGAAATGGTTGCGTGTACAACGTTAAATACACTCACAGTTCATTTTACGCAGTTTAAACCTTTTTACTTCATTCGCGAAGTGCACGTGTACTTGGACAGACGTTTTTCTAGTTATCGTTTTATATAGAGATTACATATCTATCGTTAGGAAACCAGTGTCTCATGACGCGTTATGAATTTCATTTTCGCTGGCGTTTAGGTTCAATGTGTTTATATACGTGTTAGTAAATTGGATACGTCTTGAACACGTGAAACCTCATAATGAATTCTGCGAATATCATTTCACTTTTACAAACTGAATTTCCTGCTGAAAAGTATGCAGCAACAATTATTACAGATAAGGAAAAAGAATTGGCATCATCTTTCATAGATGTTTTAGAATGTGGTATGAAAGATCCCATTTTTGTTATGGAAAAGACGGTAGAACTCGACATCGATAAATCCTTAACAGTGTCCATAGCCATAGACGATCCGGAATTCGAAGTTGTAGAACATGACATCCCTAAAGGGGGTGCAGTACCAATAGAGTACAAGAAAAAAGTCGTCCAGTTTTGGAAATCTAAATCAAGTTCTGGAGGTAAAGAAACTTTTCAAGCGTACAAATTAAATTGAAAAGAGTAAAACATGTGTCGCAACTTTACCAGTGGGAAGCTTAAATTGATAATCAAAGAACACGCAATGACAAATTTTCATTTATTTCCAATTTTGTATATGCAAAGTTCATTGAATCCAAAAGAGATTTCATGTCTGTACATGACATGGATCTTCGGAAATGGGCAATTGAAAAATCGAAAGAAATTAACCTTGAAAACTTTAAGGGTTCCAAAAATTGGTGCGTCCGTTTTAACGGAAATATAATATTCTGACGCGAGAAATAATAACATTCGTGTCGCGAGCAGACGTTGACAATTCAGAACAAATAGAAACTTTGGCCATATCTTTCCAGCTAGATGTCAGGATACGTTACCGGAATTCGATATAGACGATACTTACAATTCCGATCAAAGTCATTTTGCCATGGAACTGCATTATAATCGTATGTTAGCTATACAAGGTCAAAAAAGTAGAAGCTTCTGCACAATTAAAGAGTGCCTTATCTCATAGCTATACAATAATGTCCCTTATGTCTGCCAGTGGCAAATTAGTTGGCTCATTATATATCATATTGCAAGAATCGACAGGACAATTTGGACCACAGATCAAGAAAATTTTATTCTAGCCTCCAGGTTTCCGCATCAATAACTGGAAAGATGGGTAAGCTGTATTTGGAGGAGTGGATCCGTGATGTCTTGGTTCCTTACCTAAGAGACAAAAGTGTCTTGCTCGTAGATTCAGGTCATCTTTTAATGAGGAAGAGATGCAGCAACACATCCCGGACGACAAAAAGCTATGTTTCAAACAGATTCCACTGGGAACAGCTTGAGATTTACAACCATGGAATGTTTAGGGCTTTCGAATATGGAAGAATTTTGTCCGGAAAATAACAGGTCTTATACTTTTACACCAAATTGATATACAACTTCACCAACTTAACAACATTATAAAATTGCAATCGCTAGTTTATGAACAACTATCTTCTCCAACGTACCATGTTGTGTTCAAATGTAGTTGGTAGAAATCTGGATATTTAGATGCGAGGCCCCCAGAGTTTGTTAGTTGAGTTTCTCATCTTCCTTAAACAACACTATCATATGCGATGAGTGCGAAGATATAACACACCTGAAATGTAGTTGGTGCTGCTAAAGTATTTACGCGGAAAACTTTTCTGAACAGTTTCATTTCTATAAAACATACAATCCATAAAGTAAGCACGGATTCTGCCACACTCCAATTTCAAGCCTTTCAGTTCTCTTTCAACTTGTGATTCAGCATTCCAGAAACTAGGTAGAGACCTGTGCCACACATGTGCTCTACAAAGTATTTTTAATGACATATTTGAATTAAGCTCGTCAAAATGAAGGGAGAACATGTATCACACTTGTGAGGGGGGACACCCTCCCATACACAGGGATCTCCTATCAACAATTGAAGTATCTTTATGCAAATGAAGTCGAGTGACAACGATTGTCTACAACAATAAGTCAATTTTCAAATCAAAAGACCGATTTTTACTAGGAAAGCCGAAAATCGCAAATGGGGCTCTGCCCCACCCAAATATGGGGTTCCGCCAAAATTTGTTGTACCGATCTTTATTCCATGAGCCCCCCTAACGATCTGCAGAAACATTTTTGAAATCTGAGATTTACACTTCGGACACCCTCCTTGTAAGGCATTTGTCCGTAAGTTGAAAGGAACTCTTTAACGTTAGTTCCAGTCCCACCAAAGTACATTTTTCTTTTCCCTGTTCTCGAAGTTTCTCTTTGTATTTCTATCTGATTCGAACTAATAGAACTTCGAATAGAGACCACGTTGAATTCATTTATTGAGTAAGCCTGAAATTCTTATAAAATATGGCTATGATTTGATTATTATTATTATTTTGATTATTATTATTATTATTATTATTATTATTAGTTAAAGTACGAAGTTTGAAATCAGGCGATGCAGTATTTACGTAAACTAAATGATAATTTATTTGATAATATTCACTAGCCCAGTATACATATGCGAGTTTTTGCTATGAGAAATGAAGTGTATACGACATTGAATAGTAAAAATATTACAATAAAAATATATTATTAAAAATATTGATTAAGTAATTGGAGTTAAACATGCTTTCCAGTGAGAATTATATAGAGAGAAGATTTACTTTAAAGTGCATGCAAACGAATATTCTAGTTTTAATCCGATTAGAAATCAATAAGTTACACAATACTATTTACTTCATTAGTTCTAGAAATATTTATGCTTATCGTATTATAATTCTCTTTAAAATTATGATTTTGTCATTTCAAAACGTAGAACGAGAAATAAATGTAATATTCCACCCAGGGCGGATCCAGGGCCAACTTCTGGGGGGCGGTGGGTTGTCATAATGCAACTTTTAAGGGCTCCAAACTCTGGGATAGATTTTATTTATATATATAAAGTAAGAAAGTTTCCTCTTCTGGGGGGCGATCGCCCCGATCGCCCCCTCCCCCTGGATCCGCCCCTGATTCTACCTAGGTATTTGTTAAGGAAACCTTTCAAACAGTGATGATTTCAGGGCATCACCTGTGGGAGAATTTGAGACCTTGTCGACATAAATTTCCCCCATCGTGGCCATATTTTCGATCATGCTCAAAGTGGACTAATAATGTTTAATCAGTTTTCTCTCATTCATATATTGACCATTACCCCGGGAGAATCTTCTGGGATTATCAATGCTTATAATTAGTTTTTCATTACAAATCAAAGGATAATAATGAAATATTGAACATACTTAATATTTTGTTTCCAGCTTTGGATTTTAGATTTGCAATTCATATAATGTTCCTTTCTAATCGAATTTGAGAGAAAAGTAGAACCCAAAGATTTATTCAAAGAAATGTTCTCAGTCCTGTGATGAAAATAGGAACACATTTTTAAGAGAAAAAAAACCTAATGAATAATACCTACAGGGTTTGAACACATACATTTATGATTGATAGACAATTCACCCAAACCGCTCGACAAGTTCGTACGTCTTCACTGAGTTTCTTTAGACTTTTGTGTAAAGTAGTTTTCTGCTCCACATTTTTTTATATCGATACGACTATAAGTTTGTTTAGAATATTTGGGCGTTAAAGGTCTTGCAATGCATAAAAATCTTTTTCGTATAAGCTATATTCAATTTTACGTCCTAATAACTTATATACAACAGGTTGAATCTGTGAAATGATTGGGGTTGGAGTGATCGTAAATGTTTTCATAGCTGCCTGGATATGCAAACCCGCTTAACGTGGGGATTTACTTTTGTGAATTTTTGTGCATGTAAACAACTGTTGTTGCACGCAAAAATATTCACTCACGGTTAGTAAGAAAATATTTTCAATTTTTTTAAAATCCAGTACATTAGAATATAGTAGCAGTTACTATCTTTCAAGAACATAACTTCCATCGGGTGATGAGGATAAACACAAACTCGTAACTATGCAACAGTTTACTTACATCAAAACCCCCGAAGGACTTTACAGATTTAATCTGACTTATTTGTGCTATTTAGATACATATAAGATTACGACTTGTCCGTGAAATTTGTTCATACTCGTCTAAAACAGTTGTATTCTATTATTCGCCACTCGTATACATTATATGACAAACAACAAAACAGAAACAAGTAAAGTGCAAATACTCTAGACAATATTTATCAAAACGTACTAGAGAATTAAGATATAGCCGCGCGGTTTAGTAGAGTAGTTTACTACCACCACCTTCTCGTGTTCAAACCCCCCTGAGGTTTGTGTCTATTCTTTGTTTTTTTTCTTGTGCTTTCACAACGAACGTATTTCCTATAATTCCTATAAGCTATGACTTACAAACCCTAAACAAAATACACATGTTTATTGTAATACTCTAATCCGGATTTTTATGTTATTCTCTTCTTTTAGCTAGTTAAATTTCGTATACTTTTATAATTTTGATTAGTGGATATTTCCAACAAGTTAAGAATCGAAGTGTGAACGCTGAAATCTAGAGCTAAAACCGAACCTATACGACATTGAATTCAAATAAGTAAAACGATGTGATCGACAGTCTAATATTAAGTTTTCTAATCACTTTGCGAATATATACCGCCACAAGGGTGTATTGATTTTACAATAAATTCTCTTTAAGTAATAGTTTGCATGACTATCATTTCATGTATTTTGCTGATCAGTTTCTTCTTTTGCTTAGAAATTTCTTACCAACACTACATGGTTGCTTCGATTCCCGGCAGCAGCTCATATGGTTCGGATTCCACGTTAATAAGTAAGTCCACGTCTCATATAGCCTCGCTACTGAACGGGCGTTAAACTCAAAATTATCAACAACAACTACATGGTTGTTATGGGAAAATTAGTAATTTATTATGTTGCATAAACCAAATTTTTCACTATTACTGAAACAGTAAGAAAACAAGACAACGCGGGCATTTGCTACGTTTTTACAAATTAATAATTGTCATCTAGCAAGCAATTTAGAAGAAACAGAGTATTCAATACATTAAATGTATAGCAAAGTTGTGAACCTTCTTTTCGGATGTATATTAAATCATTTGCTCCGTTCCCTCTATTTTTCTCTCTGTCTCTCTCTCTCTCTCTCTCTCTCTCTCGCTCTCTCTCTCTCTCTCTCTCTCTATATATATATATATATATATATATATATATATTCAGTTTCCTGCAACTATTATTTTTGCTTGTTCTTCCTGTGTTCTCACCTCTATACTTTTTTCTTCTTCCTCGATTTCTATAGTCAGAGATAGAGTGAGACAGACAAAGTGTTGTGTACTAACTACTCATTTCGTTTTACTTTTCTATGTGTATAGCTATCTTTTTAAAGTATCAATTAGACATAGGTTATAGGCGGTCTGTCATGGATATGTTAGACGTATATTTCTGCAGACTCCATTCCATCTTTCATAGGTAATGATGGAATAACAGGGTATTAGTGTTATACTAGCTACATCGGTAGAGTGTGGGATTTCTAATGTTATGGTTCTGCGTTCGAATCCCATCCAAAAACTGTATTTTTTTCCATTTAGCAGTTTCCGATGTTGTATACGTGCCAATCTCTTAAGATGTTATCTCTTTCTCATTTCTCCATGTAGATGGATTCTACGAAGAAAAACAATAGAGAAGTAATCTCTTCTTTCAGTTATGGTTGAGATTTTAAAGAAATTTTCAGATTTCTACGAGCATTTTTATTTGTTTAAATAAATATGTGTTATGTAACACTTACTATGTGTAATTATGTATTTGTGGTTTGCTGATTCTCTCAGTTATTATATATGGTTCATAACAAAATTTGTGGTGGTCCCCTTTGAAGTGCATGTGTCATTCGTCAATATATGCGCATGTTTTCTTTTGCTTTGTATTTCGCAAATTAGTCTTTATTTTGTTTCTATCACGTTGACCTTTTTCTCTTTCTCTCTCTTTAAAAGTGAGGATGTAAAATGAGAAGAGAAATGAGAAGAACCTCAATCTATTACTCCATCTTGTGAGAAATTTGTGGTTTGTAGTCACGTGGTCTATGCATTTCTCGCACCAAACGAAGTGTGCAGGGGGACGAAGCCGAAGGTTATCCTGGCGTGATCAGTGCCCCAAAGACGTTAGGTTGGTTGCCTATGTTGTTAGGCGTTGCTTCACAATGAACTTTAACTTTCATGTTGCAGGTTTTTTGCTTCGTATTGTACCTCTTGGTTCTATATAATACTTTAAATGTAGCTTCCTACGTTAAATCTAGCTTCTTACGATTAAATCTACCTTGCACATTTTCTTCTTCTAAATCTTTAATTCTATACGTAGGTAGATTAGATAGAATAACTTCGATAATAACAAATACTTCTGTTGACCAATTAGGTGTATATCCTTTCTAAAATAACCCTTTCGATTTACTTATACGAACATGATGACCTAATTTGTATTTGGGTTTAACACGCTTATATTCTTTTTGATACACTATCTCCAATATTGTTTGATCATTCTTGTTTTTAACTTCTATAGGCTTTAAACCTACTGTTGTATAAATTTGATTATTATATTCGCTAACTAGTGTTGGTATTATATCTATCCATTTATAATTTCATTGTGTTGTAAATTTCTTCCACATGTTTTGTTTAAGTGTTCTATTGAATCTCTCAACAACAGAAGCTACGTTACCACTATAGGTTGACTTATGATTAATCTTATTTTTCTCCATCAACTTCTTAAATTCTTTATTGTAAAACTCTTTGCCTTGATCAGTTTCTAAGTTACTAGGATTTCTCGTTCTTAATATTGGTTCAAATTCTTCTTTAACATTCTTACCACTCTTATCTTTAACAGGAACAGAAAACGCATATTTCGAGAATATATCTATAATCGTGAACAAATACTTGTAACCTTTATTTAACTTGGAAACACCTTTTAATACTCCACTATCCATTTCTACAAGATCTGCTTGCCACAATTCATCTATACCTTTAACAATAACACTTAACCTAGGATAATTCTTTCTGGAAGGTTTGTGAATTTCTTCTATAATGTCTTCTCTAATGCCTTTACCTTCTTCTAGTCAATCTTTCTTTTTAACAAATTGAGATTTGGTAACACCACATACAGAACAAATACCTTTTTTAATATATTTTCCATTTTTTGTTCGCTCTATTCTAAATGTATTTTTTTCGTATCTGTTGATTTCTTACACTTAACACAATACATCCTGTTTATTATATAGAAATTTAAATTTCATCATTGCCTAATACTACACTCCTAACGTTATCATCATCACTTCATTTATTTTCATCTCCATCTTCTCTTTCCATATACATAATAAGCAATAATAATTTGCTCTGTTTCAGATTAGAATCTTTAGATGGTCTAATTGTTAACTGATCATTTATATTAAAGTGAAATAGAAAACTTTCAAGTAGAATGCCATTTAAAAATATGCTTATAAGATATGAATTAAGACTTGATTCTATATGCATTAATCAACCTCTATAAAGAAATTTGTAGGCAGCAGCTAAATTATATACAAAAAGACTAGTTTCTTAACATCATCTTTTGCCAATCGACATGGAAATTCAATAATTTCTTTTCGTGTAAGTAAATTAAACTCTTCTTTCACTGATTCAAGCTGTTCTAATGTTACAACATCTTGTTTGTCGAACACATTAGATACATTAACCAAACATTTATTCTTAAAATGAACCCAGGATGTATAATTTGACGAAAAACCTTCTTTCCTACTTTTAATGTTACCAACAATATCCATATTTATTTTATACCAAGTGTTTTTTACGAAAGTTTTCTTTCTATGTACATTACAACAAACAATAATTCTCCTTCTTCCATAGCAGATATTTATTTAGTTCAATCGTAATTATTTCGTTGTTGTTAAAGCTAAAAGGTAACTCTTCAATCAAAGTATCACCTAATTATATATCTAGAAAATATCTGTCAAAGCTTATTCCATGTGCATTATTTTACCATTGTAGAGAAATTTGTAGCCATCTGGGAGATTAAATATTCTAAAGATTGGCTCCTTAACGCTTTTGGGTCTCAATCGGCATAATAGGGGTATAGTTTCTTTCTGCATTATTAATTTCTCGGTGCCTTTCTTCAACATTTGAAAGTCTTCTTGTGTAGCACACATCATAGCATAAATTACATTTTTCGTGATATATGTGTCTTGTAACGTTTCTAATACATCCTCAAATCGTTTTATATCATCTCAAAATGATTATTAGTACTGGCGTCTAATGATTTAGGTTGTTTTACGTTAACAACATCATTTAAATTCTCTAGTAGTTTTAATTTATCATCATTAATATTAATACCAATTATCCTATTTATTATATGCAAAAGATATCCACTATTTATTATATACAAAATTAATATATATTTAAAAGAGAGAAGAACAGTTTTACGCGCTCCGCAAAATAAATCAAATCACCACTCTCACCTCGAATTGAAACTGAAATTATTAATTTTGTTGTGATGTATTGGGAAAAACATCTTCTCTTTAGTCTCGTATATAATAGGTGCTCTAAATTCTGCATTTGGTCTAAATGTTGTGATTAAATCTGTTTCGTTATGTGTTGTATCATTATGTTTTAAAATCAGACCTTCTGCTAAATCACAGTGAATATTAATAGTATCAAATGGATGAAACTTTGGTACCTTATCTTCAACATGTTCTATGTTTTTGATCAAGTTTTTGTCACTAAAACCTAATGCAGTATTAATGGTATCTAAGACTATATCACATTGTCCGTTAAATATTTTAACTCTTTTATTCTTTCTGTCCTCGGTAAATTTAATATTTTTAAAAGTATCGCTCGCGAATGGAAGATTTGATTTAATATATTCTTCTAATTCTTTTAAATTATATTGACCATTTTGAACTATGAGTTGTTTTGTAAGATTATGATAGTTAGGTTCGTTACTACAAAATATTAATTTATTATTTCTTTCTGTAATGTTTGGAGTTAAGTATGTTGTGTAAAATCCTGCAAGAGCTATTTCTAAGTTTGTTTTCAAATATTTAATGCAAAGACATGTTTAATACAGATGAATAACCATTTAATTAAATACTTTCATTTATTATATAATCAATATTAAACTGGGTGATTGGGATATTAAGGTAACGTTAACAGAAAATGCCACAAAGAAAAAGAGCAACGTTGTATTTTTACCTGATGATATAAGATGTCTAATAGTTTGTGATAGTGTTTGATGTCTGAATTCTGTGGTAGTGTTTAATGATTTAATTTTAGAACTACAAAACCACGTTAGAGAATATTTTACTCGAGGTCACCATAAAGGTTTGAACTGTTTCTTTCTCGGACAAACATATTCTAAAGTACCAAAACAGCTAATAAGAGACAACTTAAATTTTCTTTGCATCTTTAGAAAAGGTAACACAAATTTAAAGCACAGATATGATGAATTTTGTTGGATCTGGTTTGTCGTTTGAAAAAAAAAATCGGTCCGGGCACTAAACTACAAGATAGATTAGAAAGAGGTGATAAAGGTATTAACCCATTAGACGAAGCTTGCAAAAATCATGATATATATTACAGATACAATAAAAATACAGCTATCTAGACATATTGCAGACAAAGAATTCGAAAATAAAGCTTGGGAAAAGTTTTTGATAAAGATGCTAATCTAATAAGTGAGAAACTACCTGATCTTGGAACTGCTTTAGCTATGGACACAAAAGTAAGATTTGGTTTAGGTTTATAAGTATTATTAGACAGAGGTTTATATGTACTTTTTATGGAAATTTATCAGAAAAAAGTTTTTAATCATATAATAAATATGAAGTTGAAAGGTTTTACAATTATAATTCCTCACGAGGAACTTAAAAATTAAATATTGATCACATTCTAACTAAGAAACAGCTCAAACAAGAAGAAGAGAAACTAAGTAAAGAAAAATGTTTATCTTTATTTCTTACGCCTCTTTCACATTGAGGCGGCGATTTTCCGTTGCCGCTCGCGGCGGTGAATCGCGTGAGAAGTACACCCTTTTATATTACGCGGTTTTTTTGCCGCGAATGAAAAATATACGAGCAGGGTTGCTGTGCACCTTCAGAAAAAAACCCCTTGTGACTCTTGTCGTGTTGTGCTGCTTGCAATGGACAGACAAAAAAAGTGTCTTCTACTCGCCTTGTTAAGGCAGATAGAAAGAAAAAAAGAAAAAATACTATCCCGATATTCAACTATTTTGACTGGAAAAACTAGGATAAAGTCTAAGAACAGTATGTGATTGAGATCTATCCCAGAATCCTAAGTCAACACTGAACCCAAGGCTGGTCTGTAGGTATTACTATTATTATTATTATTATTATTATTATTATTATTATTATTATTATTATTATTATTATTATCGCTATAGTATTTCGAGTTTATTCGTTCCTTTTAAGAGTTCAGACTATTGACTCGAGTCTCTTTAAAGCACTGCTCTAGTCCTTGAATTCAAGGGACTATTCAAGGAATTACACCCATAGAATTGTTAAAAGTTATAAAATATATAATATACGGTATATTTATCAAATATCACACAATCAAAGTGATGCTAAGGTACAGTATTATAACTAAAATCCGGATTACGAATTTTTATGTAAAAAGATATATATAGCAAAATAGTAGATAAATATATAGCAAAAGGCTATAAAATATGCAATATTGTTGAAATATTTGATAGTATTTATTTCAATTTTGGAGCACAAGAAATTTATAGAATTACAAGCTCCTTTGTCCAGCGCTGCCCGCATATACGTATACCCCAATCCTCTATTAAATTTAAAAAAAATAATTGGTATTGATTTGGACTTTTTAAAACAACGACCTATTGATTCGACACTTCAGTAGTATCGATCGTTTTCGATTATTTTTACATATTAATATTATCTTTTCCCATATATTGTATGTAACAAGTTTAGTTAAAAAACTCCAGGTGTTCTAAGCTAGAACATAACCACATACACAAACTCACTCCACACACACACACATATACATATACGTAAAACACACACACACACATCCATATTATCGCAACCACCCTCTACTCTTTCCTGGCAACACTTGCTACCTTCCCCAACACCCAAGCGTCAATTCGCCGCCTATATGTAAAGAGCTCCACTGCTTGCAATGTCTCGCTTCGATATACGCGGGAATATGTCGCGCCGCGTTCTAGCAGGGAGAGGCGGCTGTTTTTCCTCCCCGCGAAAATTTGCCGCGACCGCCGCGCATATATGAAAAGCTCCATTGCTTGCAATGTCTTTCTACCCTGCGCGGCAATTCGCCACCGCCGCGCGCGGCAGTTCGAAGGCAAATGGGAAATGGCAGTTACTATACCACAAGCTAAGAAAATAAACAAAGAAATGAGGACAAATAATAACAAAGTTCACTATATACGTTTTATATTTACTATTCCAACAATTTTAGCTTTAATAGATTCTCTTGGATCTTCTACTGCTGGAGTTGCTACTGTAGTCGAAACGGTAGATAATGTGAAAAAGAATAAAGCAGAATTAGAAGAACAACAAAGAAAACTTAGCAATAGAAAAGAAGCAAGTTGGTAAACTTGCAAAAAACGTAAAGCTCATAAAAGTAAAGAAATTAAACCTTTAAATAACTTGGATCTAATTCATCTTGTTAAACAGCTTAGGATAAGAAACTTTAGATGTGTATTTATAAGTGATGAATTACCTAAAGGCCATAAAAGAATGAGTGCGCTATTGTTAATTTTGATACGTCTACATATATAGGAACTCATTGGATTTGTTATAGGAAAGAAGGAAATAGAAAGTATGTATTTGATTCATTCGGAGATAATTCGCCAAAAACACTTGTAAAAAATCTTTGTTATAATATAGAGTACAGTACCAATCGTATACAACATTTTCCTGAGGTAATCTGTGGACATTTATATATAGTAGTATTAAAAATGTTTACAGATGGATATAGTTTTTCAAAAATCATTAGGCAGGTGAATAGGAATAAGGATATTTGGAGAAGTTATATTTAAGTTTGTTTTATGGGTTGAATTCATAAAACGATAACAATATTTTATCTTTGTAATAAATATGGTTAAAATACTCATATGAATTACAATCCTTTAATCCTAATCAAAAAGCAATCGAAAACTTAAATAAGCCAAACAGATCTATTGAGTTTGATATAGATGTTGGGGATAGGTTTGTTCATCCTTATTCTGCTGATATTTATGTAACTTTTGAAATTAGAGGTAGAGATGCTAATGGAGAATATACTGCTGGTCAAAATATTAGACTTATTAATAATTTCTTCCCACATCTGTTTTCTCAAATACAAGTTAGTAAACATGGACAAATATTAGATATTATAGATTTTCCTGGTTTAACTTCAACAACTGTAAACACATGTACGATTTCAAAACTAGAAGCAAATCATTATGATGAATGTGGATGGGAAGGAATTACATGTCGAAGAACAGATGAAGAATTAGTATTTCTACTAAGACTTTTACCAGGATTTTGTTTTGATTATAAAGATATTATGTGGAAAGGAGGATTGAAATATACATTTAAAAGAAGTGGTTCTGATGGTAATGCATTTGCTATTTCGAAAACTAAAAAGCAGGATGGAACCTATGAGAATGATCAACCACATCCTGGTAAAGTTAAGATTACAAATATGGAGTTGAGAATGCCTATAGTTAATTATGATCCTAACTATCCTACCTTGCTAAAATCTAACATGTTCAAAGAGGCTAAGATTCCTGTTTCCTTCAACACATATTAATGCTCACAAAAATCAGTTACAGGCAAATATTTGGAAGTTGATCTAACCACGCAATTTAATTCAAGTGAATTTGATATGCCTAATTTCGTGATTGGATTTTTCAAACTGATAGGAATAATAATCAAGAAAGAGATTCAAGCTATTTTGATCATTGTAAAGTACAGAATATCCATTTTTGTAATTCTAGAAATGAGAATTTTCCTTTAGAATCTTTGAACTTAGATTTTGAAAAGCATAAATATCTCAAAGCTTACAAAATATATACGATATACAAGACAGTAAGAATTGGAAACACTGAGATGTTTTATTATCCTAAAGAGTTTTTAGAAACTAGACCAATGTTTGTGATTAACACAAGCAAATATAAATCAGTAACTGTAAATAATAGAACTAATTAGAAATTGACTGTTAATTTTGAGAGCGATGTGCCAGATAAAACGATTTGTTATGTTGTAGTGATTAGCAAGACAAACTTTGAATATGATATGCAGAAAGAAAAGATGATTTAGAAGATATAAAGCAATTATATGCTGATTAGATTTACTTATTTTGTAAGTGTTTTTAAGGTAAAATCATAAAAACTTATTTTTAAAGAGAATAATCCAGATAGCATTCCACGAGAGAATCTAATTGCTTTAATTGAGGATATTATATTAACACTTCAAAACTTACTGCCGAAAAATAAGAGGAAATTCAAGAGATTAAAATGTATTTATGTTACTCTTATTGCATTTTCAATACTATTTTCTGCTTCTAAAGAATTTATAAATATATTTATTCCTGTTAAAGTCTATTCGATTATTACAACAGCATTTGCATGTACTTCTGCCGTTTTCACTGGTCTATCAACATGATTTCATATAGCATCGAAGAAAGAGTATTATGAAAATATGGTTACTCAAATTGTCATGTTTAAGGATGATCTTCATGTTAGTAAAATAATGAATGGAGAATTAACAGACGAACAAATAAAAGACATTGTTGATAGAATTAACAATATATATATAACGAGATAAGATCATTGCAAAAATGAACAAATTTAAAAAGTTTTTGTACAATAAATAGGTAACGGCGTCACAATTAAATAAGAAAAACAATATTACCATTTTAAAACTTGTTAAATTCCAAGATCTGGAGGAAGAAATATCATACGAAAGAACCTTATGGAAATTGATACAAACAAAATACGCTGGTGAAAGAGTATTAGTACATTTAAATGAGAAATGCAAAACCATATTACCCCAGACATATACTGATCAATTTTTAAAAGAGATGAAAACTAAGAAACAGTTTATGATGAATGAAAGAACTTTGTATTTGTTATAAAATGAATCAACTCTTCTTCAAAAATGAATCTAAGAAGTAACAAAAATGATTTAAAATTTTTTAAAGTAATAAATTGAGTAGTTAGCATGGAACGTCAATGGAAATTTTTTCTTACTAATAATTTCAATGTAATTGTAAAAAATGTGCAAAAAGAAACGCAAATAGTTTTCGACATCAATGGTTGTTTATTCAGCTTGAACTATGAATAATGGACTGAGTTTAAGAAATCATTGTTTCCCATAGAGAACGGAGTTAGCAGAAGAGTCTATTAAGAGTATCCAAACTTATAAATTTAAAAGAGTTTAAGTGTTTTTATAGTTATAAACTCACAAAAACTGAGATTTAGACATTCACAACGCATAAGGAAAAGCAATACTTTTCAATGCCATTTGAAGTTTAAAGATCCATACATAAATAAGAAAGTTTTTTTGAGTATTTGTAATAATATTCTTAGAGGCATGCAGCCTACAAGACACCCAAATAGATGCAGCCTACAAGACAATAGATAATAAATTTATTTCTCTATTGATTTTCGTTCGAATTTTTAAAATCGATGAATGTTAGGCGGTCATAACAAATTCAAAATTTCGGGGATTTTTTATGCGTTTATCTTTGAGTTTTCGGGAAAACGTTATTCTTTAAAAAGTCTTAGAATTTTATGTAGAGTAGGCTACTATTTTTTAGTTTTCAAAATTGACAAAAAATTAGTAGTAATTAAAAATTTAAATCGTATTCCTAAATGTAGGCAACCCGCTACACTTAAAAAATAACACCGGTAATTCGATCTTGATACCCGTTTATATTTTGAAAATTGATGTATAAATAAGGAAGATATAAGCATTTTTCATTTCCTGCCCCTGAAATTTCAGAAGTTTTGCAACCGGCAACACTTACCCCTGTAAAATATGCAACCCCAGTAAATATTAGGCTATCCAAAAATGTAATCAGATTGTCAAAATATTCAATAGGAGCCGAGATATCGATAATCTTATTACTGCTATATTTTGAATTTGTCGGCTAGGTAAACATGTTCAAGCAGTTGCTCACTCACTCAATAGATGGCGTTACATATCATTTAGTTTATCACTTTGCTAATAGATGGCTCTTGGTGTTACAAAACTTTAAATAGTTATACGCTTCTCTAACAGGTGGCTCTGTCTTTATGCATCAGTTTCTTCCTGTGTGAATAAGAGAGTAAATTTTCTCTCCGATATACAGCGTTAGCCAGTAGCTCAATTGGTTAGCGCTCGGTTCCGTAAAGGTTTTGATTTGTTACAGACAACGTAGGTTCAAAACCTTCCCGAGGACTTGCAAATTTATATATGCGGCCAGGGTATAAAAATGTAATTTCTCCATGAACTGTAAAGTGAATTGAGCTAACGGTTGTGTTCCAACTCAGATGGCTACAGTGCCCCACCTCTGACTCATGTGTGAGATGTGGCTGAGCGCCTCTGATGCTTGGAACCAACAAATTAGGAGAGGGAAAGGGGGAACCTGGCGCCAGGGGGAGTATGGGAACAATAAGATTGTGAGCTGTATGGTTGAATGTTGAAACTCGTATTGAGATAGGTGACTATACCGAAGCTGGGTGGAAAGCCACAAGTTCACTTACAGACACCAAAGGAAGGAAGGAAGGTACATAGAAATTGAACAAAAAATCCTGGGATCCATCTGGGGGAAAGCAACGATAACAAACATCAGCGCTGACCTCTCAGGTGGATCCCGGATTTCTGCGACGGCATTTTTGCTGAAATAAACTCTAACTTTTTAAACATATTTATTCAACGTATTTCTTATGATCTTTTGTTAGGGTGTTCGAGCACTGGTACTGGAATCGTTCAAATGAGTCAGTGACAGATCATCTGTTCCAGTAAATGCTATATTTATTATACATTTCTTCTCATTGAATTTTTAAAGTTAATTTTTAACTGATTTTAATGATTCAAGTGCCAAATGAAAGCTTATCAACTGAAGATCGCATTGTAAGTTTTTAGATGTAAGTTTTTATGATTTAAATGTCATAAAAGCCTATGCCCAGAGCAGTCTTCTCAAATCTCACTTTAGAATTATATTTGTGCTAACCTTCTGTGTTAAATAATATTTGACAAAAGTACTGGGAGGTGGTGCGCTTAAACTTGTATCAATGACACTACTGGTGGGGTGGACGTTGTCGATGTTAGGGAGAACTCGAGTTGGAGTGTACTGCTGTTGATCATCTATGCGCTGATAACGAAGACGATATTCTGTCCACGAATAGAAAATGAACTTTTGAGTATGAAGAGCTTATACGGAGGAAGAAAGAACCGTATTATTCATAATATTTGAATAGTGACTATGATGCTTCTGCAGTAGCATCTCGGAATCTCAAGGACAAAATACACAGCCATAGTACTCTAAAAATTGTTTAAGAGTTCATAACGTTTGATGTGTTAGAGTATATTGTGAAGGAAAGTGTTCTCTATGCTAATACTATCAGGAATGACACAAAGTACGTGAATTCAGTGGAAGAACTTAGAGTTTTCCTCTTCATTCCTATATTTTCACTTTACAATAAATTACAACAACAGAAACTATATTGGAGTCAGAGTGAAGACCTAGCTGTTTCCGTTCTATGCCAGTCAATGCCAGTTACAGAACTTATCGTTTCTACATTTCAACGACAACAATGAAGTAAATTTGGACAAGGCATTCAAAGTTCGACCATTGATCGATATTCTAAATTCAGGTTTATAGAAATTCGATGTATTCGAAAACCATCTTTCAATGGACGTATCTATCTTAAAATATTTCGGTCACCAGAGACTGAAGAATTCATGAAAAGAAAGCCGATTCGATTTGGTTACAAGTTATGGGCTATATGCAGAGCTGACGGTTACTGCTTCAGTATTGATTTGTATTGTGGACGTGCACCTGACGATAACAAGGATAGGATATCACTTGGAACAGAAGTTGTTGAAAACCTTATTACTATTGTAAGTGACCTTCTCGACGACGAACTGTTTTATGATAATTATTACTCTTGTTTCACCTTACGAGTGAACTTAGTTTGTTAGGGTTCCAAGCAACAGGAACTGTTCGTGAAAATAGGTTGAAGAAATCCCCGCTTGCAAGCAACAAGGAACTCGAAAAGAAAAGAAGGGAAGCCTATGACTTGAGATTTGATTCAACAAACGAACTTCTAGTGGTAAAATGGAATGACAACAATTGTGTCACCTTAGTAACAAATTACGATGGGATAAAATCCTACTCGAAAAGCCAGAAGACATTTCCGTGAAACAAGGGAGAGAATTACTATTCCGCTTCCTCAACTCGTTGCAATTACAGCAAGAATATGGGCGGGGTTGATTTGCATGATTGGCTGGTATCAAAGTATCAAGTTTCTTACGGTGGCAAAAAATGGTATTGGCCAATATTCTTGCGAATGCTTGATATGACTATCGTCAAACGCTTGGCTGTTACACAAAAGGGAGTGTTTGCAACCAATTACTATGCTAAACTTTAGAAGAACAATTGCTTTGGCCTTGATCAAGACAAAATCCCCATTACCACTTTCTACATCACTTTTATCAGGAACCAAATCCAAAGTCCAACTTCCTCGTCTACCAGATAACATTAGATTTGATGGAAGATACCACTTCCCTGAAAAGGGGAAAAGCAAAAGAGATGCCAAGAAGAAAACTGCAAAGGAAAACCGCAGAATGTTTGTATGAAATGTAACGTATCTTTGTGTATTCAGTGTTTTTCTTTTTACCATACGAAAAACTAGCAGTAAGAAATAACGTAATAAACAGCAATAAGAAAATGTCACGTTCTCATACTAACTGAAAGTGTATTCTAACATAAAGTTTATTTTTCTATTTCCTGATATGTATGTATCACTTTAAATAGTATTTCAATAGTACAAAAAAGCATTGTAGAAGATAAAAAATAGACTGTCTTGCAATGCAAAATATGTTTATTCTATATGTATGTAATGCGTTTATTATGGTATTTGCAAATAATGATACAAATTAGATAAACGAAATAATATATTTACGAAATAATATATTCTAACTTAAGTTAAAGAAAATAAATGTTAGAAGTTACGAGCATTGTTAGAAAATTATCAATAAAGAAATTCAGAAAAAAATATATGAAAGTATATCATAAAAACCCACTGTCCTCAAATGAGGAAGGGCCGCTCATGCCTCAGCTTCATCTTATTTCTTAGAAATTCTGTCACATTGCAAATGCTTATCGTTAATAAAAAATGAATTTAAAAGAAATTCCACACTTTTTGAAACTATATTCTTGGTTTATAATGGCTTAAAATAAATAGTGGTAATGTGAAATACTCCAGTTACAAATAAGAAAATGAAAAATTGTGGAGAAAGAATATGAAAACTTGTATATCAAAAATGTACCGAGTGAGGTACTCCTGTAGCATTCCGATTTGGATTCGCATCGGATTCGGGTTAGGATCGGATTTCTATCTTTTGATCGGATTCGCATATTCGCAACTAGGCGTAAAAAAGTGCAGGCGTAGATCGTTTCCGTTATTTCTCATCCCACATCGAAAAACAATTTTCTTGTGGTTTCTCATTCCAGCTCTTTCCACGATTTTGTACTTTAGGGTCTCCACTCAACCTCACTCCAGGCTCTTCCATTAAAGTTGCAAAAGGAGTCAGGTACTATATCACCAGTCGAAATAGCCTTAATGAGGTTCCGGTCTTTACGACCTTCCGGGAGCAAAGATGTACTAAGCCTTTCCTTTGGAAAAAGTAGCAACCGCCAATAGCTCCCAGGTATGGTGAGGCTTATCTTCTAGGTTGAGATTCACTATAGTTTGTAAAGCTTAAACTTTTATACACGAAGCGGAATTACTCTGAGTATGGCAAGGATCAGACAGGCTAGTCATCTTTTGAACTTATTTCGAAACGTCTTCCTTTTTTCACATTTTTCTCTTTTTACTAGTTTTCCCCCTACCCGAAATTGAGTGATAATTTTTAAGATTAGGTGATTATTAAGATTAGGTGATTATTTTATATTCCATCGTTTCGGAACAGTCTACACTTAGTCTACACTGAACTACGACATAGATACCATTTCTATTCCTGCATCAATTCATAGCAACAAACCAGTTAAGATAGTAGTATCCGATGTTGAAAACGGGATGTTACCAAATCACAACCCCGTCTGGATGAAGAAAATAACAGGAGCAGGATTTTCAAATCCACGTAAGACAAGAGCCTATACTAAAGGTTGTCTTAAGTAGAATGGTCTTTACCACGAACTCACACTATATGATTCCTATCACACATCTTAATTCATTATGGAGCGCTGAAATCTAACAAGTCACGATCGTCGAAACTCCCACTAACTGACTATGAACTTTAGATTTTCTATACTCACTCAAGTATATTATAAAGTTGGTGTATGGTGTCGGATTACAGCCAGTGGACAGTGCTATATATATATATATATATATATATATATATATATATATATATATAATTTGCTTAGTGCAAAGTCACCTTCATAAATGCACTGTAGCAGTTCGTGATAGGAACGGGGGGAACTGATGCTTTTACTCTTACACTCTTATGTCTACCCAAGCATACGAGCTAGTTTATCTAATCAGCGGCCTCACGAGTGAATACGAGAAGTCAAGCCTCGTATTCACTCGTGAGGCCGCTGATTAGATAAATCAAAAGTACCGTTTCATTTTTTAGAATATTATCTTTTTGTGTGTGCGAACTAGTGCGTACTTTTGATTTCAGCATTTAAGTATTACTGGTGTTTTTGTGCTTTTCTGAAATCAAGTGAACCGCGGAAATAGGAGTTTTATTGTTGCTTAAGTATACATGTTAAATAGTATGTAATCAGTGAACAGTAACGTATTATGTTGTGACAGTCTTCGACCTTCAAACACTGATATAAAATACCCATTTTAACATGTAATTAATCTTGAATTTAATGTCTTAATTCTTTCCTTATCTAGGGCATTGGGTTAATGAACATCAGATTCAAGAACTTCAACGTGTAATACATTAGTAAATACAACATCTAAAATTCTATTGTTTAGATTTCTTACTTTATTGATTTGTGAAAAATTTTTTAAAAATTATTTTATGTAAGTCATTGTTCTCCAAATTAGGCAAATTAAAAAAATAGTTACCATCCAAATAATTTGTTAAAAGCGCCAAATTCAAATCTCCTATAATAAAAACATTTTGAGATAATGCTAATTCATTAAATCTTTCAACATTTCGAAAAAAAAATAAATATAATTCTTGTGAACTATGTGAGGGAAATATACTATACAAATATGTATACATGTTAAATCTGGTAACTGAATTTTAACCCACAAATCATCATTATCTGGCAATTCAAACCTTCATGCCCGTTGTGCGTGGTTGCATAATCGCCAGGTACGAATGCTGGCCAACAGTAACGTTCCGATTATTAAGCGTAGCAACTTTATGCTCAAATGCTCTAGAAAGACATCTGGAGTGTCGGTAGAGAACAACAGATGAATCAGCGTGATTCACATGTTTGGAAACACGTAACAAAAAATGCCCAGAAATGCACTCATACTAAGTAAATGTGAGTTCAAAGCGTCGGAAATGTAAGGAAAATCATCAAGAACATGAAAGCCATTGTCAATTCACCAATAATATTCCCTCAAACCGATGCAAACCTTTGCATACCAATAAGGATGCAACAACTGAGGCCTAGTTGAAATTGTGGAAGGGGACTCACAAAGAAACTGGGTAAACTAAAGGAATTTTACTACTGGGTTCGCATGTCGATATTGAAAAGTGGCCAATGTGTGTGTTATCAAAATTTAGCTAATGGACGAATGTGAACATGTCCCACTACTGCTGGAAAACCGTCCCACGTGCGAAATTTATGAAAATTACGTTGTACATTCTGGTATTATATCTGGTGCACTTTTTTGGTAGAACGTAACTAGAACGAGATTGTATCAATGTCCCTGTTTGTTGAGACATTGGCCCACAGTCGACACATATGAATAGAAATATTTTAATCCATTATTCAAATTCTGATAGAGCGTGAAAATAACAAGTATCATGTTCCATGTCTTCTGGGATATATGACGTATTCGAAATATAGGGAAATACTTCCAGAAATTCGTATCTTACATACAGTGCACATGCCAAGACAAAGACGAAAATGAACCAATTTGGCACATGTAACACTACTGCTGGAACACGATAAATATGGAAAATAAAACGACATGAGAAATAGGAAGAAACGTCATCAAACTCTGGTTATTTACAACTGTGCAGTAGGACTAACAAAATGAAACACACAAGCATATTGGGACGCCGTACAAGAGCGCTTGCCAAACAAAGTGAATACTCCTCAAAGAAACGATTACAGAGAAAGTGAGGCTTCCTCGAAGCCTAAGGACATTAGCGCTAGCCTACTGGGAGCCCACGGCCTCAGATTCAAAACCCGAGTAGTTATCTTCCTATTTTTCGCAAGAGAGACGGTGTCAGAGCACCAGTGGAACGTGTTGACATTTGTTCTTTAGCTACATGTCGATATCGACATGATAGGACATGACAAGACACACATTGGCTACATTTCAATATCGATCATGCGATCCCACTAGTGACATTCATTTAGTTTACCCAGTTTCTTTGTTGAATTGATTTTGAGTTTAACGTTCCGTTCAGCATCGAGGCTATATCAGATGTGGACCTACTGATTAACGTGGAACCCGAACCACATGAGCTCCCACCGGGAATTGAACCCAGATCTCCCACGTTAAGGGCGCGTACGCTAATCGGTTAGCCACGAAGGAGCTCCCAGTTTCTTTGTGAGTCCCCTTGGACAATTCCGACTTGGCCTCAGTTGTTGCACTCTTATTAGTATGCAACCGTGCACATCATATTACATCGGTTTGAGGAAATATTGTTGGTGAATTGGCAATGACTTTCAGGTTCTTGACACTATCTTTACATTTCCGATGCTTTGAACTCACGTCTACTGAGTATGAGTGCATTACTAAAGCATTTGAAAACAAATTCGCTACACATAATAACAAGAACGTCACTGTTGGCCAGCATTTGTACCCGGCGATTATGCAACAACGCACAACGGGCATGAAGGTTTCCGCCATTTTCTATTTGTTCCAGATATCTACTTATTACAAACGAATTCTTGTTACTTGGTAGAAACCCTATCAATTCATATCCATTTAGACCAATTTTCATTTGGCAGATTATCCGGGACTCCCTACGTTCCTTTGGGAAATCGCGAAGAAACTTTGTGGGATATTAATAACCGAGTAGTAGTCAGTTATTTCTTAATTTGCTTAGTTTTCGTGAAAATCATCAAAATATTTTAACAACTTACACGTTTACTTTGGTCAACAGAAATGAGGCCTAAATTTTGGTTAGTTTTAATTCTAGGTTAAAAGGTATTTTGTATTGCCTGAGTTAAATTAGCAAACTAACTTCTGTGAAGTAGTGCTATAGAAATACGTTGTAAGATCGTGCTATATCAAATCACTATTTCTATTATTATATTGGGACCATATTTGTAGTCACACATTATCTTTACACAGGCGACGTTAGTGGGCTATACTCATGTTCAGTAAAACCTGGAAGACTTGTAGAGCCCAAGTACAAAAACATATTATCTCTGTCAGAATTAATACAGATCTGTGAAGATGGAATTACTATATTTATCTTTCTTTCTTTATTTGCAGGAAAGATTGTGACGACAGTAGCCGAGCGTGGTGAGGCACTCAACCTCCGTAAAAGAAAACTTTTGAGTCTTGAAGGTCGAGGTGTCGCAACTTTCTCGTGTCGAGAAACTCGTATTTTAAATTTATTTTAAACATGAAATTATGATGAAATGAAGTGTGATAATTGTTACACTCGAGAATTTCACATTTAATGTATTGGCATGAAAATAGGTTAAAATAGGTCCTTTTTGCCGTTTTCTAAATAATCATCCGATATGAACTTCGTAATTTACTAATGAAACAGATACGAAAATAACACAAGTAAGAATCAAGATATCTGTGCCGTGAAGTAACATATAATGAAATGTTTGAGTTAATCATAAAGAATATAAACTGATCATCCAACCTTCTGTCATTAACTATCATCTGTAATGTTTTCGAAAAGAACAGGCGCGACAAAGAAAGTTCTAGTTTTTTTATTTTTATTTTGGTATGTTGAACTTTCATTCAATCTTTCATGAAGAGTGATGGAGGAGATTGAAGAACTCAAGAAAATTAAATGTTGAACATATATCATTAAACACTATATTAGGAACCCTTATAGAATACAAATATTACTATTTTTAATTGTTATGTGTTAAAGACGAAAACAATAAAATTAATATTTTAGTATGTTGCAAATGTTGAATGATATACCAGAGGGTGATCCATTTTGAAGTAGATTGCTTTGACGCAGGGAGGGAACTACTCGAGAAACACACGCTACATGCTATTGTAAATGCAATTGTCATCGTTAATGAAAAGTTAAATATTCACACTTACAGATACTAGGATATATTTAATACTTGCCACCTTCAGAAAAGGTGGCTATGAGAATAGGCTGTATGTAGGTCTTTCAACAAGTGTTATAATTTAGAGCTGGCATTATATTCTATTGCTATACTTTAATACATGTTCTACTACAATTATAATTATATCTGATATTGGAAGGATGAAGAGGGATATATTGAAAAGGATGGAAAAATCAGATAGAAAGAGAAAATAAGAAACAGATAAATTGTGAGGATAGTGAAGGAAGAAAGAAGAATAAGAACGTTGGAATCAAAATGAACAGAAATTGCTTAGGACGTTGTCTCAGGAGGAATTGCCGTATAAGAGATACTCTGGAAGGATTAGTTTTTGGAAGGAGAAACAGAGGGTGAAGAGGGTTTCATCGTCTCGAAGATAGGAAGATCGAAAATTCGAATTGTTTAGCAAAATATAAACGATTATAGTAGAAATGAATGAGGAAAGATTTCTATTCTGTTAGGGCCTGCCAATGTGGTGGAAAATTGGAGGTGATAGTAAGGTTATTGTTATTCTCATGAAAAATTCGTCTTCATCACGATAGATGGTAACACTCTTTCTTTGTGTAAAAGAAATAAGATTATTTATGTGCTATATTGGTACTTTAAGAAAATATAGAAAGGAATATCGTAAATATTTGCTCCGATTATAATGTCTGGTTGTACGGAATATTAAACCTATTCCAAATTGTGATTGACTTAAAACATTATAATTACCAGTTGTAGTAGTAGTAGTAGAAGTGGTCGAAACTTTTTAAAAAATACTAGGAAACAATAACGATTGTTTTTGATCAGTCGTATTTTTGACCCATATTAACGATATGCCTTACATGTTTGTCAATTGTTTGCTAAACACTTTAGGTTCAAAGACAGTACGAATCAAGGTTCATATGGCTGACGTCATCTTGTGTTCGTGTTTGATAGTTAACATTACTATTGTGATTGCACTGAAAAAAGTTGTCTCAACATTAAGATCGAGAAAATTCAACATTTTAATGTTACTTTAAGTTGGAAGTATCAATGTAACAAATGATAAATTCTCTTTAATTACTAAGCGGGAATTGAACCCAAAATTATCGATATATTAAACGAACGCCTATCTCATTACTTTAACACATTGCTGTTGATTAATGGTGAACTACCTAGATGTGAAGCGTTTTCAGCAAATTGTGCACTTTTCCAATTCCAATGTGTAATATCGGCCAAGAATCCTTGGTTTGTTTCACAATAAAATAGAAAATGTTAGGTAGAAATTATAGTTAAGGAAATTCAAATCTAAATAGCCTCTAAAAGTAAATAGTTGCAAATAAGTGATAGAAGTAGAATCACTTATTGTAGTATTTTGTATTAGTATTAATATTAATAACATTGAATGTTATTGCAGCATTTAGATAAGAGGTAGTTAAACTCTCTGGTTGAGCCTCGAGGATAAATATTATTTGTAATGTGTGTTTAAAAATATCTCTTGGGGTATTTCTTTATATTTATATTCTTTCACGGTAAATTGCAGATTGTCGAAGTTTAAAATTTTATCTAGTCTTTTTAAATTGGGGAAATTAAACTATCTACACTCTTGTTCCGAGAAGATGAGTTGTGTGGCCAGAGTACTTATACATACCGTCTATACACTTTTCTTTTTAATATATTAATTTGATGGAAGATTTCTTTCACTGAAATGTAGAAAAAGAAAACTCGTGGGAAAATTTTGGCCGTGGGAACGTTCCCACAGGGCTTAAACCGGTGTAAACAAGTGTGTTGCTATGTTCACGCTCTTGTATGCCTACCAGCCGTAGTAACAAGACGAAACATGCCTTTTCCTCTTCTTCTTGTTCTCGTCGAGTACTGGCTAGTTATTTGAGCCCCCGCCCCATCCCCTCCTGCGAAGAGCGAAAGCAGAACCTATGTGTTTGTGTAGATCATTCCGTTACCAGCTGCTGCAAAGGAAGAAAGGTCAAATTAAAGATGACATCGTCAATGAATTTATTAGATAAGCTTAATATGCCATCAATGGTACCCTTTACAAAAATGCGTGATTTAGAGATTGGGGTACCATTTCGTATTGTAAACTGTGAGATAATTACAACGATATATGGTAGGAAGATATGTGTAACCTTTGAAGGAGGCGAAAAAGTGATTTTACCACGATGCTGTAATAAAAAATTGGAAGCAGATAATGGTGCACTATTAACGCATTTACAAAGTGGAAATGTATGTTTAACATATAAAGGAATGAAGATTAAGGTATCTAAACGTAACATGCACGATCTAGAATTTACTGAGTTGGTATATTCATCGTAAGTGTATGTTAACATGTAGAAACAAGATGAAACATGAATTTTCCTCTTCCCCCTACTCTTCATGAATGCGCAAGCATCTGTATGCATAGTGTCGTTATTCTGTGTTGACCAGCTCCTGGAGTAACATATCTTTGAGTACTTGTGCATCAACTATGGATACCAAGAAAGAGTACTTGTTACATGTGGAATATGGACTTAATTCAATGAAAACCAAATTAATGTGTATTGGTCTGGATAGTGATACATTTGATCCCGTGATTCTTGTTGGTAAAAGACTTATGTTTGGAGTGGAGTTAAATTTGGCGGAGTGGGAGAAACTGGTACATTTGACCCCGTTTGTTACGGACTATTTAAATTTTCAAATGGAAATTACATTTATAAAACCTTTTGGACGAAAAAACGAACTAGTGGTGCGAAAACTAATGAGTGAAAAATTAGAGATGTTAGAGAAAGAAGGAACACTTCATGCTCCTCGAAACACTGTGTAATTAACTTCAAGTGATTGGCTTTATTTCTTGGAAATATTACCGTGTATTGTACATTCTGTGAAAAATAGTTAAGTTTGAAGTGTTGTGCTACGTGAATATTTTGACTTGTGTACA
This sequence comes from Thermobia domestica, assembly GCF_964235325.1. Classification (NCBI taxonomy): domain Eukaryota; kingdom Metazoa; phylum Arthropoda; class Insecta; order Zygentoma; family Lepismatidae; genus Thermobia; species Thermobia domestica. The sequence continues at coordinate 255,058,322 of NC_137462.1, read as the reverse complement.
GATACTATTCGCAATCATGTACTACCGCAGAGTCTTACCTACAGATGACTTTCCGGAATCCATACATGTGTAGATGAACAGGGTATTATTAACGGTGTGAACATCAGTTTTCCAAGTGTATCTCTTAATAAGAACAGTGATGTGAACATTGACGGTGAAAGATTAAAATTGGAAATGAAAGTATTTTGCAAACAAGAACTTATGTATTCAATTATGGCTGACTTATATGATAGTGTACAGACACAGCCATGGTGGGGGGAAACTGATACTCAACCATCGGAGGTTATGAACAAAGTGGACGTGTGTTTATTAAGAAGAAAACTGATTTATACTGAGCAGTGTAGTTATAAATTCGAAAATAAAAAATATACTGAAAGTGAAACGTTTTATTTGTGTTTTGCGCTCATTTCACACACTTCAATAAGATAGCATTCTTTATTAGTGTATTAATGTTTTTATGATAAGAAAATCCTAACATATTTTCCCTGTATACTATAAGTGTTATGTATAATAAAAATAATGAATTAAAATACTTGAAATGTTTGTTAAACGCAAGTTAGTATTTCAAATTATTATTATTATTATTATTATTATTATTATTATTATTATTATTATCATTATTATTATTATCATTATTATTATTATTATTATTATTATTATTATTATTATTATTATTATTATTATACAACTCTGTCTGAAGTATGACAGGAATTCTTTATTTTGAAAACAGAGACTTTAAAATAATTAATATTATTTTTGTAAAAAAAAGTCCTATAATAATAATAATAATAATAATAATAATAATAACAATGAATTCTCATAATTGGTTTAATTTAAAAAGAATAAGTGATTAAGTATTTGATTACACCATTGAATAAAAAAATCAGTTCTAGATTCTTTTTTTAAAAATATAGTATGAAGTTCTTTAATTCAATGACTTTAAAGATATGTTTAATGATATATTTTTCAAATAACACACTTCATCATAAAACATTAATTATTATTTATTAGGAAATGGAAGAAAATAGGAAATAAAACATTTGTTTTCGAAGAAAAAAGAATACAAACTATTTATTGATAATGATATTTACACAAGGTTTAGTGCATATTTTTTAAAACTTCATGTTCACTTTGCAAATGATTTTTAAAAAGTCACAATTCTCTAGTAGTCTTTTTGAACACTTGATGATGACTCCGCAGATGACCTATATCATTATGCTGCTGCTGCTGCTGGAGATGAGGACGGAATGTACATAGAAGTCATACTGTACAATGATGACGCCCATATCCACGGTGACGATCCTTTACTCTCTGAAATGAAAAGAATTGAAAAACATAACTTAAAATTTATTTTGTCTATAATCTTGAAAAATAAAACAATAAATGATAATATGTATACAAAACGCGTTATAATAATAGAGAAGGAGTAATGACTGGTTGCAGTAATAGAAAGAATTTAAAGTTTTTTATCTATAATAAGAAGTGTCCAAAACAAACGAAGAACAAGAAGAAATAATATTAATAACAACAATAATAATAATAAACAACACATGAGAATATGTATACAGAAGAAATGATTACCCGTAGTACTAAATACAACAAGCGGTGTTAGTTTTTCTCTGGGGCTGATGAGAAGGTATAATGAAATTCGTTTAAGGACTTTCCTTTAGCTTTAAAGCAAAGGAATAATTATCAATAATGTCCACATAAAGACGATTTTACACTTTGAACTTGTTTATTATTAAATGTATAAGAAAGTTAATTTCTACGTAGAAATTGAATATGTTGCATTACATATGGAGGCAATCCAATTATATCGAAGTAGTAGGCAGGTCCATCAGTATTAATATATACGGAAATCCAATGGGTACTGATTTTATTAGCGGGATCTGTATTTATGATTATAGCTGCAGGTAGTGGAATATGCATTGGTAACTCATTCTGCATATACGCTAATAAAATTATTGTGAAATAAGGAATTTCAAGTACAAGTAATAAATATAGTGTAGAGGACATCAAAGATAAAAATGTAGACATACACATCTATGTTACGGTATTTATTAAATAATAATAATATTAGTATTATTAAATAATAATAATAATAATAATAATAATAATAATAATAATAATAACGTACCTCTAATAATCCATGATGACGTTCCTGTGATTTTCCACTTCTAAGAGATATTGGAATTCGCCATATGTGATTCGTGAGACAGGTGCGGGTAGAGCTTGAACGTTAGCATTAAAATGAACTTCCATACGAATACAAACATGTTTGATGAGATTCCAATGCTGCACAGCGCTGGCTTCTCTATCTTGAGTAATGTCGAAAACAAAGGTAGTGTATCCTTGAGGAAAAGCAAGGCTAGGAATATTGTTGCCATGATTGGAAAAGTGAATACCCGATCCACAAATTAAGATATGATGTGAAGAAACATAGAGGTGATTTTCGAAACTTGGTTGTTAAGGTTTAGAAGGTACAGGTTTTCAATCAATGTATAATGAGAATAAATTAATGACAAATTGTTCGAAGTGAAATGGATTTGAGGTCATCGTTCCTGTATAGGCATCATTTTGAGTAAGCGCCACAATCACTCGAGTTGGTAACACACCCATAAATAAATCACCGATTGTTTTTGATTGAAGATACTTTGGAATGAGGAATGACTTCATTTGCAATTTTGTTAGAGGATTTTTAGCTGTTGTTTATTTTAGAAGCTTGATATGTGCTGGTTTTGTTGTAGGACTAACATCAATCTTTTAATTGTCTAAAGCAGCGTATAAAATATTCATTTTAGCCTCAACAGATGAATGACTAGCGATGAGACAAAAGTTTGGCTTTCCAGGAATTAACGTGATGCGTAATTCTACTCCTTGGATTAAAAATTTATCCTGATTAAAAGTATAACAATGAAGATGTCCAAGCATGTCGAATTTTGCACTGTTTTTTTTAATTCATAACGTTGTTGAAATCCTCTATTATCACTAGATGTTGCATGTCCAGCAGTATCTAGAAACCAGAATGCACATTGAAGATGAGTATTTTTAGCAGAATCATCATAATTTAACAGTTTTTTGATGTATGATCGATACGGATGATTATGAGATGGAAGTGAAATCAGTTTGTTATTTCAATGCATTTCCACTCCACTGCACATAGAATTTAAAAAGTCATTATTAGGATCCACAGGTTTATCACTTTCACCAAATGCTGATCCATCAGGCTTAACGATTTGATCTTCAATGTAAAGAACAGTATGTGGTAGATCTAGGTATTCATCACTTGTTCCTGGGATGACAAATTCTATAGATGCATTATCAGCTAGTGAAGGGATTGCTTTGTATGTAACAATATGATTACCAATTTTATACTGGTTTGCTTTGCTTTTGTAGAAAAAATATCTAGTTCACTTTTTACACAATTGCAGTATTGATGGTGTAAGAAGGCCATGATTATTTTTTCAAAGATATCGTGCGATAATTTCCTCTTCTTATAAAATTGTTTTTTTGGGGGGGTTCTGTGTACGTTTCATCTTGTCTTTCTCCTTCTTGCGCTTGATGATGTGTAATGATGAAGGGTTAAAGATGGAATGACGTGTAATTCTTCTTTTCCTTTTCTGATATCCAGACCCTAGCATAGATTTCAGTTTATTTTTAGCTTTTTCTTCCAAGATGGACTTCGCTTCACCTATTTTTTTATGAAAGGAATCTTTAATAGGTTGCTTGTCAACGATAACATAATTAATAACGCTTGCTCGAGATTTTTTAAATTCCTTTCCTATTGTCTTAGCTCCTTGTTTTACTAATGACATGACAGAACGAAATACTTCTCCAAGGAAACCTCCAATACTATGTCCAACTTGATAAGGTGATCAACATAAACGTTTCCAGTTCCAGTAAGAGATTGTTTTTCTTTAATATTGTAAATATGAATTATTCATATGTGTTGATGTTGGAGCACTGGACGAAAATGTAGTTTGAGGCATACAGTTCCGAAAGTGAATGCCAGTGGAGAGCCTGTACTATCTGTTATATGTATTTTTATGAGTTCATAATCTGGAGGCTTAAAAATTTCTATAACACTACTTCCAAATGTATGTTTCATAGGATTCAAATTTATGATGCGTTATAATGGTGCTACTGTATTTCCAACAAATACGGATGGAATTATATCACAATATACATACATTGTAGATGGAAGTCCTAAACGTAAATTTGGAATTCTTTGGCCTTTTTGCATATCCTTTAAATCAACGTGTGGATCTAATCCCAACATCGCACTAATACTTGGTGATAATGCAACATGTACATTTATGTCTTTATGAAGACGTCGTAAAAAACAGGTATTACTCTCATGAGTGTATAATGTATGTAAATTTGTGAATCTGTTATGCGTACGAATTATCTTTATTAATTCTGATATGTCAGTGTAATAATGTACAGGAATGGTTACAAATTTCCATTCATAACTTTTTGGAGATTTGTTAAATTTATTTATTATTTTCTTAATTAATATCTAATAATGAATGAGGATAATGAATCTAAACAATAGCCACTACTCCCTGTTTACGGAATTCCATTCTTTGATGAAGTTTAGTTGTGTATGATGTTAGGAAAATATTCTATAGAACTATTACTGTGAAGTGTAACGTAAAAATTTCCGTCAGGTTCCATTGCACTTCTCGATTATCTTTGCGGATGGTGCATTTATCCAGGAATCGAGAGATGTAAGGTATGCTTTCCAATGAATAAGATATTCTTTTCTACTGCCTTTTCTTCTTGTACGTATGATTTAATCTATGTAAACGTCTTTGATAACGTAACAGGTTGTAATTCCTCTCTATAAGTAATCCATCCAGTGGTTCCTTGTTTAAACCTTCAATTTCATAAACAAGTGGATATCTTGGTATTATGTTCTTCATTTTAAATATTTCCCAAGTCTAGTTTTGCATGTATCCTTCATGAAAAGTACGTTTAGTTTTACTATTTCGTACTGTATCACCAATCCTAAGATGTCTTTAGAAATCTGGATTCTTCTTCTTTATTTTATTATCATACTGATTATGCCATACTTGTAATAGGTTATTTCGAGAACCATTTGCAGGAGACTTCTTAATACTTGAGTGATAACATTCATTGTATGATTTTAGAAGAAGATGTAATACATTTAAATAATTATACGTTTGATACTTTCTGAAATACTTCCACATTTCTTAAAATTCTGTTAAAACGTTCCACAATACTAGCCTTTATATTAGGATTTTTAGTTGTAATATGTTTTATTTTGTTGTCCTCTAAATACTTCTGTATTGTTTTATTAGTAAACCCACTTTTATATCTGTTCGGAATTTAATTGATTTCTGTCTTTGAAAACCATTTTAATTCTTTTAAGACACCATTTGTACTTTTAGATTTTAATTGCACAGCCCAGGCATATCGACTGGACACATCTATCACTGTAAGAATATAACGATATCCATCATTAAATTTATGAAGAGATTGAGGATCATTAATATAACTTTCCCACTGATCATCAATAGTTTTCACTACATAGAAATCTCTTTTAAAACGACGACGTACTGGTTTGTGTAACGTATATGTTGTTTGCTTCAGTAACCACTTTCTTATACAGTGTATAAGATTTTTTCTTTGTAGCTAACCACAATTTTTAGCAGTTGAAAACGAAGCAGGATGTGATAGGCTGTAGTAAAACTTGGTTAACTGTTTGTTTATGGTTCCTATCATGACCATACTGGACGTTTACATGACGTTTCCTTTTCCTTATATGAGAAACAACTTTTTCCTGTTCTTCTTCTTTTTCTGGTTCTTCTTCATCGTCTTCTGCAAACGATTTAAGAGGTATTTTTCACTTGACGATGATGCTGTTGGTGATGCTTTAGTTCGTCGTAAGATATATGACAAACGTTTTGGATTTGCAATAAGTTATTGAGTTGAGTTATTACAAGAAAAATAATTATAAAATTGATCACATCCAGATGAATTTGTGTGTATCCATGGTCGCGACACATCACAAATTAAATTTAGAATATGAGATCATTCTAGTTTATTGCCTTTGATACAAACTGTTCCTATATTTTCCCACGTGATATTATCATCATGTTTCATTCTGTGTAGTAGTCATTCAGCTCTTTTGCGAAAAATTTTGCGTATAGATAACAATATTTCTTCTTCTACTCCAGGCTTCTATGATTTAGTTGACGTAATCGAAAATGTCACTGATTCTTGTTGTTTTTGTATTAAATGTAAATATTTTTGAAGAATATTATGATATTGGTTCCACTTTTCTTCGTCACTAATCGATAATAAATGTAAAAAATGTTCCATCTTGATCCAAACTAGATTCACGTTTTTCCATGGCTGCTGCTGATGATGCTGGTGTTTGTATACGATTAAGGTCTTCAGGAAAAACTAAAATCATCTTCTTTCCCTGTTCTATTTTACTAACGGAATAGTAAACGTGATAATGCACCACTTAAAGTAGAAGCTAATAATGCTGGTAGTAATCCACCTTGCTGCACTAATAAATGTTTCATCTTCTCGATTGAGTTTCCTTTTTTCACAAGCTGTCGAAGCGTCTTATTTTTCGCTTTAATCTTGCTCTTTGTGTCTTTGTAAGAGGTACATTCCCTTTTAATACAATATAACAACATTCGCAAATACTTCGAATCACTGAAGAGTCTGCATTGGCCAGTATAGCTTTACGTAATTTAGGATTTGCTTTGCTCAGCGTACGAAGATCTCCGTGTTTGACTCTTGGAGACATATTGTCAGAATGAAGAAACACAGTTTAAAACAAACATTATAAGCACATCTTCTATTTCGTTGGAACATAAACGTAATGATAAATATCATCAGGAAAGATATTTGTTTGAAAACGAAGTTCATCTGGCGTATCCTGTTTTAAATCAATAAACAAATATCCATATGGTGACTTTGTTGCGTCGTTGAAACTTTATCGAAGGAATTTTGGATTCTCAGGAGTTAGTTGGTAACTCATGTGTTTAATTTGTGATTTCTCTTGGATTTTTAAATAAAAAGAGATAAGAATAATTAAAGCTCATATCTCTGCTTCCTTTCCCCTGATGAAATATGTTTACTATGACGATAAACCTTTGTAAAGAAATCAACTATATTGCTGTTCACTTCACACATATGATCATCAATAATAATAAGATGAGGTGAAGTTTCAGGTAAAAAGTCTTTTGTTCGAGATAATCCTTCAATAAATTGTACTTTTGTCGAAATTTCTCTGTATGCATTTTGCCATTCTGCATAGCACCAATAAATATGACGAAACGATGTATTAATCATAAGGGATAAATTAGACAGGAATCGTATTACATGCCAGTTTTACTCCAGACCCACTTGGTCCTGCAACAATACATGAAAATTAATGATCCCACGTCGTATCTATGTTCATAAATATGATAATTCACTCTTCATGTGTATATTTATAAGGGCCATATTATATTTGTCTTCTTTTGTTGGAAGGAGTGTAGACATATGAAAGAGTTTCATATGAATTTGGAACTCTTCGTCGTTTTATATAATTTGTCTTATAAATTTTTGTTTCGGGCATGCTGACGATTATATGATCTTTTCCTGAGGCAAATTTTATTTCTCGTTCCTAATTTTTGACTTCATTTCGACGAGATTCTTGCTCAGCCTTATCTTCATTATCTATTATCATTTTCTTCATTATATCAAAATTTAGGTGTTTAGATGATTCATAGTTTAATAAAAAGCCCCGTATCTTGCATACTTCTAAATCTTTCTACGTACTGGGATCAAAAATAAGTAACGCGTAGTTCTTGGATCCAGCCGATACATATTATGAAATAAAGGCCTCTTTACCATATTTTAGTACTTCATTTGTTATATCACCTCAAAAGTCACCAGTTGGAATTGTACTTTAACCAGGTTTTTGCGTATTAATTACTGAATTAGTATCAAAATTCAATACTCTTTCTTGAATTATTCTAAATACTTGTACACTTCTAATCTTGCTTTCGGTGTTGTGTATGCGACTATGACAACGTTTACTGTTGATAGTGAAACAGGAATTCATCCGTGTATTGCCAATATACATATATCATATCATCATTTACTTGAATATTTGATGTACGTCTATATCATGAGATGTTAATTTCTCATATAATTCCTTGGGGTTATAACTAATGCTTACATGAGCCATGTCCTCACGTTGACCAAATTTTCCCCAAAATGAATTTAGCATTAATTTACCTAAACTCTTAAGTGCTGGATTATGTTTAGTTTTCCTTTCATCTAGATGTATTTCTTCCTTTTTATAAAATTCCTTAATGTACTTCTTTTTTAACTCATCTGTTTCACACCATGGAGGCTAACCCCTAGTTTCCGTTTTTGCTTTCAGGAAGGTGTTTATGTACTCTGCAAATAAGCCGCAATTTTCTTCTTCATCACATCGAACAACATCATACGTGCAAATTTCATGAATATCTATTACTTGGATCCTTTTTCCATTGCTTGTCTTACTTTATTTGGAACCCATGTACCATGTAGAACTCGGTCTTCATCGGTGTGATTACAAGGTGTCTTGTTTAGTTAATCACAACATGTACGACAAAGTGGAAACATCAATCTATCATTTGATTTGTAAGGTAAAACCAGATTCAAGATTACTTAGCTTAACTAATCTTTCTACTTCATCAATCCTGAGAATATTTGAATATCCAGGCAAATATATACTTTGATGAAGAATTGGAAATTTAGTTTTACTTATATACGGGTAAAGTCTTATAACATTCTTGTAACAGATAACTTCTTCTGCAGACTCTTGTGTTTTATGATACAAAAGTATGGCATTCACACGTCCAATATGAAAAACGTGTCGAGGATTCAACGGTGTTTTCTTTTTGTATGGATGATTACTAACATACTCCTTCATCTCTTTATTTCCTGCCAATTGTTTTGTAAATTCACAGCCCCATATTTCGTGCACTTCTCAGCCAAAACCTTTTAATTTTTGAATCGTCTTTGTTGCTTCATATCGAAATTCCTTGGCATCTGTAGCATTGGTATATATGGGTTTATCTCTATCTTTAGGGTAGTAGAAAATACAGCCATGCGTCCAACAGCCTTCATGCTCCCAGACGTGTTTTCTTCCTGTATCGGGATCTGTCCATTCACCATCTACAATCATTGATGATATTCGTTTTTCCTTACTACGTGTAACATTGGTAATTTGGATGTTTCTTGTTTTTTTTCCCGATCTATCCACTGTACTGCTTCATTTGATTGTACATCTCTCCATCGATACCCATTCTTTGGTATGATACCAATTGTGTTTTCCTTTAAAATTTTCTTCGATACACCAAGTTACATGCACTAGCGATTTTAATGCATTCAAGTAAGGGATTTACATTCGTTTCAGATTCAAATGTATTCATGAAAAATACATGCTTTGCGTAAAACTTCGACATCCTGTACACAATACTTGATGAGTTCTTTCATTTTAAAGGTGTCATTACTATCTTCAGTATACCATTGCTCGAACTTGCGTCTTTCATCTACTTTCATCGCATGTGTCCCATAGTACCTAATGTTTGGAAGTGTACCTTCATATGTTTGGTTATCACGTCGATTGAAAAAGTGTGGTAAATATCATGTACAGGATTGAAGACCTAACGCACCACTTAATTTACTTAAGGGCATAGGAAGAAACCTTAGTGAATCAATGAAGGTTATGTTCCCTACTTTAAGTGATAGAATTTTCGCCCCATTCATGATCACATCTGGAGTCCAATGATGAAATGTGAATCATAGCCTTTAGAATTGAGTGCAATGCATGTTACTGATTTCATGTTTCACGTCGTTTTTGTGAATGTTTTAGAAAGTCTTCTATTACATTTTCTCCATCAAATACATTTTCTCGTTTTCCACAAACGACACAATTATTTTGTATGTTATCTTTATAGCAACGGTAACATTAATCTTGACTAACCAAGACACTAGGTATATGTTTGATTTCTCATCTTCTATTCTCGTATTTTGTGTATATTCAATATCATAAAATACAACTATAGCTTTTTCTCCATGATAATTTTTTCATGGCTTTTTGATTTTCTTCTTTCATTCACTTTCATGTAACATTCATGATTGGGTGGTACTGTAGTATAGTAAATATTGCAATACGTTCCTCCATATACGTGAGATCCTTTTTCTTTCACTACATAAATTTTCAAACACTGGGTACAACATTTCACATTTGAACATAGAGTCTTTCCATTTTGATACGGAACTGGCTTGTGATAATCATAGCAAGACTAACCATAAATTCTCGATTACAATCATTGCATATAATATGTGCTTCTTTAAGGTCACATGGTGGCTTCTGATGATAACGATAGCACACAGCTCTACAATGTTTCCAATGTGCATGTTCTTTCATACTTCTTACGACAACTTTCGCAATAAGAATTGCTGGTAAACATGCTATCAAGCTTTCTATGACATTGTAATGGTTATCTATGTAGAGTAAGTTTAAAGTTGTTCTTTCGTTATCACTTGGTGGTGCTTTGAACATAAAATCACCTCCAGAATATGCCCTATATACTGTAATTTTATAATCCTTTAAATATTCTTGAAATATTCATCAGCTGCTTCACATGGGACTTCTGCTTCTTTTTCTATTATATATTTATGTTTTTTACATATCTTCTGTATTCGGTTTGCTTTCTTCCCTTGTATTTTTTATCCTATGGTAACGACGATTGCATGTGCTAAATATCTTGTACCTTTGTTCTTAATTGTAACTATGCCACGTTTTGTCTTTACATATTCCTCAGTATTCATAATATGTTGTTTCAATCCACCATGTACTCTCGGCATACGTACATGATGAAAAGTCACGATGCAATCTTTATTTATAAGAAAAGCCGCATTGCTATGCAATATTTTCTCATAACTTGTCCATAGAATTTCTGTTGAGAGATTTCTTGCTTCACCTGAACGATAATCAAAAAGGGAGATGTCATTCTCACTCCTTATTGGGATTCTTATTTCTACGTAGTCATGATGGTTCACATCACGTGGTAAATAATCTATTAGAGGCCGTAGACTTGTTTCAATAGCCGTAAAAGGATTTTCATCAGCACCCAGGGGGCTAAACGGATTCTTAGCATTGTACCCTCCATATTGTATCTTCTGTATTGTCCTCTACGTTCTTCTATTATATGAAATCTATTGTTGCCATGATTATTTCCAAATCCCACTTGTACCTTTGGGTTTCGTTCTGCTTGAAATTCCGTTAGCAATTCATCCATTCGTTTTTCTATTTCGTCTAAATCATCTTCTATTTCTTCATGTTCAGCGTTAGCTTCTGGTAATATTTCCATAAAGGATGGATATATATATCGTCTTCTTCCTCGTCTTTTACAGGATTGGGAAATAAATTGTTAAGCCAATTTTCAAGCTCATTTACGTAAAACTCTTCTTCTTCTGTATTCTTTATTGTATGCCTCTCTTATTATCAGCGAAAACGTGAGACTTAGCAGCTCTTCTGCATGTGTTCTTTCTTCGACGACTTCTTCTTCTACCTCTTGTTTTCGACGATAGGGAAATAAATTGCTAAGCCAATTTTGTAGCTCATTTTAGTAAAACTCTTCTTCTTTTGTTTTCTTTTCTTCCTCATTGTAAGACTCTAATATTATCTGCGAAAACGTAAGATTTACAATTATTCTTCATTTGTCCTTTCTTATATGTATTCTTCTTTTTCTTGTAACCATTTTTTAATTTTTTCAATACAGACTAATGCCTTCTTTTCCTATTCATGTCTTATCATTTTGTTACATCCATTTTCTAGTATTTCTAATAGTTCTTTATATTTCTCTTCCTCTTTTTCTTCTTCTGCAATTTGAATTTCAGTAACTGCATCTCTTCTTCTTCTTATGCTCTTTCAATTTCATTAATTATAACTCTTTCTTCTGTGTCTTCTTCATCTTCTTCTTCTTGAGCAATTGCATTTGTTGGTAATCTTACTTCCTCTTTATGTGTTCCTTTCTTCTTCCTTTTAACATCATCTTCTTTTTCTTTCTTTTGGACTCCTTCCTTCCTCTCATGATGATCATCTTCTTCTATTCCGATTACGTCGTCTATTTCCCTTAGAAGAACTTGTGTCTCTTTATATGGTACGTCTTCTTCTTCTTCTTCTATGTCGTTAAAAAGACGGTAATCTCTTTTAATAATTCTTGTGTACTCTTTTTTTCCATTTTATTCCCCCTAGATGAATATAAGTAATTGAAAAAATATTTTCTTATATGTATGTATATGTAACTATTTATACAGAATATATAAGTATTATGTAAAACGAAATATATATATATATACATATAAATATTTAAAAACGATATAAGTACTTTAAAAAATATAGATTGGTGTGTAGAAAAAAAGGATATATAAAAGTATTTAAACAAAAGGAATAACGACATAAATAAGGATATAGATAACGAATATACAAGTATCTTTGTTTATTTGTATTTAACCTAAAATTAAAAAAAATCATTTCGTTACTTATTGCCATGTTCCAAATAAATGTAAAAAGTATATATACACAGATTTCAATACGTTATACCGAAAGACAGAAATTCAATTAAAAAAAAGCATACCTTTTAAGTAGTTATAATTATTTTTTTCGTATTTCTTGGAAGTGAAACAAATGTATGTTCACAGTTAGCTTCAAGTGTGTTGTCTAATGTAAAAACGGTCTGTACATGATTTTATACTTATTCTTTCAGTTTCAAAGACCACGAAAAATGTGTATTTGATAGTAAGCGTAAGGAGCATATTTGTGGGACGTTAAAATGAAAGATTTCGTTTCTCCCTCTCTCTCTCTCTCTCTTACGAGGTTATGACGTCTCAATGATTACGAAAACTATGACTTAATTCTGTATAATGTTCTTATTCCGTAGAAAATACGAAAGCTCAATTTAGAGGGCAATTCGAAGCTTTTGTGACTCCCCTCGATCCAAGATCCAATATATTTTGAATCAAAATTTTTGTTACCACCGATTCAAGGTCCAATACATTTGAATCAAAAATTATGTTGTGCGCCTTACATCTGGAGAACTACATATAGTGTAATCAGATTCACGATATCACCCCTGGTCCCCACTTCATCCCCTTAGATGATGTGTTACTGAGTTCGAAGTAATATTACTCAACTCAACCGCCCCGAAAACTATGAATTTGACACTAATATCTATCATTTCAAATTATTTTTACGTGTCTCGATACCACTCCTGAGAACCACTACTTCAACCTCCCTTAGATGATTTGCTAACGAATTTGGAGTTTCATTACTGAACACAGATGTCTCGAAAACTATGGATTTGAAACTAATATCGTGTATTTTGAATTATTTTTACGTGTTTCGATATCACCCAAGGGGAACCCCCTACTGCAACCCCTTAAATAATGTGTTAAGGAGTTCGGTGTTTCATTACTAAACACTTTGATCCCGGAAACTAAGTATTTGACACTAATATCGATCATTTTAAAATATTTTACATGTTTTAATATCATACATGAGGAACCCCGACTTCAACCCCCTTAGATGTTAATGAGTTCGAAGTTTCATTACTGAACAAATTGGCCCCGAAAACTATGGATTTCACACTAATATCGATCTTTTCAATTTTTTTTTGCATGTTTCCGATAACTCACTTCTATTAGTTGGGGGTGTTCCTTACTTCATGAAGATTAAGATAACTTTGAAAGTCACGAGGACTCGAGTTTACTATCCCCCCAAAACGCTTCGTCTTAATCTAAGACCATGACTAAATTTTGATAACTTTTCGGCTCCCTTGTATGACCCTCTATTTTACAGAAAGACAGATAGACACAAATACACTATTATTTATAACTATCATATGATATTGTCAATGGTTAAACACACATATCTTCGCTTCATCTTGGTCCGAGATCACAACCAAATTTTGATAACTTTTCGGTTCCCACATCTTACCCCCAGATCACAGACAAAGCACACATACAAATATACACTTTTATTTATATTTCATACGTATAGGGACGAATGTTTATTGTTAAAACATTCACGAGATGTCAAACAATCATTGCAATGAGTACTGTAGTTTGATGTCTCTCGTTCCTGGGGACACGAATTGTTCAATGGTAGAGTGTTCGCCTCTGGTGCATAGCGTTCCGAATTCAAATCCTGCTCCCTACAAGTGAACTTTGTTGTGGACAAACACCATGTGTGTGGGATTACTTAGGGTTCTCCCGTTTCCTTCTACTTTCATCATTTCATTCATTTCTCAACATCGCAGTCCCCATTAGCCTATCCGACATAACCGTGGGACTCGTTCCACATTCTATTATCATTCACTTAGGGGTACGGTGGCTCAGTGCTTGGTGTTTCTTGATTCGAACACCAGCTCGCGTCGTCAATGTTTGCTGGCCCCCGAGCACATACTACAGACAGACAGACAGATCCTTGGGGTCCTGCCGTTTCATTCCACTTTCATCATTTCGCATCATCGTCGTCTTCACTTATCTAGCCGGCATAACCGTGGGAGGTAAAACTCAAAGATTTCCTATTAGCCTAGCCGGCTTAAGCATGGGACGTAAAACTCAAAGATTTCATTGTTTCTCTCGTTCCACATTTTTTATTCTATTATCATTCACTTAGGTTTACGGTGGCTCGGTGATTGTTGTTTCTTGGTTCGATCCCAGCTCGCATCGTCAATGTTTGCTGACCCCGAGCATATACTATAGACAAATAAATAGACAGGTAGACATGATACGCTCCATATTTTATTCTATAACCATTCACTTAGGGGACACGGTAGGTCAGTACTTGGAGCTCCTTGGTCCGATCTCAGCTCGCGCCGTCAATATTTGTTGACCCAAAGCACATACTACAGACAGACAGGTTTACAGGTAGACATGATACGTTCCAAATTTTATTCTATTATCATTCACTTAGGAGACACGGTGGCTCAGTGCTTGAGAGGGTCCATGGTTCAATCTCAGCTCACGCCGTCAATGTTTGTTGAGCCCTTGCACATACTACAGACAGATAAATAGACAGGTATACATGATACGCTCCATATTTTATTCTATAATCATTCACTTAGGGGACACGGTAGGTCAGTACTTGGAGCTCCTTGGTCCGATCTCAGCTCGCGCCGTCAATGTTTGTTGACCCAAAGCACATACTACAGACAAACAGGTTTACAGGTAGACATGATACGTTCCAAATTTTATTCTATTATCATTCACTTAGGAGACACGGTGGCTCAGTGCTTGAGAGGGTCCATGGTTCGATTTCAGCTCACGCCGTCAATGTTTGTTGACCCAAAGCACATAATATAGACAGACAGGTTTACAGGTAGACATGATACGTTCCAAATGTTATTCTATTATCATTCACTTAGGAGACACGGTGGCTCAGTGCTTGAGAGGGTCCATGGTTCGATCTCAGCTCACGCCGTCAATGTTTGTTGACCCCTTGCACATACTACAGACAGATAAATAGACAGGTATACATGATACGCTCCATATTTTATTCTATAATCATTCATTTAGGGGACACGGTAGGTCAGTACTTGGAGCTCCTTGGTCCGATCTCAGCTCGCGCCGTCAATGTTTGTTGACCCAAAGCACATACTACAGACAGACAGGTTTACAGGTAGACATGATACGTTCCAAATTTTATTCTATTATCATTCACTTAGGAGACACGGTGGCTCAGTGCTTGAGAGGGTCCATGGTTCGATCTCAGCTCACGCCGTCAATGTTTGTTGACCCCTTGCACATACTACAGGCAGATAAATAGACAGGTATACATGATACGCTCCATATTTTATTCTATAATCATTCATTTAGGGGACACGGTAGGTCAGTACTTGGAGCTCCTTGGTCCGATCTCAGCTCGCGCCGTCAATGTTTGTTGACCCAAAGCACATACTACAGACAGACAGGTTTACAGGTAGACATGATACGTTCCAAATTTTATTCTATTATCATTCACTTAGGGGAAACGGTGGCTCAGTGCTTGGTGTCGTTGGTTCAATCTCAGCTCGCGTCGTCAATGTTTGCTAACCAAGCACATACTACAAAGAGACAGATAGACAGGTAGACATGATACGTTACATACTTTATTCTATTATAAATCACTTAGGGGGACAGTGGATCAGTGGTTGGGAGTCCTTGGTTCGATCTCAGCTCCCATCGTCAATGTCTGCTGGCCCCGAGCACATACTACGCACACGTATACAATTAGACATGATATTGTTAAAATTAAAACACACAATATGCCTCTTCTTTTATAATATTATTTTAACATTAAACAAGTGATACGTCTTTATTGTTCAACATTCACTATCTGCTTTATACAAGACTCCAGACATTTCTCACGAGAGCTAGGAACTAGTTGCAATAGGAGACAGAAAATACTAAGGCATTTTATCTTATCATTTCCTCGGAATTCAATGTACAAGGGAAGAAGAAGCATTCAGTTCAGATTTGCTTATATGTATGTGTAGGTGTATTTTAATATTAGAATTCCTTCTCATTATCAAATACGGAAACGCTACTACTATACATTTTATTTCTTGTTCTCTAGAATGCCTTTATAGTTAAATGAAGATATAACATACTGGTTTAATCCTTCAGGGATAATCACGTACCATAACATTTTTAGTAATGTATTTTTTACTTACCTATTTTAATAAAACGTCCGGTGATCACAATCACTGACAGCTCTCGAATCCAGGGGAACAAGCACACACACACACACACGCACACTATTACAAGTTTGACGCAAAAGACGATGTATTAACACTAGAAGCACCGCACTTTCTACCTACCTATAATGCCCGCAATGGGTCATTTTGACCCATATTAATTGTTATACTGATATTGTGGAATTTTCTGTTGGGTTCTTATCTTTCTGCACTAGAGAGCGCAAATTATAGTAGATGTTAGTTCACAAGTACTTTTACGTACATTAAGGGGTAAACAGAAATACTTATATATACAGATATACTTATATATTTATATACGTATATATACAGATAGATAACTAGTTACAAGATGCTTCAACAATACACAATTTATTTTTCTAATTGTATGAGAATTTAAATGTTGAAAAAGTAAATGATTTATTACAAAACGATATTTCTAATAGTTTTCCTTTTATTATTCTGTTTTTGAACACGAAATTGTTTCTAGGCAGTCTGCTACTTTACAGATGAACACTTACTTAACATTTTTCCTTTCTTATTAGAATAATTTTGGGAATACAATGAGCTATAGAGCTTCATCTACTCATGAAAATGGTGCAAGGAGAAAACTGTCTTACACGTCTTTCTTGCACTCATTACACACCAACACTTTCGATGAGCACTTTCTGGAGGCAAATCTTTTGCATGATGGGCAGCATGAAGATGACTTGTTGGCACATTTTGGTGCGACCTAACAGTGCTTTCTTTTTGTAGAACCCTTAGTTTGCTGTGGAAGATATTGTTTAGGTTGTAGATTCCCTTTCCTTTCTTTTATGATTTCGTCAGCTAGATCCAAGAGGAACTTCCTTCTGTTTATCCGTCTTCCAGTAACTGCTTTGTAAACTATTCAAGAATTTATGCCTGTCAAGTCCAATATGTTATAAAGAACATGAACTGGACATCGTGTACTACCAGCTCGAACAGAGTACTTGCGCGCCATTTGGTCCAGAACATCTACACCCACTTCCGTGTGATTGTAAAAGATAACTGTTTCAGGCTTCTTTTTCCCTGTTGTTGATACTTCTACATCAGTAGATGGTGGGCGCTACGTACTGTGTGTTACGTAGTCTTATGTGTTATCTGCTATGTTCAAATAGGGATGGAAAACGAGTACACCCTTGTTATGTTATGTATTATCTGCTATGTTAAAATAAGGGTTGGAAAATATGCTCATAACAGAGAACGAATACACCCCTTGGTATACTCGTTCTCTTTTTCAACCCCTATTTGAACATAGCAGTGGCTTATTTTCCAGGGGGTGTACTCGTTCCCTTTTATGAGCATATTTTCCAACCCCTATTTTAACATAACAGAAATTACGAACACACAGCAGAAAGGGTGAACTCGTTTCAACCCTATTTTAACATAGCAGAGACTATGAACACATTCTCCAACATAGCACAGAGCTAACCCCTAGCAGACAAACACCTATGGTGTACTCGTTCAATATGGCATATTTTCCAACCCCTATTTTAACATAGCAGAAGTGTACTCGTTCCAACCCCTATTTCAACATAGCAGATATTACATAAGATTCATTCCCTTTTATGAGTACTAGTTCAACCCCTAGCAGAGGTAATATGGCATATTTTCCAACCCCTATTTTAACATAGCAGATTCAACACAGCATTGCTCAGTGGTGGCCAATCTAACACATTGAAAACTAGTTCTAGCAAAGTCAAAAAATTTTGATTTCGAAAAAGTTGAAAGTTGCACGATGTTTATCAAACTGGGTTAGATGATACGTTTGATGATCTTAAATCGAATGCTGTTAAATTTTTTTTCTATCTCTCACTGTTTTCCAGATATAACGATTCGAATTTTTCAAAATTTTTCTAACTTCGACCCATCTGGTTTCTGAGTTTTTGAAACTCTGTATATGTGTACTCCACTGGAAAGACCGGTTATGTTTGCTCTATCTCTTACCGCTTTCGTGATATGACGGTCTAGAGTCAAAAATTTCGATTTTCGAAAATGTTGAAATTTGGGCGATGTTTACCAAACTTGGGTAGATTATACATTTGATGATCCTAAATCGAATGCCGTTAAAATTTTATTTCTATCTCTCACCGTTTTCTAGATATGACGATCCGAAGTTTTTTTGGGGCAGCTTGGCCCATCCTTGTCGTACAAGTTTGAAACATGGTTTCATGGGTTCTTCATGTCTAAAAACGGCAAGGGATGAGGTACGGGGAGATTTTTTGATTATTTTTTTGATATTTTTGACCGTTTTCGAGATATGGGCCATTTTATGATTTTTGGACACTCAAAATGAACTTTTTTGTTTTGTTTTTAGCCAATAGTAAATAGTTTTATTTTAACCAATGAGATACTTGACTTGTAGATTTTGCTCCAATGAAAAAGAGTTTTATTTTAGCCAATCAGAGGAAATCAGAACAACTATATAAGGGCTGAGGTTCGAAGCAATTCTCAGTCAGTTATTCGTTGGATTGCAAAAAGACAACATCGTGTGCAAAGTGAGAGAACATTGAAGTGAATTTTGTGTGAATTAATGGTAAGTATTTTTTGAACTTTGTCAAAATTTCCGGTGCGGATTTTTAAGTATTCCTCATAACCTCACCCATGATTGATTATTTTTTGAATAATACGTTGTGTTGAATAAGTTCGTGAAAACCAGACGTCACAGAGGTCAAAAATAAAAAATATCGATTTTTAAAGAAATTAAGTATTTTTGAACTGTCAAAATTTCGGTGCGGATTTTTAAGTGTTCCTCATAACCTCACCCAAGACTGATTATTTTGAAATATACGTTGTGTTGAATACGTTCGTGAGGAACAGACGTCACAGCGGTCAAAAATAAGCAAAATATCGATTTTTAAAGAAATTAGCTATTTTTGAACTGTCAAAATTTCGATGTGGATTTGTAAGTGTTCCTCATAACCTCACCCAAGACCGGTTATTTTTTGAATAATACGTTGTGTTGAATACGTTGGTGAAAACCCGAGGTCACAGCGGTCAAAAATAAGCAAAATATCGATTTTTAAAGAAATTAAGTACTTTTGAACTTTGTCAAAATTTTCGGTGCGGATTTGTAAGTGTTCCTCTTAACCCCACCCGAGACCGATTATTTTTTGAAATATACGTTGTGTTGAATACGTTCGTGAAAACCAGACGTCACAGCGGTCAAAAATAAGCAAAATATCGATTTTTAAAAAATTAAGTACTTTTGAACTTTGTCAAAATTTTCGGTGCGGATTTGTAAGTGTTCCTCATAACTTGCGCTATAGTTGGTTGGTTGATGAAATATTCGATGTTTTCAATCATGCTAATTATGAATATTATATCTTCTTTCCCATAAATAATAGTTTATGTGGGATACGCCTAATAAGCGATTTTTTTGGATGATTTTGCAATATAAGAAATGTAATAATTTGCTTTTTCTCTATTTTCAGGTTTAGAAAATATCACTAAAACGTTAGGAAGAATACGTTATTGGAAAAAACACTTCTTGGTGTACTATAGTGGGAACAGCCCCAATTACAGTAAAAGCATCAAACAGCGGAAATGCGTGAGATATAGTTTTTCGTAAATAATTGCTAGTTCATAGAATACTATTTTCAGGTTTAGAAAATATCACTAAAACCTTATTGGAAAAAACACTTCTTGGTGTTCTATAGTGGGAACAGCCCCAATTACAGTAAAAGCATCAAACAGCGGAAATAATTGTTAGTTGATAGAATACTATAGTACTCTAAGCAATAAAAAATGGAAAGTTCTAGTAAAATTACAATCATTAACAAAATAACTAGAAAGTACAAAAAAATCCGAATGAATGGTACAATGATAACTGCACAACTTGCGAGAACCCCTGAAGGGGAAAACCCAATTACCTGGTTGCGAAGCGGAATTGCTCAACTATTGAATATGTTGATGGAAGATGTAGATTCCCACCATCAGGTAGGGCTGACATTATGGTATCAGAATAATCCAGATAGATCGTTTTGGTTTTCATTTCGAGAAGCAGCGAATGTCGGTGAAGACTTCGTCTGGGAGGCTCTGAATCGAGTCATTCAGTCAAATGCAAAATTTATGGAACAAGATCGTTTTGTTATTGATTTTCATCATGTGGCTTTACCTATAGGCGAAGGGAGGAAAAGTCAAAATTTTTCCTCTGATGAAGAATATATGAAAAAATGCAAGGGTATAATCGTTACTAAAAATAAAGATAGTAGTTGCCTTGCTCACGCCCTTGTAGTTGCTAAAGGGTTCATTGATAACATAGGGAATAAAAATGCGTCTCAACCCTATTATAATCAAAAAAAGAACTTTATGTCTTTAGAAGCTAAATTATTGTGTAAGAGTTCTGGCGTTAATTTGATGCATGGTGGTGGCATACCTGAATTAAAACTAATTCAATCATATTTAACTGACTATACGATTACAGTGTACGACGATTTGACGGGGGAGAAAACATTTTTCGAGGGCAACGGTGGTGAGAAGAAAATTAATTTACTTCTGAAAAATAATCATTATAATGTTATTACCAATTTATGTGCTGCATTTAGCTGTTCATACTTTTGCGAAACATGCCATAAGAGATATAATGAGAAAGAAAAGCATATAGGGCATTATGCCCAAAATATCAAAAAAATCCTCCATGTAAGAAGACAGATGAAGTATTAAATTGTAATAATTGTAACAGATGTTTTTACGGTAACGAATGTATGGCGTATCATATAAAATCAGGTTTGTGCTCACAGCTAAAAGTATGTAAAATATGTCTTAAAGCGTATGTTATCAAGAAAAATAGAAATCCTCACCAGTGTGGGGAAACATTCTGTATAAACTGTGACAATATGATGCCCCCCGTCATTTATGTTACATGCAATCACGAAAATATTCAAACGTAGGAAAATGGATGATGATATTCTATGACATTGAGTGTAGGCAAGATGAAATATTCCGTGAACATATGCCTAATTTGCTAATCACACAGCAAGTATGTTATCATTGTTTTGAGAATAGCGAGGGTAATTCATGTACTATTTGCAACAGAAAGGAAAACATTTTTTATGGTGAAGAGTGTGTTACTGATTTTCTGGAGTATTTATGTAGTAAACCATCCAATATTAATAAAGTTATATGCATTGCACATAATGCAAAAGGATATGATGCACATTTTATTCTGCGTGTAATGATATCAGCGAAACGATGGACTCCAAGCGTCATAATGAAGGGGTATAAAATAATGAGTATTGATTGTAAAATTACAGGTTCATTTATAGGCGTTATTTACAGGTTCAGGTATTTATTATTCTAAACAAGGTAATAATATTTCACTCGCCGAATATCCTAATGGTTATACTCTACTGGTGTTTGATTTAACTCCCGATTCTAGTGCTAGTGCTGCATTTCATACTAGTCCACAACGGCAAGGAAGTGTAAGCCTAGAGGTTCATTTTAAAGAAGCATTGCCATCTCCTGTAACAGCGATTATTTACGGTGAATTCTCCTCAGAATTAGAAATTGATTTCCAGAGAAAAATATATATTAATTAAACAAAAAATGTTAAATACACTTGAACTTTATGAGGCGCTACAACAAAATCTGCCTAAAAACCATTTTATTGGAGTATATGCTGCAGATGAGCTACCACTGTTTATTCATACATTTCCAGTAGCCATATTTATAAATACACATTCTAGTGATAAGTCTGGGGAACATTGGGTTGCTGTTTATATAACTAATATGCGTATGGGGGAGTATTTCGATAGCTATGGTATTCCACCTTATATACATCATCATATAAGGTTTTTAAAACGAAACTCTCTGTATTATACATGGAATAAAAGACGAATTCAAGGTGATTTATCTCAATTTTGTGGACATTATTGTTTTTTATATCTAACATGCCGTGCGTCTGGTTTTTTACTACGCAATTTCTTAAACAAATTCTCATTTACCACTATTGATGCTAATGATATTATGCTCTATTCATTTATGAGATGATCACTGGCGCGAGATTAAGTTCTCCGTAAACCATGTGTGTGATGGTCCCTGGCGCGAGATTAAGTTCTCCGTAAACCATGGTCACTGGCGCGAGATTAAGTTCTCCGTAAACCATGTATGTGTGATGGTCCCTGGCGCGAGATTAAGTTCTCCGTAAACCATGTATGTGTGATGGTGGTTGACATGAGATTATATATATATATATGTGTGTGTGTGTGAATAACCAGACGTCGTTATTTTTTTTTAAACTCTGCTAAAATGTCTACAAAATGAATAACCTAACCTTTTAACTCCGCCATTGCCGGTCCCAAGCCCTGGATGAGAAAGGAGGAGGGAAGGTTCTAACAGAACGAGTACTTATGTATTATCTGCTATGTTCAAATAGGGGTGGAAAAAAGAGAACAAATCTTATGTATTATCTGCTATTTTCCAATAGGGGTTGGAAATATGCTCATAAAAGAGAATGAATACACTCTTATTATGTTACGTATTCTTATCTGTTATCTGCTTTGCTGTATGTTACGTAGTCTGATGTTCGTAGGGGTTGAAAAAGGGAATGAATCTTATGTATTCTCTGGTCTGCTGTGTGTTGGTAGTCTCAGTGTAATTTCTGCTATGTTCAATTAGGGGTGGAGAAAATGAATACACCCCCTGTGCTATGTCCGTCTCTGTTATAGTAAAATATAGTAAAATAAAGGTTGGAAAATAAGCCATACTCTTGTATTAGATCTGCTATGTAATCTGTGCTATGTTTTAATAGGGGTTGGAAAATATGCTCATAAAAGGGAATGAATACACCCCTAAACTGGAGGTGGTTGTGTTTATTATCTGCTCTGCTATGTGTTCGTAACTTGAAAACGAATACACCCTGCTATGTGTTCGTAGGGGTTGAAAAGAGTACACCCCTAAAATACTGTGTGTTCATAGTCTCTGCTATGTTAAAATAGGGGTTGGAAAATAAGCCATGCTCTTTTATTAACTGTGCTTTGTATTATCTGCTCTGCTGTGTGTTCATTGTCTCGGTGTAATTTCTGCTATGTTAAAATATGGGTTGGAAAATATGCTCATAAAAGGGAATGAATACACCCCTAACATGGAGGTCCTAAAAGATCATGGATGGACGGTGCGTGGGTCATAGCGTATCGTGAGACAGTGGAAAATTGAGTCCTTGCTCTCAGGAGACCATGGAAAAAAAGGCGATTTTTCACCTACCGGGTGTCAAGTGCCCACCATCTACTTACATCAGGATGCAGAGTGCTCAAATTTAGCACGTTTTTATTTTTTCTACGGAGATAGTCGGTCATCGTGTGGCCATATTGGTTTTCATATATTTTTGTATCATATAGCTCTCGATTTGGTTTCACTTTCTTGACACAGATTGGTAATTCTCTACGTTGTTTCTGTACTGTGCCAACAATGCTGATAGCATCTTTCTTCAAATTCTCATCTAGCGATACAGAAGTAAAAAAGTTGTCGCATGTAAGGTTCAAGCCGG
Source organism: Thermobia domestica (assembly GCF_964235325.1). NCBI lineage: Eukaryota > Metazoa > Arthropoda > Insecta > Zygentoma > Lepismatidae > Thermobia > Thermobia domestica. The sequence continues at coordinate 255,034,049 of NC_137462.1, read as the reverse complement.
TTTTCTTATATGCTTCCATTAACGTAAAACTACATATTAGGGAAAAAGTTGTTCTGCAGGCTTATTTTCGTCTTTTCTTATGTAAGGAAACCCGTGAAAACAGTATTTGGTATTGACGTCAGCTAACAGCCACTACTTTATTCCAAATTTACCCGGTTTCGTTGCAACGTAATGCAAAAATCTGCATCTACACTTTGTGGGATATAGTTGTTCGTCACATGTAATATTTTCCCTAGAGTTGAAACAATTCAAAGAATTTTTTACAAATATGTCCCATATTGAAGATGCAAGGGGAAATTTGTCAGTTTGTAGCTTGATTCTTCTCTCTGCACGTATATCGAATCGAATGTACTTCATGATTTCAAGAAATCTGTTGCTAGGCATTGCATCTCTAAAAAGAGCTACTCCCCATTTGCTGGATCAACAACTTTTCAGTGCCATATTCCGCAGACCTAACGCACCTCTACATAGAACAATGCTATGAAAATTAGAAGTTCATCTTTATCTACTGTCCAATTATGTTTTTCTTTCTCCATTTCTTTCTCGGTACATCTCTTGATAATTGATAAGAATTCATCATTGATAATCAGTCGAAATGCACTAAACAACGAATCTTCGGTTATATTTTGCTTTGCATAACGTGTTGACCCTGGAGTAATACGTACGATGTTATGCGTCTGTCTTCTACCCTCAGATGGAGCTGAAGAATCTATAACCTCCCATTTTGTTCCATCAGCGGCAGTTACAGATCTTGGTAGATTATGTGTTCGTGGTACGAAATCTTCAATATCGCTTGACTCATTCGGAGAGGATTCCGTTCATCTTTCGGACACGTTCTCACACTCTTCTGTAAATTCAGAATCCGAACCTGAAATCGGCATAATCAGACAATGTATTTTCATCTTCATCTCCAGAATCGCTTTCTGAAATACTTTGCAATTCTGCTAATATTTCTTCGTTATGTAAAATTTTCGTTCTTTCCTGTGACATGCTTGAAGAATGATCCCATAAAAAATTATCTTAGTCTACAAAGCAGTTTGTTTCATCACATCACCCGTCACCAATAACACAAGTAACTTGTAAATATTGAGTAATTCTTGAAATTTTTTACCCTGTCTTCCATTCCCGCAGAAGGTAATGCCTTCTCTTTGGCCAGCGATACAAGAAAAGGTTTGGTGAAATAATATGAGATGGTTCTCAGGCTGTTATGCAATGGTAAGAAGAAGATGGGTCATCTAATAAAGAGTTGCAGAAGCAAAGTCAATTAGTGATGAGCATGGAATGGTGAATAGAATGGGAATGTGGTCGTGTTCAGACGTAGGAAGCTAAACTGCAGAGGAATCCATGTGTGGGATCATGGACGGTGGATGTGGACATATTGGTGATAGATACGGCGAAGTGGGTTGTGCGTCTCAGGGGAGTTGTCCTCTTCGTAAATGGCCAGTAGATGATCTATAGGCGGGTATGCGTATCTGGGTTGCGTAGGTGTTTGCTCCAAAAGCTCGTCAAGTACAGGATGGGCATTTGTAATGCGCTGAAAGATGTAGCGGCTGCGAAGGCGTCGGAGATGAAGAAGAAGTGTAGGGATAGTGGTGCGTCGGCAGACCTCTGCAGTAGGTGTTTGCTGCGGTAGAGAATATGCAGTTCGGAGTGCACGGCGTTCAAGGATTTGGAGCCGTGATAAAAATTGGTGTTAAAAGGGTTTACCAGTATGGTGGAAAGATTAAGAAGTTGATTGTTAATGCCAAAGGAAGGTCAGAAACCAACTTGAGAAGGTGGAATGATTGCCCTTTCTGTAATGTGTGGCTGCAGACGCTTCATAAGAACACGTTCGAATGTTTGCTAAAAGAATTCGTGAGACTGATCGGTCGATATGATGCCACTGAGGAGGGGTCTTTTTGCGGTTTTAAAAAGACCACTATCTTAGCAAGCTTCAGCTGTTGGAAAATAGCCGGTCGCAAGTATTGTGGAGTACAGATGAGCGCGTAAGATCAGAAAGACGGCGGGCGCATGGAAAAGTTGACGATAGGAGATATTGTCATTACCTGGGGCTGTATTGCGGTGGTATTTGAGGACTTCTAGGATTTCGGTGGAAATAATGGGTGCCAGTAGTGGATCGTCGGGTTGAGGGAGTTTAGTGAAGTTTGGTGCATATCGTGCTTCTTCGGGATCACCGACTGCAGTTATGTGCCGATCACTAGGATGAATGAAGATAGGTGAAGAGTGGGTGGTAAAGACCGCCTCGAAATGTTTTGAAAAGAGAGTGGAGTCTTTAATAGGGGCAGTGCCATTAGTGAGCAACGGGTACTGTGGTCTATGCTTCTGAAATGTTAGTCGTCTGAAGAGGTTCCAGAATCGAGTGGGGTTGCGCTCATCACGTAGCTGGTTACATGATAGTCGCCAGTTCAGTCTCTTCCGTGCAATAATATAATGTTTCGCCATATGCTGGAATTGGCGATGTAAGTGTAATAAGTGACGATCATGGGTGCGGTGATATTCGGTCAAATACTGCTCGGATCGTGCTAGGATAGCTAAGAGCCCAGTTGTGAGTATTTTGGAACGGAACATGCAGTACTATGGGTGATTGCGGTCTCAAGTGTGGTCCAGAGTTGATCGACGTTGGCAATAGAGTCCAGTGTGGGAGTGAGGTTGCCGAGGTCGGTGGTGATAATCTCTTGATAGCGATCCCAGTTGGCTGCAGTAAAGTTATATTCAGGAGTTGAAATGATGTCATTAGTTTTTGGTATAGTCTGGGTGAGAGTCAGAAGGATCGGTAGATGATCACTGCCAACAGAACCAAGAACTTCCACGGACGTCCGAGATAAAAGATTATTGGACATTATAGCTACATCGGGGGTATTGCTAGCTGGTCGAGTGTGTTGAGGTAGGGAAAGAAGAATGCTATGGGTAGTTGCTAGAAAGTCAGTAAATCGCTGTCCCTGCTCCGCAGTGTGAGAGGCGTAATTAATATATGCCAGAAGAATATAGGTACGGAAGTTCAACTCAAGATAACTGAGAAAGTGGTACGGTAACGGCTAGGTAGAAGGGACGTAAATAGTGACAACGGTGAATGTAATAGACGGAAAGTATATGGTTTGGATCACATGCTCAGAGTAGCGTTGTGGGTTAGTGGTATAATATGACGCCGTGGAAGAGAGTGTTTAACCTCTATAGCTGCTCTCCCGCGAGCTGGATGGTGCGATAAATCTGCTCGGGTAAGATGATAGTGGAGAAAATAGTAACGTTCGCTGGACTTTAAGAAGGTTTCATTGAGTAGGGTACAATCAACGTTATGTGCAGCAGCCATGGTTTCTAAAAGGACTCGATTGGTTCGTAATGATCGGATGTTTGAAAATAGTAAGTTGATTGGCGGAGTACTCATGGTGGAGTATCGGAATAGAAATGGATGTATGTTGAAAGACCAGAGTACGTAGCAGCCATATGGGTGTGGAAGATGTCATGTGCTGCTTTCGTGGCATGAGTGAAAATAGCTTCCCATTGATAGGGAAAGGTGTTTTGGAGAACGAGAGTTATAAATTGCAGCATGGTTTCAACTGTAGGTGGCGGTAGGAGTAAAGTTGGATGCCAGTAGAGACCTGAGTTGAAGGATGAATACCGAGAGGCACTACGGTTTCCGGTTTGTCGGGTAAAAGCTTCGGTTTCTGGGGGCATTGATAAGAGTAAGTAGGGTGAGGCCCACCACAGGTGTTGCAGTTAGCAGGTTGTTGGAGATAAGGGCAAGTCTTTAGCTTATGGGCGCCTTTATAATGTGGGCACACTGATGGTAAGGTGCATTTGTTCGTAGGATGTGCATTCGCAGCGTAAGAAAAGCGGCGGGAGAGTGCGTGACGCTTCCACCCGATGGTGGCAGCAATAAATATAGACACAATTTTGTAGCAGTTCATCAATAAGAGTCTCGTCGTCCGTGAGTAGGCGCACCATATAAGTTGGACCAGTAGCATTTTAAGTTTTGATTTTTTTTAATGCCAGCCCGCAGGCTAGCTACCCTGTAGAGGGCAACACCCTCTTTAATGGAAGGGTTGCATAGGAATTATACGGATGTGGAATGACGGGCGTTGGGCTATGAGACTTTATTTAACAATTATTGCAGATGTCAGGTCATTATGGTCATTGCGACCATAATCATCAGTGAGGCAAAGGGTACACAAGACATAGGAAAATACATACCATACATACATTATATATTACAGAACAAGTTGATTAAAAGTATTTTATTTGCAGAGATGATCATGAGGGATGGAATGAGTGCAGATGACGCCACAACACGTAGGGAATGTTAGCAGAACAAATGCGGGTTATCTTCTGCCTAGGGGCGACGCTAGGCCAATGAAGACGAGGGAGGCCCTGTTAGATACAGAGGGTAGTCACTGTTCTTGATGCGATGGAAAAATATGTGGAAGATGGACAGGCAGCGATGATCCTGCAATAGTTCTAGGTCGGGATGTTTTGGCGGCAAGGTATAACAATACAATGTAAACAGCAAATTTAGAGGGAGATGGTAATATCGAGGGCGAGCAGATGAATTGGCAAGGTAGTGCATAGTGGCGAGTAGAAGTGATTGCTGCTGCATATATCGGACAGTGATGAACTTGAGGCGAAGAGATTCGAGGTGGTAAACTAATGTAGGGAAAGTAATGAGTGAATATAGGTATCTAGTCGGCCTGGGAAGAGGAATGCGGTAGGCAATGCAGAAGGCATGACGTTCAAATGTTGCAAGTTTGTAGTAGTACGAGGCAGGAGCTGATAGCCAAGCGGTGAAACACTATGTAAGGACAGGACGGAGAAAAGCTTTGTATGTGTTGTGAACCATGGTTGAGATGGGGCCCCTGGTAGTGCCAGTGAGACGTTTAATGAGATTCAGACGATTATATACTTTGGTTTTGATGTAATTAAGATGAGGAAGCCAGGTGAGATGGTGATCAAAAACAATACCAAGGTAAGTAACAGTTTTTGATGGACGGATCGCTGTATCTTGAATTTTTAGAGAAAGAAGTGATGGATTCCTATGGGTCTTGGAGCGTTTGCGTTGCGGCAGAAATACTATGGCCTATGTTTTCGAAGCATTTACGGTGAGATGCCATTTATGACACCAGTGCTAAAAACGATTCATTGATTCCTGTAGAATGCGGTTGATATGGCTGATGGTGCGACCAAGGGCAAGGAAGGCTTATCATCGGCATACTGGAAAGTATACACGTCGTCTGGAAGAGAAGGAAAATCGGAAACAAACTGTAAATACAGCAAAGGGGACAGGGCTGAGCCTTGTGGGACACCAGAATTTAGGAAAATAGGATGTGATAGATGATTATTGATATTAACATATTTGATACGGCATGCCAGAAAGTGAAAAATGAAGCGAATGTAAGACATGGGTAATTTGAGCTTGATGAGTTTGAAAATAAGTGCAAGGGGCCAGACTTTATCGAATGGTTTTTCTAGGTCAAACAGAACAAGGCAGGATGGACGAACGGAATTATAGTGATTGGTAATGAGAGTGGTTAGACGTTGAAGCTGATCTTTAATGGAATATGACGGGCGGAATCCGGCTTGAAAACAAGGAATAAGATGACGTGCGCGGAGGTATGGATGAAGTCTGTTGACAAGGATGCGCTCAAGAATTTTGCTGAAAGTGGAAGTAAGTTGTATAGGTCGATAGGAAGAGACTGCGCTAGGAGGTTTGTTTGGTTTCGGAAACATGAGGGTTTTGGACATCTTCCACTCAGCGGGGAAAAAGCCAGTTCTGAGAATAAAAGTGTAAATGGAGGCTAGAAGAAGAAGTAGAGAAATAGGACTTTCTTTGATATGACGATATGTGATGGAATCAAAGCCAGGAGCAGAGTTACGTTTATGGTGCACGACTGTGGTGATGTCAGTAACAGTGATTGGAGCTGTGAGTTCATGCTTCGGCAAAATATGATTGAGATTTGGTTGAAGGATAGGATGTGCGGTGTTGACATGATCGACTGGATGGGCAAAAATGTGGTCATGACGGGATGGTGTCAAGATGTCTTGTAGATAGTCAGCAAATGCGTTTGCTTTAGTTTGATCAGATGGTGCGTGACTATTGTCGATGATGAGAGGATATGGAGTTTTGCTGTACTTGCCACAAAGTGCGTTGAGACGTTTCCAATAACGTGAAGGGTGTGCATTGTCAGCAAGGTTATTACAGGCTTTGATCCATTGACGGCGTTTGTATGCTTGAATGTAGTTTTTGACTGAACGTTGCAGTTGATGGTGAAGTTGAAGAGCTTCGGGGTTTCGTGTTCTTATGTATTCTCGATAAGCTTGTCGTGAACGTTTGATGTGAGTGAGGTAATGCGGAGGTAATTTAGGCTGATAAGGGGTGGAGCTGGTGGTGGGAATATACAGTTCTGATGCATGGGTGATTTCTGAAGTGATCGTTGCAATATGTGTGGAAAGCTCATCTGATGGGAGGGTGCAAATGAGCTATGGCAGTGGTAAGATAGTCGCGGTAATGATCCCAATGAGCTTTGTCGAAACGTGGAGTTCGAACGGGCGGAGGTGCATTGTCAGGTCGAGCATTGCCCATATGATATGAGAGCTTGATCGGGGCATGATCACTACCGAGTAGATCCAGGACTGTAAGGGTGATCTTAGCAGCAGGTGTATTTGAAGTGATAGCAATGTCAGGGGTGGTATTTGATACAGGTCTAGTAGGAATCGGAGGAATGTGTAGAATGACAGTGGTGTGAGTGGTTATATGATATGAGAATTGTGTGCGTTCAACAGGAGTGCGACTTTGATAGTTCATGTCAGCGAGGATGATATAATGTTTATAGGTGTGAGACATGTGACTAAAAAATGCGAGTGGAATAGGATGACCTGGGCGAACGTAAATAGTAGCGAAGGTGATCATGATAGACTTGAAATATAAGGTAGTGATTATATGCTCTGGGAGGTGAGGAATGGAACAAATGTGATTGCGATGAGGTATGTGATTTCGAAATCCGATTGCTACGCCTCCATTTGCCCGTAATGCTGGTGCTGTGTTGTCGTGACGTACAAGTGTATAACGAGGAATGTTACAGGAGGTGGTCTTCGTAAGAAATGTCTCGTTCAGCAAGAAGGCTGAGACGTGTTCTTCAAGTAAAAGTGCTTAAAATAGAGTTTTATTCTTGGGTAGAGAGCGGATATTAAGGAAGAGAAAGACTAAATCCATAATGTACAGAGTTAAACGGCTGTTTCTTGTGGAGATGTATGAAAATGGACGTAGTTGTTCGTATAAGTGGCGTAGAAGTAAAACAGATTTAGCGGCCTTGGTGAGTTGCTGTAGAATGTGATTGCGCTGAAAGGGATGGATGTTCTGTAGAGCGAGAGTTAGAAATTGAAGGAGTTGTTGAATAGTAACTGGATCGGTAGTTTGTTGGCTGGGAGGAGGTGAAGAGTCTGGGATACGGAGTGGAACTACTAAATGTGGGTGTTGTTGGTCAGGCTGTGGTTTATTCTTGCACTTATAGCTGTAGGCCGGATGTTGGTCGTGGCAGGTTGGACATTCGGGTGGCCGTTCGAGATTCCGACAAGTGCGTGTTTGATGAGGGCCTGCACAATAACCACAAACTGGTGGATTCTTGCAACTATCTGTGCTATGATCATTGTAAGTTTGGCAATTTTCGCAACGCACAGGAAGAGGAGCAGGTGAGCGTGGGGGTTCGACCCTGTGCCGACGATAATAGATGTAAGCGCCTGTAGTGAGCAATGAATTTATGGTATTTTGTGAATCAGTGAGTACACGTACCATATATGTGGGACCAGCATTGTTACGGATACGCATGACTTTATGGATGGTGTGACCTGCGAGTTTTAGTTCGTCTTGTCTCTCATTGTCAGAATAGGATGGGTCGACCCCTCGGATGACGACAGACAAGGAAGGTGGACTTCTAGGTGGCGGTGGTTGCTTCTGACGTGCAGAAGAAAGAGTAGTAATGGTAGCATTCTTGCCAAAGATTTCGAAAGAAGCCTTATTCTTAACTGTGATGGCAAACTGTGGATCTGTGAATTTTAGGATGTAACCATTTCTAGTTTTGATTACTATTGTGAGTGGTATACTTGGAAGATATTTCCGAAGTTGTAGGGTAATGAATTTATCGTTACTGTATTTAGTGTCGAAATGCTGGAGAAGGAAGGAGTGAAGTATAGGTTTAGGAGGTTTGTTTATGTTCGATTGTTGAAATTGAGGAATAACTGTAGTGCTCATGGTTCCGGTTTCCATGTCAGAAGGTTCTGAAGTATTGTCTGTGTGCGGTTTCTTGGCCTGATGGTGAGGTTGTTTGATAGTTTCAGAGTAGAGTAGCTGCTGCCTTGGAGACCTGGATCTAGTGGACACATTTGAAGCAATGGATGCAGTTGAACTGCCCGACTGCGATCGTTGTCTAGTGCCCTTATCCTTTCTTTTGACCACCTTCGCGGTCGAAGCAGAGGGAGTGACGAAAACTGGGAGTAAGCCAGAATGGCGTCTTTCCCCCAAGGATCCAGGGGGAGCATCTGAATCTCCCATCGCAAGAAACCGGTGTGTGCTGGAATGTCGTAAGGCAGTACAATGAATATATGAGTGATGAAGTGGGAGTTGATGAATATAATGAAGGTGGGACAACCCGTTTGAATAGTTGTCCAGGGGGGGCAGGTCCCCTGACTCGATCTGTAAAACCAGCTGCCCTTGGCTAGATGAATCTGACAGACGGTTTTCGAGAAAGAGGCAGTGAGAGAAGCCCAGGATGAGGAAAGGGAAGGATATAACAAAACTCGTCACCATGCAAGTGGTGGCGCTTCAGAGCAGAACTCTGGGAAAGTATGTTTAAGTTTTGAGTTTTTTTTTTGCTAGCCGGAGCTAGCTATCCGCTCGAGGGTTACGCCCTCTATGGGAAGGATTGTGGTGGCATAATAGGGAGATATAGAAGTAGTTGTAGCTGGTCTATGGGATAGTATCATACTTAGTTAGGAGGGGTAAAGAAAAAAAATTAAGGAATGACGGTAGGATAATTATAGAGAGGGATTTTTATTTATTTATTTATTTCTGATATTGTCAGGTTGAACATTGTGATCTTCATAATCATGAGATGAGGATGAAAAAGGCGAAATGTAATGCTGTGAAGTGCAAAAGACAATACATCACTGGGTTATGTTAGTTAACAGATGCTGGTTAATCTTCTCGCTTGGGGGCTGCTCCAAGCATTGATGAAAGACAAGAGGAAGCCCAGATTAGTGACAGAGGTATTACAGTGCGAATGATGGACAGATGTGAGGCTGGAGATCGTCGGTCTTCAATTCTTCTGCTAAGGGGAGATAGTTGTGGTTTGGGGGTAGAGTGTAATGGTAGATCGTGAAGAGAAGAGATAGCGATGTATGTATGATAGGAGCTGAAATCGGAAAGTCTATGTAGGCGTTCATGGTGTCTATAAGGAGCGGATGTCGTTCATACAGATGTTTATCGATATATTTGAGACGGAGAGATTCGAGATGAAAAAGAATATGTGGAAAAGGCGTTTGTTCGTACAATTCGTGTGTCGGACTGGGCAGTATTATCCGGTATGCAATGCGAAGTGCATGGCGTTCCAAAATCTTCAATTTGTTGTAGAAGGAAGGAGGTGCAGCGATCCAAGCCATATTAGCATATGTCAGAACTGGACGCAAAAAAAACCTTATAAGTATTTAGCACAGTTGTGGAACTGAGACCCCAAGTAGTACCTGTGAGACGTTTTAACAAATTGAGACGGTTTGAAGCTTTGGCAATGACGTCCTGTAAATGTGGTTTCCAAGTGAGATGTGTGTCTAAGGTGAGGCCGAGGTATTTGACAGATTTGCTGAGTTGAAGACGGGTATCATCGACTGTGAGATGAAGTAGGTTGAGGTTTCGGTGAACCTTCGTGCGCTTTTTGGGCAGCAAGAAAACTATAGTCTGGGTCTTCAGAGCGTTTATTTTGAGGCGTCACTTTTCACACCAGTTAACGAAAGAATCTATTGCGGAATGCATTGAAATGTTAAGTTGATGAACAGTTTTGCCGAGTGCTAGAAATGCGGTGTCATCTGCATATTGGTAAACATGAACGTTAGGAGTCAATGCTGGTAAGTTGGCTACATATAGAAGATAAAGCAGAGGAGAGAGTGAAGATCCTTGGGGTACGCCAGAGTAAAGGAATATAGGATGAGAGAATGTGTTATTAATAAAAACGTATGCAAGGCGACAGTGCAAAAAGTTATAGATAAATCGGATAGAGATGATAGGAAGACGAAAGTTAAAAAGTTTGTACATAAGTCCGGCGTGCCATACTTTATCAAATACTTTCTCCAAATCAAATAAGGTAAGACAAGATGGTCGTGATGTATTATAATGGTTGGTGATGTGATTGAGGAGACGTAATAACTGATCATTAATGCTGTAGTTTGGACGAAATCCGGCTTGTGAACGTGGTAAAAGATTATAATGAGTAAGATGGACGTGTAGACGTTGAACTAAGATTTTTTCGAGAATTTTACTGAATACAGGTGTCAGTTGGGTAGGGCGATATGAAGAGACACTGTCGGCTGGCTTATTAGGCTTAAGGAACATCAAGATCTTAGACGTCTTCCAGCGGGATGGTATAAATCCAGAACGGAAGATGAAAGTATAGGTGAGTGAGAGAAGGTACAGAACTATGTATGGACTCTCTTTGATGTAGCGATAAGAGATGGAGTCTATTCCTGGAGCTGTGTTACGTTTCCTTCTTATGGCTGAAGTGATATCGTCGGGTGTGATAGTCACTGTTTATGGTCTGTGAATATTCAGCGGGTGGTTAGCGTCTGGCTGAAGATGAGCGGATGAAACATCAAAGCGATCTACCGGATGATTATGAACAGGTCGATCAGGAGTAAGTGGTGTGAAAATATCTTGAAGATATGTGGCGAAGGCATTTGCTTTATCGAGATCAGAGTGTAGTGGTGTGTCGTTTAGAATGAGTGGATAGGAAGTTTTGTTAAATTTGCCAGAAAGTGCATTGAGGCGCTTGCAGTAACGTGAAGGATGGGATGTCTCCGAGAGAGAGTTTCAGGCTTTTACCATTGGCGTAATTTGTACGCTTTGACATAATTTTGTACTGTACGTTGAAGGGCTCTGTGATGACGAAGTGCCTCGCGACTTCCTGTATGAATGTAGTCACGAAAAAATTGTCGGGATCGCTGCACCATGGCAAGGTATTGCGGCGGGAGTTTAGGTTTATGTGGTGTATATTGCGACTGTGGGATATATTGTGCAGAGGCGTGATTCATATGGCGTGTAATAGTATCTAAAATACGATATAGTTCATCTTCTATAGTAGGTGGATCAAGGCCTTCTAGGTGTTTTGAAAGATATGAGCGATACTTTTCCCACTCTGCTTTATCATACCTTGGGATCATGCGAGGTGGAGTTGCGTCAACAGGTCGTGGAATACGACTTTGAATGCATAGTTTGATCGGTACATGATCACTTCCTATGGGGTCTAAGACTTCAATTATTATGCGTTGTGTTAAGGTAGCTGAAGTTATAGCTATGTCAGGAGTCGTGTTAGAATCTGGGCGTGTCGTTTTGGCAGTTGATGGTATGTGCCCGTAGTAGCAGTGGTGATGAAGTTCAAGAAATCTGTTCTGTCTCTGTTGGAACGACTATGGATATTGATGTCAGCTAAGATGATATAGTGCTTAAAGGAATTTGAAATGTACTGAAAGAAGGCCTGAGGAATTGGGTGGCCTGGTCGAACGTAGATTGTTGCTATGGTGATGTTATCTGATTTGTAATAGAGTGTGATTATTAGATGTTCCGGTAGATTCTTAACTGGGCTTGTGTGTATGCGGTATGGAATATGAGGTGAGAAACTAATTGCTTCGCCACCGTTGGCACGTCGTGCTGGTAGAATACTATCTTTACGGATTAAAGTGTAGCCTGAAATTTTGCATTGCAGTTTCGGAGTAAGATGAGTTTCGTTCAGTAGGAAAGCATTTGCTTTTTCTTCCAGAAGGAGTTGTTCAAAAAGTACTTTGTGAGCGAAGATGGAACGAATATTAAGAAAGAGAAAAATTAAACCCATGATGCTCATGACGTCATGGAATTTAGAGACTTGGTTGTAATGGAAATGTATGAAAGTATGCTGTTGGTCCATTGTAAGTTGCGTGGAATTGGAGGTGAAAGACAATTGTGCAGCGAATTGAACGTGTTGCAAAACTAGGAAGTATGTTTTGAAAAAGGATGTATGTTTTGAAGCGTCAGAGTGATGAAAGGTAAGAGTTGCTTAATAGTTATAGGTTGATCGGATGTAGTGCAGTTTTCAGTGGTTTGATTTTGTGCATCGTGCATGCGGAGAGGAACAACTAATTCAGGCTGGGCTTCTTGAGGAACAGGTTTCGATTTGCATTTGTAACTATAAGCAGGATGACGTTCGTGACAGGTAGGACAGTCAGGTGGTTGTTGCATGTTTGGACAGATCCGGGTGTGGTGGGGACCACCACAATAACCGCATTTGAAAGAATTTGTGCATTTTGAAGTTGGATGTGTATACTCCTGGCAGCGATCGCAACGAATTGGTAAAGGGGCTGGAGTTTTCGAAGGTTCCACTCGGTGTCGTTTCTTGTAGATGTATGCCCCGTGTTCCAAGAGATCATCAATAGTATCTTGCTATTCGGTCAAGACCCGGACCATGTAAGTAGCTCCTTGGTTGTTACGGATGCGGAGACATTTCTTGAACGCGTACCCTTCTAGACGTAATTCCTCCTCAATTTCTTCGTCGCTGTATGATAGATCCACTCCGCGAATGACCACAGATAGCGTAGAAGATCGTCTAAGTGGTGGTAGTAGTTTGGTACGTTGGCCCTGGAGTTTCGTAAATTTTGCAGTTTTGCCGAAGATTTCGAAACTATGCTTGTCTCTGATTGTAGTGGCAAAATGCGGTAGAGGAGAATTTGTGATATAACCATTTTGTGTTTGGACAATTTGTAAGATTTCTGAGCGTTGACGGTATTTAAGAATTTGCTGAAGTTACAGTTTGGCGTTGCGGAGTTTTGGATCAAAATTTTGTAATAGAAAATTAGGTACGTCCGGTTGAGGTTTGTGCGATAGTTGCTTGATACCGTCTACTATCATGAGTCGGGAGCTGTCTTCGGAACTAGCAATACTGATGTTATCGTCGTGGTGTTTTTTTTTTTTTTTTTTTTTTTTTTGAGGTGGAGATGTAGAAATAGATGCTACGTTGCCGTCATCGTTAGTACTGATATTCTCATCTGATCTTGGAGCAGTTACTGGTGACTCAAATGCTTCCTTGTAGCTCTTCCGTCTCTCTACTTTATGAGCTAAGACGGATGGTGTAGGAGCAGTCGTAGGAAGACTCGGATGTTGTCCGCTGGCCATGGTGGCCAATAAAGATGGTGGATAGAAACCCAATGATCGATCGTAGTATGTTGAACGAAATGAAAGATGAAATGGATGATGAAGCTAAGCTTCCAAAAATATGCACACTAGCGTGTACGGTAAGGCAGTCTCCACTCGAGTGAAACCCTCTGTCTCTCTCACCCTCTCGCCCGCCACTGAGAACTGCCGAACTTGCGTCCAAAAGCTCGTAATATCCTGAATCTGGACTTGACACTGTAAACAATGCCTCCAATGAGAAAGCTGGAAACAGCTAAATTATGAAGTTTTGAAATATATGTTACTGGAAAAATAGAGACTTCTCCAGCTTCTCAGAGGGTTACGCCCTCTCTGTGGCATGTGATTTTCTATACAAATGTAGTTATGAAAAGAATGGGTTGGGCTAAGTGAAGTTTGTTATTAACATCGGTATTTGGGCATCAGTTTTGAAAAGGGTTATAGCATCATTTTCTTTATTTTTTTGAACACTTTATTTATTTTCATTTATATTTTTATGATAAGGTACAATGAAAATAACACATGTGAATATACAATGAAGGATAAAGAAATTAAAGAAGGTAAGAAAATTATAAGTACAGGTTATCACGTGAATAGCGAAATATAATTGAGAAGAAAATAGGTGCAAATGTGCAAGAATACCAATATAATGTGAGATAGTGCTTGTCTGAAAATGTACGATAATGAAAATGAAAGGTGAGATGAAGTGCTGTCACATCACAAACAGATAGAAATTAGTCAGACAGATGCAGGTTAAATCTTCTGTCCCGGGGCGACTCGGGACTAATGATGACAGGGGGAATCCAATGTCAGTTGTGAGGATTTCTGTGTTAAGATGGAAAAACATGAGGAATATGAGCATGAATGACATAAATGGCATAAGTGTCGCGTTCTGCTACTGTGAGGTTTGTATGGCGGACATATAAGGAAATGAGTACATTCAATGGGGTATGCTTGTAACGAAATGCGGCATCAGTGAGAACATCAGTTCGAAGAATATCCTGGAATAGTGGATGGCCCGTTTCGATTCGAGATGTAATGTACCATAATGGGGATTTATCGACGATATTTTAAAGTTACAATGTTCTAACCTGCATATTAGTATTCATAGGTCCTAAGCTTCAAAAAATTATTTTTCTTTTCTTCCTACGATCAATAGTTTGCCTTAGAAAGCAAAAAATACAATGTGACCTACCTCAGTATAAAATTGAAGAGTACGGGGGAATAAAGATGAAAGTCACATTTTCACACTTCGGAGATATTAGCTTTTTAAACTTTGAAACGCTTTATTTTATGCATTTGATACAATGAGCAAGAATAAATGGAATGAAGCATAAGGTCAACAATCTGACAATGCACCAGGAAGGTTCCAAGAGGATATATTTGGTAACAATGGAGAAAATTCAACAATAGCATTGTAATGTAAAAACAAAAGCGGAAAAGAAGATGAATGTCCAGAAAATTGAGTGAAAAACGATGAAGGTCACATTTCTCTCCTCTAACTTTAAATGAAAATTCTAGACACTGGAACGGATAAATCACAAAAAGATTTAAAATGATAACAAATCAGAAGTATGCTTCACGCACATAACTACTAATTGGGGAATACATTTCTGTATGTTCATTCCTGATGCGGTAAATTTGAATAAAACATCACCGACTGCTTTGTGGTAATAAGTTTAGAGATTTCCTGCAGGTCTTTTCACTTCAAAGCAGATATTGCTAAGTCATGATAATACACTTCGCCTGGTAAGAGGAACTCTTCTCCTGCAACCCACATGATGTCTGCTTCTTATTAATTGCCTCTGTAAGTACCACTGTTTCCCATGCACTGTTGTAACTTGCGGAGCGCATAGACATAATGCGTGGCTGTTCAATCTCTACTTTGACTTCCTTAGGGGTCTGGAGGGAACAGGTAACTTCCTTTTGTACAATCCATTAGAGGCAAAGAAATGTGTCCAAGCCTTGAACATCTTCTGTTGGCACTCGACTACTTGGAATGGGCTAGGTTTGACTCTGCTGGATCGTATGACCTCATACCAATCTGCGGAAACTTCAGTTCGAGAAGAACGTGAAATGAGTCCCATATTTTTGTCACACTCCAGGTATGAGTGGCCACGTTCTGGAAACGTCATAGTTATCCTGTCCAAACGCTTACAAAATGCATACTGTGAAGTTTTTGTTTTGACCTGCAAATATGCAGATGCCTCACATCATTGAATAGAATTTTAAATATGAAATGAGACGACTTCATCTGTCCCTTTCTTAGCTACTGTCTCGTCGTACCCGTAAAAGACTGATTCTCCCGACGGCAGCAGATGAATATTGAATAAATGCATTGTTAGTTGTCGTTTATAATACACAATATTACTAGCTATATTCGGGACTTGCAAATTTGCCTGAAAATCCATAGCAATGGCTTCTTCTTTTGTGGTTTGTGCGCAGCGTTGTCGACACTGACGTTTTCTGGAATAAAATGTTTCTGCTCGCCGCAAATGTAGTTCTTCCTTAATACACAAATCATGCAGGTCCTTTTCCTTCTTCCTGCCATCGTCATCTGAGTTCGCTTTGGATGAAAATTCTTCTTGCAATAGTTTCTCTTGCGCCTTCATTGCATCACATGCACAACATGTATCTGAACGGGGATATCCAAACGAAATGTAGTACTCAGTATTGAAAACACTCATGTAACTATCGTATGAAACATGGTTGTTAGGGTTCATTGCTAAAAACATGTGATGCAGCTTCTTACCATTGAGTTCGGCCGGCAGATAAATCTTGAGTGATTTCTTCAATGAGTAATGTGTTATCCGACCACGAAGAGATTGAATGTGTTCATGAATTTTTTGTAAGGTTTCCTCGCGTAAAGAATTTGGAATATTTTTTTGCTTTTCTCGTCTATCGGGGACTAACGTACCACATTCTTTCAACTGCTCTTGAATAGTCTGTAAAGTTCTCGCTGATATGCCATGAAGAGCCAAAAATGCTTTGTAGCAAACCGGTATTTCCTCCATTACATCATTTGTTTTAACCCTTACTTTGTACTTGTGCGCATTATCACGAAGGTCAGCCTCATTTTAATTTTTTCGCGGGCGCCTCCTATTCACTAGATTAATTTCAATTAAACCATTTAAATGGAGCCGTTGAGCATCTCGATCAGGCAAAGAATTGAAATGGCTGATGATATCCCTGTCACTTCCGTGTACACTTTCAAAACACTTGAATCTTCTACACTTACAGTCTGCACCTGTTTTATGCGTTTGTTGGTGTAATTTTTGGAAGCGTCCGACACACGTCCATGTCCTCTTCTTTTCTTCCCACGTTCTTTTGCACCTGGGCACGAGTTAACATCCATGTTAACTCCAAAACCGTGTTATTATTAACGCACTTCTCAGCAACACGACTGCTCTATGTAGAGGCGTGTTTCTACTGGCAGCTAACAGCGTTGCAAAACAATCTTATCATTCGATCGAAAGTGTAACAATACAAAGACTTGTTCAGCAGGAAATTGGACTTCCATCGTTTATTGAGCGTATGCTGTGACATTCATCTTTCTTCCCTGTTTCAAGGTTTTACATGGAACTAAAAGCGTTTCTGTGGAAAATGAATATATGTCCAGAAAGCTCATGCTGGCCTCTACCGTTGGCCTCCATAAAATAAAACTCGTCAAAAATGGACTTTCATCGTTATTCCCCGTACTCTTCAATTGTTTCGGTGTCCATGTTACCCCCGAAAAAATTGTCCAATTTCATTGTGTAAGGTGTCAATCTATATAGTTTTTGAACTGATAAATCCATTTCTGTAGTCCATTTTCTCCTCACATAAATAGTTTATGAGTTAGGATCATCAAATTTTTATTTTAAAGTTTCAATGTTCTAACTTGTATATTAGTATTCCTTATTTCGTACGCTTCAAGAAAATATCTTTATTTTGTTTCTGCGACCAATAGTTTGCCTTAAAAAGCAAAAAATGTAGTGTCACATAACATTTTTCGAACCGCCCCTAACACACCCCGAAAAAGAAATGTTCAAGTTTATCGTGTGAGGTGTCATTCTATATAGTTTTTGACCTGCCAAATCATTTTCTGTAGTCCATTTTCTCCTAACATGAGTAGTTTAGGAGTTACGCCCATTAAAAATTCATTATGCAGAAAAAATTTTAATTTGTTTCATCAGCGCCATCTATATAGCAACCAGTATCAGTACTATACAGGATGTTGTGCTTTTAAGTTCGAATGTTACGGCATAGTGTTATTCCTACAAACGGCAATGCCTTATACGTTTACGGACATAAATATTTTGTCGCTTCCCGTGTTGGCTAATCAAGTTCTTTTTATTTTTTTCCGCCATATTTTATTTCTTCGTATACAGTTTCCGTGCGTGCTTCAAACATGCAAGAGAACAGTCTCTGTTAGGTAAGTAACAACGTTTTAAAATTTGTATAATCTCCATGTTCTTTGCAATAGTAATTATAGCCGTATAATATAGCATTACATAGACATATATCATACTCAAAACCTATTTTTTTCCGTTTCAAATGTTATAAATATCATTATAGTAACCCTAAATAGTCAAATATAATCACTTAAAATCATTTACATATCTTTCAATCTTAGTTTACTTTCAATAAGCCGCCCACATAAACACATTCTGCATACGCCAATGTTCTCAAGAAACAAAACATTCCTTTCGTTAATAATAATTCAATTCAATCATTTGTTTTCATTTTTAAAGAAAATATATCTTAAATTCATTCTTAGTTTACGAAAACTTGTAAAGTTTAGTCTCCAAAATAAGTTTTCTTCCCCCTACTCTTGTTCCTCCTTGCATTGGAATGTCATAAAACCCATCCCCGTTTTCACTTACCATTAAAGTCAGCTCAAAGTGTGGGTAACAACCATACATGTTCAATAAACTTCGCTAGCTTTCTCTCACACAGAAACACACACCAATACAAGTATGCATGCTCTCTCTCCACCTCTCTCTCTCTCTCTTTCCTTCAAAGTATCCACATAAAGCCAAAGCAAAGTTTTTCGTTTTTTCCTCTCTCTCTTTCTCTCGCTCTCCCTTAGCTTCCATATTGGTTTGCAATGCTACGCAACCCATTTGTCTCCCTTACAGCTTTTATTCACTCATTTTAAACGATCTTCTCCAGCTAGCAAAAGAGTATATATATATATATATATATATATATATATATATATTCCCTCGACCTCTCTTTCTCTGTTAACTCACACACACGCACACAAACAAGTCTTTATTCAGGTTTTTTTTCATTCCTCCCTACATTTAACAAGTATTTCTATAAAACTCCAGCAAATACTACAGCCCATTTCCGGTTCTTCCCACTTTTCTTTCTTAAATTCTTCGCAGGGAAATCTCAGTGTCTTTTGGCAATCAGTTACTGGTAAAGTCATTTCGGTGGTAATTTAATTTTGGTTATAGAAACCTGAGGATTATTCTTCCGTTTACAAAAGCTTTTCATTGACTTTTATCCTTAGCCAGTTGGATTTAATTTGCACTATTTCTACGAAATTCATTTTAATATTGCTCACTCATTCTCGTTTATGTGATGACTTTTACTAATTAAAATTTAAAAGTATTTGCTTTTCTAACTACATTACATATTCAGTGGAGTCTTCTACAATTGATGTTTTTTGCTTTAAATATATATGTTTATCTAATAATACAGTACCCTTGGGTAGTATACTTGGTAATGTCCAATCATTTAAAATTTGTATAGAAAACTAAGAGTAAAAAATATAATTTGAGTTTCTTTTTATGAGATATAATTGAAATCAATCCATTAAAATACAAGATACACAGCAAATTAAAACATTCGAGGGAATATGCAAATAATCCCTAAAACTGTGGGACGTAAAAACCTATGCAAAAATTTCATGGAAATCAGGTCTTATCTAACAGAAATTTAAACCTAACACCGTTACATTTTTACTATCCCCAAAATTTTTCACGGAACAAAAATCAAAGAAAGCCTATAGCCAAAGAAATAATCATTTTATCTACTAAACTGAATATTGGACTTAGAAATAGAATGTTCAGGAGCTATATCTTTGCCAATGGACTATATGTTCAGAAACTTTAGCAATACGCAAGTCACAAAGTTTCAAAAGTGTTCTTCAAGGGGAAAAATAAAATGTATATAACGACAAACAAAAAATATTTAAATTATTTTTCATTTTTTATTAATAATATTATTTTCATTGCAAATATAGTTTACGAAAAAATTGTCTTTCTTCTTCATATTAGTATAAAAGGAGAAGGTGGAACAAAAGCAAGAAATAGGAAGGATGAGATAAGCATAATTTTAAAAACAGATGACTCAAAATCATAAAACGTAAAATAATTATTTTCCAGGTCTGTCAAATGGGTAAATACTTAAATAATAATAATAATAATAACAATAATAATAATAATAATAATAATAATAATAATAATAATAATAATAATAATAATGAATATTTAAATAGCTGGAATGGCTAGTTTGTCTTTTATTTCTAAATCTCTAATTTAATCAATGTTTTCTCTAAGTTTAAAAAGCATCTTTAACCAGCAATTGGAAATTATTTACAAGTTTGTCTTTTTAGCATTATTCTTCTTATAAGGTTTCTATAGACTTTTTCCTGTAATTGCAGCAGGGAAACATTCTTAAATCTATGTCAAACTAATAACCTTTGCTGGGTCTTTCATAAAAAATATACAATACCTTACTCTTGTATTTGTTCGTTCCAGTCTTTCTAAGACCCAAAGGAAAACTGAAAAAAACATAAAAATATGGTCGCTATAAAGGTTTCCAACCAACCAACCTTAAAACTGGATTTTTCACAGTGCAAATTACCTAAAGTAAACAAATTGGAATTAAAAGGAAAGAAACTGCATATTTAATAAAACACCCAAATTATATTACCTATACTAATTTCTTTTTTTCTTTTTATTTTTATTTCATATATTTACAATTTTTTTTCTTTTTTTTACACTTTTTGTTTCTTTTTTCTTTTTATTTACACTCCGTGCATATTTGAATATGGATATTCAAAATATTTATTTGATATTTCGTCAATCATTGTCACTAACGCGCAGTCTACTGCGAAGTTCGAAATATCAACTTGAAAGTTTGAGTGTAAAAAGTCGCGCAAATTCACTACACTATTGCAATAGCGCTCGTCCATCCATACTCGCATACTTTCTTGCACTTCGTGTTCCTCATTTTGCACTAACATCACCTCCTCCTCTTGCTCCACATTTTGCACTAACATCACCTCCTCCTCCTCTTTGTTATCTAATTCATTTACATCTTCCAATAATATCACCTCCTCCTCCTCCTGTTCCACATTTTGCACTACCATCACCTCCTCCTCCTCTTTGTCATCTAATTCATTTACATCTTCCAGTAATATCACCTCCTCCTCTTGCACATTTTCATTATTTTCTTGTACTAAAATAACTTCCTCTTCCTCATTATCATTTTGCACATCTCGAAGTATCAGTACATCCTCCTCCTCTTCCACATCTATTACAATTATGTTATCTTCATCTTGGGTCAAATCAATGATTGAAATTTCCCTAGGCTTTACCATCCTGAAACAAACAAAAATAAACACTTATAAATAACAAGTAATACTATAAAATTTCAAAGGTTATATTTAAGCAAGCGTGCTGTTAAAAATATATGAAAATAAGCATGACCTTATCTTTTATGTCCTCAACAATTCAGGCATTCGGTTATAGAACTATTAATTTAAATTTACGGATCTATTCTCAAAAATAAATAGATACTGTACATTCAATACCCAGTTAAATAGTCAGTCTTATTTTTCAAATATAACTCTTATAGTTATTCGTTTAGCGCCTATAATTTAATCTACCATAGTTATTTCATTATTTAAATATTACTTCTTAAAACTTAAATCTTCAATACAAATAATGTCTAATTATTTTTTATTTATTCTCTTCTAATAAAGCTGCTATTATTTATTTATTTGTTTCCCCGCCAGTAAAAACTCCGAGGAGCTAACGTCCTAAAATCATATCAATAATGTAATTTACCAATAGTTTCAACAAAAGTAAAATTTCCTTCCTTCATTCATAATCAAACTAATATTTCTCTGCAATTTTTACCTTACTTTTAAAAGTAACCTACATATAACTGCATACAAGGCCTTAAAAATCGCCAATATCAAACATTTGCTAACACAATTACTTTGTATCCCTCCCAACAAAAATTTCTATTTGTCTCCCTATATGTCCAAAGTATCAAACAGGTTACGTCTTTATTACGTTTGTATGCACATATTCGTATCATCTAACCTTTTCATATCATGTATATGAAGTTCCATAATAAATACCAGAAAAATTAAGCAACAGTTTTTCCTAGGAAACAATACTATTTACGACACTCGCAACGCAATATTCAGTAATCATAACGCTTTTATTTTACTTTTGCTACACAAATCCTAAACTAAAAAGTCGGAATATTCAGTTACTAAATTAATTTCCTCTAGTACATTTGGTCCATAGTTCCGTTCTTTGGCTAAGTAACCTTATAATAAACAATATTATGTTCATATTTTTTTCGGAATTCTTCCGTTTCTTTCCACATCCTTCATTATCGTCTCCCTTTAACCTATCTTGCATTACCGTGCAATATAAAGTGCTAAGTGGCACAATAAGTATTCAATATTTTCAATAAATTAATATAGGGAAACAAAAATCAGCTTTCCTAAAAAACAAATCTTCTTCATACCTACATTTTAAATAAGGTCTTGCAATATATTTCATTTGATTTTTCCATACTTATATTTCTATAATATAAAACTTGAATTTACTTCCAGTCTAACTAAATATTTTATCTTCTATTCTGCATTCAAACCAATATTCTAATAAATATTAAGTAAATCTTTATACTTTAGGCCCCAATGCTTTCATGTTTCCTGCCTTTCATTTTTATTGCACTTGCGATAAGGTCAATTTGACACAACTGTACAAGACTTATAACACATCATAAATTCCAAAAATAATAATAATATTTAAGTCGCGGTCACAATCCCCTATTTTTTCCCTCTCCCTCAAATACTGCTATTGCCAATAAAAGTCATTATAGGTATCAATTTAAATAATTTTAGGTATTAAAACATTTCTCTGCAAGTTACTAGTTTAATCCAAACAAATATCACGAGGGGGTTTTGCCCAATTCTTTAGCTAAAGAGTATATTTGGCTTCAGGACACAGTGGGTTACAAATAAACCGCTTATCTCTGCTGCAAAAATGTGTCTAATTAATCGTGAACATGTAAGTTTGTGCTTTTATTTCTTTACTTCCCTCTTTTTTTCAAATACTTATTACTCATGTTTATAGCCTAATGGATATATCATCATGGCACACTTGCACCTATGGTAATTTTGCGCGTCATAAATGTTAGGGGGTCTTTCCAATATTAAAAAATGTCATCGGGAAACTGTTACATAACAACTGTGCACTTAAAGCCATACCACTATTACGTAACCTTCTATGTACATGCAAAAATACATGGCCATTTACAATTTTTCAATTAAGGTATCGGTGCCTTTAACGTAAAACAATTCACTTCAATTCATCACATTAACTCCACTAATTCCAATTCCACGTTATTCACTAAGTCTCATCTTACATAGCGTTGCTTTTAAAATTATCAACTAAATTTAAAATACAACCAAACTTTGCTTATATTTTTCCAATTCAGCAATTAACTATAAGTCTATGTGTCATATCCTCTTTCTAATAATAAATTCAAATATATATATATATATATATATATATATATATATATATATATATATATTTGAATTTATATATTATTATTTATATATATATTAAGGGTGGGTCGCAGTGGCTCAGTACTATAGCATTCACCTCCGGTGCTTGGGGTCCCTCATTCAATCCCAGCTCACGCCGTATAAACTTTGTCATAAACAAACACCGTGCTCGTGGGTTTTCTCGGAGTTTTTCCCTTTCCTTCCACTTTATTCATTCCAGCATTTTATTCATTTCTCATTATCACCGTCTCCTTTAGCCTAACCGGCATAACCGTAAAACGTCTAACTTAAGGATTTCATTTTCTATGGCATTCATAAGCTTTTATCTTTGCATCGTCTCTTGCTTTCCTCTGCATTAACTAGGCTGGACATGCTATAGCCAATATGTTTCCAACTATAACTTGGTCTCTTCCGACAAGTCATTTAACGACAGTAAGGGGGGCACTTTCCCTCTCTTAAGTTTAAGAAACCTATGCTTTTTAAAAAATAAATAAATAATTTATTTCTTATCTCAAATCTAGGAATTCCTTTAACACACCTTACGTTTAAAACAATCCAGAAAAAATCTAAAACAAAAATAAAAAATAATTTTAATATAACATGATAAACTTGTCAAGCAAAAAAAAAATCAATTTTTAACTCAAAAGACAAAAAATAGTTATTATAATTTCAACACCTTTTCCGCAAACACATAACAGTATTATTCTTTAGATAATTCCATATGACAATATTTATAAGTAAGATATATTAAAAATACAATAAAAATTACTTAAATGGTTTAAAATTAATTCTGTGCAATTATATAATTTTCTATATACCTTTAAAAATTAATCCCACCCTCAGCTTTTTAATATTTCTCGTTTATTTTCTTTTAAAAGTCAACAAAAAATTAACCTTATGTTACAATTTACATTAAAAATTATATTATATCCACACTTTAATCATCTATAAAAGTTAACTTCATTCATTATTTCTTTATAGGCTAAATATAAGAAAAAAACAAAATTCAACTTACCTTCCATATATAAGTATGTTCTATGAGGTATTTCAATTCGTCGTCCGTTTACTAAACTCGCACACACAAATATACCAGCGTACACTAAACTCTAAAATCGAAATAAGCGTCTTCTGCAAAACAACATATTTATATTTTTTTCACAAATAATGGGGTGAAAGTAACGCCAACCATTTTAGGCTTTCTTTTTTATTTCTTCCAACATTCTCTTTTTCAAATGTTAAGGTTCCCTGCAATCACCTGCGTGCAATTACTGTATGTCTTAAAGCAGTTTTTTCTCTAAAAGGCAAAATTCTTTTAAAAGGTTACCCCCTACAAACCCCTTTCAATACAACAGGAAATTTACGCAACTTGCTGTCTATAAACAATAAATTCACACATATAAAGTACTCTATCCGTTAAATAAAGCTCGTAGGGTCAAAATATTTCACAATAGCCGTAACTACAATACACTTTTTCTAGCCTCTGCAAAACGAAAACGAAACCAAAAGTTTCTCCTTTTCATTTTTTTTCATGTTATTCAGCCAGTGCGCAAGTGCTTTTCCTTAGCTGCGTAAGTATTCCACCATACGCTGACATTTTTTCAACTAAAAATCCTACTTTCATTCCCAATGCTATAATAATAATAATAATAACAAAACGTTCATTTTTCATGTTTCAAAGTTCATATTCAATCGCAATTATACACACCAGAAATTTTTAATCAATTTTCTCACGAGTTTCCCATTTTCTCTCACTTTATTTATTCATTTCTTATTACTCAGTGCTAACAAAGTGCATCAAAAATATCACAATTACCTTCAATACATCAGTATCCTCACTTTAATTCAACCAATTTCAGTGATGTCTATAAACATATGTTTCCTCCATGTTCTCTTCTTTCATCTATTAATTACAACATAGTCTTGATTACTAAGGCGTTCACATCTGGTGCTTGGAGTCCCAGGTTCAATCACAGGTTACACCATATACAAATCCTAATATACACCCATTATAACCATAATGTTTCACTAATACATTACTAATCTATAATTTACGCTATACAATAGTCCATCTACAACCATATAACTTTGTAATCAACAGTATTATACCCATAAACTCTGTTATTCAGCTTCCATATATCCTTCATGTCAAAACAAAATACTAAACTCAAAATCCATTCAAATTCATATCGTGTTCGTTCAAATTCTCAAAGTACTTGTGTTTCTTCCCACATTATTATTCAATTTACGGCATACGGCGCCACTCCTAAAATATATATCTTTCGTGTTTCACACGTCCATGGTCTATCCTCAGCTCGCACCATATATACTTCCTAATATGCAACCATTATGTCATATAGTTTCTCACATTTTAATCTATTTTCTCTCATCTATAATATGTCGCACAACTCTTCTTTTCTCAACTTCATCTTTTCAAAGCAACATCACCACCAAATAAATTAAAAATCTGCACAATTCCATGACCCGGAAATATCGTCATCTAGATTTTTACTACAAATAATATCTTATAAATTTCTTAGTTTCTACCTAAGTTTTTCCCCACCCCTTTTCAAACTACAAAAGCCATTCACGATACTAACCCTCCACATCAGCAATACTTTTTTTTCTTTTTTCATTCTTTTCTCCCTCTCTTCATTTTATTATATCCACGCGTTTTATTCTAATAACACAGCCAACCGCATGTTACGGTTGTTATTCTCAGCCTCTTTTTTTTTTTAAAGAGTACACTGGCTATTCTTAAAAGTTAACAAGCATCTTTTTTTACATAAAAAGGCTCTTTATTTCTTTTTTCTTTTTCTTATTTTTGCTAGCATCAGGATAGGTGGGATGTTAAATGTCACATTTATTTGTCTAACAAGTAAAAAGATCTTTTTTTCATGTATTTCAAATGTTTATTTTCTAAAAAGGGGTGCATTCAAGTAAAAAAAAATCACTACATACAGGTGCTCATAAGTAACACATAAGATTTTCTCTCCTCAGTCACATACGTTTTCTCATTTTATTTTGTACTATTGTGTACACTAGTGTCCAGCAATGTCCGCCATTATGTACCTTCCGCTCTCCATTGCAATAACTTTCACAAACTGACATCTAACATCTCCCAACTTTTTCTCTCATCTTATTCTGTTTAGTTCTATACAATACTGCCCAGCACCATGCAGGTGCTCTGCTACCATTCTTTCAATGGAATCTCACCAAATTATTGTTGCAATAATTTTGTCAAACTGACATCTAATTCTGTCAACTTTTTTCTTTCATCTTATTCTCTTTACTTGTATACAATAGTGTCCAACACCATGCAGGTGCTCTGCTATCACTCTTTCAATGCAATCTCAGCAAATAATTGTTGCAATAACTTTGTCAAACTGACATCTAACATTTGACCATGTGTTTCTAAAAATCTTAATTTCTGACATCTTTTTGTTCTCTATTCATCCTGCACAAAGTGCAGGATTCTTTCATCACATTTATCCATTTCAAATGTGAATACCTTCTATTCTTTTACAAATACATTGATCTAAAAATATGTGACATGTTCATGATGCTGTTTTTTGACTTCCAACAAGTACAGTATTGTTCCAAAGCAATCTGTCAATTTCAAATGACAATACGTACTATTGTATTAATCCTAGAAGGACGAAAATTATGTGACAGGAAGATAATGCTTCTCTGTTTCGACTTCTAACCTTTCCCATTGATTTAACAAAAGTATCACGGCGTGAGGTATGTGGACATCTTCCTATATCAACTACTTCATCACTATCATCATCTGAGTCAGAAGAACTCGCCGATGTTTCACTGTGTTATCTGTACACAAAATCACTATTCTTTCTATTTCTTGTTCCATCTACCCATCTTTTTCCCAATATTCCCGCTCACATTCTTCTACATGCCTGGAGAACCCTAGCCAGTCCTCTTGTGTAGAAGACATTATTTCACGCTCTTTCAATTCATGCAATGTATTACTTGCAAGCGAAACTGTTGTATTGTTATCCCTAATGTTATCTCTTTACTTTTGTCCAAGCAAGTACAATTGCATTCAGATCACACATATAAGGTGGAAGCCGTAACACTGAATGAACGTGCTCTTCAAAAAGTTTCTCAACACGATACACTTTCTCCCTTGGTTTGTGCAGCTCAATTATTTGGAACAGTTCAGCCTTTCGTAAGTTTTCGTCAAAAGAAAGGTTCTGTGTTTGTACCACTGAATCTAGGGATGCGCACGAGTCGAGTCGAGTCGAGATTTAAGCCTGTCTCGACTCATCTCGATAAAATGTTGTCTCGACTCGAAAATATGTTGCTGTCTCGACTCGACTCGAATTCGAGTCGAGACGTCTCGAATTTCGAGTCGAGACAAAATATGCGAGTTAAAATATACACACACATCAGCCAGACCATTATGACTACCTACGTAATTGTTAGTATGTCCACCTTTTGGCACGAATAACAACGGCAAGGCGTCTTGGCATGGTCGCAATGTTCCTCGGTGGGTCGCTGGAGAGAGTTGGCACCACATATACACACACAGGTCATTTAATTCCCTTAAATTCCGGGGAGGGGGTGATGCGGCCTCACGTCACGTTCAATCACATCCCAGATGTGATCGATTGGGTTCCGATCCGGAAAGTTTGGGGGCCAGCACGTCACTTGGAACTCGCTCCTGTGTTCGTTGAACCACTCCGTCACACTCCTGGCCTTGTGACATGGTGCATTATCTTGTCGAAAAATGCCACTACCGATGGGAAACATGGCCGTCATGAAGGAGTGTACATAGTCTGCAAGCATCGTGCTACGCCCCGGCCGTCATGGTGCCTTGCTCGAGCTCCACTAGACACATGGATGCTCACCTGAATGTTCCCCAAATAATAACTAAGCCGGTTGTCTCCGTCCCGCAGTACAGATGGTAAGGAGCTGTTCCCTTGGAAAACGACGGATTCGCACCCTCACATCTTAATGATGAAGAAGATATCGAGATTCATCAGACAATGCAACGCTCTCCCATTGTGCCAAGGTCCAGTTGCGATGGTCACGTGTTCATTTCAGTTGTAGTTGCCGATGTCGTGGTGTTAACATTCGCCATCGTTAGGAGTGTTCGGTGCACTGTGTGTTCAGACTAGTGTTGTGAAGACCTATGAAAAAAACGGAAATGCTGGGTAAAAAAACAGTTTTTTACGGTATTCCCGAGCTGGGGAAAAAACGGAAAATTTGGGTATTATCAGAATCATCATTTTAGTTAATCACAGAATCATTTTAGTTAATATGTTAAATCAAACATTTATTTCGTAGAGATATCTTCATTGTCCTATGTAAAATTCCCTAATTTTTGAAACCATTAGACAAAATCATTTGTTCGGAAATGTTGACAAAAATAGGAAAATATTGTTCCGAAACTATTTATTGGCCTGATGCTAGTAATCTTACTTGCTGTAACATGTCTGCAAAATATACAAAGGGAAGTCGAAAATCCTAACTAATTGGGACCACAGATAGTTCGGATTTTCAAAAATGACCAAGAAAATGCCCTTTAGGCTTACATGTACTGTACGGTATGTTCTTCTATCGATACAGTGGTTATTCAGAACATACAGTAATTACAATACCGTAGGTAAGGCTACTTACATTTATTGTTTCTGAAGAGCCTGCTTGTACTCTAAATAACACTGTTGTTGTAAGTCACACTTAAAATTTATAGACCTAAGAGAAAATAAAAATAAAAATACATGACAAACAATTACATATAAATGAACTTTTGTAAAAGCACTGACTTCACATAACGTCGACGGACACGCTATTGTTTGTTTATCGCTAGCGTTAACACAAAATGTAAAAAGCTTCTAGGGACCGCGTTCGGATTTTTGACGCTAGGACTATCGATGTTCTACTGTATATACAGTGTATTTCGCTAACGGAAAAAAATACTTAAAGCAACAGGTTTTAATTCTACTTTACACACATATACCGCACAAGTGAGTAAATTTGGGCAGCGAGAAATATATTAAGTATAACTTCCGTTAGTTATTATTACAGACTAGCAGAATACCCGTTCTTCGCACGGGAAGAATACGTTTCATTTTGGACACAAAGGGCACCTAAACTGACACCAATGAACTTGTGGAGCCCCAAAACTATGAATTTGACATTAATATCGATAATTTTCAATTATCTTTACATGTCGCCATCCCCCTTAGAGTATTAATGGGGCTGAATTTGTGGATTTAAACGGTGTCTTCTGTTCATCTCAGCAAGTATGGATTCGAGGTCATTTTCGATCATGTATATATCTATATCTATCTATATCTATCTATGTATCTACCTATATATATATATATATATATATATATATACAGAGGCGGATCCAAGGGGACTATAGCCCCCTCTTCACACTCGAGTATAAACTGCATAAAACGGGCTTCAATCCTGCTTTACACTGGATAAAACCGCAAACTATGGTTTAGCCCCTCCCTTGATCATATCCTGTTTGACTAATATATCCCGGATAATCCTCCAAATGAAAATTGGTCTAAATTGATATGAATTGATAGGGTTTCTACCAGGTAACAATAATTCGTTTGTATTAAGTCGATATCTGGAACAAATACAAAATGGCGGACACCTTCTTGCCCGTTGTGTGTGGTTGCATAATGGCCAGGTACGGATGCTGGCCAACAGTGACGTTCTGAGTATTAAGTGTAGCGAACTTGTAGTCAAATGCTGTAGAAAGACACCTGGAGTGTCGATAGAGCACAACTGGTGAAGCAGGGTGATTCACATGTGTGGAAACACGTAACGAAAAATGCCCAGAAAAAATGCACTCTTACTAAGTAAACGTGATTTCAAAGCGTCGGAAAAGTAAGGAATAGCATCAAGAACATGAAAGCAATCGTCAGTTCACCAATAATATTTCATCAATCCGATGCAATATGATCTGCAGGATTGCAAACCAATAAGGATGCAACAACTGAGACAAAGTTGAAATTGTGCAAGGGGACTCACTAAGAAACTGGGTAAACTCAAGGAATGTCAGTAGTGGGATTGCATTATTAATAATTAAATGTGGCCAATGTGTGTGTTGATATCACAATGTAGCTAATGGACAAATGTCAACATGTCCCACTACTGCTGGGACACCGTCTCACATACGAGGAATAGGAAAATAACTACTCAGGTCTTGAATGTGAGGCCGTGGGCTCCCAGTGGAATTGAAAACCGCGACCACGCAAGCGAAAGCCAGCGCTTTAGCCCTGAGGCTTCGACGGAGTCTCACTTTTGCTGTATTCATTTCTTTCAGGATTACCCACTTTAATTGGCAAGTGCTCTTGTACAACCTCCGACATACTTGTGTGTTTCATTTTGTTACTCCTACTGCACAGTTGTACACAAACATAGCTTTAAGGTTGGTGTAAAGCGACAAGTTTTGACAATAGGTGTCACTACAGTCTTCGTATCTCTCTCGTATATTTTTTACCTTTCATGAAACTTTACAATTTCTCTTACAAATTTCAACCAAGATACTTCAAATTTTTTAGAAAAGGAACTTCATACCCTATCAAATACAACAATCTGTGCCGATTTTTTATCTAGAATTTTCTTCATTGTTGAAATAGTTATATTGTTAGAGGTTTGGATATACATTTCAACAATCCAGCCATTTCAACAATGAAGAAAATTCTAAATGACAAGTCGGCAAGGGCTGTTGTATTTCATAGGGTATGAAGTTCCTTCTCTAAAAAAATTGAAGTCTCTAGGCTGAAATTTGTAAGGGAAATTGTAAATTTTCGTGAAAGGTAAAAAATACACTAGAGAGATACGAAGACTGTAGTAACACTTATCGGCAAAACATGTCCCTTTAAACCAACCTTAAGACATTTATTCCTATTTATCATGTCGTTTTATTTTCCATATGTATGGTGTTCCAGCAGTAGTGTTACTTGTGCCAAATTGGTTCATTTTCGTCTTTGACTTGGCATGTGCACTGTGTGTAAGATACGAATTTTTGGAGGTATTTTCCTATATTTTGAGTACGTCATATGTTCCAGAAAACATGACCTGACACAAGTTTGTTATATTCACGCTCTATCAGAATTTGATCAATGGGTTAAGAGATATCTTTTCATATGTGTCGACTGCGGGACAATGTCCCAAACAAAGACGGACATTGATACAATCGGGTTTTAGTTACGTTCTACCAAAAAGTGCACCAGATGTAATAGCAGAATGTACATCGTTATTTTCCTAATTTTTGCACGTGGGACGGTGTCCCAACAGTGGTGGGACATGTTGACATTTGTCCATTAGCTACTTATTGATATCAACACACATTGGCCACATTTTAATATCAATCATGCGATCCCACTACTGACATTCCTTGAGTTTACCCAGTTTCTTAGTAAGTCCCCTTGCACAATTTCAACTTTGCCTCAGTTTTTGCATCCTTATTGGTATGCAATCCTGCAGATCATATTGCATCGGATTGACGAAATATTATTGGTGAATTGACGATTGCTTTCATGTTCTTGATGCTATTCCTTACTTTTCCGACGCTTTGAAATCACGTTTACTGAGTATTGATTGCATCTCTGGGCATTTTTCGTTACGTGTTTCCACACATGTGAATCACCCTGCTTCCTCTGTTGTGCTCCACCGACACTTCAGATGTCGTTCTAGAGCATTAGAGTACAAATTCGTTACACTTAATACTCAGAACGTTACTGTTGGCCAGCATCCGTACCTGGCGATTATGCAACCACACACAACGGGCAAGAAGGTGTCCGCCATTTTGTATTTGTTCGAGATAACTACTTAATACAAACGAATTATTGTTACCTGGTAGAAACCCTATCAATTCATATCCATTCGGACCAATTTTCATTTGGCAGATTAATCGGGACTCCCTACATTTCTTTGGGGAATACCTTGCTCGGGCATGGTAGGATTGTGAAACTTCCAAAATTCAATACAGCAGGTATGACTTCTTCAGTGAATTTTTTACCCGCCCTCTTTACGTTGGATAGTTTCCGAACTATTGGCGTCCGAAAGTCATTTTCCCACCCTTTCGGCACCTTGTAGATCTGAAACTATGTCCGATAGCCGAAAGTTCAAGAGAACTTTTTTTCTTGTCTCAGTGTCAGGAGTCACCTCCCTGGAGTTGTAACACTTATTTTGCAACACCTGATATATATATATATATATATATATATATATATATATATATATATATATATATATATATATTAACTAAATATACCCTCATTTCGGAAGTCAAGGCCTGTACAAGTATTACCCTCATTTCGGCGACCGCGAAAACTATGGTTCTGAGACTAATATCGATCATTTTGGATTTCTTTGACATGACTCGGTATCCCCCCCTTCTTCGCGGACTCCCGGCCCGCATGCAATGGTAGCTGAATTTGCAAGTGATCGCTAATGAAAGTGTCACCATTTATCTCAACGACCGCGAAAATTATGGATTTGACACTAATATTGGTCATTTTGGATTACTTTTACATCTCTCGGTATCCTCCCCCCCCCCGCTGACTCCCTGCCCGCATGCCATGGTAGCTGAATTTGTAAGTGATCACTAATGAAAGTGTCACCATTGATGTCAGCGACCGCGAAAACTATGGATTTGACACTAATATCGGTCATTTTGGATTACTTTTACATCTCTCGGTATCCCCCCCGTGCCCGCTGACTCCCGGCCCACATACAATTGTAGCTGAATTTGCAAATCACTGCTAATCGATGTGTCACTATTGATCTCAGAGATCAGCGATGAATTTGACACTAATATCGGTCATTGTGGATTACTTTTATATGTCTCGATATCTCAACTATCCCACCCCCGGTGCCGCATAGCATGAATTTGGAAATTAATGCGATCGGAGTTTCACCATTGATTTCAGCGACCGCGAAAACTATGAATTCAACACTAATATCGGTTATTTTCTACCACTTTTACATGTCCTGGTAAACGACCCCATGAGACCCCCTTGGTTCGAATTTTGACAAAATCGTTTAACTCTGGTCTGGAGCTTGGACTAAGGTATTCGTGACCAAAATTTGGTAACTCTCGGTCCACTCGTCTGGTCCAAAGGCCGCACACAGACAGACAAACACACAAACAAATTCTTTTATTTTATTTATATTAGACAGCTGAATATACCCATTCTTCGCATGGGGGCACTATATGGAAGACAACGCCTATTGAAGTATTATCATTCATTTCTACGACCGAAAAAACTATGAATCTGACACTAATATCGATCATTTTGGATTACTTTTACATGTCTCGGAATCCAACTAGGGGGTCTCAGGGAGGCGTTTACAGGGACATGTAAAAGTGGTAGGAAATGGCCGATATTACTGTCGAATTCATAGTTTTCGCGTTCGTTGAAATGGTGACTTTTACTTCTCTCGGTATCCGACCCCCTGCCCGAATAGGGTGAATTTGGAAGTTAATGTGATCCGAGTTTCACCATTGATTTCAGCGACCGCGAAAACTATGAATTCGACAGCAATATCGGCCATTTTCTACCACTTTTTCATGTCCCTGTAAGCGCCCTTTGAGACCCCCTGGTTCGAATTTAAAAAAAAAAGATTCGTCTTGATCTGAGGCCTGGGCCAAGGTACCCCTGACCAAACTTTGGTAACTCTCGTTCCACTCGCCTTGTCCCCATGCCGCATACAGACAGACAAGCACACAAACAAACTATTTATTTCATTTATATTAGACTAGATAGATTCTTGCAAATTATGCCAGATTTTTATATTATCTTTCCGAACTAATTTTAAAGACCCGCTCCTACTTATCTTTATATATATACAGTATAACTATATTTATATCTATCTATATCTATATATGTATATAACAAACGCATGAATTACCTTCTAAATAACGCTCCTGCAGGACCCCCTTCTAAAACAATTTGCTGAGGAAACACTTGCAGAAACCTCAGTTTTCGTGCCGGACGAATACCGAGACCTGGTGAACAAAAAAAAAAATCCTTTAGCGATCGAATTAAAAAAAATAGTTCTCCTCAAGTTAGTATTCACTGTGAATATTTTTATAAAATTTAAATCTGATGGGTAAATCAGTGGACTTTGAATACATCAACATCGTATCCACTGAATTGCGAAATTGTGTTCCTCCAGACATGGGCGGCCGAAGAAAATTTTGTAGGGGGGCATCTTCAATGTTTGCTATATTAGTCTGGCATTTAATGTGCATGGTATCTTATATTACGTATACATTTTCGTGAGTCACCGCGGTTCATTCTTATCAAACACGGAGATTTCGAAGGAGCAGGTCTATTTTACAAAATATAATAAAAACATCTCTTTCTGATTTCTATCATCTCGCAGTCCAACCCCGAGACGGAAACATAAGAGATAGGCTTTTTGGCTTTACATTGTGAAAATTATATTAGTAAAAATTAAAGGAATATAATTTTACAACTTAATATACATATTACTAAATGTTGAGCTCCCCGTTGCTATGTGCTTAGCGTATGCTCCTCTCTCGAACGAGGTTTGATTCATGGTAGGAGCTCATGTGTTTCAAATCCGACGTTGAACTGTTTGTAGAGCTTTTCTCCTGAAAACGACGCTAAACTATAATCTAATATTACTAAATATTAAAAATAATGACCTACCAAGGTGACATCAATTTGGCAGTCATCAAATCCATTTTATAGTTTCACCTAATCCAGTGGATATTAATATAATAATTTAAAGACACACGCGCATGTAAATACTCAAAAACAAGCACATACACACGTACACATACACAAATATGAACACTTCAAATCTATTTACATGTTGTGGAAAGCCCTGCATCAAGCACTGTTATCTTCGTCATCATCTTCTCATGTATCTGCATTATTTGATTCATCCACAGATTTGTTATTTCTACGCATCATTCATTTTAGCATTTTCGGGAGGGTTCAGGGTTTTTTCTTCATTTAAAGAGTCGGTTCTCTGTATTGCAAAGAGAATCAGGGAATTTATACTTTATGAATGGATAACATTTTAAGAAATATATACAAAACATGCCCCTTCCGACGCAGCACTGAAGTTGGTCCCCTGACGATCATACCCCTCCCCTCTCAAGTTGTAAAGTAAGAAGGGACAGAAACAACCCAGGTAACCTCACACTCACGGTTCAGTTGACAATAATAAAACTATGGGTAAGTAAACGTTTGTGCCAAGTCACGTTCTGCTTATTTTTGAATATTTCTGTGTATTCAACAGTAAAACAGCGGAAATACTAACTGGTTTTATTACTCCAACCATCGCTTCAACTAAGGAATAATTCCCAACGGTCAGTGAACCATCTAAATTTTCGTTCTTTTTCTGTTCTCCAGAGGAAAGAATGAGATTTTGCTAAGATGGTAAATTCAAGATGCTAGATGTTAAATGGGAGTGAATTATGCTAGATCTAGCACCAAGATGGTAGATGTGGCTTTACTGGCGGGCTTCGATGTTTACAGAAGATTGTGCCAAAGCATACAAAGAAACAATAGCACAACAGTTTCGATAACATCTGTGTGGTCCTTTGGTAGGCTACACATCCGGTAAGAATCTCAATCCTAATTGTAAAATTGGTAGGAGGATAAAGTAGTTCGGATTGCACCCCTGGCCAAAACAAAAGACTCATAGCCGGGTTGTATAGACTGCCGGCTTGCATTCAAATTTTCAAGCATCCATTTACTGAATGCCTATATCGTGTATGCATGCATTTGCATGCATTACTGAATAAGTAGATAAATTACACACACAATTACTTGTCAGTGATAAACGATTTTTATTTTGCCCAAAAAAAAAAACACCTCTCCAAACAATAAAGATCAATCTTAGACTGGAGAAATGGTTATCCATCGTTTTCATTATCATTTGGCCATGAAGCAAACGCCTGACAGATATACAACCCCTATATACAACTATGTGATGTTGGAATATATAACTCGTAGGGTATGATGCTTTACTTTTTCAAAAATTTCAGTATTTCTAGTGAAATGAAATCTTTAGTTTTACGTCCCACAGTTATGCCGGTTAGGCTAAAGGAGACGGTGATGATGAAAAATGAATGAAATGGTGGAGTGAAGAAAGTGTGAGGAAACGGGAGAACCCCGAGAAAACCCACGAGCACGGTGTTTGTCCACCACAAAGTCCACACGGTGCGATCTGGGATCGAACTAGGGACCCCAAGCACCGGAGGTGAACTCTCTACCACTGAGCCATCGCGCCCCCACAGAACTTCTTGTGTACCCCTAAAAATGTAATAAAGAACTAATGTCCATGTTTTTTTTTAAAAAAAATATTCAATTAGGACTGGACAATCTACACAAAATTTGGAATGGTCAAATGAAAACGGCACGTTTCTAGCACTTGTGCGTTCGAGATTTCATTGTTGAAACGATTGAAGACAAACGTAAAAACGTTTCTGTGAGGAGAAACTTATACGCGTAAATCTAGTATTTTAATAGTTTTATTTTCGTTTTTTTAATATTAGCAATATTGAAATTTTTGAACTTATATTTTTCACGTGTTGAAAAAAAAGAGATATCATTACTAGTAAAATTAACCTAATACAAAAATCGAAAAAACGTTTTTTTTAAAAAAAAACAGGTTCAAAATTTCAGGAAATTTGACAATACTAGTTCATACACACTTGTACTTTGCCCAGCATTAAACTCTGATCTTTGTTCTGACGCAGTTCGCTGCCTGTTCTGTTTTATCATTCTGCCCAGCCTACGACATCCGACATCTGTAATGAGGTGGGGGCGACCACCCCTCGAAATTTGGACGTCTTTTCCCCTTGGTTTCGAAACTTGTTGAAGACAATCACCACAGCACTCCTCGAACACCTGACGAGTCCTGCAGTTTCCGAAATTATCCTGCCGAGTGTTTCTAAGTGAGTACTTTCTTCAAAATAATATTAAAAATTATAGAAAGAGTTTCGAGACATTCGAATTTCGAGATTTTTACCAGCTGTCTCGACACGACTCGAATCTCGACTCGAAAATTCGAGTCGAGAAATGCGTATTTTCTCGACTCGTCTCGAATTTTACAAAGTGTGTCTCGACTCGTGCGCATCGCTAACTGAATCATACTTGACTTTAAACTGGTAGATATTGGGATTCTCAGTGATTGCACTCTGTGGTATGGAGCATTGTCCAAGATTACAACAGATTGAGGGGAAATGTTTGGCAATAACTTTTCCCGTTCCCACTTCTCAAAATTCTCACTATTCATTTGCCCGTGATAATTACCAGTTGAACTGCCTGCTTTATAAATTAACTGTGCATTAGGCACAAATCTCTTCGTAGTTTCACCGTGCACTAAAATGAGTCTATTTTTATTGCTGCTGTTAGAATATACTCCTGCTACATCATCATTTTCCGAACATCGCGAATATGTAATATTACTATCTACAGCAGTTTCATCTACATGTATTATCGTCCTTTTTTCCTCACGAGCCTTCTTTACAGACCGTAAATACTTACTTCTCCACGCTACAATATCAGGTCTTTCAATAACCAATTTTCGTTTGTTGGCGCAAGTTTTCCACCTAAATCCGATTTCGTTAAGAACTTTTCAAACAATGTGGTTTTCCACGGAAAGTGAATCTTCTCTTTCAAAACAGGCAACAGCTTGTTACATGAGGGTACCACACTGAGTAAAATCCATTATCCGGAAAGCGGTATATTGTACAAACACAAGGATTCGTTATATTTACTAAGGAAATCTATACGGAGCGTTCTTTATCCATATACTACACAGGTACTGCCTTTTACCAGCGTAGAAGTTATATCATGTCTCTGAAGGATGTCTGACATCTAACAATCTTCCGTATTTTACATACGTATACGTATGTTAAATACTTCAGGTATATGTAGTGGCGGCTTGTGAGTATCTGAGATGTTAGTGCCAAAATGTACACAATAAATAAGCGCATATCCGTAAAAAAGTACATGTAAAGCCACAAATAACATTATTTTATTACAGTCACACACACACACACACATACATACATATATATATTTAGAGAGAGAGTTATATATATATTTAGAGAGAGTTACATATATATATATATACATACATTTATATATATATATATATATATATATATATATATATATATATATATATATAGAGAGAGAGAGAGAGAGAGAGAGTTTATTAGAATGAAGTTGTTTGTGCCTACAGTTAACTTATTATAAATGTAAAGCAGATTTTGTCCAGCTTGCGAACCCCTTTCCCAAACAACACACGGAAAACATAATTAAGGATTGGCTACATCACAACCACCAATTCGAACTTTTTTTCACTTATATGTTCATGTTAAATTCATGCAATCTTTCCTTATTCACTTGCTTAACACACAATTTTAAATTAGTCATTTGCTTTCGTAAATTTCCTACTTCCAGTTAGTTTGTCGTCATATGATAGGGATGAAAATGGATATTTCACTAAATTACTTGCCGCATTCATCGTAATGTATTGTTCTGGTTTCACGAAAAGTAGTTACAAATATAGAGAAAGATTAAACCAACACTACACTTCAGTGGCGGATCCAGGGGGACGATCGGGGCCATCGCCCCCCTCCAGAAGAATAAACTTTCTTATTTTATACATATAAATATAACGGTTCTGGATCCGCCCCTGCTACACTTAAATACTCAGCATCAAAACTTCGCAGAAATATATAACTGACACACCACACACCACGTTCAACACCACAACCACTCAGGCGCACAATGTGTTTATGTTTCAATCAGGGGATCATACCCGGGTTGACAACACAATAACGAAATAAACTCCAAATCGAATTTGGGAGGGTCAAATCTAGATGGTAGATATTGATATGTAATAAGTAACTAGTTTGGAAACACTGCAATAGGAACAAGTGAATCAGGAGTCACGTGTTAGAATTCCAGGCGACTTAACTCCAAACCAAAGCCCCCTTTCCTAGAACATCAAAACATAAGACGAAACAAATCTCCCGCTTCGAGCCAGCTTCGATCGTGGCACAAAACGCTAGTTATTTCTCCGTACTTTTCTCCTGCTCTCCAACTAACGAGCATGTGAACAAACCATTTTTAGAACAGTCGGGAGAGCACGGGAGAACTTGGAACGAACAGAGTAGAGATAGGCCTATGTACTGCTAGCGTGCGAGTAATTCTGAGTGCATTCAATCACTGAGCGCGACTCAAACCAGATTCTCGTGAGCAATGATGACGTTGCAAGTCAAGTATTGTACATAAAATTAAAAAGATTGTTATTTAGTAAGATGCAAATATTTTTTATATTATTTGTGGTAGTGCCACGGCACATTGGCTCCCCTTCAGCGGCTGCTGCTGGGAATATGTTATACACGTCCTTCTGTGTGTGAGATCCAAACCGCCTATAGACACTCTTTCTTTCTCCATGGCTGACGTCATTGAACTACCATCTTTTGCTTGCGAAACGAGGTTGTTTACAAACGGAAAAGAAGAGAGGAAGGAAACAAAATCCTGGGTAAGTACAATAGTTAACTACTACTTTAGTTAAATACTCGCTAAAGCTCGCTGGGGGCTCCGCCCCCAGGCCCCCGGTCAGGCCTTTGCCATGAGGTGTCATGTTCTAGAAAACTATTCCTTCAGGAATTCACTTCCCTTTACAGCAGACACCTGTTACCAACACATACTTCAATTCAACCGGTATTATTCCTTCCATGTAACTTTGAAAAGCAAACACACAATTTATTAGAAAGAACTCTATTACTACTTCTACTCTGGCAATCATTTGCGTGTAAATGATTATGTACACTTTGCGCACACCTTTACATGTTAGAGACAATAACAGAATTTATATTCTCAAACATAAACAGCGGACACTGTCTTCCAATAGCCTACCTATTAAACCTTGCATTTTGCGAGAACAGTCACTGTTTACAAATATGATTTTTGCAACCTTTCAAATATTTATTCGTAGCATTTTTTAATAATATGTTTTGCAGTGTAATTTAGTACAAGGTATTATAATAGTGTCCTTGTAGTTAATTGTACATATTACCTGCAGGAAAAGTAATTCATATCTGTGATATAAGGGTGGGAATATATTTCAGTCTTCCTGCACATTTATTCTTGTATTTACAATGAAGACTACAATTTACTAGATAATTTACAAATACGAATATTGTTGGAGATTGTTTAAATTTTTTTCATAGCATTTGAGTGAACACTACTTTTGTACTATAATGTAGTACAGTGGATTATAATGGAAACCTTGGGCATAATTGTACATATTACCTACAGCAAGACTTCTTGAAAAGTTTCATATATACTGCACAAATTCTTGCAGTCTCCCTGTATATTTATTCATGTATTTTCAATGAAGACTACAATTTGTAGGTGATTTACAAATATGATTATTGTTGGAGGCTTTTTAAACATTTGTTGGTAACATTTGAGAGAACACTACTTTTGCACTGTAATATAGAAAAGTCCCTTATAATGGAACCCTTCGGCATAGTAGTACATATTACCTGCAGCAAGATTTTTTGAAATATTTCATATTTACTGGACAATTTTATGCAGTCTACCTGTATCTCTCGTCTTGTATTTTTATGAAGAATAAATTTGTTCGAATTTACAAATATGAATTTTGTTAAGGCTTTTTAAACATTAGTTCATAACATTTCATTGAACACCAGTTTTTGCACAGTAACGTAGTACACTGTATTACAATGCTGTCCTTTGGTACAAAAGTAATTATTGGGCAGCAGGACTTGTTGAAATGATTATTTATACTGCACAATTGCATACAGTCTTCCTGTATCTTTACTCTTAAATTTTTTATGAAGACGTTTATTTACTAGGTAATTTAGAATATGAATATTATTGGAGGCTTTTAAAAAATTTGTTTATAGCAACTTAAACAACACCACTTTCTACATTGTAGTAGAACATTGTACTAGAATCGTGTCTTTCTAATCTCTTATTACAATCAAATAACAAGACATCATTTCCATAATCATCCTAAAAAAACATATATAAAACGATTACTATTTCGATTTTAGAGGTGTAATTCCACAGACGCGGGCCCGCTACGTACCAGTACTATGTGAGCAGTAAATAGGAAGTCCAAAATCTAAGGATTTGAGTAGTGTAGGGGAACGACGTGAGACTACTGTGCAAAAGGCCTGGGTTCGATTCCCAGCAAGTTTTTCTCTCACTTTTTCTTTCTTTGAAAGTTTATTTTTATAGCATAGGTGATTGAAAATAAGCTTGACTTTATTATATACGGCAATTCATTCCAATCGGACCCGCAACTAAAAATATTAAATCGAAAGGGCACTTTTCCACGTATCTTATATATTAAAATTATGTACGCTGCCGACGAGTCAATTTTCAAAAGGTGCCCATTTGTGTGTGTGTATGAGCGTGTGTGCGCAGTAGCGTACGCAGGAATTTATTTCGGGAGGGGCCAAACACAATATCAGTGTATTTTATATT
The DNA here is from genome assembly GCF_964235325.1 of Thermobia domestica. Classification (NCBI taxonomy): domain Eukaryota; kingdom Metazoa; phylum Arthropoda; class Insecta; order Zygentoma; family Lepismatidae; genus Thermobia; species Thermobia domestica. Next base: position 254,992,318 of record NC_137462.1, on the reverse strand, counting down.
GAAATTCCTAAACTTGTCCCAAAAATTAGGCTAAATTTACTCAAAAGTTGGAATTTCGGGGGTGGTCCCTACCCCCAGGACCCACCCCCTGCGTTCGTCCCTGTGTGTGTGTGTATTTCCTTAAAATTAATATTTTATACTTTCCATTTGTGGTATTCACTTCAAATTTGGTATACGCATGTATCTTAACTAGGAACATAAAAGGGGAGAGAGATATTTTGCAATCGTTTCCAGTTTGAAACAGACACTGTTGTTGCGAGACAAAATGTATTGTTGTCTCGTGTGGACACTATATCGTGAAAATGATGCCCAATGTTTCATTCAGGCTCTTTTTGGGGGACACTGCCTCCTCGAAGCGCCCCTGGCAAGATCAAAATAATACGTTTATAATACAATAACAAATAGAAAGTTATCAGCAGTGACCCCGGGGTAATACTCCCCTCCCCCGAACATGGCTTCCGATAGAGACACTGGGGATCTCCATTTCCAAAGCTACATATGTTTGATTTTAAATACTTCAGTATCGTCTCGAAACTTTACACGAACATACTACTAGTTTCGAGACCATCTCAACAGTTAGCGTATAAATATATCCTTTCCGTCTATGTCTGTAATAACGAAAATATTTTGTTCACGCAATGCCAACAGAAACTATTTGGTAAAATGAAGCAACGTGATAAGAAAAAAACGCAAGATAAAACAAGGTCTGCGGGGATTCGGACCCAGACCTGCTACTCAGAAAGCAGACACTTTACCGCGGAGCTAAATTACTACGTTGAAATCTGTTTGTTCTATTCTCCTCAATATACCACATAAGAGTCCAAATGAAGGCAATATGTGTGTGTGTGTGTATTTCCTTAAAAGTTTTAATCTTATACTTTTTCAGTTGTGGTATAGACTTCAAACTTGGTATAGGCATCTATCTAAACGACCAGTATAAAGAGGGAGATTGTTTGCAATTATTTCCGGTTCGAAGCACACACTATCCTCGCGAGACAAAATGTATTTTTGTCTCGTCTGTATACTATATCGTGGAAATGATGCTCAATGTTTTTTTTCCAAAATGTTTTTGGGGGGTGCACTGCCTCCTTGGGGCTCTTAGAGTGCCCCCGCAGGAGACCAAATAATACGTGTATAATAGAATAATAAATAGAATACTACGAGCAGTGCCCCTGGGAATACTAACTGTGATCCTCAGGAACATTGTTTCTGAAAGAAACACTGGTGTTGCCCCATCTCTAAAGCTACATATGTTTCTTTGTAAACAGTTGAGTATCGTCTCGAAGCTTAACACGAACATACTGCCTAGTTTCGAGACGATATCAACAGTTAGTGTATAAATATATTCTTTTCGTCTGTGTCTGTAATAACGAAAATATTTTGTTCACGCAATGCCAACAGAAACTATTTTGATAAAACGAAGCAACGTGATAACAAAAAAAACGTAAGAAAAAAGAAGGTTCGGCGGGGAATCGAACCCAGACCTGCTACTCAGAAAGCAGACACTTTACCGCGGAGCTAACTTACTACGTTGAATTCTGTTTGTTTTATTCTCCTCAATATAGCACATAAGAGTCCAAATGAAGGCAATTCAAAAATATGGCAATTTTGCATTCAAGATGGCAACTTCTCCAATGATTTGTTTCTTCACTTAAACTGAACTACGTCCTTAATAACATAGCGAAACCTGGCTTACCTACCAAGAGCACAACTTACAATTTTCATGGTTACAACTTTTTAAGCCGCCATTTTGAATCGAAGATGGCGACTTTTCCAACATGTCGGATTTTTCCCCTCACATGCCCTGTAATCTACACACTTGAACGCAATTTCGTGATTCCACCATATCTACAAGTTGTGTAGAATTAGACGCCCTCTTATAACATTCCTAGCACTTTCTTACACCGAACATGACTATTTTTTCAAGTTTAAGGGCGGATTCGCAAACTACGCATCAGAATAAAAATCACCTCGAAATTTCAACGTCCTACATACAGCCATTACAAATTTCACATTTTTTCGATTTGCGCCGCGAAACGAAAACGAATTTTAATGCTCTTTTTTCTATCATAAACTATGTTCCTAGCTTCACTGCCTGACAAAATATGACGTTTCTATGGTGTGCGGAACTACTCTAAAAACCAGCATTTCGAAACGACGAAAAATTTCGACACTACATTTACATGGAAAATGTCGCCTTTTTCGTGATATCGGAATTTTCCCATTACTCACATCCCATGACGAACAAGTATGCAAAATTTGGTGTTTGTATGTTTTGTGGAAGTATGCAAACAATTAAGTGTGTTTCCGACTTTAGAGGTATATAATTCCATTAATTATATATTCTTTTAGTGTAACTTCCTTTAATATAGTACTAAGTAAGTAATGTAGTTTATGACTACAATTCTTACTATTGTAACTCATTAATGATTGACGAGAATGAAATGGGTGTATCTGAATTTTGAGAAATGCTTGAATATTAATGTTTTGAAACATTTTACGTTTCAAGGTAGTAAAATTAATGTTATTTGTTTATTCATTCCGTATTATATGTGACGATTTATTACTTGGTGCAGATTTACTACAGGCCTGCTTAACATAATTGCTAAGAAACCGTTTTCAGCGCGAAAATTCCCTTGTGTAGTGAAGATTAAAGATTTAGATTTCTGGGCTTTCGGCATCAATGGCCTTTTTAGCCCGTCACATATGAGGGATGATGTCCCTCGATAAGCACACTATCCGGGGAAAGGAAGGGAAGAAAGGATTGGGGAAGGAAGAAAACGGCCTGGGAACTATATGTTAGTTACCACTCCGAAATTTGCCTGCTGTGAATGAGGAAAACCTAAAGAAACCTAATTCAGGATGGCTGGACATTTGATACTTTTTCGACCGAGTTCCCACCACGGGCATCGAACACGGGACCGTTCGCACCAAAGGCGAAAGCGTTAGCGACTACGTTACGCGGAGCTACTTGTGTAGTCTAGAAAACCATTTTTACAAGGATATTTATAAGATTCTTTTAGTTTAACGCTCCATGATTATATACACGACTCTAAAAGTGCATTACCACCTGCAAATTCTCTTTTTTATGCAATAGCAGGCAACCAAAAAAGCTCGACGGTTCGGTTGGTTGGAAATTCGAAAGGCGTTGGACTAAACCTCAATTTTGTCACAAATATATCAATGTGGCAAACTGCAAATAAGAGAATAAAACAATTTGGTAAGAATGACAATTTTATTATTGTGACGGAGTTAGATGACATGAAAAGCTACAAAATGACTTACTTAATCAGTTCAAACAAGATGAAGGGTAAGAAACAGATACAAGAAAAAAGTATTTCTCTCTTTCCACCACCCTACCCAAAAAAAGAAACTCATAAAAAGAAAAGGTTCTATAATATAAAGGTTTCATATAAAAGCCTAACAACACAAAAACAAATAGCTAAAAGAATCGGAAAAGATACAAAAACTGAATAGGGGACACCAGTGGCGTAGCGGACTTGCGGCCCTCCCATGCAAGATAGAGAGATGGGCCCTAGATGTAAACCCCATTGTTATAATAATAATAATAATAATAATAATAATAATAATAATATATTTATTTATTTATTTATTTATTTATTTTAGTGCCATGAACAGCCAGATAGCAAAAATACAGCACTTAGTCATAAAACTAAGGGTTATAACACACATCTTATATTCCTTTTAATATTAACAATACATTTGTTTCGACGACAGGAAGTCATTGTCTATCTTATACATAATTTTATGACTTGTATCTTGTCTGGATAAATAAAATTACTTCATTATTCAATAAAATAGTCAATTTTCTTACAATTGTCTTTAAAACAAGGATACCGTCAAACATACAGATATACTATATAAAACATACATACCTATTAAAATCTATAACTCAGTTCAATAAATACAATAATCCCGATAATATATTAAAATAACTTGTCAGTTTTCTTAAGATTATAGAATTTTTATTCATGGGAACCATTTCCGATGCTTTTCTAGGGTTATATGTTGGTACCCTTATACCTATGTTATGTAGGTAGTATTCACTACTATATCTATTATCTAAAATTTTCTGAATAAAGTTTTTCTCTATCATTTTTCTTCTTACATGTAATTCTTGCAACCCCCAGTATTCGTTCCAGTAATCATAACTATGAGAGTAGTAATCTTTTTTCTTATTTCTACACAATAGCCTAATGAAACGTTTTTGAACCGATTCAATTTTGCTACATAATGTTGTGGATATATTATTCCATATAATT